>NC_089221.1:80344052-81626875 GCF_963924675.1 Phocoena phocoena | reverse complement strand
GCTCTTAGTTGGCTTTTTATTTTCTGGGATAGGGCACAAATGAAGACTACTTGCAGCTAGAGGAACAGAATCGAACAACAGCAACAAAAAAATCCTGTATGCCTGGGGGAGAGATAGGAAAACGTCATGTTTCCAGACCATTAAAGATCGCCTACTACTTGGAGGAGAGCAGGATAACTGAACCACCCTCTTTGAGAGCCAGGAACACAGTGCCTCCCTACCGCTGAGGTGAGCCAGACCAGTTTGCTCTCTCAGTCACAAGTCAGGCTAGCACTCTGAGTAACAGTTGACATCAGAATACTACGGGGGTAGGGATAAGAGCGTGGAGAGGCCTCTTTGAGGCACAAGTGTAAAGGGAAGTCTTTTAGTTAAGAGGGAGCCGACTGAGAAAATCCCCCCAGCCCACATTCCAGGCTCAAGGTGGCATGAGAAGAATTCAAAGCTTATCATGCACTGAGAGTAAGTGTAAGCAGGGCAGAACTAAAGCACAGCTCAGTTTCTGGCTATGTAGATTCAACTCAGCAACTTGTATCTTTACAATTTCCAAAGGGAAATTGTAGAATTGAAAAAGACAGTATCTGAATTGTAGAATTCATCAGACAAACTTAATAGCAGATTGGATACAGCATTTTTCTGTGTCTAGGCCATTGAATGCAAAGACAGGTCAATAGAAAATATCCAAACTGAAGTACAGCAAGAAGGAGAAAGATACCAATAACTAAACAGAGATTTAGCAACTTGAAGGAAAATACCATATGATTAACATATGTGCAGTTAGAGTTCCAGAAGAAGAAAGAGACCAAGGAAGGAGGAATATTTGAAGAGATAGTGGAGAAATTGTTCCAAATAGGAATAAATAAATAAATAAACAGCCCAACACAAAGGAAGCAGAGGTGAAAAAAGTTCAGGAACCTCAGTCAGGATAAACAGTACAAAAATGCATACCTTGGCCCATCATAGTCATACAGCTAAAAACTAAAGAAAAAAAATTCTGTAAAGTTGGCAGAGTAAAAGACAATTCACATTCAGGGGAGCAATGATATCTGCTTCTTATCATAAACAGAGGATGACAAAATAAACATAATGACAACTTCATGATGCAATATCAGCCTAGAATCCCATGTTTAATGAATTCCATGTTTATCTTTCAATTTTTAAAAATTATCCTAGGTACATATGCATCATGGCTCAGTTTACAGATGGAATAAAGTAAGAGGATATTAAAATACATTTGTTTCAGACATTAAGAATATTATCCCCATTATAGGAGCCCACACGTTAGTCTTTAATATATGCCATTTGAGTAGGTGCTAACAGAAGTTAAATGAAAAGTCAAATATGAGAAAATTTATGAAGATATGCAACGGAGGGTAGTGTTGTTGATGGCCATTATTGCTATACATAATTTTGCAAATACCTCTTAATACACTTGTTTAGCGTTTCCCTGAGCATATACAGAAGTAGAATTCCTAGGGCTATAGGGAATGAGTTTTTTAAACTGTAATAGATGAGGGATGCCGAGTTTTTGTGAAAGTGTTTAATACCCTCATCAATCTAAGTGTCCAGTTTGCTTTAAACCCTTACCACCAATTGATATGGTCAAGTTTTTTGTTTTTTTAAAATTTCTAACAATGTCATGGGTATAAATTATATCTTAAGATTGTATAAACTTATGGTTTTTCTGGTTGTCAAGCTGTGTGTGTTCTTTCACTTAGTTACTTGCATTTTCTCTTCTATGTGGTACTTTTTCAAAACATTTACTTTTTTCTATTAGGTCGTTTATATATTTTAATGCTACCACTAGTGTTTGTAGCAATCGTTTATTTTTATGGACTTAAATCCATTAGGAGTATTATGTGTTACAGATGTCTTCCTCCAGTTTTATCTTGCTGTTCCGCTTGCTTTATTGTATGTTCTGAGGAATAAAAGTTTTTAAAAGTTTTATGTCTTTATCTTTCTCATATAGGTTGGTAATGGTGGAAAGGATTTTGGTGTATGTGTGTTCGGCTTCCAGTTTCTCTTGGATGTCTCAGCATTATTTATTAAATATTAAAAACCTCCTCCCTTAAACTGCAATGCTATTTGTATGGTAAAATTTCCATTAAGTTCTATTGCTCCTTAATCTATTCTTATTCTAATATTGTGCTTTCTAAATTATTATAAGTTTACACAAATTCAGTCTTGTTCTCACATATTGTTTCCATTGGTGCCTTGATTATTCCTTAATCTTTACCATTCCATAAAATTTTAGAACATGTTTTTGAAGTTTTAGTCATGCACACACACACACAATCCCACACCATTATTTGCTAGGATTTTGTCTGTTTTCATTGAATCTATAGATCAATTTGGGCAAAGATGAGGACTTTAGGTATTGGAACTTCTAATTATGAATATATCTTTATTTACTTGGCATTCTTTATTATATGAAGTTTTAATAACGTTTTATACTTTTCCAGAAAGTTGTTCCATATCCTTTGTTAGATTTGTTTCTTTTTTAGTTTTCAATTTTGAAGCTTTTTTAAGTGGTAACATTTCAATATTTATATTAGCATCAAAATGTGAAAGAGAGATAAATCTTTTTTCTTAAACGAAGCAATTTACTGATTCAGTGTTCAAGTAACCATGAGTGGATTGCTTATTTAACGCATTTACAAGGTTTATGTTAAATAAGGACCCTGGTTTGAACATATTTGATCAGGGTGAAAAGGCATCAAAAAATTTAGCAACATACCTCTTCCAACATTAGGATCATCAAATCTTTAGAACTTACATTTTTGAAGAGAGAGACTTCTCCTCTCATGATGTGTAAACTATTCCTTGTGTTGGTCTTTTTTTTTTACATCTTTATTGGAGTATAATTGTTTTACAATGGTGTGTTAGTTTCGGCTTTATAACAAAGTGAATCAGCTATACATATACAGATATCCCCATATCCCCTCCCTCTTGCATCTCCATCCCACCCTCCCTATCCCACCCCTATAGGTGGTCACAAAGCACCGAGCTGATCTCCCTGTGCTATGCGGCTGCTTCCCACTAGCTATCTATTTTACATTTGGTAGTGCATATATGTCCGTGCCACTCTCTCACTTTGTCCCAGTTTACCCTTCCCCCTTCCCGTGTCCTCAAGTCCATTCTCTACATCGACATCTTTATACCTGTCCTGCCCCTAGGTTCTTCAGAACCTTTTTTTTTAGATTCCATATATATGTGTTAGAATACGGTATTTGTTTTTCTCTTTCTGACTTACTTCACAAGAGAGATAAATCTGATAACATATTTCTAAGACCCAAACACTAAAAACTATAAACACTGCTGGGAGAAATTAATGAATAAAATAATGTCTAGATAAATGGTGATATATACTGTGTTTATGTGTCAGAAAAGTCAATATTGTTAAGATGTTAATTCTCCACCAAACTGCCTACAGATGCAGTGCGATCTCAATGAAAAAATACAGCAGGCTTTTTTTTTTAGTAGAAGTTTTTTTTTAGTAGAAGTTTGCAAAGTGATTATAATATTTATTTGGAAGTCCAAAAGATTACGTACAATAGCGAATACAACATTGAAAAGAAAAACAAAAGTAAAGGAGTAACACGTCTGATATCAACATTATTATGTAACTAAAACTATAATAATAAAGAGAGAGTGGTATTGGGGTAAAAATACAAAAGCAGACAAATGAGGGCCTTCCCAGGTGGGGAATCCACCTGCCAATGCCAGGGACACGGGTTTGATCCCTGGTCCGGGAAGATCCCACATGCTGTGGAGCAGCTAAGCCCACGAGCCACAACTACTGAGCCTGCATGCCACAACTACTGAAGCCTGCACGCCTAGAGCCCGTGCTTTGCAACAAGAGAAGTCACAGTAATGAGAAGCATGCGCACCATGAGGAAGAGTAGCCCCTGCTTGCTGCAACTAGAGAGAGCCAGTGCACAGCAATGAAGACCCAACACAGCCAAAAATAAATAAATAAAATAAATAAATTTTAAAAATGTATTAAAAATTATTTTTTAAAAAAAGTAGATGAATGAAACAAAGTCCATAAATCCACACATAAGGGACCACTGATTTTTGACAAAGGTGCAAAGACAATTCAGTGAAAAACAGGGTTAGTCTTTTCAAAAAAGGTTACCATGACCTTTGTATATCTTTATATAAAACAAATAAACAAACAAAAAATACCTTAGTTCCATATCTTGCCCTAGACACAAAAGTTAACTCAAAATCTATTGTAGAACAAAAAGGACAACCTAAATTATAAAACTTCTAAAAGAAAATATAGGAGACAGTTTTTGTAAACTTAAGTTAGGGACAGACTTTTTAAATATAGGATGCCAAAAGCACTAACTATAAATGAAAGAAAAGGACAAATTGTCAAAATTGTCAAAATTCTGAATGTCTTCTCTTTGGTCAAAACTGTTAAGACAATCAAAAGAGAAGTCACAGACTTCTGAAAAATTATCTTTTTGCAAGTCATCTTTCTATTAAAGGAATTGTATCCAGAATATATAAGTAATTCTCAAAACTCAATAATAAACAATTCAATCAAAAAATAAGCAAAGGATTTGAACAGTCACTTCATCAAAGAAGATATATGGATAACAAATAAACATATGTAGACATGCTCAGCATCATCAGTCATTACAGAAATGTAAATTAGTTTCACAATAAGAAACTACTACATATATATTAGAGCAGGTAAAGTTAAAAAGACTGACTGTACCAAGCATTGGCAAGGATGTGGAGGGCCTCATGTCTTGTAACAATTATATGATGGTAAAAATATTTTCAGCTATTCCTTTTCAAATGTTCTTACTGTAGTACAATTTTCATTTAAAACATTTTCACTCATTTTTAAAACAGTGATTTTAACTTGACAGTGCTGTAAACTGATTATATGTATATTATTTTTTCTACTAAAAAGGTGCTTGGCACCATTTACCTACAGTCAGTCACTTTTCATCACCAACTATATCAGCAAATTTGGAACAACTGTTTTGAATGGAATACTGAACAGGTGCTGTGCAGTGCAACTGTTTTATGGTTCATCCCCATTTCAGGGAAAGTATTTTCACGATTATATTCCATTCTAAATGTTTTGAGTGTGTAAAATCAGTAACACCGATGACAATGTATAATACTTTGAGAATGCTGGCTCAGTTTCTCAGAAGCATCATTTCATTTGTGAATCATTTAGTGAATGAAGCACGTAGTATAAATTCAGTAAATTTATCGCTGAGTCATTATAGTGCCAGTCAAATCAACCAACACATCAATGGTTACATTCTCCCAGTTTTTTCATAAAGCATCCTATTAGTTTTTTAAAAATAATTTATTGTTGAGTACGTATCTTTTATGAATTACCTTCTTTTGACTTATAAAAATTATAGCTTTGGGGCATTTCATTTTTTAAACAGATTTGAGAGATTTCCATCATTTTCCTGATGTTTGTCTTCTTTATCTCTCTTAACATCATTCGGTAAGAGAGGGATGCATTTTAGTTTATTCCCGTATTGTTTTGTATATATCATTTTATTCATTTGTGTAGTTGGAATGGGAAGTGTTTTCTCAATGGTTTGTGGTTATTAGGTTATAAATGACAATGGAGTTTTTCAAGTATGAATTTTTCAAATGTTAAATTTAGTGAAATTTATGAAATATTGGAATGAGGATTATATTTCTTTAAATATCAATGAACTAAATGGTAGACATGTGGCTTCACATTCTAGTTACTAACCATTAGCACTTATCTCAAAGCATAATATACTACTATTGGGATAAAATTTATTATTAATGATAGTGGATCAAAATAATTACTTCAAATAGTCACTGTACTGATTTTCAATAAATCTTCTGACTTTTTGTCATATCTGACTTTATTATCATTTTTTTGACTCCTTAATGTGACTTATGGTATACTCTTGATAGGATTAAATATCTGGTTTGCCAGTTTTTCATTCTCCTGGAGGTTTATTATTAGTAATATTTCAATATATGCTTTTTGAAGAAATATTAAAAAAACTATTTTCTAGTATTAGTTTAATTGAAGCTAGACATATATTAATAATTATATATTATACATTAAGTATAGAATTATTATTTATATAAAATATAATGATATGAATAATTATATATTGAATATATATTACATATAGTTAAAATGTATTGTATAAGATATAGTAAATATATATATATAATAATTATATTTATTTATATACTAAATATGTTTTAGATATATAATGTATAATAAGTATAAATTTTAACTTCAATTAAACTAATATATATCTAATACCTATTGAAACTAATGAATATTTCTAACTTCAAATACATATAATAGTCCACATATTTTATATATATATATGTATATATATACACACACACACATACACATAACACATATTTTTAACTTCAGTTATTTGGGAACTGGTACACTGCAGTGCACTACAGTTGGATCACCCTGAAGATGAATATTTGCACCAATTTCACATTATGGAATTAACACTCTTCCATCATGGTAACATATGTAGCAATCATTCCTTTGCTTAATACATTTTTTAGTACTTACGCTCTGCTAGATTCTGTACTGCAGTGAGTAAAATACAATGTCCCTTCCCTAAGGAAGCTTACATTTTAGTAGTACATAGACAACAAACATATATAATATAATATAAACTAGTGATAAATGCTGTGAAGTAAAATACAGATAATGAGCACAGGATGAGATATGTGTTAGGTATCTTTAATAAGATAGGTCAGGGAAGGACTTATGAAGTGACATCTGAATTAACTGTGACTTGGTGCCATGCCAATATTTGGGAAAAGAGTGGAAGAAAGAGCAAGCTCAAAACTCTGAAGTAGGTATTTGCTTGGTGGATTCAAAGAATCATAGGGAAAGCAGTCTTGACTGAAATGGCAAGAGCAAGGGAAAGCGATAAGCCAGGGAGTTTGAGGGGTGCAAGTTCATATGTTGTAGCCATTGTAAGGTTGTCATATATTATCTTATGTGTTACAGAAAACTAATGGAAGTGTTTGATGGAGAAATGGTACGGTAAGAATGATATATTCAAAAGGTCATTCAGAATCTGTGGAGAAGGAGACTATGTATGGGAAAAAGTGGAAACACGAGGTAAGTTGACTGTAACAGTGTCCAGGCAGCAAAGGATATTGACTGGAACCTGTGACTGAAAAAGCAAGAGGAACTGCTGATGCATTTGCTATGAGACAAAGAGATGATTCAAGCTTGCCGTAAAGTTTTTTGGGTGAGCATCTGGATAAGAGGAGGCGTCATGTAGAGAAGAGCAGATGTGTAGGTACAAATGTGTATTTTAGCTCTGGCCTAGCAATTCTTGAATACTTGTGTCATCTACATGGTGATGTCAAGCAGGTACTAGGATATATGATTCAGGATTTCAGGAGAGTGATCAGAACTGTAAATAAAATTGAAAGTTATCAAAGTGTGGATGGTATTTAAACTTAAAGGAATGAATGAGATAACCTAGGGAGAGATGTAAAGAGAGAAGTTATCGAGAACAGAGAAAAAAAGGCACAGCAACATTTAGAAATGGGAAAGAAGAAGACCTGGTAAATGAGACTGAACAGGAGCAGAATTGGGTGGGGAACCAGGACAGTGAGGTGGCCCAGAGATCAAGTGCGGAAAGTATTTAAAGAATTAGTCAGTAGCCAGCTGTAATAATTACCACTGAGAACTTGAATATAATGCAGATTTCGAGTTGATCTGTGGAGTCTGGCACTGTGGGATCATCAATGATCTTGTCAAGGACAGTTCAGAAGAATTTGGGGCATAAAAATTTGGAGTATTTTTTAGTTGAGAATAGAATTTAAGGTTGTAGTTTCTTCCTGCACCGCAAAGGATCTTCTTTTCTTTTTTGGCTGCACTGCGCAGCATGTGGGACATTGGTTCCCTGACCAGGGACTGAACCCATATCCCCCGCAGTGGAAGCACAGAGTCCTAACCACTGGACCACTAGAGAATTCCCCACAAGGAAATCATTTTGTGCCATCCTAAAAAATATCCTGGCTTGTATTCACTAGGATGTTTTCTTTACGGAAATCGCATCTGTATCTAATGTTGTTCACTACTATATTTCTATTTCCTAGAATTTTACCAGTCACATAAATGTTGCATGAAATTGAGAAGACTATCGGTGTAAGTTCCTTAACTGCCTTTTATTGATTGAGAAATTAGAATATCAGGAAAGTTGATAAGTTTGAATTAAGTAAAAATTTGAACAACTTCATTTTAAATCCAATTTTCCACTATATAGGAAACTATATAATCTCCTTGTCCATTTCTTGATTATCTTCTAAGAACTAAGAGTGATTTATCTTCCTTCTCAATTGGAATTTCAAGTTAGTAATAAGAATGTAAGTAATATTTATAGCTTCTCTTGCCACTGTGCCAATAGAGATATCAATAAACTTGAATTTATAGCTCTGGTTTAATGACAAATTTGTTATTTTTGAAATGAGATGTCAAAAGAGTGGGTTGGTTTTTATAACCTCTAATATAGGAAAGAACTGATTAACAGGACTGCAGTCAGTGCTCTTATAAAGTTTCAGTTTCACAATTACATGTGAAATCCATTATATTACACTGCTTAGACTCTTGTGATAGTTGTGAAACTGAACAGAAAATACACACATGCCGAAAAACAAAAATCCCTCTGACTTCTACAGATAAAAGAGCATCTGCTTTGATTCTGTTCCCCTCTAAATTACATTCCTTCTGCATTGAACACCTCACCTGCTTAGAGATTTCCTGACATCATGGATATATTTGGCAGATTTGGATTTTTTGTTTTGTTTTGTTTTGAAGAATTCAGGATTTCTGCCATCAATGTTGTCAGCCAGATTTAAAAATTCAAGTTGGGAGAGAAAACCTATCTATTGTGTTGTTAAAAATACATTTACCTTCAAGGATATTTGTATGTATTTTAATACCCAGATGGAGTTTTCTTTTCTACTGTAACCAGCATATTGGATAAGCATGAATCATGGGATATCAATAAAAAACAACTTATCATTATTTCCCAGTGACATAAAATTCATGTAGTAGAGAAAGTTTTTGTTGTGACAGTGCATGAAAATTGTGAGAAGAATCATGATTTTCAAAAATTTTTTAATTGAAATATAATTGACATACAACATTATATTAGTTTCAGGAGTCCAACATAATGATTTGATATTTGTATGTATTATGAAATGATCACCACAATAAGCCTACTGAACATCCATAATTATACAGTTACAAATTTTTCTCTTGTCATTAGAACTTTTTGTTTTTTAATATCTTTATTGGAGTATAATTGCTTTACAGTCGTGTGTTAGTTTCTGCTTTATAACAAAGTGAATCAGTTATACATATACATATGTTCCCATATCTCTTCCCTCTTGGGTCTCCCTCCCTCCCACCCCTCTAGGTGGTCACAAAGCACCGAGCTGATCTCCCTGTGCTATGCGGCTGCTTCCCATTGCTATCTATTTACATTTGGTAGTGTATATATGTCCATGCCTCTTTCTCACTTTGTCCCAGCTTACCCATCCCCCTCCCCGTGTCCTCAAGTCCATTCTCTAGTAGGTCTGGGTCTTTATTCCCGTCTTGCCCCCAGGTTCTTCATGACCATTTTTTTTCTTTTTTCTTTTTATATTCCATATACATGTGTTAGCATATGGTATTTGTTTTTCTCTTTTTGAATTACTTCACTCTGTGTGACAGACTCTAGGTCCATCCACCTCACTACAAATAACTCAATTTTATTTCTTTTTATGGCTG
Source organism: Phocoena phocoena (assembly GCF_963924675.1). Lineage (NCBI taxonomy): Eukaryota > Metazoa > Chordata > Mammalia > Artiodactyla > Phocoenidae > Phocoena > Phocoena phocoena. The sequence continues at coordinate 81,617,079 of NC_089221.1, read as the reverse complement.
AATAATATTCCATTGTATATATGTGCCACATCTTCTTTATCCATTCATCTGTTGATGGACACTAAGATTGCTTCCATGTCCTGGCTATTTTATATAGAGCTGAAATGAACATTGTGGTACATGACTCTTTTTGCATTATGGTTTTCTCAGGGTATATGCCCAGTAGTGGGATTGCTGGGTCATATGGTAGTTCTATTTTTAGTTTTTTAAGGAACCTCCATACTGTTCTTCATAGTGACTATATCAATTTACATTCCCACCAACAGTGCAAGAGAGTTCCCTTTTCTCCACACCCTCTCCAGCATTTATTGTTTGTAGATTTTTTGATAATGACCATTTAGACCGGTGTGAGATGATATTTCATTGTAGTTTTGATTTACATTTCTCTAATGATTAATGATGTTGAGCGTTCTTTCATGTGTTTGTTGGGAATCTGTATATCTTCTTTGGAGAAATGTTTATTTAGGTCTTCTGCCCATTTTTGGATTGGGTTGTTTGTTTTTTTGATGCTGAGCTGCATGAGCTGCTTGTAAATTTTGGAGATTAATCCTTTGTCAGTTGCTTCATTTGCAGATATTTTCTCCCATTCTGAGGGTTGTCTTTTGGTCTTGTTTATGGTTTCCTTTGCTGCACAAAAGCTTTGAAGTGTCATTAGGTCCCATTTGTTTATTTTTGTTTTTATTTCCATTTCTCCAGGAGGTGGGTCAAAAAGGATCTTGCTGTGTTTTATGTCATGGAGTGTTCTGTCTATGTTGTCCTCTAAGAGTTTGATAGTGTCTGACCTTACATTTAGGTCTTTAATCCATTTTGAGTTTATTTTTGTGTATGGTATTAGGAAGTGTTCTAATTTCATTCTTTTACATGTAGCTGTCCAGTTTTTCCAGCACCACTTATTGAACAGGCTATCTTTTCTCCATTGTATATTCTTGCCTCCTTTATCAAAGATAAGGTGACCATATGTACATGGGTTTATCTCTGGGCTTTCTATCCTGTTCCATTGATCTATATTTCTGTTTTTGTGCCAGTACCATACTGTCTTGATTACTGTAGCTTTGTAGTATCCTCTGAAGTCAGGGAGCCTGATTCTTTCAGCTCCCTTTTTCTTTCTCAAGATTGCTTTGGCTATTCGCAGTCTTTTGTGTTTCCATACAAATTGTGAAGTTTTTTGTTCTAGTTCTGTTGAAAATACCAGTGGTAGTTTGATAGGGATTGCACTGAATCTGTAGATTGCTTTGGGTACTATAGTCATTTTCACAATGTTGATTCTTCTAATCCAAGAACATGGTATATCTCTCCATATGTTTGTATCATCTTTAATTTCTTTCATCACTGTCTTACAGTTTTCTACATACAGGTCTGTTGTCCCCTTAGGTAGGTTTATTCCTAGGTATTTTATTCTTTTTGTTGCAATGGTAAATGGGAGTGTTTTCTTAATTTCACTTTCAGATTTTTCATCATTAGTGTATAGGAATGCAAGAGATTTCTGTGCATTAATTTTGAATCCTGCTACTTCACCAGATTCCTTGATTACCTCTAGTAGTTTGCTGGTAACATCTTTAGGATTCTGTATGTATAGTATCATGTCATCTGCAAACAGTGACAGCTTTACTTCTTCTTTTCTGATTTGGATTCCTTTTATTTCTTTTTCTTTTCTGATTGCTCTGGCTAAAACTTCCAAAACTATGTTGAATAATAGTGGTGAGAGTGGGCAACCTTGTCTTGTTCCTGATCTTAGTGAAAATGGTTTCAGTTTTTCAAATTTGAGGACAATGTTGGCTGTGGGTTTGTCATATATGGCCTTTATTATGTTGAGGTAAGTTCCCTGTATGCCTACTTTCTGGAGGGATTTTGTCATAAATCCGTGTTGAATTTTGTCTAAAGCTTTTTCTGCATCTATTGAGATGATCATATGGTTTTTATCCTTCAATTTCTTATTATGGTGTATCACATTGATTGATTTGCGTATGCTGAAAAATCATTGCATTCCTGGGATAAATCCCACTTGATCACGGTGTATGATCTTTTTAATGTGCTGTTGGATTCTGTTTGCTAATATTTTGTTGAGGATTTTTGCATCTATATTCATCAGTGATATTGACCTGTCGTTTTCTTTCTTTGTGACATTTTTGTCTAGTTTTGGTCTCAATGTGATGCTGATCTCGTAGAATGACTTTGGGAGTGTTCCTCCGTCTGCTATATTTGGAAGAGTTTGAGGATAGGTGTTAGCTGTTCTCTCAATATTTGATAGAGTTCATCTGTGAACCCATCTAGTCCTGGGCTTTTGTTTGTTGGAAGATTTTTAATCACAGTCTCATTTTCAGTGCTTGTGATTAGTCTGTTTATATTTTCTATTTCTTCCTGGTTCCGTGTCGGAAGGTTCTGCTTTTCTAAGAATTTGTTCATTTCTTCCAGGTTTCTTTTTTTTTTCCAGGTTGTCCATTTTATTGGCATATAGTTGCTTCTAGTAATATCTCATGATCCTTTGTATTTCTGCACAGTCAGTTGTTACTTCTACTTTTTCATTTCTGATTCTACTCATTTGAGTCTTCTCCCTTTTTTTTCTTGATGAGTCTGGCTAATGGTTTATCAATTTTGTTTATCTTCTCAAAGAACCAGCTTTTAGTTTTATTGATCTTTGCTATTGTTTCCTTCATTTCTTTTTAATTTGTTTCTGATCTGCTCTTTATGATTTCTTTCCTTCCGCTAACTTTGGGGTTTTTTTGTTCTTCTTTCTCTAATTGCTTTAGGTGTAAGGTTAGGTTGTTTATTTGAGATGTTTCTTGTTTCTTAAAGTAGGATTTTCTTGCTATAAACTTCCCTCTTAGAACTGCTTTGGCTGCATCCCATATGTTTTGAGTCATCATGTTTTCATTGTCATTTGTTTCTAGGTATTTTTGATTTCCTCTTTGATTTCTTCAGTGATCTCTTGGTTATTAAGGATTGTATTCTTTAGCCTACATGTGTTTGTATTTCTTACAGATTTTTTCCTGTAATTGATATCTATTCTCATAGCGTTGTGGTCGGAAAAGATAGTTGTTACAATTTCAATTTTCTTAAATTTTTCAAGGCTTGATTTGTGACCCAAGATATGATCTACACTGGAGAATGTTCTATAAGCACTTGAGAAAAAAATGTATTCTGTTGTTTTTGGATGGAATGTCCTATAAATGTCAATTAATCCATCTTGTTTAATGTATCATTTAAAGCTTGCATTTCCTTATTTATTTTCAGTTTGGATGATTTGTCCATTAGTGAAAGTGGGGTGTTAAAGTGCCCTACTATGATTTTGTTACTGTCAATTTCCCCTTTTATGGCTCTTAGTATTTGCCTTATGTATTGAGGTGCTCCTATGTTGCGTGTATAAATATTTACAATTGTTAGATCTTCGTCTTGTATTGATCCCTTGATCACTATGTAGTGTCCTTCTTTGTCTGCTGTAATAGTCTTTGTTTTAAAGTCTATTTTGTCTGATATGAGAATTGCTACTCCAGCTTTCTTTTGAATTCCATTTCATGGAATATCTTTTTCCATCTCCTCACTTTCAGTCTGTATGTGTCCCTAGGTCTGAATTTGGTCTCTTGTAGACAGCATATATATGGATCTTTTTTTTGTATCCATTCTGCCAGTCTATGTCTTTTGGTTGGAGTATTTAATCCATTTACGTTGAAGGTAATTATCGATATGTATGTTCCTATTACCATTTTCTTAATTGCTTTGGGTTTGTTATTGTAGGTCTTTTCCTTCTCTTGTGTTTCCTGCCTAGAGAAGTTTCTTTAGCGTTTGTTATAAATCTGGTGTGTTGGTGCTTAATTTTCTTAGCTTTTGCTTTTCTGTAAAGGTTTTAATTTCTCTGTCGAATCTGAATGAGTTCCTTACGGGGTAGAGTAATCTTGGTTGTAGGTTTTTCCCTTTCATCACTTTAAATATGTCCTGCCACTCCCTTCTGGCTTGCAGTTTCTGCTGAAAGATCAGCTGTTAACCTTATGGGGATTCCCTTGTATGTTATTTGTTGTTTTTCCCTTTTAAAATTTTTTCTTTGTATTTACTTTTTGACAGTTTGATTAATATGTGTCTTGGCATGTTTCTCCTTGGATTTATCCTCTATGGGACTCTCTGTCCTTCCTGGACTTGATTAACTATTTCCATTCCCATATTAGGGAAGTTTTCACCTGTAATCTCTTCAAATATTTTCTCAGTCCCTTTCTTTTTCTCTTCTTCTTCTGGGACCCCTATATTTCGAATGTTGGTGTTTTTAATGTTGTCCCAGAGGTCTCTCAGACGGTTCTCAATTCTTTTCATTCCTTTTTCTTTATTCTACTCTGCCATAGTTATTTCTACTATTTTATATTCCAGGTCCCTTATCCATTTTTCTGCCTTAATTATTCTGCTATTGATCTCTTCTAGAGAATTTTTAATTTCATTTATTGTGTTGTTCATTATTGTTGTTTGCTCTTTAGTTCTTCTAGGTCCTTGTTAAACGTTTGTTTTATTTTCTTCATTCTATTTCCAAGATTTTTGATCATTTTTACTATCATTATTCTGAATTCTTTTTTAGGTATACTGCCTATTTCCTCTTCATTTGTTAGGCCTGATGGGTTTTTACCTTGCTCCTTCATGTGCTGTGTGTTTCTCTGTCTTCTCATTTTGCTTAACTTACTGTGTTTGGGGTCTCCTTTTCACAAGCTGCAGGTTTGTACTTCCTGTTGTTTTCCGTGTCTCTCCCAAGTGGCTAAGGTTGGTTCTGTGGGTTGTGTAGGCTTCCTGCTGGACAGGACTAATGCCTGTGTTCTGCTGGATGAGGCTGGATCTTGTCTTTCTGGTGGGCAGGTCCACGTCTGGTGGTGTGTTTTGGGGTGTCTGTGGCCTTATTATGATTTTAGGCAGCCTCTCTGCTAATGGGTAGTTTTGTGTTCCTGTCTTGCTAGTTGTTTGGCATAGGGTGTCCAGAACTGTAGCTTGCTAGTCGTTGGGTGGAGCTGGGTCTTGGCGTTGAGATGGAGACATCTGGGAGATTTTCAACATTTGATAGTACATGGTGCTGTGGGGTCTGTGGTGGACCAATGTCCTGAAATTGGCTCTCCCACCTCAGAGGCACAGCCCTGAATCTTGGCTAGAGCACAAAGAGCCTGTTTTCCACACAACTCAGAATAAATGGGTGAAAAAAGGAAAGAAAGAAAGGAAAAGATAAAATAAAATAAAATGTTATTAAAATAAAAGATCAAAAATAATTAATAAACAGAAAAAGAAAGAAAGAAAGACAAGAGGAACCAAACCAAAAAACAATTCCACCAATGATAGCAAGTGCTAAAAACTATACTAAAAGAAAAACAAACAAACAAACGTACAGAGAGAACCCTAGGACTAATGGTAAAAGCAAAGGTATACAGACAAAATCACACAGAAGCATACACATACACACTCACAAAAAGAGAAAAGGGAAAAATATATATATATCATTGCTCCTATAGTCCACCTCCTCAATTTGAGATGATTCGTTGTCTATTCAGGTATTCCACAGATGCAAGGTACATCAGGTTGATTGTGGAGATTTAATCCACTGCTCCTGAGGCTGCTGGGAGAGATTTCCCTTTCTCTTCTTTGTTCGCACATCTCCTGGGGTTCAGCTTTGGATTTGGACCTGCTTCTGCATGTAGGTTGCCTGAGGGCATCCATTCTTCACTCAGACAGGATGGGGTTAAAGGAGCACCTGATTAGGGGGCTCTGGCTCACTCAGGCCAGGGGGAGGGAGGGGTACGGATGAGGGCTGAGCCTTCAGTGGCAGGGGCCAGCATGATGTTGCACCAGCCTGAGGCACACCGTGTATTCTCCTGGGGAAATTGTCTCTGGATCATGGGACCCTGGCAGTGGTGGGCTGCACAGACTTCCAGGAGGGGAGCTGTGGATAGTGACCTGTGCTTGCACACAGGCTTCTTGGTGGTGACAGCAGCAGCCTTAGTGTCTCATGCCCGTCTCTGGGGTCCGTGCTGATAGCCACTGCTTGCGCCCGTCTCTGGGGCTCCTTTAAGTGGTGCTCTGAATTCCCTCTCCTCGTGCACCAGAAAACAAAGAGGCAAGAAAAAGTCTCTTGCCTCTTTGGCAGCTCCAGACCTTTTCCCAGACTCCCTCCTGGCTAGCTATGGCGCACTAGCCTCCTTCAGGCTGTGTTCACACAGCCAACCCCAGTCCTCTCCCTGCAACCAACCAAAGCCCGAGCCTCAGCTCCCAGCCCCCTCCCATCCCGGTGGATGAGCAGCAAGCCTCTCAGGCTGGTGAGTGGTGGTCGGCACCGATCCTCCGTGTGGGAATCCACACACTTTGCCCTCCGCACCCCTGTTGCTGTGCTCTCCTCTGTGGCTCTGAAGCTTCCCCCCTCCACCCTCCGCAGTCTCTGCCTGCAAAGAGGCTTCCTAGTGTGTGGAAACCTTTCCTCCTTCACAAGTCCCTCCCACTGGTGCAAGTCCCATCCCTATTCTTTTGTCTCTGCTCTTTTCTTTTTTCTTTTGTCGTAGCCAGGTTTGTGGGGAGTTTTGGGAGGTCTGAGGTCTTCTGCCAGCGTTCAGTAGGTGTTCTGTAGGGGTTGTTCCACATGTAGATGTATTTCTGATGTATTTGTGTGAAGGAAGGTCATCTCCATGTCTTATTCTTCCACCATCTTGAATCCCCTCATCATTAGACCTTTTAAGATCTACTTTCTTAGCAGCGTTCAAGCATAAAATGTAGTATTATTAACTATTGTCACCATACTGTACAGAATCATGACTTTATGGTTACTCTCAAGTAATGAAAACAAGTTGCAATTAAGTAATTAAATTCCTAATTTCATCAACTAATCATAACTACAATCTTGGTTGAGAGTTAAATCTTCTCCACATTCACTAATGGGTCATATTTATGGAGGACATATTTTCTGCTAAAGTGTGTTGTGATGAAGGGTGTAGACAGTTTCCTCTTCCTCTGGCTTACTTATCATGAATTTTGACCCCTGTAGGGTTAAGAACATGGGTAGAAAATAAGGGGAAGTAAAGACTTCTTTGACTTTATAATAACTTAAGATGACCTCAAACACTCTGGTCTAGGCAAGGGTTTAAACCTGATTCTCATGTAGGGCATTTTATGGGTTTGTAAACTCCTTACAACTTCCATTTCACAGGCAATAAAGATTTTGTTACTCTAGCTGCTGCTCTTTCCTCAGTTCTTTAGGAGTTTCCACATTCTTCCTTGTCATCTGAAGATATTGGGGGACTAAATATAATATCTTTCTTAAATGACCCATCTCAGTCCTTGGGAAATACAGTTTGTCATGCTGTTGACAATACTACTTCCTAAAACATTCTCTGTCTCTGTCTTTCTCTCTCTTTCTGTCTCCCTCTCTGTCTCTCTCTCCCTCTCTCTCCTTCTCCTCACCTGCTTCCATATTACCACATGCCAATAGGGATAGAATCTAGTCTTAAATTCTTCAGGCGTGTATATCAAACACAAGCCCAAAGGGACCCATTAAATAGAGACAAGTACCACTCTTTCTGAGTTGTCTCACTGTTGCTGTTCTTAGGTTTGAGGCGAGGGCCACACACCCCTCTCTTTCCTTCTTGTGAATGTTGAAACTTAAAACAAAGTAGCAACTCTTCCTTAAAATACATTTTCCATTCATTTTCTCCCACCAAATCTCTTTTTAATGCTTTGTATATGCTTAAAGTTAGTGAGAGATTTCAAGAGTCATCTAAAGAGTTCTAATTTATTTCCTTTATAAATGTGCGTATTGGTTTACCTCCCATCTCACTGATACCTCATATATAATGCGTCTCAGGCATCAATCAAAACTTTCAATTTGAGATCTTACAACACTATGATGATAATTCATATGTTTATGGTGTGCTTAACCAATCTTTTGAAGTCATAGAAAATCACTCTGTTGTGCTTGATTGCAATTCATGCCACCACCTTATAAGTCTTATATTTATTACATTTTAAAGTAAGTTGTCTTATCTTTAACTTAATTTTATTTTATAAATTTTAATCATTTAAACATTTTGGTGTAAATATGGACATTTTAGGTCATTAAACAACTAGGAATTACTGATATTAGATTTATAAGCAAGAGCATAAACTCATGATAGTCCAAGAAATTATTATAATTTTACTTCATTAATTCCAATATTATTCATTAATACATATGACACATTATGTGTTTAAATTCTGGTGTTTCTGCTACTAAGCAGGAGGGTCTGACTCTTTCCCAGGAAGCTTTTTCCATGATGCAATAGATGCTAGACCACTTTGAAAATATATGATTTAATGTGTTGCAGTGGGAAAAGATAGTTCTGGTGATGCTTCCATCATTTTGTGAACATTACTTAATGGTATAAAAATCTGAATAGAATCTCTATAGTGAAGGGAAAAAAGAACTAAAGAGAATATTAAATATTTTTCCATCTTTATGTAGATATTACTCATTCTCAAAAAATTTTCACTTCTATGGGGCTGCAGATTTGATAATAAACACTTCTTACTTGAGATAAGAACAAGTTTGGGCATTACCCTTGGATAAAGTTAATCAGCCTGTTTGTCATTGTTACTGGTTTGATTTCTTCCTACTTTTAGACAAAATAGTTTCTGTTTTTCTAAAATATATTTTATGAGTGAAGGTAACTCTAACAAACTAAATATGTACTTTGCCGGAGAAGAATTCCCTAGTTTACATAAAGCATTATTTCCTCTATGGCATGAAAATAAACTGAGATCCACCCCCACGTAGGAGGCGTAGATATTCCAAATAGAAGGATTATTTTTTCTGCAGAAGAACGGATTTATTAGTGTACTTTTCTTAATGTAAAAATTTGACTAAAATATGAAATTATGATATTCTGACATTCTTTAAATATAAAAAATAAACAATGTGAGGAGTTTATTTTTGTGGGTGGGATTCTTTAAAGCAATTTCAAGTTTATTAAACAATGACATGTAGCAGGTATGAATATTTAGGTTTGTGAAAATAAATTGGGGTAGTTTAAAATTTATGAACAAGAAAGTTACATTCACTTTAGATTATAAAGAAGAAAAATGAAGTAGTACCTGAATGAAGTGGTGTCTAAAATGATGCTTTTAACAAGATTAGAAAATTATTGAATTATGAAACATGTGTGGCCATAGTCATTAATCTTAAAGTGCTATCAATCTGTGACCAAATGAATCATTTTAAAAATGGAAATTCTATACTTTTGAAAGGATCATTTAACTTATAAAATCTTTAGCAAGCTAATGCACTTAAAACTTTTAAGGAATTAAATATAAAAGTGTAATTATTTATAAGTGGTTAGATTTGGCAACTTTTGAATTCTTACAGAATATGAATCATATTAATTAATGGTTTTGTTTTTGAAATGTAAAACCTATTTTTGTTAATTTTGACTTCATTCTGAAAGAAAAATTATAAATAGTGAGCTTTTCTTTCAGGTATTCGCTTCAATTTGTTGATCACTGATTTCTTTCCCTAGTATTAGGTGCTAAATACATTTTAGGCAATAGTTAATGAGATCCTCTTATCCGACCAGCTATCTGAAATATTGAAGATATAAAAGTGAGTGGGTAGATTTCATCAGTGAGGGGAAACTGCTTAATCACTTGCTGTCAGTCAAAGTTACAATTAGGTCAATGGAGATTTGTGTTTGGTGTTATGGATGCAAAGACAAGGGAATGCAAACATACCTTTGGGTACCCTCTCATTCCTGAATACTTATCACTTTGCCTAATTTTATGTAGCTGTATAGTTCTTTCCTCTTATATCAAATGTATCAACTGATGTTCATAAGTGCTTACTGAAGAAAAATGCACAACCTGGAAGTTGCTAGTTAAGTTTTATTTGGGGATCTTCTTGACAGCTGTAGCCCAGGGGGAAAAAAAAAAACGTAGTTGAACATCAAAAGGTTACTGCTACTCACCATGAACAGACATCTTAAGTTAATGATTTTAGTGTTTTTCTGTGTATGGGAAGAGGCAAGGATCTGAGTTCATTGAAATTATTCCTTAGATATGCATCGCAACTATCTAGGGCCAGTATCCAGCGCACAGAATGCTTCCTGTTTTTCTCCACACTCAGGGTCCACTGTAAGTAGGCAGCTGCAGTGGCTAATGACTTGATCCTTGTAGAACTGGGATGGTAGGCAACATTTTTTGTTTTCCGGAATGGCAGGCAATATTCCCTGTCCATGTAAGAAATTTTTAATAAATAGCAAATATTGCTACTTCATTATTTTAAAGGAAACACGTAATTCATGCAATGAAATTTATTAAAAATATACTTTTTATTTCAAAGAAATTAAACAGAATAGTCTGATATTCAAAGTTACCAATTTCAGCAATTTTACTTGGCACCTGTCGTCAAGGAGTTGAATCACTTTGTTACTGCAGGAAGTAACTTATTCCTCTTTCAAATTCGTGAGGAATTTCAGAGGAGAGCTCTAAAATCCAACCTTACATATAATGATCCAGTGTTAATACATTGTTAACACTTAGTCTCAAGATTCTTTCAAGTTCTAGTAAATTGTCCTTCAAGTAAAAGATGAAGCTTGATTCTTCATGCATGTAGGCTTCATAATTATCTTCCTCATATGTTTCAGTTTTTATAAATACTTTCAGTTGTTCCCAATGGCCACATACCTCTAGATGCCCAATTAAACTGCTAAAGGAATTTACATACAGGAGCTCTTGGTAGACCTCTGCTGTAAAACTTTCTTAGATTTATATTTCAGTCTAGAATAAATTATTTCCTTTTCAATACACAGGCAGCTTTAGGGTGTAAGAGTGTTGGGAAAAGAAAAAGGAGACATTTTCTCTGTATTTTCCTTACTTGTGACAGTCAAGACTTACTCATTTTTGGTTTATTTGTTTGTTCTAAAATGTTATATAACAGCTGAATTGGATTTAATTCCTTATTTACCTTCCAATTGAATTTAAACTTAATATCCCTAGAATAGAAAACAATCAGTATGAAAAAGTGATAAATTAATTATCTAGACTCTTCACAGATAGCCTGATTTAAATTCATATCATAGTGCAATTTACAGTTGTCTAAATTATAGGATGTTCTGGGGAGAAGTTTTGAAGGGTTGCAAGTTCCCTTCCTCAAGATCGACCTTGATGAAACTAAGTAAATGAGAGAGAAAGTATGCAAGAGGTAATTAACAAAAAGGACACAATATTAGAAACTGTTGGGGAACTAAATGTTCTTGTGAACTTCTGTGTGTGTGTGCGGGGGAGAGAGGGGAGTGTTCATGGTTGCAGCCTGGGGTGAAAGACACCTAGGGGCAGCACTGAGAGTACCGAGTGAAGGTAATTCTTAAAGATTGGTTCTGGCCATGTCCCCATACCATCATTGTCATCCAATAATAATTTTTCGCCTCTTCACCACAGAAATTGGTAACAGCAGTCCAGTTCTCCCATATAGAACTTACCAGGCAGGGTAAAGCCACAGTGGAATGCACAATTTTTGAAACCGTTTGAAGACTGATCAAACTGACTTGAGTTCTTATTCCACAAATGCATTATCTCTCCTTCACCTTCAGGGACACTGGTTTAGAACCTAAGGTAACTGTTTCCTTCCAATTCTTCATATTTCTAAGAATTTAATAATGAACAGAGAAATTGTCTATTGGAGTAAAAGCAAAGGAATATGATCCTCACTGAATCTGTGGTGGTTGGGATCCTCATCCTAAGACTGATTGCCTCTCCTCTCCAACTCAACTGGAAGGGTAAGATGTGTTCCTAGCTTTATCCCTTCCTCAGTATATTCTATATGTAAGAGTAGCTGATCTGGTGATGTGTTGGAATCAGTTTGTACCTATTATGGATAGCCAACTGTGAACCTCTCTTCCCAACTCTGAATTCAGTGACAACACTTTGGTAGTTTGTTACTGGACATTGTAGAAATATTTAAGAAAAAAAATCAGAAAACACTGCAAATCATACTTTTTTAAAAAAAGACTTCTGGCTTACCAGGTTACTGCCTCTGACAATGAACTCACAGGTAAAAAATTATAATCAACTGAAGAATGCAAATATAATAAAGCAAAAACAACACACTGGATATAACAGATAGCCTAAAAACAAAAAAGATATGAGCCTCCTGGAGGAAGGAAGACAATGGATTAATATTTTTAAATATTTAAGAAAATATAAAAACAGACAATTAGAAATATTTTAGAACTACAATTTTGCATTCAGCCAAGATATTATTAAAATTCTAGAGTAATATAAGAATATTCTCAGACAAGGAATGCCTTAGATTGTCATACAATCATAGTTTGAAAATACTCCTGGAGGAGCTATTCAAAGAAGAGAAATAAATTCAAGAAGAGGGTAGCAGAAATTAAGAAAGTAAAGATAATTATATACATTATGTATACTTAGTAGCAGTTTACTTTTAATGTGATTTATGAATGACAAAACTAGATCTAGTAAAGAATGATGAAAGAAAATGTCTCTAAGAACTCACTGTCAACATTTCCATGAGAAAAGAGAGAAAAAGGAGCTGTAATGATTGAAAGGTAGAGATCAGTTTCTCATTATTTACAAGTGATATAATCAACTACCTGAAGAAAAGAAACCCAGTAAAATTAATAGTAAAAGCTACTTGAAATAATTATGTCATTCAGGAATATTGACAAATACATGATCAAATAAAAATAGTATTTTTATATGTCAGCAATAACCAACTAAAAAATCAAATGATACACAATTTGCAATGCGAACAAGAGAACAATTTAAAATGAATAAATAATATGTACAATGATCTGGATAGTTGGCAAGAGGCATTGCAAGTAGACTGAAAATCAGCAGGGATATGGAAGACTTGTATAATACTATCAATTAACTTTTTGACTCATAGACCACTTCACCAAAAATAGCAGAACACCCATTCTTTTCAAATGCACATGAAAATTTTACTAAGAAAAGCTATATTCTGGGAATCAAAAGAAGCTTCAATAAATTAAAAATAGAGTCACACACGAAGTATGTTTACTGATCACAATAGAATTGCATTAGGAATTAATAACAGTAAGATCTTTAGAAAATTTGTTAAGTATTTGCAAACTAGAGTACACATTTCTAAATAAGTCATGTGTCAAAGAAGAAACCAAAAGGGAAATTAGAAATACATATTAATCTGAATGAAACTGGAAACCAAAAGGGAAATTAGAATACATATTAATCTGAATGAAAATGGAAGCACAACTTATCAGAATGTATGGGATGCTGCTAAGACAGTACTTAAGAGAAAATTTATAGCTCTAAGTGCCTGTATTTCAAGACAGAAAGGTGTGGAATTATTGACCTCAATTTCTATCTTAAGAACCTAGAAAAAGAAGAGCAAAATGAAATGCAAAGTACGGAAGACAAGAAAGATCAAAGTTTGGAAATCAGTGAAATAGAAATCAGAAAACAATAGAGAAACCCAATGAAATAAACAGCAAATTATTTGCAGACCACACTAAAATTGATAAACCTCAAGCCCCTAAAAATTACTGCAATACATTTCATAACCTAGATGAAATGGACCTATTCGTTGAAAGAAACAAACTATCAAAACTTACTCAAGAAGACACAGATAACTGTGTCTACTGATATAGTAGCCCTATATCTTACAAAGGAGTTGATGTTTTAGTTAAAAGCCTTCCCCCAAGGAAACTCAAGACCATATATGTCTTCACTTAAGCATTCATCAATATTTAAGGAAGAAATAATAGTGAAACACCTATACACAAAGATACTAAAGAGAACACTAAATCTTAGTATCTCTATAAGCATAGGTGCAAATATTATCTTAAAATTTTAATAAAACCCTGCAATATATACAAAGGACAATACATAATGATTTATCGGCATCTATCCCAGGAATGTAAGGTTGGTTAACATTTAAAAAATCAAGTAATATAATTCATCATATTTACAGACTAAAAAAGAGAATAGTCATATGATCATATAAATGACAAATGCATAAAAAGCATAGATAAAACCCAACATCTATTCTTGGTAAAGCCTCAGTAAACTAGAAAGTGAAGGGAATTTCTTCAGACTGGTAAAGCCATCTGCAGGCTTTCTCCTGAGATCAGGAACAATGAAAGAATGCCAGTACTCACCGCTTCTGTTTGCCATTGTGGTGGAGTTTCTAGCCATTCTAATAAGTGAAAAAATAACTAAATGAAATCAACCAGCTAAGGAAGGGAAAATTTCAAAAGGGACATGAAAAAAACTTTTAGGTGTGATGGCTATTTTCACTACCTTAATTGTGATGATAGTTTCATGTGTCAAAACCTATCACATAAGCCATTAAAAAACGATAAACTATAAAATAAATGAACCCATGGTGGAGCCACAGCACCCTGCCCACCCTGAGCATGGCACGTAGGCACCCAGCCCTGCACCTCCCAGAAGGAAGTGGAGAGGGCATTGCTGTTCCCCAGAATCCCACTCTGTCCCCACCTTATTTTTTTTAAAAAAGGTGGTGGGTAGGGGGAATTCCCCGGCAGTCCAGCGGTCAGGATTCTGCACTTTCACTGCTGAGGGCCTGGGTTTGATCCTTGGTTGGGGTATGCAGTTTAAATATATTCTGTTTCTTGTACGTCAGTTAGATATCAATAAAACTACTGAAAAACATTTAAGTATCACCTTATGCCTACTAGCCTGACAAAAAGTTAGAAAGCTGAATAATGCAAACTTTTGTTTTGGAACCAGGGACATAGTAAGTCTCATGAACTGCTCTTTTCTGGAGCAAAAACTGGTAGTTCTTCATTAAATAAAGTGCACATACTCCTCATAACAGAGCAACTCTTCTGCTAGGTATACATCCCAAATAAGTCCTCACAGATAACACAGGAGGATATGAACAAGAATACTGATTGCAGTGATATATGTTGTGACAGAAAGTTGGATGTAACGCAGGGGACCCTCAGTGTGGCGTTACTTAGGAAACTGTGGCTGATGCACTGAATTGAATACCACATGACAACTGGACATATGTTAATATAGAATGAAGTGAAACGAAGTAAAACCAAAGCCACAGACAAGGTGAACTTAGCAATACAGTGTAGGCTGAAACAAGTAAACAAAAAATTTTGCAAATTATTATACAGGACCATTTGTGTTAGTAAAAAAATTATTAAACTAAAAAAGGACCTGTTTTAGCATGACACATACCAACAGAAGGATACACAATGAACACATTAGATGGTTGCCTTTGGGGGTGCTTAGAGATCAGGGAAGTCGTAAATGGAGAGAAAAGTGCTCCCTGGTGGCGCAGTGGTTGAGAGTCCGCCTGCCGATGCAGGGGACGTGGGTTCGTGCCCCGGTCCAGGAAGATCCCACATGCCGTGGAGCAGCTGGGCCCGTGAGCCATGGCCGCTGAGCCTGTGTGTCCGGAGCCTGTGCTCCGCAGCGAGAGAGGCCACAGCAGTGAGAGGCCCGCGTACCGGAAAAAAAAAAAAAAAAAAAAAAGGATGAATACATAAATGAAATTGAAAAAACAAAAATGATGTAGGTCTTGAACAGATTAATAATTATAATATTCCATGAACTATATAATTAAGTCAATCCTTTATAGTTACATTAAAAAATAATAATTAAAACATAGACATGTATCCATTCTTTTTCAAATTCTTTTCCCATTTAGATTGTTACATAATACTGAGCAGAGTTCCCTGTGCTATACAGTAGGACCTTGCTGGTTATCCATTTTAAATATAGCCGTGTGTACATGTCAGTCCCAAACTAGATACCTGTATATGTGTAACTGAATTACTTTGCTGTACACCTGAAACTATAACAACATTGTTAATCAACTCTACTCCAATATGGAATTTAAAAAAATAAATAAATAAAATAGGAAGTTTGTCGGCAATTGCAAATTAAAATACTGACTAGGTATTTGATGATATTAAAGAATTATTTTTAATTTTTTAAGATATGACAATAGTACTGTGTACTTTATTTAGAGGCTTTATTTTTCTGAGATACATGCTTAATTATTTATGGATGAAATAGTATGAGGCCTGAGATTTGCTTCAAAATAATATGGGAGGGGGGAATGGAGGATTTAGATGAAATAAGAGTGTTCATGGGTTGGAGCTGAGTGGTGATGGGTACCTGGGAGTTCATTATACTATTCTATTTGTATTTGTTTGAAAATCTTCCTTAATAAATAGGGCTTTTTAAAATAAAAAATAATAATTAAAGCACAATAAGTTATTGCCACTGCATGTTCAGGAACTACAGAGATATTACAGATTTGGTCATAGCCATTATAAATAAGTTGATTGTGGACTGGCCGTGTTTCACTGGTATCCCATGTCATTTTCTGGTTGCTTGAAAACCCCAGGATTGGCAGGGCAGGTGAGCTCACAGCTTGGAGCAGTAAGTAGAGTGTAGTCCTTAAGGGGACTTCCTCGAATAGCTCAGTCGACCCTCTGTTAGGGAAACATGCTAGGATCAGACAGGGTCTTCTACAGTTACCATTAATGAGATTAATGATCCATGCTGGAATTTTTCAAAATATTCCTACACCCAGTCCAATACACATTTCTTTTACTGAAGATCGAGATGCAGGAGAGGAAATCTTGATATTAAAACAAGAATCTTTTTTTGTTTCAAACAAGAATTGTCCCTAGAGAAGGGGATACAGATCAAGAAAGGTGGGGAATCCAGAAAAAAAAAGGTCTTTCTGCAGTTTCCCTCCTACTGACTGCCAGGAGAGTAGGGAAATTAACAAGAGCCAGGTAAGACTTCTGACTCAGTTGAGTTGTGTCAAGCTTGCAAAAAGGCCCGAGGAAACAGGAGAAAGGGCTCTTTGTCTTTTTCCATTGGCTGGTTGAACTTGAGTTATATGAGAACTCTAACAATTGGATGTAGATTTTTCTATTTACTGTGTCACAGCTACCATTGAATAGTCTTAGTGAAATCCCAAGGGACATAACTGAGCTGTACAGGAACAGTGATGGTCGGCAGCATGGAGCTTTCACAACTTCTGGCAGAGTGTTCCTCTTTTCACCTCCTTCCCTACAACCTCCTTGAAAACGAGGATAAAGGACCAGCTTCTTTACAAAAGACTCTCTCCTTTGGGAATTTTGCCGAATGTAAAATCTTGTGTATTGTCAGTGATATCTACAAAAACAAAGAATGTGGAATAGATGCCAAAGGCTTTAGAAGTAGAAGGAGGATGGTAGTGGGGGAGGGTGATAGTGGAGTTAAGAAACAATGTCTGTCTTTGCTGAGTTTCCCTGAAAATTTAGCTAAAATATAATGTGGAGTATGGGAAAATTATAAAAAGGAATACAAGCCAGAGTGTTGGGCTTGTCTCACTCAAGTTGTTAAATGGTTAGTAAATATGCTGTGAAATGCATGCACTAAATCTGTTTCCTTGCAAGCAACAGTATCCTAAAGACTTCAAAATATATGAAAGTTTTGAGAGCTGATTTGTGTAAAATTATCATTGAGAGAGATCAGAGAGCACAGAGTACTTAGGTGTGAACAAGACTTAGTAACACAAAATTCCTGTTGTAAAAATTAAGCAAATTCCTTTATAAATATTCACTTAAAACATATAACTCAAATAAAGTGGGATATTTGATAAGGATATTTGAGAACTCTAAATACCTTAAACTGTGCCATTTCCAAGTTGCTATTATACTATAGTAAAATGGTTTTAGAACAAGTCAGTTATATTATTATATATATTAGGTTGTCATAGGTCACTTATTTTTGTGTTCAGGCAAATATTTGTTTTAGATGCACCCAATCTTGATTGATTAAAACTAAGAGATGTAAGTGATTGGATTTGAGACTAACAGGAATACCTAAATGACAATCTGAAATCTGCAGAGAATAGTGAATTTCTATGAATTTTTATCCAAAATTCAAGTTATGGGGAATGATATTTTGATTCACCTTGATTTGAGGCTACAGATTCTGAGCTGAGGTGGCACACTGGACAAATTTCTCCTCCCTCCTTGGGCAGTTTTACTTGGATGTATGTATTTTAATGTAATTTCCTTTCTGGGCATAAATACAAAACATTGAATTTATAACACATATTTTAACCCATTTTCAGATTTAAGAGGGAAGCATGAAAAGGTTAAGAATTCTCTTTTCCCTTAAGTGTCTTTGATATCCTATTGGTACTCCTACTACTTTCGTTCATTCCCTTTCTTTTTGGACATTAGGATTACATTGCCTCCTCTAAACCTTGGCATAGAGGTTATTTCTGTTTTCTGAATAACATGTTACAGTCCACACTCTACAAACATTACTTTTCCCTCTTTCACATGAACTGACAAAGATGGACTTTACATATCTATATATGTATAAAACTATTATTTCAGCAACAATAATTTAAAACATTTGATTGTTCAAATGTGAATAAAAAGTTATTTGAAAAAAAAATTCTCCTTTATGCCAAAAAGACAGTGATGCTTAATTTGTAGTTTTGGTCATATATTTTTAGGAATTTTTATTATGGGTCTTAAGAAAATAAATTGAATTGCTAATCATCAAGTTTTAGCCTAGATCTTCAGTTAATAGATGAATATTTTAACTTTTCAATAGGACTAGGATACAAGTACTTGAGGATCTTAAACACACTTATGGGAAGAAAAATGTTTTTTTATATTTCTTTGGAATCATTTAAGGCACGTTGCCCCAGGAATAGAAGAGTAAGCTCATCCATTTGACAGATCTTTATATAAACACATTAATTATTTTGGCTAGGTGACTTTCTGTGCCACCATCTAAGGATATCAACATAATTTAGGTTAGATCTGCAACTAGTTCACTACATTTTCTTCCTCTGTTTCTATTTGATGGGTTTTTCATACTTTAAATATCCATGAAATTTCTCTGTGGATTATGAGTATGATTACATCTAACCACCTCTGTTTAGTGATTCTGATAAGATTATTTCTTGTGTCTGCATATAATAGTAGAGCCAGTGTATCATGAGCAATGTTTTGAAGTTTCAGTTTAAAGTATACTCTAATTACCTTGTAATTATTTTACATGACATTAAGGCAATTAATATTTTTTAAAAGCATATAAAACTATCAATTGCTATGTAAGAGTTTTTTTTTTAAATAATGCCTCTAGCTGGTATTACACTGTGTACATATGTATACATATGTACATACATATATATGTAAATATAGGTAGATAGATAGATGTAGATGCACAGTCTTTATTCCTTTTCTTCTAAGGAAATTGGGCTTTTTATTGTTATTGTTTTATTCCCTGCTATATGCCCACATTATAAACAATTCCTAGCATTCAATAATATGTTGTATTAATGGATACTGAATCAATTATTGAACTAACCATGGCTATCTGCTAGCATTCTTCAGCTATAGTTAGGGGAATAGGAAAATCAAGTTTGATGGTAGCAAAACAGGAGGTACTAGCTTAGTTTCCCCAAACTAACCTGGCTGAAATATCCATGCTGAACTGAAGAGGAGTAGGAGGAGGAATAGGAGGAACAGAACAAATAAGCAGTGGGGGAGAGCTTTTCTATAAGAGGAATAATAGACCCTTAAGGTGTCTGTCTCTGTTTCAGACTTACCCACTTCCCTCTTCCAAGGAAAACTTGATATCATAGTCACCAAATATGTTCATATGTGAGCTCTGCCTGACCCATGCTATATAACTTTGGGCACATTTCTTAACTTCTATAAGCCTTACTTTTCTCGGTTGCAAAATAAGGATAATGATAAGTCCTACCCCCTAAATGCTACCATGAGGATTAAATAAGAGAGAAAAGCACTTAGCACAGTGGTTGTCATGGGGAGAGTGCTCAAAAAAAAACTGTAGATAGATCGATAGGTTTACTTGGCAGCATAAAATACTTGATAGATCAGTAAATCATGCAAATCAGAAAACATGTGGGAGATTAAAATAGGGGTAATAGAATTCCTAAAAGACAGGAAGAACTTGATGACAGTGTAATAGAGATTCAGGAAGCATTTAGTGAGCAATCGTGCATATCATTAGCACCATAGTGGAGCCTGGCCTACCCATTTAGAGTTAAAGGAAACTATTACATCTCTCAAGAAAGTAGGTCATCACCTGGGCAGTGATTTTGGCCCAGAGGGAATTGAAACGAACCAAGTGGAGACTAGAGTTATATATTTATGTTTTAAATTTATGAATATGAATGTGCCAGACTTGATTCTAAGCAGTTTACAACTAAGAATCCATTTCATTTTTATATAACCCTGTAAGGTTAGCATTATTATTAGTATCCCTAGATTACAAATGAGAAAGCCTGGGTAGAGGGGGATTAAGTGACTTGTTCAGGGCCACACAGCTAGTGACAGGAGGAACTGGGGTCTGAAATCTGGCTAGTTAGCTGTAGAGTCCAGAATCTCTGTCACCCTGCTGTTCTGCTTCTTTTGTTGAGTTCCAAATACCACAACTGGATTTCTAGACCAGCAACACTTGCACTAGGTAACAAATTACATTGTGTTGGCTCAAAATTTATTTTGCCTCTCTTCATGACTGAGTTTAGAGGTAGTGGACAGAGGCGACTGCAAGTTAAAGGCCAGGTGTCTCAGATGTGTAGAGAGTATGTTTCAAGAATCTGTAAACACTGCAGGACCAGAGAAATATATGTCAGGCCATTGAGAAATATTATTTCATTGCATAAGTAATTCTATATTGTAGTTTTTAAAATAACTGTACATAATATGTGTACTTTACACATTAGCAAGTATTGAGTTTTTTTTAAAACTGAGAATATTTTCTATAACAAATAATTTTATTAACAGGCACAGTTTATGAACTTATCGCCTTTCATGAGCTGTGGACATTTGCATGAAAGCCATATATTTAATTCCAAAACAGAATTAAATGTATTAAAATTTATAAATAAGGTCAGCTATATAGCATCAGCATGAAATTGATGCCTACTGTCATTCATTTAAAACTAATCTGTTTTCTCTGCATTCATGCTTGTATAATAAGGCATAATAGAAGTCAGTTTTCAAAACCCCCAAATGCTCACATTCCCATGAGTTCCATGGTTAACTAGAAGTAGAAAATGCCATCTTTGGTGGCCCATTATATTTCCCTCTACCTGATAGGGACAGAGTAAAGGGACAAAGTAGGTGATTAAATAGTTAATCCCACTAGGGGATTGTAAGTAAAGAAAAAAGTATGGGAGACCCCTGTAAGTTAATGATCACCCAAGAAAGCAGGTTGGCTTAACCACAAAACCAAGCAGGCCTGCTTAGCAACAAAACCATGCCATAGAAGCAGGAGATGTGCCCCAAAACAAAACAATGGTGGCATGAGACCCACATCCTGCCCAGTAAGCTCAGTAAGTTAATGACCCCTAGGACATGTTCTCTGCACACATAAAAACCAATAATTTATGGAAAGGTGACATTTCAAAGTGAAAGATCCTCACTGTACTGAGACCTAAAATAATTTTTCCAGTGCCATGACAGTCCTAGCTTGACCATGTGGGGGAAAGAAAACTCCCCTACCCAACCTGGAGGAGGAGCTGATGATGGAAGCGTGACGTCTACTCAAGAATGAGGAAGAAGGTGGTCTTCTCCCCCTCCCCACTTTTCCTTTGATTATAAATCTGTAGCCTGCTAAGTTCTCGGCCTGGCACCTTCTCTCCTGCCCACTTGTAAGCCTCACAAGCACCCTATTCTAATAAATCACTTCTTATCTATCACCTTGCCTCTCGCTGAATTCTTTCTGCATTGAGACATAAAGGACCCGAGCTCCTCAGACCCCCCCCGAAACGACATCTGTCAGTTTTATGCCCAGACTCTTGGAAATGTCTAAGATGAAGATTTCTGAAAACTCCCTGACCCTTAAGATTGTAGCAATAAAAGTTTGATAGTGTTTGCCATAAGTAAACTGAAAGCTACTAAATGATACAGGGAAACTGAAAATCTGTACCTAAGTCTGAGTTTAGGAATGCCTTTTGTTCCACTTAAGTTACTGTAACCCCTGTGTAGCTTCAGTTTGTCTCCTCCACTCCTTGCATTTTAAACTCTTGTCCTTTCACATTCTCCAGGGACTTGATTATCTGAGTCAACTTCAGATCAAGTGAAATAAGAGAAAACTTTGCTTCTCTGGTCCACTCTAAAAGTTATATCCTGTCCCTGTAAATTAATGGGAAAAAGAAAAAACAAAAACCCCACCAAAACACAAAAACAAGTAATAGTGGATGTTTTATTGCATGAAATCATTTCCTTTGTAATGCAATATCATTTCTTTTTCACTTCCCCATTTTGTGGACAAAGAATCACTTCCACTTTTGTGCTAGGCTTAATTAACTAGTTATTTATTCCCCATTTATTTGCCTTTGAATTTTAGACTCATGTGAATGAAAATATAATCTGGATTCAAGTAGTTTCCTAAATCAGACATTTTATTTAGGACAAAACCAGAGGGCATTAATTTATCAGATCCATGGCTTTGTCATGAATAAAAACTCTAATTTTATTATATCTGTTAAAAAGTAGCATTGTAATTAAAAAGACATTGCATTTTTTCTCTCTCCTGATGTTTTTGGTCCATGAACCAGGAAAGACTGAGTAAATGTGTTCCCAATCCAAGAGGAGGTCACTCCAACTTCAATATATAGTTCTCAGTTATTCTGAATCCAATGCATCAATTTCCACTTATGTTTAGAAATGAGGTATTTATTTTTAAGCATGCATTTAAAATACAGTCACAAAGATCTTGAATTCAACCTTTTAAGTCATGTGAATTTTTACCTCATCCCCACTCTTTTCTCTATAGCAAACTGATGCTTTTCTAGGAATCATTGTCTAAGAGCTGATTCTACTGCTTTCAAACTCTACATCCTAAACAAAGATTTCAATGTGGCTCCTTTTCCAATCTGTAGAATATGAATATAGTTTTTTATTCCATCTAACATAATTCTTTTTTTTAAAGTAAAATTCTATGGAACACATACAGAAAAATACACAAATCACAAATGGTCAGCTCAATGGATTTTCTCAAAATGAATGTACCCTGGAACCACAAGCTTGATAAGAAATAGATAGTTACTGTACCCAGATGCTCCTTTCTTGCATCCTTCCAGTCAACCCTCTTCCCTAAGAACCCAATATCCTGAATTCTATCACCATTGTTTAGATTTACCAGTTTTACATCATTTATCTGTCTGGCTGTTTTTAGTTAAACTTATTTTTGTGAGATGTCACTCGTTGATTGTGAAAAAGTCCACTCATTTATTCTTATTAATGTACATAATTCCATTCCCTTAGTATAACAATGTTACTTAAATCACTCTGCTTGACATTGTTAATTTTTAAAAATTTTCATCATTCTGGTGGGTATGTTATACTGTCTCATGTGACCACTGAGTTGCTTTGAAAATTTTATATAACTTCACTAAAGCAAAGTCTAGTTGCTTTAACTTGGATATGATTCCAGCAGGCTTCATATGTCAAATATTTATTGTGCTCTTAAAATTAGATAAATATCACTCCTAATACACCCATTAATTGGACCAGGAAGAAAATGAGAATATTCTTTCTGCTGAAACTGAAATCTTTGAATTTTCCTTTTGTCTTGTTAGTGTTTTCAGACTAAGAAAAACTCAGATGTATCTGCTCTGTAATATTTAACTGAATTTCAGACTTTAAAGTAAAATATGGCTAAGATGTCTACATCATATTTTCTTTTTTTTTTATTGAAGTAAAATTGCTTAAAAATGTTGTGTTACTTTCTGCTGTACAATGAAGTTAATCAGCTATATGTATACCTATAACCCCTCCTTCTTGGGCCTCCCTCTCACCCCGCTATCCCACCCATCTAGGTCATCACAGAGTACTGAGCTGAGTTCCCTGTGCTATACAGCAGGTTCCCACTAGCTATCTAGTTTACACATGGTAGTGTATTTATGTCAAACCTAATTTCCCAATTAGTCCCACCCTTCCCTTCCTGCCCTGTGTCCTCATGTCCATTCTCTACGTCTGTGTCTCTATTCCTGCCCTACAAATATGTTCATCTGTAACATTTTTGTAGATTCCGCATATATACTTTAATATATGGTATTTGTTTTTCACTTTCTGGCTTATTTCACTCTGTATGACAGTCTCTAGGGCCATCCATGTCTCTACAAATGACCAAATTTCGTTCCTTTTTTATGGCTGAGTAATATTCCATTGTATATATATACCACATCTTCTTTATCCATTCATCTGTCATTGGACATTTAGGTTATTTCCATGTCCTGGCTACTACAATGAACGCTGGGGTACATGTGTCCTTTTGACTTATGATTTTCTCAGAATATATGCCCAGTAGTGGGATTGCTGGGTCATATGGTAGTTCTATTTTTAGCTTGCTAAGGAACCTCCATACTGTTTTCCATAGTGGTTGTATCAATTTACATTCCCACCAGTAGTACAAGAGGGTTCCCTTTTCTCCACACCCTCTCCATCATTTATTATTTGTAGATTTTTTTGATGATGGCCATTCTGACCAGTGTGAGGTGATACCTCGGAGTTTTGATTTGCATTTCTCTAATATTTAGTGATGTTGAACATCTTTTCACGTGCCTCTTGGCCATCTTTATGTCTTCTTTGGTGAAATGTCTATTTAGGCCTTCTGCCTATTTTTTAATTGGGTTGTTTGGGTTTTTTTGATATTAAGCTCCATGAGCTGTTTGTATATTTTGGAGATTAATCCTTTGTCAGTTGCTTCACTTGCAAATATTTTCTCCCATTCTGAGGGTTGTCTTTTCATCTTATTTATGGTTTCCTTTGCTGTGCAAAAGCTGTTAAGTTTAATTAGATCCCATTTGTTTATTTTTGTTTTATTTTCATTGCTCTAGGAGGTGGGTCGAAAAAGATCTTGCTGTGGTTTATGTCAAAGAGTGTTTTTCCTACGTTTTCCTCTAAGAGTTTTATAGTGTCTGGTCTTACATTTAGGTCTTTAATCCATTTTGAGTTTATTTTTGTATATGGTGTTAGGACATGTTCTAATTTCATTCTTTTACATGTAGCTGTCCAGTTTTCCCAGCACCACTTATTGAAGAGGTTGTCTTTTCTCCATTGTATGTTCTTGCCTCCTTTGTCGTAAATTAGATGACCATATGTGTGTGGGTTGACCTTTGGGCTTTCTATCCTGTACCATTGATCTCTATTTCTGTTTTTGTGCCAGTACCATACTGCCTTGATTACTGTAGCTTTGTAGTATAGTTTGAAGTCAGGGAGCCTGATTCCTCCAGCTCCATTTTTCTTTCTCAAGATTGCTTTGGCTATTCAAGGTCTTTTGTGTTTCCATACAAATTGTAAAATTTTTTGTTCTAATTCTGTGAGGAATGCCATTGGTAGTTGGATAGGGATTGCATTGAATCTGTGGATTGCTTTGGGTGGTATAGTTATTTTCACAATATTGATTCTTCCAATCCAAGAACATGGTTTAATTCTCCATCTATTTATATCATCTTTGATTTCTTTCATTAGCGTTTTATAGTTTTCTGAGTACAAGTCTTTTGCCTCCTTAGGTAGGTTTATTCCTAGGTATTTTATTCTTTTTGTTGCTATGGTAAATGGGATTATTTCCTTAATTTCTCTTTCTGACTTTTTGTTGTTAGTATATAGGAATGCCAGAGATTTCTGTGCATTAATTTTGTATCCTGCAGCCTTACTAAATTAATTGATTAGTTCTAGTAGTTTCCTGGTGGCATCTTTAGGATTTTCTATGTATAGTATCATGTCATCTGCAAACAATGACTATTTTACTTCTTTTCCAATTTGTATTCCTTTTATTTCTTTTTCTTCTCTGATTGCCATAGCTAGGACTTCCAAAACTATGTTGAATAAGAGTGGCGAGAGTGGACATCCTTGTATTGTTCCTGATCATAGTGGAAATGCTTTCAGTTTTTCACCATTGAGTATGATGTTTGCTGTGGGTTTGTCATATATGACCTTTATTATGTTGAGGTAGGTTCCCTCTATGCCCACTTTCTGGTGAGTTTTTATCATAAATGGGTGTTGAATTTTGTCTAAAGCTTTTTCTGCATCTATTGAGATGATCATAAGGTTTTGTTTTTTTGTTTTGTGGTACGTGGGCCTCTCACTGTTGTGGCCTCTCCCATTGCGGAGCACAGGCTCTGGATGCACAGGCTTAGCGGCCATGGCTCATGGGCCCAGCCGCTCTGCGGCATGTGGGATCTTCCCGGACCGGGGCACAAACCCACGTCCCCTGCATCAGCAGGCAGACTCTCAACCACTCCGCCACCAGGGAAGCCCCGATCATATGGTTTTTATTCATTAATTTGTTAATATGGTGTATCACATTGATTGATTTGTGTATATTGAAGAATCCTTGTATTCCTGGAATAAATCCCACTTGATCATGGTGTATGATCCTTTTAAGGTGTTGTTGGAGTCTCTTTGCTAGTATTTTGTTCAGGATTTTTGCATCTATGTTCATCAGCGATATTGGTCTATAATTTTCTTTTTTTGTGATATCTTTTTCTGGTTTTGGTATCAGGGTGATGGTGGCTTCATAGAACGAATTTGGCAGTGTTCCTCCCTCTGCAATTTTTTGGAAGAGTTTGAGAAGGATCAATTTTAGCTCTTTTCTAAATGTTGGATAGAATCTGCCTGTGAAGCCCTCTGGTCCTGGACTTTTGTTTGTTGGAAGATTTTTAATTACAGTTTCAATTTCATTACTTGTGATAGGTCTTTTATATTTTCTAAAATCTTCTTGGTTCAGTCTTGGAAAATTGTACCTTTCCAAGAATTTGTCCATTTCTTCATGGTTGTCCATTTTATTGGCATAAGTTGTTTGTAGTAGTCTCATAATCCTATGTATTTCTGCGATGTCAGTTGTGATTTCTCCTTTTTCATTTCTGATTATATTGATTTGCATCTTCTCCCTTTTTTTCTTGATGAATCTGACGAAAGGTTATCAATTTTATTTCCCAAAGAATCAACTTTTAGTTTTATTGATTTTGCTATTGTTTTCTTCATTTCTGTTTCACTTATTTCTGCTCTGATCTTTATGATTCCTTTCCTTCTACTGACTTTGGGTTTTCTTTGTTCTTTCTCTAGTTGCTTTAGGTGTAAGGTTAGATTGTGATTTTTCCTGTTTCTTGAGGTTAGTTTGGATTGCTATTAACTTCCCTCCTAGAACTGCTTTTTCTGTGTCCCATAGCTTTTGGGACGTGTTTTCATTATCATTTGTTTCCATGTGTTTTTTAATTTCTTCTATGATTTCTTCAGTTACCTCTGGTTATTTAGTAGTGCACTGTTTAGTCTCCGTGTATTTGTGTTTTATACAGTTTTTTTTCCTGTAATTGATTTCCAGTCTCATAGAGTTGTTGTCAGAAAAGATGCTTGATACAATTTCAGTTTTCTTAAATTTTCTGAGGCTTGATTTGTGACCCAAGATGTGATCTATCCTGGAGAATGTTCTTTGTGCACTTGAGAAGAAAATGTATTCTGCCACTTCCAGGTGGAATGTCCTATAAGTATCAATTAAATCTATCTGGTCTATTGTGTCCTTTAAAGCTTGTGTTTCCTTATTTATTTTCATTTTGGATGATCTGTCCATCGGTGTAAGTAGGGTGTTAAAGTTCCCAACTATTATTGTGTTACTGTTGAGTTTCCCTTTTATGGCTGTTAGCATTTGCCTTATGTATTGAGGTGCTCCTATATTGGGTGCATAAATATTTATAATTGTTATATATTCTTCTTAGACTGATCCCTTGATCATTACATACTGTCCTGCCTTATCTCTTATAATAGTCTTTATTTTAAAGTCTATTTTGTCTGATATGAGTATTGCTACTCTAGCTTTCTTTTGATTTCCATTTGCATGGAATACCTTTTTCCATCTGTTCACTTTCAGTCTGCATGTGTTCCTAGGTCTGAAGTGGGTCTCTTGCAGACAGCAGATATACGGGTCTTGTTTTTGTATCCATTTGGCTAGTCTGTGTCTTTTAGTTGGAGCATTTAATCCATTTACATTCAAGTTTATTATCAATATGTATGTTCCTATTACCATTTTCTTAATTGTTTTGGGGTTTTTTTTGTGGATCGTTTTCTTCTCTTGTGTTTCCTGCCTAAAGAAGTTCCTTTAGTGTTTGTTGTAAAGCTGGTTTGGTGGTGCTGAATTCTCTTAGCTTTTGCTGTCTGAAAAGCTTTTGATTTCTTTGTCAAATCTGAATGAGATCCTTGCTGGGTAGAGTAATCTTGGTTGTACCTTTTTCTCTTTCATCACTTTAAGTATATCTTGCTACTCCCTTCTGGCCTGCAGAGTTTCTGCTGAAAAATCAGCCAATAACCTTCTGGGGATTCCTTTGTATATTATTTTTTGCTTTTCCCTTGCTGCTTTTAATATTTTTTCTTTGAATTTAATTTTTGTTAGCTTGATTAATATGTGTCTTGGTGTTTCTCCTAGGGTTTATCCTGTATGGGACTCTCTGTGCTTCCTGGACTAGGGTGATTATTTCCTTTCCCATGTTAGGTAAGTTTCCCTCTATAATCTCTTCAAATATTTTCTCAGACCCTTTCTTTTTCTCTTCTTCTTCTGGGACCCCTATAATTTGAATGTTGGTGTGTTTAGTGTTGTCCCAGAGCTCTCTGAGGTTGTCTTTAATTCTTTTCATTCTTTTTCCTTTATTCTGCTCCTTGGCAGTTATTTCTACCATTCTGTCTTCCAGCTCACTTATTTCTTCTTCTGCCTCAGTTATTCTGTTATTGATTCCTTCTAGTGTATTTTTTATTTCAGTTATTGTGTTGTTCATCTCTGTTTGTTTGTTCTTTAGTTCTTCTAGATCTTTGTTAAACATTTCTTGTATTCTCAATCCATGCCTCCATTCTATTTCTGAGATTCTGGATCATCTTTACTATCATTACTGTGAATGCTTTTTCAGGTAGACCACCTATTTCCTCTTCTTTTATTTCGTCTTGTAGGTTTTTACCTTGCTCCTTCATCTATGACATTTTTTCGTCATCATTTTTTTTTTTGATGGGTAGGATTGTGTTCCTGTCTTACTGGCTTTTTGGCCTGAAGCTTCCAGCACAGGAGTTTGTAGGCTGTTGAGTAGGCTGTTTGGTCTTGGTGCCAAGATGAGGACCTCCAGGTGGCCTCACTCTGATGAATATTCCCTGGGGTCTGAGGTCCTCTGTTAGTCCAATGGTTCAGACTTGGAGCTCCCACCCCAGGAGTTCTGGCCTGACCCCTGGCTCGTGAACCAAGATCCCATAAGCTGCGTGTGTGGCAAGAAAAAAAAAAGGAAAAAGAGAAGAAATAAAAAAGGGGCAGAACAATAACAAAGAATATAAAATAAAATTAGAGAACTAAGATATATGTTAGAAAGAATTAAAAAAAATAAAAATATAGATGAAAAAACAACCAGAAGGTAGAACAGAACCACAATAATGAAACAGAGGAAAAAAAAAATGCTGGAAAAGGCCTTGGCTGTGGGGGTCAGGGCTTAGGCTGAGCCGGGGTTTAGATGGTGGGCAAGGCCTATGCTTAGGACCCACGGGTCTGGAAAAGGCCCTGGGGGGTTGGGTTGGGTGGTGGGGCTTAGGCTTAACAGGAGCAAAAAGGGGCCCAGGCATGCCTTTGGCCTTGGAGGGCGGGAGACCTGGCCTGGGAGCCCAGCAGGCTTCCCAGGGCTGAGTGTTAAGGGGAAACTCCCACCATTCCTCCCCTGATCCTCTGATCCTGGCGAGCCCCTCCCTGTCTGCCTCTCCTATTCTGCCCCCACCTCCCCACTATGCCCCTAGGACCATCATGGCCCAGAGGGGACTTCGGAGGGTGGAGGACCAGGCCCGGGAGCCCCACAGCCTTCCCGGGCCTGATTTGGCAGGGAAAACTCTCAGCATGCTCCCCCCTGTACCTCTGAGCCCCTGAGGGTCCCTCCAGTTGTGGGAAACCATCCCCCCTCCAAGACACCCCTCAGGGGCGCCAGTCCTGTCCAGCCTCCACTTCTCCTCTCCCTCATGCCCCCCACATCCTACTTGGTCACTTGGGTGTTCCTCCCATCTCCTTGGGCATCGAGGTCCCACACCAACATCCAGCAGGCGCCCTAGCTGTGGGGATACGTGAACTCTGCATCCTCCCCACCACCATCTTGACTCCATCCCTCCATATTTTCTTATCTTTATAATCTTTCACTTATATTAGTTTGTTTCTCAGATCCAGAGATTCTTTTTCCTCCAACATTTTGAGCCAGTTTTCCTCAAGTGTCTTTACCTACAACCTAAATATTTTAAATAAATAATCCCAATGATCAAGTGCTAATGGCTCACCATAATATTTATATATGTTTTTGTGTGTTTGTGTATATATGTGCCCTATTGGATCAATTGTATAATAGTTTCCAAATCTTTATATTCATATTTCATTCATAAACATTATTTTCAGTTTTTGAGCATCTCAAGTAATTTTGCTAATTCATCTGATGTTTTCACCAACTTAATTTTACATTCTAATACACAATGAACAAATGCAAAATAATATAAAAGATACTTTAAAAGGCAGATTGAGGCTCTATTTTATATATTTGCACTTTAAAGTATTGGGTGGGCCAAAAGGTTCGTTCGTTTTTTTCCATAAGATGGCTCTAGTAGCACTTAGTTGTCTTTAACTTCATTTGAGACAGTTTTGTTAGATTGTATGTGATAGCTGTCATATCAGCATGCATTTAAAAAAAAGACATCAAAATTGGTGAATTTGGGGGTAGCCATTTTAATATTGAAGACGGAAGAAAAATAACATTTTTTGGCATATTATGCTTTATTATCTCAAGAAAGGTAACAACGCACCTGAAACACAAAAAAAGATTTGTGCGGTGTATGGAGAAGATGCTGTGACTGATCGAATGTGTCAAAAGTGGTTTGTGAAGTTTTGTGCTGGAGTTTTCTCGCTGGACAATACTCCATGGTTGGGTAGACCAGTTGAAGTTGATAATGATCAAATCAAGACATTAATTGAGAACAATCAACATTGTACCACACAGGAGATAGCTGACATACTCAAAATATCCAAATCAAGTGCTGAAAATCATTTGCACCAGCTTGGTTATGTTCATTGCTTCTATGTTTGGGTTCCACATAAGTTAAGCAACAAAAACCTTGACCATACTTCCACATGCAATTCTCTACTGAAACGTAATGAAAATGTTCCATTTTTAAAACAAATTGTGATGACCTATGAAAAGTGGTTACTGTCCAGCAATGTGGAACAGACCAGATCATGGGGCAAGCAAAAAAAACCACCACCAACCACACCAAAGGCTGATCTTCATCCAAAGAAGGTGATGTTGTGTATATGGTGGGATTGGAAAGAAGTCCTCTATTATGAGCTCCTTCCAGAAAACAAATGATTAATTCCAACAAATACTGCTCCCAATTAAACCAACTGAAAGCGTCACTCAATAAAAAGTGTCCAGAATTAGTCAACAGAAAATGCAAAACCTTCCATCAGGATAACACAAAACAGCATGTTTATTTGATGACCAGGCAAAAACTGTTACAGCTTGTCTGGGAAGTTCTGATTCATCTTCCGTGTTCACCAGACATTGCACCTTCAGATTTCCATTCATCTCAGTCTTTACAAAATTCTCTTAATGGAAAAAATTTCAATTCCTTGGAAGACTATAAAAGGCACATGGAACAGTTCTTTGCTCAAAAAGATAAAAAGTTTTGGGAAGATGGAATTATGAAGTTGCCTGAAAAATGGCAGAAGGTAGTGGAACAAAAGGGTAAATATATTGTTCAATAAAGTTCTTGGTGAAAATGAAAAATGTGTCTTTTATTTTTACTTAAAAAATTGAAGGCACTTTTAGGCCCACCCAGTATCTTTCTCTGTTTGGCCCAATTTTGGTCATGTTAAGAATATACAGATAATTAACTTAAAGATATATACTTTTGCCTTCATATTCCCAATAATATCTACTATATTTGTTGTACCTATGAATTTAATTACATTAATATTTTCTATTTTCACTGTTTATGTACTCATGTTTTTCATTTAGTATACATTTTGATTATATATGGATTTTGATAAAACTTGTGTATATAATAAGTTATAATATTTAAAATATGCACTTTATGTTTCATTAATGCCATTTACTATACTACTGTATCTAAAATTGATACATAACTATCACTGGACTCATTTTAAAAGGTTTTATGATTTATATTTAAAGTATTATCTTTCATGTGCTTGCAAATAAATTGCTGCTGAGCTTAAAAAGCATAATCTCCTTATCAAATAAAATTTAGCAAATGTAGACATACAGCAAAACAAAGAAATATCCATCAGTTCCTCAACTAGTTACAATCACTTTTAAGTATTGGTGTATTTACTTCACTTATTTGGTGCTCCTTAAAATTTTGACTAATAAAATATTTGTTTAAAATAAGATTTTGGGCTTCCCTGGTGGCGCAGTGGTTGAGAGTACCCCTGCCGATGCAGGGGACATGGGTTCGTGCCCCGGTCCACGAAGATCCCACATGCTGCGGAGCGGCTGGACCCATGAGCCATGGCCGCTGAGCCTGCGCGTCCGGAGCCTGTGCTCTGCAACGGGAGAGGCCACAACAGTGAGAGGCCCGCGTACCGCAAAAAATATATATATATTAAAATAAGATTTCTTTTTCCTAAAGCACTCAAATGTCTAAGAACCTCCTGAGGCTGTCAACTGTTTCTCTTTTGGAGCTTTAGCTTTGAAAATAACCTCAAATAACCCCAAGGGTATGAGTTAATGAGATTTGAAAGTATTCATCCAAATTGCTTTATATGTAGCTCTAATCTGCCTTAAGACACAGTTTTATCTTACTTTTATATGTAATATATGATTTGAATTTTTCCTTATGTAGCTCAATAATAATATCATCTAAAAAACCGATATTTAAAGTGGTTTATATATTTTTGTTTAATTAGGTTGGGTATTTATGATATTTTTAACTTTCAGTCCTGAAAATTTTGGATGATTGTGTTTTATCTGATTTTTAATTTTTTAAATTGGGTTGCAATTGATAAAATCATGCTGCAATCTATTTTCTTTTATTGCAGACATTTATAGCAAAAATGAATCGAGCATCTATTATGTGACTGACATTCATCTAAATACTACAAAAAATTAATGAAACAGTAAAAAACAACACTCAATTCAATTGTATCAAGTGTGGGTATTTGGGATAAGAGAATGGACCTAATGAGATCTTTCACAAAAGTTCTTTTATTAAAAACAAAAAAAGAACAACAAAAAACCTAAAAGCATGCTATGGGTATCATAAAAACAATTTCAAATATTTACAAAGAAAATGGAGAACAAAATATTGTAAGAGAAGCATGAAGGAGACTTAGGAGGCAGAAAAAGGGGAAAAATACTGAAAGAAAATCACCAGTGTTTGAAAAAGAATGAAACATTTCATTTCTGCAGTTTCTGATGGGCAGATGAATCATATGTTCCAGCATGATTTGTTCAAAAGCTAAAGTGATTTAGCCTACCTAAATAATGGTAGTTTCATTGCAACTCTGCACTATCAGCCTACTGGAACATTAGTGTTAAGTTCTGCATACCATCTTTTAGTATTCACCTAGGTAAAAATGCACGTGAATGGTTAGTGTGACCCAGAGAAGGTAAGATCTAGATTAAATAATGTATGGAAAACTGTTAAAAAGAGATGAATATTTAGTCTAAAAAATAGTTAAATGGAACACAAGTTCTCTGAAATCTAAAATGTCTATTCTTTCAGTGAAGAAAATCTTGTTATAATAATTATTATTATTATTATAAGTATTTTTCTGAAGGCAAAATTATATTCTTTAAAGAAAATTATATATTCTTTTTTAAAGGATGTGTGACTTTGAATGAATAAAAGGAATCCCACAGACATACTCTCAGTGAGTCTGATGCAAGTAATCACAGAAAATCATGCTGAATGACATTTGTAGATCCCTCAATAATTTTTGGAAAATTATTTTTGAATGTTTAAATTTCCTGCAGGGAGAATCTACAACGAAGAGTAATAACACTGGAAAGAATTTTAAAACAAATTTAAAAGTTTCTAAAGAAGAAGGAGAAGGAGAAGAAAAAGAACAACAATATTGCTGTTTTATTAAAACAGAAAATAATTATTTTTAATCTAAAATGTTATGATAGTTCAAAGAAGTACATTCGCCCTTCAGTAGATTCAAATTGAAGAGCTAAACCTAAACATAAGCTGCATTTTTATCATTAGTTCAGAAACACCACATCAAGATAAGGTAACAAAAGCCCTGGAAGGATATTGATTTAGACCTACACATTAATTTAAAGGTAAGATTGATAAAAAAGAGAACTTAAAAAAATAAGATAAACCAGAGAAATTGTAGTTTGGTCTTTATTTGTCCTTCTGAATTTAAAACTGTAGAGCATTAAAATCTATATCTGTACACATATATATAAAATATGAAAATAAATGTGATTTATCTCTTTAAATTGTATACATGTAAGATAAATGTAAATATGCAAACAACCCACACATGTCGAGCACACAGTATATGTCATTTTATAGCCTCTTTGTTAAATTAGTTCATATTTTAAGAGAGGAAACCTTTGGTTACAAAAGTTATTTTCTTTATTATTAATGCCAAATGTTTATAAAAGGACTTAAGCAGTAATTTTAAATCATATCCGACTAAATGTTATCTTCATCAAAGCTCTTTTAATCAATACTTGAAAGATAAAAATCCTATATAGAAAATTATCCACTTATAGGGCTCCTCAGAAGTGAAGTTTGTCAGATGAATGTAAAATTTATCAGACAAATCAAAGCCCATCTATATCAATATTGTTTGTTTCTCTACTAACCATAATTATTTTCAACTGAGAAAAGAATTTTAAAGTACTTATTTAATGTGTTCATTAGTTATTCAGAGCCTATGTAAGTTATAGAACACCTATGTGCCAGTGCCTTTGATAGAGATGTAAAGGCATTCACAACCATCAGGAAACTAAATTCTAATAAAAGCAATGGATTGATAAAGTAAAATTATACAACATGACTTTTTTTTTAATTATATAAATTTATTTATTTTATTTTTGGCTGTTGTTGGGTCTTTGTTGCTGTGCACAGGCTTACTCTAGGTGCGGCGAGCGGGAACTACTCTTCGTTGCGGGGCCCGGGCTTCCCATTGCGGTGGCTTCTCTTGTTGCGGAGTACGGGCTCTAGGCATGTGGGCTTCAGTAGCTGTGGCTCATGGGCTCTAGAGCACAGTCTCAGTAGTTGTGACACACGGGCTTAGTTGCTCCACGGCGTGTGGGATCTTCGCGGACCAGGGCTCGAACCCGTGTCCCCTGCATTGGCAGGAGGATTCTTAACCACTGCACCACCAGGGAATTCCAACAATGTCTTTTGACATATGCACAGAGAGTTGTGGCAGCAGAGAGTGGGAACACTCAACTCAGTTTTGGAAATCGGAGAGGATTTAATTCAAAAAGGCATCAGAAAGAAAGTGTGGTTTTAGCTGAATCTGGGAAGAAAAATTTACAAGACAAAGAATAATGTTTCAGGAAGAGAAATCAATGCAAACATACAAGGTTGAGGGGAAGCAGACATTTAGGGAAGAAGAAACGTGAGCCAGGCTGAAGTCCAGGGTATACAAGATTGAATAAAATGTGTTGCGATTGAAAAAGTACACCATGACTTAAAAATAGAAGACTTGGCATGCAGTGTAAAGGATATAAACCTTATTCTGTAATTGTTGGATCACTAAGGGAATAAAGAAAGAGACAATCTATTTTGCACTAAAGCTCTTTCCCGTTGTGTGGGGTATGTACTTGAAGGTACAGGACTAGAAGAGATGACCTCAGTTAGGAGGTCTCTCTTTGACCTCATGTAGAAATGATAGACTATAATGAGGCAGAATCAATGAAGATGATAAAACTAGATGCATTTTTTATATAATTAGAGGTACAACTGAAAATATTTAAGGGGTGATGTATGGACGGATAGCATATAGGTTTTTCTGAGCAGACTTTGAGACAGTTTAGTGTTCAGGGTGTTTATAAGGGTTGATGATGTTATCAATACCTTTAGAAAGGGGAAAGAAGAAGTAAGGGATGGGCAGAGAGAGAAATCCAGCTGTGATATAGTCCAAACAGTCTCAGCAGACCTAACGGGGATCCTGAGGCTGAAACTCCTGGTCAGAGATGTCCTGCTTTGGGCTAAAATTAGTGGGTTTTTATACTCCCTGTAAAATTAATCATTGGATGTAGGCCACACTCCCAACAGCATGACTTTGACTGAGGCAGTTCATTGAAGCCAAGGCAACCCCTGAAGGGGCCAACTGCCAAAGACTGTCTGGTGACAGCCTTTGTTAGTATCTAGGAAACAAGAGCATCTTTGCAGGGAGATTTGGGAGGTGGAACATCTCTGAGTCCATCATAGTAGGTATAAGGGGGGAAGAGCACCCAAGGTTGATTCCAACGTTTACAGTTTGAGGAAAGGATTCTGAAGTGATTCAACGAAAGAGGTTTACAGAAAGAATGACAGTGTGTTGGTGGGGAATTGTGTCTGGCTTAGAGAACTCAGTTTCTGATCCACTGAGTTTGACCCAATATTTGTAGGTAACTACTGTAGTGTTTATAACACCATCATCATGGTTCACATCTCTGCATATGCCTGTTAGTTTAATTTTGTTAAATAAATCTCAGTTCTATAAATAAATGTATTTAGTAATATATGGGTCAGGGAAAGTGACTAAAACTGAAATGCATCTTGTTTACTGGAAAAACAAAGCTAAATACATGCCCTATCTGGGAAGGAGTCAATGACTTCTTCCTTATTAAAAAATAACAGGTTAGTTTCCATGAACAGTGACATTACTGGAAGTCTTCCAAATAAATGTTAAATGTAAAAACACAAAATAATAAAAAATGCCCTGTATTAAGAAATTAAATAAAATGAACAAAGTGTTTTTCCCCCCTAAAAATAGCTGTAGTTCACTGGGGAGTTTTAATACTACAGAATCATCTTCAGGAGCTTCATGCAGAAAGTGACCATTTTTTAGTGCTTTGTCATGACATTTCACGAGATTTGGCATGATACCATGTAATAACTTCATTTTCCTTACAAGAAAAAAAAATGAGGCTACTGCACAGGAAGAATTTGCAGTAAATCTTGCAAGAATTCAGTAGCTTGGCATTTATTGCCCATCGCTTCCTTTTGATTTAGCAGAGCTGCCCTTCAGTATTTCTTTTCTCCAAATACTTGCCCAACTCCGTTTTTAAAACAATTTATACTGGTGGCACATTTTACAGCTTTTGGCAGTTTGTGGCATATGTTTTTGTGTCAGAATGGTCCCACTCTAGTATATTTAGAAAAACTTTTGGACATCTTTGGTAAAACTCAATTATTTTAAGGGTCTGTATCTGCAAGAAAGAAGGGCATGGTACCATTTAGTGTTACTCCATGAGGGGAGTTTTACTTTAAATGTTGCTTTATATGTCACTTTCGATTTGAAGGAAAACACTAACTGGAAGTGGACCTGTTGGAATTTTTGGTTTTTATTTTTCAACTTATTGAAAATATGAATTCTAAACTAGAAAGACATGCATTATAAAAGTAAAACATCCAATAGTTTTGTATTAAGCCTTGAATTTAAACATTTATGATAGAGTGTAAATCCACTATGTATTGAACTAAAACTTAGACTTGTTTTTGAGAGTTGCTATTCTACTTGAATATACATATTTCTTTCATACTTCTAATTATCTACTGAAGTTTTGATGTGTTCATTAATAGGAGATGACTCATAACTATTCAAGATTTTCCATTAAATTCTATTGAAATTATTCTGGTAATAGAAGTTGATTTTACTTAAATGAAGTAGTATTAATATTTCAGAATTTCAAATAGAACTTGATTAAAAGATGGCAGTGGTCCCAAGATCTTATCACTAAAAACCACTCTTTGAATTATTGAGAACCACTTGTAGATACATATCAAGAAATTTCCTCTCTCATAGTTAAATTTATGCGTTCCAAAATAATGTGTCTCTTTATAAATATAAGACCTACATATAAAATTAGAGTGGAAAAAGTACCCTTTACAACTGTACAGTAACTGTTCCTCACTACAAAGTATGTCAGGTTTGTTTGGCTTTTAATGATAAATGTGAATTCTGGAATTATATAGACCAGGGTTAATTTATATCTTGTTTGTCATTTTTTAAAACTTTGGTAATAGATATCTAGTTATACTTAAAATGTCCCTAAAAGAGTTTAAAATATGAATGGACCTTATTTAAGACAACTAAAAAAGATGGGGACTATTGCTTTATTCTATGATTACAATTATATACTATGATTATTTCTACATAATCTTGTTTCCGTATGTGATTCTTGTACCATTGGTTTGATTGATATGTAACCTGAAGAAAACAACACAGATAATAGTATGAAATGAAATTTACTTAATTTTGTGATTCCATTTCTTAGGACCCATGATATATACCTAGCCGATGATGTGGAAATCCCTTAGCCCTTAACGGAAAAGGCTGAGTACAGTAAGGGCTTCCTTCAGACAAGAGACAGACAACCATGGTTTGCACACTATATTTCCTCCTCTTCAACAGTGAGGCCATTGCCTATCATTAACTGTGAGGTATAAACGGCCAAATGTAACCTCACAGTATTCATATCAAGTGAGCTAAGCATTAGAGATACATTTTCTCATTTTATCTGCA
This sequence comes from Phocoena phocoena, assembly GCF_963924675.1. Lineage (NCBI taxonomy): Eukaryota > Metazoa > Chordata > Mammalia > Artiodactyla > Phocoenidae > Phocoena > Phocoena phocoena. Next base: position 81,578,352 of record NC_089221.1, on the reverse strand, counting down.
TGATTTAAAAAATATAAAGTAGTTATTACTATGTCTTCTGTTGTGAAATGGAGAAATTGAAACTCAAGTGAAAGCCAGTGTTGTTTTTTGAGATTTTTTCCTTCCTGAATCCAAATAGAAGAGCATAAGATGCAAAATATTGCATTCAGGTATGCTGAGATAAGAATATAGGCCCCATTCTCATAAACTAGATAATTTGATAAAATCTCTTACTGTTGTTTCCTTATCTGTAATATGTACAGTATAAAATCTCCTCACTAGAGTTCCCATCATTTCAGAAGTACTCAAACATTTGAGTTATATTTTCCCACCATGTTCCACTGTTTCTCAAATACTTGCACTAATATTTGGTTAAGATTATGATCCAAGATAGGGGTAAGGGATTAAGTGGTACAAACCATTGTGTATGAAGTAAATAAGCTATGAGGATATATTGTACAACATAGGGAATATAGCCAATATTTGATAATAACTATGAATGGAGTAGAACTTTTAAACATTGTGAATCACTATGTTGTCCACCTGTAACTTATGTAATATTGTACATAAACTATACTTCAATTTAAAAAAAAATTAAAAGATTGTGACCCATTTAACAAACATAATTTAACAGTTAACATATTCCAAACTATGTGATGAGATAGGGCACAAAAATAAGTTATATTTCTTATCTTTCAAAAAATACTATTAAGGTAACAGAAAAGTATTTAAAAACTGTGATAAAAAATTCATAGCCAATATTTATTGAGTACCTTCCATGAGAAAACACTTAAATTCCAGCATAAAAACCAGAACAGGAAAAAAAAAAAAAACTATGCAAAAGACACATCTGACACAGGACTATTATCCAAAATATACAAAGAACTCTTAAAACTCAACAATAAAAAAAACAAACAACCCACTTAGAAATGGACTGAACAGACACCTCACCAATTAAGATATACACATATAAATAAGCATATGAAAAGATGCTGCACATCATATGTCATCAGGGGGATGTAAATTAAAACAATGAGATACCACTACATACTTACTAGAATGGCAAAACTTCAAAACATTGATAACGTGAAATGCTGATGAAGACATGGAGCAAAAGGAACTCTCATTCATCACTGATGGGAATACAAAATTATACAACTACTTTGGAAGACAGTTTGGAGGTTTCTTACAAAATGAAACATACTTTTAGTATACAGTCCAATAACTGTGCTCCTTGGTATTTTCCCAAAAAGGTTGAAAACTTATATCCATATGTAAAACCTGCATATGTATGTTTATAGCAGCTTTATTCATAATTGCCAAAATTTGGAAGTAACCAAGATGTCCTTCAGTAGATGATTAGAGAAATCAACGTGATGCATCCAAACAATGAAATACTATACAGTGCTAAAAAGAAATGAGCTGTCAAACCATGAAAACACATGAAAGACACTTAAATTCATATCACTAAGTGAAAGAAGCCAATCTGAAAAGGCTACATACTGTATGATTCCAACTGCATGACATTCTGGAAAAGGCAAAACTATAGTCAGTTAAAAGAACCATGGTTGCCACGGTTTGTGGGAAGAAAAGGATAAATAGCCAGAGCACAGAGGATTTATAGGGCATTGAAAATACTGTATATGTTACCATCATGATAGATATGTGTCACTATGCATTTGTCCAAACCCATAGAATGTAAAATATCAAGAGTGACTGTAATGTAAACTATGGACTTTGCGTGACTATGATTTGTCAGCATAGGTTCATCAGATGTAACAAATGTACAACTCTGGTGGAAGATGTTGATGGAGAAGACTATGCATGTGTGAGACCGGGAGATATATGTACCTTCCCCTCATTTTTGCTGTGAACCTAAAACTGCTCTGAAATAATTGTCTTCATAAAAGATTCCCATCTCCATAAGTGTTTACATCAAGTACATGAGATAGTTAAAAAAAAAAGTGAATAAATACAACAAAGAGATAAATTTAGACACTGAAAAGTATTATGAAGTTTATACTGAGTTAAAGTCAAGGAAAACATCTGTGAGGAGATAAAATCTGAGTTAAGACATGTAGACCAAGGAGAATCCTCCAGGCATACAACTATTTAGAGAATATCACTGGAAGCAGGGAAAGTAGGAACTGTAACGATCCTAGTGGGAATGAGCAGAAATAATGATTGATGTGCATCATGGGTGTTCAGGGAGAATGAAGAAAGGCATCATAGGGGAGGTAATACTTAAACAATATCTTTAAGAAGTTCACCTACAGAAGAAGGGATATGCCCTTCACTTTTAGAACTGATGCAAACTCATGTGGGTACCTGAAATATTCTGGGGCGGGAAGCAGACAACAACAGATGAATATTATTATGCATAAGGGAAAGTAAATTAGGCCATACAGTGAAGTACTACAAATTCTGTAAATAAGCTAGTGAATGATTTGACAAAGGGGCTGGTATGAAAAGAACTGTGATTTTGAAGTGTTAGTCTGGCAGCGGCAGTGGTAAATATTGGGTATGTGGAAGGCAGGACGGAAAACAAGTATAACAGAAAGGTATTGAAGTAGTCTGTGGGAAGATGATGAGTATCCTTTGCTGGAGCAGTGGCAATAGAAATAAAAAGGAAAGAACACATTAGCTAATCTTTTAAAGGAAGAATTAATTACAACTGGCTTTGAGAGTTGCATCTGGTTTTAGAAGACAACTTGGACAAGGCTGTTAGATCACGACAAAAGAAACAAACTGAAAAAAAAGAATGAAGGATCATCAAAGTTAAATATTCTATCAAATAATCTAAGAGCAGAAAAAAAAATGCCACTTTTGTCAATTAGGAGGTTATAGATAATCTTTAATGCAGAAAATTCAATTGTATGTTACAAAAGGATTGGGATGATATGGATAGGAAAGTATGAAAAGAGATTATTGATTGGTAGTTGTTCCCGTTAGTCAATGATTATGTCACACAACATTTTAATTGGCAGAGTAAAGCAGATTGTACTTCAGAATATGAGCAGGCCTCATCCAATCAGCTGAAAGCCTGAATAGATCAAATAGAATGACCCTTCCCCGAGTTAAGTGAATTCTTCAGCTAACACCTTCAGACTTCATCTACACCATTGGCTCTCCTAGGTCTCAAGTCTGCTGGACCACACTTCAGACTTAAATTTACCAGTCTTCATAATCCTGTGAGCCCATTCCTTATAATAAATAAAATCAATCTTTCTCTCTTTCTCTGTCTTGATAGATAAATGTACATGCCTATGCATATATATGTATATGCCTATGTATATATGTATATGCATGTGTATATGCATGTGTATATGTATGTGTATATGTATATGTATAAAACACACATCTTATTGCTTCTGTTTCTCTGGAGAACCCTGACTGATAGAGATTTAAGCTTATTTTCATATATTGACTCTAAACATTTCTACAGTAAAGTTATAAATATGACCTTGCTAAACCCACTTGTTTTGAAATTTGATTGCTAAAAGGTTTATTCATTGAATTCCTATAAACTCACATCCAAGTGGTTTGCCCTTGGGAAATACAGACACACACACACACACACACACACACACACATACACATTCAAAATATGTAAAAGTATAGCTACGGGAACCTTGTCAAGCAGTATCATGTAACCAGTAACCCCTAGTACTGTCTGTGACACGTACAGTTGCTCAGTTGCTACTCAAAAGTCACAACTGCCTGGAAGTATGTAACATCATGGCTCTTCAAGAGACAGGATTCCTGTGTGTCCTGACCAATCCATGCTACATTGATCTATCCTTTCTGACCAATATATGAACCCAAAGTGTAATTTCAATTGATTATATGAGAGATTAGGAATCATGTCCTCCAAAGAACACTCAGAATAATCCAAGAGGTCTAATTTAATGGAGGTGATGACTATGCATGGATTTTGGTTATTTTAACACAGTTAACAGTTGGAAATCTTTGATCAAAATAAGTAATTATATACAAAATTATATGAATGCAAATGACATGAAAAGCCATGTTACTACTCATAAAAATGGTCATTCTAAGTAGTAGTATGCACAAATGATTGAATTTCAGTGGTTCCAGAAAAACACATTCAGTTGATGGAAATGGGACTTTTATAGCAGTGATCAAATTGAATAGGTTCTGTATGCTGTCTTTTGAAGCATGAAACCCATTCATAATTATTCTGTTGTTAACTGCCTTTTTCTTTATTTATTCACCGCTTCTGTCAGAGTATTTCTGTATTTACTCAAGATTGACTTGTACTATATTTTTATGAACAGACTTAGTAATGCACCATACAAATATATTTACACAGTTTTATAGCATTAACTATCGTGCTTCCTGTTTTTTGTAATTTGCTTTGATTATTCACTGTAAGTGAATATCCTTTTCTTTGGGGAGATTTCTGTTTTGATTTATTTCTTCTTTGGGATATGTCTCTTTCTACTATCACATTAGTACTTTTGATTCAAGAGCTTAATGGGAAGTGTGGATATTCTGACCTAGGAACAGCAACTATTAAGTAGTTTGGCATTGATTACAAAATCAATCAAGAAACCAACAAATCACTTCAATAATTTTCATCTTCCAAAAGGCTAAGTGTGTAAATCATGAGACGGTAGTAAGCTTTTGCCCTGATGGAGATTAAAGAGCACATCAGAGGAAAGTGAGTTGCCATCTAGCTGAGACAAGTCCTAAAGAAAAATTAAAGGGAGAGACTTGAAGGTGTGAATAAATTATATCATTAAATTTTGGTCTTGTGTACTGTTCTCTTCAATTCTGATATTAAGTTTTGAATTGGACATTAGTTTTAATTTTGTTGATTCTCACCAGTGTATTTCCAAAATGTTCAGATGGATAGAATTATTTTCTAAATTACTTACTTTCAATGACTAAAGTTGATTAATTTAATATTGGGTACCTCTTTGTGATCTTCATTGTTGCAGATATTAAGTAGTGATTTTGAACCTGTACTTTCTAATGTCCAAGTAACTGTCTATTGGATAATGAAGTGACTAGACAGAGTATCTTTAATTATTAAATGCAAGAAAGAAAATATCCAGTGAGCTATAAATTACCTGCCATTGTTATTACTTCAAGGTACTATTCAGTATACAAGCACTCAAGTTTTAATGTATTGTGATACACAATTTTTTGTTTACTAAGAAATTGCAACGGAACAATATTCTTTTTTTATAAAATGTGCAAATATATTTAGGTAATTATTCAAAAATTTTGGTGGTTGTTTAGTACCATCAGAAAGTACTTTCAAAGGTTATTATCACCATTGAGAATACATCAGGAAGCTTTTTTCTCCATTGAATGTTAGGTAGCTAAAGGAAAAACCTTTTTAATCGTAGCAGTTAGAGATATATGGGCATGTTGTACTTTCCACAGTTTTAAATATGAAAGCTTAAGTAATGAAGGAACGAAAGTATAAGAATTTTTGTGAGATAATGCTAATTTGTTTAAAGGTATTCATGTATTGGATTTGAATTATAAGACAACATGATACATAAGAATTGACACAGGAGTGAAGTCAACAGAATGGCAGATGATAAGCTCCCTTTGGCTCTCCCCTTCAATCTACAATGAATAAAACATCCACAACTCAACAAAGGTGCCTCTGCCCAATGCACCAGGACACCAGAGAATTCCATACATTTGTACACCTAAAGGCGGGTGACTGGAAAACGTAGAGGAGGTGGAACCGTGGAGGAAAGAAGAGGTGGTGCCTGCCATCCCAGCCCTCTGCGCAGAGCAGCAGAGCCTGCAACCCCAGAGAACATGACTCCAGCCTCCTGGCCACAGTGGTGCCCACGGCTTCAGGTAACTGGGCAACAATGGTGGTGGGGCCTGGGACTCCGTCCCTCCAGCCACTGAGGTGCCAATGGCTCTGGCCCCCTGCCCCCTCCACCCACACTAGCAGAGCCTGTGAACCTTACAAATGCCAGACAAGGCAGAAGGACCTAGGTAATTCCAGCTCCCACACTCCCCTGTGGAGGTGGAGCCTGTGAGTCAAGGGATCCCAGACACAGTGGGAGAGCCCACCATTCCAGTGCCCTAGGCAGCGATGCCAGTGACACTGGCAGCAGAAAGGCACCAACAGATCTGAAGGCACAAAAAGCAATAATGCGGCCATGGCACAACCTCTCCGACAGAGATGGTGGAGAGTGCTGACTCTCATATATCACCAGAGGCAGCTCAGAAAAGAGAAACCAAACCTTCTGCTATAGCGCCACCTACTGGAAAACAAGAAAAGCCTCTAATTTCTAACCTATTGAATCATTAGAATCAGATAGAAAGGCACTGTTGCATCAGATATGTCAGCAGAGGAACAACTCGTGAACTCATGAAGAATCACAGTAACATTGTACCACAAAAAGAAAACAACAATTCTCCAGAAACCAAACTTAACGTCACGGAATATCGCATCATGTAATATTGAGAACTCAAAATAGCTGTCACAAAGGAACTTAGTGAGCTACAAGAACACTTGGGCAGTTCAATGAGCTCAGGAATAAAATTAATGAACAGAATAAATACTTTACCAAAGAGACTGAAACTCTATAAAAAGAACCAAATAAATTCTGGAGCTGAAGAGCACAATAAATGAGATGAAGAATGCATTAAAAAGCATTGGAGGGACTTCCCTGGTGGCACAGTGGTTAAGAATCTGCCTGCCAATGCAGGGAACACAGGTTCGAGCCCTGGTCCGGGAAGATCCCACAAGATGCGGAGCAGCTAAGCCCGTGCAAGCCCGTGCACCACAACCACTGAGCCTGTGATCTGGAGCCCACAAGCCACAACTACTGAAGCCTGCGGGCCACAACTACTGAAGCCTGCGGGCCACGACTACTGAGCCTGCACACCTACAGTCCATGCTCCGCAACAAGAGAAGCCACCGCAATGAGAAGCACACACACTGCAACGAAGAGTACCCCTGCTCGCCGCAAGGAGAGAGCCCCTGTGCAGCAATGAAGACCCAATGCAGCCAAAAATAAATTAGGAAAAAAAAGCATTGGATACAGAACAGAGTATATGGAAGAGGGAATTTGTAAGATCAATGATGGAAATCTAGAAATGATACAAGTAGAAGAGGAAAGAGAAATTAAAAAAATATTTAGGAAATTGTATCAGAAGTATCTAACTCTTTTAGGAAGGGCAACATTAAGGTAAAGGGTATCCCAGAAGGAGAAGAGAAGAAGAAGATAAGCAGAGAGTTTATTTAAAGAAATAATAGTTGAAAACTTCCCCAAACTGGGGAAGGAACTGGATGTACAAATCCATGAAACTAAGAGAACACATAATTCCCTCAATGCAAAAAGACCTTCTTGAAGGCATATTATATTAAAATTGTCCAAAGTCAATGGCAAAGAAAGAAATTTAAAGGCAGCCAGGGGAAAAAGAATGGTAACCTACAAAGGAACCCCCATTAGGCAATCCACAGATTTCTCGGCAGAAACTCTGCAGGACGGGAGAGAGTGGAATGACATTCTCAAAATACTGAATGATAAAACTGTCACCCAAGATTACTCTGTCCAGAGGAGTTATCATTTAGATATGAACGAGCAATACTTTCCCAGACAAACAAAAGCTGAGGGAGTTCATCAACACTAGACCTTTATAAGAAATGTTGAAATGTGTTCTTATACCAGAAAAAGGAAAAAGTACACAAAACTTTGAGTAAGATGATAAATGACAGAACCAGAAAATTACAACCTTTAATCAGAATAGGTTTTTTAACACATTATTATACCATAAAGTTTAAAAGGAGAAAAAGGGAAAAAATCACTATAGCTACTTCAATTTGGTAACAAATTCCAAATATAAAAGGGATAATTTGGGACAACAAAAACACAAAAGGGTAAGAGGAAAAGGATGGAACCTGTATAGGTAAATGAAGATAAGATGCTGTCAGCAGAAAAAGGGCTATTTTATCTATGAGTTGTTTTATACAAACATCGTGGTAATCACAGGTCATAAATCTAGAGCAGAGACACAAAACGTAAAAAAAAAAGGAAACAGAAAAACGTGATAGAAAAGCACCAAAGTAAAATGGCAGACAGAAACACAAGGAAAAAGAAACAATGGAGATATAGAACAACCAGAAAACAAAAGATGAAATGGCCATACTAAGTCCTCATCTATTAATAAGCACCCTAAATATAAGTGGATTGAGTTCACCAATCAAAAGACAGAGTAGCTGGATTGATTAAAAAACAAAACCAAATTATATGCTGCCTTCGGGAGACTCAACTCAGCTATAAAGGCAAAAATAGGCTCAAAGTGAAGGGATGGAAGATGGTACTCCTAGAAGATGGCAGCCAAAAGAAAGTGGGTATAGCCATACTCATATCAGCCATACTCATATCAGACAAAATAGACTTCCAGCCAAAAGAAGTAACAAGAGACGAAAATGGACAATATATAATAATAAATCAATAAGACAAAGCATAAAAAGACATAACAGTTATTAATATATATGCACCTACCATAAGAGCACCAAAATATATAAAACAATTATTACCAGACCTGAATGGAGAAATTGACAGCAACAAAATAATAGTAGGGGACTTTAATACACCACCTTCATTAATGGATAGATCATCCAGACTGAAATTCAACAAGAGTAGCCTTAAATGAAACATTAGACCAGATGGATTTGGTAGATTTGTGTAGAATATTTCATCCAAATAAAGCAAAATACACATTTTTCTTAAGTGCGCATGGAACTTTATCAAGGATAAGCCATATGTTAAGACACAAAACAACCCTCAACAAATTTAAGATTGGAATCATATCAAGCGTCTTCTTCAATCACAATGATATGAAAGTAGAAATTGAATACACGAAGAAACCTTGTAAAATCACAAATACATGGAGACTGAACAACATGCTACTGAGCAGTTGTTCAGTAGGTCAATGAAGAAATCAAAGATACGTGGAACAGCACAGTCAACTAGCAAGATCTACATGTTACATATTGAATAGCAACCAATAACAGCAAAATAAACATTTTTCCAAAATGAAATATTCACCAAAATAGCCCATAGCTTATATCATAAATTTAAAGAATTGAAAGTATAGAGAGTGTCTTTTCTGTTCATGAAAGAATCAAATTAAAATAGAAAGACAACAGGAAAATCTCTATAAGCACATGGAATATTTGTAAAAATCCAATTAGAAAATGGGCAAGTGGCATGACTGGACATTTCACTGATGAGGATATGCAGATAGCATATAAACGCATATAATGTCATTAGACATTAAGGAAATACAAATTAAAATCATAATGAGATATCACTACTTAGCTATCAGAGTGACTAAAATAGAGTGAAAATGTCGAATAGTGGAAAGGAGTAAAGAAACTGCATAACTCTTACACTGCTGGTGAGAATGTAAAATGGCACAGGCACTCTAGAAAATACTTTGGCAGTTTTCTATAAAACTAGAGCTGTAATTACAATTCAACCCAGCAATTGCACTACTGGTTTTTTATTCCATAGAGACGAAAACTTGTGTTCACACAAAACCTCTACATGAATATTCATAATAGTAAATCTTATTTTTAATAACCCAAACTGGAAACAGCCCAGATATCCTTCAAGAGTTAAAGAGCAAAACAACTGTAGTAAATACATACCATGGAATATTACTCTGCAATAATTGAGAATGAACTATTAATATACACGACGACTTGGATGAATCTCCAGAGAATTATGTGAAAGCCAATCTCAAAAGTTATATAATGTATGTAACTTTTGAAATAAACTTTAGAAATGGAGAATGTATTATTGGTTGCCTAGATTTAGGGAGGATAAAGGAAGGGCAAGAGCGTATGGTTACAGAAATGCAACACTGGGATCCTTGTGACCAAGGAACTATTTAGTATCTTGGCTGTGGTGGTTGATTCAGAAATGTACACAGGTGACAAAATTGTATGGAACTAAACATGTGCATGTGTGTACACACAAGCACAGGCAAATAAGAAGTGAAACTAGGGAAGTGTAAATAAGATTAGTGGATCGTATCAATGTCAGTATCCTATCATGATATTGTACTAATTTTTCAAAGTATTACCAATATGGGAAACTGGGTAAAGGGTACACAACATTTCTTTGTATTTTTCTTAAGATGACATATGAATTTCAAATTAACTTAAGAAAAATGTCAACTAAAAATGTATGATGAGATACTTAATATTTGGTATCAAAATTAAAATCACAGGACTTCCCTGGTGGCGCAGTGGTTAAGAATCCACCTGCCAATGTAGGGGACACGGGTTCGATCCCTGGCTGGGGAAGATCCCACATGTCGCGGAGCAACTAAGCCCGCGCACCACAACTACTGAGCCTGCATGCCACAACTACTGAAGCCTGCTCGCCTAGAGCCCGTGCTCTGCAACAAGAGAAGCCACTGCGATGAGAAGCCCGCGCACGGCAATGAAGAGTAGCCCCCACTCTCCGCAACTAGAGAAAGTCCGTGAGCAGCAACAAAGACCCAACACAGCCATAAATTAATTAATTAATTAATTAAAAAAAATTAAAATCACAGAGGCCCACTTAAAATATGAATCTAAATATGCCATTCATCTTTTTACAATTTAACTCTAGAAAAAAATGCCATACATTTTTATTTAATAAGTCTCCATATCTGTCTGATGCTCTAGCTTCATTGTTGTCACTCAGGTTTTATATTTATGATGTTCTATGCATTTGCTTGGCTTTTTTGGATGCATGATCTCTGTTTGAAATGCCTTTCCATCACCTTTTCACCTGCTGAACTCCTTTTTACCTATTTAAATTGATTTTAGACTGTGAAAGCTATCAGTGACTTTTTCACTCTTTCCCCTTATCCCCTTACCCTCTATGTTTTTATAATACCCTTTCCACATCTCTCATTGCACTTATTTCGTTGTATTGTAAGTGATCTATTTAAAGAATCTATCTCAGTCCTCCTACTCCACCTCATGGGAACAGAGATTAGACATCCCCAGAACTAAGCAAGTTGACATATCTCATATATTCAATAAATATTTATTAAGGAAACAGGAGTTTTAGATTTAATTTTAAAACATTCCTTCTAAAATTTTAGTACTGTGAGATGCAAAACTTCTCTTTGCATACAATTGTTTCTGCATAGTTTCATCTCTTAAAGCAATTTAAATGACTTAAAGATTCATGTTTTACAGTCTTTCCCTTATGGTCTTGATGGAATGTATTGATAATTACTTACATTCGCACCAGGAGATTACAGTAACTAATAATTGCTAGAGTTGTGTTCTTCCTATGAAATTATACCCAAGCATCCCTAAGGAAGAAGAGCCTTTGAAACTCATATGTTCTAAAGTTAATTTTTAAGTTTACTTTTACAAAACTGTCAACTCTTCATTTCAGTCTATCTCCTAGTACACATGGCAGTTATATTCAATGTATTGATATTAATTTAGATCTATAGCTGCCAGAGTATTTTTAAGTGAGCATAAGGAAGTGTGATATAAAATTTTAAATGTCCCAAATTGGAATCAATAAACTTTGGTCAAATCCAGAAGCAGATTAATAACTGTGTGACCTTGAGAAAATCAATACTTTTGAACCCATTACTTCATTAATAAATTTATGGTGCACCTCAAAGTATGTTTTGAGGATTTAGTAACTTGAGGATATGAAAACCTGTGCTATTTAATAGAAAAATAAATATCATGAGATCCTATAAATTTCACATTTGCTTTTTTATAACTTATGATGTTATATGTATATGATTTTGTATAAATTAACTGATTTGTTGTACATATGTGTATACTGAAGCACTATAGCTCTACAGTACTCTCAAAATAAATGCTTAACCCCTGTAAAGCACACAAATACTTAGAATGTATGCATGATGTAGCTTTATTTTGCCAAGTATTATACATTCATTTGGGGAGATATATTCAAAATATTTTAAATAAGATGTAATGATTAAAATGCAACTTGTTAGTTTTATAAAGTATTCATAACATTTTAATTCATTCTATGTTATGTACATACTGTATGTTTTTGACAATCCCTTTTTGTAAATTTGTCAATGTGCTGATGCTCTGTTGTTAGGTGCATATATACTAAGGATCATTCTGTCTTCTTGGAGAATTTTCCCCTTTATCATTATGTATGCCCCTTTTTAAATACTGCCCCTGATACCTTTCTTTACTTTGAGTCCTGCTTTGTTTGAAATCAATATATCTACTCCCATTTCTTTGGATTACTGTTAGCATGTTATATTTTCCTTTATCCACTTTTAATCTATATTTGTCTTTTTACTTTAAGTAGGACCCTTGTAGACAACATATAGTTGTGTCTGTTGTTTGATTCACTCTGACAACATCTATCTTCTAATTGGTGCATTTAGACCATTGACATTCAACATGATTATATAGTTGGACTATATCTACTGTTACAGTTTTCTATTTTTTTCCTCCTTGTTGTTTGCTCCTATTTTATCTTCCACTCTTTCTCTGCCTTTTGTGGCTTTAATTGAGCATTCTCTATTATTCTCTTTTTCTCTTTCCTTAGCCTATCAGTTGTAGTTATATTTCTTTTTCATACTTTAAAAAATTTCTTTCTTTACTTCTTTTTTTTAGTGATTGCCCTAGAGTTTGCCATACACATTTACAACTAATCCAATTCTACTTTTAAATAACACTATACTGCTTCATAGGTAGTGTATCATAATAAAATAATTCTAATCTCTCCCTCTTGTTCCTTGTCTCATTGCTGTCATACATTTCTCCTATACATAAACATACAAAAGCATACATATCAAATACAATGTTGCTATTATTATATTAACAAACTCTTATCTGTTGTGTCAGTCCCAGCCTGTTGATGGTGACGCTCTCAGCTAGGAATGCCTGAGGCACTTGCCTGGCCCATATTACTCAGAGGGAACCCCACACACATTTCCCCCACTGGGGCCAATGCTATGGCTGGGCCACCCCTTCTGTTTTCTATTATGATGCATATTATGTCACAGGACACATTTCAGCAAAAACCATCGGAGAACTTTGTGGAAAAAGATTGATTACTCAAAGGTCTTAGAGTGTACATGGCATGCCCAAGGGTCACAGAGTGAGGTTGTGAGGAAAAGAGTGGTGGGGGGAAGCGGGGAGAGAGATAACATGGATTTAGGCTCCACTTTTATTAGGATCTGAGGGTGGGTTGTCTGGGTTTCACTGGATCACTCATTACTGGCCAATCTGTAGCATAAGAGGTGGGAATTTGGACATGGGAGGGTGGAGGTGGGGTCACTGGAGTGGTGGCCCAGGGTTTTCTGAAAAGGAAACGGCCTGGGTGTGGAGGCCTAATTTCTGGTTGTTTTGCTAGGAGCTGTGTCATACAGCTAGCCATGTATTTATTCAAGACGGATGTCTTTTGAAATGAATGCCTTGGCAATCAAAAGCTTAGTGTCAGGCACTTATACTACATCTTTAGATTAATTAAGAATAAGAAAATTAATTTTTTTTACCTTCACTTATTCCTTCACCTGTGTTTTTTCTTTCTTTATGTAGATCAAAGTTTCTGACCTATATTATTTTCCTTCTCTCTAATGAAGTTTTTAATTATTTCTTACAAGGCAACTCTATAGATAACAACTTTCCTCAATTTTTGTTTTGCTGAGAGAATATTTATTTCTCCTTCACTTTTCAAAGATAATTTTGCAGGGACCAGAATGCTACGTTGTGTTTTTATTTTCTCTTAACACTTTAAATAATTCACTCCACTCTTTTCTTGGTTGCATGGTTTCTGAGAGGCAGTTGGATGTCATTCCTATATTTGCTCTTCTTTAGGTAAGGTTTTTGTCTCTGGCTTGTTTCAGAATCTTTTAATTTATATTTGATTATCTGTAGCTTGAATATGATATGCCTAAGTTTAGGTTTTATGATATCCTGACAGGTGTTCTCTGAGCTTCCTGGATCTGCAGTTTGGTGTCTGACGTTAATTTAGGGAAATTCTCAGTCATTATTGTTTCAACTATTTCTTCTGTTCTTTTCTCTCCTCCTTCTGGTATTCCCCCTAAATGTATGTTTACACCTTTTGTAGGTATCCCATAGTTCTTAGATACTCTGTTATGTTTCTTTTTCAGTCTTTTTTTTCTGTTTGCTTTTCAGTTTTGGAGGTTTCTACTGAGAATTCTCAAGCTCAGAGATTCTGTTCTCAGTCATGGTCCAGTCTGCTAAGTTCATCGTCATAGGCATTCTTAAAGTCATTTTCCATTTTTGTTGCAAGGTTTTTGATCTCTAGAATTTCTTCTTGGTTCTTTCTTAGATTTCAATCTGTATGCTTACATTACCTTTCTGTTCTTGCATGCTGTCTAGTTTATCCATTAGATCCCTTAGTATGTTAATCATTGTTCTTTTTAAATTCCTGGGTTGATGTTTTCAACATCCCTGCCATATCTGAGACTGGTTTTGATGCTTGCTCTGTCTCTTCAAAATGTCTTTTTGCCTTTCAGTATATCTCTGTCTCTTCAAAATGTGTTTTTTGCCTTTCAGTGTGTCTTGTAATTGTGTGTGTGGTGTGTGTTGTGTGAGAGAGAGATAGCCAGGAATGATGTAATGGATAAAAAGAAACTAAAGGAACACATTACTAATTAAGTCTTTAGTAATGTGGTAGTAAGTTGTGGGGAGAGAAGTTTTCTACAGTCCTATGATTAGGTCTCCGTCTTTTAGTGTGTCTTTGCCTCTAGAATGTGAACTTCACATGTGCTTCTCAGTCCCTCCCCTTTTATGATTGGCAGGATGGCTAGATTTCGCTAGAACTGAGTACTTCACTTTCTCCACATGGAAGGATAGAATCAGCTGGGTTGGATGTTTCCCTTCCCCCATGTCAATTAGATGCTGATGAAACTTCAGCAGTTTTGGCTTTGGTTAACTAGTTTCTCCTGAGTGCAGGCCTTGTTAAGAAAAACAGAATGCTCTGGGATGTATCAAAATTGTTCTCTCCCGGGACAGAAGCCTGAGGGAATTTTTCTCCAATAATCCCTTTGAGAACCTGTTAGAACTGGAACAGGTGGAACTCATGAAAGTGTGGGTGGGGTCAGTGATGATTGGGTCTCCCTGGAGATTTTAAGTCTCCCACTGGGCCTCCAGCAAGTCTTCAATCACAGTTCGGGTTTCCCTACCTAGGAGCTGGTTCCCATGGTGTTTTCTGCTCAGTAAGTTGTGATTGTTTTCTTTTTTCTTTTTATTTTGTATTTGCCTGTTCTCTCCAGTTTGGGGGACAGCAGTTTGGTTAATGACTTTACTTCTTTTATGGATCTAAGAAGAGTTGTTGGTTTTTTAGTTTGTTCAGCATTTACTTGTTGCTAAGCGAGAGTAGCCACTTCTAGGCTTCTTACATGCTGGACTGAAAGCCTTGTTTCTTTTTCAATAGTTTAAACACAATGCTGATATCTAATAATATTTAACAATACTAAAACCTTAGATGTGCAAGCAAGTGAAATTTCCCATAGATTTATTGTACAATCTGAAATATAGCATTGATAGATTATGAATTTCAAAAAGTATATTCAGGTTTGATTCAGACTGGTATCACTGAAGACATCTCCAGTGAAGCACTTTCCCCAGATCCGTGTGACTTTAAGGTTGAAACTTTGGTGAATTAAATTCTTGTTATTGCCTTGTGTTCTGAAGTTATGGTAGTGATTGACAGATGCTTAAATTAGGTCCCCAAACCTGCAGGATACACACAATAATGAAGTAAAAAAAAGCGTACACTTTATGAGCAAAATGATCTCCTATTTATTTAGTATGAGAAAGATATTTAATCACTCTAAAATTTGTTTTCTCCACTTTCAAAATGGAGTTACCTAACTTACAGTATTTTTACGAGGGTTAAATTATTTATGATTTAGAAAGTACCTAGCACTTAATACATTATTTTATTTTCCTTTCTTGTCTTATGTTAACGTAGTGCTTCTCCAAATTTCCTGATTATCTGTAGTACTGATATGGTTGTTAAAATTTAGATTCCTGGGTCTTACCTAAGAGTTACTAAATTAGAATCTTTAGTGTATCTGCAGTGAGATTCAGCAGACGTGTGTTTCTTACAAAAGTCATTGAAGAGATACATCCTATTAGGTCTCAGCTGAGCAGCATCTGACCTATCTAATACAAAGAGCTAGAATATCTTACCAATAAAGAAACTCATCCAAACCTAGATTTGGTGAATGATTTCGGATTCATTTGCTTTTTCCATATGCTGGTTATCATAAGAGTGTACCTTTAGTTTGTTTACTTAGTGGAATTTTGGCTAAAGAAAACGTTTATGTAAAAGTTGAGGACCATCTGATTATTTTCTGGAATACAATATGAGAAGTGATTATACTGAAATGTCTTCTGGGGAAAGTGTTGCTCATCACAACCTTCTTATTCCATAATATGAACCAATGATTGATAGTTTTCAAGTAATAGGTCATGTACTTTTGTGATATAGAAACTAGATTGTTTTAAAAATATTTATGTAATTCTATTCTTATATTCCACTCAAAGGAAGTCCAATTACAGAGACACTCAGATACATACTCACATACAATAATACATATTAAAAACCCAGCTCTGATATTTGCAAATTATGTGACCATGGACCAATTATTTAACCACTCAGAGCATAAAATTTAATATGTCAGAAATGGAAATCAAAATAACTATATTAAAAAGCTATTTTGAGTATTAGATCAGATCTCATTCTTATATACCTGGTATAACATAGATGCAGTTCCTTGCTCCTATATTTCAAATTAGTTCAAATGCTTGAGGGTAGTTTTTGCATGGAATTCTCCTGAAATGCACCGAAGGGCTTTAAACCTGTACAGCTTTGTAAAACACATTCCAACTTCTGCTCTATTTATATCCAAGCTATTGAACAGCTTTTTCCACAAATTTGTTTATCCCATATCTATGAGAGATAATTCAGAATGGGATTTAAAATAACAAAATAGAATTTAAAACTAAGTTATATAAAATAAAGGAAAACGTAAAATAGGCAAAACTGAAAACTCTTCTGTTTAAGCAAAAATTGCTGAGTACCAAGGAAATTGATTCAAAATAAGCAAATTCAAAGATGGAAAGTAGATTCATAGGTGGGAAGAGATGCTTTAAGCAATTGAAGTAGCAAAAATTCTTTTTATGTGTGTTTAAAGACAAAAATTGGAGGAGGACCTTCAAGATAGTGGAGGAGTAAGACATGGAGATCACCTTCCTCCCGTCAAATACATCAAAAATACATCTACATGTGGAACAACTCCTACAGAACACCTACTGAATGCTGGCAGAAAACCTCAGACCTCCCCAAAAGCAAGAAACTCCCCACGTACCTGGGTAGGGCAAAAGAAAAAAGAATAAACAGAGACAAAAGAATAGGGACTGGACCCGCACCAGTGGGAGGGAGCTGTGAAGGAGGAAAGATTTCCACACACTAGAAGCCCCTGCGCGGGCGGAGACTGCGGGGGGCGGAGGGGGAAAGCTTCGGAGCCGCGGAGGAGAGCACAGCAACAGGGGTGCAGAGGGCAAAGCGCTGAGATTCCCGCAAAGAGGATTGGTACCGACCGGCACTCACCAGCCCGAGAGGCTTGTCTGCTCACCCGCCGGCGCGGGCGGGGCTGGGAGCTGAGGCTCGGGCTTCGAAAGTCGGATCGCAGGGAGAGGACTGGCGTTGGCGGCGTGAACACAACCTGAAGGTGTTAGTGCACCACGGCTAGCCGGGAGGGAGTCCGAGAAAAAGTCTGGAACTGCCTATAGAGGCAAGAGACCATTGTTTCCTGGTGCGCGAGGAGAGGGGATTCAGAGCACCGCCTAAATGAGCTCCAGAGACGGGCGCGAGCTGCGGCTATCAGCGCGGACCCCAGAGACGGGCATGAAACGCTAAGGCTGCTGCTGCAGCCACCAAGAAGCCTGTGTGCAAGCACAGGTCACTATCCACACCTCCCCTCCCGGGAGCCTGTGCAGCCCGCCACTGCCAGGGTCCCGGGATCCAGGGACAACTTCCCCGGGAGAACACACGTTGTGCCTCAGGCTGCTGCAATGTCACGCCGGCCTCTGCCGCCACAGGCCCGCCCCGCACTCCGTGCCCCTCCCTCCCCCCCCCCCCCCCCCCCCCCCCCCCCCCCCCCGGCCTGAGTGAGCCAGAGCCCCCGAATCAGCTGCTCCTTTAACCCCGTCCTGTCTGAGCGAAGAACAGACGCCCTCAGGCGACCTACACGCAGAGGTGGGGCCAAATCCAAAGCTGAACCCCAGGAGCTGTGCGAACAAAGAAGAGAAAGGGAAATTTCTCCGTGAAGCCTCAGGAGTAGCAGATTAAATCTCCACAATCAACTTGATGTACCCTGCATCTG
This sequence comes from Phocoena phocoena, assembly GCF_963924675.1. NCBI lineage: Eukaryota > Metazoa > Chordata > Mammalia > Artiodactyla > Phocoenidae > Phocoena > Phocoena phocoena. The sequence goes on along the minus strand of NC_089221.1, from coordinate 81,559,983 downwards.
TGGAATACCTCTGTAGACTAGGGGTTTGCTGTATACGACTGACTAGTTTCTGATTTATATGTTTATTTTAGTTTAGTTTTTAGCACTTGTCACTGGTGGAGTTGTTTATTGGTTTGGTTGCTCTCTTTTGTTTTTTCTATTTTAATAATTTTCTTAAATTTTTTTATTTTCATAATTATTTTATGTATGTATGTATTCTTTTTCTTTTTTGTTCCTCCCTTTTCTTCTGAGCCGTGTGGTTGACAGGGTCTTGGTGCTCCGGCCGGGTGTCATGCCTCAGGCTCTGAGGGAGGAAAGCTAGGTTCAGGACACTGGACCACCCCAGACCTCCTGGCCCCACGTAATATCAGTCGGCGAGAGCTCTCCCAGAGATCTCTGTCTCAACACTAGGACCCAGCTCCACTCAATGACCAGCATGCTTCAGTGCTGGACACCCCATGCCAAACAATTACCAAGACAGGAACACAGCTCCACCCATTAGCAGAGAGGCTGCCTAAAATCATAATAAGTTCACAGACACCCCAAAACACACCGGATGCAGTCCAGCCCACCAAGACAAGATCCAGCCTCATCCACTGCACCAAACTTACCCACTGGGGGCAGATACCAAAAACAACAGGAATTATGAACCAGCAGCGTGCAAAAAGGAGAGCCCCAAACACAGATAAGTAACGTGAGAAGACAGAAGTACACAGCAGATGAAGGATGATCAAGTGGGTTTTATCCCAGGAATGCAAAGATTCTTCAGTGTATGCAAATCAATCAATGTGATACACCATATTAACAAATTGAAGGAGAAAAACCGTATGATCATCTCAATAGATGCAGAAAAAGCTTTTGACAAAATTCAACACCCATTTATAACAACTCTCCAGAAGGTAGGCATAGAGAGAACTTACCTCAACATAATAAAGACCATATATGACAAACCTACAGCCAACATTGTTCTCAGTGGTGAAAAACTGAAACCATTTCCACTAAGATCAGGAACAAGACAAGGTTGCCCACTCTCACCATTATTATTCAACATAGTTTTGGAATTTTTAGCCACAGCAATCAGAGATGAAAAAGAAATAAAAGGAATCCAAATCGGAAAAGAAGTAAAGTTGTCACTGTTTGCAGGTGACTTGATACTGTACATAGGGAATCCTAAAGATGCTACCAGAAAACTACTACAGCTAGTCAGTGATTTTGGTAAAGTAGCAGGATACAAAGTTAATGCACAGAAATCTCTTGCATTCCTATATACTAATGATGAAAAATCTGAAAGAGAAATTAAGGAAACATTCCCATTTTACTATTGCAACAAAAAGAATAAAATACCTAGGAATAAACCTACTCAAGGAGACAAAAGACCTGTTTGCCAAAAACTATAAGACACTGCTGAAAGAAATTAAAGATGATACAAACAGAGAAATATACCATGGTCTTGGATTGGAAGAATCAACATTGTGAAAATGACTATACTACCTAAAGCAATCTACAGATTCAATGCAATCCCTATCAAACTACCAATGGCATTTTTCACCAGAACTAGAACAAAAAATTTCACAATTTGTATGGAAACACAAAAGGCCTCGAGTATCTAAAGCAATCTGGCAAAAGAAAAATGGGGCTGGAGGAATCAGGCTTCCTGACTTCAGACTGTACTACAAAGCTACAGTAATCAAGATAGTATGGTACTGGCACAGAAACAGAAATATAGATCAATGGAACAGGATGGCAAGCCCAAAGATAAACCCACGCACATATGGTCACCTTATCTTTCATAAAGGAGGCAAGATCATACAATGGAGAAAAGATAGCCTCTTCAGTAAGTGGTGCTGGGAAAACTGGGCAGGTACATGTAAAGGTACGAAATTAGAACACTCCCTAACACCATACACAAAAAATAAACTCAAAATGGATCAAAGACCTAAATGTAAGGCCAGACACTATAAAACTCTTAGAGGAAAACATAGGCAGAACACTCTATGACATAAACCACAGCAAGATCCTTTTTGACTCACCTCCTAGGGAAATGGAAGTAAAAACAAAAATAAACTAATGGGACCTAATGAAACTTAAAAGCTTTTGCACAGCAAAGGATACCATAAACAAGATGAAAAGACAACCCTCAGAATAAGAGAAAATATTTGCAAATGAAGCAACTGACAAAGGGTTAATCTCCAAAATATATCAGCAGCTCATGCAGCTCAATATCGAAGAAACAAACAACCCAATCCAAATATGGGCAGAAGACCTAAATAGACATTTCTCCAAAGAAGATATACAGATTGCCAACAAACACATGAAAGGATGCTCAACACCACTAATCATTAGAGAAATGCAAATCAAAACTACAATGAGGTATCACCCCACACCAGTCACAATGGCCATCGTCAAAATAGCTACAAAAAATAAATGCTGGAGTGGGTGAGGAGAAAAGGGAACCCTCTTGCACTGTTGGTGGGAATGTGAATTGATACACCCTCTATGGAGAGCAGTATGGGGGATTCTTAAAAAACTAAAAGTAGAACTACCATATGACCCAGCAATCCCACTACTGGGCATATACCTGAGAAAACCATAATTCTAAAAGAGTCATGTATCACAATGTTCATTGCAGCTCTATTTACAATAGCCAGGACATGGAAGCAACCTAAATGTCCATCGACAGATGAATGGATAAAAAAGATTTGGCACATATATACAGTGGAATAATACTCACCCATAAGAAGAAATGAAATTGAGTTATTTGTAGTGAGGTGGATGGACCTAGAGTCTGTCATACAGAGTGAAGTAAGTCAGAGAAAAAAAGTGTATGGTAACACGTATATATGGAATCTAAAAAGTAACACATATATATGGAATCTAGGGGCAGGACAGGAATAAAGACTCAGATGTAGAGAATGGACTTTAGGACATGGGGAGGGGAAAGAGTAAGCTGGGACAAAGTAAGAGAGTGGTATTGACATATATACACTACCAAATGTAAAATAGGTAGCTAGTGGGAAGCAGCTGCATAGCACAGGGAGATCAGCTCGGTTCTTTGTGACCACCTAGAGGGGTGGGATAGGGAGGGTGGGAGGGAGACGCAAGAGGGAGGTGATATGGGGATATATGTATACATATAGCTAGTTCACTTTGTTATACAGCAGCAACTAACACAACAATGTAAAGCAATTATACTCCAATAAAGATGTTAAAAAAAGGGAAAATTGGATCAGTATTCTGATTATGAATTTATAAACGACTGTAGAAGTTCAAATAATATAGGAGAATATATAAAAAATTTATTAAAAACCACATAAAAGTTACGTAGAGCTAATGTCTACTAACTATTATGAAGAGTTTAATAGAGGAAAAGCAGGGGTATATTATGTTCTCGGGACTCAGGGCACCAAATGATCAGATGTTAGCTATGGGTTATTTTCAGATTGTGGCTTTGGTTTATTATTATGAACTTGTATTATCAAATATATTAAATAATTAACTAAATAAATAGAAGTGTGCCATTAATAGACAAGGTATAAGCAAGTGGAAAGAACCAAGGATTGTGATTAATAGGATATCCAACAGAGAATAATCATACTTTATTATTTTAGTTTATATTTCAATGATTACTTTTTTTTAGTATAAAGAAAATTAAATTTATTCAATAATGTGTTCACCTCTGTTTTTACATCCATTTTTTAAAAATTGATTTTATTTATTTTTGGCTGCCTTGGGTCCTCGTTGCTGCGCGTGGGCTTTCTCTAAATGCGGCGAGCAGGGGATACTTTTCATTTCAGTGCACGGGCTTCTCATTGCGGTGGCTTCTCTTGTTGTGGAGCACAGGCTCTAGGCACGCGGGCTTCAGTAGTGTGGCACTCAGGCTCAGTAGTTGTGGCTTGCAGGCTCTAGAGTGCAGGCTCAGTAGTTGTGGCCCACGGGCTTAGTTGCTCGGTGGTATGTGGGATCTTCCCGGACTAGGGCTCAAACCCACGTCCCTTGTGTTGGCAGGAGGATTCCCAACCACTGCGCCACCAGGGAAGCCCTATCATCCATTTTTATATACTTGCCTATTATTTGATTCTGTAAATTAACCTCACCCAAGTCCTTAAAATCAGGGATGACATAAACATAAATGAAATGATAGTACATTTGAGAGAGCTGGTAGATTCAGATTCAGAGATCTTTCTGTAGAAACAATTTCTCACAAACTGTGCTTTTGAATCATAGCTTTGTGTTGAATAGATTCACCTTGTGAAATTGATTATTCTTTATGCTATTCACTTCTGTCACACTAGGAAAGCAAAGCATTTTATTGCCTCCTCTCTTCATGGACAGACCCCAGGCCCAGGAAATTGTGCCCTTAAGAAGTGTGATAATTTGTGGAGAGCCCATGCCTTTCATAACCATTTTACTAGAACTTGAGGAAATTCACATGGGTGGAGTATAGAGCAAAAGACAGTACATGTTAAACCAATAATGTTGGATTCAAAAACTTTCTAGAAAAGTTACAATCTGAATAAAATAAACCTTAGGAGAGAATTGGCCTCTAAACATCCTTATCCTGGTTTAATGATTACTATTGAGTTTGACATTTTTTTCAAATATTACATGGCCCTTTTCATTCTCTCTTGTCTTTTACCTCTCCATTATTTGGTTGGGTTTTCTGTTAAATGTTTAATAATAACAGATTCTATTTTTTTTCCATGAAGGAGCATTTTCTAATTATATTCAAGTACAGTCTTTTTATTTTTTTTGTCATTTTGGCACACTTTGTGATAAGTGAGATGGATACTATGTTTTCATTTTAAAATCACTGTTGTGGACCTCTTTGTTTCTGTACTAAGGACACATCTATTGTACACCTTTAGAGATGAGACAATTTTAAAGGTACTTCAAGTTGGATATTTTTCTTGGTTACATCAAAAAATATTTAGATACTTGCTCGAATTTGTCTTTTGACTCTGAGTTATTAATATAGGATAAGCATTTTTGCCTCATTTAAAAAAATTATCCCTGCATCCTCAAAATTTTTGGAAAGTGCTGGAACATTTTATTTAGAGCTAGCCTTAAGATATCAGTGGAATTTAAACTCATTTAACTGAATTAGCAAATACTAAAAAAGAATATTGCATTTAGACTAACTAAAAACTATATCACAGTGTTGTTAATTTGTAACATAAGCAGTAATATATGTTCCCATAGATAGAAATCTACAGAGAAAATAAGATAGGACATTTACTGAAATTAGAATATTTATCAAAAACAAATTGCATTTCCTTACGTGTTTACTGAGATTAAATGTTAATGAAATTCTCCCTTTCAAATTATATCCACAAGGCAAATATTAGATAAGACCATGTTATCAAGGATAAAAAATGATTGAATTTCTGGCTTTACACTTAATCTGGAACAGGGATGTAGGTCAATGGGGAAAAAGGGTATTTAAGATGTTACTGTTGCTTAGATAAAGTGATAGTTCATTCAAAGAAATAACCTTGTGCACACTTGGAAAAAAAGTGATTTCTTTTCATCCCAAATGCCAACTGAACTGTAAAGGGTGACATTTTGAGAAAGAGCTGGTAGATTCTCATGATAAAGGAAAGTAAGAATGAAAATGGATTTAAAAAAACAACTGTCAAATTGTACTCTTCCATTGCTTAGTCCAAGCTCTCTGGAGGCTGATTTTTCTTATTATATTTTCAAATGTTCTGGTTTACTTTCATTCAAATTGTGTAAATGATTTTCAGTTGAATTAAACATATTTTTGAACAAGTGTTCTTGTTAAGAAACCTTAGTAAAATGGAAACATGGAAACCTTTCCTACCACCAACCACCATCTGCTATGATCCAAAAATCAGTCTGCAAATTTCTGACAGCAGTAATGGCAAAATTCTAGTCTAGATGAATTTATGTTTCCCTGAGAGAGAGAAGTTTAAACAGTGATGTTGGATATTTTTGCATGTGGATATTTTGCAATATGTTCATTTTTTTTTGATTCGTACAAATGAAGATGAAGGGAATTCACTAAAATCTGAATTGTCAAAGAAATGATATAGATGACAATAGAGAATTATCAAATTAGAAAGTGAAGTTTATCCTACATTAGACTCCTGGGATTTACACCAGTTTCATTCTTAGCCAGGTAGACAGCCTACTGGTTTTATTACAATTAAAATAAAATTTGCCTTGAGTCATAATTTATTATAATTTATTTTGAGGACAAATATTATTTAAAGCTATATCTATTCTTTTAAAATGTATGCATTGAAATGTAGTTGTTAATATTTGAATCCAGCATAACTGAAACAGGACACAGTTCTAGGGGTAATAAATTATAATGATAGATAAAAAGAAAGACATTTGGCATGATACAGAAAGAAATATAGATACATACATAGATAATTTTCAGACTAAAATACTAAAATAAAAGCATTTATGTTGACACTCACTTTTGGCTTCCCAAGTGACATTCTAATCTATGTTTGTTTCTCTTAAACAGACGGAATCTCAAAAGTTCCTCTTACCCTTTCAGCCATGTGACATTGTGATCACCCGTTTTATTGGCCACATAATTGTTAACTCATTATGAATATTCATATAACTTAGTTAAGTAGAATCTTATATAATTTGCAATTAAATTTTATCTATCTTATGTTCAGGGTCCAACCAAGAAAACAGAAATCACTACAAATATTTAAATGAAAGGAATTTAGTATAAGGCATTGATTGCACAGGTAATAGAACTACTGAGAAGCCAAGCAATGGACTGTGAGTCACACCAGAAAATAGTAGGTGGAAACAACAGGAAGCTACTGCAGGAACAAAGGGTCACAGAAGTGTTATTGAAGCTCAGATCTAGAATCACCTGGTGAAAACTAGAAATCCAACCACCTGTCTGGCTGGAGGAAGAGCCATAAATGAGATGGCATAGGAAGCAGAGAGAAAGGGGAGCCACTTTGACTTCTGTCAATTTCCACCTTCAAGTTCCCTGGCAGTGTCTCCCACTACCATAGGAGTGAGAAGCCAGCTGACCTGGGAGCCTGTGTCTGCCTTGTGCTGGAATCTCAGGCTCATGCAACTTCCTTATGCCTTCTAAACAGGCTTGGGTCTGAAGTTTTATCAAATATTTCCATTTTATAAAATTCTTTTTTCCTGAACACACATAATATCATGTCTTGGTATGCCAGATGACATCACATAATTGTGACAAGCAGTTCAATTCACATTGTTTAGGTAACCCTTAGTCAAGCATTAATTTTCTCCCAGGGCTGATTAGCTGTAAGGTACTGGCTAGTGGCTGATGGCGTGACTGTACCACAAAACCCTATGGATCCCTGAAACAATTTTTATTTAGAATTTTCAAATGCATTTATTTACCACAGCCATTTTAAGCACCATTAGAAGATCTGAATGTCCTGATATTTTGTAGAATAGCCTGCAATTACTTCAAAGCTTTCCCTTATTCTGTACCCCTTTCATACCTAGCAACATCGTGGGTTCTCTGATAAATGGGTCAGAGCAAACTGTATGAATGTAGAATATATTGATTCTGAAATCCAAAGAATCCAACAGTCAATGCAAAAACTGTCTTTTATTTTAAAAGGGGACATTCTGACAATACTCAGAACTCTGCTTCCTTAGGAAGTTCACTGATGAGACAGGTACCTGAATTTTTACAGGATGTATCTGACATATATGTGTCTTACTCTCATTCTTGCTACTTCTTATTCACTGTCTATTCAAATTCTATGTCATTTATGCTATTGGATTTACTTCAAGGTTGAAGATCAAGGAACAATGGGATTACTGACTAATCCTATACTGAAATTCCTTACTATAGAGTTGGATTATCTTAACTTTCTTTTTTCTGATCAAGAGGAATTGTAAAAATTCCTCCAGGAGAACATGGAAGTTGAAAAACAGATTGTAACACTTTTAACAGTTATGGAGCTAGTTTCTTAAAACAGGTTATTGAACTATAAGATATCCGAAGGGAGGAAAATGTAACTACCCCGATAGGAGAAAGGATTGGTTTAAAATGAGAGATATTTTAGGCAATGAGTGAGAGAGGTCAATAGACTGCTACATGTGAGGCTGCAAATCCCAACATAGATTTTGTAGTTTACAGACTGTTGTAGAGTTTAGATTTTCTTTGTCTCTCACCTCTGGACTCAGATTTAAAGGGCTCATGAAATTAGGTCAGTCTTATTTAGGTCATTTCTCTTTTGACTGGCTGAAAGTCGAGGGATCAAATCAGTGCCCTTAATTACTGCTGTAAAATCCCTTTTACCATGTTATGAGTGATATAGCTATAAATTTCACCCACACTTAAGGCGGACAGATTATATGTATAAGAGTAAGGGTCACTGGGGTCATTTTAGTAGTCTGGCTACCACAGCTTCATTCCCTCTTTGCCATTCCCCCTTGAGATAAAGTTATAGATGTTTCCCTTTCAAATCTGTTTGAAAAGAATCACCACATAATAATTTGTGTTCTCTTACTACCTTACTGTGCTTTTGACCATTCCTCCATGATTGAATGTAGAGGCTACATGCTAGTATATTCATCTGGACATCAGCATGGCACCAGTTCTGTGACATTTCAAGAAGGTCAGTTCTGCCAGGGATTATGGATGACATGTATTTAAATGTCAAACATTTACAAGGAGATTAGGAAGGGATGTCCCAAAATAAGATTCATTTATTTTCAAACTGATTTATCCAGTTTCTCCTGATTGGCTACTTCTGGTATTGCTTGGGAAGAAGCCTGAAATGAAATGAGGTTTTTAAGAGCTGTATATAAGTAAAGTTCTTTTTGAAAGAGATATAAGCCAGGGACAACAATATATACTTAAAAAAAATCATTCCATTTTTATTTTTATTTATTTTTTTATAATTAATTTTTATTGGAGTATAGTTGCTTTACAATGTTGTATTACTTTCTACTGTACAACAAAGTGAGTCAGCTATACGTATACATATATCCCCTCTTTTTTTGGATTTCGGTCACCAATTAGGTCACCACAGAGCATTGAGTAGAGTTCCCTGAACTACACAGTAAGTTCTCATTACTTATCTATTTTTAGACATAGTGTCAATAGTACATATATATATATATATATGTCGGCCCCAATCTCCCAATTCATCCCACCCCTTCCTTCCCCATTGGTATCCATACGTTTGTTCTCTATGTCTGTGTCTCTATTTCTGCTCTGCAAATATCCACAAATATCTGCTTTCCGTATATGTGTTAATATATGATATTTGTTTTTCTCTTTCTGACTTACTTCACTCTGTATGACAGTCTCTAGGTCCATCCATGTCTCTACAAATGACCCAATTTCGTTCCTTTTTATGGTTGAATAATATTCCATTGTATATATGTGCCACATCTTCTTTATCCATTCATCTGTCTATGAGCATTTACGGTGCTTCTGTGACCTGGCTATCGTAAATAGTGCTGCAATGAACATTGGGGTGCATGTGTCTTTTTGAATTATGGTTTTCCCTGGGTATATGCCCAGTAGTGGGATTGCTGGGTAGTATGGTAGTTCTATTTGTAGTTTATTAAGGAACCTCCATACTGTTCTCCATAGTGGCTGTATCAATTTACATTCCCACCAACAGTGCAAGAGGGTTCCCTTTTCTCCACACCCTCTCCAGCATTGATTGTTTGTTGATTTTTTTATGATGGCCATTCTGATCGTGTGAGATTATACGTCATTGTAGTTTGATTTGCATTTCTCTAATAAATAGTGATGCTGAGCATATTTTCATGTGTTTGTTAGCCATCTGTACGTCTTCTTTGGAGAAATGTCTGTTTAGGTCTTTCACTCGTTTTTTGTTTGGGTTGTTTGTTTTTTGATATTGAGCTGCATGAGCAGTTTGTATATTTTGGAAACTAATCCTTTGTCCATTGCTTCATTTGCAAATATTTTCTCCCATTCTGAGGGATGTCTTTTCATCTTGTTTATGGTTTCCTTTGCTGTGCAAAAGTTGTTAAGTTTAATTAGGTCCCATTTGTTTATTTTTGTTTTTATTTTCATTGCTCTAGGAGGTGGATCAAAAAAGATCTTGCTGCGATTTATGGCAAAGAGTGTTCTTCCTATGTTTTCCTTTAAGAGTTTTATAGTGTCTGGCCTTACCTTCAGGTCTTTAATCCATTTTGAGTTTATTTTGGTGTATGGTGTTAAGGAGTGTTCTAATTTCTACTTTTGAACTTTGGGACATTTTTCAGTCTTCTCTATATGACCATTTGCTGCCCCAAATTTGTAAAACCTCTCAAGTTGCTACAGACCAGATTAGTAGTTGTTTTTCTTTAAGATTCCTTAGGATGTCAGAAATCTGCTCAACATAAAAAGGGGAATCCTGACACTGATGTAAAAATATGTTCATAAACTTTCAGGTCATAGTTTCTTGATACTAAAATAACTTTAGTGCCTTTAAAGGCTTAAGCTAGTCAGAATATCCTTTTCTTATTTTTGAGATATGGGGACCTTGGAAAAGACCTAAAAGCACCCAGTACCTTGGTTTATTAAGTGTGGAGTTAAAATGGTGATAGGGTAGAGATATTTAGAAAATATATGAAAGGACCTGAAAGAGTGTAGCTGAAGGGAACAAAAAATTTTTTGGAAAAATTTTTGTTTGTCTTACGTAGGTTAGATTAATTGGTTGGCCAGCTCACACATGAGGAGCTCAAGAATAGAACAGCTACGTTTTTTAGTCTTAAGTGTCATGAAAGGAAGGAGATGGGCCAGTAGTACTGGTGGGTTTAAAAAGAAATCTCTCCCTCCACAGTCATGTGACCAGTTGCCATCACATTATTTTAAAGTTGTAAGAAGCTGCAGTAGACCACCCTTTTAGTTGGGTAAAATAATCAAGACATTAGTTAATGGGTTTATACTATTGCAATTCATATTCTTATCTCAAGGGTAATAACTTGAGTAGAACAATGTGCACATTTTCCACACATTTAAATATAGACAAACTCATAAACCATATTGTCTGACAAAATACGCATCAAATTTTCCCACTTAGATACTTAGCAGTATTTTTTCAAAGTAGGCATGAATCATTTAAAATAAAACCTCGCTGTTTATTCACTAAAGCTATCATTTGTTCCCAGACTTTGCTTTGAATATGTCCTTTTACTCTGCTGGGTGCCAAAACCAAAAGTGGTGAGGATTTTTCAATAAAGCAAAGACAGAGAGAATCAGATGCTTATTCATAAAACAACCAAGCAAAACAATCTGTATAAGCAGAAATACATTGCTGGGCCAGTTCACAGTCCAGCAGAGCTGAGACAAAGCAGTCAGGTATGGCAGAACTCCCACTGAGGTGGTCCTATTTTAAGCAAAGCCCAGAGCTTGTGAAGAGAGCCCATTTTTCTTCCTATTTTGATTCAATAGAAACAGAACAAAGCAGATTCCAGTTCCATCAGCGAATTAGATAGAGCTGAACTGAAGGGATTTTACTCAGGCAAAATATGACAGAGCAGACAAATGGAATCTTTGAGAGAGGCTGATAGAAAGCAAGAGGGCCAAATCATTTAAAGTTTTATTTTATTTTAATTTCCCATTTGATTAAAATAGATTTCAAAGTATCCAAGAGAAACAAATGAAACATTCTAAGGTCAATTTGAAATTTGGTGGAAGCATGCAAGGCAGAAGTTCAAACTGCAAAGCCAGACAAGAACAACTTAGGTTTTATAAAATCATTTAGATTGTCTAAATCCTAGTTGCTAATATATTGTATAGCTGACTAAACTATGTGTTGCAACTATTTTCATTTTCCAAGTGTTTTTTTACTTCACACACAATTGTTATAGAAATTTTTTGTTAAGAAAATTTTCTTCCAAATCAGTATTGGCGTGCGTGGGGTTTTTGTTTGTTTGCTTGTAACTTTTTGAGGATTCTCTCTCTAGGCATAGTTTAAAAAATTTTTTTTCCAAAGTTAACATTAGCATGTATGCATATCTTTTAAAAGTTAGTAACTTCAATTTAATGCAGTTACAACCTTAATTTTTTTCTTTTATATATTTTAGATATGAAAAAGGCTGAATATATTCTTAAAACTGGAAGTTTTGACATGACTCCCTTGAGAGAAAGACAGACCCAGATCTCAGGCATTGCGTGAAATAAGCAACAAAGGGTCTCTTCAACCCAGCCCTGTTTGTGGCCCAGAGCCTTGAGCACTGGTCCTAGTCAGTGGCCCACACATTCATTTCTCTCTTACCAAAAGTTTGAGGGTTTGCCATAGTCTCATGGCTCAGAAGGACATCTTCATATAAAAAGCCAGACATAGGCATAAAATCAGGAAAAAGTATATTAGCTTCATTGTATTTTATTATTGGCTTCCTGGGAAATAATAAAACAAAACCGATGCCAGAATACCTGTTGGCCCAACATTCAAGAAATTATTTTTAAAATGTATCTTGGTGAAATCAGTAGCAAAGCTATTGGATTTGGAGTTAATTTTGAACATTTGATTCACTTGCTTCTAACTCTCCTGCACACTAGGTGTCCTTGAAGAGATAACAGTTAAACATATAATGTGCTTCACTTGCTACAAAGGGAAATAAGTCTGATTTATGGAGAGTGATTTTAAAAAGACAATATTTTACAGAGAGTGGTCAGAGAAAACCTCAGTAAGAACATGGCATTTGGGCAGAGAGCTGATGAAATCCGAAGCCTGGAGAATGCATTGTAAAATGTCTGGAAGGGAAGATTCCTAGAAAAGACAAAAGCAAGTTCAAGGACCCTGACCTTTAACACTGTTAGTAAAATCAAAGAATGCTTAGTAGGTTGTTAGTGCTGAAGATGAATACATGAGAACAGCACAAGATTTGGTTAAAGGATGACAGTACATGATAAATATTTTTATGTTAATAGATATTTCTTTCTAGCACTGTTATCTCAATTTAAGTTAAAAACATTGGGAAAAAAGGGAAAAGTGAAGTGCTGGAAAATCTAACTTTTTTTTTTTTTTTTTTTTTCTTTTTTTTTTTTTGCGGTACGCGGGCCTCTCACTGTTGTGGCCTCTCCCGTTGCGGAGCACAGGCTCCAGACTCGCAGGCTTAGCGGCCATGGCTCACGGGCGAAGCCGCTCCGCGGCAAGTGGGATCTTCCCGGACCCGGGCACGAACCCGTGTCCCCTGCATCGGCAGGCGGACTCTCAACCACTGCGCCACCAGGGAAGCCCTGGAAAATCTAACTTTGAATGTCAGGATATGCTTTCTTATACAAATTATACCTATGTCTCCTGAACTCAGTATACACAGCTGAAAACTATTCAAAAGTTTAAATGAGGTTTTCTATCTCTATTTCCTGATTTAAAAAAAGTATCAATCCAGCAACATCCCTTCAATTCTTCTTGTAACCCTGTCTTACTTGTAATGTAACTGACTTAGATCAAGATTCTCTGGTCATTCTTTAATAAATTGTCTTTCATGTGATTTAGAACGGAGTATGCATTTCTATAACTTCTTTAGACCACAAACATTTCTGTAAGATTTTATGTGAAAATGATAAAGTTTGTTCCAGTGATAGCATTATTAAAGCAAAGAAGTACTTGAAAACTTCTTTATTTAAGGCTGTGTTTCTTATTTTCACTTTTAATTACACTAATATATATTTGGATTTTTAATTTTTTGAAATAATTTCAAAATCAGAGAACATTTACAGGAATAGTACAAAAAAACTCCTATTTACCCTTTACCCAGCTTCCCTAAATGTTATCATTTTACTACATTTTCTTTATCATTTTCTCCGTGTGTGTGTGTGTGTGTGTGTGTGTGTGTGTGTGTGTATAAACATGACCCATTTCTGTGTAAGTGGCAGACATGATAATTAAATATTTCAGGGCATTTTTCCTATAAAAGGAACATTTCATGCATAAATACAATAGAGTTATCAGTTGCACACAACAATCATTTGGTCAGAGAACAAGGTAGTTATTCTGAAGAATATCTCAACTAGGGTTTCTCTGGTGTTTCCTCATTATTTGACTCATGTGATACATTTTTTTTTTACAAGGATATCACAAAAGCAATGCTATGTTTCTCAGCAAATAATATCAGGAGACACACAATTTTGGATTGTCCTATTATGGTAGTGTTAATTTTGATTGCTTTGCTTAAGGTTATGTAGGTAGGTTTTTCCAACTGTAGTTTACTATTGTTTCCCTTTATATTAGAGGGGAGATATTTTAATACAATGTAGATACACTATTTCTCATCAAACTTGCACCCATTCGTTTTAGCATCTATTGATAATACAGTCCCCATGGCTTTTGAGTTTTTTGAGTCTGGCTGGTGGGACAGACACTGTCCATGGTCCTCTGTCCCTCTGTGAACCTTGTGTACTGTTACCACTCATCCTTTTGGAAGGTTTTTCTCCAGACCCTAGTGGTTTCATCACAGGCATGTCCTGATCAGTGCTTAAACAAATACTCAAGTGAGTCTCTCTGAAGACTTCTGGGTTCATTCTCTGCATAGCTCTGTCCTCTCTGATACTCTGTCCCAGGAACTGTGCCCTCCTTAACTTTCCCCGGATTCCCAGCTCAACTCAGGGCATCCACTAGGCTGCAGCCGGGCTCTCACTCCCTGTACCTGGAAACTTCATACACTGGATCAAAATTGTAGCGTTTACCTTATTTCCTCATCTTTCAGGGATTCCTTTTGTTGCCTGGTGTACAATATCTTGCTTACCGTTGTCTCATGTATTTTTTCCCACATTTTGGTTGTTTCAGAAGGGAGAGTATATCCACTCTCTATATGCCATCAGTTTATATGCCCTCTGGCGTCAATTGCCTCCAGGAATCCAACGCTCCAATCCAATCCTCTCTCTCTCCAGATTTCAGGTTAGTTTGTTACCCTGTGATTTCAGATTTCTGATGTTTTCATGAATTTGAAATTTTCCCAGGGGGAAAGACACCCTTTCCAGCTTCTCACATATCCTAACTGAGACCAGAAGCCTCTAGTTTTTTTTTTAAAAAAATAGAAACATTAATACAGCTTTTAAATGGAAGAGAAAGCATAATGGAGACTTAAAGAAGATGAGCGAGTCCTTCTATTTTCTTGGAGATAAACAGGATATCTAACATTGGCTAAGTCCGTTCTTTTGCTCTCACATCTTAGAAAATTTCTGTAGAGCTGACAGAAGGATAAGTTACAGCAATAAATCAGGCAAAGCACTTAATTAGTACCCTTTGTAAACAACTCAGAGTGACACAGCCTTTCTACAGCATATCATATTAGCCTTTCAATTTAATGAGCTGCTAGAGTATATTAAAATTTGCAGTATGCCAGTTTATTCCTTTTAATTGAATAATTATTTTAAAGAATGTCAATTTTATTCTCTTGAATAAAAAACAATAGAAACACTGTTAAGTACTGTTTAAAAAATATAATAGAAGTACAAGTACTTCATAGCCAATAAAAAAGGCAAGGGTAAACCTGTTCATAGGTAGGAAAACAGCAATGCCGATTATGCAATTGTCTCTCACTCCTTTTAATTAAATTCCTAGGAAGGTAAAGGCAAACATAAAAGCAAATTTGTAGCATCTTTGGAAAATTAATGGGAGACCATATGAAATTGGGAAGAAATTTATTTAACTTTAGTGTTAATGTGCTTGAGTTAAATGACTTAAATGCTGTTATTCTATAAAGTTAGATTTATGTTTGAATCTATTTTAATAGTCATTGAGAAAAAATAAAACTTACATCATATCCAAGGGAAATTTTTACTTGACCCATTTAGTATGCTTTTATACACTCAAGGTCAAAATAAAAAGTGAGAAGCATTCAGTTGTGCAAAATTAATGAAAAGTTATTAATAGTTTTCTTCCTATATAATAAATTTGTAAATCATGAAAGTATATATGATACATAATTATATGGGTTATATGTGTCTGCTTTATTTTAACTAAATATACACTTATATAGGGTCATTAGTAGTAAATGTGGTTCTTTTTTGTTTTAATTCCTTTTTATGATCCTCTGGTTATCATGTTTTTGCTGCAAATATATTGTTTTAATCATAGTCAACTGTTTTGCAATGATAATTTATCTCATTTTTTTTAAAGAAAGTGTTGCTATTTGCTAATTTCTCAAAGACATTTAAGTAGATAGTTCACTGCCACCATCCTTTTTCCTTTACTAATTCATGGTGTTTCTGCACTACAGTTAGGGAGCTGAAACAATGTTACTGAGATAGACAGTAATTAAACAGAGTAAGATGAAGCTACAACAAAGGCCTCCAGATCTTTCAAATAGTATTTCTGACACCCGTTACAGTAAGTTATTGAGCAATATGACGAGGCTTTAAATGGCAAATACCACATTTCACCAGTTTTCCATCTTGATATTTTTATGTGTGATTGGATTTTCTTTCATAATGTGTTCTTATATAGCCTTTTTTTGAGTTTTCTTTCGATTTTTAAAAAACTGATTCATGCTTATTTCAAAATTCAACTAATAAAAGTGAAAAAAAAGAGTGCTTCAGAGTCACATAGACCGTAAGGCAAGGAGACGTAATATTTTGCCTGGTAATTCCTCTGTAAGAAAAGAAAATATTGTGAATAAAGTAACTTGGTTAATTTTGAAGATTCTGAAAAGGGCTAGAGTGTATATCAAATTATTATTAAGTGTAAGGTTTTTCATGAAATGGAAACTATGTCTTTCCTATTTCCTTGTATCTCTCCATATAAGTTTTCACTGACTAGTTATTGGAATGAATTTCTTTGTCCATAATATCATGACACTTCTCCATTGAATGGCATTTGTAATTAATGATAGTACTTGGTTTGTGTTATTGTATGCTTCTAATTTGGAATGCTGATTCAGCTGTGGTCTAGGAGAGTTACCTAGAACAAATGAGTTTACTTACAGAAACGTTAGCTTCAGTAGATTCAAAATTCAGATTATGAAATCTATTTCAAAAGATTATGTAAATGAAATGAATTAATGTATTTTAGGGTCTAGCATGATATGTTGAATGGCATGGTTCTCAATAAAAGTTAATTATTTCTCCTGCTTCCCAAACTTTACTCCATAGCATATGCATAGTGTGAAAATCCAGGCTTATTCTTTTAGTAAAGAGAAAAAAAGCCAGGTTCATTCCTCCTCTTCTCAAGTTCCAGGTGATTCAATCTATTCAAGATTCTCCATTGCAATACCTTTGTTTCTCCTACACACTTTCGCTGATATGTCTTTACCTTCAATCAAATCTCTGTCTCTGCTTCCAAGTTCATATTTCCTCCATGAATCATTCTGAGTACCTTGAAATGCCTTTCAGCAGATTTGAGCTCATTGCAGCATGGCTTTTAGATGTGTAATTCATTTTTCTTTGTATAATAATTATTATTTTAAAAATATTTATATTTTGATATTGAGGATTGCATATCAATAATAGCCTTTGTTCAAAGTGGAGGTTAGTGACTGCATTATTTTAATACTTAGCAGTGAATATCCCCATAAGAGACTAGGCAGATAAAGCCTTTATTTCTCATCACAAAACCATTTCTTTATCTCCTGCATTATAGGATGCTCTCATTCCTTAAGATCAATAGTTTGAGTTATAGCCATATTTTGTCATCAAATGCAAACTAACTCTTTTGGAAGGGATTCAAGGGGATATGCAGTCAATCCTCCCAGTGTTCCAGACAGAGTGGGACAATAAAGATGTGCTTCCCATCCTCCCTGCCCTCAGAAAATTACACAGCACGTGGGCTTACACTGTGGTTCTTGGCAAGAGGTGTCGTGTGGCGTGCCACAGTTACTGGGGATCAACCACAGGTTGTTTTCTGCCCATGTTCAATAATGTGCAAGTGAATGGCCAAGTTACCTCATACTGGATTTAGAATTATATATGATTTTGATCAGTAGACATGGATTTGATTATAGCAATGTCTTTTATCATAATAAGATAATCTGGCTCTATTTTTAATCTATCCCAGTGCTATGGATATATAATATCTATCACTGAAGGTTTTCATTGTTCGTTCTTTTGTGTTACTTTTCACAGTCTCTAGACATTTTGTCCTATCCCAATGGGGCTCCCAAAGACTACTCTGCAATCAGGTTTTCCAGTGTCTCTATAGTACAACACCTTATATCAGTTTTGTTTCTCGTTTATTTCTCTTTAATTTTTCAATAAATAATGTCTTAGTTTAGGCTACCCAGGAGCAGACCTTGAGATAGAGTTTGAGTAAAATTTATTTTTGGAGAAATGATTCCAGGAAACATCAATAAGGTAGTGGGAAAGAATGATAAGAGAAAGAAGGCAACATAGGTGGACAATTGGAGTTCATCCAGCTGGGGAATTGTGGGAGATAGAGAATGCATCTTAGAGTTATATCAATTAAGTTAGAAGAAACTACTGTATTCAGCCACTCACTCCCATCACTCCTTAGTTGAGCCCTACTTCTAAGGGCAATATGTCTCTGACACTTTCGGTTTGTTGTGATTGAAAGTAATTATACTCCTATAGCAAGAAAAAAAAGTCAAAAAGTCCCTCAGACAGACAGTTTAGATGTTCTACAGGAGCAGCCTCTATTGAAAAGTTGTTAAGTGTGGACAGGATATAGGCAGGGCAACAGTATCTGTCACAGTGTCTATTTGATACTTAGTGATTATGTGGGATATAGAAAACGTTTAGATTATTTAAGTTTTAAATGTCGAACAAGACATGAGCATTAAAGGGTTAACTGATGATATTAAATACTATGAAGAGTTTCTTAAAGAATACATGAATCAGTATAATATAAAAAGTACAGATAAATCATTTAAGTTCAAAGATATGACAATTGTAGGTGGGAAATGAAAGGAATAAAAATAAGAAAATGCAGTATATTTTTTGATTGGCCAATGTGGTGGAAAACAGATGGAAACCTAAACTTTGCACCTTTCACAGCCTAAATCATTGAGTTTTTAAAAGCAATATACTTACAAACAAGTTATTTTAACTCATACAAACCCTTTCCTCTTGGGATAGTGAGTACTAAATACACCTTGAATTGTGTGTTGTGATGAGTTTATCTAATTTTATTTTGGTGGGGGAGGAGTGTTGTTCCCGTATGTGTCATATATTCTTATCTTTAAGGGCTGACAGAAAAACTGTTTTTACATACTTAAGAGAATTAAAATTCCATAGCAGAAATGGCCAGAATTATGCTAAAAATACTTGAAATAGTCTTCCCTCCTGCTGTTTTTCTTTCCACATGTATGTCTTAGAAGTCTTTGTTTTTCATTAGATGAATCTATTTGAAAATTTAGAAAAATGCAAAAGCCACATACCCATGTAACTTTAAAAAATATTGAGATTTGTTTTCATAGTGTAGGCAGGTTAATTAAAACAGCAATACAGAAATATTATACTTGTTATTCCAAAAGTCCTCCTGACTTTGTGTGAGTAGAGGTTTGTTCAAATGACCTGATTATTGACTACACATAAACACATCAAAGCCTTATTAAAATTTAGCTCTGTGCTTCTGGACATACATTTCAGAATCTGTGGCCTTGGAGATCATGGGAGTACCTTGAAAGAAATCGAAACCAGTCTGACTAGGAGGATTTTAGAAGATTCTCTTGGCAGTTAGAAAACTTAGAAGAGTCTCCAGGCATTTATAAAATTTCCTTTGGGGGCTTCCCTGGTGGCGCAGTGGTTGAGAGCCCGCCTGCCGATGCACGGGACACGGGTTCGTGCCCCGGTCTGGGAGGATCCTACATGCCGCGGAGCGGCTGGGCCCGTGAGCCATGGCCGCTGAGCCTGCGCGTCCGGAGCCTGTGCTCCGCAACGGGAGAGGCCGCAGCAGTGAGAGGCCCGCGTACCGCAAAAAAAAAAAAAAAAAATTTCCTTTGATATTATGATGTCTAATAAGACATTTAGGGATTTAAGACTATACATATCCCCAATCCTAGCCCTTTGGTGGATATAATGAATAAGGTTTTCAGGGGGAAAAAGGCAAGATTTCACTCCTATTGCAATTGTATTTTAAGTACCATTTTAAATCCTCTATTTAATACTATAAAACCTCATATCACTTAAAATAAAAGAGGAGGAGGGTAAATATTTTGAAAAAATCAGCCTGCCTCTGTATCATACATCTTACCTTGGTAAGACTTATTTAGCTCTACATTTTTAACCAAGACTCCCTGCCAAATGTCAAGCATCAATAAATCACACAGTTGCCCAGAATTACAATTGAGGTTACATAAAAAAATGAGAGGCAAATTAAATACATAAAGGTAAAATGGTAACAAACACATAGATAACCACTGGGGAGTCTATTAGTGGATTTTGAAAAATCAGTTGTCATATATAATTTGAACTACATTAAATTGCTTATATCGGCCATTTTTGGCTGAAAAGCAATAATTTTATGCATGTATTAGTTTTTTGTTATTGGTGTAGGCAAAGTATCACAAATTTTGGCTTAAAACAATACAAATTTATTATCTTACAGTTTTGGAGGTCAGAAATCTGAAATGGGTCTCACTGGCTAAAAGCAAGATGTCAGAAGGACTGCATTCCTTCTAGAAGGTCTAGAGAAGAATCAATTTCCTTGCCTTTTTCAGCTTTTAGAGACCATCTGTATTCCTTGACTCAAGACTCCTTCCTTCATCTTCAAAGCTAACAGCAAGCGTGTTAATCTTTGACTCTACCTCTTCAGTCTCATTCTTCCACTTACAAGAACCCTTGTGATTACATTGAGCCCACCTGGATAATCTCCCCATTTTAGAGTCAGCTGATTAATAACTGTAATTCTATCTGAAGCCTTAATCCATTAAACAAGATCATTTGGGGTCTCAGCTCTTGGTATTTTTCCTCTAATGGGTTTCTGTAGATTTCCATTACCTTTACCACTGGGGATAGCAAAGTGGTAGTGTTGATTTTCAGTATAACCATTGTTACATTTCCTGAAGGAAGCATTTCTCTGAATCAGTAGAGCCCTAAGTAAAGGGAAAAATAAATCAAAATATTAAACATAGGACATTAGGTTTAATAATGAGAAACATAATTCCTGTTTATATCCCTTAGGTGTTATCTGGACCTACATTCTGGCTGTAGATGAAAGAGCACTATATATTGGTCACTGGTTCAAACCATATAAAACATTACGTAGGAGAGCACCCAGCTTTGTAGAATGTTGTCTCCTAGCTGGCACAGTTATTGAATCTTCAATAGGCCATTCCATTAGTCCATCAGACCAGCTGCTTTGCATGATGTTAATACCATAAATCCAATGTGAGTGAGTCTTTTGCCTTACTTATTTGGTATAAAAGAAGTTTTGCTATGAAATAAGTTTATTAACATGAGGTGCATATTACTGAGGCCCAGTGATTACTCAGGTATATATATGAATATGTGTATTAACCAACTTATATTTTCTCTCTCCTTTCTACTATTATGTAAGGTTTGT
This sequence comes from Phocoena phocoena, assembly GCF_963924675.1. NCBI lineage: Eukaryota > Metazoa > Chordata > Mammalia > Artiodactyla > Phocoenidae > Phocoena > Phocoena phocoena. The sequence goes on along the minus strand of NC_089221.1, from coordinate 81,538,588 downwards.
GAGGAATGGTTAATTTCATAATTTTACTATGGTTCCTTTTTAATATGTCAGAAATCTCAGGCTCAGAGGCAATGAGTCACATATCTCAAGTCAAAGAGCTAGTAAATGGAAGAATATATTCTAGCCCTCGTTTTCTAGGTCCAAGTCTAGTTCTCTTTGTGTGACACCAGAGTTGATATCAGGAGAATGGATTAAATTATAACATTAACAATAACTACTGTTTATTAACATATTATGAGTTAATGTAATCAAATTTTATATTTTCATATGCAAGATAGTCCCCACCCTTGTAAATTAATTTGATATTCTTTATCAAAGTATAAATGTAATCTTCACTTTATATAATGTACCTCAACTGAGTACATTTGTTTTTTGCAGTTTTTCTTTTTTTTGGAGAAATTTTCACCCAATTTTATTTCCCAAGTTTATATGGTATTTCCCTCTATCTTTCCCTTTCTGACACTTGTAGGAACCACATCTTCTAATGGTCCAAGTGTGATTAGGCCTTGGTTTTATAAACAGTGCAAGAATATGTTTAACATTGTGGCAAAATTCCAATGGCTGTTTTGGTGAACAATACACAGTACAGTGACTTCAAGCAACATCAACTGAATATATTTGACCTGACAAAATGTGTGATGCAAATTTAAAAAGGGATACTTTAGATGTATTCAATTTAATAACATGGTCTAGTGCATATACGTCACTTTCAGACACCAGTAAGTTATAAATTTTAAGGAAATAACGCTATTTTTATGAATACAATTTAAAAAACTTCAATGAGGTTGTATTGATAAATATCTGAGAAAGGATTAAACCTATGTCAGAAATATAGTCTGAACTCACATGGAAAGAAAATTATTTTATTTTTTATCTGTAGGTAAATGATGCTGGTAGCTCATTATAGGAAGGATAAAAATTCTTAAAGCTACAGGGCAAAATTGTACATAGGGTTAAAAAACATTTCAAAATTTTATAGGGTTAAAAAAAATCAATACTCTAACTATGGGATTTAAATCCTTGCCTGCCTTATTAGAATCACTTAGAATAAGTTGTAAATGAAAACTATCTAAAATACTTCACTATACTCAGAGCAAGCCGATATGGGAGCTCTGATATTTAAATGGAAATCAATGAAAAGGTAATTGGTGGAGAAATATATATACCTTTTTTAAGATCAGAGCAAAAATCTTCAAAGCTTAGTTACTGAAAGTTTTGCAAGAGGAAAAAATAAAACCCTCTTTAGAAGATGACAACTTAAATGTTGTAATCACATGTAGCTTGACAAGATAGGCACATTTAAACATGTATACATATATGCATTGAAACAAACCAATTTGAAACAAAACTGTATGTGAACCGTTTGATATGCAAAGCACATGCCATAAAAAAGCACTTTACCAGAGATGAGAGTAAAAAAGACCTCATTGAGGAGAGAGGCACTGCTTCAGGGACTGTCCCTTAAAACAAATACTACTCCGTCAAAATTTTATATGTCAGATATAACCCCTGGTTTATCAGGATGAGTCTTGAGACATTGCAAATGTACTGTTCTATTAATTATAGTATTCTATAATATTGAAACTATTTAGTATTTTAACTTATGTGGGGGTCTAAATCTTGTGATTCAACTCCAAAAAAATATTTCCAGAAAAAATGCTACATTAGTATTCTCATCTGAAAAACAGTTAATTGCCCCAAAGTAACTCATATACATATATGGATACATATATTGTTTTTGTTATTCACTTTTGGCTTTCTTATGCATTTCATTAGTAAAGGTATCTTAAATTTGTTAAAAGCAAACCACATTCAAAGATCTTTCAAACATTTTCTCATTTATTTTCACAGCAACTTATGGAGGTAGATAAGTATTATTTTCGCCACATTAAAATGAGTAAAGACAGACTAGGAAAATTTAGGTATGAAGCTTAAGGACTTAAAATTGAAGTGACTGAACAAGCAAATACTTAGAACATCTGATGACATACCAGTGTTCTCGCCATTTCAGCGCCCTGCTCTGCTTTCTGTCTGCTATGAGCATGAACTTCACTTGGACCTTTTGTGTAACTTTGTTTTTGACAGAAAAATGTGGTAGCCCCAGGATGTCACCTGGTGCTATAAACCAAAAGCAAGATTCCATCACAAACCCTGCGTAATTTCAAGAGAAGAAAGCAGGCTACCAATAATATGATTACTAAAGACAGTTTAAGTTTCTCTGTCTCTATCTCCCCATTATTGATGCTATTGTGTGTTGTTGTATCTAGGGTATATACCAGTGGGGATTTATGAACAAATGTCTGTGTTGAAAGCCATTTGGAATAGTTATTTTCTGCATTGTAAACCCACCACTGAGACACAGCTAGGTTCGTGTGCTTTATTTAACTATTTTTAGAAATTGCTTTTAAATATAATCTTGTTTTAAATTGTATAAAATATTTACCTGAAACTGGAGTCATACCTTCAAAACATGGTAAATTTAAAAATTCTGCTTCTTTGTTATTTATATCCTACTAAGCCTTATGATAATTTTTTGAATTGTGCTTTAGTTTTCCACTGTTAACCTAATGAAAGTAAATATGTATATAAATTTATATAGTATCCCTTTCCTAATTCGTATTAGCATAAAAATAATAATATAAAAATAGTAGCATAATATACACTTTTTTTTTCATCTTGCTTTCTCATTTCATATCCTTGTGATCTACTCCATATCAATACGAAGAAAGTATTTCCCATTCCTTTTATGGCTGAATAATATCTATTATGTAGATAAACCATACCTCATTGAACCAGTTCCCTACTGACAGACATTTAGATGTCTATGTTTCTAGTATGCTGCCATTATAAAAATGTTTAGTGAATAGGCTTATGCATACAACTTTGTAAAAAAAAAAATTACTAGAAGTATTATTGCTGGCCTAAAGTGTAAAATGTATATGTGATTTTGCTAAATATCGGCAAATTTCTTTCTATAAGATTGTACTGTTTGACATTCCATAGTCTTGGCAATGGAGTATGTTATCAAAAGTTTGGATTGTGCCATTTTGATAGCAAAGACTTGACATTTCAATGTAGTTAATTTTTTGTATTTTATAAGAAAACTGATCATGTTTTCATATGATTAAGAGCTATTTGCTTTCTTTTCTCTGTAGTCATTATGTTTAAATCTCTAACCAATTCTTCAATAGAGTTGTTGGCCTATTTAGTTTCTATTTTAGAAGATATTTAAGTATTAGATGGAGATATAAATTATGAATATTTTTCCAATTAGTCATTTAAAAACAATTTTTATTTATACTGGTTTGATTTGCCATGTTTTGTTTTATTCTTCATATTTTTAAGTAATTAAATGTGTCAATTTTTCCTTTCTTGTTTCTGAATTTGTAATCATAGTTAAAGTTTTTGTCTGTTTTGAGTCATAGAGTTATTTACTCACTAATTTAACTAGTACTTGTCCATTTTCCTCTTCTTTTTTTTAACGTTTAAGTTTCTCCTACATTTGACTCTATCTTAGTGTTTACCAAGTGATATTTCTATATAGATATTTTCATTCTTCTACGAATAGTTCTCCCAAAACTTTCTGTTAAAAAGTCAACATATTTCCCAACTTATTTAAGATGACACCATTTTCATGTATTAAATTTTCATTTTTTTTCAATTTCAGGTTTTCTATCCTTTCCAATAACTTATCTGATAATTTATATAATAACAGAGTCTTTGAATGAAGGGCAAAGTTGTCCCCTCACTTTCCTCTACCTTTTTCCTCTTCTTTCTCTACTGTTTTCCTGGCTATTCTTGCTTTTTTTTTTTTTTTTTTTTTTTTGCGGTACGAGGGCCTCTCACTGCTGCGGCCTCTCCCGTTGCGGAGCACAGGCTCCGGACGCGCAGGCTCAGCGGCCATGGCTCACGGGCCCAGCCGCTCCGCGGCATGTAGGATCCTCCCAGACCGGGGCATGAACCCGTGTCCCGTGCATCGGCAGGCGGGCTCTCAACCACTGCGCCACCAGGGAGGCCCCTTGATATGATTTTAAAAGATATATTTTTTCATTTTACTTTCTCATTCTGATAGTTCATTATTAGGGCATATAAACGCAATAGATTTCTGTATATTAATCTTGTATACTGCCACTTTACTGAATGCATTTATTTTTTCTAATAGTTTTTGGATGGAGACTTTAGGGTTTTCTATATAAATTATCATATCATCTGCAAATAGAGACAGTTTTACCTCTTCCCTTCCAGTTTGGGTGCCTTTATTTATTTATGTCTGATTGCTGTGGCTAGGACTTCCAATACTACGTTAATTAGAAGTGGTGAGAATGCGTATCCTTGTCTTGTTCCTGAATTTAGTGAGAAGGCTTTCAGCTTTTCGTCATTAAGTATGATTAGTGTTGGCTATGGATTTTTCATAAGTGGCCTTTATTATATTCAGATATTTTCCATCCATACACACTTTTATTTTCATGGATGGATATTGAATTTTGTCAAATGCTTTTTCTTTGTCTATTGAAGATTTTGTGATTTCTATCCTTCCTTTTGTTCATGCGGTATAGTACATTAATTGACTTGCAAATGTTGAATCTTCCTTGTGACCTTGGAATAAATTGAACTTGACCATGGTTTATGACCCTTTTTATATATTGTTGAATTTGGTTTACTAATATTTTGTTGTGAATTTTTGCATCTGTGTTCATCAAAGATATTGACGTGTAGTTTTCTTTTTTTGTAGTGTCTTTGGTTTTGATATCAGGGTAATGGTGGCCTTGTAGAATAAATTTGGAGTGGTTCCTCCTCTTCAGTTTTTTTGCAATAGTTTGAGAAGTGTAGGTATTAGCTCATCTTTATATGTTTGGTAGAATTCCTCTGTGAAGCTATCTGGTTCTGAACTTATGTTTTTTGGGAGTTATTTTTTTAATTACAGATTGAATTTCAATATACATCATCAATCTGGTCAAATTGTTTATTTCTTCTTGATTCAGTCTTGGCAGATTGTATGTTTCTAGAAATATGTCCATTTCTTCTAGGTTGTACAATTTGTTGACATATAACTATTTTAATATTCTCTTATGATTTTTTGTATCTGTGGTATTGTTTATTTCTCCTCTTTCATTTCTTATTTTGTTTATTTGGGTCCTCTCTCTTTTCTCCTTGGTGAACCTGACTAGTGGTTTGTCAATTTTATCTTTTCAAAAAAACCTAGTTCTTGGTTTCATTGATCTTTTCTGGGTTATTTTGGCCTCTATTATATTTATTTCCTCTCTGATCTTTATTATTTCCTTTCTTCTGCTGACTCTGGGCTTTGTTCTTTTTCTAATTCTTTTAAGTGGTAGGTTAAGTTGTTTATTTGAGATTTTTCTTGTTTCTTGAGGAAAGCCTGTATTACATAAACTTCCCGCTTAGAAATGCTTTTGCTGCATCCCATAGATTTTTGGAGTGTTGAGTTTCTATTCTCATTTGTCTCAAGGTATTTCCTGATTTCCCATTTGATCGCCCCCTAAACTCATTGGTTTTTTAGTAGCACGTTGTTTAGTCTCAACATATTTGTTCTTTTCCTGTTTTTCTCTGTAGAGTCAATTTCTAGTTTCATACCATTGTGGTCAGAAAAAAAAATACTCACTATAATTCTATCCTCTTAAATTTATTGAGACTTGTTTTGTGGCCTAGCATGTGGTCTATCCTGGAGAATGTCCCTTGTGCACTTGAAAAGAATGTGTGTTCTGCTATTTGGGGATGGAATATCCTGTAGATATTGATTAAGTCCTACTGGTTTATCATGTCATTTAAGATCAAAATTGTGTTATTGATTTTCTGTCTGGATGATGTGTCCATTAATGTAAGTGGGGTGTTAAAGTCCCCTATATTATTGTATTATTTTCAATGTCTCCCTTTATGTCTGTTATCATTTACTTTATATATTTAGGTGCTCCTGTGTTGGCCTGCATATATGTTAACAAGGGTAATAATCTCTTCTTGTATTGATCCCTTTATTATTATATAATGCCCATCTTTGTCTTTTGTTGTAGTCTTTGTTTTAAAACCTATTTCATCTGAAACAAGTATTGCTATCCTTACCCCTTGCTTTCTTGTCATTTCTGTTTGCATGAAATATCTTTTTCATCCCCTCACTTTCAGTCTATGTGTCTTTAGCCCTGAAGTGAGTCTCTTGTAGGCAGTGTACAGATTGGTCTTGTCTTTTTTATCTATCTTTTGATTGGAGCACTTAGTCCATTGACATTTAAAGTAATTATTGATAGGTATGTACTTACTGCCATTTTAGTACTTGTTTTCCAATTTTTTGGGTAGCTCTTCTCTGTTCATTTCTTTTTCTTTTTGTTTCTTCCTTTATATTTTACTTTAGTAGTATGGTTATGTTCCTTTCTGTTTTTTGTGTATCTGTTGTAGGTTTTTGATTTTTGGTTACTGTGGGGTTGATATATGTTGACCCATAATTATATCTACTTATTTTAAACTGATAGTCATTTAAGTTCAAACACATTCTGAAAGATAAACATTTTTTATTCCCCTCCCCCACATTTTGTGTTTTTAATGTTGTATTTTACATCTTTGTGCTTATCCCTTAACTGTGTATTGTAACTACAGTGGCTTTTATACTTTTTTCATCTTTTAAACTATATACTGGCTTTTAAAAGTGGTCTCTAATGCTTACTATATGGTTGCCTTTCCTAGTGGGATTTTCCCATTCCTGTAGATTCTTCTTTTCCATTTAGAGAATACCCATCAACATTTCCTTTAGGGTAGGTTTAGTACCGATGAATTCTTTTAGTTTTTGCTTGTCTAAGAAGTTCTTTATCTCTCCTTCTATTCCAAATGATAATCTTGCTGAGTAGAGTTTCCTGGATTGCACATTTTTTCCTTTCAGTACTTTGAATATATCATGTCACTCCCTTCTGGCCTGTGATGTTTCTGCAGAGAAATCAGCTGATAGCCTTATGGGGATTCCCTTGTATATGACTCTTTGTTTTTCTCTTGCTGCCTTTAGAATTCTCTCTCTATCTTTAACTTTTGCTATTTTAATTCTGATACATCTTGTTGTGGATCTGTTTGGGTTCATCTTGTTTGAGATCCTCTGTGCTTCCTGTACTTGGATATGTTTCCTTTTCAGGTTTAGGAAGTTTTTAGCCATAATTTCTTCAAATATATTTTTGATTCCCTTCTCTCTCTCTTTCCTTCTAGAATCCCTATAATATGGATGTTGAGATGCTTAATGTTATGCCAGAGATATCTTAGATTACTTTCATTTTTAAAAATTTGTCTTTCTTCTTTTCTAATTGGTGATTTCCATTATTCTATCTTCCAGTTCATTTATGCATTTTTCTGTATTATTTATTCTGTTATTCATCCTTTCTAGTGTGTTTTTTATTTCAGCTATTGAATTATTCATTTTTGATTGGGTCTTTTTAATATTTTCTAGTCCCTTGCTAAAATGCTCAGAGTTTACGTCAATTCTTTTTCCTAATTCAGTTAACATTTTTATTACCAATGTTTTGAATTCTTTATCTGGTAAATTGTTTATTTCTGTTTCATTATTTTTTCAGGGGTTTTCTCTTGCTCTTTAAGTTGAGAGTCATTCTTCTGCCTTTTCATTTTACTTAACTTTCTGTGCTTCTGCAAATCTAGATGAAACAGTTACCTACTGTGGTCTTGAAGGGGTGTTCTTAAGTGAGAGCATCCATATACAGACTGCATGTGTCCACTGCTTTTGATGGGAGGGGTGGATTTGATGTGGATACTAGTCAAATCTTTCCTTAGAATGTGCTGGTAGCTATCACCTTGGTAAGGGGTGGGGCTGGGGATGGAGGGGTAAAGCCAGCGCTGGGTGTAAAGTGGGACTTCCTTTTTGCTCAGTGGCCGTTAACACCACTGAGTGTGGGTCAAGGGTGGGTTCAGATCCCACATTTGGAGCAGAAACCATGAGGGTCAGGCTTGGGCTGGCTCTGTCTGTTTCAAGTGTGTTTTTTTGCCTCTTCCTGCACTGGTACTTTTGCCCCAGAAAAGGAGAGTGCTGAAGCAAGTGGGGCCCTTGCACATATAGAGATCTGATGTGCTGCCTGGGTAGACATATGTGGCTCTGTTGAAATGCAGCACACAGTGCGTCTATTCTGCAGTTGTGGCTACCTCAGATCCAATGTCATGCGGTGGTATGGTCTGAGGAGAGCTGGAACATTACTCAGTTTAGGCTGGGGTGCCTGGCAAGGTGGTCACAGAAAACCAGGCAGCTGCTATTGCAGATCTCTCACTTCCTTGCCTGGGAGTCTAAACCCCTTTGTCTCTCACAGATGATCACTGTCCCCAGCCTCCAACACTCCTGCCCAGTTGTGGCAATGCTCTGCAGGGGAGGTGGGGCCGGTGTGGTGTTTCTCTGCATATGGGCGCAGGGGTGACCTGTGTATGAGCATCTGCTGTCAGAAATCTAGGTGCTTCTGGACCACTGCTTGAGTAAGTGCCAACAATAGCCACCATAGCCCCACCTGGGCTCCTCCTCAGGACCGGTTACCTCTGTGTCCCAAGGTTGAGACTTTTCCCAGGTCTTGGCTGCCCCAGATCTAGTGTCACATTGTAGCATAGAGTGAGTGGAGCTGAAGCATTTGCTTGGTTCAGGCTAAGGTGTGTAGTAAGATCGTCATGGGAAACCCAGTAGCTACTAGTGCAAACCTCTCTCTGCCCTGCTATGGGGGTAAGCCAGTGTATATGCATGTGCTCTTTGTGAATGGAGTCCAGGCTTCTCCAGCCTTTCTGTCTGTCCCAGAGGTCCTTCAGCTAGCTAAGGGGGCTTGTCTCCTCCACCTAGGACCCTGAGAATGGGACACCCAGTCCGGTTCGACCTACTCACTCACAGGGTGGTGACCTACTCACTCCCTTTTCTTTTGAATCCCCTCCCAGGGACACAATTCCTGACCTGATCACTTTTCATCCCTTCCTACCCAATTACATATCTTTCTTACAGTCTTAGTTACACAGAAGAACCTTCTGCCAGTTTCCAGTTAGTTTTCAGTGAGAATTGTTCCACATATAGATGTATTTTTGATGTGCTGGTGGAGGGAGGGGAGCTTTATGTCCTTTTGCTCTGCCATCTTGATCTCCTTTTCCTCAGGGTCTTAAAACCTGGACCCTAAGAGTATTTGTAGGTGACTCAGAGGCTCTCAGAACTTCTCTTCCCTCTGATTGAAAGTGGCAAATGTTGACTGAAGTAATCAAAAAGCAAAAAAATTAATTGAAAAATACATTACCCAAAATTCAAATATATGTGAAGAGAGAAAAATAAGCTTTAAATTGATTTTTGTAAGTTTGTAGCATTTGTGTGAAATTAATAAACCTTAAAATTTAAAAACATACTAAGCCATAGGAAGATTTGTATTAAAAACAAAATAAGTGTGCAGCTATACTGGACAGATATCATAAATTAACAACAATAATAAGGCTAAACATGCTAACTTATATATCATGTTTCCTTCATTTTTACTGTAATTTATTAATACAAGTTGGAAATACTGGTTATTGGTGTTTTCTTTTTATTAATAATATTTGAAAATTTGTTAATGCTAAGTTTTAGTAAAGTTTTCTCAAAGATTGAGATTCATGAGATGTTAATTCAAGATACCCTGATAGTTCAAATGTTGAAATTACTAAAAGAGGCAACAAAGAACATTCGCATACTGATGGAGCATAAATTTCTTAAAGGCCAACTTAAAATTATCAGCTTTTTAGCTCACTTTCCCTTTACTTTTAAAGTGCATATTTACCTTGTTAAACACTGTGTCAGCAAATGGTATTTACTAATATGAGTCACGCTATGGACCTAAAGACTGAATCTGATTGATGGTTCATCTGTAAACAAGACAAGGCTATCAGTAATCTTAAGACATGGACATCTTCTATATTGGCTTCTTGTATTACAGTCAGATGTACAGCCTACTAATGGGAGAAAGAGGGCATAAATTATTGGTTAATGTTAGTGTTTGTGAACTACCCAATTTAGAACTATATATTAAAATTGTATGACACTGAGATTAGATGCTCCCTCTGCAGGTTCTGATTAGAGGAACCATCATAGCATTTAACTTATTTTGCCTTATGCAGTTTACCAGTTTGTTTGGTCTGCAGTTTGTCTTTTGATCTGCTTTTAAAATCCATCTACTTTCTGAAAGCTTTCAAGCTAAGGTGTTTTTTAAAGGATGAATCGTCTTTTGATCTACAGCCCCATGTGCCAGGAACATTTGTTTACATGCCACACAAACTTCTTTGAGATATTAACAATGAGAACTCAGCATCTATCATAGCTGTCAAAATAAAGGGGTGAGGTGGGGCAAGAGGGATTGTTGAAAACACAATTTGGAAGAAGAGGAACAGGAATAAACTAACACATCTTTATCTTTTTCTTCCTTGACTCCATCCATGTATCTTCATCTACAAAAGCCGATTCATATTGTTTCCTTTGTTCTCAGTTACTTAGTGTACTTTCCTCTCTCCTGCACTCTTCCTCTCATAAAATACTTCATCTTAACCTTAGCATAAACATCCCTCTCTAGCAATTCAAAATAACAAACTTGATATCTAGCTCCATTCATACCTCCGTTTATCCTATTGAGAGAAAGACGTATCTGTTTATTTTTGAGAATGACCCTAAAGGTCTAGGATTTCATACAGCTAATTCACTAGTACCAAAAACTTTCTGTGAAATTTTAACACAAATACAATTATTCTAATAAATAAGCTATTGTCCTGGGTAGATACCATGAAGCAAAGCACAGAATAGAGTGTTGATTTTTGTTGCATTACTTTTGATTAAAATAAATCATCAGCAATTTTTTTCTGTTAAAAAAATAACTAGGGCTTCCCTGGTGGCGCAGTGGTTGAGAGTCCGCCTGCCGATGCAGGGGACACGGGTTCGTGCCCCGGTCTGGGAAGATCCCACATGCCGCGGAGCGGCTGGGCCCGTGAGCCATGGCCGCTGAGCCTGCGCGTCCGGAGCCTGTCCTCCGCAACGGGAGAGGCCACAACAGTGAGAGGCCCGCGTAACGCATAAAAAAAAAAAAAAAAAAAAAAACTATTTTTTCAAAGAATAATATTTTCCCTTGAGACCAGATTCCAGAAAGGATTCCTTCTTTCCTATCCCATAGAATAAACTTAGAAAATGATTTTTTATTCTATTCTGAATTACCTCTTTATTGAATTTGGCATATTACTGTGTTTTGATCTATCCATTGTGAGTACCAGGATCTCAATACATACTTTAGCTAAATGCAAATATTTAAATTTATCCTACCATTTTCTCACACACACAGATACACACTCATGTACACACATGTGTGTGTTATGTGTGAGTAGCTTTTAAATCTTTTGCAGTCTATACATCATATTGTCTCTTCTGGGATATATACATCATCATGCCTGATAAATGAACAAAATATTTCTTGAATGGATATATACATTTATATATCAATTACAGTCATTTCAGTAGAAACCTGATTTATTTGTGATCGTCTCAGTCATTACTGGATAGAACAAAAATAACTTATCCTTTATTTTTGCCTTATACTTTTTTATAAGATATCAAGAGAAATACATGTTAAACAAAATATAGAGCATACATAGTAATTAGATATTTTCTTAATTTTTCTCATATTTCTTAACTAGTACAGTTTTCTTCAAAATGACTTAAAAAGCAAAAAAATTCAAATGCATTTTAATAAATATTTTACTTAACTCTGTGTGAGTGAATAAGACATTAAGAGGGTTTTCTTAAAAAATAACACTGCTCATATTAGCCTTTTCTTCTAATGCTGTCAAAGATGACAACGTCAATTAATATTGCACTTTTGACTCAGAACTTGTCAAACATTTCATTTTATCATCTCTGAACTTGCCCCTAGACATAGAAGAATAGGCAGCAATAATCATTAAACATAAAAGGTGACACATTTTCTTGTAAAGAGCAGAATGGCATAGGGTAATGGGTCGGGGCAAGAACATAAGTGGTTTAAATATATTGACAGTTTACTTTTAAGGAATCAACATTCTTCAGCATTTGCCAGCAAGAACCAGGCACTGTGACAGGAGAACAAACTGGCAGATGGACCCTTCTTTCTTTATACAAACCGGAATAGAATGAAGGAAATAAAGAGAAAAATATGTACAGTTAAAAAGACAGATACTCGACTTTAGAGATTAAATAGATCATGTTTAGCAATTAGGAAAAAGGATATTTGCACAAGGCAAACACTTCCTTAGGGAACCTTCAAGTGGGAATCAGAACCGTAAGGATTCCCTTGTACAAGGCCTTGACAATCAATATCAGTGTTAGTGCTTCTTGTCCGAGGGTAGGTATAGCTAGGGTGAAATTCCCTATCATGGGGAAGACTTCTCCACTATTTGGCCTGTTGGCACTCAGGTTTGTTTGTTTTATGTTATATATTTGGGCTTAAGAAATTTTAAAGAAAATGTAATTCAGGCTTTGAAGACAGAATGTATCCCATCACATTCTGATATTTGCCAGCTGAGATATCTGAGGAACCTCAACCATATAATGGGGATCATGACAGCATTGTAACTGCCCCTCATAGGAAAATATATGAGATGGCATCTGGAATATTCAATAAGTAATTTCTTTAAGTATTTGAATCATTTCTTCTTGCTATCCCTAGTATTCAATTTTGTAATGTATATTTCATGATATTAAGTTTAAAAAAATTCTGTAACATAAACAATTCATACAGCTTGTCACCAGAGCTTCTGATTCTTCCCAGTATGGATATTTTTCTCCAATAGTCTCTTTAGTTGAAGGCAAGGGTAAGGATAATGATCAATATGCCTAAAAAAGAGTAGGTCAAAAAATTGTGCTATGGTTGTAGGCAAGGAAACTGAGTCACTTAGACTTTCACTCTTATATATAAAATATGAGTAACCACTGCTTTACAAACAAAAATAGCCATTTCAGTCACAATGAATAAGCCTTTGTAAGTTCCAATAGAACCTTAGCCCAGTGAATTACAGGTCATTGAATTAATGACATCCATAGTCTACTGTTTAATAAAGTGGATGGTAAATAAATGGAAACAGGTAGTTTAGACCCAATTTTTCAAAGTGTCTCATATGTCTAAATTTTCATGTAAAATCTGTCGTCTTTCCTTATTAATTTGTTTCCCTTACTGGTACTGAATCCGTTCCAATCCTTACACACCAGTTATAAGCATCTTTCCTTCAGATGAGCTAACTACATCATTCATTTTGATTTTAAACGACAACAAAAATAAGTTGGCTTATTTTTGTAACATATTGAATATGCTTTTTAAAAAAACTTAAGTAAAATCTTATAGCAGATTTGAACAGACTCTAAGACTTAACCTAGTTAAGTAACCACAATGTACTCAAAGGATCTTACATGTAAGGAGCACTGTAGTAGGTAAGGGCCTCAGTGTTGTAGCCATCTGAGAAAAATTAAGGATTGTTTAATACTCTTTCATATTTCTGATAAATTATAAATGAACTAATGAGCAAAACCAGTCAGAGATTCACCCAGTATTCACATCAGCTGTTAAGATCTTATGTGAACTTAAACGCCATTTCTGAACAACAGTTCTCACACACAAAAATAATGTATTTGAAAGGCCTTTGCCAAATGGAATGCATTAATAGTATGTTTCTATTGAGTTTTAGCTCAGAAGTAGATTAGTCATAATCTTCAGTAAATAACTTACTAGTGTATTCAGTGCATGTATAATGTTCTTTACTGTCTTATTTTAAAATATTTAAGAATATAATGTTGATATCTGCAGGTATTTTACCTGTCATTCAATCTAGAATTAAAAATCATACCAAAAATGGATATCTGACTGTTGGATTCTCCTCTGCTTTTATAGTTGGCTCCTCTGAAACCACTATCCTGAATTTTCTGTTTATCACTCTTTTGTTTCAATATGTGTGCATATATATATATAGACACGCATATATATACACAAACATATAATAAAAAATATGATATATAAATACATAGTTTGTCATGTGATATATGTTATGGTATATAATATATGATGCATATATCAAATGTATATAAAATATATAATTTCTTTTATCATATATATGAAAAATTGATATGATATAGTATAAGTGATATGAATATATAAAAATTTATATAAATATGCTTTATTGTATATGTACATGTTTTATTATATGTTTATCATAGATCATATATGTCATAAAATTATATATATATGTTTTCTTATATATCTATAAACATGTAAACAGTCATTTCATTTGTTTTGTATTTATAAAGAGGCTGTCATATTGAAACAATCTTCTGGAACTTGATATTTAGACACTAGTCACCTATATTCGACAAGTATTTAGTCTTTTATTTTTTCATTTTCTTTTGATTTATTCTGCTGCTACTTTCTCAACTTCTTAGGTTGGAGACCCAGTGTGCTGATTTTCATCCATATTTCTTTCATAGTATAAACATTCAGGACTATAGATTTCATTCAAATCATTATTTTCTTTGTTACAGAAATTCTGATATAATGCTTTTATTATAATTCATTTCTAGATGGTTTGGAATTCTAATTTCTTATTTCATAAGTTACAGTATTTTTAAATTTCCAGATATACATTTTTACATTAAATTTGATAGTCCATTGCTGGATTTATTTTTAAAATGTAATCTGTTAATCTTTGTGTTTTAAAACTCTTGTTTAATCCATTTTTTTCTTGTTGCCCATGAGTAGCTTCTCAGCAGTCTTCCCAGTTATCTTACTTCCTTCTATTTGTGAGAGAATTAAGAAATGAATGCTATATTTTACTGTTTTTATATGTTAAGCATTATCTAAAACAGATTTTTTTCTTAATAGCTAAAATAGTCACTGTTTCAGAGACTATTTTAAAACTAGTTGAAACTCATACTTACAAAACTACATTGACTCCTACATTTTATGAGTAATAGGGCTCAAATTTAGTGGATTTAAGAATTCTTAAGATGTGGTTCTTATCCTCAAGGAGGTTACTATCCAGTTAATGTTCTCAATCCATGCAAATCTCTTAGAAGTCAATCTTTTTTAAAAGAGACCTCAGCAAACTATTATATTGAACATCTGTGAAATCAGTTCTCATACGCATCATCGTCAACATTATCGTCCTCCACAGTATTCTCTGACTTTCTCTGAGCTCACTGGAGTGGGAATGTGCAGTGCTATTTATGCTATTAGAATATTAATCACAAATATAATATTCAACTTATGGATCCTGGATATCTTACTCATACACTCTTTCTGATTCTTTGCTCTTCTTTAATTATATTTCTATCACCCTAATCAGACTTGGGGAATTGAAATTAATACTAACTGTGCTCTCTGCTCAGTGAGTTAAGTGGCTAGCACACTGTAAGTACAGTAAAGTTAGCTAATTATGTCATGCTTAAAGCACCAGGGAAATTTGTACTGTTTTGAAATCCAAATCTTACCTAGAAGAAGGGAAGACTAGAGTGAGGCTGACTCTGAAATTGGCAGGGCAGCAGCAGTGACTGATCTTATCTAGGATGGGGGGTTGTTTGGTTAGTATTGTGCAAGGAAAGTATTTGTTTTTGTCGGTTTTCAGACCTGGTTAGACAGTGGTTTTGTTTTTGTCTTGATCCGTCATGGTCACAGAAGAGCCTTGTCTGATGATGATGTTTTATAAAATTGCTTATGTCCAACAGAAGAACGCCAAGACCTGGTCATGAGTGCCAGACCAGCTCCTTGCAACACCAAGGCCTAGCTGATAGGATGAGGCCAAGTTGTGACTGTCAGTGATGCTTTTGCCTTTATCACCTATCAACTAAAACTTTATACATTCATTCCAAAAGTACTGATTGCTAATTGAGAAGTCTAATACACATTGATCAAAACTGGAAATAAATTCTTAACAAATGCAACTGTTTTATTTCATTGTGTTCATAGTCAAATAATGGATATAAATAATAATGTTCCAAAGCAAATATGATAATGCAGCTGTGTTACTTGCAACAAAAGAGAAGTGAATGATCGTATGGTAACTTATAAAAAGGGACCTAATAAAGTCTGGAAAATTACCAAAGGTTTCCCAGAAGTTACACTTGATTTGAAATCTAAAGCATGAAAAAGAGTTAAGTAAACAGAGAAGGGGGTAGAGCATATCTAAAAAGGGAGAGGGAACATATCTTAAAACATTCTGTTTCATGATAGAGTATGCTGCATACAAGGACTGAAATAAAGCTTTTGTAGCATGATTGGAAAGAGTAGAATCTTGATGTGAGATGAAAAAGGAGTCTTAGGTGGGGTCAGGTCATTTAGGGACTTGTAAACCACACTCAGGAATTTCATATTCATTGTAAGAGCAATGAGAAGATACTGACATATTCTAGGTGAGATTCTAGGTTAGCTAATGAGATTAACATTTTTGGAGTTATCATTCCTAATTCATAATCGACTGCAGTTAGAATAAAAATTTTAAATATGATGTCCTCAAACCATTGGAGAATGATTCCCTAAATCAAATAAAAAATTATTAGCTTTGGCTCAAGGTGTTAATAAGGGTTCTGTGATTAGGGAAGTGCTGGAAAAAGACTGAAGTTCTCCAAGCACATCATAGTTTATGTATATAAAATAATAGATTCTGTGCATTTCAGGTGAAAAGTTTTTCCTAGAGACTAAGACATACCAAAGACAGTCTAAGAAAAAAATGGATGTACATTATTAGCATCACACCTTTCCTAGGTCCTCTTGGCCTTTTTCTTTCAAGTAAGACTTACCCCATATTCTTTGTGATTGACTTTATGTGGTTTGTCTTGGTCCCTGCAAACAGGAACCATATTTTATTGAGTTCAGAATTCTCAGTAAGAATTGAATGTGCCTTCACTTTGGTGTGCCCTCACTGACTCTTCTAAATATGGAAACGTTTATCCCATTTACTGAGGTTGGTTTTAAAGTTACCTCTTATATGAGAATGTATAGAATATTTCTTGATTGAAATACAGGAGGTTCTGTATATGTATCTTGATTACTGGATGCTTCCCTGTTTTCATTTTGATGACACGTCTTGACTTCCTGTGTGATTTCTAACTTACTTTACTTTAAAGCGGGAACCTGGCTACCCTGAATCCAGGCTGTTCACTTTACTTCTGAATGTGAGTACAGCGTTGAATGTTGATTTGCGCTGCCACGGATGTTATTTTCAACCCTACACTGGCCCTCTTGAGCTTGCTTTACTCATTTCTCTATGATCCACCAACTCAGATTTCTGGCATTATAGCAACTATTTTCTCTATCAAATGTTGTTCTCTTATTTTTAGGTATTAGTCAGCACTTAGTTCAGATCACTTATTATGGACATGGAAACTCCAGACAGTATTATAACGTCGGAGTTTTTAAAAGCACTGGTCTTGGAGTAACTTTGAGATTAGGATTCTGGTTTTTCTACTTTTTCTTGTATTACTTAGATAAGATGATTAGCCTTACTTGACCTTGGTTTTTAAAGTTGGGATAATAAACATAGCAGTAGCAATAGTACTGAGGAACATAGTTATAAAAAGAATAAATTATAAAGATAAAAAATGTAAAACAGGGCTTCCCTGGTGGCGCAGTGGTTGAGAGTCCCCCTGCCGATGCAAGAGACACGGGTTCGTGCCCCGGTCCGGGAGGATCCCACATGCTGCGGAGCGGCTGCACCCGTGAGCCATGGCCGCTGAGCCTGCGCGTCCAGAGCCTGTGCTCCGCAACGGTAGAGACCACAACAGTGAGAGGCCGGCGTACCGCAAAAAAAAAAAAACAAAAAAAAAAACGTAAAACAACATGCCATTTTAAACCACCTGTACTGAAAGTACACCATATTCTAGGTAAAAATCAAATTGAAATTCGATTGAACATAGTTTGTCAAATATTACCTTTACTTTGATTCTGTCACTAACAATTCATCGGATTTCAAAACAAATATCTCCCTTGACCAAAAGAAATACTCTATTAGTAGATGTTTTTCTATTCTACCCCATTGAGATAGAAAATATTTTTCACAGTTAATAACTGCTCACTTTAAAAAAATACATATTTTGCAATCCAAATAACATGTCAAGCTACAATTCTTCAGTAATAAAAAATAACATTCTCACATTTATTTTTTTGGAAAATGTAAAAAGCTGAGTATTTCATGTGATTTTTTTTAAACCAAACAAACAAACGATGCGTGCATAAGGGCGTCATTTAGACACTCAGTCCAATAAGACTTCTTGTTTAACTACCACTACAAGGCCTACGGAATGTGTGATAGGCTCTAATCCTGCGGATTTCAGTTAAATCCATCAGGCTGTACTTGGGCCCCTTCTCCTGCAGGGTGTCTACTGAACTCCCATGTTTGTCTGCTTAGCACTGTAAGATTGCCAAAAACCCTGCTCTGCTTTTTAGTGGCTTTCTGCTTTTTTTATTTTTGCGGTATGCGGGCCTCTCACTGCTGTGGCCTCTCCCGTTGTGGAGCACAGGCTCCGGATGCACAGGCCCACTGGCCATGGCTCACGGGCCCAGCCGCTCCGTGGCATATGGGATCCTCCCAGACCGGGGCACGAAACCATGTCCCCTGCAACGGCAGGTGGACTCTCAACCACTGTGCCACCAGGGAAGCCCGCTTTCTGCTTATTTGATTATGCCCTTTACATCCACATATTTAAGTCAGGTTCATCGTTCAGTAGGAAAACCAGAGAGTCTGTCTCATTTCTCTGTGCCTCGTCCCTCTGTCTCTAGACTGTTGGACCCTCTATTCAAGGTTTTGGCAGCCCTGAACTCCATTTTGTGACTCCAGTAAGCTAAGGCTGGCCAAAAGATCCATGGCCTCTCTGCTTCGCAGTTTTGGCTCCTTATTTGGATTCTCGGCCTCTGGCACTACACCTGTAACAGGCAAATATAGACTTGAGGAAAACAATGGCTCTCTAGTCTTAGGTTTCCCTTTCTGTGGGATCTTAACCCTTCAAGCCCTAGTTTCCATAGGGGCACACGAATGCTTTCATTTATAAGTTATCTGTGCAGTTGAGCCTTTAAATAATGCTGAGGTTAGGGACACCCACCTACCACCACGTCAAAATTCACCTATAACTTGTCATCTGCCCTTTGAACTAGAGGTTCCTCCACATCCGCGGATTCAACCAAGCTTAGACCGTGTAGTACCATAGTATTTGCTATTGAAAAAACTCCGCTATTTACTGTTGCAAAAAATATGCTTTAAGTGGACCCAAGCAATGCAAACCAGCGTTGTTCAAGGGTCAACTGTATATTATCCCGCTTTCCTTACATGTTTTCAGTGGAGGGGTCATTCATCACAAGTAACTCCATCTTACCCAGGAGCAGCAATATGGTTTTCTCCTCGTACATTTTATCCTGCACCTTCTCTTTTCCCCATTTTCTAAGCATACAATATGGAGCAAGAGCTAAAAATTATGTAAGATTATGAGAGCTGTAAATTAACAATTAAAAATATCTAGTAACTCATGATTCTTTCTGGGATGTTCTGGCCTTAAAATTTTATTAGATTTCCACATTTACAATTCTGTTTTCCAAATGTTTTGAAATTGACAATAATGATCTTAGTGCTTTGGTAAGCTACCCGGTCCCAACTTTTCCTCCAGCTTTCACTCTTTTCTCTACGTTGGTTTTTCATATAAATCTACATAGACAATGTAATACAAACAGGAGTATGGGAACATTTTTAAAACATTTTTCTACTCTGGCATTCATGCAAATTGAGTGAAAATCTATTATCAGCTCTTTTTTCTTTTCTGGTAAGAAAACTCTTTTAGTATACATTTCTGAATTAAAATTGTATAGAAAGGTTAAGATTCAAACAAATTAAAATATTTGGTAACGGTCCCAGATTCCTAAAGTAGGTATATAAAGAGAATACTGCCATGGAGATTTTTAACTTTGCACGCATAAGTAAAAAATACTTGTGGTTATTTTAGCATCAATCCTGTCATGTTTTACATATGGCAATAGAATTTGCAAAAGAATATCCACTTTTACCTAAAATATGAATAGCCAAAAAAAAACCCAACACTATTACTTTGAGAGATAATAATACTAGATTCTGGAAATTGCTCACATAACAATTAGCTAAATTTGCCTTCTGATTTGTGAATAATATTTTATGAAATAAAAGAAAAAACTGAATTACTATTTGATCTAAGCAAACTGTACACTAAAGTTAATGTTTACCATCTGAAAAAATACCCTTGATTAATGATTAAGTCATATATAAAAATGTTATTTCCGTTATTCCATGGGATTATATGTGAGATTTTCCATAGAATACTTATTACCAGAACAAAATATTAAAAGTGCTTTGACATTCCAGAGTGTGGGTGGAGGAATGAATTTATAAAGTTAAATGATTTATAAATAATAATCAGAATATTTCACTTAGTCAGGCCGTATATTTGACCAAACTTAGTAATATAAAACAGGTATGGGGGGCTTCCCTGGTGGCACAGTGGTTGACAGTCTGCCTGCCGATGCAGGGGACACGGGTTCGTGCCCCGGTCCAGGAAGATCCCACATGCCACGGAGCGGCTGGGCCCGTGAGCCATGGCTGCTGAGCCTGCGCGTCCGGAGCCTGTGCTCCGCAACGGGAGAGGCCACAACAGTGAGAGGCCCGCGTACCGCAAAAAAAAACAAACCAAAACCAAAAAAAAAAAAAAAAGGTATGGGAATGTGAATCCTGCTACAATAATTAAAATATCACTAGAAATCACAGGATCAAGAATTTGTTACTTATGAATATAAAGTAAGTTTTGTTTTTTTGTAATTTTTTTTTTTTTTTTTTTTTGGTGCGTGGGCCTCTCACTGTTGTGGCCTCTCCCGTTGCGGAGCACAGGCTCCGGACGCGCAGGCTCAGTGGCCATCGCGCACGGGCCCAGCCGCTCTGCGGCATGTGGGATCTTCCCGGACCGCGGCACGAACCCGCGTCCCCTGCATCGGCAGGCAGACTCTCAACCACTGTGCCACCAGGGAAGCCCAAAATAAGTTATTTTTTTAAAAGAGTGTCAAACTTTTAAGAAAGCTATTAACTGACACCTTTGTTCATAAAGTGGCATTTGTATGGCTTAAGAGAGGGAATGCACCTAATTTTAAATCATTTATCAGCACAATATTTTAAATATTCCAGCCTCATTTCTCTTGGTTAAAAAAAATGTATCTAATCCTAAAATGAACATTCTTTTGCATTTCCCATTTATTTGTCCCCTTTAGATGACATTTATAGGCAGCAACTGTGTGCAGTATCTGATTATCCATTTTTAAATGACAAATTTTATGGCATGCAAATTACATTTTAATAAAAATAGCCTATTATGACTAAGAGACTGTATTTATCTGTGATAGAGAATAATCCTTATCTTATTTTGAATCAGATGAATTTTATATCATTTTTACTTGAAATATTCCTCAATGTGTGTATTTGATTTCTTTTTATACTCTAAAGAAGGCTTTTTGAAAATTTAGAATACTGTAAATGCCTCTTATTCTGGTACTTAAAAAATTTAGAAGTTTCTTCTTTCTTTACATTGTACTCAACAAACAGGGAGACGAACCAGAAAAACAGTGTCATTTCTTGACTTCATTATTTTTAATTCCGCCTTACTTCGGGAGAAATATAGGTTGATCCACATAGCCTACATATTTTGCTTCATACAAATACATCAGGTCTTTAAAATGTTCTTTGTGTTTTATTTTTACTGGAAAATATTTCAGTGGTTAATTAGGATATTGATATCACACACCCATTTGAATTAGCTGTATCCTTTGAGGTGTTGAGTAATTTTACAAAAGACAGATACAGTCTGTCTACAAAGATTTTAGAAGATTCTCTTGTCATTCAGAAGAATTGAATGATTCTTGAGAGCTTCATGGAAAAGATTATAATACAATGATCCCTTTTGTGATACCATGCAGCAAAGACTATGAGTAACTCTAAACTAACTATGCATATGACATTTTGATTAAAAGATAAATGTGGAGAATGAAAAACTGTCTCCATTTGCAGTATGTGACAAATTCCTGCCCAATTTAATCCTGACCTAATACCATAAATTCACTTTTCCTTTAATGATCATATGGGAATGAGTTCAGGAAAATCAGATTTCAACTGTGGCAATCCCATTACTTCAAAAAAAATTGTTTTAATTGCTTTTTATTTTAATTTTAAACTGTCACCACTTTTTAAAAACAAGTATTCTGAATTACAAATGATTCTATACATCTAATTAAAAAGGCAAAATACACCAAGTAGGAGGCAACATGTGGTATGCTAATGTTTAATTGAGCATACTGTACATATGAATTAAATATATAATTCAAAGGAATTTTACTGTGTATACACCATTGTGGCTATCACCAAGATCAATATATAGAAAATTCCCCTGAGGTAAACATTATGAACACCATATATTAGTGCCAGCAGTTAATGAACTCATACAAGTAAAATCATATCATACATAGGCTTTGATTTTTGACATTGTTCACTCAATGTTTTATCTAGTGATATTCACTCATGTTGCACCAGTAGTTTTTTTTTTGTATTGCTGTGTAGTTTTCCCTTATGTGAATATACAATTTGTTTATACCTTTTATCATTGATGGTTATTTCCAGTTTGGTGTTAAGATAAATAATTCTGCTCTGAACATTCTTGCATAAGTCCTTGGCTGGAATGGTTTGTCATAGGGTATACCTTAGCTTTAGTTGCTACTGCCAAACATGTTTGAAAAGTGATTGTATCAAGTTATACTTTCATCACCAGTGTAACAATGTAATAGTTGATTCACATCCTCTCTACTACTTGTTACTTTCATTTCTATTAATTGTATCCCATTCATTTGGGTGCAGTGGTATCTCAGGAATTCAATTTTCATTTACCTAATGACTAAATCACTTTTTCATATCCTTATTAGCTAGTTGGATATCCTCTTTTGCTAGGCATTTGTTCAATTTTTTTTTGCTGCTTTTATTGTTTTTTTATTGGTGTGTTTTTCTTGTTTAAAAAACACAAACAGGGCTTCCCTGGTGGCGCAGTGGTTGAGGGTCCGCCTGCCAATGCAAGAGACACGGGTTCGTGGCCCGGTCTGGGAAGATCCCACATGCTGCGGAGCGGCTGGGCCCGTGAGCCATGGCCGCTGAGCCTGCGCGTCCGGAGCCTATGCTCCACAGCCGGAGAGGCCACAACAGTGAGAGGCCCACGTACCGCAAAAAAAAAAAACAACAAAAAAACCCACAAACATTTCTGTCACAGTCCTTTGATGTATATATGTATATCAAAAACTCTATCTCAGCCTGTGACTTGATTTTTATTTTCTCAAAGATATCTTAGAATGATTTGGTATTCTTAATTTTAGTGACACCTGATTGACCATATTTTTATGATTACTACTTACTGTGTTTTGCTTAAAATAAATATTCCTCAGTATAAAATCATAAAGCTAATTTCTTATATTCTTTTTCTAGAAGGTTTATTATTTTACTTGTATGTCTAGGTCTATGTTCCATCTGAAATTAGAGTTTTGTTTCTTGAACGTGAGGTAATAGTTATACAGCTGACCCTTGAACAAAGCTGGGGGTTAGGGGCAAGGACCCCCACAAAGTGGAAAATCTGCATACTGCTATCTCTGCCTCGAAAACAGACAAATTGATTAATGATTCACCCAGAAGCAGGAAGCTGGAACTGTTTAGTTAGAATCAGGACTCAAACCCTAGTCCTTTTGATTCTATGTATTGTGACCTCTATTCAAATACAAAATTTTCTCCACACCAGTCAATTTAAAGATCTGTAAAATGAAAGAACAGGTACTAAATTTATTGAAAAATCTGCATGTAAGTGGACCCTTGCTGTTCAAATTCATGTTTAAGGGTCAACTGTATTCATTTTTTTCTACATATTGTGGTAGGCAGCCTCTAAGGTGGCCCTCAATTATTCCTTCCTACTGATATTCATGCCCTTATGTAATTCATTCCCCATGGAATTAGATGGAGCACTGCAGAAGTAATAGGATGTTGCTTCCAAGATTTAGCTATAAAAAGACTGGCCTCTGTCTTTAATGAGTTCACTCACTCTATTTGGGACTATTGGTGTGTTTGTAGAGCATTTCACCACTGTCATGCTGTCTTTATAACCACGGCCTTATAAAAAGTCTTGGTATCTGTTATTATAAGTCCTCCAACATTGCTTTCTATTTTAAGATTATTTTGATTATTTTAATTCTAATTTCCATGTTAATTTTAAAATTCAGCTTGTCACTTTTCACAAAATTCTGGTGGGATTTTGATTGAGATCACATTGAATCTTTCAACCAATTTAGGAGAAGTAATATTTTTTACAATGTTGAATATTCACAAAAATGAATCATGAGAGTTACCTTCATTTTTAAAGTATTTTTTCAACTTTCTATTAGCCATTATTTAAAAATTGCAGGGGTCTTACAAAAATTTCATTAGGTTTGTTCCTTATATTAGCTCTCATACTATTATAATGATATTTAAAAACATTCACTAGTATATAGCTATACAAATTTTATATTGAGCTTTCATCAGTATTCATGGTAAAAATACTTACTGATTCTAATAATTTCTGTATTTTGCCATTTTGCACATACACAATAATCTCTACACCTATAATATAATTTGTAATTATTAGCAATTTAATTTTTTTACTTACGATCTTTAAACTTCTATTTCTTACAGTGTACATCACAGTGTTACTAATATATGTGCATAAAGAGTTATATAAAAATATATTTATGGATGTTGCATGTTGAATCATTCCAAATCCATTCCATACACCTTGCTTGAGAGGCTGGAAAATCAAAAAATGTTATTTCAAAGACTCCAGTGCTGCAGGGGCTTTGGAGGCACTCACAGATTTGCCATTTATGGTGGTAACAGCACCAATAGTTGGCAATATCATGACTCAATTTCTTTATCTCTGAAACAAAGTTTTGGGTGTTGCTATTCTAACCGCAGATTTACCTGTAGGATAAGCAACAAGAATAAGTGTTGAGAGCAATGGGTTACTGAATTTGGCATCATTTTAGTCCTGGTCTCACTAGTAGTTGCTATCAGGGTCAGTTCTCCATTTTTTTTTTTGGAACTAGGTCAATAATTTCAGTTGAGAGTTATTTTCAACAATTTCAGTATTTTGCTGGTACCTATTTTTTGCATCATCATCATTATTATTACTTCAAATTCCTGTAGTAGTTGTTCCTTCTACTCAGCCCTGATTAATAAAGTGTTTTATATAAGAGTCACTCAAATAAATTAATCTAGGATTAGTTATCTGGTATGATTATATTTGAAGTTAATGATGACCCCCAAATCATTGTAATTGAAATTATCCTAGCAATTCTTAATCCTAGTGGGACAAAATTTTCCTAAAAATTAACTAGTGGGCATTTGCCTGCTTAGTGGATTATTATTGGAATGAGGAATGTAGGAATTCTATGAAGTGGGTGCTACAGATTGAATATTTTTTTGCTCCCCTAAAATTTACATGTTGAATTCCTAATGCACAAGGTGATGGTTTTAGAAGATGGGTCTTTTGGGAGGTAATTAGGTCGTGATGGTAGAGTCCTCATGAATGGCATTAGTGCCCTTAAGAGGCCACTTATCCATTCCACCATGTTAAAGATCCCTTGCTCCCTCATGTGAGGTTGCAGGGAAAAGAGAGCCATCTAGGAAGCTGGCCCTCACCAGACACTGAAACTGCTGGTACCTTGGACTTGCCAGCCTCCAGAACTGTAAGAAATAAATTTGTTGTTTATAAGGCACCCAGTCTCTGGGATTTTATTATAGCATCCCAAATGTACTAAAACAGTGAGATAGCTGCTTCTGACTACAGTGAAGAATTTAGATAAAGAAAATAAAAACATTCTGGACTTTAAACTATCAATGAAATTCACAGAGAATTAATGAATTTATATGACTACTATAAAAAAATCTAATAAATTTTGTACCATGGGATCAGTAAAATAATAACAAAGAGTGTCTAAGACAGGGGGTTGCTAAAATGTATTGTAAGCAGACTGTGTTTTCCAAAGGTGACTACAAAGTTATCTTCTATTCCATATGCTCTTTTGAAATGTGACCTTGATCATCCCATCAAAGGAGAAGTTGATTTTTCCATCCCTTTGAAGATAGGTAGGCCTTGAGACTGCTTTGTCCAATAAAGTAATGACAGAAATGATCTTTTGTCAGGTCTAAGCCTCTATAAACAAGAATTATTTTACATTGCTGTCAGTTACTACAACTTAAAGAATTGTACGATAGTTCAAAGGCAATTAAAAACTAAAATCAGATCACACAGAATTGTGTCACCTTGGTATTATAAAGTTTTCCACTGAAGTACAAGTAAGAAGCCCAGGCTATTCTGGTGACCTTGTGACATTCTGGGATGGGGGAGAGAGAGAGAGAGAAACTACCACATGGAAGAGCAGAAACACCACACATTTTAGTGAAGGTACCAACTTGCATAATCCAGCCCAGTCAAGCCTCAGATGATTGATTCTAGCACCAACTGCTATATGACTAACATTGTATGAGACCCAGTGAGAACAGTGCAACTGAGCCCAGTGAAGATGCAGAACCACAAAACTACTACCTTTTTTTCTAAGCTGTTAAGTTTTTTGGTGGTTTGTCACCCAGTGATAGAAGAATGAAAATTGTTATGAGGACTGGAGTGTTGATGAACAAAAACCTAAAATATGTGGCATTGGTTCTGGAACTGGATCACAGGAAGTGGCCGGGAAGACCTTGAGGAAACTGGTGTTAGAAGCTGGATAAATAATGAGGAAATTGTTATTGGAGTCTGGATAGAGAGCTGCCTGTGTTATGGAGTAGTAGAAAGGCAAAATGGTTGCCTTTTGTAGCTTGGAAAATAGAAAATGTACTCAATGAACTGGTGATTCTGGCTAAGGGTAATTCCAGGAAGAGTGTTAAAAATGCCAATTGATGTTTTATCTGTATTTGCTAAGAAACATACAGATGAATTCAAGAAGGAACTACCCAGTTGTTGAGCAGACTTTCTAGGACATATAAGGTAGCCTGGATGCTTTCAAGCCAAAGTGTTCTCAAAGTAAGAAATAGCCTCAGAGTAAAAATCAAATTCAGGGAACTTCCAGTAAAATGTAGCCTCAGAGAAGGATTAAATTAAGGATGTTGCTCTAAAATTCTTAGTCAAAACACTGGAAAGGGTTAAGGTGACATCTCTTATGTCATCTCAGCTGGAGAAAAATGACTTTTGAGGAACTTATAGACATGCTTTCTAGACTTTTTCTGCTAGGAAAATTGGCTTCTAAGATCATGAAGCTGTCATGCAATAGTAGTTTAACACTCAGTCCACAGATCTTATTGAGAGGAGTCAATCTTGAAGAAATTTGTGTGACTTTGGTTTTATAGTAGGAACACCAGTAAGATTCATAGGATGATCACAAAGATTTTAAGAGAATTGGGTCAGGAACTGCATCACCAGCTGGGACTAAAAGAGGCAGAGACAATTGAAAATGAAACAGTCCCCTGGGCTCACAAACTTCAAATGTCAGGAAGAAGATTTAGAAAGCTACTCAGCTGCAAACATGAATTGTTGATCAAAACGAAGGTTAACTCAGAGTGCAGAGTTAAAATCAGTTTCTGAGAGCAGAAATGTTCTTAATCAAGGAACTTGTGACATATACCTAAGCAGAGTCTATAATGTCTATGAGCCAGTGACTACCATGTGCTTCTGTGCTCCCTATACCTGCCTTACCAGTATATGTTGGCTGAATGTGGGAGTTAGATAACTTAGTTACAGATCTTCAAATATAAACTGCCAAACCCCCATATTCTGGTCTTGTCATCTAATTTAATTGAAAATGTTATCCATAGGCTTTCTCTTTTATTCTTTTTTAAAAATAAGGGAATTTGTGGAAGTTTACCCTCCCAAACAAACAAACAAAAAACAAGAAGAAGAAACCTATGCATTTCCATACTTACTAACAGGAATATTCTATGTTGTTTAATATATGAGTTCCAAGGAATTCCTGGATATCCAATTTGATTTTTTTTAATTGGAGTATAATTGCCTTACAATATTGTATTAGTTTATACTGTATAGCAAAGTGAATCAGCTATACTTATACATATATCCTCTCTTTTTTGGATTTCCTTCTCATTTCACTTTGATTTTTTAGACAATTTTCTTTTAAAAAATATATGTTCATTAGTGTGTAATCAGAACTTAACGTTTTAGACTTTTTTATACCACATAAGAACCTCATGAGAAAGTATTAGAGATGTCACCTTAAATATTTATGATCTTTCCAACATCTTATCAAAGAATTTTATCACACATTTTTGATCTAAACTTTGCCCTAAGGCTGCATTCTACTAGAAACGCTCTGGATTTGATCTTTACCCTGAGGCTATTTCTTACTGGAGATTATTTTGTTGGCTGAAAATACCATTCAGGGGATCATAACTAAATTTCTGAAGCTGTATCTTGGTTTTATGAAGTTAATTTTTGTTAATATGTTTCCCTCAAATGTAGAGAACATACATGGCTAAACATGACCTTCATTCTTTGGCAATTACAGACTCCAAATTTTAGAATCCATTTTCCTTCCTGAGATCTTCATATCCACTTTTCAACTTGTTATTTGTAAGTGGTCAGGTTAAGCTGAGAACAGTATTTCCTATTATGAATGACTTCTTAAATTATATAAGAGGTATACTCTTACCAAATTATATCAGAACTTCTTTTTCAGGTCTACCCTTTTGAAGGCCTGTCACAGAATATATGATAACATGGAATTCATAAGCTTTTAAATAAGATCTAATTGTTAGCTACATGACTTTGGGGAATACATTAATAACTCAGTACCTCTATATCAGAATAATTTAAATATAAATGGTTTCCTTTTGGAATTTTCATAAGATTAATGATATAATCTGTATAGAGTGGCCAACAGAACTTATGACATAGGAGAGGTTTCAGTAAATGAATTCCCTTCTGTATTCTCTTGGTTCCCTTTTAAAGTTTTGATTAGGAAAGCATCATCTGTGCATGCTACCTGGCTGAAAAATCTGTAGTATATTCCCACAATACCCCAGCCATCATTCAGAGATTTTCACTATATTTTAACCCTTAAGTTCTCCCTACAAATTATGGCCCCTTCTAATACAATACTATGCATCACCCCTTGCTATGGATGATAATTCATTTGTCAATTGCTGTACTGGCTTTTGAGCCAAATGAAGAGGTTTAAAAATTAGATCACAAAAAAAATTAGATCACTTTGCCTCACCCATAAAGATTATGATTCAGTATGGATGGAATGAGGCCAAGATTCTGTATTTTTAAAATATTCCCTAAGTGACTCTGATACATAATCAAGCTTTAGATTAGAAAAAAACTAAAGCTCTTTCCTGGAGTCTGAATAATAACATCACTCTAGAAAAAGCATTAATAGGAGATGAACAGAAAGCAATTGTGATTCATAAATTAATAATAAGATACTATTGGCAAAAATATACATTTGAGATCCTGAGATATAGCTCATTTTTCTTAGGCTGATAGTTTAGTATTATTTTAAGAAAAATAAAAACAGATACCACTGGACTTGAAGACCTGAACATTTATTAAAAGTTATGAAGTATATACTTTATATTCCAGGTCTTTATTTTCCCTGATTTGATTTTCTCTAATTTATTGGTACAATATTCAGCTTTTCCTTTTTTTCCCTTAGATAACAGAGTAACCAGGAAATCTAAGAAAAGACTTAGCAATTCCCAATGAAGTATATTGTGCTAAAGGAACTATATTGCTAATGGAGAGATTATATTAAATAGATTTGTATGTATAACATCTGTTGAAAGATTAACCTTTTAAAAATGACTTCCCCTTTCTTAGTATTTTTACAGTTTAATTGAATCGTATTCTGAGAATAAAGTTTTAATTTGGGTAGTTTCTGCTAACACAAACATTAGTCATTTACTAACAAAACTTTTTTTTTTTGAACTATGAACATAAAAGGTACCTTAAGCTTTTGAGCTCTGAAAATTTTGGTTTTCATGTGTTGTGGGAAAAAAATGTATGATTGTATTGCTGTTACTATTCCTTTGGGTGAAATAAACTGGGAATGGTGGCAAATGCTGTTATGTTGTTCCCAGAACTGCAGGGTTTTGATTTGGAAATCGGATCATGGAGATTGCCTTAAATGAAACTAAGTGGTTATTTGGCAACACAGGCTGGCCAAGCAGCTTGTTCTGTCTCTTCTGTCAATAAGTTATTTTGAGAAATGCTTCTAATTTTCTAATCAAAAATTATAAAAATAAATTAGGAAAGCGTAGAGAAACCATTGGAGTTATTGGAAAAAGTGTATAAACTCAGGATAATTAAGAGAATGATCCCATTTTTTTTCCACTTCAGTTCATTGCATTGTAATCAAAAAGATGATGGATGGATAGACCACTAACTATCAATAGATTTTGATCTATAGATATATTAAGAAGATCTTATAACTTGTGATGGAGATAGAATATGTAAACATAAGTAAGGATTCAATAGTTTATCTAAGAGATTCTCAAAGTGTCAGTGGTCATAGAAAATAATACTTTAACTGGGTGTCAAGGAAACTTTCAAGGAGAATAAGTTATCTGTGGAAGTAAGGAATTGGTAAGATTAAGTCAATTGTAATATCATATTCAAGGTAGGTCAGTGGACTTAAAAAGATGAAGTATGATGATAACCACAATCTTGTTAATTTAGTTCCTTTTATTTTTTTCCATTCATGTATCCATGATTGTTATATAATTAATCATCTATAACCTGTACTATGTGTAGTTGATGATCTTTATTCTTTCATCTATAATTAATAATAAAGATACACCAAAAATTTGATCTAATAATTCAATTGCATTTTAAGAAAATATGTAAAAAGATAACCCTCTAGTATTTAGGTAACTATATTTAGGGATGAGATTAACATCTAAGTGAACCTATTGTACGCAATTGCCAGTATATAAAGAAGAATGATCTCCTAATGCCAAGGAGAGGCATTTAATGGCATCACTCAAAGAATCATTGCTGCTCTCATACCAGTTGAAAATTTTTCACATTTCATTTCTCAGCACTAATTAATTTTATTTCAAAAAGATTTACAAATAACATAATTTAACTCAGATGATGTACTGTGAGCATACCAGTTATTGGTGAAGGCAAGGAGTAAATTTGTGGATAATGGATAAGTTCCATCTGTAGGTGTTGAAACCTTTTCAAGATTTTAACAGTCTCATTTTGCATGCAGGTGGGCAATTCTGGTGCATATTTAACACCCTTTTCCTAATTTAGTTGAAGCTTTGGACTTTCTTCAGAAGCATTGTTTTTCCAGGAATATTTAGCTTCATAATCATTTCGTGAATTATGAAGCAACATTCTGTACATTTCACAGCTATCAGGTGAAGCAACATGTGACCACAGACAGCAGTCATCAGTCACAGGTAGGGAAAGGAGGCTGTCACAGAGACGCTGGAGTCAAGGCGTCCTCAATGGTCCTGTGGACTTCAGCCACATTCATTAGCAATTAATTTTCATATCTAGACATGGCAGATGGCAAATTGTTCATCAAACAGTAAATACAAAAATAATTTTAAAAGTCAGTGAACAATAACAGCAGTAGAAATAGTCTTTAGAAAAGTTTTCCAAGCAAACTGTACTCATGATTTTGAAGGTCCCATTTTATCCAAACCAGGCTAACCATAATTTTACACAAAAAATACTGTCGTATTGAACACTACTATGTTGCAGGGACTCTGCCTTTTTTTTATATCATTTCAATTACTTTGCACAAACAGCAAAGTTGATATGATTTTTAATTTACAAACTTGGTTTGCTGCTATGAAGGGAAATTGATTAGTGCCACATGACTTGGATGTTAATTCAGAATGGTGTTTGTTTCATTCTTCAGGCAATATATTGTCTCTTAATAACAGTATATTAGAAAAACAGTGCATCTAGATAAAAGAAATTATTTGGAAAGGAATAAATTACAATTACTTGGCCCATTACTCATTTTATCTGGTTATTTTTCATGAAAGAACACAGTTTAAGGTTTTTATGCTTTATTAAAATCAGTTGTTTTCTACAAATGATAACTTTGAAATGGAATAAGAGTGAATGATTTAAAAATATTGAATCTGCTTTATTCTGGTGCAACATTATTCTAAACATTAAAGGAAATAATCCCCATGTTGTAAACATTTCTGTGGGATTTTTATGTATCACAGAGCACTTCCAAAAATAAATGAGCTTTTCTAAAAGTATATAACATCTTGAAAGGCTAATGCATTTCTTGTTGCTGTTATTTTTTCCCCCACAAAGGAGCTTAGCAGGGGAAATAACTACTTTGGAAGTTAAGTAAGGATCTGGAAAAATAAGTTAGAATAGATTTTCAAGTCAGAAATTCATCACTGAAAATAATAATTTGGAGATGAGGTCAGAAGCCTGAGTTTTTTGGAACTATATCTTAAGACTATAACTCCTACTACAGGAGTTCCTCCTTTTAAAAGACTGGTAAATCAATAGGTAAAAGGAAAGCAGTGCAGGGAAGATGGATGACATGTCTTTGTACTGGTCCCATAAAAGTGTGGCTGGAAGAGGATTTCGTGGGCTGTGTGAAGACAGCCACTTAGCACTGTACCTCCCAATTGTAGAGACTTTGTGAAGGCCTTTATGTATATCACATGTACCAGGGGGTAGTAGACTGATATCCTGGCTCCTGTCCTGAAGGCACACTTCTGTGGGAGGCCCACTCCCATATCACTATGTCTCTTTGTTTGGCTGCACTGTCTTTATCCCTAATCCTAGAAACAAAAGACAGAAATCATGAAACAACATTATAGAATAGAATTTACTCCTGCTGGTTACTAAATTAATGCTACCAGCAAACTGCATCAGTTAAATCCTAGACCCACCAGTTAAAAACTTGGATCTATGGATACCCATTTTGTTTCTCTAAACCTAAGTTATTTTATCTGTAAAATGAATGTTACAATAAGCCGTCAGTAAAATGAATGTTACAATAAGCTGTGATAAAATTTATTTGTAAGAATTAAATAAAATTAATGATACAAAGTATTTAACAGAATATAGGATACCCAACAAATGTAACATAAATGTCTGTTTCAATATAATTATTTCTGACTTGAGTTTTCTTTTTACTACATGGCTACCTGGTATAGAATACAAATTTATAGAACCATTTTGGACCCTGGAATTCTGACTAGGTACAATCTAGATGTGTCCACTAAGTTTAGATATAATTCTCTTAAGTGATGTAGACAAGTTCTTTAAATCATAACTTTAGTAATAGCAAAGGATTAGCTGAGATTGACTAAATCAGTTCTCTAAAATAAGAACTACATGCATTTTTACCACACTCTTCACTTCATTTGATCATATTTGTATGCTACAAATTCTAAAGTCTATGGAACTTGATTTTTTCCTTGATAACTCACTAAAACAATTTTAACTGTGAGAAGGGCTTCTTTTATAGAAACCAAACCTACTTTCTTAAACCCTCTGTTGACCCTCTTTCCAACGCTATAGTTTGTTCTTCCCTTAAACTTCTCTGAATCAGTTCTCTTTTACAGACCTTTATTTCTGGCTTGGATTGTTATTTTTCACTTAACAGTTCACACTGAATAGTTTTTATCAATTATGTTATTAAAGTATGTCCCCCTCCTCATATTCAGTAAAATGCTGGCTACTTTCTTTATAGTTCTCACTGTATCTAAAATGTCTCTTTTCTTAATCTGTGAAATCTATTTCCTGTGTGTGTGTATATGTGTGGAAGGATTTTCCCCTGTGACTTTACCATGAAACTAATATTCTTTCATTATGATTGCACTAATTTTATTTTCCCATTAGGCAGACAAACCTGGACACTTTGATTGAAACATTTTATCAGATACTAAAATGGAGACAATGTGATGGTGGTTTAATTTTTAACCATTCGATGTTCAGTATAATTTAGAGGACCAAAATTGCAGTTTAAAGGGGGAATTTTTATTATAGCACTTGAGAAATTAGTGATTGTTATCAATATTGTTTTGTTCTTGGGTAATTCTAAATTCACATTCATGATCACATTATCAGTTTCCACCAGATTGTGTTGAGAAAAACTCAACATTAATCATAAATATTAAGGGGTCTGTATAACATGAATGTGGATATAGAACAAGAAGAAATGTTGAGGCACATTAACATAAGCTGTCTTTGAAAGTTAAATAGAATAGGGTACTGTTATTAAAAATACTTATTTTTCATCCCCTTGCTCATTTATTTTCCTCCTTTTTGCCAAACTTAATGCTACATTTCCTGCACATTATAATTGAAAAATAAAGTAGCAACTTAATTTGGAGGAGAAAAGTAATGTCACTTAGTCATAATACATTCATCATCAAAATTCCTGTGTAGCAGAATAAACTCTTGAAGTCTACTGTGGGTAGCACATGAAAAGGCATGGCTTCTCTGCTTTATTAAGTCTATTACCAAAGGAAATTACACAATTGTTCACTCGAGTGTTAACAAAATTCTAAATAGTTCATATAGGTAAAACACAGATTTTTAATCTGCACTATAGGTACAGAGCTGCTGTAGATTCATCTCAACACATTATAATCTATAAAAAGGATTATCCAGGAAACATTTTAAACAAAAGGAAGATTTGGCAAATATAAAGATATATTGCATGGATGAATTATATACTGAATTACAACTCTTACAGTAATTTAAATTATGTATATCTATAATTCATTCAAATACATATAGCTAATACTGCAATTTCAAATTTATCTGTATACATGCATACAGATATACACATAAAGATATTGATAAATATTTCAAATTACAATACATTGAAATCTGGGGAATTTATTATGAATGTTAGCTGCATCATTGAGGAATGACAGCACAGACTAAGTGATTTTGCTCATGATATCATAGCAGCCAGAGGTAAAGTTTGAACACAAATCCAGTCTCGTACTCTAAATCCTATGTTCTTTCACCACGGAGTGGCACCTGTGTAATAGAATTAAAGACCTTGAAAGGGTCCTTAGAGATCATCTGAGTTAGACTCGTGCCTTCATGCAAATCTAGCTACTCATAACTGATAGGTCACAGGTATCTTCTTGAATCTTCCTTATGCTTCATCTCCCAATAGAAATCTTTCCTTCAGTTCCAATTCATTTACTTATTTATGGCTCCCAATGGTTATGAAGTATTGATACAATGAGTCAGAAACAGAGACACAGAAAACAAACACTCCTAAGTTTATATTTTCTAATCAGCTTAATTCCTTTCATTAATTTTCCTGGGTCTAACCCTTTTACAGGACAGTCAAAATGTTAAAAATTATTAGTGTGTTTTTTTCTGATCATTAACTATTATACTTTTTTTTTTAACATTATTCAAATTCTTACAGCAATTTTTAATCAAATATAATCTCTAGCTTATAGGTTGTCTTGTTACACCTTTTTCATCATGAGTGAGCATTATAATTTTTTTTTAAATAAGGTTATCATGTTTTCTCTAATAAATTGAATTCTGTTTTATGGGATAGTAAGTTTTTGGCTTGCCTTCCCAAATATTTTGCATATTTATTTTGGCAGTGCAATGACAAAATTAAAACAAGAAATTCTCAGGAAAAATTGTTTTATGAAACTAATCAATACCTGTCTAGTTAAATTATGAAAACTATGGGTAAGATCCAAGTGATTTTTCACCTATTTAATATTTTTAAGCATTTTATTTCATTGGCATTTTTAGTGAAAACACTAAATGGAAAAATTTGTAAGATTTTGCTGAACTGAATTTTATTTTCCTCCTCATTTATTCAAGAGATTATAATGACAGTATTTGAGAGATTTATTCTTTATATATTCACATAAACTTTTCAGACGCTCAGTTACATTTTGTGTTGTTGACTAAATTTTTTCCTCCTATTATTTGCTAATTGCAAAGAAAAAAAAGGTTACAGTGACGATATCTGGCTGTCATCAACTTAATCATTATGTGAGTGAAATTGGCTTTCTTAATGATGAGACAACCTTAAATTCTTCATCTGCTGTTATGATAAAAAATGAAGCACACAGACTCATGTATGTTTTCTATGTTTTAAACACAGATCTAAATTCCAAATTACAGAAAATAGAAAGGATAGAGGAACAAAGTAAACTATGCAAGGAGAAATACCCTCAGACAACACTAAAATGTGGAACACTTTAAACAATAACTGCCTGGACACTTCAAAAAGTTCCCATAGAAAAATGGTGACCACATCATTCATGAACTATAAATATCAATGAAGGGAACGTGTATACCATCACCTATTTTCCATGCCTACAACATAACTATCCAGACTTCAAAGTACATGTAGTGAATGGGGAAATAAAGCACAGAGTAAGTTTCTAAACCTATTTAAACACTTTCAAAGAATGAGTTTAGGATTGAGCATAATAGAGGAGGCTATCAAGGTCCTCCTGGGGAAGACCCACAAATCATATTAACGAGGGTTCACACCAGGAGAAAGTCCAGTCTGAATTAGAATTTAAGTAACAGGTCTGAACTCTGGAGGATCACAGCACTGGCTATTGGACGGACAAAATAAAAGGACTTGGAAAATGTGCAGGAACAAATACAGCAGTTTGGGGGGGTATCATTTCTGGGGGGCAGAAAACCACATTGTATGGGTAGCTGTCCTTTGGAGGTGTGGTGGTAACAGAAAGGAAGTAAGCCCTACAGAAACTGTGTCACAGAAAAAGAAAGCTTGCTGACTAACCTCCCCACAAGTTTCATTTATGTAAAAACACAATTTAATGAGAAAAAATGAAAGTTTAAACTACAAAGCAGAGTAGACAACAGGATGTTAAAAGACTTACTGGGGGTAGCAACAATCATTCAGTGTTAAGTTGGGTGAAGACATTTTTTACTTCTGTCTCTTTATCCACGGTTCTGTGTTATGAGTTTTATATTGTGCTGTCACAAAAAAATGAAGCCAGAAGTTTGAACTCTTCTTAGGGTCTCTTTCACTAATAAAAATTCTCTACAGCAACTCTTCAAATCAAGGGGTCTTTATTTTCCCCATTTATTTTCCCAGGGTTTTTATACAACTTCTTTAAAATTTAAACAACCTCTCTTTTGGAGGGGAAACTCTCCTAACATAGTTAGAATAGTAGATAAGGAGGTAAAAGTCAAGTGTCTATACCCATTTCGAATCAAATGATTGTTGTTATACCTTCCGTGAGTCTTTTAATATCCTATTGTCAACTTTATAGTTTAAACTTGCCTTCTTTATCTTTTTTCCCATTAAATTTTGTTTTTGAAGATGTTATGTTTAGTACCTTAGTGGTGATGGTATCATGAGTTCATGCATATGTCCAAACTCATCAAGATGTATACATTAAATGTGTGTGGTTTTTTGTCTGTCAATTATAGCCCAATAAAGGCTTACATAACAACCACCCTGTATGGTAATTGAGGATTGATTCTGTTGGCCACACTAGATGGTAAACTTCTTGATAAGTAGAAGAAGTTTTAATTCTTTCAAAACCTTTGAAGCAATTTGTAAGTATACTATACTGTGGAAGACACAATACCCAATATCCTTACATATGGCTTCATAAGAATTTTTATTTAGAGAAAAGGGAAGGGCTGTAACAGATCTTTTAATTCTTTAAAATAACATTTGGGGGTGGTGAATATAATTTATTCTGGATTTTTGTGCAGCCGAACATTCATTAATTATGCTTTGTGCTTCATCAGAATGGAATGATTATGGGTTCTTAAAATTATTCTAGAGGAATAGTTAAAAATGGGCTAAAAGTTTATGCCAAAATCTTCTTCACAGAGATTTACAATCAGTATTTAAATTAGTGCTTATCAAGTTTTTAAGTGTCAGAATTTTATAACATTTAAATTTTAGTAATTATTTTTAAATGTACTGAATATTACCTTATGGTAACTTTGTTAGAAAATATGGTTGGTAATATATAATCATAGATAACCTTCAGATTTGTAAAGCTACATTTTATTACTTCATCCATATTTTTACTTAGTTGACAAAACCTTATTTGGGCCTAAACGTTCTCATTCCTATATTATGCTAAGCAAGGTTTTCTTGGTAACCATTTGAATTGTGAATTTCTGAATTTGAGTATTTGAAATGCAAAGATCTCTTCATTTTATTTAATTCTCTACCCAAACTTTTAAACAGTTTGGGAACTAACTGGAAAAATACAGCTTATTTCTTATAAAAGGGAATTATGAGATTTTGGGGTCATTTCTAAGATAACATGTAATAAAGTCCTTGAAAACTTTATTTGAATTGATTAGGTTATGGAGGCAGCAAGCCTGCTTAGAAATCTCCTTGTCTCTGACTCAGTGATTTATGCTGAATATACATATTTCAAATCAAGGCAATTTAAAACAATAGGTTGAAGCTCACAGTATTTTTTCTTGAAAGCATTTAAGAATCAAAGTTTCCTTTTTATCTCTAAAACAGCATTTTCCTGTTTTGTGTGTGTGTATCTGTGTTATCTCTTGCATCTTAGACCCTTGACCATTTTTTCTTTTTCCTTAACATCCTTTAGATATTGCTCTAATAGGAACCTTTTAATGGTCAACTCTCAGTATTTGCTTATGCAAAAATGTCTTTTTCTTCTTTCTTGAAAGATATTTGTGAAGCTGTCATTTCTGCCAAGCTACCATTAAGAGCTTCTCTTAATCTTTAATATTACAAAATGTCACTACAATGTGTTGAGGTATGGATTTATTATGTTTTAAACCATGGTTGAGATATGTTGAGTTTCCTAAATTGAAGGTTCATTTCTTTCAACAATTGTTAACATTTATCCCTTCAAACATTGTCTCTTCTCTGTTTTAAATATTACCTTTTTTCAGAAGTCAAATACGCCTTCAGACCTCTCACTGTATTTTTGATGTTTCATAACCTCTCATATTTGACATCTTTTTTATCATTCTGACATCCAAAAAAGCAATCTTTTGTTGCTGATCTTTTCTTCTGTGTCTGCTTTGTTGTTTAACATTCATTGAGCTTCTAGTTTATAGTCCCTTTTTTGTTTCTTTGAAGATATTAAGTGTTCTTACTTTATGTCCCATAATTGCTAATTTTAGTACCTGTTGACTTGCTGTTTCTGAAATTCATTTTTTTCCTACTGATTTTTACTTACAGTGGTTTGTTTCCACATGAATTTATGTCTGTGTCTGTATGAGAAAAGGGGTGGGAGGGAAGGGGAGAGGATAGGAATTCATAGTTTTTACATTTTATAGGAATTTAATAAGGCCTGGATTGAAAGTCATTCTTACTTAGGTGATTTGCATTTGTTTCCATAAATATACACCTTAAGAAAGGAAGATCAATTTAGAGCAAGTCCTTGGCTTGAAGTGGGGAAGGAAGGGGTTTTTCAGATCTGACAGGTCATATGAATCATAGCTAGGTACCGATTTGAAGGCTGATTTATAGATTCTGAGAGAGAGTCTCTGGTATTCCCACCTCAAGTATGATGGCCAAAATGGGCACATTTCTTCACCTTCTACCCCCTTTTGGTGGATCTTCTCCTAGTTTATGTTTTGCTGGAATTGGCTTTCTGGGAGGACCCAGCTTTATGCAAATTCCCTTGGTTCTGTCTTCCTGTTTTGATTGGGGCTTAGGCTTGCCTCCTCTTCCCTGTGTCCTATTAAAGAGGAAAATCTAGGCAAGTGGAATTTAATACGGGTTCCCTGGGCAGCCACCCACTACACTTGTTCAATTTCTCCTCTACTTGAGTGTAATTTTTGGCTTCTGCATATTTCTCTAACTTTTTGTTGTTGTTGTTGTACAGGATAACTAGATGACAGATTGCCAAACACTGAAGGCTCCGTTGTGGTTTTACATTTATATGATTCTAGAAGACCTTTTCAGCTGAAATTGGTGAACAAAACGAATAGTAATTAAAGCAGCTGATTCAGTATTTATGTTCACTAACTTAACAGCTGAAATTATATTTGTCATCCATTCCTGCTTTTTAAACTATTTTTGAAAGAATATATTTTTATTGCATTTTATTGTTTTCATACCCAAGGATAAAGCACATATGATAATCATTATTCTGAGAGGGGCTAACATTTAAATGTGGTGGTTGTGG
Organism: Phocoena phocoena; assembly: GCF_963924675.1. Lineage (NCBI taxonomy): Eukaryota > Metazoa > Chordata > Mammalia > Artiodactyla > Phocoenidae > Phocoena > Phocoena phocoena. Next base: position 81,498,367 of record NC_089221.1, on the reverse strand, counting down.
ATTTTTCCATTTATATTTTTATCATTAAGAAACATACTTTACCCTCAAGTAAAGTCCACTTCCCTTGATATGGGAACTTTGCCATTTATAATCAGACTCTGGAAACTTCAGTTGCCTCAGAGGTAATTGTTTAATGAGACTAATCCATGATCCTTTGACAATGTGTAATTCAAATTACTTTAAACACTTTTTAAGTTAATGGTACAATTGTGCAAACATAAGGAATGCTACTATGCAATTTTCATGAAAAATAATTTGCCTTTTTTTTCTTCATTTGTTTTCTTTGCTTTTGAGTAAAACTGAGGAAGAATTCTGTAGAATTTTTCAGGGTTTGTCACATATGTTTCCCATATTTTTAAGGTATTTCTCACCGCTCTTGCCCTCAAATACCTGACAAAATTAATGCTAATTATTTTTGTCATTTTTTTGCTGCAAACAAGAGTAATTATTGAAATTCCAAATGATAGGAATTTGGGTATGTTAAAATAAATACTATAATTACCTTCGGGAATGTGAATTGATCTTTTTGTAATAGATACATTATTTAGAGGCCCAAAGAGAATACAATAAAGTAGCTAAAGAATAGAAAAAAAGTCAGATCTTTGTCTCCAATACCAGGTCTTTTTCTACTTAAGAAAGGCTGCTTCTCTAAATTCAGTGATGTCAGTTATACATAAATTAATGTTAAAATAATCAATGCTGCTAAACTGGAAAAGTAGGGTTTTTTTTCCTGTCTAGTATATTGTATTTTTAGCTGTGTCTCATTTAAGGGGGATAGGCATAAAAGTGAAAAAAGGAAAACTTTAGCATTGTCTTCTAAGACATTTTTCCCCAAGTCAGATCTATATTGAAGAAATACTTTGCCTTATATTATAAAATAGCCATTTTTATCTTTATAATCTTTACAAACTTCATAGATGTATTCTTTCAGATATTTCTATATATTACATGCAATTTAATTTCCAAAATAGTTTTGAATTTTAAGCATGAGGTGATCTTAATTATTTAATGTAAGTAAACTCTTAAATCTTAAATAATTTAGTATAACATTGTTCAAAGGAGTTACTCTCTTTGAGTCTCAATCTTCTCATTTGTAAAATGGTAAAATATCTAATTGAAAAGTACCTATTAACATTCCTGAAAATAATTGTAGTCTTTATTTTTAACCTGCCTGAATTCCTATCATTTAAAATTTCGACAGTTAGTCTTGCAGTCAGTAAAATAACACGCAAAAATAATAAGTTAATCAGTAGTTTTGGGCAAAGGGTGGTGGGAGAGGCCTTAGGGAAATGTGTATAAAATATGTCCTAAAAATCATACAGCACAGGAAGATTCTAACTACATACAGCTTACTCTAATCATTGAAGTTTAATCAAAAAGAAATCATGAACTTCAATTTCCACTTTATTTACTTAATTTTTTTTCTTGGATTATTTGATAAGAAACATTTTAGAGAGAAATTGAACAGAGATATGACTACAGTTGTTTACTTTTTGTTGATCACATAATGTACAGCTTTTTGAACTGTTTTCTGAAATTGCAAAAATAAAAGCAGTTTTCTATTACTTACTGGTTCAGATGAGATTTTTAGCCTGTACAATCTTGCAAAATTTTCTTATAACCAGATGAGGAAAATTTAAAAGTTTGATCAGTTACAAAATTCTCATTGCAGAAACTACGCTTTCACTTAGGGAATGAAATGGCAAATTTAATTATGTGAAACCTGTCTTTCTTTTTCTATATTCAATTTGCACATTAACATAAACTGTCTCCTATACTTTCACAATTCTCATAAAATCCTTGACGATTTGAGCATATCCACCTTGTTTTGAAAATGAAGTGGCCAGGCACTTTAATATCGATGGGTTTGCTTCATATCCCACAGTGTCCCATTTTCACAGCATTAGATTACAATTCAACATATGAGTCTAACCACACAGTGATTACAGTTAACATTTAAACTGAATCTTCTAGGGACTTCCCTGGCCGTCCAGTGGTTAAGACTTCTTCCACTGCAGGGGGCCTGTGTTCGATTCCTGGTCGTGGAACTAAGATCCCACATGCCACGGGGCCAAAAAATGAAGGAAAAAAAAAAAAAAACAACCCCCCAAAACCCCCAAAATCTTAAACTGAATCTTCTCATGTTAGTAGGGGGAAAAAGAGAAGTCAGGTAATCTCCAAACTAAAAACTGGCAGCAGTGTTATCTGTCATTAAAGTCTCAAATCCATCTCACTGGTAGTCACAATGTTTACCATGACAAAGGAGTGTACTCAGCAGTTGTCTGTGTTTTCATAGTACTGATGCTTAATTCATTGCGTCCAAATCTTTTTATGTAACATAAAAATGTGAACTATGAAAATACAAGCCAAGAATCCTAGAATTCAGCAAAGAAGCAGAAGGTGTTTCTACGATATAGAGATAGATGGTAGATGAGAGTTACTGAAAGGAGGATGAGAACAATTAATTTTCACAGCTCCTGAGGGACTTGGAAAGGCACAAAAGGAAAATCTTTTTCTCTTTTAACTCCTCTGAATATTTAAAAGCAGGTATATCCAATTTTAGAAATTTACCTTTGTCAGCTAATTTGAAACCACCCAGACTCTTTGGTATGATGTACTTGCTATTTGTGAAGAAGTTTGGTGGATTGCAATTTTTCATTGTTGGTATAATTGTTGTTTTGAAGTCATTGTGTTTTTTTGTGGGATTTTATCCTTTGCTGAGGAAAGTACTCCTGGATTAAATCATTAGTCTTTATCTTGCTTTATCATTAGAGAAAAACAGACAAAAATTAAATTTAGGAATATCTGAAATCCAAGCTCCTTATTGTTGGATATCTATATAATACATATATTTGTATCTATATCTGTATCCATATATATATCCATATTCCTATCTAATATATCTATATAGTGCATGGGTGCCCAGTATGACACTGAAAATTGTTACCTTGCCTGGCATCTACCCTGACCTTCTCACTCAGAATTAGCTATTTTGTGATATTTTCCTTACATCATGAGGTAGTAAGAAGCAGTCACTCATGTGATTAAATTTTGGACTCCAGGTCCAGACTACCTGAATATGAAAACTGAATCTTCCACTGACAAGTTTAAACCCTCTGTACCTTGTTATTCTCATCAGTGGCAGTAACAGTATATATATATATATATATATATATATACTGTCAGGTATATATATATACAGTTTTATATATGGTTAGAAATAATTCTTAAATATAGATAATAACACATATATCACTGCAAAATCAGGAAGAAATATTCAAGAATATTGTGGTATTAGAAGTCAAGGCCAACACCTATCCTGCTCAATGATTATTGAAACTTAGCTCATTTGAAAAAAGTATGTTATTAATGGGAGTATAAGACCCTTCATGGGGCTGAATACCAGCTTACGACAGCCAATCACACCAGTAGGCCTGTGTAGTTCAAGGAATGCTTTTGTGTTCAATATGTGGCAGTTTTAGTGAGTTCTTTTTAGATGTTTTGTTGAACACAGGGTTATTTAAAAATTGAAAGGCATTTCATTTAGAGAATTTATTATGTACCAATTTTTTGAAACAGATTTAAGCATATTTTGTTAAAGGGTAGAAAAGAAAAAGGAAAACTAACACATTAAAGATTGCAATTTCATTACGTTCAATTTATTAGGCCATATTTCCATTTTGTTCTAAAAAGTAATACGCCCTTAATGAAGGGATTTAGACAAAATGCATTTGGTAATGTGTACCATCATAAGCCTAATTTTCATGAGGTAATATATTCATGTTTATTCTGAAGTTTCATGCTATCTCCTATATTTGACTTTTAATAAACTACATATATCAAGCTCTAAAGAAGTTATTTATGACCTATAAACTAAAACTAATTTGTTAATCTTTCTAGCCTCAAAATCTCCTTTATGACAAGTATCTCATTTATATGGTGAGTACACATTACCAATAGCATCATATTCTAACAATAATATATTATTAAAGTTACATAGGATTTTAGTCAGAATTAAATATTTTGCATACAATAAAATATAATACATTAACCATAAGTAAAATATTTTGTATGTGTATGAATTCAAAGAAATAAAATAACATCTATTAAGAAATGAAGTCCAGACAGCCGTTCTTAGGGTTGCTATCAAAATAATACAATCCTGGGAGTTAGTATAGCTGGGGGTAGGGAGGGAAGGATAAAAGAGACTATATGATGAGTATCTGAGGCTCATAATATTTGATGTTAAGAAAAGTACTCAAAAATCAAAAGGGGAATTAGGAAATATATCGAATTTGTGGTTAAAACCAAGAGTTTCCCCTAATAAAATCTTATAAGTTACAATTTCTCTAAGCTCACTATTTCAGTCAGTTTTTAAAATCTGGTTTTAAACTCTATGAGAAATTATTCACTATTAAATTCACTTACACTTAATTTGGACATTATATGCTAATGATCACTTAAGTGTTGAGAGATTCTTTCTCTCTCTCTCTTTCATTTTCTTTTCCTACACTGAAAATCTAAATACAGTACCAAAGTCTTGACTATGGCAATCATTTTGGATAAAGATGCATCTAACCTGAAAATGAATAACTAAAACTTAATTACCTGGGAATAACTGAATTCATCCTATGTAATGGGAAAATATTCTTTGTTTACTAAACACATACGTCCAGAGAAAAAATATATGTGAAATCTAATAGTTCTGCTTAGGGTTTTCATAATATCTTTGAGTCTTTCTTACTAAGCAGCAGATTAAATCCTTTAGCCAAATTACACCTGAGAGAACTGCCTAGTCTACTAATATCTGATCAGGTTTGGTCTTGCTTTCCCACTTTTATGTAAGTGATGCTGCTTTTTTTCACAAACTACTCTAATTATTATTATTATTATTTTTAACATCTTTATTGGAGTATAATTTCTTTACAATGGTGTGTTAGTTTCTGCTTTATAACAAAGTAAATCAGCTATACATATACATATATCCCCGTATCTCCTCCCTCTTGCATCTTCCTCCCACCCTTCCTATCTCACCCCTCTAGGTGGTCACAAAGCACCAAGCTGATCTCCCTGTGCTATGTGGCTGCTTCCCACTAGCTATCTATTTTACTCTAATTATTATATTTGTCTCAGCATGCTAAACTGGTCTGAGCAAGAATGCTCCTCTAGTCCCCCATACCATCTACTGACTCATGGTTATGTTCCTAGAATTCTTATATTAGTGGATTATTTAGGCTTGGGGTATTTGGCAAGAAATTTCTCTAATCTTATGCAAAATTAATGCCATTAAGATTTCAGAATGCTCCTAATTCATTAAAGACACAATTACCAGTCACCTTCTATACAACACTGTTAGTCTGTAGTATAATAACCATAGAGTTCCTGCTTTCAAGGAGTTCACTACCTAGTGATCTTTCAGAATGTGCTGTCTCCTGGCTGTTTTGCAAGCAGAGGATGAAGATAGATAAGATAGAAACTGAGCCTAATTGATGAAGGATTAGAAGGGCTGTAGTGAGGACTTTCCAGGCAAAAATGTATGAATGCGTAAACACATGAGATTTCATGATATTTCAGAGAAGGTGAAGTTTGACAGCATTGTCAAAGAGAATCATATGTAAGGATATATATATCAAGCAGGAACGTAGAGGTGATTCAGGAAAGTTCTATTTGTGTTGACCTCATCTGGACAGATGAAGAGAAATAAATCAGGCAGCTGCCTGTGCAAGTGGCATTATCCAAAAAGTACTGTGTTAAACAGAGGCTAGTTACATAAATAGACAGTAAGCAAACAATAAATGTGTACATATAATGAAAACTGTGGTAAACGAAATAAACAAAACTAATAGAGGATAATAGTCTGGAAAGAGATTGAAATGATCAAAAGGAATAGAATTCAAAGAATCGGGTCTGGGGTTGTGGGAATGAGGACATAGTCGTGGAGAACAAGAAGTAAAACTGCTCTCAGGTAAGAGTGGTTGATACACTCTAGGAACCGCTAGAATGTTGCTAGAGGCTTGTAGGATGGTGAGTAATAAGGAAAGTGGCATGAGCTGGAATTGGTTACCAAGATTGGGACTGGAAAAAACAGGGCTTTGAAAGTTCTGGGTAAGGAGCTGGATATGATTGTTAAGTGCAATATATGAAAACATTTTCAAACTTATTAGTTACCAGGGGCTACCAGAGTATAACTAAATGAGATCCAATGTTTTGTCCTAAGAAAGTAACAAATAGGGCTTCCCTTGTGGCGCAGTGGTTGAGAGTCCGCCTGCTGATGCAGGGGACACGAGTTCGTGCGCCGGTCCGGGAAGATCCCACATGCCACGGAGCGGCTGGGCCCGTGAGCCATGGCCGCTGAGCCTGCGCGTCTGGAACCTGTGCTCCGCAACAGGAGAGGCCACAGCAGTGAGAGGCCCGCGTACCGCAAAAAAAAAAAAAAAAAAAAAAAAAAAAAAAAGTAACAAATAGTATTATTCAGTGTCATTAATACTGTGAGATAAAACGTGCATTCTCAGCCAGTTAGTGTACATGTAACTGGTAAAGTATTTTGAAGGGAAAATTGGTTGTAGTTATCAAGTGTACATTCTTTTCAGTCGGTTTAAAAAATTTATGGAAACTAAGAATAATTGTTACAGCTTATCTATTTCACCTATTAGTATAATTGAAAAGTATTTTTTAATGTATTCACCTGTGTGGAAATATGTCTAACTCATTTCTCTTTACTATTTAGATTATTTCCATATGTATAGACTAAATATATTCATTATTTAACTTTGTTTAAAAAAGTATGTATTTCTGCATCTTCAAGTTATATAAATAGTATCCTCAGAAAGCAGTCACAGTAAGCTTGAAATGTGTCCTGCTTCTATCAATACACCTACTGAATTAGTGTCTTTACAGTAGTGACCTGACAAGAGCAATGTTAGGACACTTCTCATGTTAATTACTTTATATTTCTTATAATTTATTTCTCCTTGTGTTTTTCTAACTTTTCTTCAGACATTAGAGTTTATGATATAATAAACTATTTTTTTATTTAACTAAATTAATCAGATTAGAGGAATGAGATTTGACTGATGTGTTATAAGATCTAAGGGTTTATTTGGCTGGCAGTGTCAGTAAAACATACTGACACACAGATGAAAGGCAGAACTATTTGTTACTTACAGCTCTAAACCAGAGAAGGCTGCCAGACACAATACATAGTGGGTAGATCCAGGGACAGGGTAAAAGGTAAACTTGAGCTTTAGAAATCAGCTTATATATGGGTAGAGGGTGGGTTGATAAGGTTTCCTGGGCTCCCTGTTCAATGGCTAATTTGAAAATTTGGCAGGCTCCTGGGCATAGGGGCTGTCCCTGGGGCAATTAGGGCTGGTGAGTAATGGCTCCCTGAGTATAAAAGCCTGTTAAGGTAAGTGTTTGGGGTGTGGATTTTGCTGTTCAAGAAAGGAAACTGACTAGCTTTCAGCCATGGCCCAAAAATTGCATAAGATGATGAAAAAACATACACAGAAACAGAGAAAACAAAAGATAATGTTATCTGTGGAGTTTAACCCAAGTGCAGAGTATTCATTCTTGAGGAAATGAGATTCTAGTTTCTGTCTTTCCTTTTGGAATCAGTGATGAATGACCCGTCTAAACTACAAGCCTCTCTAAGTAAAGGTTCTGTGGTGAAATATAGTCATCATTCATTACAAAACACTATAACTATTAAGCCTAAAGGAATTATGTCCAGCTGTTCTACGGCTTATCCTGAGGTTGTATGGCAGCATAGATTGGTTCAACGGGGGGAGGAAAATGGTGAATGAAGTTTAATAAAACACCAACTGGAGACTATATGAACAAAAGGTGGCCTTTACTGATACTCATAGTATTCTCATAGTATTCTCTCTTACTAATGCTTTATTTCAGAAGGAAAAGATTTAGAAGGTTACTGAACATTCTTCATGAAAAAGAGTATTCCTATTACTTTTAGAAGAGACCAGCCATTTTTGGCTATTCCACTCAAGCCATGTCTATTTGTTTTGCAATGATATAGTTTAATAAGTCTCTTAGAGGTAACAAGTTTTTACCTGCTTATTTTGGAAGAACTCCATAAACAACGAATTAGACTTGATTCTGACATACAGAAGACAGGGTAATATGCTAAACTACACCTTAAAGAGACATTAAGCAAAAATCTACACAGAGGGACTTTCTACAGAACAAATGACCTGATTTCTGTATCGAGTTAAGTGTAAGGAAAAAATAATAGATGGTAGAAAAGTATAGACTAAAGTAAATATAAGATATATGTCAATCAGTCATGTGTGAAGTTATTTAGATCCTTATTAAAATGAACTGTAAAAAAATCAAAAGGACTTCCTTTGGAACTGGACACTTGAGCACACTAAATAGATATTTGATGATGTTAAGTTGCGCATGCATGTGTGTGTGTGTTGAAACCATTGCTTTGTGGTCATGTTGAAAAACAGTCCTTATCTTTTGGTGATATAAACTGAAATATTTGAAGATGTGGCACAAGTAGATCAGGATTGGCTTTTAAGTTGATAGTTACTGTATCAGTGATGGGGTTTCACTATGCCATTAGGTTTAGATGATATATGCTTTTGAAATTCTCCATAGTAAAAGTCTTTATTGTATTTCTAGTGTAAAAGATCAGCATAGATGGGTAAAACTTTGTCAATTAAATGAGAGGAACAAGTGACTAGTAAAGCATTGATAAAGTGAACCAAACATAGCTGTCTAGGTAGAAGCTGGCCCCAAACCTCAAATGTAGCCTTAATGTAGAGTCAGGGAGACTCTAAATGGCAAGAGAAATGTGTTTCCTTTCCATGGAATATTTTATTTTATAAATAAAATATTTTATAATTTGCTTCACTTTAGAAGGACAAAGCATCTTGTGCAGTTTTTTTAAGGACTTGAACAGAATCACTAGTTACCCAAGAAAACAAAAAGTATGTAGGAGACTTTCTAGCACCTGTGAAATTACTCTATCTTTTTGTACAGCTCTGAAGATTGGCATAATGTTTACTTAGGCTCTTCAGATGCTAGCTAGATATTCTGACTTTGTATTTCTCTTGTCATGTGATAATTTAAAATTTTTAAATAAACGATTCTATTAAAATAATGCAAAGCTAGAAATAGTAGGTTATACAAAACAATTGAAAAGATAAATATATTAAATTGTTTCAGTTAAAGTTAAAATTCTGGTCTAGCCTGTCATCAACTAAAAGTTACTGCATTTTACTACTACTCATTGTATTTGGAAGACTTCTGACAGCCTTCAGTGTTACCTGCACACGCTGACAGCACACTGCTTTGCTTGGTGTCATTAAATTAACAGAATCAAAAATAGTATCTATCTTTAGTACAAATCAATACTTTAACTATCCTCCTCTAGTTGTAATTTTTGAATCCATAACTCCAGTTTGACTTTGATGGCAGGTCCTTGGTAACTTATAAAAAAACTTTAAAACTTTTGTAGTGTTGGTATATACACTTTATTGAATTTTCACCTTATTACAATACCATATTCACATCCATTTTTATATTAACAAAAATATAAGCCTGTAATTAATTTTCAGAAGTTAAGATGTCTGTTTCAAAGAAAACTAAAATGAACAATTGTCATTATGAGGAACAATAAGGATAAATTATTCTTATTTGGGATAGGGTTAAAATTCTGCCTTCTACTTTTGTTGATAGGGTAAAATGCCTCCAAAATAATAACAGAGGAGAGTAAACCCCACCTGATTTCTAGGAAAAAAATAAGAGGCTAAAAATATAAGATGTATGGTAGAAAATTGCCAGGGAAAGCTGTCACAAATCCTTACAGACCAATATGGATAAAATTGCATGAGCTCTTCCGGCTTCAAAGTACCTTGAAATCTCCAACAGCCAATTTAAAAACTACCTTCGGGCTTCCCTGGTGGCGCAGTGGTGGAGAGTCCGCTTGCCGATGCAGGGGACACGGGTTCGTGGCTCGATCCGGGAAGATCCCACATGCCGCGGAGTGGCTGGGCCCGTGAGCCATGGCCACTGAGCCTGCGCGTCCGGAGCCTGTGCTCCGCAATGGGAGAGGCCACAACAGTGAGAGGCCCGCGTACCACACACACACAAAAAAAACTACCTTCATACAATCACCTTCTTTATTTATAGTAAAGACTGGTGTATTGTATAACTCTTATGGACTTGACATCAAATCATTCAAAATCCTGTTAACTGTTATAAGGGCACATACAAACTAAAAGGTTAATTCTCCCTGTTGAAAATAAGGAAAGAGATTTCAGCCCCCTTCCTTTTCTAAGAGCTTTACATTAGAAAACATAATTTCTTTCTCTGTATCATTGAAATGTATGTAAATCTTTTTAGAGCTAAATAAGCCTCTTGCCATTTTTTTGTTTTGTTTTTATATTTTTGCATTCTCAGACCATGCTGTTTTATTGCCCAAAATACATATATACACAGGTACAGAGTTTGCAACTCTTATAGCAGTTCCTTTTTACTTCAAAGAATAAAATTTCTTCTAAAATCCAAAAGATGCATAGATTAAAATACTTCTGTAATACTTTAAACATTCAATGAAATTCTTTCAAAATTATCTTATGTACCAGTGGTATGATGGCCAAGATGCAGAACAGCAAGTGAAAACAATGTGCAACTCTTGTAAATAAAACTCTGTGTGAAGGGCACTCTAATATTATAACCTTTTAAAATTACAAGTGAGGGGTGCTTTTAAGGTAAGCGCCAAGACTATTTCTGTTTAAGGACTGAGGGTAATACATTACCAGAATCCTTGACAGAATACCGTACACCATCAACTATCTTTTTTGCCACAGTTATTTGTAAAGAGTCTAAAATATTCCTCCTTACCATACTGTCACCAGCCTAAAGAAATCTGTCACGTAACAGAATTTATTCTGCATGTATTTAGAATCTAAATAGTTTGGGTTTGGGCTAACCATATGTAAAGTGTGTGAGATTTTAAATGTAGACTTTTGACTTATTTTGGCTGCCTACGTGTGAGTGCTGTTTCCTGGTTCTAGATAAATACAAACCATCTGGTATTAAGAGATGAATAATATCAAGATTAAAGATGTGTTTTCAGTAGTATTTGCATAAAATTTTCATAATTCATATTCTGAACATAACTGTGAATATGACATGGCATGGTCAGACTGAGAAAGTCTTTGAATGGGGCATTTTATAAGTACTTTTTTTGAAACATAAATGTTTCCCTTTTAAAAGTATATGACAGGAACTTAGTAGTGAGGAGGTTCAACTAATTTTGTATTTTAAGTAACAGGATCTAAAACCAGATTGACTTATAACGTACTTTGTTAGTGAAAGCAGAGTCAATGTGATAAGAATATTAGGTAACTTTTTCCCCGATGTTTTGTAATTTTTGTAATTTTTTAAGTCAGCATTTTCTTTTTTCTACTACAAACTTCCCACTTTTGGGGGAAGCATGGTGAATGGCTTAAAATTGGAATAGTAAATAAATTACTCATACTCAATAAATATTATTGCTCTATACATTTTTCAGTTTCAAAAATTTTGATGACAGTGACTGTCAACTTCATGGGACATTCTGGAGGCTGCTTTCTTGTTTTTTTTCCGTTTGAGTTGTTCCTTGGTGATTTCCTGGATTTTAGTGTTTTTTATTTTCCTGGTTTTATTGAGATATAAATGACATAGAGTACCATAGAAGTTTGAGGTGTTCAGCATAATGATTTGATGCACATCTATTATGAAATGATTACCACAAGAAGTTTAGTTAACAACCACCATCTCATACAGATACAAAAAGATAAAGAATAAAAAGGTTTTTCCCTGTGATGAGAATGCTTAGGATATATTCTTAACAACTTAGATATATGCTATAAAGCAGCATTAACTATAGTCAACTAGTCAACTTGTTGTATATTACATCCCCAGTACTTACTCATTTTGTAACTGGAAGTTTGTACCTTTTGACAGTTTTCCTCCTATTACCCTTTCCTCTTCTCCCCACCTCTGGTAACCACAGATCTGATTTCTTTTTCTATAAGATTATTTTTCTTTTTTAAAAAATATTCCACATATCACTTAGGTCATACAGTATTTGTCGTTATCTCACTTATTTCACTTAACATTATGCCCTCAATTTGCACCTCATGTTTATGCAAATGGCAAGATTTCCTCCTTTTTAACGACCGAATAGTATTCCAATATGTGTGTGTGTATATATATATATATATATATATATATATATATACACACAAAACTTCTTTATCCATTCATCTTTTAGTGAACACTTAGTTTCTATCCATGTTTTAATTTTTGTAAATAATGCTGCTATGAATATGGGGGTGCAGGTATCTCTTTGACTTAGTGTTTTTGTTTCCTTTGGATATATACCAGAAGTGGAATTGCTGGATCATATGGTAGTTCTATTTTCAGTTTGTGGTGGTGAGGGGAACCTCCATACTCTTGTCCTAACTGGCTGTACCAATTTACAATCCCACCAACAGTGCACATGAATTCCCTTTTCTCCACATCCTTGCTAGCATTTATTCTCTTATCTTTTTTTTTTTTTTATGATAGCCTTACTGACAGATGTGAGGTGATACCTCATTGTGGTTTTGATTTGCATTTCCCTAATGACTAGTGATGTTGAGCACCTTTTCAAGTACCTGTTGGCCATTCATTTTTGTTCTTTAGGAAAATGTGTATTCAGTCCCTCTACCTATTTTTAACTGAATTGTTTATTTTTTTGCTATTGAGTTATATGAGTTCTTTATGTATGTCAGATATTATCCCTTATCAGATACATGTGGTTTGCAATTTTTTTTCCATTCCATAGTTTGTCTTTCCATTTTGTTGATTCTTTGCTGTGCAGAAACTATTTACTTTGATGTAGTCCCACTTGTTTATTTTTTATTTTGTTGCTTGTGCTTTAGGTGTCATATTATGAAGGTGGCTTTCTTGATTGTTTGTAATAGCTTCTGTTGTTTCATTTAGAACCTTATACTACATGCTACAACAATACTTAACAGAGTTATATAGATACTGACAAGAGTATTCTATAAATTCTTTTTTCGCATGTTCCTTTTAAATTAAATATTTATAAAAAGATGTTATATACTTTGTTAGTAAGTCTTTACATATTGCCACAATACTCAAGAGAGATAAAGAGATGCTGTTTTGCATGTTATTTTAAAAACATTTTTAATACTCCTAAAAAGATTCTCTTTCATGTTGGGGGGAGTAGTTTATATTTCATTAGTTTTATAAAGATTCCTATGGGGGTAACAATTATACAGCACATCTTTCTAATTTATTGCAGGGACTTGGCTGGCCAGCTCTATAACCTACCTCTATTGCTTTGTAACAATTATAGATTTTAATGTTTCATGTTTGTTGCTCAAACTCCAGTCCCATACCTTTCCTTCTTGTTAAATGAAAAAAAATCTGGAATAGTTCTGATACATAGTCAGGTAAATACTTTATTACTTTGTACAGAAAAGTAATCATCTTCAACTTGTTTAATTCTTGGGATGTTTTTGTTCATAGTGGAAATGGGGTTATCATTCAAATATTTTAAGAGCAATTTTTTCGGATAAAATAATAAATTTTTGAAAACATGGCTTTTCAAAGACAAAGATTTATTTAACAAAACTACACTATCACTTGCATTGTAAGAACTTCTATTACAAGTCATGTTTTGTAATGACAACAATTTCGAGGAGTACGAGAACATAAATAAAAGCTATATAGGGCTTCCCTGGTGGTGCAGTAGTTGAGAGTCCACCTGCCGATGCAGGGGACACAGGTTCATGCCCCGGTTCGGGAGCATCCCACATGCCACAGAGCAGCTGGGCCCGTGAGCCATGACTGCTGAGCCTGCGCATCTGGAGCCTGTGCTCCGCAGCTGGAGAGGCCACAACAGTGAGAGGCCCACTTACCGAAAAAAAAAAAAAAAAGCTATATATTGTAATTCTAATATAAATGTCATTGAAATGTTACTACAGATAAGTTTGTAATCAGAGGTGTATGTAGGAATTTCACCTTCTTTTATGGACACTGTATCAATTCAATGAATTCTTTTTTAATGAAATAATTATGCAAAATAAATTGTATAGGATAATAAATATATAAAACAGATGGTCCTGCCTGTCATCTTATATTTTATGTCTTTAAATGGCTTCATGCACTATCAATCCATTTAAAGCACAGAGAGGGGTAACCATTAAACAGTTTTCCACTCTTCTTCACTAATGATACTTAAAGGTATTTAATAACATTTGCTAATTATGTAATGCCAATCCTTCAAAAATAATGTATCAGTTGGGAGTATTTCTACTTCATTCCTTTTGTTTCCAGACAGCATTTATTGAACTGGAATGATCATAATTGGCAAGTACAAATCATTGGCAAACGCGTTGTTAGGGAATTTCTTTAAATGTCAAAAAATTTACCTTCTGCCTGGGGAAATCAAGGAAGTCAGTGGAACTTGTGTTAAAATTGAAGTAGTTAAAATTTTCTGTAATCTTGCTTTTGCCACATTATGCAAAGTATGATAGCCTTGTCAGAATGATAAAACTTTGTGTTATTCTATTTGTTATTCCTTTAATCACAGTGATGTTTTAAATATAGCAGTGTGTATATGTCAAGGACATAGCACAGGGAACTCTGCCCAATGTTATGCGGCTGCCGGGATGGGAGGGGAGTTTGTGGGAGAATGGATACATGTAATATGTATGGCTGAGTTGCTTTGTTGTGCACCTGAAACTATCACAACATTGTTAATCAGCTATATTCCAATATAAATTAAAAAGTTTTAAAAAAAGTGATGTTTTACTAGACAAACAAAATTTCTAAATGAAAACCTTAAATGTTATGAATAAAGAGGCCAATAATAAAAACATAAAATAATTGAGGATATCAAGTTGCCTTTAAATAATCAAAATAATAAATATAATATTATGTATTTTACTTTGTACCTATTCTGTATTTTTCTACTTAAAAATCAGAAAACAAATTTAAAAATATCCACAATAGAGTAACAATCAAATCTTTGCAATAAACCCTTTAAATATATTTTGTCAAAATGTGCCCAAGAATTTCTCATTTTCACAGAATAGAATTTGATTTAATGATAGTTCACCCTAGTAAAACAATTATGTTTTTTTGACTTTGAGAAAATATTCTTTTTTTTATTAATGTATTAACTAACAAATAAAAGGATTCCTACCATTGAGTTAATTAACACATTTCTCACCTCATATATTTACCTTTTTTGTTATTGTTGAGAACACTTAAGTCTACTCTCTTAGCAAATTTCAATTATACAATACAGTATTATCAACTATAGTCATGTTATACATTAGATCCTCAGAACTTATTTCTCTTATAACTTAAAGTTTGTATCCTTTTACCAACCTCTCCTTATTTCCCCCTCCCCCAGCCCCTGGCAACCACTAATATGCTCTCTGATTCTATAAGTTCAGTTTTTCAGATTCCATATATATGTGAGAACATACAGTATTTGTCTCTCTCTGTCTGGCTTATTTCACTTAGCATAATGCCCTCCAGTTTTACCCATATTGCAAACAGTAGGATTTCCTTCTTTTGTAAGGATGAATAATATTCCATTATATATATGTTTTGTGTGTGTGTGTGTGTGTATATATATATGTGTGTGTATCACATAAAACAATTATTTTTGGTGAGAGCAACTCTCTGGACAAAATTACCGCCTTCTCTTTTTGAATATTAGTATTTTGTCAAATGTTAAAACACATTAGTACCTGTTACCATGGCAAGTTAAAGCAGCACTGAGTAAGGTCCTAGGTGCCTCTTGAATATTCTCATCTGCTTCATATATTAAGATATCCCTCATTTGCAGATTCATTCTTCAGCATTATTTTTGTAGAAATAGTAGTAATCAGTTACCTACTACTCTTTCCATAGTAATACAATTTTAAAGGAATGGCTATCTAAAATTAAAATGTAAATATGTAAATACACAAACATAAAAAGTATACACCATAGAGGACCACATAATTGTTTTACTTTCCTAGGCTTACGAGTTCATTTAATTCAGGTTAGCACAACATTTTTCATTACCAGTGAAACATACAATAACTGATTAAAATGATATAAATTGTTTGAGGTATTTTAATTAGAACTTAGTTTTAGAGGCATATGCCACACTTGATGTGGAATTCTGTATAGACACATGTACAGGTAGGCCCACTCATGCACAATTGCCTCACCATTTAAAATCTCCTTCCATTAATGTGAATTAAAAAAATAATAAAATCACCTTAATTGTTATGATTTCAGAGATATTTAAAAAAGTGGATTAGTTTTCTATCATTCTGTAGCTCATTGTACTAAACAAAGCAACTTAAAACAACATAATTGTCTCAGTTTTCTGGCACAGCTTTTTTTTTTTTTTAACATCCTTATTGGATTATAATTGCTTTACAATGCTGTGTTAGTTTCTGCTGTGTAACAAAGTGAAACAGCTATACATATACATAGATCCCCATATCTCCTCCCTCTTGCATCTACCTCCAACCCTCCCTATCCCACCCCTCTAGCTGGTCACAAAGCACCTAGCTGATCTCCCTGTGCTATGCAGCTGCTTCCCACTAGCTATCGTTTTTACATTTGGTAGTGTATATATGTCCATGCGACTCTCACTTCGTCCCAGTTTACCCTTCCTTGTTCCCATGTCCTCAAGTCCATTCTCTATATCTGCGTCATTATTCCTGTCCTGCCCCTAGGTTCATCAGAACCATTTTTTTTCTTTTTTTTAGATTTCATATATATGTGTCAGCATACAGTATTTGTTTTTCATTTTCTGACATACTTCACTCTGTATGACAGACTCTATGTCCATCCACCTCACTACAAATAACTCAATTTTGTTTCCTTTTATGGATGAATAATATTCCACTGTATATATGTGACACATCTTCTTTATCCATTCATCAGTCAATGGACACTTAGGTTGCTTCCATGTCCTAACTATTGTAAATAGTGCTGCAATGAACATTGTGGTACATGACTCTTTTTGAATTATGGTTTTCTCAGCGTATATGCCCAGTAGTGGGATTGCTGGGTCATATGGTAGTTCTATTTGTAGTTTTTAAGGAACCTCCATACTGTTCTCCATAGTGGCTGTATCAATTTACATTCCTAGCAAAAGTGCAAGAGGGCTCCCTTTTCTCCACACCCTCTCCAGCATTTATTGTTTGTACAGTTTTTGATGATAGCCATTCTGACTGGTGTGAGGTGATACCTCATTGTAGTTTTGATTTGCATTTCTCTAATGATTAGTGATGTTGAACATCCTTTCACGTGTTTGTTCACAATCTGTATATCTTTTTTGGAGAAATGTCTATTTAGGGCTTCTGCCCATTTTTAGATTGGGTTGTTTTTTTTTCTTTTTTTGATATTATGCTGCATGAGCTGCTTGTAAATTTTGGAGATAAATCCTTTGTCAGTTGCTTCACTTGCAAATATTTTCTCCCATTCTGAGAGTCGTCTTTTCATCTTAAGTTTTCCTTTGTTGTGCAAAATCTTTTAAGTTTCATTAGGTCCCATTTGTTTATTTATTTTTTATTTCCATTTCTCTAGGAGGTGAGTCAAAAAGGATCTTTCTGTGATTTATGTCATCGCGTGTTCTGCCTATGTTTTCCACTAAGAGTTTTATAGTGTCTGGCTTTACATTTAGGTCTTTAATCCATTTTGAGTTTATTTTTGTGTATGCTGTTAGGGAGTGTTCTAATTTCATTCTTTTACATGTAGCTGTCATTTTCCCAGCACCAGTTATTGAAAAGGCTGTCTTTTCTCCATTGTATATTCTTCCCTACTTTATCAAAAATAAGGTGACCAAATGTGCATAGGTTTATCTCTGGGCTTTCTATCCTATTCCATTGATCTATATTTCTTCTTTTGTGCCAGTACCATACTGTCTTGATTACTGTAGCTTTGTAGAACAGTCTGAAGTCTAGGAGCCTGATTCCTCCACCTCTGTTTTCCTTTCTCAAGATTGTTTTGGCTCTTCGGGGTCTTTTGTGTTTACATACAAGTTGTGAAATTTTTTGTTCTAGTTCTGGTGAAAAATGCCATTGGTAGTTTGATAGGGATTGCATTGAATCTGTAGATTGCTTTGGGTAGTAGAGTCATTTTCACAGTGTTGATTCTTCCAGTCCAAGAACATGGTATATCTCTCCATCTGTTTGTGTCATCTTTAGTTTCTTTCATCAGTGTCTTATAGTTTTCTTCATACAGGTCTTCTGTCACCTTAGGTAGGTTTATTCCTAGTTACTTTATTCTTTTTGTTGAAATGGTAAATGGGAGTGTTTCCATAATTTCATTTTCAGATTTTTCGTCATTAGTGTATAGGAATGCAAGAGATTTCTGTGCATGAATTTTGTATCCTGCTACTTTACCAAATTCATTAATTAGCTCTAGTAGTTTTCTGGTACAGTCTTTAGGAATCTCTACATATAGTATCATGTCATGTGCAAACAGTGACAGTTTTACTTCTTCTTTTCTGAATTGGATTCCTTTTATTTCTTTTCTTCTCTCATTGCTGTAGCTAAAACTTCCAAATCAATGTTGAATAATAGTGCTGAGGGTGAGCAACCTTGTCTTGTTCCTGATCTTAGTGGAAATGGTTTCAGTTTTTCACCATTGAGAATTATGTTAGCTGTGGGTTTGTCATATATGGCCTTCATGATGTTGAGGTAAGTTCCCTCTATGCCAACTTTCTGGAGAGTTTTTATAATAAATGGTTGTTGCATTTAGTCTAAAGCTTTTTCTGCATTTATTGAGATGATCATATGGTTTTTATCCTTCAATTTGTTACAGACAATTGTGTATCACGTTGATTGTTTTGCATATATTGAAGAATCCTTGCAAACCCCACTTGATCATGGTGTATGATCCTTTTAATGTGCTGTTCGATTCTGTTTGCTACTGATTTGTTGAGGATTTTTGCATCTATGTTCATCAGTGATATTGGCCTGTAGTTTTCTTTCTTTATGACATCTTTGTCTGTTTTTGGTCTCAGGGTGATGGTGGTCTCATAGAATGAGTTTGGGAGTGTTCCTCCCTCTGCTATATTTGGAAGAGTTTGAGAAGGATAAGTGTTAACTGTTCTCTCAATATTTGATAGAATTCGCCTGTGAAGCCATCTGGTCCTGGGCTTTTGTTTGTTGGAAGATTTTTAATCACAGCCTCAATTTCGGTGATTGTGATTGGTCTGTTTATATTTTTTATTTCTTCCTGGTTCCATCTTGGAAGGTTGTGCTTTTCTAACTTGTCCATTTCTTCCAGGTTGTCCATTGTATTGGCATAGAGTTGCTTGTAGTAATCTCTCATGATCCTTTGTGTTTCTGCAGTGTCAGTTGTTACTTCTCCTTTTTCATTTCTAATTCTATTGATTTGAGTCTTCTCCCTTTTTTTCTTGAGGAGTCTGGATAATGGTTTATCAATTTTGTTTATCTTCTCAAAGAACCAGCTTTTCGTTTTATTGATCTTTGCTCTTGTTTCTTTCATTTCTTTTTCACTTTTTTCTGATCTTATCTTTGATTTCTTTCCTTCTGCTAACTTTGGGGGTTTTTTGTTCTTCTTTCTCTAATTGCCTTAAGTGTAATGCTAGATTGTTTATTTGAGGTGTTTCTTGTTTCCTGAGGTAGGATTGTATTGCTATAAACTTCCTTCTTAGAACTGCTTTTGCTGCATCCCATAGGTTTTGGGTCGTCGTGTTTTCATTGTCATTTGTTTCTAGGTATTTTTTGCTTTCCTCTTTGAGTTCCTCAGTGATCTCTTGGTTATTAAGTATTGTATTGTTTAGCCTCCATGTGTTTGTATTTTTTACAGATTTTTTCCTGTAATTGATTCCTAGTCTCATAGCGTTGTGGTCAGAAAAGATAGTTGTTACAATTTCAATTTTCTTAAATTTTCCAGGGCTTGATTTGTGACCCAAGATATGATCTGTACGGGAGAATGTTCCATGAGCACTTGAGAAGAAAGTGTATTCTGTTGTTTATGGATGGAAATCCTATCAGTATCAAATCCATCTTGTTTAATTATCATTTAAAGCTTATCCTTATTTATTTTCATTTTGGATGATCTGTCCATTGGTGAAAGTGGGGTTTTAAAGTCCCGTGTTATGATTGTGTTACTGTTGATTTCCCCTTTTATGACTGTTAATATTTGCCTTATGTATTGAGGTGCTCCTATGTTGGGTGCATAAATATGTACAATTATTATATTTTCTTCTTGGATTGATCCCTTGATCATTATGTAGTGTCCTTCTTTGTCCTTTGTAATAGTCTTTATTTTAAAGTATATTTTGTCTGATATGAGAATTGCTACTCCAAGTTTCTGTTGATTTCCATTTGGATGGAATATCTTTTTCCATTGCCTCACCTCAGTCTGTATGTGTCCCTAGGTGTGAAGTGGGTTTCTTGTACACAGCATGTCTACAGGTCTTGTTTCAGTATTCTTTCAGCCAGTCTATGTCTTTTGGTTGGAGGAGTTAATCCATTTACATTTAAGGTAATTATCAATATGTTGTTCCTATTACCATTTTCTTAATTGTTTTGGGTTTTTTATTGTAGGTCTTTTCCTTCTGTTGTGTTTCCTGCCTAGAGAAGTTCCTTTACATTTGCTGTAAAGCTGGTTTGGTGATGCTGACATCTCTTAGCTTTAGATTGTCTGTAAAGGTTTTAATTTCTCCATCGAATCTGAATGAGATCTTTGCTGGGTAGAGTAATCTTGGGTGTAGGTTTTTCCATTTCATCACTTTAAATATATCCTGCCACTCCCTTGTGGCTTTCAGACTTCTGCTGAAAGAGCAGCTGTCAACCTTCTCTTGTATGTTTTTTGTTGTTTTTCCCTTGCAGTTTTAATATATTTTCTTTGTATTTAATTTTTGATAGCTTGATTAATATGTGTCCTGGCGTGTTTCTCCTTGGATTTATATTGTGTAGGACTCTCTGTGCTTCCTGGACGTGATAGACTATTTCCTTTCCCATATTAGGGAAATTTTCAACTATAATCTGTTCAAATATTTTTTCAGTCCCTTTCTTTTTCTCTTCTTCGGGGACCCCTATAATTCGAATATTGGTGTGTTTAATGTTGTACCAGATGTCCCTGAAACTGTCCTCAATTCTTTTCATTGTGTTTTCTTTATTCTGCTCTGCAGTGGTTATTTCCACTATTTCATCTTCCAGGTCACTTCTCCATTCTTCTGCCTCAATTTTTCTGTTATTGATTCCTTCTAGCAAATTTTTAAATTCACTTATTGTGTTGCTCATGATTGTTTGCTCTTTAGTTCTTCTAGGTCCTTGTAAAGTTTTTTGTATTTTCTCCATTCTATTTCCAAGATATTGGATCATCTTTACTATCATTACTCTGAATTATTTTTCAGGTAGACTGCCTATTTCCTCTTCATTTGTTTGGTCTGATGGGTTTTTACCTTGCTCCTTCATCTACTGTGTGTTTCTCTGTCTTCTCATTTTGCTTAACTTTCTGTGTTTGGGGTGTCTCCTTTTCATAGGCTGCAGGTTCATAGTTCCTGTTGTTTTTGGTGTCTGCCCCCAGTGGCTAAGTTTGGTTCAGTGGGTTGTGTAGCCTTCCTGGTGGAGGGGAGTAGTGCCTGTGTTCTGGTGGATGAGGCTGGATCTTGTCTTTCTGGTGGGAAGGACTGCATGCGGTGTTGTGTTTTGCAGTGATTTTTTAATGATTTTAGGCAGCCTCTCTGCTAATGGGTCGGGTTGTGTTCCTGTCTTTCTAGTTGTTTGGCATAGGGTGTCAAGCACAGTAGCTTGCTGGTCGTTGAGTTGAGCTGGGTCTTAGCATTGAGATGGAGATCTCTGGGTATGCTTTTGCCGTTTGATATTACGTGGAGCTGGGAGATCTCTGGTGGACCAGTGTCCTGAACTTGGCTGTTCCACCTCAGATGCACAGGCCTGACACCTGGCCTGAGCACCATGACCCTGTCAGTCCCATGGCTCAGAAGAAAATGGAGAAAAAAAGAAAGAAAGAAAAAATAAGATAAAGTAAAAACGTTATTAAAATAAAAATAATTATTAAAAGTAAAAAAAATTAAAAAGTAAAATTAAAAAAGAAAGAAATAAGAGAGCAACCAAACCAAAAACAAATCCACCAATGATAACAAGTGCTATAAATTATACTAAAAAGGAAAACAAACAAAAAACAAACAAACAAAATAAACAGACAGGCATAACCTTAGGACAAATGGTAAAAGCAAGCTCTACAAACAAGGTCACACAAAGAAGCATACACATACATACTGACAAAAGAGAAAAAGGAAAAAAAATGTATATATCGTTGCTCCCGAAGTCCACTGCCTCAATTTTGTGATGATTCATTGTCTATTCAGGTATTCCAGAGATGCAGAGTACATCAAGTGGTTCTGGAGATTTAATCTTCTCTGAGGCTGCTGGGATAAATATGCCTTTCTCTTCTTTGTTCACACAGCCTCTGGGGTTCAGCTTTCAGCTTTGGATTTGGCCCCGCCTCTGTGTGTAGGTTGCCTGAGAGCATCTGTTCTTTGCTCAGACAGGACGGGGTTAAAGGAGCTGCTGATTAAGGGGCTCTGGCTCATCAGGCCGTGTTGAGGGAGGGTTACAGAATGCAGGGCGAGCCTGTGGCAACAGAGGCTGGCGTGACATTGCAACAGCCTGAGGCACACTGTGTATTCTCCTGGGGAAGTTGTCCCTGGATCACGGGACCCTGGCAGTGGCGGGCTGCACAGGTTCCCGGGAGGGGAGGTGTGGGTAGTGACCTGTGATTGCACACAGGCTTCTTGGTGGCTGCAGCAGCAGCCTTAGCGTTTCATGCCCGTGTCTGGTGTCCGCACTGATAGCTGCGACTCATGCCCATCTCTGGAGCTCGTTTAGGTGGTGCTCTGAGTCCCCTCTGCTTGCGCAACCCGAAACAATGGTCTCTTACCTCTTGGGTCCAGACTTTTTCTTGCACTCCCTCCCGGCTAGACGTGGTGCACTAGCCCCCTTCAGGCTGTGTTCACGCCACCAACCCCAGTCCTCTCCCTGCTAGCCGACCTCTGAAGCCTGAGCCTCAGCTCCCAGCCCCCGCCCGCCCCGGCGGGTGAGCAGACAAGCCTCTCGGGCTGGTGAGTGCTGGTCGGCACGGATCCTC
Organism: Phocoena phocoena; assembly: GCF_963924675.1. Taxonomy (NCBI): domain Eukaryota; kingdom Metazoa; phylum Chordata; class Mammalia; order Artiodactyla; family Phocoenidae; genus Phocoena; species Phocoena phocoena. Next base: position 81,475,174 of record NC_089221.1, on the reverse strand, counting down.
TGTGCAGGAATCTCTCCGATTTGCCCTCTGAACACCTGTTGCTGCGCTCTCCTCCATGGCTCTGAAGTTGCCCCCTGCCCACCCCCTCTCTCCGTCAGTGAAGGGGCTTCCTAGTGTGTGGAAACTTTTCCTCTCTCACAGCTCCCTCCCAGAGGTGCAGGTCCCTTCCCTATTCTTTTGCCTCAGTTTTTTCTTTTTTCTTTTGCCCTATCCAGGTACGTGGGGGAGTTTCTTGCTTTTTGAGAAGTCTGAGGTTTTCTGCCAGCATTCAGTAGGTGTTCTGTAGGAGTTGTTCCACATGTAGATGTATTTCTGATGTATTTTTTGGGAGGAAGTTGATCTCCATGTCTTACTCTTCCGCCATCTTGAAGGTCTCTCTCAGGCACAGCTTTATTGCATCCTCTGGTCAGGACCTCTGGAAGCAACCCTGAAGTTGTCTGTAGGGCTGTATTCCATTTTGGAGGCCAAGATCCTTTTTCAGGTTCACATCGTTGTTGGTAGAATGGAGTTCCTTTCAGTTGTTAAAAAAAAAAAAGAAAGAGAAAAAAAACAGTGTTTCCCTTTTGTTGGTGGCTGTCAACTGGAAGTCCTTCTCTCTTCTCAGGGATACTCACAGATCCTTGTCACATGATCCTCTCCCTCGGGGGACATTCTCACAACAGAGCAGCTCCCTTCTTCAAGCCCAGGAGGATATGTCAGTTGGCTAAGATAGAGTTTTATGTAATGTAACATAATCAGTGGAGTGACTGGCTGTCCTATCACTTTTACCATATTCTATTGGCTAGAAGTGATTGACTGGTAATCCTTAAGCCAAGGGACAGGTATTATAGAAAGGTGTGACACACTGGAGTTGACATTTTATTGTGTCCTCCAGATGAATGAAGGGATATGTTTATTATGTACTTAGTATGCATTAATTATTTGAAATGAATTATTTCATAGATATACACCTGATGAATAATGGCTTCTGTTCTGCATCATTAGTATGGTCACAGTTTTTGTAAATTTTCCTTTTTTCTCATCCAGATAATTGTCAGTTTCCTTATAAATTAAATGCTACTCAAAGAGCATTTATGGTAGAGGAAAATCAAACTTCGATTTTGCTCTACAGTATTTAATAATGATGGGAAAGTTAATGAATGTAAAAATGCATTTAAAAGATTTGTCATGACCTTGTTAAAAATATTTGTTTTCTTTTATACTCCATTTATAATTATTATCAAATATTGGTTATTTTCCCTGTGTTGTACAATATATCCCTGTAGCTTCTTTTATACATAATAGTTTGTACCTCTTTTTTTAAAATTTAATTTTTATTTTATATTGGAATATATTTGATTTACAGTGTTGTGTTAGTTTCAGGTGTACGGCAAAGTGATTCAGTTATATGTATACATATATCCTTTCTTTTTCAGATTCTTTTCCCATATAGGTTATTACAGAATATTGAGTAGAGTTCTTGTGCTATACAATAGGTCATTGTTTATTATCTATTTTATATGTAGTAGTATTGTATTTGTTAATCCCCAACTCCTAATTTATCCCTCCCCACCATGTTTCCACTTTGGTAACCATAAGTTTGTTTTTGAAGTCTGTGAGTCTACTTCTGTTTTGTAAATAAGTTGATTTGTATCATCTTTTTAGATTCCACATATAAGTGATTTTATATGGCATCTGTTTTTCTCTGACTTCATTTAGTATGATAATCTCTACATCCATCCATGTTGCTGCAAATGACATTATTTAATTCTTTTTAATGGCTGAGTAGTATTCCATTGCATATATACTATATCTTCTTTATCCATTCATCTGTCGATGGACATTTAGGTTGCTTCCATGTCTTGGCTATTGTAGACAGTGCTACAATGAACATTGGGGTGCATGTATCTTTTCAAAGTATGGTTTTCTCCAGATATATGCCCAGGAGTGGGATTTCTGAATCATATGATAGTTCTATTTTTACTTTTTTAAGGAACCTCCATACTGTCCTCCATAGTGGTTGTACCAATATACATTCCAACCAACAGTGCAAGAGGGTTCCCTTTTCTCCACACCGTCTCCAGCATTTATTGTTTGTAGACATTTGATGGTGGCCATTCTGACCGATGTGAGGTGATACCTCATTGTATGTTTGATTTGCATTTCTCTGATAATTAGTGATGTTGAGCATCTTTTCATGTACTTTTTGGCCATCTGTGTGTCTTTTTTGAAGAACTGTCTACTTAGACCTTCTGCCCATTTTTTTGATTGGGTTGTTTGTTTTTTTGATATTGAGCTGCATGAGCTCTTTGTATATTTTGGAGATTAATCCCTTGTCAGATGCTTCATTTGCAAATATTTTCTCCCATTCTGTGGGTTGTCTTTTCATTTTGTTTATGGTTTCCTTTGCTGTACAAAAGCTTTTAAGTTTCATTAGGTCCCATTTGTTTACTTTTGCTTTTATTTTCATAATTCTAGGATGTGAATCCGAAAAGATATTACTGCAATTTATGTCAAAGAGTGTTCTGCCTATGTTTCCTCTAAGAATTTTATAGTATTCATTCTTACATTTAGATCTTTAATCCATTTTGAGTTTGTTTTTGTGTATGGTGTTATAGAATGTTCTAACTTTATTCTTTTACATGTAGCTGTCTAGTTTTCTCAGCACCACTTATTGAAGAGAATGTCTTTTCTCCATTGTATAGTCTTGCCTCCTTTGTTGTAGATTAATTGCCCATATGTATGTGGGTTTATTTCTGGGCTTTTTATCCTATTCCATTGTTCTATATGTCTGTTTTTGTGCCAGTACCACACTTGTTTAGCTTTGTAGTATAGTCTGAAATGAGGGCTCCTGATTCCTCCAGCTCTGTTTTTCTTTCTCAGGATGGCTTGGGCTATTCAGGGTCTTTTGTGTCTCCATAAAAATTAAAAAATTTTTTGTTCTAATTCTGTGAAAAATGCCATTGGTAATTTGATAGGGCTGCATTGAATCTGTAAATTGACTTGGGTAGTATAGTCATTTTGACAATATTGATTCTTCCAATCCAAGAACATAGTATATCTTTCCCTCTGTTTGTGTCTTCTACAATTTCTTTCATCAGTATCTTATTGTTTTCTGAGTACAGGTCTTTTGCTTACTTAGGTAGGTTTATTCCTAGGTATTTTATTCTTTTTTTGTTGTTGTTGTTTTTTGCTGTACGCGGGCCTCTCACTGTTGTGGCCTCTCCCGTTGTGGAGCACAGGCTCCGGACGCGCAGGCCCACGGGCCCAGCCGCTCCGCGGCATGTGGGATCTTCCCGGACCGGGGCACGAACCCGTGTCCCCTGCATCGGCAGGCAGACTCTCAACCACTGCGCCACCAGGGAAACCCCCTAGGTATTTTATTCTTTTTGATGCCATGGTAAATGGGATTGTTTTCTTAATTGCTCTTTTTGCTCTTTCATTGTTAGTGTGTAGAAGTGCAACAGATTTCTATGTATTAATTTTGTGTCCTTCAACTTTACTGAATTCGTTGATGAGCCTTAGTAGTTTCCTGTTAACATCTTTAGGATTTTCTATGTATAGTACCATGTCATTTGCAAACAGTGACAGTTTTACTTCTTCTTTTCCAATTTGGATTCCTCTTACTTCTTTTTCTTCTCTGATTGCCATGGCTAGGACTTCTAAACTATATTGAATAAAAGTGGTGAGAGTGCACATCCTTGTCTTGTTCCTGATCTTAGAGGAAATGATTTTAGCTTTTCACCATTGAGTATGATATTATCTGTGGGTTTGTTATATATGGCCTTTATTGTGTTGAGTTAGTTTTCCTCTATGCCCACTTTCTGGAGAGTTTTTATCATAAATAGGTGTTGAATTTTATCAAAAGCTTTTTCTGCATCACTTTAAATGATCATATGGCTTTTATTCTTCAGTTTGTTAATGTGGTGTATCATACTTTTGATTTGTGGATATTGAGGAATCCTTGTATTGGATAATACAAGGATTAGATAAATCCCACTTGATAATGGTGTATGATACTTTTAATGTATTGTGTGATAAAAATATTAATATTGTTCCACAGAGGAGAAATGTCAAGAAAAATTTATGCCTTTAAAAATACTATATTTTGTCAAAGTTATGTGTTTATTAAATAAATTTGAATTTATTTTAAATATACTTGAATATTCCTGTTTAAAGTAAAATTTGAAAATAACTTTAATCCTCTCTAAGCAAGACAAAGAAAGAATTTACTTCTATCTTTATCTTTTAAAAGATGTAAGTTGATGAAATTTGTTTTATTGCAAGATATCTGATGGCTTTTCAATATATGAGCAGTTTTACATGCAATCCTCTATGGATCCCGAATTAGTAATGATTGCTTACTGTGGTCTGAAAGTCTGTGTTACCCCAGATTTTATTAGTTGAAACCTAATCCTCCACATGTTGGTGTTTGGAGGTAGGGCCTTTGGGAAATGACTAGTTTATAGGACAGAGTTCTCCTGAATGGGATTCATGCCCTTATAAAAAATGCCTGGGAGAGATCCTGTCCCTCTTCCACCAACTGATATTCCAATGAAAAGACAGCAGCCAGTGAGGAAGCAGGGTCTCACCAGATATGGAATCTGCCTGTGTAATGATCTTGGACTTCCCAGTCTTTATTTATGTGAGAAATAAATGTTAGTTGTTTGTAAGCCACAGAGTCCCTGGTATTTTTGTGACAGCAGCCCCAAAGGATGAAGACATTTCTTGAAACTATTTGATGTATATTAATTCATGAATATATAGATGGTAGTTCCCTAAGATATCAGAGTAATTACACATAAATCCTGCTTGGAAAGGAGGATACCATGAATTTGTCATATAGTTGCATTTATTGATTCATTTTTTGTGGGATAAGGAAGAGACTCTTATGAGGAAACTTGTAGAAAACAATACAGAGATATCTCTTTGATTAAAGCAGACTTAAAATCACACTTCAGTATAAGGAGCAGGAAAATTATTGTCCTTAATTGATTTTGTTCTTTGATTACTTTTCTAAAATATTATGCACTCTTCAAACTATATAGCTTTATTTTAATTATGTATAATGTTTCTAAATTCCTGTTTTAAACCAAACAAGAATATAGTTGCAAAGCATCCTTAACTCACTCACAATAAATTTTATTGTATATACCATCGGAAGAGAGGTATATTCTGACATGAGAAACCTAGTTGAAATCCTCCAACCACCCATTAGTAGCACATAGTAACTGTAGATAACACATATAGAAAAGAATAACCTATTAAATGTTTAAAGTGACAAAGGACACTGAAGAGGAAAAGAAGTTGAATTATTTCTAATTTATGTTACTTGTAGCAGTTCTTGATACGATGGTGAGAGATATACAAGGTTATAATGAGATTTTTATTTTACTATAATTTTTGTTTAAGCTTTAGAATCTTTTGTGAATCAATAATGGAATTTTGGCTGTAGTATTAAGTATTAGCATGCTTTCCATGAAAGCAAGTTATTATAAATTCAACTGAAGTGTAATTGTCCAAAATTGAGCAGCTTTCTTGTCACCAAAAATATAACCTTAGATTCAAAGAGTTTAAGAGTAAGAAGAAAATTCTGATTGTTTCAGATTTTATAAATATATTTATATGATTTCTTTTAAATTCTGTATTCTAATATCCAGATATGTATGTCATTTTGTGTAAAAATTGAAATGAAAAGTAATAACATTTTATTCAAATCATTTTGTGCATTATAAAAAAGAGGAAAGTTATAAAATAATAAGAAAAAACATAGTTTGATTAAAATATTGGGAAGAAAGCAACTTTAAAATGTTGACTTAAACATTATTTGACAATTATAAGTAGCTTTCATTTTAAAATTTGACTACTTAAATTTGACTACTAAAAGGAATTCTTTGTCAGAGAACTTAAAAAATTAAAAGGTTTTGCCAAAGGAATATTCTAAGAATTGTGTTATTCACCTTTTCTTCTATAATACAAGATTTGTTTTTACTCCTTTTATGTTTGCTTGAACTCTAGGTAAAGGAAAATAGCTTTATTCTGACAAAAATATCAGTGTTGAATTTTTCAGTAGATAGCTACACTGCTGTAATTAACTGTAATGTGTAAAAAATTACTCCATTCATCACAGATTCATTAGTATAGTTTTACACATATTTAATGGGTTTCTTTACAGTATTATCTTAGAAGATGATAAAAGAATGCCAAAACCATTTAAAAACATCTATGTAGTTATACTATTTAGAAGCTTTGAAATACAGAAATGTAAATAAAGAAAAGATTGGTATCTTTAACAGTCAGTAACTGCCAATTCAAGTTTTTTGGGGTATATTTAAAAGATAATAAATTTTAGAAATAGAAAACTTTATCTAGAAAAATAAAAAGAGACCACCACTCAGAAATTATAATAAATATTTTAGTGAACATATTTCTAGATCTTTTTCAATAAATAATATAAATTTATATAAATTAGATATAAAATGTTCTTAGGCAACCATATATAATGGAAATCCTTTCCAGATAGGCTGTGTTTATTTTGCATCAATTAATATAGATTCATGTCATTCTTTCTCTTTTCTAGATAGTCTTCTTTGGTATGGAGATACATAATTTATTTTATCAATATATTATTGATTTATTTTTAGGTCCCTTCCAAGATTCTACTCTAAAACACTACTGCAGAGTGCATCTTTACATACAAAATACTACTTAGGCTTCAGATTTTTACCTGTAGCCAAAGAAAATATGCAGACTAGTATAAGCATCAGAAAACTGGAAGGCAAATAGATTGAAACATAAATTACCGCACTTCCCCTTAAGGAGTGTTTCTGTGTTGTTCTGGCATGTGATAAAGGTAATAAATAAAAGTAAACATATAAGTTTTTCTGCAGGTTCTGTGAATACTGAAGGGTGAAATTATAGAGAAGGACTGGAATTTCTTTTAAAATGACATTGTGGGAAGCAAGCCCTTGTAACTTGTTAATTAAAGGATCATCTTAGCTTTGTGGGGGGGAGTAAGTGTTTTTTGTTTGTTTTGTTTACATTACTGGCTAGTGGAGCTGGAGCATAGAGATGCTCACAGGTGCTGAAATAAGTGTGTAGAGTCGGTATAGAATGGCCATAAGACAAAGCAGAAGCGATGCTCCTGGTGGAGCTGTCAGTGGAAGTGTTTGGGGAAAGTAATTGAATATCGTTGTCTCCTGGACTTGTTCTCTATTTACTTCTGTTTTTAATGTTATACTCTAGTTCTCCATGTTTCTACTGTAGCTTTTAGGAAATTTCCTCAACTTTAGTTTCCTCTTTTTTTTTTTTTTTGCTGATTTTTTAAAAAGTCTGTTCTATTAATTTATTTTTCAAAAGCTCTTTTTTAGGTTGAACATATTCCACCTCTTTGCTCTTTGTAAAAATTGACTGGCTCTTTGTTAAAAAAAGCAAAAGCTTTGAATATTCAGGTTTGTTTTTAATAAGTATATGCTGCAGCTTTAACACACACCGTGTTTTTAGAAAGTTAACAGTCAGTCAGAGATAAAAATGTAGTTCATATCACAGAAGATTCAAACGTTGTGAGTTTAACTTCCTCCCCTCATTCAAGAGTTAAATTCTCTAGTTGAAAAGCAAAGTGATTGAAAACCAATATAATATTCTGGTTCTGAATATTTTTGAGGAACCTTGGTTCAAGAGTGGTGGAGAAAAGTGAAGACAGAGAAAACTGACATTTTTTCTCATTCCCCAAAGATATTTTGTAAACTCAGCAGCTACAGATAATTTAAAGTTTAATATTTTTGACTATAGATTTTAAAATGTAATTACTTGTTTTTCTCTGTTCTCCCTTGGAATTGTTTTGGCAATCGACATTTTCTTCAGTACTACAAGTTTTGTATTACCCTTTAGGGCAGCTATGTGGAATTGTTACAGGTTTTGTAATTAGCTGTGGTTGTAAAAGTCAGATATTCAGAAGTCAGAACTCACTGTCAGAGTGCACATCTGATGAAAGTACAAATGCATGGAGAGAACAAATCTGTTGCTGTAGCAACCAGTCCTCATTCTCTACCAAAAGAAGAAGAACAAACAGGAAACAGTAAAATCTCTCAAGTTTCGAGTTAAAAAGGTAGCTATTCCATATGGAATTATGGATACAATCTTTAAATTCAACATTTTAACCAATAATAAGTGACAGCAATGGTTGTATTTTTAAACCAACCCATCAGAAAAAGGACATAGAAAATAACTTCTAGGCTTCTGAAATTATATGTTTTAGGGCAATAGAGATTTGCTTACTTTCAACAACAGGTTTATTTTGTTTTAATTCCATTAAAATGTATTGAGAAAGTACATGAAATCATTTTTCTCTGAGGGTATCTGTTGCCTCCTTGGAGGTTCAAAAGCAGTCTCCACTGATGTATACTGATACATTTTCTTCAACCTCAAAAGACATTTCATGAGCATCTTTGTGAGGACTAGAGAGAAATAGACCTTTCTTGAGTTACAGATAAGACTCCTGGCTTCCGGTAATCCAATAAATCTAAGGAAGAAACCATACATACAAACAAATAAAAATGTTCAAAAAGCAGAATCAAATATGATAAAACTACAGAGACAGTAAAATAAGTAAACTTTATGTCAAACTACATTTCAGAGGGTAGCACCTAAAAAGTACATACATCATGGTTGGGTGTCCACAGAGGATTGGTGCCAGGACACCCGTGGATACCATATCTCAAAGATGCTCAAGTGCCTTATATAAGATGGCATAGTACAGTCAGTCCTCTGTATCCGTGGGTTCTGCATCCTTTGATTCAACCAACCCTCTTCCATCTACAGTTGGTTGAATCTGTGGATGCAGAACTGTGGGTACAGAGGGCTGACTGTATTTGGAATGAAGTTCCGGGGAACCACTGTATGAAATCTTCCTTCAGGCAAGATTGGTTTAAAGGTGGCTGATTTCTCTCTTCTGATTAAACTAGGAAATGTCCAGAACAATATGAAAGTTTAGTGTACGTCTGATGAAGAAGTAATGGCCTGATGGAAGGAGAAAATAAGTATTTCCAAGCATATTATCTGGTTTGACAAAGGGCTTGGAAGTGAGAAAGGAAAAATTATCTGGGTGGTTATTTGAACAAGTATATTTGTTAAAAGTTGAGAGGCTGGAAAAGACAGGTGGGATCACAGAAGTCCTTCAGTTGAAAGCTCTTCAATAAGCAGTTGTGAAACTATTAAAATACCTTGTTTTCTTTAGAAAAATAGCTTTTCTAATTTTCCAAGTATCTTAGCAGGATCTGTATCATTGCTACCTATATAGAGAACATTATTAATCCGAAATTGTTTTGAAAATTCACAAATCATTAGAAAATGACTTCTAAATTGCTGTGGTAGAGTTTTAATACAGAGAAAAAGTTAAAATATAAAAATTTCTACAGTGTGTGTTTGTTACCTGTTAGCACTGCCTCAGTATCTTTTATCTAGGAATACCTGACAGAATAGCATTTAATGTTTAAATGTTATTTTGTTTGTGTACCTTAATAACTTATGAAAATAGGAGGGTGCTATACTGGATATTTAGTCATATGGAAAAAAATTTAAGTGATAATTTCAAACATGCGTATTTATGTGGATTTCTTTAAAACACATACATGGTACCCATTATGGTGATCACAGTTAACACCTCTTGCTGTCAGCCTATTTCTTTTATATTAATCTGTTGTGTAATAATCTTTCCACATGTTTCTTCTGTCAGAGCTTGTTGACTTCCTATGAATGGGAACTCAATTCCTTCTGGAACATCCCATCGCATATTTCCAAATTTTACTGTAACACACATTTAGTCCTCAACTATTCTGAATCTTTTATAAAACATTGACTTCTACCATAAGCATGACTTGAATGGACATTTTTTGTAAGTCAGCCTATAATCAGCTTTGTTATTTAAGGCTGGATAGATCATTTTTATATCGATTCATTTCCCATAAAATTTTACTTTGCACACTATCCTGTAATATTATGATCTAATTCCTTCCTGTCTTCTGTAAGTCTTCACTCACCAAGTGATTTCTAATTTATTTTCATCCATTATTTCTTCTTGATTTTTGAATCATGTCTGGGAACAGTTCTATGTATACATAGACTAATGACAATGATAGAAGAAAACAATTTATGTGACATTTATTGTGGTCTAGGCACATTATTATAATTATATAAACTGATATATAAAGGACCCTGTAAGAGAGGTAATCTTATTGTTCCCATTTTACAGATAAGAAAACAGATGTATAACTGGGGGGTTTACACAATTTCCATATTGCATAGTGTCATACAACTAGTAAGTGGCAGAACCACGATTCAAAATCAGACATTTTTGTCTACAAATTCCTTTCTTTCACCACAATTGTATGTTACCTCTCATGTGTGAAGTCTCTTTCAAATAATAAAAAAAAAAGCCAAGTCATAGTTACCACAAATAGAAATTAATGTTTTTCAAATAGTAGTTTATGACAAATAGTAATAGTAGCAAATAGTTCAAAAAGTGCAGTTAAAGGTACTAAAATATAAAGCATTTTCCTTTCAACTGTGAGCTCTCTTTAACTGCCATGTTATATTTTATTTGGTATTTGATGTCATTTTAAGTAAAGAAAAATTAAAATTTTAAGACATCATTAATTTTTAGTGTTCATTTTTATATTGTGCAATGACAGTTTCAGTGCAAATATGAGTAATTTGTATGTGACATAACTAAAATTATATGATTTTTTTTAGCTCATCATACCTATACCTATTTCACTGTTACTATAAAAATGAAAGTGCACAAGAATAACATAGCTTTTTATTTCACTTTTGCTACAAGTTAGCATATTTTATTAAGACTCTACTTTTGTCTTACTGATGAGTAAGGAAGGACTGGAAGAAAGAGTAACTCTGGGATGCCCAATCTTTATTTTTCATTCTGTCATCATTCTTCAGTCTAAGTGGTTATTTAGCTAATACAGGGGAATTGCAAGTAAGAAAGAATGTAAGTTCCATTGGCTGTTTGTGTCTGTTAGAATGCCTTTGCCTTCTGTGTTTAAAGCAAGTGCTGGTTGGAACAGGAAGCATGGCCTCTTGAGGCTGTCATTGTGCTTACTCAGTTGTGGAGGTAAAACGCTTCTTTTATTCTTGTTTTGATCTTCCTGTACCCCACACATCACTGTTGTACCGCAGTTGTGTTCATTCTTGTAGGGCATTGGGATTGCTATATGTGAATGGGGTAGCAAGGATGAGCAGACAAATGCACTGTACGTTACCTCTTCTGCTTATAAACTTGTTCCATTTTCTTACCTGATTTCATTTTCGAAACACACATTCAAAGATAACATTGTCAATAATTGCAAAAGGTGACAGCAGAGAATTAAACTGAATGTGAATCCCAAAGAATGCGAGCCCTATAAGACTGTACCAGTCATGCCTAGATCCTCTGTTTACTCAGGTTAATTTAACTTTCTTAGTTCTTGCATATTGTACCTATTACAATTTTTATATATAGCTTTTGAATCATGGTATACACATAGACTTGTACATTTAATTATTAATAGTGCTTATATTTTGAGGTGATAGAGATGCCAGGATCTTTATGTTTATATGTATGATCATATCCATTTATGTGTCCATATATATACACACCCCTACACATATACATATATATATTCACATACTATAGCATTATATCATACATATATGGGCTTGATCATTTGCTTATTGTGATTGAGGAGCATGGTAAACCCACTTCTAAAACACTTCGTTATATGGTCTCAAAAGCAGATTTTAAACAACAAGAGAAATACTGTGTCAATGTTTCAAAACAGTCTTGCAATTTAAGTAAGGTAATATCTATTTGACAATTGCCTGCACATCATTAAGATCCAGCTTACATATAGCCTCAAAAACATTTATGCTGCTTATCCTATTATTCAGGTACTTTTGTTTTTTCCTGGAACAAATAGTTACTTGACCATGTTCAAATGCACTCTTTATGGCAAAATTTTAATTATTCATTTATCTCTTTCTAAATTTAGACTGTATACTCAATGAGGCAGGTTCTGCTTCATATTTATGGTTCAATTTTTAGAAGCTAATGTGCTTGCTATTCCAAAAAGGTGATCAGTGCAATTTAATATTGAATTAATGAGTTTTCTAAACGTGAACCCTAATTTTTAGATTTTTTTCTTAAATACTATGATAGATATCTGCACATTCAACTGTATGTGGTTGGGTTTCAAGAAGTGTTAGTGAAAAATTTTGCAGAAAAACAGCAGCCAAAAAGTATTCAGAAGATTTCTGCTCTGTTGGAAATAGGTAGAGTTAGACATCTGTACCTCCTCAGGCCAATGTAAGGAAACATCTGTGAAGCACATATTAAATTGTTTTCTAGGGGAACCAACCAACAAACAAAATCTACCATATTTTAAGCCAGAGAGAAATGGTGTAGAGCCAGAAGAGAAAAAATAAATAAATTTACAGAGTCAGAGAATTCTAGAAATTAAGTTGTGATGTATTAGTCTATCAACACCATTGATGTCATGGTGATCTTTTTTGGCTACCAGAATTTACCAAAGTGTATTGCTTACCAAGATCCAAGTGCAGGTTGGACGATTCAACAGAATTGCAAAGTTTGCCAATTTTTCATCTTAAACTTTAATCAGTTAAACACAATTTTGAATAGAAAAATCCAAAAGTATATAAAGTCTCCTGTGTAAAATAGGAATGATTCAGAAAGGGCTATGAAAAATTAATTTTTTTTAACCTGTCATCAAAAACCTGGCCATCTCTGTTCTGACAAGGAGGATGAGATCAGCAAAGGCAACACTGACTGAAGAAAGAAATGGGGTGGATGGTACTTGAAATTAGATCTCTTATTGTTTTTTAATCTTTACTTTCTATATGACTTATTTCCAACAAACCCCACCCCAGCTATAAGCACCATAACCCTCTCTGTTCTACTTTTGTTTTAAAAAAAAAAGTTTAACCTCTCCAATTTCTCTCTCTTAAACTTCATTCCAACATGGGCTAGAACATTCATCATAAACCTTTTAACTCATTTAGTTATTTTATTTCCACTATTCTTACTAGTCAGGTGGTAATTATCTTTTATAATTTTAGTTGATTATATAATAATTTTAGGTTTAGAGAAATATTGTAAAGGTAGAACAGAGAACTAATTCCCATATACCATTCACTCAAGTTTCCCCTAATATTAACAGAGCCATGGTATTGAGAGATTTGTCAAAACTAGGAAATTAACACTGGTATATTACTATTATCTAAAATTACAGAATTCATATTTCACTAGTTTCCACTAATGTCATTTTTCTGTTCTAGAATCCAATCCAGGATATTACATTTCAGATAGTCATCATTTCCTTAGTCTTCTCTGTGACAGTTTTTAATGCTTGTTTTTCATGATCTCGAGAGTTTTGAAGAGTGTACTGGTCAGGTACTCAGTTTGGGTTTGTTTGATGTTTTTCTCATGATAAGGCTGGAGGTAAGGCATTTTGGAAAAAATCCCACAGAGATGACTTGTACGTCTTATTTCCTCATATGACTTATTATTGTGACATTAAACTTGATCACTTGGTTTAGCTCTTCCAAGTTTCTCTACTGTAAGGTTCCTATTTTTGCTTTTACTCACTGTATTCTGTGGAAGCAAGTCACTAAATCCAGACAGTTATTAAAGGGGAAAAGAATTAAGTTCCATCTCCTAGAGAGTAATTTTCTTCAAAAATAATAATTTTTCTGTAAGAAAGATTTGTCATGTCTGCCCCATTTATTTATTTATTCAATAATTTATATAAGCATGAAATTACATACAGGTATCTTATACTTTGGGTTACATTCTATTATTCCATGACTTTTTGCTCAACTTTTCCAGCTTTGGCCATTGAGAACTATTTCAGGTTGGCTCCTGCTTCCCTTTGACCTGCCTCCCAAACTTTCTTTGACACTACAAAATGTGGGTTCATAATGGTCTTGTCTTCCTCAAGTCTAGGAATCAGCCAGGTTCTGAAGGGCTTTCATGCCTTTTATTGAAGAATGGCTTCAGAAACCCAAATCTGGGCTCTCAGTGTGGTTGATGCTACTGGGCTATCACTGCTTCTAGGCCCTCTCTGCAGGCAGTGCTCAAATTATATGCATAGCTCCTAACCCGTGTATACACACATATCTATATTATCTGTATCTCTCTATGTATATTAAGCTAAATATGACTTTATACTGCTATCTCAGATTCTAATCCAGCACCAGCGGGTTCACTGTGGCTTATTTATAACTTCCTTATCTGATAGTGAGATACCTGTCCCTCATTAGCTACAGCTTCTTGATTTTGTTCAGCCCTAATATACTCATAACATAGTTTTAGAATTGAAAATCCATACCCCTAGGAGAAGTAAGGTTATGAAATAGATAATGTTTATGTACAGTTACTTTTTTCTTTGGTCTCATAGTTTCCACTCCAAATACCATCCTGCAAAGTTACTTAGGTCAGCTCTTTTTTTCCCCCACCACCTTCAGTGAAGTTGCTATACATTTGCAATAAAATTATATTCATTTGCCCTAATGTGCATTCTATTCTTGGACTCTCAAATTTAGTTGATCTTGTTTCTTTTATTTGCATATATTAAATTTAACTCTTTGTGATGTACAGTTTCTAAGGGTTTTGATAAATGCATACCATCAAGTATCTACTACTCCAGTAACATACAAAACAGTTACATCTCCCTAAAATCTTCTCTGCACAGCCCTTTTGTAGTCGCCACTGTGTCCTCTACCCCCAAACACAGGCAACCGTTGATCTATTTTCTGTCAACATACTGCCTTTTCTTCTTGGATCTGGCTTCTTTCACTTAGTAAAATCTACTTAAGATTTATTCATGTCATTGAACCAATTAGCAGTTTTTCCCTCTTACTGTTTAGTAGTATTCCACTATTGTTGGTGTATAGTAATGCCAGAGATTTCTGTGCATTAATTTTGTATCCTGTAGCATTACAAACTTCATTGATTAGTTCTAGTAGTTTTCTAGTAGCGTCTTTAGGATTTTCTATGTACAGTATCATGTCATCGGCAAATAGTGACAGTTTTACTTCTTTTCTGATTTGAATTCCTTTTATTTCTTTTTCTTCTCTGATTACTGTGGCTAGGACTTCCAAAACTATGTTGAATAAGAGAGGTAAGAGTGGACATCCTCGTCTTGTTCCTGATCCTAGTGGAAATGCTTTCATTTTTTCACCATTAAGTATGATGCTTGCTGTGGGTTTGTCATATATGGCCTTTATTATGTTGCAGTAGGTTACCCCTACACCAATTTTCTGGAGACTTTTTATCATAAATGGGTATTGAAATTTGTCAAAAGCTTTTTCTGCATCTTTTGAGATGATCATATGGTTTTTATTCCTTAATTTGTTAATGTGGTGTATTACATTGATTGATTTGCATGTATTGAAGAATCCTTTTATCCCTGGGATAAATCCCACTTGAGCATGATGTATGATCCTTTTAATGTGCTGTTGGACTCTGGTTGCTAGTATTTTGTTCAGAATTTTTGCATCTATGTTCATCAGCGATATTGGTCTATAATTTTTGAGATATCTTTTTCTGATTTTGGTATCATGGTGATGGTGACTTTGTATAATGAATTTGGGAGTACTTCTCCCCATGCAATTTTTTGGAAGAATTTGAGAAAGATTGGTGTTAGCTCTCCTCTAAATATTTCATGGAATTCCCCTCTGAAGCCATCTGGTCCTGGACTTTTGTTTGTTGGAAGATTTTTTTTTTTTTTTTTTTTTTTTTTTTGCGGTACGCAGGCCTCTCACTGTTGTGGCCTCTCCCGTTGCGGAGCACAGGCTCCAGATGTGCAGGCTCAGCAGCCATGGCTCATGGGCCCAGCTACTCCACAGCATGTGGGATCTTCCCGGACTGGGGCACGAACCCGTGTCCCCTGCATCGGCAGGTGGACTGTCAACCACTGCGCCACCAGGGAAGCCCTGTTGGAAGAGTTTTAATTACAGTTTCAATTTCATTACTTGTGATAGGTCTGTTTATATTTTCTAATTCTTCCTTGTTCAGTCTTGGAAAATTGTACCTTTCCAAGAATTTGTCCATTTCTTCATGGTTCTCCATTTTATTGGCATATAATTGCTTGTAGTAGTCTCTTATAATCCTTTGTATTTCTGCAGTGTCAGTTGTGATTTCTCATTTTTCATTTCTAATTTTATTGATTTGCATCCTCTTCTTTTTTTTTCTTGATGAGTCTGGCTAAGGGTTTATCAAATTTGTTTGTCTTCTCAAAGAACCAGCATTTAGATTTTTTGATCTTCGCTATTGTTTTCTTCATTTCTATTTCATTTATTTCTGCTGATTTTTATGGTTTCTCTCCTTCTACTGACTTTGGGTTTTCTTTGTTCTTCTTTCTCTAGTTGTTTTAAGTGTAGGGTTAGATTGTTTATTTGAGATTTTTCTTGTTTCTTGAGGTGAGATTGAATTGCTATAAACTTCCCTCTTAGAACTGCTTTTGCTGTGTTCCATATGTTTTGGGTTGTCATGTTTTCATTGTCATTTGTTTCTATGTATTTTTTAATTTCTTCTTTGATTTCTTCAGTGATCTGTTGGTTATTTAGTAGTGCACTGTTTAGCCTCCATGTATTTGTGTTTTTTACAGTTTTTTTCCTGTAATTGATTTCCAATCTCATAGTGTTGTGGTCAGAAAAGATGCTTGATATGATTTCAGTTTTCTTAAATTTTCTGAGACTTGATTTGTGACCCAAGATGTGATCTATTCTGGAGAATGTTCCATGTGCACTTGAGAAGAAAGTGCATTCTACCAGTTTTGGATGGAATGTTCTCTAAATATCAGTTAGATCTATCTGGTCTATTGTGTCATTTAATGCTTATGTTTCCTTATTTATTTTCATTTTGGATGATCTGTCCATTGGTATAAGTCGGGTGTTAACGTTCCCTGCTATTACTGTGTTACTGTCGGTTTCTCCTTTCATGGTTGTTAGCATTTGCCTTATGTATTGAAGTGCCCCTATGTTGGGTGCATAAACATTTATAATTGTTATATCTTCTTCTTGGATTGGTCCCTTGATCATTATGTACTGTCTCTCCTTATCTCTTGTAACACTCTTTATTTTAACGTCTATTTTATCTGATATGAATATTGCTACTCCAGCTTTCTTTTGATTTCCATTTGCATGGAGTATCTTTTTCCATCCTTTTTCAGTCTGTATGTGTCCTTAAGTGAAGTTTGTCTCTTGTAAACAGCATATATATGGGTCTTGTTTTTGTAACCATTCAGCCAGTCTGTGTCTTTTGGTTGTGGCATTTAATCCATTTACGTTCAAGGTTATTATTGATATGTATGTTACTATTACCATTTTCTTAATTGTTTTAAGTTTGCTTTTCTGGGTCTTTTTCTTCTCTTGTGTTTCCCACTTAGAGAAGTTTCTTTAGCCTTTGTCATAAAGGTGGTTTGGTGGTGCTGAATTCTCTTAGCTTTTGTTTGTCTGAAAAGCTTTTGACTCTCCATTGAATCTGAATGAGATCCTTGCTGGGTAGAGTAATCTTGGTTGTAGGTTTTTCTCTTTCATCACTTTAAGTATATCCTGCCACTCTCTTCTGGCCTGTAGAGTTTCCACTGAAAATTCAGCTGATAACCTTATAGGGATTCCTTTGTATATTATTGTTTTGTTTTTCCCTTGCTGCTTTTAATATTTTTTGTTTGAATAATATTTGTTAGTTTGGTTAATATGTGTCTTAGAGTGTTTCTCCTTGGAATTATCCTGTATGGACTCTGTGCTTCCTGTACTTGAGTGACCATTTCCTTTCCCATGTTAGGGAAGTTTTCCACTATAATCTCTTCATTTTCTCAGACCCTTTCTTTTTCTCTACTTCTTCTAGGACCCCTATAATTCAAATGTTGGTGTGTTTCATGTTGTCCCAGAGTTCTCTGATATTGTCTTCAATTCTTTTCATTCTTTTTTCTTTATTTGTCTCCTCAGCAGTTATTTACACCATTTTGTCTTCCAGCTCACTTATTTGTTCTTCTACCTCTGTTATTCTGCTTTTGATTCCTTCTAGTGTATTTTTCATTTCAGTTATTGTGTTGTTCATCTCTGTTTGTTTGTTCTTTAGTTCTTCTAGATCTTTGTTAAACATTTCTTGTATTTTCTCAATCCATGCTCCATTCTATTTCTGAGATTCTGGATCATCTTTACTACCATTACTCTGAATTCTTTTTCAGGTACATTGCCTATATCCTTTTCATTTATTTGGTTTTGTAGGTTTTTACCTTGCTCCTTCATCTGTAACATTTTTTTTTTCCCTCTTTTTTTTTTTTTTTTTTTTTTTGAGTGGGATTGTGTTCTTGTTTTACTTGTTTGGCCTGAGGCTTCCAACACTGGAGTTTGTAGGCTATTGTGTAGAGCTATGTCTTGGTGTTGAGATGAGGAGCTCTGTGCAACCTCACTCTACTGAATATTCCCTGGGGTCTGAGGTTCTGTTAGTCCAGTGGTTCGGACTCAGAGCTCCAGCTCCTTTTATACCTGTCTGTAGCTGTCTTGGCTTGCTTAAAATTGAAGTACTATAGGGGGCCATGTGAAGAGGCCTCACTCCTAACAAGTTGCATTAGGGTTCCCAGCACAGGACTTCCCCATCTGACACTTCAGCTGCAGGCCATGTGCAAAAGCATCCCACAAGACACCATGATTCAAGATGGTGGAATCAGGCTGAGTGCAGAGAGGCTTCACCCAGCACTGGATCTCTACACTTAAAATTTTTTAAAGAGGGTAAATCTCAAGTGTTCTTACCAAAGGAAAAAAAAAAAAAAGAAATGCAAGATTCTGGTTATAGAAATAAATTGAAAAAGTGGATAGAATTGTTTGATAGTTTGTCTTGGCACATTTTATTCGGCAGTTGTCATAGACACAAATATTTAGGAATATACTTAGTGATTTACAAACCCATAATTTATAAATTTTTAATATGTTTATGATTACTTTCTCAAGGGTCTTAATTTAAACTCTTCTCTCATTTATTTATTCAAAAATATGTATTAACACAGTATTACATGCCACTTTCTAAGCCCTTTTCAGGTATATAGCAGAGAAGTCTCAGAGAATATAGAACTAGAAAAGAATAATATTGTCATTTGGCCTAATTTGTCATTTGTTTGTAGAAGTGAATAGAATTAGACAAAGGTAAGCTATTTCTATAATCTTGTCCTCCGGCTCATTCTGAAGTAAAGTCTCAGTAAAGTCTAGTCTAATTCTGCCTTGCCTGCAGACATTTATTAAAAGCTAGATATAGATTTAAAACTTTTTTATGAATTTGGTATATCCTCACCCCTCTGTCATATTTTGAGACACCTTACACGAAGCCTTGTGAGAATTTCCAGTGGCTGGATTCAAATATCTATCAGAATAGGATGAAAAAGAATCCTGCAAACAGGGTTATGACACAAACCATCTGTGGATCAAGAGTAATGTATAAAGTCCTCTTTTGAGTTTTATGCCATGTTCATAAAGGGGTAAATTCCCACTTTAAATATTTTAGCCTATCCTTATTGCCATAATAAAATAACTTTAAAAAATTAAAATTCATTTTAACAATTATTTTAATGAACAAACCTTATGGTGATGACGTGAGGTATGAAAGCTGAATCTTTCATAGCATGCAGTTTTAGAGTGTGGACTTTCTGAGTAAATGTTAGGGGATCATCTTTGGAGTAGAAATTCCTTTAAAAGGCCACCAATGGTCCCTAGTGAATAGGGACCTAGTGGTTTGAACATGGAAGAATTAATTGATACAGATATGTTTTGTAAAGAAGATATAACTACATTTCACAATCTAGAGACCATATAACCTATGTGAAAAAACCTGATTATTTTGGGGCAACTTGTTCTTCCTGAACCTCTAATATTGACTTTTTAATCCCCAAATGCACAGACATGTATTTAGTAATCATAGCTGATAAATTTTTATAGCTAAGTGACATTTTTTTACCTATTTATTGACTCTTTCAGAATAACATGTAAACTTCTCAAACATAATAATCGTGTCTTGTATACCATTTTGTATCCACTGCCTTGCACAGTATCTGAACTTTAATTGTCATTCAATAAGTATGCCATAGGTCAGTACTTTTCAGAATCCAATTTGTTCTCTTTAAAAATTGTCATTTGGCTCCTTTCCTATTTTACCTTACTCAGAATATGTAATTGCTAAATATTTGCATTTGAAATGTGTCCAACATCCCAAATGCCATTTGTATGAACCTGGAAATGGGAAGTCACTTAACATGGCCAGATGCTCTCCTGGTGTCTCCTCACCTACAGCTAATAAAGTAGTTGACCAATTGCAACAGAAGCTGAAATTTAACAGATATGGACACAGCAGGATGGACCAGCTGAACATCTGCACTGGTTTAAGTTACTCTTAATGATTAACAGATATTTACATCTTCACTATGAATGCATTTGTCTATCAGAGAAAGTAGAAATAATGAGTCAACTAGCTCCTTCTATTTTCACAAAGTTAAAAAATATATCCTGTTGTAGTCATTGGAATTTTCTGCTAACATCAGCTCATTTTGTCATTTGCTTTCCTAACACTGTTGCCATGAATTTCTTTGAAATACTTGTGTGCCAAGCATTGCTCTGCATAATTCATATAGAGGCATACCTTGGAGGTACTGTGGGTTCACTTCCAGACCACCACAATAAAGTGAATATCACAATAAAACAAGTCGCATAATTTTTTTAGCTTCCCAGTGCATATTAAAGTCAGATAAACACTATACTGTAGTCTGTCATGTGTGCAATAATAGCATATGTCTGAAAAAACAATGTACATACCTTAGTTAAAAATGCTTTATTGCTTAAAAAAAATAAAAAGGCTAACCATCATCTAAGCCTTCAGAATCTTTTTGCTGACAGAGAGTCTTGCCTCAATGTTGATAATTGCTGATTGTTCAGGGTGATAGTTCCTGAAGGTTGAGTGACTGTGGCAGTTTCTTAAAAGATGACAATGAAGTTCGCCACATCAATTGACTCTTACTTTCATGAACAGTTTTTCTGTAGCATGCAATGTTGTTTGATAGTGTTTTCACTCAAAGTAGAACTTCTTTCAAAATTGGAGTCAATCCTCATAAATCCTGCCACTGTCTTAGCAACTAAGTTTGTGTAATATTCTAAATCCTTTGTTGTAATTTCAACAATCTTCACAGCATGTTCACCAGCAGTATTTTCCATCTCAAGAAACCACTTTCTTTGCTCATCTATCAGAAGCAACTCCTCATATGTTCAAATTTTATCATGAGATTGCAACAATTCAGTTACATCTTCAGGGTCCACTTCTAATTTTAGTGCTCTTGCTGTTTCTGACACATATGCAGTTATTTCCTCCACTGAAGTCTCTTACCCCTCAAAGTCATCCATGAGCATTGAATCAAGTTCTTTCAAACTCTTGTTAATGTTGATATTCTGATCTCTTCCCATGAACCTTGAATGTTCTTAATGGCATGTAGAATGGTGAATCCTTTCTGAAGGTTTTCGATTGATTTTTCCCAGATCCATCAAAGGAATCACTATCTATGGCAGATATAGCATTATGAATTGTATTTCTTAAAGAATAAGACTTGAAATTCAAAATTACTCCTTGATCCATGGCTGCAGAATGAGTATTATATTAGCAGGCATGAAAAAAAAAATGAATTTTGTGGTACATCTCCATCAGAACTCTTGGGTGACGAGGTGCATTGTCAATGAACAGTAATATTTTGAAAGGGATCTTTTTTCCAAGCAGCAGGTATCAACTGTGGGCTTAAAATATTCAGTAAACCATGTTGTCAACAGATAAGTTGTCATCCAGGCTTTGTTGTTCTATTATAGAGCACGACAGGGTAGATTTAGCATGATTCTTAAGGTCCCTAAGATTTTCAGAATGGCAAATGAGCATTGGCTTCAACTCAAGTCACCAGCTGCATTAGCCCCTAACAAAAGAATCAACCTGTCCTTTGAGGGTTTGGAGCCAGATGTTGTCTTCTCCCTAGCTATGAAAGGCCTAGGTGGCATCTTCTTCCAAAAATAGAATATTTTGTCCACAATGCAAATCTGTTATTTAGCATAGCCACCTTCATTATCTTAGGTGGATCTTCTGGATAATCTGCCACAGCTTCTACATCAGAACTTGCTACTTCACCTTGCACTCTTAAGTTATAAAGATGGCTTCTTTCCTTAAACCTATGTACCAACCTCTGCTAGCTTTAAACTTTTCTTTTGCAGCTTCCTCAACTCTCTCAGCTTTTAAAGAATAGAAGAGAGTTAGGGCCTTTCTCTGGAGTAGGCTTTGACTTAAGGGATTGCTGTGGCTGGTTTGATCTTCTATTCAGACCATAGAAACTTTCTCCATAAAAGCTGTTTCACTTTCTTATTCTTATGGTCACTGGAGTAGCACTTTTTTTTTTTTTTACATCTTTATTAGAGCATAATTGCTTTACAATGGTGTGTTAGTTTCTGCTTTATAACAAAGTGAATCAGCTATACATATACATATGTTCCCTTATCTCTTCCCTCTTGTGTCTCCCTTCCTCCCACCCTCCCTATCCCACCCATCCAGGCGATCACAAAGCACCAAGCTGATTGGAGTAACACTTTTAATTTCCTGCAAGAACTTTCCCTTTGCATTCACAACTTGGCTAACTCTTTAGTGCAAGAGGCATAGCTTTTGGCCTGTCTTGGCTTTCAACATTCCTTCCTCACAAAGTTTAATCATTTCTAGCTTTTGATTTAAAGTGAGAGGCACTTCCTTTCACTTGAACATTTAGAGGCCATTGTAGGGTTGATAATTAGCCAAATTTCAGTATTGTTGTGTCTCAGAGAATAGAGATACCCCAAGAGAGGCAGTAGAACAGCTGACTGGTGGAGCAGGCAGAACACACTCAACATTTATTAAGTTTGCTGTTTTATGTGGGCATGGTTTGTAGAGCTCGGAAACAACTAAAATAGTAATATCAAGTATCACTGATGACAGATCAGAATAACAATATAATAATAATGAAAAAGTTTGAAATAATTCAAGAATTTCCAAAATGTGACAGAGGCATGAAGTGAAAAAATGTTGGAAAAATGGCGCCAGTAGACTTGCTTGATGCAGGGTTGCCACAGACTTTTAATTTGTAAAAAATACGCAATGTCTGCAAAGTGCAATAAAATGAAGCACAATAAAACATGGTATGTCTGTATATCAACTCATTTTCCTTCAAAATTATTGTATGGATTAAGTACTGTTTTAATCCTAGTTTTACAGATGGAGAAAGTGAGACAGAAAAGGTTGAGAGAACTTGCCCAGGGTCACACAGATTGAGAATAGAGGAACTCAGCAATCTGGCTCCAGAGTACATACTCTGAATCACTGTGCCCCTGGGTTCTCTATCATATTTTCTTAAGTGCTCTTTCATGCCCATCATAGTACATATACAAGAAAATTCATAGCAGCTTTTCTAAAGCCCACAACAACTTTAATTTCCATCAGCACTACAATGGATAAATAAATTGTGGTATACTAATATATCATTCATATATATTAATGAAAAAGAATGAATTAATGATACACTTAAAATAGATAAATTCATTAGTATTGTGAGCAAAAGAAGGCAGAAAACAGAGTACATACTGTGAAATTCTGTTTATACAGAGTTAAAATGAGCCTCTCTAACTGATGATGATTGAAGCCATACTGTTTTCCTATTTGAGTATGAGACATTGACTTGAATGCATCACATGCATACTGAAAAAAAAAATCTGATGTAATGAGAAGTTCTGTATTTTGATCTAGGTGGTAGGGAAACATTCACCAAAATACATATTTAAAATGTTTCACTTCATATGTCTTCCTGTATTTATTTGTATAATTCTATTAGCACAACATTGTAAGTCACCTATACTTTAATAAAATTTTAAAGAAAGATAATTAGCCATCTCTTGTAATTCACTTACTGAGCAACTCTTCTGTCATCATCTTTACACTGGTTGAGTAATTATTGAAATATCTCCTAAAAGTTTAGGATATATATCTAAATATAGTAATCATTCCCTTATAAAAGTACAAGTGCATTTTAATCTTTTCTGACATTTTCTCATTACCAACCAATCAATTCTTGTATGTTAGAAGAGTACAGGGTTCCACTCACCACCTCCTCAGCTTCTAAGAGATAAAATTGTTAACATTCAAATGAACAATGCAATTTCTGTTCTCTTTGGAGCAAAATGTAAATTAGAATTACTCTGCATTATTGCATTTTTTTTCCTTCAAAGTACTCATTTGCCTTTTCCTCTCTTATCAAAATTTCATTTTAAAGATTTTTTTTTTGGTTTGCTTTGTTTTATCACTTAACCTGCTATCTTTGAATGAATTCTTTCCAGTTTTTCCAATACTCAGTTCTCCATCAAGAAAATGTCAGCCTTTTGTTAGAAACTGTTGTTGAGAAGAATTAATATTTATCATCTGTATAGTCTTCTAATCACTTTCAGTATAACTCTTTCTCTTCCAATGTCACATTCTTCCAATGAGACAAGCATCGAAAACACTGCCTATCTGCCTATTCTATTCAACATTTTAGTTTGAAGTTGGAAATTTCTTTGGCCATGACAATCTTTCATGGTTAAATTAGCAACAGTGAACATGAGTTGTTAGATTTTCCCAGCATTTCTAATCAGAACATACTCAGGGAGAATTGTTCATTTGGCTCTGCCTTAGACTACTTCCATAGTTTTCTCAGCTTAAAGTCTGCAACTCAAAATTCATATTTTTTTCTTTCTGAGTTTTGTAACTTATTTTTTTCCACCATCTAGAATAAGCAAGAAATCTTTATTTGTCCCTAATAGAATGCCACTGCTTTAGCAGAAAGTCTAAATTTATCCTCTTACTTGTTAAACAATTACTGATAATGGATAAAGTTTTTATGGGTTTTGTTTTTCATTATTTACCTCTTTGTAGTGTTTTGTAACTCTCTCAACCTTCTCAAAAACATCCCTGCCAGTTCAACTATCCTTTTGAATTATTTTTTCATCTCTAATAATTCAGAGATATAAAGATTTCTGAAGTTCTTTCTCTTTAGACGTTGTTACATAAAGGCCAAGTCATTGGGAAAATACCTTGAATTGATAGCACAAACATAGAATGTCTTTTGGAGCTCCCTGAAAAGTTTTCCCTAGTGTGTGCCTATTGTGGGTCTCATAATCATTAGAATCCACTGTAGTAATTCATGAACCTGTCTTTGCCATACCTGCTCACCACTAGATTCTTTGTCCTTAAATCATTTTCTTCCTATTTCTTAAATTGTTTTAGCAAAACTAGAAAATCTGCTGCAAAACCATAGCCTATTTCAAATACTTCTCTAACATACTTATAGTTAAACTTGGTGTGCTGATAGATTACTTCTGTTGAAAAAATAGGTAATACAGGTTTACATACACACAAAAAATGTTAGTGTGTATATAGGCAATCTACAAGTACATAATAACTTATGAAATAATGTTTATGAATTCTAAGTCTTTAGGACGAATGCTATGTTTGTTTAGAAGGATGTCTTGATTAGTGCTTAAGGTAGAAGGTGGGACACCCAACACTACTAGGGAGAAATTCATCTGCATTATGGAGGTGAAAGAAATTGGAGATCCGGAGAGCAAACAGGAGGCTGAAGGGAGGAGTAGAGATTAAGGAAATATAGAGCAAGGGAACCAATTAAGATATTTTCATGTCACAGATATTTATTAAGAACCAGCTGTGATTCAGGCATTATTCTAGTTACTGTGAACACAAGATTGAACTAGAAACCCATTTCTAATTCTCAGTGGCCTGACATCTTGTAGGCAATAAAAGACATCAAATAAGTAATTGAACAGAACAAATTCAGAAAGTAACAGGTACAGCGAAGAAAATAGGGCAATGATGTGGGGAGTGAAAGTAGGAAGCTCTTTAGAATAGGGTGTCCTGAGGTATCTCTCCATGGAGCTACCCTGTGAAGCACTAGGAAGAGTGTTAGAGGACAGAGAATAGCTCTGTGAGGCATGCAAACCTCTAGACCAAGACCCTCCAGCCCAGTGTTTCAGTGACTCCAATGAACTCATAAATGTTTCATTTAAGTAATTTTTAAATATGGAAATAAAAGCATGTATCTAGATTTCATGGTGAGATCCAGACGGTGAGGGGAGCACAGAATATGTGGAACTCGCAGCTTCAGAGGCACAGAAAGCTCTGGAGTTGCTGCCTAATGGGGCATTTGGCTCCAGAGGTGCTCTATCCATATGTAGTACTTCTTTCTCAGTTAATTACATATGTTAACACACTTATAGTGGTAGCTAAATAATGAAGGAGAAAGTAAAGAAAGTCCAAAATAATGTGTGTATAAGAATGTATATCTTGGGACTTCCCTGGAAGTCCAGTGTTTAAGACTCTGCACTCCCAATGCAGGGGGCATAGGTTTGATACCTGGTCTGGGAACTAAGATCCTGCATGTGATGAGGACCAAAAAAAAAAAAAAAGTGTATATCTTAATCTAGCAACACAAAATATGTATGTTCTCCAAAGCACTAAAAACCTTACTATACTAATGATAACATATAAAATATTCCAAACAGTAATAAATGTGTGAGTATGCATGTGTATATTTATATTTATATATGCCCCTATCTTTTATCTTCAGCTAAATAAAAAGATTGAAGCAGTGGCAGATAGAAAAATTAATCCCCCAAACAGAATGGAATACAGGAGGGATACTGGCCTTGGTATCTGAGTCACTGCACCATTTGCTACCTCTAGAAGAGCTGTGAAATTAGTTAAGCTCCCTATGATAGCTTCATCATATCTAAAATGAATCTAAGTCACATAGAGTTTGGGTGAAGAATATATGAAACTGTATAGCAGCAATTGTAACAGTGATAAAGAGAGCCACTATAGTAATGTCATTACTGAGAACATATAGTTTGGACTTAAACTATTTGTGTCTACGTTCCAGCTTTGCCACTTAGTAGTATTACTGCTAATGCTTGGAGGAAGCCATGTCACTTCTCCAAAATTCACAGTTTTCAGAATTAACAAGGAGTGATCATAATAGTTCATATACTTATATATATAGCATATATTCATTATTTCTATAAAAGCATAAATTGGAGCCACTTTTATTTTCAAGGTGATTATTAGTTTATTGGTTATTGTTACTACTTTCCCTTATGCCACTTCTTTTTTGAACATTTAATTTTAAATCATCAGTGAGAGAGTAAGGAATTTAAATATATTTACTTGGTGGTTTTGGATAGCTGTTATAAGTTTCTTATCAAAGTTTGTTACTTGTGGACAAATGAGTTTCAAGGACTTTGTGAAGATTTTAACTTAAAAAAAATATGCTTCTTCATATGAAGTGAGTTGGCTCTATTATACCCTCCTCTATTCTCACAATTTTAGGAAATAATAAGGTCCCAGAAGCAGCCACAAATAGTACTATTTCTGTAGTTCAAATGTTGACATTCTCAACCTAACCGTGTCTTTCATCTGTTTTAAATGGAGAGGTTAGATGTCTGGTTTATTTTACCAGCTGTATTTAGAGTAATTAGAAGGGAAGCTGTTTAGGACCAGGACCTCTGGAAAGACCATGCATCTCTGTTAGATACCTTCCTCTTCTCTGCCCTTATCAGGCCTGTTCATTCCCACTCTAGTCCAGTGGCCTCCACAATCTGAATTTATAGGAAAAAGATCCTTCTTTTAGCAACACCATATCCTCTTGGGAAATCATCTGGTAACATGCCTTGCACTTTTGGGTTTGCACAGAGAATACAGGAGCACATCTGAGGTTCTCTTGTAGTGCAGTATTTTGTTCTTACAACTCTCACATTGACCCTGAAACTACTCCAAAGGTTGCTTAAATGTAGGACATCTGTAGCATAGGAAATTCAGTATTCTATCATATTTTATCACTATTATCAAGGAGAGCTCACATCCCAGTATATATTCCAGCTAGTAGGTTACAGGGTGACTCTTGCTCACCAGTACCATAGTGAATCTCCCAGTGTGTAATGGCTAGTATCAAAATGGGCAGGTAATAGTTTTGTCTTTGTTTAGTTTTCTCATTTGAGCCTATGGTAGCATATGACTGAATTCACAGAGAAGATGCAGCTCAAGACATCAGTGAAATCTGTTAATGAATATTAAATTTAATACATAGCTATTAGTGTGGAATTCTGATATACATTACACATGTAAACACTTCTACCTTAGTTGTTGTAATATAAGCAAAATGGTAAGATGGTCTAAATCCATGAAATCATCTGTGTAAATTTAATGTCCATAGTACAAATCTGAAGTAATAGCCCTGAATATAAACATGGAAGACACATGTATTATTTGCTCCCTCCAAGAAGAGAATGTATAACGAGCAGTGTCAGTAGCTCTGCATTATGAAAAGGTGAAAAGATACTGCTCTTACAGACATTTAGAACTGCTAGTTACTAGCCTAGGCAAAAATAGGGGGCTCAAGCTATGAGTTTTGAATTTGAATTAAGATATCCTTGAGTATCCTACATAAACAAGGCAGGAAATAACTAAACTATAAAATCCCATTTTCTTGCATTAACAAAGCCTGTTTAAGAGCACACACAGAAAATGCAGGAGTCCACATATCAGTGTGTGAGGAAAAACTTTTGAGCTGACAATAATCCTTGAAGAAAGGAGCCAGCCAGCCAGTCTATGATATCACAGTTCTCACAATAAAGAGTCAATCATAGGCGGTGGGGTGGGGGGGGGGACCTTCAAGATGGCAGAGAAGTAAGACGTGTAGATCACCTTCCTCCCAACAAATACATCAGAAATACATCTACATGCGGAAAAACTCCTACAGAACACCTACTGAACACTGGCAGAAAACCTCAGACCTCCCAAAAGGCGAGAAACTCCCCACGTACCTGGGTAGGGCAGAAGAAAAAAAGAAAAAAAAAGGTACAAAATAATAGGGACAGGACCTGCACCTGTGGGAGGGAGCTGTGAAGGAGGAAAAGTTTCCACACACTAGGAAGCCCCTTCACTGATGGAGACGGGATGTGGGTGGGGGGGGGGAGCTTTGGAGCCACGGAGGAGAGTACAGCAACAGGGGTGCAGAGGGCAAAGCAAAGAGATTCCTGCACAGAGGATCGGTGCCCACCGGCACTCACCAGCCCTAGAGGCTTTTCTGCTCACCTGCCGGAGTGGGGTGGGGGCTGGGAGCTGAGGCTCAGGCCTCGTAGGTCAGACCCCAGGGAGAGGACTGGGGTTGGCTGCGTGAACACAGCCTGAAGGGGGCTAGTGCACCACAGCTAGCCAGAAGGGAGTCCAGGAAAAAGTCTGGACCTGCCGAAGAGGCAAGAGACAATTGTTTCAGGGTGCACGAGAAGGCAGAGCACCACCCACCACCCACAGAAGGCAGAGCACTGTGTAAATGAGCTGCAGAGATGGGCTTATGGGCATGACCCACGGCTATCAGCTAAACCTCAGAGATGGGCCTGAAATGCTAATGCTGCCGCTGCAGCCACCAAGAATCTTATGTGCAAGCACAGGTCACTATCCTGGGTCCCGTGATCCAAGGACAACTTCCCTGGGAGAACACATGGTGCGCCTCAGGCTGTTGCAACGTCACGGTGGCTTCTGCCACTGCAGGCTCCCCCCGCATTCCAATTAGGACTACCGTACCCCTCCCTCCCCCTGGCCTGAGTGAGCGAGAGCACCCTAATCAGCTGCTGCTTTAACCCCCTCCTCTCTGGGCGGGGAACAGGCGCCTGAGGGCGACCTACATGCAGAGGTGGGGCAAAAAACAAAGGTGAACACCAGGAGCTATGGGAACAGAGAATAGAATGGGAAATCTCTCCCAGCAGCCTCAGGAGCAGTGGATTAAATCACCACAATCAACTTGATGTACCCTGCATCTGAGGGATACCTGAATAGAATACAAATCATCCCAAAATTGAGGAGGTGGACTTTGGGAGCAACTGTAGACTTGGGGATTGCTGTCTGCGACTGCTTTGTTTCTGATTTTTATTTTTAACTTAGTTTAGATTTTAGTGCTTGTTATCATTGGTGGCTTTGTTTATTGGTTTGGTTGCTCTCTTCTTTTATTTAATATTATGTTTTAAAATTTAAAAAAATTCTTTTTTTCTCCCTTTTCTTCTGAGCCGTGTGGCTGACAGAGTCTTGGTGCTCTGGCCTGGTGTCAGGCCTGAGCCTCTCAGGTGGGAGAGCTGAGTTCAGGATGTTGGGACACCTGAGAACTCCCAGCCCCACATAATATCAACCAGAAAGAACTCTCCTCAAGATCTACATCTCAATGCTAAGACCCAGCTCCACGCAATGGCCAGCAAATTCCAGTGCTGGACGTCCCATGCCAAACAAATAGCAAGACAGGAAAACAATGACACCCATTAGCAGAGAGGCTGCCTAAAATCATACTAAGTTCACAGACACCCCGAAACACATGACCACACACGGCCCTGCCCACCAGAAAGACAAGATCTGGCCCCAGCAACCAGAAAACAGGCACCTGTCCCCTCCAACAGGAAGCCTACACAAGCCACTGAACCAACCTCACCCATTGGGGGCAGACACCAAAAACAATGGAATTGTGAACCTAAAAGCATGTGAACAGGAGACCCCAAACACAGTAAGTTAAACAAAATGAGAAGACAGAGAAATATGCAGCAGATGTAGGAACAAGGTAAAAACCCACCAGACCAAAAAAATGAAGAGGAAATAGGCAGTCAACCTGAAAAAGAATTCAGAGTAATGATAGTAAACATGATCCAAAATCTTGGAAATAGAATGGAGAAAATACAAGAAATATTTAACAAGGACCTAGAAGAAATAAAGAGCAAACAATGATGAACAGCACATTGAATGAAATTAAACATTCTCTAGAAGGAATCACTAGCTGAATAACTGAGGCAGAAGAATGGCTAAATGACCTGGAAGATAAAATAGTGGAAATAACTACCACAGAGCAGAATAAAGAAAAAAAAAAAAAAAAGAATTAAAGACAGTCTCAGAGACTTCTGGGACAACATTAAATGCACCAACATTCAAATTATAGGGGTCCCAGAAGAAGAGAAAAAGAAAGGGACTGAAAAAATATTTGAAGAGATTATAGTTGAAAGCTTCCCTAGTATGGGAAAGGAAATAATCAATTGAGTCCAGGAAGCACAGAGAGTCCCATACAGGATAAATCCAAGGAGAAACATGCCAAGACATATATTAATCAAACTATCAAAAATTAAATACAAAGAAAAAATATTAAAAGCAGCAAGGGAAAAGCAACAAATTACATACAAGGGAATCCCCATAAGGTTGACAGCTGAACTTTCAGCAGAAACTCTGAAAGCCAGAAGGGAGTGGGAGGACATATTTAAAGTGATGAAATGGAAAAAGCTACAACCAAGATCACTCTACCCAGCAAGGATCTCATTCAGATTTGACGGAGAAATTAAAACATTTACAAACAAGCAAAAGCCAAGAGAATTCAGCACCACCAAAGCAGCTTTACAACAAATGCTATAGGAATTTTTCTATGCAGGAAACAGAAGAGAAGGAAAATACCTACAAAAACAAACCCAAAACAATTAAGAAAATGGACATAGGAACATAAATATCAATAATTACCTTAAATGTAAATGGATTAAGTGCTCCAACCAAAAGACATGGACTGGCTGAATGGATACAAAAGCAACACCCATATATATATTGTCTACAAGAGATGCACTTCAGACCTAGGGACACATACAGAATGAAAGTGTTGGGATGCAAAAAGATATTCCATGCAAATGGAAACCAAAAGAAACCTGGAGTAACAATTCTCATATCAGACAAAATAGACTTTAAAATAAGACTATTACAAGAGACAAAGAAGGACACTACATAATGATCAAGGAATCGATCCAAGAAGAAGAAATAACAATTGTAAATATTTATGCACCCAACCTAGGAGCACCTCAATACATAAGGCAAATGCTAACACCCATAAAAGGGGAAAGCGACAGGAACAAAATAATAGTAGAGGAGTTTAACACCCCTCTTTCACCAATGAACAGATCAACCAAAATGAAAATAAATAAGGAAACACAAGCTTTAAATGACACATTGGACAAGATAGACTTAGTTGATATTTATAGGACATTCCATCCAAAAACAACAGAATACACTTTCTTCTCAAGTGCTCATGGAACATTCTCCAGGATAGATCATATCTTGGGTCACATATCAAGCCTTGGTAGATTAAAGAAAATTGAAATCGTTTCAAGTATTGTTTCCAAGCACAATGCTATGAGACTAGGTATCAATTACAGGGGAAAAAAACCTGTAAAAATACAAACGCATGGAGGCTAAACAATACACTACAAAATAAATGAGATCACAGAAGAAATCAAAGAGGAAATTAAAAAATACCTAGAAACAAATGACAAGGTAAACACAATGACCAAAAACCTATGGGATGCAGCAAAAGCAGTTCTAAGAAGGAAGTTAATAGCAATACAATCCTACATCAAGCAACAAGAAAAATCTCAAATAAACAACCTAACCTTACACCTAAAGAATTAGAGAAAGAACTAAAAACCGCCAAAGTTAGCAGAGGGAAAGAAATCATAAAGATCAGGTCAGAAGTAAATGAAAAAGAAGGAAAAAATAACAAAGATCAATAAAACTAAAAGCTGGTTCTTTAAGAAGATAAACAACATTGATAAACCATTAGCCAGACTCATCAAGAAAAAGAGGGAGAAGACTCAAATCAACAGAATTAGAAATGAAAAAGGAGAAGTAACAACTGATACTGCAGAAATACAAAGGATATTGAGAAATTACTACAAGCAACTATATGCCAATAAAATGGACAATCTGGAAGAAATAGACAAATTCTTAGAAAAGTACAACCTTCTGAGACTGAATCAGGATGAAATATAAAATATAAACAGATGAATCACAAGCACTGAAATTGAAACTGTGATTTAAAATCTTTCAACAAAGACAGCTTCACAGGTGAATTCTAGCAAACATTTAGAGAAGAGCTAACACCTATCCTCTCAAACTCTTCAAAAATATAGCAGAGGGAGAAACACTCCCAAACTCATTCTATGAGTTCACCATCACCCTGATACCAAAACCAGACAAACATGTCACAAAAAAACCACTACAGGCCAATGTTGCTAAAGAACAAGGATGGAAAATCCTCAAGAAAATACTAGCAGACAGAATACAATAGCATGTTAAAAGGATCATACACAATGAAGTATGGTTATCCCAGGAATACAAGAATTCTTCAATATATGCAAATCAATCAATGTGATACACCATATGAAGGATAAAAACCTTATGATCATCTCAGTAGATGCCATAAAAGCTTTAGGCAAAATTCAACACCCATTTATGATAAAAACCCTCCAGAACGTAGACATGGGGCAACCTACCTCAACGTAATAAGGGCCATACATGGCAAACCCACAGTAAACATCGTTCTCAATGATGAAAACTTGAAACCATTTCCTCTCACCACTATTATTCAACATTGTTTTGGAAGTCCTAGCCACAACAATCAGAGAAGAAAAAGAAAATGAACCCAAATTGGAAAAGAAGTAAAACTGTCACTGTTTGTATATGACATGATACTATATTTAGAGAATCCTAAAGATGCAACCAGAAAACTACTCGAGCTAATCAATGAATTTGGTAAAGTACCAGAATACAAAATTAATGCACAAAATCTCTTGCATTCCTATACATTAATGACAAAAAATATGAAAGAGAAATTAAGGAAACACTCCTATTTACCATTCCAACAAAAAGAATAAAATATCAGGAATAAACCCACCTAAAGAGACAAAAGTCCTGTAGGCAGAAAACTGTAAGACACTGATGAAAGAAATTGAAGATGATACAAACAGATGGAGAGATATACCATGTTCTTGGACTGGAAGAATCAACATTGTGAAAATGACTATAGTACTGAAAGCAATCTACAGATTCAATGCTCCCTATGAAACTACCAATGGCATTTTTCACAGAACTAGAAAAAAAATTTCACAATTTGTGTGGAAACACAAAAGACCCTGAATAGCCAAAGCAATCTTGAGAAAGAAAAATGGAGCTGGAGGAATCAGGCTCCCAGACTTCAGAAAATACTACAAAGCTACAGTCATCAAGACAGTATGGTACCGGCACAAAAACAGACATATTGATCAATGGAACAAGATAAAAACCCCAGAGAGAAACCCACGCATATATGGTCACCTTATTTTTGATAAAAGAGGCAAGAATATACAATGGAGAAAAGATAGCCTCTTCCATAAGTGCTTCTGGGGAAACTGGACAGCTATCTGTAAAAGAATGAAATTAGAACACTCCCTAACACCATACACAAAAATAAACTCAAAATGGATTAAAGACCTAAATGTAAGGCCTGACACTATAAAACACTTAGAGGAAAACGTAGGCAGAACACTCTATGATATAAATCAAAGAAAGATCCTTTTTGAACCACCTCCTAGAGAAATGGAAATAAAAACAGAAATAAACAAATGGAACCCAATGAAACTTAAAAGCTTTTGCACAGCAAAGGAACCCATAAGCAAGACTAAAAGGCGACCTTCCAAATGGGAGAAAATATTTGCAAATGAAAGAACAGACAACAGATTAATCTCCAAAATATACAAACAGCTCATGGAGCTCAATATCAAAAAAACAAACAATCCAGTTAAAAAATGGGTGGAAGACCTAAATAGACATTTCACCAAGGAAGACATACAGATGGCCAAGAGGCACATGAAAAGATGCTCAACATTACTGATTATTAGATAAATTCAAATCAAAACTACAATGAGTTATCACCTTATGCCAGTCAGAATGGCCATTATCAAAAAATCTAGAAATATTAAGTGCTGGAAAGGGTGTGGAGAAAAGGGAACCCTCCTGTACTGTTGGTGGGAATGTAAATTGATACAGCCACTATGGAAAACAGTATGGAGGTTCCCTAAAAAAACTAAAAATTGAACAACCATATGACCCAGCAATCCCACTACTGGGCATATACCTTGAGTAAACCATAATTCAGAAAGAGACATGTACCACAATGTTCATTGCAGCACTATTTTTACAATAACCAAGACGTGGAAGCAACCTAAGTGTTCATTGACAGATGAATGGATAAAGAAAATGTGGCACATATATACAATGGAATATTACTCAGCTGTAAAAAGAAATGAAATTGAGTTATTTGTAGTGAGGTGGATGGACATAGGTTCTGCCATACAGAGTGAAGTAAGTCAGAAAGAGAAAAACAAATGCCGTATGCTAAAACATATATATGGAATCTAAAAAAAAAAAAAAAGCTTCTGATGTACCTAGGGGCAGGACAGGAATAAAGATGCAGTTGTAGAGAATGGACTTGAGGACACGGGGAGGGGGAAGGTTAAGCTGGGATGAAGTGAGAGACTGGCATGGACATACATACACTACAAAATATTAAATAGATAGCCAGTGGGAAGCAGCTGCATGGCACAGGGAGATTAGCTCGGTGCTTTCTGACCACCTAGAGTGGTGAGATTGGGAGGGTAGGAGGGAGATGCAAGAGGGAGGGGATATGGGAATATGTGTATACATATAGCTAATTCACTTTGTTATGCAGCAGAAACTAACACAATATTGTAAAGCAATTATTCTCCAATAAAGATGTGTTTTTAAAAAAAGAGTCGATCATGAAACAGGATTTAATGCTTTACAAATACTGATAATAACAATTCCTAAGTCTGAATTTGCATTTAAATTATAAATTATATGATAACATAAGTTAAATGGCAAGGATTCTGTTGTTTAATATCACACTTTGAAAAACCTAGAGAAGCAAATGCTGTACAGTTTTTAATAAATTGTGCAAATACACTCAAATGACCGTTTTATTGTGCAATGATGTGGTGTACCAGAAAAAGATTATCAGAACCTCATAATAAAAGTACAAGAATCAGAAAAAATTACATGTTTTTGAGTAAAACAGCAGTCAACTTAAAGACTTCACTAATTTCTATAGAAGAATAGTGGATGTAAACATCTTTGTTATTTATAGTGTTTATGAACATTCTGGAAACTTACAAACATTTTAGATTTAAAGTTATTTAACATTATTCTAAATGACCTTTATTGTGTATAAAATTTCGAGCATCATTATCTCTCAAACTATTGCAATATTGTTATTAAAATAGAGAAAATCTTCTATACTCATGTATAAAGTAATATTCGACTAAGTAGCCAAGGAAATTAGCCTTCCAGAGAGGAAAGGAATTTTATAAAAGTATTTCATCCTGTTCATTTTTATCCTAAATTGTCATGTTTGCAGCTTACAGCACACGTATGTTCAAAGTGGTCAAATGTGTTCACTCAAACAAATGACACAGATGGCTGACTGTCTTTGTAAACATTATTTGCTTCATGCATTTAAGAAATAAATCTTAGAATTCTGTTTATAATAGCAGCTGAAGGTCTTAATATTTATCTTAGTATTTTTATAAAACAAAGAATGAGTTAATATTGTCCTCTGATTATTTTTAGAAAACATAATTTGCACAATTTGTATAAAGTGAAACATTGTAGCTGCATTTACCAAACTATATTCCTGGAAAAAATGGTCTTATTATTGGCATACCAGTTTGAAAATTAAATGAAGGGGAAATTTTGATACAATGGTTAATTTTCAGTAGTGTTTTTATATTTCTAGAAGTATAGAGAGTTACCTTAAATATGTTCTGTTCAACTTGTTTTTAGACTCAGTGGGTAATAAAACAAAATAGTAATTTTGTTGGGTTAAAGAGAAATCAGTTGGATGCATTAACTAGCTTGTATGCTGCGAATTGAAAGACTTGCTTGAAATAATGCGTTTTTCACAATGCTGATTTTCAGGTTCACTGTTCCTATACTTAGTCATTTAAAATAAAACTTCAAGTTATATACATGTATTGAAAGGGTAAATTGTATTTATTTAGGTGCAGTATACTAATCTCAGAATGGATCTAAATCCAATTTAAAGATGATTTGATTTTTATAAACATCTAGGTAATAGAAATGGATAAATCAATATGTGTACCAGTTGTCCTGGAAATCAGCGATGAAAAAAAGCATTTTGCTCCTGAACTGATTTTTGGTTCTCTTATCAGTTCTCATGATCTACTTTCAGTGTTTACAGAAAATGGACTTTAGGTAGCACTTCCATACATTTTTATGGTTTGAAGTGGCCATAGTGGCAAGTGTAATTACCATTCTTATATTCAATCAGAGACTGTCTTCTCATATGGCTGTATTATGTATTAAATGTTATTAAATGATTTAACTCAGAAGAAAACAATCTATTCTAAAGTATAGGAAGGCAGACAAGATTGGCTTGGGCTATTACACGTGATACTTTAGTATTTACTCCGTACACGTTGAAAAATCTATTTACGCTCAGAAAAAACAAAAGGCAAGCATAGTCTGAAAGCAAATTTGCTTTTTTTTTTTTTTTCTGGTTCATTGAGGAATAGTGTCTATTTACCAAGAGCTGATCACTCCCTTTAATATGTCATTCAAATTTTTGGTCCCTAGGTAGATCATATAGGACTCTAAACAATGCATTTATTAATACTTATGACCATAAACTGTTAGAAAAGTTATATAAAGTATCCAAAAGTTTGCTTCAAAATTGTTGGTCTAGGGTATCCAAATAAAAGTAAGAGCCTAGTTAAGCCATATAATATACATTTGTTTGAAAGAAGGGAAGGACTTATATAGTTCATACAGCAATTTTGATACAGAAAAATGCTGTTTAAGTAAGGATGTAATGCAGGGAGAAAAATGAGAGGGGTAAAGGTACATATTCCATACACATTTAGAATCAGCTTGTCAATTTGAATGAAAAATCTTGCTGGCATTTTCATCTATTTTTCCATAAATTTAAAAATTATCATCGAGGAAAATTGATATCTTCAAACATTTTCTTCCAATTTGTAGACTTAACACATTTCCCCATTTATTTTGGTGTTTACTAATTTCTCTCCCTTTCTCTCTCTCTCTCTCTCTTTTACTGTGGTTACCTTAATATACTTTGTTAGATTTATTGTTAAATATTTAAATTTTGAAGTATTGTACCTGACACCATTTTAAACTTCATTTCTCATTTATTTGTTGCTGGTATATATAAATTCAATAGATTTTTGTATCTTTCCCTTATAATCAATTAATATACTAAATCCACTTAACAAGTCTAATAATTTATCTGTATATAATTTTGGATTTTCTTGGTGCATAATGGTTTCAATGACAAACAATAACAGCATTCTTTCCAGTCATCATGTATTTATTTTTTCTTATCGCACAGGCTAAGACTTCTAATATGTTGTGGAAAAATATTGTTAATGAGCACCTTTGTCTTCTTCTAGCTCTCAGAGATCAGTATTTCACCATTTTGTAAGATATTTGCTACATGATGTCAGACATATTCTTTATCAGATTGAGGAAGTTCCGTTTTATTCTTAGATTGCAAAACTGAGGTAAAATGTTTCTGTCCAGTCTAACTTGGAATTATTCAGGGAACTAAATCCTGAAAAAGCTAGTCCAGCTGGGCTAAACTAACACAATATATACCCAACATGGTATCTGTCTCTCTATTAAATTATGGGTCCTATGAGACAGAAATAGTATTTTCTGCCCATTGTTTAATCCTCACTGACTATTATAGAGCTTACTACACAGCAAACACTAAAAAATGTTGCATTAATAAATTTGAAAAATTTTGTAGTAAAAACTGGTGTGCAGTGATATCAAACACATTCATAAAAAGCAAGTCATGACATACTTTGTTGAAGTTTATTGCATTGTAAAGACCATGGACATAATACATAAATAACTAAAATGACTATCTCTATGTGAAGCTTGTGTGTGTTTTATTTTACTTGGTATATATGTGTATGTATGTATATATATATATATATACACATACACACACATATATATACATACATATCATATATGTAATGTAGATTTACTTCCTAAAGGAAACAAAGGTTATGTTTAACTCAAAATATCGCATAGACACCTTTACCACTTCACATTTCCCAAAGTTAATTCACCAGATCCTTAATTCATTAGTGTCATGAGTCATTCAATTTGGAAAGAGCTTTTTATTCCCATCATTTTACGATTCACCAAAAGTGTGTATTCTACCTCTTGATTATTACCTTATTCCTCAACTGCTATTACAGTTCCTCATAACTTCACCAGTTTCTCACTGAGTTGAAAACATATCAAACTATCTTTGAAAACATCATACATACCAAAACATGTGTTGAGGGTAGCATATGATGGTGGGAAAAGTGAAGAAAGATGGAGGAGAAGAAGCATTAATCACTCAGGTGAACAGGTAAAGTGTGTACATTTTGGTAAGCTCAGTGAGAAATAGGCACTCTTTACTTCTGCCAAATTTGGTGCTTATTACAGCTTTGTTAGGGAGGATTTCAAGGAACTTTCTTTTAGGGGGCTTCATTGGAACAACATTGGTAATTTTTCAAAATAAAATAGCTTTTTTACTCTGATGGAAATTATAATTAAACTTTATCTTTCTGGGTCCACACAGAAAAATAGAGAAAACTCACACCAGTTATTATAATGAGCAAAATTTAATATAGAGAATCATATAGAATAGGACTGAGGAACCAAAAAGGCAAAAAGAAACACAATGATAATAATGTATGAAGGAGCAACAAAACCTTGGACCAGGAGAACAATGGAAGGGATTACATAGTTACTAGACTCTAGAAGCTTAGGAAATCCTTAAGGGGTAGGTACCCAGATTTCTGAGGAAGGGATGCCCGTCAGTCATCTCTGAGGGGGACAACATGAACTCAATCCCATGATTATGTGAAAACACTGGAAACTGGCACCAAGGAGAAACGTGGTTTTCAGAGTCTCAATTCTAGCATCACCAAGCAGAATACAGAGTATAGGTTTTTAGCCGAGAAACAATAGCTTAATAATCAGTGCACTACTCAAATTGTTCTGAAGAGTAAATTAAAAAAATAACAAAAATAATATTCATTGACATCCTACTACTCAAAGAAAATAATTGCTAATATTTTGGTAAATATTTCTAATATTAAGCTGTACACATATAATCTTGCAAATGTAGCATAATTTTTTTTTTTTTTTCCATACACGGGCCTCTCACTGTTGTGGCCTCTCCTGTTGCGGAGCACAGGCTCCGGACACGCAGGCTCAGTGGCCATGGCTCATGGGCCCATAGCATTGGCAGGTGGACTTTCAACCACTGTGCCACCAGGGAAGCCCATAGCATAAATTTTTAATTTAACAAGATCTTACCGTTATGGAGCCTGCTTTACTTAGGGACCATGTATTTCTTCCCACATCAATAACTTAAATGTACATTATCATTTTAATGGCTATGTAGGATTATGTTACATAAATGTACCCTAATTATTAATCTACTCTCCTGATTATGATCTTTTAGGGAAATTTCATTTTCTCACTATTATATGAGCAATAGCGTAATAAATATCCGTGAGGACAAAAGCTGGCTGACATGTACAGTTATCTTCCTAGTATGAATTTCTATTGGAAGGATAGCTAGAAAACCAATATGCAAGTTTTATATGATATTTATTGTTAAATTACCCTTCAGAAACTTGGAAACAATTTACATTTCCACAAATATGGCTTCAAAATATCTATGTTTTCCATCTTAACCAAATATGGGTTTCTCAGTGTTAGTAATTTTTAAGAATGCAGTAATTCAAAGGATCAAATATTTTCAAATTGCAAGTTACTAGTAAAGCTAAGTATACTTTTTACATTTTATTTTTAATACGAGGTATGCTTTTTCATCAACTTTGCCTAATTCTCTTGATGAAGGACTAATTTTACCTATGGATTTGTGAGAACTTTTGAAGAATTAGCAATATATGTTGCTGTAAATCTTTTACCCAGTTTATCATTTGTCTTTAGAATTTGTTTATATTTTGTTTATAGTTTATCTTTAGAATTTCTTTGCCATGCCTATGATTTTTATTTTTACAGGACCACATCTGTCAATCATTTTCTCTATTATCTTTTTTTTTTTTTTGCGGTACGCG
Organism: Phocoena phocoena; assembly: GCF_963924675.1. Lineage (NCBI taxonomy): Eukaryota > Metazoa > Chordata > Mammalia > Artiodactyla > Phocoenidae > Phocoena > Phocoena phocoena. Next base: position 81,434,014 of record NC_089221.1, on the reverse strand, counting down.
GGCCTCTCACTGTTGTGGCCTCTCCCGTTGCGGAGCACAGGCTCCGGACGCTCAGGCTCAGTGGCCATGGCTCACGGGCCTAGCCGCTCCGCGGCATGTGGGATCCTCCCAGACCGGGGCACGAACCCGTGTCCCCTGCATTGGCAGGCAGACTCTCAACCGCTGTGCCACCAGGGAAACCCTCTATTATCTATTTGATTTTGGGTTTTTTTGTTCTGTTTAGACATACCATTTTTTTAACCACAAGACAAATATAAATATAACTACAAATGATAAATAAATCTTTCCAAAAGACTTACATTTTTGCCAACTTTCTCTGATTATATTATTTGATAAAGCATCATAAATTGCTTCCAAATGAGATTTAGTTAAAAACAACTGAACCAGCTATTATTTTGATAATTATTTTATACATTTGAACCCAAAGGCAAAATAATCTGTACCAGGAAGATGTGAAGAAATGATTGAAGAGGGAAATATTAAAGTATTAAATGATAAATATATAAAAATTATTTTAAAAATTTTTATTGGGGTATAGTTGATTTACAATTTTTAAAATAACTTTATTTATTTTATTTTTGGCTACATTGGGTCTCGTTGCTGCACGCAGGCTTTCTCTAGTTGCGGCAAGCAGGGGTTACTCTTCATTGCGGTGCGCAGTCTTCTCATTGCGATGTCTTCTCTTGTTGTGGAGCACGGGCTTTAGCCACGCAGGCTTCAGTAGTTGTGGCACGTGGGCTCAGTAGTTGTGGCTTGCAGGCTCTACAGTGCAGGCTCAGTAGTTGTGGTGCATGCATGGCTTAGTTGCTCCACAGCATGTGGGATCTTCCTGGACCAGGGCTTGAACCCATGTCCCCTGCATTGGCAGGTGGGTTCTTAACCACTGCCTCACCAGGGAAGTCCCCTGATTTACAGTGTTGTGTTTCAAGTGTACAGCAAAGTGAATCTGTTATACATATACACATATCCACTCTTTTTTAGATTCTTTTCCCATATAGATCATTACAGAGTATTGAGTAGAGCTCCCTGTGCTATATGTAGATCCTTATTAGTCATCTATTTTATATAGTAGTGTGTATATGGCAATCCCAATCTTCCAATTTATCCCTCTCCCCCTTACCCCATGGTAACCATAAGTTTATTTTCTACATCTGTAACTCTATTTCTGTTTTGTAGATAAGTTCATTTGTACCCTTTTTTTAGATTCCACATATAAGTGATATCATATGATATTTGCCTTTCTCTGTCTGACTTTCTTCACTCAGTATGGCAATCTCTAGGTCCATCCATGTTGCTGCAAATGGCATTATTTCATAAAAATTATATTTTTAAATACCATTTTTATTTTAAATGTAATTAACTTGTATTCTGTATAGAATAAAATATATTTTATAATAACAAATCATGTATTATAGCACTAATATTATTTGATTTCTAATAGGATGTTATATGAAAAATTCTCATCAATCCATGCAAATAAAAGATAAATCTTAAAGATGACATAAATGTATTAACATATAATACTTCTGTGCATTTAATTAAGAAACGATTTGTTTTACCATTGAATATAAGAGGCAATTGAGGAGCTCAAACATTGGACCAAGCAAGTGAGCATGCTTCATTTCTACAGAAAACAAAAATTTAAATAATTATATTTTACATAAATATAAAGCATTTGTATTATTTCTCAGTTAAAGGAAAGAAAAAATGATAGTGTAAGCTTAATAAAAATACAATCTCATGCAGAAATATTTTTGTTAGTAGTTAAAATTATATGTTAAAAATAATGTAGTATTTGAAATATTTCTGCAAGATTCTTTAATATATACATATGTAACCTATTTTTTAGAAGATCAAAAAATTATCCAATGGAAATGCAGGGGAAATAATACATTTATGTTTGAAGATACCTATGTATCAATGTTTAGGAATCAAAAAAATCAGACTTGGTGACCCATAGTGAGAATTAAAGTTTCCTTACTATACTTCATACAAGTGTGAGAAAATAAATGGCCTATAAGTATCTTAAAAATGCTTGATTTACAATAATCTGTTCTAGAAAGAGTAAAATATTAGTGTTAGAGAATAAATAAGGTATTTTAAGAAAAATATACGTAGTTCTATGAACTTTACTTCTCTGGCTTTCTCCTCCCTACACCTAAGCCTTTATAACCTAAATATAGCTTGATTTTACATTTTTTAAAAAGCACTTTTATCTTCCTGTATGTCAATTTGATACAAGGCACTTTTACACCTGGGGCTAAATGTTCCAGAAGAAAATTAATGTAGTTTGACATGCTGTTAAAAGCAACCTTTTTTCTTCCCCCTAATGAGAGCAGTAACTTTGGAAATGAATCTAAGTAAAATGAAAAATTTTATGTTATTTTAAAAGATAAGTTAATACCTAGACATAAAAATATATTTTTATATTTTATAGTTGACTAGTCTGGAAAAGCAATTTTCTCAAGAAATTTATTTTGAAAATTAATATACAATGACCCAAATGATGACTTCCCCATTGCCCCAAGGGATTTGTGTAGCATAAACTAAGTGAAGTCCCTTGTTATTGTCACTGAGTGTGGAAAGAATAAACTGCCATTATTTGTCCATGTCAACCTCATCTTTTGTTTTCATTTGTATTATGAAATAATTAACTATAAAATGTATATAAGCAATGTAAAATAAAAACTAATGAACAAAGCAGTTTATATGAAATGTCTGTGTATATAAGCATGTATATATATATACACAAATATATGTAATAATACAGTACGCAAAATATATGTAAATCAGAATACAGTGAACAATCTCCTACTCACCACAGAATATATATATATAATTGAACATTTAATGTATTGTTTACCTTTAATTTGGTACTTTTTCCTGACACTGCTATTTGTCTTTGGACTACGTTGTTAGAGAAGTTATTTTTTCTTCTTTTTAAATTGAGATATAAGTGACATATAACATTATATCAGTTTCAAGTGTAAAATATAATGATTCAATATTTGTATATACTGCAAAAAAATGATAACCACAATAACCCTAGTTAATATCCATCTCGAAACATAGTTGTAAATTTTTTGTGATGAGAACTTTTAAGATGTAATAATATGAACTTTTAATATGTAATAATACAGTACAATACAGTACAATACAGTACAATAATACAGCAACTTTCAAAAATGCAATACTGTATTATTAACTATAGTCAGCGTGCTGTACCATAAGTCATCCCCATGACTGATGTATTTTATAACTGGAAGTTTGTACCTTTTGATCTCTTTAACTCATTTTGTCAATGCCACCACCGCCCACCTCTGGCAACCACCAATTTGTGTTCTGTATCTATGAGTTCATTTTTGGGGTTTTTTTTAGATTCTACATGTAAGTGAAATCATACAGTATTTGTCTTTCTCTCCCTGACTTATTTCACTTAGCATAATGCCCTCGAGTTTCATCCATATTGTCCCAAATGACAAGAAAACCTTCCCTTTTATGGCTGAATAATATTCCATCGTACATACATATCACATCTTCTTATTGATTCATGCCTTGATGAACACTTAGCTTATTTCCATATCTTGGCAATTATAAATAAAACTGCAAAGAACATGAGGGTGCTTGTCTCTTTTCAAGTTAGTCTTTTCATTTTCTTTGGATAAATACCCAGAAGTGGAATTGGTGGATCATATTGTACTTCTATTTTTAATTTTTTGGAGAACCTCCATACTGTTTTCTTCAGTGCCTGCACCAATTTACATTCTCAACAGTGTGCAAGGACTCCCTTTTCACCACATCCTGGGAAACACTTGTTATTTCTTGTCTTTTTAATGATAGCCATTGAGGTGATACCTTATTGTGGTTTTGATTTGCATTTTCCTGATGATGAATGATGTTGATTACCCTTTCTTGTACCTGTTAGTGCTCTGTATGTCTTCTTTGGAAAATGTCCGTTCAGATGTTTTTGCTCTTTTGTTTTTGCTATTGAGTTGTATGAGTTCTTTATTTATTTTGGATATTAACCCCATATCAGATATATGATTTATAAATATTTTCTCCCATTTAATAGGTTGCCTTTCATTTTGTTTTTGGTTTCCTTTGCTGTATAGAAGCATTTTTGTTTAATGTAGTCCCACTTGTTAAATTTGTATTATGCCTAGTGAAATAAGTCAGAGAATGATAAACTGTATGTTATCACTTACATGTGGAATCTGAAAAATAAACGAATACATAATAAAACAGAAGCAGACTCACAGATATAGAAAACAAACTAGTGGATACCAGTGTGGAGAGGGAAGGAGGGGGAGAGGTAAGATAGGGGTATGGGATTAAGAGGTACAAACTGTTAGTATAAAATAGATAAGCAGCAAGGACATATTGCACAGCACAGGGAAATATAGCCATTATTTTGTAATAACTTTAAATGGAGTATAAACTATAAAAATATTGAATCATTATGCTATCAACTTGAAACTAATATAATAATATAAATCAACTATACATCAATAAAAAATACTATATTCATGAAATTAGTTATCTTCAGATACTTTAAAGATCCGGGCAGGTAGCTTGAATGTGCACAGTGACTTGGTTTATAAAAAATGAGCAGGGTGAAAAATGTGGTCCCGTGGACAAGCATGTTTCTTTCAGAAGCGCTTAAAGTATTTAAATAATGTCATGGCTAAACAAAACTGCCAATTACAGAAGTCTGCAAAAGGGATTCAACCTTGATTTATACCAAGATAGGTATTAATATCTCTAGATTCTTGCCTTTGGTGATTTTTTGCAAGTTGTACATAGCTTTGTAGAGAAGATTCCATACACTTTGTAAATTCCAGTTAATTGTAATTTAGAATATGTTGTCTAACCTTTCTGAATCTTTTGTTCTTCTATATCTGCATCTCTAAAAATAATTCTAAATTTAGTTACTGTACAAATTGTTTTACTTATTTTAATTTTCTCTTTTTTAGATGTTACTAAATCAAATGCAACTTTGGTATAAAAATATTAGACCATCTGTTTGGTAATCTTAAGTATACCCCCATTTTTGTCCTGTAAGAAGCTGAAAGTTTCTTTTTCATTAGAGCATATAGAATATTTTTCCAAGGTTTAATAATTGAGCAACTTAATGGGTATAAACTTATTACTTCTATTACTTCTTGTAATATGTTCAGATAATACATGATGCTGTGATAAGTGTGCTTATTAAAGAAACATAGAGCATGGTTTCTATCTTAATTCCTTATAATATCTTGAGGGAGAAAAGTGAAAAAAAAGATGCATGAGCTAAAATAAAAGGAATATAGATTATGTAGAAGTTATTAAATATCTCATGCAGATCCAGAGGATCAAAAATCTATTAGAAAAACAAGGAAATAATACAAGGTGAAGTGAAAATTTTAACAAATGAATAGAAGTAGAGTCCTAGTAGACAAGGAAGAAAGGTTAACCCTAGTACGGAAAACAAAGTAAGGGAAAAGGCAGTGATACAGAAAAAAACAAACAAACATATTTCTAGGCCAATGAGGAAACCGCACTTACAGATCATGCATGCTGCAAAATAATGGTGATTTCTAATGTGAGTCAAAGAAATAACTTTCACATGCCATTAATTGAACAATTACTGTGCAGTAGGACCCCAGTGTATGTAAGATTACGCACAGTATCTCATTTAATCTACAGAAAAATATTTTGAAATGCCTACATTTTATCTCAGGTTTTACAAATACAGAACCCCAGGTTCAGATAACTAGGTGACATTGCGAAAGTGGAACAGCTATAGACAGAGGATAGGGTTTGAACCAAGTTCGATATGATTCCAAAGATTATCCTTTTAGTTATTGACCATTATAAACAGAAACAACATCCTAAACTGCTTTCCTTAACCTCCAATCACACTGTGGGGTGACAAACTGAATTTCATCTGGAGAGTTAGCAAGGAGAATGAGCGGGTTTATTTATTTTTAGTTAAGTAAAATTTACACTACATTCTTTTATTTACCTCTTATTTTTATGTTGATTTGTGGTTGTGCCTAATTGTCATCAGTGCCAGGTTTTGTAAAACAAATGGTAGTATCACATGGACATTTTTAATGATCCTTTTGAAAAGCTCAAATCAGCATAGAGTAAAAATTCAGTATTATTACCTATAGAGTTACACCTGCTTCCTCCAATTATTTCAGTATCATCGAATTACATAAATGATAGTATAATGAAAACAGAAAGATGTGTTATATATTTTCATCATTATCATTTAGACTAAAATATTTTTTATTGCAGGAAATAAATGAAACTATTATCCATAGAAGTGCTACTGAACAGAATTTATGCAAAATTAGACCAAGCAATAATTATCACATTGACAGTAAAAAGCTTAAAAAATTCTTTTTTGTGCTTCTACACAGCTGTCCAAAAGGCACTGTATTTTTGTTTTTTAACCAATTTATTGCCTGTTGGAGAAACAGCTGTCTAAACCCATAGGCAGAACAGAGAAAACAATAGCATCTTTCAATTATGCAGTGCAGGTGAATAATTCTACAGAACAACCTTTACCATCCTGAGAACCTGGCAGAGAAAGGCTGTTAAAGGCAGTAGCATGGAAGTCAGGCAGTGTTTTGTGAATTTAGCCCTAAAAAGGGTCTCTGTAAAGCTAAACTGTTTAGGATATAAGAAGAAAAATTTATCTTTAAAGAAAAGAATGAGGTAAAATCTTCCCAAATTGAGAACTTTCTCTTCTAGCTAGAGTTACTTCATTATTAACGTGTGAGGAATAAACCCTTCTGATTATGAATGACAGTTAGGCAAACATTGTAACAGTGAGAAAACACCAAAGACCAAAGACCTTCAACTATCCTGCTACTTTACCAAATTCACTGATGAGCTCTAGTAGTTTTCTGGTAGCATCTCAGAAATCTCTGACATTCCTATACAATAATGATGAAAAATCTGAAAGTGAAATCAAGAAAACACTCCCACTTACAATTGCAACAAAAAGAATAAAATATCTAGGAATAAACCTACCTAAGGAGACAAAAGACCTGTATGCAGAAAATTATGACACTGATTAAAGAAATTAAAGATGATACAAATAGATGGAGAGCTATACCATGTTTTTGGATTGGAAGAATCAACATTGTGAAAATGACTCTACTACCCAAAGCAATCTACGGATTCAATGCAATCCCTATCAAACTACCACTGGCATTTGTCACAGAACTAGAACAAAAAATTCCACAATTTGTATGGAAACACAAAAGACCCCGAATAGCCAAAGCAATCTTGAGAACAAAAAACGGAGCTGGAGGAATCAGGCTCCCTGACTTCAGACTATACTACAGAGCTACAGTAATCAAAACAGTATGGTACTGGCACAAAAACAAAAAGATTGATAAATGGAACAGGATAGAAAGCCCAGAGATAAACCCACATACATATGGTCACCTTATCTTTGATAAAGGTGGCAGGAATGTACAGTGGAGAAAGGACAGCCTCTTCAATAAGTGGTGCTGGGAAAACTGGACAGGTACATGTAAAAGTATGAGATTAGATCACTCCCTAACACCATACACAAAAATAAGCTCAAAATGGATTAAAGACCAGATTAAGGCCAGAAACTATCAAACTCTTAGAGGAAAACATAGGCAGAACACTCTATGACATAAATCACAGCAAGATCCTTTTTGACCCACCTCCTAGAGAAATGGAAATAAAAACAAAAATAAAGAAATGGGACCTAATGAAACTTCAAAGCTTTTGCACAGCAAAGGAAACCATAAACAAGACCAAAAGACAACCCTCAGAATGGGAGAAAATATTTGCAAATGAAGCAACTGACAAAGGATTAATCTCTAAAATTTATAAGCAGCTCATGCAGCTCAATAACAAAAAAAACAAACAATCTAATCCACAAATAGGCAGAAGACCTAAATAGACATTTCTCCAAAGAAGATATACAAACTGCCAACAAACACCTGAAAGAATGCTCAACATCATTAATCATTAGAGAAATGCAAATCAAAACTACAATGAGATATCATCTCACACCAGTCAGAATGTCCATCATCAAAAAATCTAGAAACAATAAATGCTGGAGAGGGTGTGGAGAAAAGGGAACCCTCTTGCACTGCTGGTGGGAATGTGAATTGGTACAGCCACTATGGAAAACAGTATGGAGGTTCCTTAAAAATCTACAAATAGAACTACCATATGACCCAGCAATCCCACTACTGGACATATACCCTGAGAAAACCATAATTCAAAAAGAGTCATGTACCCAAATGTTCATTTCAGCTCTATTTACAATAGCCAGGAGATGGAAACAACCTAAGTGTCCAGCATCGGATGAATGGATAAGAAGATGTGGCACATATATACAATGGAATATTACTCAGCCCTAAAAGGAAACGAAATTGAGCTATTTGTACTGAGGTGGATAGACCTAGAGTCTGTCATACAGAGTGAAGTAAATCAGAAAGAGAAAGACAAATACCATATGCTAACACATATATATGGAATTTAAGAAAAAAAAGTGTCATGAAGAACCTAGGGGTAAGACAGGAATAAAGACACAGACCTACTAGAGAATGGACTTGAGGATATGGGGAGGGAGAAGGGTAAGCTGTGACAAAGCGAGAGAGTGGCATGGACATATATACACTACCAAACGTAAGGTAGATAGCTAGTGGGAAGTAGCCGCATAGCACAGGGAGATCAGCTCGGTGCTTTGTGACCATCTGGAGGGGTAGGATAGGTAGGGTGGGAGGGAGGAAGATGCAAGCAGGAAGAGATATGGGAACATATGTATATGTATAACTGATTCACTTTGTTATAAAGCAGAAACTAACACACCATTGTAAAGCAATTATACTCTAATAAAGATGTAAATAAACAAATAAAAAAGACCTTCAACTAGGGTAGACTGTTACAGTCATCATTTAGCACACCTCAGAACAGTTTCCTTCTATTTGTACAGTAAGCATTTTTTATGTACATTATTCTCCAGAAGTGTTTTACATAAGGGGATTCTGTTGATTTTGATTTCATCATCAAGTATGTGATTTATTTAATAGCACATCACAATGTATTTGTCCTATTATTGGAAAAAAAAAGAAAACCTTACCAAAGGTTAAGAGCAGTAAAAGTAGCAAACAGAGAAAGGAGCTAACTAAGCAGTTTAGGGTATGCAGTTCCATGTAAAACAAATAGAGTCAATTTACATTGTTCATATAGACTGAAAAACCACCTAGGAATTTCCCATTTCATTTATTGTATCAAACCAGGATGAAAATATTAATTCTAGCTAGAGTTAAAAACAAAAGGTATTTCTGATTTCCTGTGATAAACAAAATGATGGTTTCAGTAATTTGAAATATCTCTAAACTTCCTTAAATTTGTTACAGTATCAAATGTTATAAAAATCCTTCTCAATGTTGGTGAAAGATAATGAAAATCAGATACTCTAATTTGCATGGGAGAGCTCATTAGAGTGATATTAACAAAATTAGTATTCTCAAATAAAGACCTAATGATATGTGGTAAGCACAGTAATAATAACAGAAAGATACTGTTTAATTTTTTATGAAATTTGTAGAACAAAATTCTATCTGTAATTAATAATCTCATTTTATTCAATTGTACCAATCAAGCTACACTTTAATATGGCATAAATTTAATTATGTCACAAGCACCCCCTGAAGCCTCTGTAAATTGCCTGAGAATGTAAAAGGGTGCTAAGGAGAAAAAACATTTTTTTAAATATTTCAATTCTATTTTAATGGGGAAAACATTGCTTTCTCCTGATGACATTATGATATAGTTATTTTTCAATAAAATTGGGATTGTTTTAAACAGCTATAAAAATATTTGTCACTGGACACATCTCCAAAATCAAAGATATGCTAAAATTATGGAAATGCATTATACTCACAGTATTTAGGTTAGAAGAAAACTTACTTTATAATTAAAGCTAATCCATAGACAGTTGCAATCAAATTAACCCTAATCATTTAAAAATTCAGCATTCCACAACTAAATGAATACCACAAATATAAGGGAATATTTATGTAATAGTATTTTCATCATCGTGAATTGATGACCCAACTTTTCATATTTGAAAGACATCATATATAGATGACATTTAAACAATGGGACGGATGAGATTTTTTAGGAGAAAAACTAGAGAAAAGAAAGCACAGGACAGATGCTGGGGACAGTCATTCATAGGTGGCATAGAGGATGAAGACTTAGGGGACTGAATGGTAGCAGAAAAGTAGGATACAGAAAGAAGATACCTCCCATTCCCACCCAGTGATGGAATGATAGGTATGTTGCTTAGTGCTGAGTGTAGAGCAATATGGGGATGGTCATGTGACCACTGCATGTTTAGCAATAAAACGATTGGCAATGATAGGGCTTCCTTCGTGGTGCAGTGTTTAAGATCTGCCTGCCAATGCAGGGGACATGGTTTCGAGCCCTGGTCCAGGAAGATCCCACATGCTGCGGGCAAAGTGTACCACAACTACTGAGCCTGTGCTCTACAGCCAGCGAGCCACAGCTACTGAGCCCACGTGCCACAACTACTGAAGCCCGCATGCCTAGAGCCCATGCTACATAACAAGAGAAGCCACCGCAATGAGAAGCCCATGCACCACAACAAAGGGTGGCCCCCGCTCACTGCAACTAGAGAAAGCTGAGCACAGCAACAAAGAACCAAAGCAGCCAAAAATAAATAAATAAAATAAATAAATTTATTAAAAAAAAAAAAAGATTGGCAGTGGTAGACCAGAACACTACCAGAGAGTAGAAGGGAATAAATCAGATTGGACTGGTTTGAGGTGAAATAGGAGATGAAGAGGAATGAATTTTTGAAAATAAACCATGTGAGTTGTAGTAATCATCTAGGTTCTCTCCTGAAAAAGTAAAAAATAATAGAAATTAATCACTGGGCCATGAAATCTCTGAGATACAAAAGATAAACTTTTTTTTTTCTTTATTTTTGGCTGTGTTGGGTCTTCCTTACTGCAAACGGGCTTTCTCTAGTTGCAGCGAGCGGGGGTTACTCTTCGTTGTGGTGCGTGGTCTTCTCATTGCGGTGGCTTCTTTTGTTGCAGAGCACAAGCTCTAGGTGCGTGGGTTTCAGTAGTTGTGGCTCGTAGGCTCAGTAGTTGTGGCTCATGGGCTCTAGAGCACAGGCTCAGTAGTTGTGGCGCATGGGCTTAGTTGCTCCACGGCATGTGGGATCTTCCTGGACTAGGGCTTGAACCCACGTCCCCTGCATTGGCAAGTGGATTCTTAACCACTGCACCACCAGGGAAGCCTACAAAGGACAAACTTTATAATAAACACTAGCACTACCACTAGCCCTAGGTTGCTATGTATCTCTAGTAAGCAGGGATAGAAAAATGGCACACTTATATAACTCATGAGTTAAAACTGTGAAATATGCAGTTCACTTACCTTCATTACTCATTCAAATCAATATAGTAAGTAGAAAGTAGAATGGGTCTGAATTAATGCAAAATAAAATAAAAGAATACTCTCCCAAGCACTTCAAATTTTTAACTCCTGCTAGCTCTATATCCTAAGAAGTTTTCATTGCCTCTCCTTTCCATGTGCTTACTTAGACTATTGCTGTCCTAATGTGGTTGTAAGTAGGAGGATTTTTTGTTTGGATAGCTTCAAATAAGTACTGGAAGAAAATATGAAAAGAGAAAGATATGAAACCAAAACAGGGTTTTGTTGTTACTCCTGTTTTATAGCAATTTAGCTAGAGTGCACGCATGTTTGAGGTGCACTGAAACTGTAAATTTCTTCCTTCTTTGACAGTCTGGGCAAGTAATTGAGATAACGAAGATTTTATTTACCGGAATAATCATGATAGCTAGTGGTTGCTTTTATTGTTAAGCATTTAGCAAATATTGTCCCGCATAATCCTTACGCTAATAAAGAATTTGACTCCATGTTTTGATATTCTACTGCAAACACCTTTAAATTTCATTCCTCCCTCTTCCCCTTCTGCCCCACGTTTGTGCAAGTTGATAAGAAAGCCAGGGTGCTCCTGCCTTGGTCACTGGTGGGAAGTTCAATCCAAATGTGGGAAACTTCACCTCAGCTCCATCCTGAATAAAAACCCCAAGCCAGTTTCTTTGCTCTGCTCTCTCATGCCCTTTTTGGACCTGCTTGGGAGCTGCCCTGTTTTCCACAGGAAGAATCATTATATGAGTAATAAAAGTCTTCATATTCTTTTGCTATATATGTGCCATGATCAGTCTCAACATTGAAACTAAATTTTCGGTGTGTGGGAGGAGCTTTCCTGGATCTGCAGAGTGATTACAATAATAACTGGGTAAAAAAATTTGCTATTTCCACTTTACAGAACAGTAAACTGAAATATGGAACAGTTAAATTACTTGCCTTTAAAGAGTCTGAGCCTTAGGGTTTGAATTTGGCTATAATTGCAGGTCTGCCAATTAATTGTAGATCTGATATTGACATTTTAAATTTTTATTTATATAATAATACATTTTTCCTCATAAAATAAACCTCAGCTTAACTCATTCTGAATTAACCAAGCTAAAATCAAGGAAAAGGCAACATTTTTCAAAGAAAGCAGTATGAAAATCAACCTGTGCCAAACATAAAAGCAACTCAGTTAACTACAATTCTGAACTTATGCAGGCCACTGTATTTGATAGCAATATAAATAAAACAAAACAAAAAAAGATTAATCCTCTTTCCCCAAGAAATCTCAAATCTTACATATTAAAAAAATGCCATCTTTTTCCACCAATAAAAACTATATGTAAAAAGTTACAACTCTACAAAAGGATGAAATAGTTGTGGCAAAATATCTCAAAAAATGATAAAGAGAAATATAAGCTTTCTAATCAATAGGAATCAAATAAAATATAAAAGAATGTCATATAGACATTAAAAAAGAGAAGTAGAAATACATGGGTAGAAAGCAGAAAACAACCTTTGGTAAATAAGCAGAATTGAAAGTGCAGGGTCAAGGATAAATTATAAGCAGGCATCGGTGAGATGGGCACATCTATGTCCAGTACTACAGACATAATGAGAAAAGACTTTATAGATAAGAATCTAATGTGGTCCTAGATAGAAGGCTCTGTGGCATCACTTAGAAAGGTACTACATAAAAACAAGAGTGGATCAAAGTGAGGTTACAAAGAAAGAAGGATTTTTTTTTTTTTACTGAAACTTATTTGACATGTAACACGTAAATTTAAGGTATACAACATGTTAATTTGATACATTTACATATTATAATATGGTTGCCATTGTAGCAATAATTAGCACCTCATTACATAATTATCATTTCTTTTTAGTGGTTAGTATAATTAATTTCTAGTTCTTGGCAAGTTTGATGCTTATAACACAAGATTGTTGTCTATATTTAACTATACTGTGCATTAGATCTTTATGGTTTGTTTACTACTCTTTGCAAGTTTATACTCTTAAACAACATCTGTCCTATCCCCCATCCCCTGGTAACCACAATTTTATTCTCTGTTTTTATGAGTTTGGCTCTTTTAGATTCCACATATAAGTGATACCATACAGTAGTTGTCTCTCTCTATCTGATTTATTTCACTCAGCTTAGTGTGCTCAAGTTCCATCCATGTTGTTGCCAATGGCAGGGTGTCTTTCTTTCTCATGGTTGAGTAATATTCCATATATACTACATCTTCTTTATCCATTCATTCTTTGATATGCACTTAGACTGTTTCCCTATTAGTGCTGAAATAAACATGGGAGTGCATATATCTCTCTGATATCCTGTTTTCATGTCCTTTGAATATATACCCAGATGTGGAATTGCTGTATTGTACAGTAGTTCTATTTTTAATTGTTTGATGAATCTCCCTATTGTTTTCCATAGTGGCTGAGCCAATTGACATGCTCACCAACAGTGTATAAAGTTCACTTTTATCCACATTCTCACCAACACTTGTTATCTCTTGTCTTACTGGGATAGCCATTCTAACAGATGTGAGGTAATATCTCATTGTGGTTTTGATTTGCATTCCCTCAATCATTGGTGATGTTGATTATCTTTTCCTGAACCTGTTGGTCAGTTGGCTCTATTCTTTGGAAAAAATGTCTATTGAGTTCCTCTGTTTGTTTCCTTGTTAATGGGTTGTAAGAGCTCTTTTTATGTTTTAGATATTAACCCTTATTTGGTATACGGTTTGCTAAAATTTCTCTCATTCTGTAGGTTGCCTTTTTATTTATTTATTTATTTGCTATGCAGAAGCTTTCACGTTTCATTAATCACAGTTGTTAATTTTTGCTTTTGTTGTTTGTTGCCATATCCAAAAAATCATTGATCATTGCCAAGAGCAGAGTCAAGTGATTTCTTCCCTATATTTTTGAACTAGGAGTTTCATGGTAGCAGGTCTTATGTTTAATTTTTAAATCTATTTCAAGATAATTCTTAATTGGTGCAAGAGAAGGGTCCAATTTCATTGTTCTGCATGTATTTATACAATTTTCTCAACAGCATTTGTTGTAGAGACTATTCTTTCCCCTTTGGGTGTCTTGGTTTCCTTGTCAAATATTAGTTGGTTGTATATGTGGGGGTTTAATCCATGCTTTCTGTTCTATTCCTTTGGTCTATGTGTCTATTTTTATGCCTGCACCATGCTGTTTTCATCACTATCATTTTGTAGTACACTTTGAAATCAGGAAGTGTAATACATCTGGCTTTGTACTTCTTCCTCAGGATTGCTTTGGCTATTTGGATCTTTTGTGCTTCCACACAAATTTTAAGATTTTTTTTGCATTTATGTGACAAATGCCATTAGAATTTTGGTGAGGATTGTGTTGTATCTATAGATGGCTTTGGGAATTGTTAATATAACTATTAAATATTTAAATATGTTTAAATCCAAAATTTTGTATTTGAGAATGATATTAAAACTGCAGTCTCTGTATAGTGTAGCACCTGTCCTATTAGTCATTTTCAACATAGAAAAGAAACTGTAGACTGGGAGAAGTGAAAGCAGTGTTCTCCTGGGGCAAAGAGTGAAGTGGCTGACAGTAGAAGCAGACTAGGCAGATCTTGCAATTTACCAGAAGGATCATATGCAGCCAGAGAGGAAAGTAGAAGAGTGAATTCTTACCAGGGTTGAGAGGAAAATAGAATAGCAATTCACAATTATGTTAATACTAAGACTAGAAAGAAAATTCTCCTTTCTAGTAGTAATAAAAAATATAGACAGATGAATATAGCAATATAAATACAGGAGATAATTTTGGTCTGGATATAGAGTCCTGAGTCATTAGGGTACAGATGTTATTACCTTGTGAAGGGAAGAGGTTGACTAGGGAATGATATTAGAATAGAAGATTAATAAAGACTGAACCTTAATCCCTCAAATATGTATAGGAAGAGGATCCAGCTAGGGACCAAGAATCATCAACCCGTGAGGTAGGAAGAGAACAAAGAAGATGGTTGTTTGGAAGGAGTGTATGATCCACAGTGCCAAAAATCCTAAGAAGCAGAATAAAGAGATAACTGAGAATTGACCATTGAGAGATATAGGGACTAATACATTAGTCTGGCTAGAGCTTATTGCCTAGTACAAAAAATTCCTCTTAGACATTGGCTGAAAATCCCATACATTTCAGTTTTTAAGTTTATAATATCAAATTGTTAATCCATTAATAATTTAAACTTTTCTCAATCCTAAAATATTCTTCAAGAAAAATTTTTAAGATAGACTGCCAGTCTCCTTTTTGAGTTTCCCAAGATAAGAATTTAAAAAGACTACTATGTGTGATATTTATGTCAATATTTACCTGAATGCACACAGTTATAAATAATTTTAGAGTCTCTAAAATGAAAGGGCCCCTACATGTATACAAAACAGTATATAATATGTAAAGCTAGAAAAATGAAAACATCAAAATTGACACTTACATAGAATTAAAATATGCTGCAACTACCTAAATCATCCAGTGCTGTGACCAGTCTGATTTTCTCCCTCTTTTGAATTAATTATTGCTTTGAAATATAGTAAAAATTATAGCCCATTCTTTGAAGGAAACGAGAAAGCCACCAGCAAAATAAGTTTATCAGATAAACAGTTATAATGGAGTTTCTTTTTTATTCTTCATGAATAAACTGATATTAAAATACAAATTTTTAATTTTTTTATTATAATTAGTGGGTTTATACATTGAATATCTTCACAGACTTCATAAGTACCAAATTCTAATTTTTCTTTTTCTTTTTTTCCAACTTTATTGAGATATAATTGACATATAGCATTGTGTAAGTTTAAGGTGTACATGGTGTTGATTTGATATATTTATATATCAATTACCAACATAGCATTAGCTAACACCTCCATCCTGTCACATAATTAGCATTTCTTTTTGTGGTGAGAATATTTAAGGTCTACTCTCTCATCAGCCTTCAAGTATATAATACAGTGTTATTAGCTGTAATCACCACCCTGTATTATCCCCAGAACTTAATATTATAACTAGAAGTTTGTATACTTTGACCAGTATCATTGACCCTGCAGCCCCTGGTAACTACCTCTCTACTCTTCTATTTCTCTGCTTTTTTAGATTCCACATATAAGTGATATTATATAGTCTGTCTGACTTATTTCACTTAGCATAATGCCCTCAAGTGCCATCCAAGTTGGCACAAATGGTAGGATTTCCTTCCTTATTCTCATGATTGAATAATATTTCTCTGTGTGTGTGTGTATGTATGTGTGTGTTATATCTATTTATGCACACTTATGTTGTTCCCATATCTAGGCTATTGTGAATGATGCTGCAATGAACACAGGAACACACAGATACCTCTTTGATATCCTGCCTTCATTTCCTTTAGGTACCCAGAAATGGGATGCTGGATCATATGGTAGCTCTACTGTTAATTTCTTGAGGAGCCTCCATACTGTTTTCCATAGTAGCTATGCCAATTTACATTCCCACCAACAGTGCACAAGAATTCCCTTTTTTCCACACCTTTGCCAATACTTGTTATCTCTTGTCTTTTGGATGACAGCCATTCTGACAGGTGTGAAATGATATCTCATTGTGGTTTTGATTTGCATTCCCTGATGGTTAGTGATGTCAAACACCTTTTCATATACCTGTTGGCCATTTCTATGTCTTCTTTGGAAAATTGTCTGTTCAGTTCCTCTGCCCATTTTTATTTGTTTTTTTGTTTGTTTTGCTATTTAATTGTGTGAGTTCTTTATATATTTTGGATATTAACCCCTTATCAGATATATAACTTGAATTTTTTTTTTCTTTTTATTTTGTAGACTGTTTATTTTGGTGTCCAGAAGCTTTTTGGTTTTAGTCTCACTTACTAATTTTTGCTTTTGTTGCTTGTGATAAATATCAAATTCTTGATTTTTAGGCTGAAAAATTATTTGATAGTTAATAGACTTGAAATATGTAGTGATCAATTTTTGTCGTCTTTGAAGTAAAAATAACAAAGGAAAGCACAATTATATGAAAATTCTTCTTTTTAATAATTCACTAAGTGAATATACTTTTAAATTTATAGGAAATTTTTTCCTTTCTTTTCTTTCTCTTTTTCTAGATTAAGAGTTTTTTGAGAGCAAGAGAGTACGTTAGGCAATGCCAAATCTTGAACTATTACAGAGCAAGATAGTTAAAATTAAAAAAATAAAAAGATGGTAGATCAGCTACTCTGGAAAGCAAGTCTGAGATGTATATACAGGAAGATAACTAGGGAGTGCTCATATAATCAACACCTGCCACAAAGATTAAAGCTGAAATGTAAGGCCTTCTCAACAAAGTCCTCAGTCTATCCTACAAGGAGCTCTATAGTTAATATGGACACTTCAAATTTATTCATCATTTGGGTATGGGACCTGGGTCTTTATACCCAATATTGACTTGATATGGGTTACAGGCTGCCCTTAGAAAGGAGGAATGATTTTGGGTGAAGCAACTTTTCACAGTTAAGGGAAAGTTGTGGAAAGGGATTCAAGTAAGAGCTGTAAACCAGCAAAATCCCAGCAGCCAGGGTAATGAGTGCTTCTGTGCTGAAGGAGCTACCTGGGTCACTCGCCGAGACATCTACTACAATCCATTTCTTAAGGCACATAGATACACTTGAGTCATATAATATGGACATTGCTTTTTCGGATTCTGTCGTGCCTTGTTTCCTGGGATGAAGTTGTAAGAGGAAGGTTAGTTTGATAAATTACAACACCTGATTCTCCAGCTTATCCTGATGGCATAACTGTATATCATCACCATCTCCTCTCCCATCCATTCTAGATTCTCTATATAATCAACTAGCACCTGATTAAGGTAGCAGAAAACTGCATCCTTCTTGGACTGTGAGGGTGGGGGATTACTACGTTTTTCCATTCACAGTTAAAATTGGTCAAGGGGGTACCAAATGACAACAAGGTGAATCGACTGTCTTTCCAACCTATTCTTCTCTACTGTCTTCGTTATGCAACAAAAGTCTTACCCGCTCCTGATAATCAGGGTCAATTTACCCCTGCCAGGACTGACTCCTTTCCTTGCCTGTTAGAGTGTAGACATAAGTACAATGTGATTGGGAGGTTACCATAACTGGAGGCTTAATTGGAATATTGCTGTGTTACCTAATGAAAGTATACCTTCTCTGGGGCACAGGATCATTAAACCCAAGGAGACTGGAGTAACAGAGATGGAAAGCACACATTTTTTAAGTAGATTACTAAGAGTCAAGGTAAACAGAGCCACTGCTAATTTCACTTCTTGATTTTCAAACTAGTGTAGTTTACCAATTGGAGACACCTCACAATATAATGGCAATTGGTTTATGGTGTCTAGAAGAATTACTCCTTATCGTCACCGGGAATTATCTTCAAGATGACACTTCAACTGTATCTTCAACAGGCCCTTCCATTACTCTATCAAACTTGCAGCTTCAGGGTGGCATGATATGCAATAGGACTGGTGGATCCTATACTTAAGTGCTCACTCCTGTCATGTATCTTTTGATCTTATGTTTGTCCCTCAGTCTGACGGAATATCAGCAGATCAAATACACTGTATTACTTAAATAACACTGCTACTCTAACAAGCAGAAAAGGAAACTCCATACAAGAATATGGGTCTATCCTAGTGATGCTAAAATGCTTCCCTTTTCAGGATGAAAGGAGTCCAGTGTAATAAGCTTGTCACCAGATGGCTTCCTAGTTTCTTCAGTAAATGGTGCTATATCAGGGGCGGAGGGTTTGTCTCTGTTGCTGTGAGATTAAGCAATAGAAGGAAGGCAGCAAAAGTTACATAGTCTACACCCTTGCCAGGGTAGCAACTGTTGTGCCAATGCTGGGATGGCCATGAAAGTGACTTGTTGACATCAACTGTCTAAGTTATTCTGGATACTTCATTGTTTAGTACTCTTTCTCTAATGCATGCTTTTTAGTAGGTGTTAACCTCCAGTAAAAAAGTTTTCAGACTTAGAACCACTCCTATCCATCCTTGAACACACCTTATTCTCAGATCTCCATGTCTCTAATCTTCCATTCCTTCTCCTCCTAGACTTCTTTCTAAATAGCCAAATAAGTTGCCATTTGTATTAGTTTTTTGGGGTTGCTGTAATATCACAGACTGAGTGGCTTAAACAACTGGAATTTATTTTCTCACTGTTCTCATAGTCCAAGATCAAAGTGTTGGTAGGTTGAGTTTCTCCTGAGGCATCTTTCCTTGGCTTGCAGATGGCCACCTTCTTGCTGTGTCCTCACATGACCTTTTCTCTGTGTGCCCATCTCTGTTGTCTCTTCCTCTTCTTATAAGGATGTAAGTCATATCAGATTAGGATCCTACTCTAAAGGCCTCATTTTAACTAAATGACATTTTTACAGACTTCACCTCCAAATATGGTTACATTCTGAGGTACTGGGGATTGAAATTTCAACAAGTGCATTTTGGGAGGACAGAATTCAGCCCATAACACCAGTGCCCATGATATTATGTACAGTCTATTGACAGGCTACTTTTCTATCCACACAAAGTAGATAACCATGTGTAAAATATAAATTTTTTTCCCTCAGGACATTTATTCACCAGTCTCTTTTAGGCCACCCTTAAAGGGTACTTTAGCACAGCCATTAACCAATTTCAGTTTGCACTCACAGGTCAACTTGAACCAAACCCTGAACCTACCTTAAACCAAACTTGGACTTTTACCTCCTTTATCAGCTGTCCATGTGGCATTCTTGTGGCCATAGATGTGAGATGAGGAAGGGGCTGAGTTAAAACACTTGTGGATGACTTGGGAATCTGGGCCATCTGTACATGCAGCTTACATTTACCTTCTGGCTTTGCTTGTTCCTGATCCCAGATGTGTGAGCCATCTTATGATGGATTGCTTTTAGGTCCACCCAAACTTATGATTTGGTGGGTCTGACATCACCGGGTTCATGATGAGCAGTTACGGACACATAGTCACTTGATGTTCCATGGTCAGAGAATTATTCCTAACAAGTTCATCCAAAGTCATTTATCTGTCATATTGCTCTTAGCCAATGCAATTTTCTGTTTTCTTGTGCTTCATTATGTCTGTGACTATTCCTCTAAACACAGCCATCATTTGAACAAGTGTGCTTCCTTGGGGTTAATTCACCTTTTAAAACACACTGGAAGAGGCCATGACTTATTTCCTTTTGCTTTTCCAGAAATGATTTATAATGTGATTCATACTGCTTTAAAAACAAAAGTAATGATATGTTTTCCTAAGGTTTCTTTCTAATTTGTTGAGTCATGTCTTTCATGATTTTGTTTTATGATTGATTTACTAGTTATATTATGAGAAAATGACAAGGATCTTCTTAAATTATTAAGTCACAAATAAACTCATAACTCTTGGCATGATTGCAAGCCTAAATCAACCTCAGGTTGATTCATTAGACTGTGAAGCTAAGAATCCTTGTATGAAGAAATAAACTGAACAGCTGCTTGGTGTTGACTTACAACATTGTTGTAAATAGCTGAATAGATATTGGCCACTTGGGAGATTAGGATTTAATCTTTAACAGGAAATTCCAGTGCATGTGTTCCTTCGGGACAAGTCAACAGCTGTAAAATATGAAAGGTAGAGTACCTCCCATGGATAAATAGTTCTGATAAGAAGCATTTATCCTACTTAAGACTTTGAGAATTTGAATGTATTTACTTGGTTAGGCTGCATCGGGGTCTGTCTCAAGCAGGGGACTGAAAGTTCAGATCAGTTGAGTTATGGAGGAGGGCTAGATAAAAACTGCCAGCAACAACAACAAGAAGATCTGATTGAATTCTATTATCAAGGAAAGATGCTTAAAATAAAGCAAAGTGCATTTCATACTGGAATAAAAGTCATTTTCACTCTTTCAGTAAAGAGTACTTTGTCATGGAGGATAAACATGCTCTTGACCTGACCAGAGGTAACTGCTCCCTGGATGTTCATAACCAGGCGGCAGCATCTGCATACTGTCTAACCACATTTCCCAGTACCTTTAAAAGTTTGTGTCTAATTAAAAAAGAAAAAAAAAGTAGGATAAATCAGTTAAATTGTAACTTAGAATAATAAAATTAGAAGCAAGAAAGAGAAAGAGGTACCTTAGATTTGGGAAACCATGTTCCCAATTATGGTGAATTCATTTCAAAAGTGTTAAATTTAGAAAGTTATAATCAAGTTAAGACCATTTCAGAGTACACATTTCTATCACTATAAAGATATAATTACTTATTCTCACATTACAATTTCCTTTTGCAAAACAATAGCTGCAAAGGAACATGATTTTTACTATCTACCTTTTCTTACCTAAGTTTAGAGTTCTCCTCAAAGTTGGCAAGGAAAAATATTAAAGGAAAGGGACCAGCTGCAGCCCTGTGAATACATGGAATATAGGCCAGTTATATGGGGAAATAATTGTGGAAAACTATCGGTAGGCACTGCCACTGATGTTGAAAAAAGGGGAAAAAAAGACAGTAAATATCTTTAGCAGAATCTATTAATGGTTCTAGCTTTCATCATTTTGTGTATAATGTAAACCTGGATATAAGTGATATTTAATATTCAAAAATCAACTGACTGGTTTATGCATAGAAGGAGAGATTGTTACAAAAAAATCTTAAAAATATAAAATGTTTAGTTTCAGTTTCCCTGATGGACATAAGAGTTGACGATATATTTCTAGGATTTTTTTTTTCTTTTTTTTTTTTTTGGTACGCGGACCTCTCACTGTTGTGGCCTCTCCCGTTGCGGAGCACAGGCTCCAGACGCACAGGCTCAGTGGCCATGGCTCACCGGCCTAGCCGCTCCGCGGCGTGTGGGATCTTCCCGGACCGGGGCACGAACCCGCGTCCCCTGCATCAGCAGGCGGACCCTCAACCACTGCGCCACCAGGGAAGCCCTCTAGGGCTTTTAATATAGATTATTTAGTTTTGTTCTTTTTACTTATAATTGTATGCTTTTCTAATAGACATCTAATGTATATTCAGTGATTTGATTCCATTAGCAGGTCTTATTACTTCCAATATCCACTTAATTATATTAAGTGTATAAGACATATGCATTTAACTATTTTCATCACTATAACTTTTATAACATTTTATAAAATAAGAGGAATTTAAACATTTTAAATAATTATGTCAATTATTATTATGTAGACAAGAGGCTATGATTATGAAAATAAAGTGATCTGTCCCACAGTACCACATATAACAGCTAAACTCATTTGCTGATCAGTTGAGATAGAGATGTCTGAATTCACCTGGTGGATTGATGTCCTTAGTGTATAATGAAGGGAAGTGGGAGTTTGCAAAAGATAGTAACTTGAAACCTAAATAACAATGGGAATCTCTAACTCATTTTCTTAGGGGAGAATTCACCAGGTTTAAGAAAGTAAAAATAAATCAACTAAATAGCACCTAGTATAACTATTATAAGCAAAATTCTCCAACATATAGAAGGAGATTGACTTCTATGCACATAGTTGATGAATATTGCAGGAAACAGAAGAAATTTGAACCATAATATACTTCAACATATTTATACGTTCAAGATTTTTTTAATGGATTCAGACTAAAAAATAAAAGCAATTTAGAAGAGTTAATTCAGGAATTATTAAGTTATTGACAATGCCACTGGAGATGTTTAAACATGATTTCAAACAGTAAAAGACTACACTATCTTTTACCAAAAAAAAAAATTTAATTTCTAGTGATGTTCTTTGCCTTAAAGTCAATCTGGTCTATGTCAATGTAGCTGTGACATTTTAGTATTTTTTTGTTGAATCATAAGACTCTTACAGAAAAGTATAATCAATGTAGATGAAGATCTCAATAAATTACTTCAAAATATACATACTTACCAGATCAAGATATCCAACATTGCCAGCACCTCAGAAGTCCACATAAAGCTCCTCCTGATTATTATTTTCCTTTTCTTCCAAGGGCAATCACTGTCCTGACTTCTAATACCAAACTTTAGTTTTGCCTGTTTTTAAACTCTATATAAATTGAATCATACCAAATGCATAATTCTGTGTTATGCTCTTATTCATTTTAACTGTAGTTTGTCCATTTCAAGTATTTTATAATATTTCATCCTATACTAAAATTTCTTTTTTCTACCTATGATGGACACTTAGTTGTATCAGTTTTGGAGCTTTGACAAATAATATTGTTATGAACATTATTGTAGTTCTTTTGGTGCCCATATGCAGTTTTTCTGTTACATATTTACCTAGAAATAGAGTTGTCAGATAAAAAACACTATACCCAGTTAAATGTAAATTTCATATAAGCAACAAAAATACTTTAGTATATGTATGCACCAAATATTGCATGCATGCACTTACACTAAAAAAGGTTACTCAGTGTTTATCTGAAATTCACATTTAGCCAGGTGTGACATATCTTTCTTTGCTAAGTTTGGCAATCCTACATAGAAATAAAAATAAAGCAAAAATAAAAAATAACCTTCTTTCTAGTCAAGAAAGTATTCTACTATGTTATCTTTTAGCTTTTTTTGTTAAGTCTTTCACTTTTGCATATATGTATATCCTCTTGGATTAGAATTCTGTTTGTATTGTGAAGCTTAACTTGTGGATTTCCATTTTTTTTCCCAAATGGCAATCCAATTATATTAAAACAATTTATAGGAAAAACATTTTTTTTCTCCACTATGATCCCACCTTGGGTTTCATCAAAATTGATTAAAATATGTGGGAATATTAAATGAGCTGACATTAAATCTACAGATCAATTTGGGAAGAAATGATAGCTTCAATGTATTCAGTATTCAAACTTTGAACTTGGTATACCTGTCCATTCATTTAGGTCTTTACTTTTTCTAAATATATGTTAGTCTAGATCTAGAACATATTTTCTTAGGTTTATTCCTAACCATTTGATACTTCATTGCTATTTAGGTAGTTAACAGCTTTTTAAACATTTCCATGATTAGTATGGAGCTATCTACCATTATATACTACTCGTTCCCTGTACTTTTTTTAAAAAATTATTTATTTATTTATTTATTTTATTTTTGGCTGCACTGGGTCTTCGTTGCTACGTGTAGGCTTCCTCTAGTTGTGGTGAGTGGGGCCACTCTTCGTTGTGGTGTGCAGGCTTCTCATTGTGGTTGTTTCTCTTGCTGTGGAACACAGGCTCTAGGCATGTGGGCTTCAGTAGTTGTGGCATGTGGGCTCAGTAGTTGTGGCTCATGGGATCTAGAGCACAGGCTTAGTAGTTGTGGCACACAGGCTTAGTTGCTCTGCGGCATGTGGGATCTTCCCAGGCCAAGGATCGAACCCATGTCCCCTGCATTGGCAGGCAGATTCTTAACCACTGTGCCACCAGGGAAGTCCCCTATGTACTTTTAACAGTTGTGATTTTTGTGATTAATTTATAAAGTTATTCCCTGTCACTTGACTGTAAGATCTATAAGGCAAGAATCATGAATAGCTTATTCATCATGATATCCATGTGCCTAACTCAATGTATGGCACATAGTAGGCAGTCAATAAATATTTGTTGCAATCTCTGGAGGAAGTGTCTAACCCCTATGATTTGACAATTAGTCCTTGGTTCCCTTTACATAGACTATTTGGCTGGTACGCATGCTTCAGAAGCACAAATACCAACCTTGACCACGTGCACAGTAATCTTCTAACAATTTCCTTATGCTGGAAAAGCTTGGGACTAGTTAATTTGAATTTAGGAGATGAGGAAAAGAAAGGAAATAATTATCTCCATGACTAGATGAGGGAAAATTTATAAAATAGTCTTTCAATTTTGTTACCAAATATTTAAAATACAGGGTTGTATGGATCCAGAAAAATTACTTAGGTTTGTTCTGCATTATCAGAATCCAGAATAAAGGATGGATTCATTTTATAGACTTGGTCAGACCCTTGTAGCATTTAGTTAAGAAATCCAGATATCATGAGGGACAGTAGTTGAAATACTTGCAAACAAAACAAACAGGATAGGAAACCTCTAAAGAAACCACATTTGAAAGTTTTTTGAATCAAATAAGGGATTGTTATACCTATTCCCAAATGTCTTATGAGCTGATAGGAACATTTGCCTTACTCTGTGGTGCTCCATAGAGCAACAAGTACAAAGGATTAAACATGACAGAGGATCAGCAATTGGTTAGATATATGACAAACATTCTTAGATTTGCCCAAAGATGAAAATGTCTTATCACTCTATCAAAGATGAATTGTTTCTCCCTGGCCAGAGCACACCCTCCATTTGTGAGCATCTCTATCATCCTTCCAATTATTGGTCTTCCTCCACTGAAAGCAGTTAGAAAGGCATAATACTACTGTTAAGTCTCCTTAGTAACTATCATCCTTTAAGGAACAATCAGCCAAAGATCAATTATTTTTATAATATGAAAAAGTTATGCAATTTTCTATTCTAATATATAAAGAATACCTTATATATATTCTACCATATAGCCTAGGCATGCATCTTCTTTTAAGGAGGTTATTATTCATGAAAAAAAAAAATAACCAGCAGTGTGGTAGATACATGAACCAAAGAAAAATAGACATATGGACTAAAAAGATATTTTCTTGTTTCTAAAGAGATTAATTAGTCTCTTCCTTTTTATTTTTCTTTGAATATAATGATGATGTGGCCTAAGTTACATTGTAAAGTAATTTTTAAATATAGGGCAACAGTAACAACTGCTTCTAGTGTTGCCTACCCTGCCACTTTCTTTTTATTTGCAGGCATAAAAACATACATCAGTAGCCTTGTGAGTAAATGCAGATACAAGTAATGTAATGCACTATTTTAATTTAAATGCAAAATATTTATTGTTCTTACATAAAGTCAATAACACCCATACTGGTGAAAAAGTGCCTCTGATCCAAATCAATTTTTTAAATTACATAGAAATTTATTATTGCTCATAACTTTATATTTCTCTACATACTATGTAAATCTTTAAAAAACAGTAGCAAATCCAACTGCACTTTGTAGATCTTTGAATTTTTAATGCACCTTTATATGCCATCTTTCTTCCAAGTTGGAAAAATAATTCCTTTAAATGTTCCCTACTGGAGGGTTTCTACAGGCGTATGCTCTGTTTGTGATGTTTCTGTTTAGCTGAAGACTTCCCTAAGCCATTGAAAGGGTTTTGGTGCTCTGGCCTGGCATTGGGCCCAAGCCTCGGAAGTGACAGGGTCGAGTTCAGGAAATTGGACCACCAGAGATCTCCCTGCCCCATGTAATATCAATCAGCAAGAGCTCTCCAAGAGATCTCTGTCTCAACCCTAAGACCTAGCTCCAAGCAACGGCCAACAAACTCCAGTGCTGGATGCCCCATGCCAAACAACTAGCAAGACGGGAACACTACCACACCCATTAGCAGAGAGGCTGCCTAAAATCATACTAACTTCACAGACACACCAAAACACACCACCAGATGCAGCCCTGCCCACCCAAAAGACAAGATCCAGACACACACACCAGAACACAGGCACCAGTACCTTCCACAAGGAAGCCCACACAACCCAATGAACCAACCTCACCCACTGGGGGCAGGCACCAAAAACAGTGCGTCATACGAACCTATAGCCTGTGAACAGGAGACCCCAAACACAGTAAGTTAAGCAAAATGAGAAGACAGAGAAATATGCAGCAGAAGGAGCAAGGTAAAACCCCACCACCAAACAAATGAAGAGGAAATAGGCAGTCTACCTGAAAAAGAATTCAGAGAAATGATAGTAAAGGTGATCCAAAACCTTGGAAATAGAATGGAAAAAAACAAGAAATGATTAACAAGGACCAAGAAGAACTAAACAGCAAACAAACTGATGAACAGCACAATAAATGAAATTTAAAATTCTCTAGAAGGAATTGATAGAGGAATAACTGAGGCAGAAGAATGGCTAAGTGACCTGGAAGATAAAATAGTGGAAATAACTACCACAGAGCAGAATAAAGAAAAGAGAAAGAAATGAATTGAGGGCAGTCTCAGAGACCTCTGGGACAACGTTAAATGCATCAACATTCGAATTATAGGGGTCCCAGAAGAAGAAGGGAAAAAGAATGGGATTGAGAAAATATTTGTAGATATTATAGTTGAAAACTACCCTAATATGAGGAAGGAAAGAGTCAATCAAGTCGAGGAAGTACAGAGTCCCTTGAAGGATAAATCCAAGGAGAAACACACCAGTACACATATTAATCAAACTATCAGAAGTTAAATAGAAAGAAAAAATATTAAAAGCAGCAAGGGAAAAGCAACAAATAACATACAAGGGAATCCCCATAAGGTTAACAGCTGACTTTTCAGCAGAAACACTGCAAGCCAGAAGGGAGTAGCAAGACATATTCAAAGTGATGAAAGGGGAAAACCTACAACCAAGATTAGTCTACCCAGTAAGGATCTCATTCAGAAACGACAGAGAAATTAAAACCTTTACAGACAAGCAAAAGCTAAGACAATTCAGCACCACCAAACCAGCTTTACAACAAATGCTAAAGGAACTTCTCTAGGCAGGAAACACAAGAGAAGGAAAACACCTACAATAACAAACTGAAAACAATTAAGAAAATGGTAATAGGAATATACATATCAATAACTACCTTAAATGTAGATGGATTAAATGCTCCAACCAAAAGACATAGACTGGCTGAATGGTTACAAAAACAAGACCCATATATATGCTGTCTACAAGAGACCCACTTCAGACCTAGGGACACAAACAGACTGAAAGTGAGGTGATGGAAAAAGGTATTCCATGCAAATGGAAATAAAAAGAAAGCTGGAGTAGCAATTCTCATATCAGAGAAAATAGACTTTAAAATAAAAACTATTACAAGAGGCAAAGAAGGACACTACATAATGATCAACGGATAAATCCAAGAAGAAGAAATAACAATTGTAAATATTTATACACCCAATATAGGAGCACCTCAATACATAATGCAAATGCTAACAGCCATAAAAAGGGAAGTCAACAGTAACACAAACATAGTAAGGGACTTTAACACCCTACTTTCACCAATGGACAGATCATCCAAAATGAAAATAAATAAGGAAACACAAGCTTTAAATGATACAATAAATGAGATGGACTTAATTGATATTTACAGGACATTCCATCCAAAAACAACAGAATAAACTTTCTTCTCAAGTGCTCATGGAACAGTCTCCAGGAGAGATCAGATCTTGGGTCACAAATCAAGCCTTGGTAAATTTAAGAAAATTGAAATCATATCATGTATCTTTTCTGACCACAATGCTATGATAGTAGATATCAATTACAGGGAAAAATCTGGAAAATATACAAACACATGGAGTCTAAAAAATACAATACTTAATAACCAAGAGAGCGCTGATGAAATCAAAGAGGAAATCAAAAAATACTTAGAAAAAATGACAATGAAAACACGATGAGGCAAAACCTATCGGATGCAGCAAGAGCAGTTCTAAGAGGGAAGTTTATAACAATAAAATCCTACCTCAAGAAACAAGAAAAATCTCAAATAAACAACCTAACCTTACACCAAAGCAATTAGAGAAAGAAGAACAAAAAAACCCCAAAGTTATCAGAAGGAAAGAAATAATACAGATCAGATCATAAATAAATGAAAAAGAAATGAAGGAAAAAATAGCAGTGAACAATAAAACTAAAAGCTGGTTCTTTGAAAAGATAAACAAAATAAATAAACCATTAGCCAGACTCATCAAGAAAAAAAGCAAGAAGATTCAAATCAATAGAATTAGAAATGGAAAAGGAGAAGTAACAACTGACACAGCAGAAATACAAAGGATCATGAGAGGTTACTAGAAGGAACTGTATGCCTATAAAATGGACAACCTGGAAGAAATGGACAAAATCTTAGAAAAGCACAACTTTCTGAGACTGAAAAAGGAAGATATAGAAAATATAAACAGACCAATCACAAGCAGTGAAATTGAGACTGTGATTAAAATTCTTCCAACAAACAAAAGCCCAGGACCTGATGGCTTCACAGGTGAATACTATGAAACATTGAGAGGGGCTTCCCTGGTGGTGCAGTGGTTGAGAGTCCGCCTGCTGATGCAGGGGACACGGGTTTGCACTCCAGTCTGGGAAGACCCCACATGCCATGGAGCGGCTAGGCCTGTGAGCCATGGCCACTGAGCCTGCGCATCTGGAGCCTGTGTTCCACAACGGGAGAGGCTACAACAGTGAGAGTCCCGCATACCGCACAAAAAACAAAACAAAACAAACAAAAAAATAAAACATTAAGAGAAGAACTAACACCTATCCTTCTCAAACTCTTCCAATATATACAGAGGGAAGAACATTCCCAAACTCATTCTACGAGGCCACCATCACCCTGATACCCAAACCAGACACAGATGTCACAAAGAAAGAAAACTATAGGCCAATAAAACTGAGGAACAAGGATGCAAAAATCCTCAACAAAATACTAGCCAACAGAATCCAACAACACATTAAAAGGATCATACACCATGATCAAGTGGGGTTTATCCCAGAAATCCAAGGATTCTTCAATATATGCAAATCAATCAATGTGTTAAACCATATTAACAAATTGAAGGAGAAAAACCATATGATCATGTCAATAGATGCAGAAAAAGCTTTCAACAAATTTCAACACCCATTTATAATAAAGACCCTCCAGAAAGTAGGCCTAGAGGGAACTTACCTCAACATAATAAAGGCCATATATGACAAATCCACAGCCAACATCATTATCAATGGTGAAAAACTGAAACCATTTCCTCTAAGATCAGGAACAAGACAAGGTTGCCCACTCTCACCACTCTCATTCAACGTAGTTTTGGAAGTTTTAGCCACAGCAATCAGAGAAGAAAAAGAAATGAAAGCAATCCATTTTGGAAAAGAAGAAGTAAAGCTGTCACTGTTTGCAGATGACACGATACTATACATAAAGCATCCTTAAGATGCTAAGAGAAAAGTATTAGAGCTAATCAATGAATTTGGTAAAGTAGCAGGATACAAAATTAATGCACAGAAATCTGTTTCATTCATATACACTAATGATGAAAAATCTGGAAGGGAAATTAAGGAAACACTCCCATTTACCATTGTAACAAAAAAAATAAAATACCTGGGAATAAACCTACCTAAGGAGACAAAAGACCTGTGTGCAGAAAACTGTAAGACACTGATGAAAGAAATCAAAGATGATATAAACAGATGGAGAGATATACCACATTCTTAGATTGGAAGAATCAACATTGTGAAAATGACTATACTACACAAAGCAATCTACAGATTCAGTGCAATCCTTATCAAACTACCAATGGCATTTTTCACAGAACTAGAACAAAAAATTTCACAATTTGTATGGAAACACAAAAGACCCTGAATAGCCAAAGCAATCTTGAGAAAGAAAAATGGAGCTGGAGGAATCAGGCTCCCAGATTTCAGACCATACTACAAAGCTACAGTAATCAAGACAGTATGGTACTGGCACAAAAATAGAAATATAGATCAATGGAACAGGATAGAAATCCCAGAGATAAACCCACACACATATGATCACCTTATTTTTGATAAAGGAGGCAAGAATATACAATGGAGAAAAGACAGCCTCTTCAATATGTGGTGTTGGGAAAACTGGACAGCTACATGTAAAAGAATGAAATTAAAACACTCCCTAACACCAAACACATAAATAAGCTCAAAATGGATTACAGACCTATATGTAAGGCCAGAAACTATCAAACTCTTAGAGTAAAACAAGGCAGAACACTCCAAGACATAAATTACATCAAGATCCTTTTTGACCCACCTCCTAGAGAAATGGAAATAAAAACAAAAATTAAAAAATGAGACCTAATGATACTTAAAAGCTTTTTCACAGCAAAGGAAACCATAAACAAGATGAAAAGACAACCCTCAGAATGGGAGAAAATCTTTGCAAATGAAGCAACTAACAAAGGATTAATCTCCAAAATTTACAAGCAGCTCATGCAGCTCAATATCAAAAAACACAACCCAATCCAAAAATGGGCAGAAGACCAAAATAGACATTTTTTCCAAAGAAGTTATACAGATTGCCAGCAAACACATGAATGGTCGCTGAACATCACTAATCATTAGAGAAATGCACATCAAAAGTACAATGAGATATCACCTCATACCAGTCAAAATGGCCATTATCAAAAACTCTACAAACAATAAATGCTGTAGAGGGTGTGGAGAAAAGGGAACCCTCTTGCCCTGTTGGTTGGAATGTAAATTGATACATCCACAGTGGAAAACAGTATGGAGGTTCCTTAATAAACTAAAAACAGGACTACCATATGACCCAGCAATCCCACTACTGGGCATATACCCTGAGAATACCGTAATTCAAAAGGAGTCATGTACCACAGTATTCTTTGCAGCACTATTTACAATAGCCAGGACAGGGAAGGTACCTATGTGTCCATTGACAGATGAATGGATAAAGAAGATGTGGCACATATACACAATGGACTATTACTGAGCCATAAAAAGAAACGAAACTGAGTTATGTGTAGTGAAGTGGATGGACCTAGAGTCTGTCATACAGAGTGAAGTAAGTCAGAAAGAGAAAAACAAATACCATATGCTAACACATATATATGGAATCTAAAAAAAAAAAAATGTTTCTGATGAACCTAGGGCAGGACAAGAATAAAGACGCAGACATAAAGAATGGAGTTGAGGACATGGGGATTGGGAAGGGTAAGCTGGGATGAAGTGAGGGAATAGCGTGGACATATGTACACTACCAAATGTAAAATAGATAGCTAGTTGGAAGCAGCTGAATAACACAGGGAGATCAGCTTCGTGCTTTGTGACCACCTAGAGGCATGAGTTAGGGAGGATGGGAGGAGACGCTAAAGGGAAGGGATATGGGGATATATGTATACATATAGTTGATTTACTTTGTTATACAACAGAATATTGTAAAGTAATTACACTCCAATAAAGATGTTTAAAAAAAATATTCCCTTCCTCTTCAAACACTTTAACTTCTAATAATAAGGCAGCTAAATAGACATAAATAACATTTTAACATTTTGGCCTATGAATCAGAGAACTCTGTGAATGGATTTTTAACTGTTTTAAAGGGCTCTCAATCACACCTGACTCCCATACCGATTGGCTGAATATGTGGGAAACACACATTTTAGATGGCTTGAAGTCGTAGGAGGAAATATTCTATCATCCTGAGCCTGAGGGGTTAATCATTAAAGAATATGAGAGGTGATTATTATTGGATGGAAGCAGAAAATGGTGGTAATGAAACTATTGTTCCACATGGTGAAAAATTTTATATATTCTTCAGATTCCCATGTATTTATAAGGAAGTGTCTTTATTAGAGCCCAAGTATTTATTAGCAAGGCTTTATAGCATGAGTTACATTTGTTTCAGAGATGGGTTGTAAATGCAGATTTCTCATTAGTTAAGGAAAGTAATGAATACAACTCCATCAGATAACCTATTCTTTTTATTTATTTATTTATTTATTTTTATAAATTTATTGATTTTTGGCTGTGTTGGGTCTTTGTTTCTGTGCGAGGGTTTTCTCTAGTTGTGGCAAGTGGGGGCCACTCTTCATCACGGTGCGCTGGCCTCTCACTGTCACGGCCTCTCCCGTTGCGGAGCACAGGCTCCAGATGCGCAGGCTCAGTAGTTGTGGCTCACGGGCCCAGTCTCTCCGCGGCATGCGGGATCCTCCCAGACCAGGGCTCGAACCCATATCCCCTGCATTGGCAGGCAGATTCTCAACCACTGCGCCACCAGGGAAGCCCAGATGACCTATTCTTAATCTTCTATCTTCATCATTCTTAAATAGTCAGTTGTTTTTATTTTTTAATAGGTGTCTTTCTTGAATCAAAGGACTGTGCTCACCATTGTTTTGTAATGATAATGAGAAGAATTCTGTGTCTACCTATGGGGAATTAGACTTGCTGGTGATATTTGACTAATTGGTGAGCTTGAGAGACAGGCAAATATTAGCTTTCACATGTTGATTTTCATTTACTTTTGGCAGAAGGAGTTACATGTGTAAATTAGTGGAGTTGTTATAAGTTAGGAATGGAAATAAATGATAGGATGGTTTGAGTCCCAAATGATGCCATAAAACGGAGTTTGAATCATATGGAAAGAGAGGCTACAACACTTTTTTACCTAAAGAATTTTATGTGTCACAGCTTCTGAGAGTGGGTGACAGAAAACTACCCAGAATGGGGAAGATGGGCAAAAAGGCTGACTCTCAACCAAAATGATAATCAGAGAAGATAGATGCATATCATTCCTTTGATCTCCAGGTTGGGGAGCACCAAGTGATATCAATGAATCCAAATCAGAATCAGCCCAACGAATGGAGCCAGGACCTTCAGGCAGTCTCTCAGAAGAAGGTACCTTGTCCGAGACCTGGCTTGGAGAAGAACATAGCAGGTACCTTTATATGTTGGTGTCTTTTGGTTTTAAATTTGTATTTTGTGGTAATTCTAGATTTACAGATAAGTTGCAAAGATTACAGAGAATCTCCACATGCCCTCATCCAGATTTTGCCAATGTTAAAATTTTACATAATAATGGTCTATTTGTCAAAACAAAGAACCACATATGTGTATTACTATCAACTAAACTCTAGACCTGATTCAGATTTCCTCAGATTTTTTCTGGTAGTGCTCTTTGTCTGCTACATGCTGGATTCCACATTGCATTTAATCATCATGTCTCCTTTGTCTCTTCCAATATGTGACTGTGTCTAAGTTTTGATTTGTTTTATTATGACCTTGATAATTTTGAAAAATACTTAAGAATTTAAGGATTATTTTCTCTATTACACATACTACAAAAAAAGACAACTGTGAATCATAATCTGTTCCCCCATTTTATCAGGTAAAACTGTGGCTAAGAGAAAATAGAGAAGTCTGGCAATACTAAAAACGGAGCCAGTGCCTTGCTGGGTGCTGTGGATGTCACTAGGACAAGGAAATCTTTTAAAATGAAAGATAAACTATGGGCAGTATATGTGGGTCCAATTATCTGAAGGAAAGCTCAGAAGTTGCAAAAATAAAAAAAGACAAAGTGAACAATGAGGCAAACAGAATCTATATATATATATATAGATGTATTTCAGATTGTAAATGATTTAATACTAGAATTTTTTCAGTCCAATTATGTCTCTCTAAATTTAGTATTGCCCTTTCTGTACTTTCTTGGATTCCACATCATACTGAGAGTTTGGCAAATTCTATATCTCTTCTATTTACTAGATATACTTAAAAATAGTAGTAATAAAATAGAGCAGATTGTGCAGAATAGACTTGTTTAGAGAAGAAAATTGAAGATTATATAGCAGTCAAGAAAAGGTAAGTGTTTTACTTTATTTCTGTATGCAAATAAACATTCTCTCTAGAAATGAATCCTCTATGCACCATTTGTTGACACTGATCTGAAATAGTTCAAACTCTTATGCTTATAAGGTTTTTAATGTAGAATCTTATATTATCTATCTGTCAAGTTATGATAGACAATGAAAAATGTGTTTTGGATTCATCTGTTTCCTGCATATTGTTTTCACTTTTTAAGTCACTTGCCTCAATTTAAATGCTGTTATCAATTCTTTTATCTACCTGTTTAGAATTATTGATGTAGATGTATGGTACTGTCAAAGGCAAAACTCACCAGACAATTAAGAAGATGATTTTATTTAGGCTATTGCAATAGGGAGAACAGACCATATCTGAAGATCAGCATCTCAGCAGAGATTTTGCCTTGACCATTTTTACAGGGAGGGGTAAACAAGTTATCAACAGGGTATTTTACACTCAGGGTTATTTATTCATTTTTTAAATTTTTATTGAAATATAGTTGATTTACAGTATTGTGTTAGTTTCGGGTGTACAGCAAAGTGATCCATATATATATGTATATATACATACATATATGTATTCTTTTTTAGATTCTTTTCCATTATAGGTTATTACAAGAGATTGAGTATAGTTCTCTGTATAAGGAGGGGAAGTCTCAGTCAGTTATCTGAATAGGAAATGTTTATCTCTGTGTCTAGCTACTTTCAGGAGGATAAACAGTTCTAATTTTAGTTAATTACATGTGTTTTCATAAGTATAATTGGAAAAAATATTAGGTGATGTATACTCATTCAGATCATTCCACTTTTCTCTTTTCTACATGGTTCTGTTCTGTTGTCATTTGATATAGAGATGTTAACATGGAATAATCAGGTAAAAGCAAATTTGTTTTATATCAGAAGAAGACTTTATCAGAGAAAAGAGGATATCTGCACAGTGAAAGGGCAGAATTAATTAAAGACAGAATGAAGTTTGGGGTAGACAGCATGTTAGAGGAAGTAGCCCTTGGGATGGTAGGAACTTTGAGGGAAAAGCTGTTCAAAGATGGATTGTAGAACATTGGTGCTGTGCATCAGGATGAAATTCCACTGTTTCCAGACTTCCGTTTCAAGTAAGCTGCATAAAGATCACACCGCTTTCAACCCTTTTAGACTTGAATTTATGTTCCTTTGAATATGATGCACTGTTACAATTGGTCTTACAGAGAAAAGAAGAAGACTAGAATAAGTTATAAAAATAAAGCCATTTTGAGGAATTATACCTCCCACCACCACAAGGGTGTAAGCCAGTATCTTGAGTTAAGAGTCTCTCCTGCAGCAGTACACACGCCCTGGTGGAAGTCATGCTTGTGTAGAATGTAAAGGTGGCTATAATTACTTCAGCTTGGGGCCTTCCAAAAATGATAACAATTCATTTATTTCTTCATCTGCATCAATTTATCCAAAAATCTAAGCTGAGACTGAAGAAATTAAAATTGAAAAGTGGAAGAAGTTGAAGAAAGATTTTCCACTTCCTAATAGAGGCAAGCTTTAATTTGGTGGATGTGATTGGAGAGACTGTATTAACATCACTGCTGCAGGAATCTTAAAGGTCACTAAGGATGACCAGGACTCAAAAAAAAAGTTATGTAAAATGCAGTGTTGAATTTGACACAACGGAGTTCTGAACTCACTTTTACATATCAAATAATCTTTTAATTTTGATAAAAAAATATTTGGGGTAGTGATGGGTAAACTAAGCACCTCTGCTGCAGCACATCTGAGAGGTGTACCAAAAGTTATGGGAAGATGGTGAATAGAAAGGGATAAATGACTATAATTCAGCATTCTTTACCACTGAAGAACCTAAGGGTAAATCTGATTCCTATAAATGGAAAAAATAGTTAAAAAACACAAAGAAATGAAGCCAAAATTCTCATTGAAAGTGAAAAAAAGTTAATATTTTTAAACTATAATGGTATCTACTCTGACAGTATTAAAATGGAAATGACAGCCAACATGAAAAAGGTTTCCTCTCTTCAGAGTACATTAGAAAGCAATTATCAATATAGTCCTTTAAATAAAAACAAGAAAC
Organism: Phocoena phocoena; assembly: GCF_963924675.1. Classification (NCBI taxonomy): domain Eukaryota; kingdom Metazoa; phylum Chordata; class Mammalia; order Artiodactyla; family Phocoenidae; genus Phocoena; species Phocoena phocoena. Next base: position 81,397,067 of record NC_089221.1, on the reverse strand, counting down.
CTGAATTGGTTTATACTAGATTCACTAGAAAATAACAAAATCTAGAGAAGAAAGAGGCAAGAAATTCAATAAAACAGAAGAAAAAATTCTGATATAGACTCAGAGTAGGGATTTTGTTCACAGTAAATATTAGTGATTTAAGAAAAAAAAAAGATTCAATCATTTTCATCAAGAGTCACAAAGGGGGCAGGGGAATAAAAACATTTCTTTTTTTTTCCCCAAAATAATGACAGCAAGCAAAAAAAAAAAAAAAGAAATAAAAAGAAAAAATAGAAAAAAAACACTTTTTTACAATTAACTTTATTAATGTATAAAAGGCTCATTGAAGATTTAAAAATAGACAAATTATGAAAGGATATAAATCAGCAATTTAGAGCAAAATAACAGAGCAATTAGAGATACTAATAAATACACAGACATAAAACCTCATTTGTAATTAAAAAAATAAAAATACAAACAAGATAGCATTTTTTCCACTATTGACACCTGGTAATTGAGAGGGAAATGAGAGAAAGAGAAAACAGAGACTCAGGGAATAAATTCATGGCAACTGCTAACCCCTTTAGAACAAAATTGATGATATCTGTATGAATTAAAATTGCACTTACTTAATGAACAATAGATTCCACGTGTAGGGTTATATTTTAAACATACGCTTACATACACCAAAATATGGTTTGCAAGATTGCATATAATATCAAAATAAGTATAATAATGTGAAATTTAATTAGCAGAACTAATACATATATAGAATACAGTGCACGTATATAGAATACAGATATATACAATGAACAAGGTAGATCTTTTGTGCTGATATGGAAATACATCCAAAATATCTTATGAAAAAAAGCAATAGATGGAATGTTTATAGTACTATATATTGATAGGATAAATTGTATTAAAAAAACTATGTGTTCATATCAAAAGATAAGACTGACATGCATTTCTTTATCTAGCTATATGTTTACTTTTATGAAATGCAAAAAAATGTTAGCGGGAGGTACATTTGACAGGAAAGAGGAATGTGGAAGGGAGTATGGAATTTTCCTTTTCATTTTATACATTTGAATTTTATACATATATTTTTATTTATATTTTCAAAATTATCACTGCTGACTATCTGGAGAGTGGGGCCATTTTTTTCTCTTTATAATCTTATATCTAAAAAATTTAGTAGTATAAATATTTATAAAACTTCCTGTGAATTTTTTTGGTGAAAATTAATAATGTTGCCAGTTTATTAACCTTATGATTTGTCTTTTAATCTCCTTTAAAACATATACCATTATTTCCTTGTATCATACGAAATAGAATCATTTTGTGTGTGCTTGTGTTCTAATTATATTGTCTTACCTTTAGCAAAATCCAATGTTACCTGCTTTATGTCAGCCTACTTGTGTAGAATTTAAAAGACAAAATAAATATTCACCATTCTCATGCTCTTCAAATCCAGTGATATTTTAAAAATATATTTTTGTGATGAAGCAGAATTTTTAGGATATATTACAAAGACTGTTTTACTATACTTAGCACAATAGGTTTATAATACCAATTAAAACATATTCCATACATCTCAAATTGTTGTGTGATTGCCTCCATTTAAAGATAACTAAATAGAAATTGTAGAGAAAATGGAATTTCATAATATTTATGAGGTCTCAAAACCAGTTTTTCAAAAAGATTTATAAATAGCTAAGAAAACATTAAACATTTGCAAAAATATGACATGCTCAGGTTTTTCAGTGGAGTGTAAATATCAGCAATTACTTCCTGAGTTATTAATTTAAGTAATATGTACTAAGGTATTATTACAACCTGATGGACACAAAAGGAGTTCTTTTCATAATAGTCTGTAAATTAAAAATGTTTTAAATATTGAAATGGATATTAGAATCTTAATAGAATGAGATCTAAACATTGAACCAAATATAAAGAGAAGAGAGTTTGAATGGAAATCTGTTTATGATTAAATTTATAACTCTGATTAAATCATTGAAAGTACATAGACTGAAAGGTGCAAAAGCAGGGGGTAAAATATACATTTAATCAGTATTAATGAAAAAGAAATAATAGAATCTATCAAAAGAGCAGGATCATAGATTCTGTAAAATACCTTAAAATAGCTTTGCAGCAATATAAAATGGGAAATTGAATTTATTTTCTAACAATAATATCAGTGTGGCATAAAAGTAGAAGTGGGCAATCCAAATTTAATAACATGAATAGCATTATTATTGAGACAATAATACGAAATCATGCTAGTTTCTGCTTTTATTATCACTGTTCAGGCACAGATATTTTTAATGTGTTGTGAATTCAGGGAACTTTTATTCTTGTCTAGGTTTTAAAGAAAATAGTTAGAATTAAAAAAAGGTTTGTTTTCCGAGTTGAATCATGCTTAATTTGATACTTCTGTTTTTGCATTACACTTACTAACAGCTGAATCCAACCAGATGATATCTGTTTATGAATTCATTCACTAAAATGTGCCTTTCCCTGCAGTCACTGCAATAAAAACAATGTAATCCATTGCAGAGCTAAATTGGTGTATGAAAAACAGAACTGCTACTTTTATATACATTTTCTTTCCCTTTACCTCAGAAGCCAGATCAAAGCCTTTTATGTTATGTGATGCTGCTGTCCCTCAGGGCAGAGCAATAAACTTAAACTTTTATCCCTGCTAAGTTAGTAATATAAATGTCAATTTACTTTAGCTGAAGCCGACTTTTGAAATCAATAGGAAGGATTACTGTCAGTAGAAAGTATATCTTGCTAGTTCTTGGAAGTAAGTGGTCAGTAGTAGAAAGAACTAAGTGAATTGAATGCATTGTTCTCAAAATGTTGTCAGTGAAATTTTATAATTTCCTATGGACTGCTTTCCAGTTGGTGTTGCTGATATTAAATTATAAAACTCAGAGTCTGTTCACAGCTCCTATTGTGTTTGAGTATCTATCCTGAACACCGAACCTCAATTTTCCTGGCTTGAATCTTTCCACTTACTCACAGCCATCTTTGGAGGAGAAAAAATAAAATAAAAACCAGTAAGCATACAAGATTTAGGAGCCATGCCCTCAAAGGATTTCCATGCATGCATGTGACTATCAATCTCTGAAATTTGTAGTAGAGGTTGAACAAATATTTCCAAGAAGACATAATTTTAAATCTGTTCAATAATGTGCATTTCAGGAAAGAGAATAGCAAAGATTGACTTATAAAGGTATTTAAAAGTTATTAATGACATTTAAATAATGGATTTTTAATATACGACATATTTTTATGAAATTATATTTCAAGTTAAATTTCAGAACTGGAATACTACAAAAGTAGTAATTAGGGTTACCTACAACCTTATCCTACTCTATTTAATTGAACAGGTGAAAAGGTTTTGGTTGTAGTCTTTCTTAGTAGTGTTTTGTTTTTTGTTTTGTTTGTTTGTTGTCTACTTCCTTCTGTCATTGAGGCAGCTGACATACAGAAACCCTAGTAGACTAAGCTATCAACGGAGAATCTGTTAGGTAAAATAGAGAAATATTCAATGCCACAAAGGATTAGGTAAATAATTCAAGACCTTTGAATACTCAAGAGGATTACTGTTAATTATTGTTCAATATAGAAAGGTAAGGACATGGGAAGTAAAAGTCTTATCTTCTCCTAAAATTCCCTACCACTTTTTTTGTTGTTGTTAGCTTTTTCACTATATGAGGTGAAGAAAAGATCTGACCTGGATAAACAATTTATTGAACAATTATTCAGCACCCAACACTAAATGGATACAGAAAACACATATTCCATTTGCAGTCCTCCAGGAACTACAATCCAATATCAGTCTGGATTCAGGAACGAAAACAGAAGCTACTCTGCACTGAGTATATTTTTAAAGATTTTTTTGCTGTGGACCATTTTTAAAGTCTTTATTGAATTTATTACAATATTGCTTCTGTTTTATGTTTCGGTATTTTGGCCATGAGGCATGTGGGATCTTAGCTCCCCGACCAGGGATTGAACCTGCACTCCCTGCATTGGAACGCAAAGTCTTAACCACTGGACCACCAGGGAAGTCCTTGAATGGAATATTGAATTAGATCTTCACATGACTTTGAAATTGCTTGGAAGGCGAAATTCAGGGAAAGTTTATACCAGTTGTTTGGGGAGCAGCCACTGAATGTCATAGACACTGACACTGAAGGTTTTTTTTCTCCTGAAGAACTGAACCAGAGATCCTCAAGTGTCTGCCTGTAAACTGCTACATTCTTTGAGGACTTTTGAGGAGCACCCAACAAATTGTCCAGTCTGTTACAGTGAAGAGGGTAGTCCTGAAGAGTTTGCCAGGGTGCTCCTGTGAACTTCACTTCTACACAGGAAATAATGGCTTCCCCTTCACTCCAGCCTTTGAAAAGTCCTGAATTCCTGTCATAGGAAAATCTTATCCAATAACCATACAGTGAAGGTGATTCTGGAAAATGTAGTTCCCACTTCACAGTTGGAAGTGATGCCTAATTGATCTCAGACAGTCCTGTATAGTGCATATATAATGTTTGTGGACTTAGCATCTATGCATACTCCCTTTATACATATTAAAGTTCTGACCAAACGTAATAGCATCATGCTTTGCTTATCTTGTCAGAAATATCCTTGTAAGGTCAAGGGAATGAATTGTCTTCTCCCCAAAAGGGGAGATATAAAATCCCATATGCCATTCTATTCATCTTGATAGTGTTCATATCTTTTCTAGCTCAGTCACTTTCCCTCTTAGGTATCTTGAAACTTAAAGATATAAAATATAAATTCAATATCTAGTGACCCCATTTACATTAAATAATAAGAGAACCAAGAGAGAAAGATGAAAAACTGATTAATATCTACAAATATATATATATATATATATATATATATATATATATATATATATATATATATATAAGCAAAAAAGAAAATATGAATACTCACTACAATCCTTGCTTTTTGTATCAGGTCACATTGTCATAGTTGGTATTTGTAACTTCCCTTATCACTACCCCTTCCACATTCCCTTCATACTCAGCCAGCATGACAGCTAATCATAGTTTTTTGTCTGGTGAGTTCTCAGATTTACTGCCAGAAGAACCTGTGTCCTAAGTAATGACCATGTGTGAAGTAGTTCTATTTTTCTATTACTTTTTACCAGAAAACACAGATGTAGTAAGAGAATATCCTGAATTCCAGGCCTACTTCTCTATGCTACCATTGAGTAGTAGAAAGCTGATCAAGACAAATCAGCCCCACTAATGCAACAAACCTCTTCTTTTTACCTAGTGCTTCAGTAGCAGAAGGAGCACAAAATGCTCAACTTCTGGTTTAACGGAATCAATCTTGAGTCCCTTGGTGAAAACATCCTTCCCTTAGGAAACATGACTTCCAGATCATCAGAGCCAAATACTGTGAAAATACAAAATGAAAGTTTTTCTAATAGGAAATTAAGAACCATATTATGAACAACTACTCTCATGTCCACACCTTGGTCCTTGGACCTATGTATCTGGCTATAAGAGAAGGAGTGCTATTAAGCTGATCACTAGTGCAGAGCATATAACACATCCTACAGGACGTTGCCCACACAGTTTACTCTGCAGATACTGTTTTCTAAATATTTCGCAGCTCTTTAACAGCTTTAAGGTTGTTGCATGTATAACAAGGCTTTATGGTAAATGACGGCACATGATTATGAATAGAGCATTATGTAAGGCAGGAAAATCAGGTCTATCTTCAGAGTATCTATTCTTAGGAAACACAGATGCTGCCATTTCCAATATGAAGATATGCAAGATAATCAACCTGTTACCAGGTAACATGTTTGTCCCAGGGGATTGTTGTCATATTGGGAGCTCACTGCTTATCATTGCCACTAGCAAGTAGCTCTAGCCAAAGCAAAACTTGGATAGAGGAAGTACTATGTATTAAAGTCTACAACTAACCTCTATTCCTATCACCATGGTCAATTAATTCAAGAGGCCATTGAGAAAGATATTGGGTTTCTGGGCAGAGAGGCTGTAAGACATACATAGAACTGATCATCTTTCCTACCAGGATATTAAGAGCTTTCTCTGTTGTGGTTATACTTTTTGCCCCTCCTAAATGTCCTTTGACCTATCTCCTCCCTTCACATCTTGTCATCAATTTATGGATCATGTTTTTTTCCTGCTTCATGCCATCCAGCCAACATGTGAGTCATGGATCATGAATCACTGTAGATGACTCTGGTCATCTCTACAACCAGAAGTGAGCAATCGCACATTTTACTTGAACTTCCTTTACTGAGAATTTCCTTTACCACTATCATCATTTAAGAACCCCCTGATTGAGACTGCAAGGTTGATATTTTCTACCAGCAGGTGGTGCAAAGTTCAACTTTTTCTGCAGTCAGCTAATTATAGGAAATTCCTCATGAGGTCATGTATATGGGTTGAAAAGGGAGCTGTATATCAGGAGGAGATGCCATAAGAATTTGGCCTACTTAGTAGGGCTTGGAACATAATGGAACTTACTTGTTCCTTATAGAGTTCCTAGAGCTTGATCTCATATATCAAATTTGTTTGATATGGAAAGCTGTTGTGAATGCCAAAATTTATGACTTGGTAGGTCAGAAAATACCTATTTCAGAATGGGAATCTTAGGTCACAAATAACTTGATGGCTCACAGTCAAGCATTCAATCATCTTCTAGGACATAGTATTAAGTCAAAAGTGTTTCTCAAAAGGAGAGGCATTGTATGTAGAAAATGCACAGGGCTTAGCTATAAAGTCTTAAGGATTAATGACATGGTTACCAAAATACCTTACATTGTATCTATCTGTTACAGACACATCCCGACAACATCCATGTTGATCTAACCATTACATCTTGTACCTATTCTTCGTCTGTTTTTAATGTAATAATACTGTGTAACTGTGCCTTTGTGTCACCAACAAATATTTTTTTATGTTTATGGGTGTGCAGGCCAACTATGGTTTGAGTACATCTGAGCTCAGTTTGTTGGCTTTGCTTGAATCTGTAAGAAGAGTGGGCTTGTCTCCAGGTAGCTAATAGGGTTCAATTCTATTCTTCAAGGCTTCAGGATAGATTTTGTTGGAAGGCTCTTCTCCAGACTTGGGCTGAGCTCCAGGGTGCTGACTGGCTTTAGGTTACAGTAGAATAATGCTTCCCCAAAGACGTCCACATTTTCTTCACCAGACCTGGAACTGTGTTACGTTACATGGCAAAAGGAACTTTGCAGATACATTACAGTTATGAACATTAAGATGGGGATATTATCTTGGATTAAATGGGTGGGTGCTGTATAATGTCATAAATCATTAATAACAGAGAAACCAATGAAAGAAGTGATTAGGGTGTGGCCTTAATCAGGTGCTCAGAGGGGAACTTGGCCAGCCTTTAGCCAGGGCTTCAAAATTGTCAGGACAGCACTGAAAAAAACCCCGAAAAACAACAAACCCCTAAAAGGTATATTACATCATGAAGCAAATATTAAGTGAATTTTTCTAAGAATGAGTCTAGAAAAATAAATAAATTTCACAAGATTGTACGGTAAATGACAAATGGTGGATAAGTGCTATTGATAATAAGTATTTTAATACTGAACAGAACAGACTATGAATTAGTTGGTAGAAAAGCTTTTCCAAAGCAAGAAAAGGTTAAATTATGAAATAGCTATAATTGAGTTAACTTGAGAGGAGGTGAAGTCCAAGCAAAGATAACAGACATATATGTGGTGTGTGGGTGATAGTATATGATAGTATATATATATATATATATATATATACACTATATGTATATATATATATGTAAGATATATATTATATATATATAATATATTATATATGTCTTATAAATTATATAACAATATATATTATATGATATATAGTATATATCATATATATAATATATATTATATCATATAATATATACTATATGTATTATATCTGTATTATATGTATTATACATATATGTATTATGTATATGTATATATGTATTATGTATATATATATACTATATGTAGTATATATGTATTATATGTATTATATATATACTATATATATAGTATATAATATATACTATATGTATTATTACTATAATATATACTAATGTATCATATTGTATATTATATATATTATATATTTATGAATATTGTTATATATCATATATATACTATATAAAATATACTATATGATATAACATTTGTATTATATATGATACATGCAATATATATTAAATTATATTAACTATATAATATATAGTAATTATAATATAATTATTATATTATATAATATAATTATATATAATATACATATTATATGAAACATATGTAGATATTTATGTATATTATACATTATATATTAATGAATTATATATAGTTCATAAAGTGTATATAATGTATGTACTATATATTTTATATTACACATATTATATGATATATAATAGATACTATAAATTTTATTATATACTATATATGTATATTATGTATGTATATAATATATATACTATATATACTATTTATTATATATGTAATTTATTTTATGTTATATTACATATATATGATATAATACATACAATATACTTTATTATATAATATATATAATATGTATATTATATATAATATATACTACACTATATATGCTATATAATATATGTATTAATTTATATTATAGGTTATATTACATATATATGATATAATACACACTATATATTTTATAAAATATCTTATTGTATAATATATATGTATATATTATATGCTATACTATATATGTATTATGTATGTAATTTATATATGTTATATTACATATATGATATACGATATATTTTATTATACAACATATCATATATAATATGTATAGTATATATAATATATATATTATATGGTATAATAAATGTATTAAGTTATACATGTTATATTACATATATATGATATAATACAAATAAATTTTATTATATATCATATAAATACTATATAATATGTATATTATATATGTATGTAATATGTAATTTATTATATACCATACTATGTACACTATAAAATATATGTATTATATGTAATTTATATTGAAATATGCTATATTACATATATTATATATGATATTATTTAATATACAATAAGATATATTGTATAATAAACTATATCGTATGTATATCACATATATGTAATATAACACATATAATATACATTTATTATATAGCTTACATTTATTATGTAGTATATAGTATATATTATAAATACTATACATATTATATATAAGATACATAAAATATATAGTATGTATTATATCATACATAGTATATGTGATATATAATATATTATATATTATATAATATATATGTGTTGTATATTATATAATATTATATAAATTACATACATTATATAGCATAGTATAGTATATATTATATATTATATATGATATATATTGTATATGATATATATTGTATATTATATATTACATAGAAATATACATAAGATATATTGTATAATAAAATTTATTTGTATTATATCATGTATAATATATGCAATATAGCATGTAATATAAATTACACACATAATACATATATTATATAGTATATATAGTAGAGTACATAATAAATGACATTATATACATATGATATACATATGATACATGCTATATATTTTATTATACAATATATCTTATATATAATATATAATATGTATATTGTATATGTATATAATGTCATTTATTATATACTATGCTATGTATACTATATCATATATGTATTATATGTAATTTAGATTGAAATATATATTACATATATATATTTATTATATAAGATATATTGTATAATAAAATATATAGTATGTATTATATCATATATATGTCATATAACGTGCATAATATAAATTAATACATTTATTATATAGCATATATACTATGGTATATATTATATATACTATACATATTATATAGTATATATAGGATATATTGTATAATAAAATATATAGTATGTATCATATGTATATTATATATGCATATGTCATTATATACTCTACTATATATACTATATATGTATTATGTATAAAATTTATATTACATGTTATATTGCATATATTATACATGATATAATACAAATAAATTTTACTATACAATATGTTATATAGAATATATAATATGTATAGTATATATCTATGTAATATATAATATATACTATACTATGCTATATAATATATGTAATTTATATATTACGTTATATCATAGTATATATGATATAATACATACGATGTAGTTTATTATACAATATATCTAACATCTACTATCTAATATGTATAGTATATATGATATATAATATATACTATGGTATATATGCTATATATGTTAATATCTGTTATATTATATATGATATAATACAAATAAACTTTATACAATATAGCTTATATAATATATAATAAAATGTATATTATATGTATATAATGTCATTTATTATATACCATACTATATATACTATATGTATATGTTATTTATATTAAATTGTTATATTACATATTATATATGATATAATACATATGATATAGTTTATTATACAATATAGCATTATATATAATATATAATATGTATGTTTGTATATAATATGTAATTTATTATATACTATACAATATATACTATATAATATATGTATTATGTATGTAAATTATATTATAGTATGTTATATTACTTATATATGATATAATACATACAATATATTTTATTTTACACTATATCTTATATAATGTTTATTTTATGCTTATATATGTTAAATATATGTTGAATATATTATATATTATATTACATATATATGATATATAATTATATATATTTTGTTATATATCTTATATAATATATATTTTATATATACTATATAATGTGTATTATATAATGTAATATATAATATTATATATTATATTACATTTATTATATATGATATATAATAGATACTATATATTTTAATCATATATATCTTATTATATAATAGGATATATTATGTACTCATATTTATTATATGTTTTATAATATATATTTTATATTATATCCTATATATTATATTATATATAATATATTTTATATATTAAAAATCATGTTATATAATATATATTATATAATATATAACATATATATTATATTCAGTATTATAAATTACATGTTATATAATATATATATTATGCATATTATATATACTATATATATAATTATATATTATGTAATATATGTTATATTTATATATAATATATAATATGTATATTATTTTATATATTATAATATATATTTTACCATAGTATATATTATAGTTATTATTTTATATTTTATTATAACATACCATAGTATATTATATAATTATTATAGTATATAATATATATTATATATACTATATAATATATTTAATAATATATGCTATATATAATATAGTATATAATACATAATATATATAATATATCTTTATAATATATTATATAATATAAATAATGTATATTATATATTATTTATATTGTATATTTTATATTATAATATACATATATGTGTGTTTGTGTGTGTATATATATATTGTAGCTGTTTTTTTGAGATGCTTACTATATATATATAGTAAGCATCTCAAATATATATATATATATAGTATGCATCTCAAATACCCCACTAGAAAATAACAAAATTAAAATAAAAAGGGGAAAGGGTAAATACGAATTAATGAACTAAGAAACACAGAAAATCTTACCACTAATGATGAACAGTAAAATAAATATATTCTGTCAAGAAGGTTTTTAAGCGCTTGGGTTGGAAGATGGCGGAAGAGTAAGATGTGGAGATCGCCCTCCTCCTCACGGATACACCAGAAATACATCTACATGTGGAACAACTCCTACAGAACACCTACTGAAGGCTGGCAGAAGACCTCAGAGCTCCCAAAAGGCAAGAAACTCCCCACGTACCTGTGTAGGGCAAAAGAAAAAAAGAAAAAACAGAGACAAAAGAATAAGGACGGCACCTGCACCAGTGGGAGGGAGCTGTGAAGGAGGAAAAGTTTCCATACACTAGGAAGCCCCTCCGCGGGTGGAGACTGCGGGAGGCGGAGGGGGGAGCTTCGGGACCACGGAGTAGTGCACAGCGAAGGGTGCGGAGGGCAAAGCGGGGAGATTCCTGCACAGACGATCGGTGACGACCGGCACTCACCAACCCGAGAGGCTTGTCTGCTCACCCGCCGGGGCGGGCGGGGCTGCGAGCTGAGGCTCGGGTTTCGGTTTTGGACGGAGCGCAGGGAGAGGACTGGGGTTGGCGGCTTGAACATAACCTGAAGGGGTTGGTGCGCCACGACTAGCCGGGAGGGAGTTCAAGGAAAAGCCTGCACCTGCCGAAGAGGCAAGAGACTTTTTCTTCCCTCTTTGTTTCCTGGTGCACGAGGAGAGGGGTTTAAGAGCGCTGCTTAAAGGAACTCCAGAGAAGGACGCGAGCCGCGGCTAAAAGCGCGAACCCCAGAGATGGGCGCGAGCCGCGGCTGAGGGTGCGAGCCCCCGAGACGGGCGCGAGCCGCGGCAGGAAGCGCGAACCCCCGAGACGGGCGCGAGCCGCGGCTAGAACCGCGGACCCCAGAGATGGGCGGGAGACACTAGGGCTGCTGCTGCCGCCACCAGGGGGGCTGTGTGCGAGTACAGGTCACTCTCCGCGCCCCTCTTCCGCGGAGCCTGTGCAGGCCGCCACTGCCAGGTTCCCGGGATTCAGGGACAACTTCCCCGGGAGTACGCCCGGCGGGTCTCAGGCTGGTGCAACGTCATGCCGGCCTCTGCCGCAGCGTCACGCCGCCTCTGCCGCCGCAGGCCCGCCCCGCACGCAGTGCCCCTCCTTCCCCCATCCCCCAACCCCCGGCCTGAGTGAGCCGGAGCCCCCGAATCAGCGGCTCCTTTAACCCCGTCCTGTCTGAGCAAAAAACAGACGCCCTCCAGCGACCTGCACGCAGGGTCAGGGCCGGGTACAAAGCTGAGCTCCTGTGAGCTGTGAGAGTAGGGAGGAGAGGGGGAGGTCTCTCCCGGCAGCCGCGGAGGTGGCGGATTGAAGCTCCACAATCAACTTGATATACCCTGCATCTGTGGAATACCTGAATAGACAGGGAGTGATCCCAAATTGAAGAGGTGGAATTTAGGAGCGAGATCTGTGATTTTTTTTCCCCTTTTCCTCTTTTTGTGAATGTGTGCATGTATGCTTCTGTGTGAGATCTTGTCTGTATACTCTTGCTTCCACCATTTGTCCTAGGACTCTATCTGTCCATGGTTTTTTGTAAAAAAGTTTTTTTCTTAATAATTAATTTTAATTGTAATAACTTTATTGTACTTTACCTTCTTTCTTTCTTTCTTTCCTTCCTTCCTTCCCTCCTTTAGACAGCGAATCACCCCAGGTTGAGGAGGTGGTCTCTGGGAGCAGGATTTATGATTTTTCCCCCTTTGCCTCTTTTTGTGAACGTGTATGTGTATGCTTCTGTGTAATTTTCTCTGTATAGCTTTGCTTCCAACATTTGTCCTAGGGTTCTATCCGTCCCCCCTTTTTTTTTTCTAAATATTTTTTAGTTCAATAACTATATTATACTTTATTTTATTTTTACTGTATCTTCTTTCTTTCTTTTTTCCTTCTTTCCCTCCTTCCTTCCTCCCTCCCTCCCTCCTTTCTTTCCTTCTTTGCTTCTTTCTTCCTTCCTTTCCTCCTTTCTTTCCTCATACTTCTACTAATTCTCTCTACATTTTCTCCTTCTTTCCCTCCTTCCTTCCTTCCTCCCTCCTTCCCTCCCTCCTTTCTTTCCTCATACTTCTACTAATTCTCTCTACTTTTTCTCCCTTTTATTCTGAGCCGTGTGGATGAAAGGCTCTTGGTGCTCCAGCCCAGGAGTCAGGGCTCTGCCTCTGAGGGAGGAGAGCCAACTTCAGGACACTGGTCAACAAGAGACCTCCCAGCTCCACATATATTAAATGGTGGAAATCTCCCAGAAACCTCCATCTTAACACCAGCACCCAGCTTCACTCAACGACCAGCAAGCCACAGTGCTGGACAACCTATGCCAAACAACTAGCAAAACAGGAACACAACCCCACCCATTAGCAGAGAGGCTGCCTAAAATCATAACAAGGCCACAGACACCGCAAAACACAACACCAGACGTGAACCTGCCCACTAGAGAGACAAGATCCAGCCTCATCCAGCACAACACAGGCACTAGTCCCCTCCACCAGGAAGCCTACACAACCCACTGAAACAACCTTAGCCACTGGAGACAGACATCAAAAACAACGGGAACTACGAACATGCAGCCTGCAAAAAGGAGACCCCCAAACACAGTAAGATAAGCAAAATGAGAAGACAGGAAAACACACAGCAGATGAAGGAGCAAGATAAAAACCCACCAGACCTAACAAATGAAGAGGAAATAGGCAATCTACCTGAAAAAGAATTCAGAATAATGATAGTAAGGATGATCCGAAATCTTGGAAGTAGAATGGACAAAATGCAAGAAACAGTTAACAAGGACCTAGAAGACATAAAGATGAAACAAGCAACGATGAACAACGCAATAAATGAAATTAAAAGTACTCTAGATAGGATCAATAGCAGAATAACTGAGGCAGAAGAACGGATAAGTGACCTGGAAGATAAAGTAGTGGAAATAACTACTGCAGAGCAGAATAAAGAAAAAAGAATGAAAAGAACTGAGGACAGTCTCAGAGAGCTCTGGGACAACATTAAACGCACCAACATTCAAATTCTAGGGGTTCCAGAAGAAGAAGAAAAAAAGAAAGGGACTGAGAAAATATTTGAAGAGATTATAGTTGAAAACTTCCCTAATATGGGAAAGGAAATAGTTAATCAAGTCCAGGAAGCACAGAGAGTCCCATACAGGAGAAATACAAGGAGAAATACGCCAAGACACATATTAATCAAACTGTCAAAAATTAAATACAAAGAAAGCATATTAAAAGCAGCAAGGGAAAAACAACAAATAACACACAAGGGAATCCCCATAAGGTTAACAGCTGATCTCTCAGCAGAAACCCTACAAGCCAGAAGGGAGTGGCAGGACATACTGAAAGTGATGAAGGAGAAAAACCTGCAACCAAGACTAGTCTACCCAGCAAGGATCTCATTCAGATTTGATGGAGAAATTAAAACCTTTACAGACAAGCAAAAGCTGAGAGAGTTCAGCACCACCAAACCAGCTTTACAACAAATGCTAAAGGAACTTCTCTAGACAAGAAACTCAAGAGAAGGAAACGACCTATAATAACGAACCCAAAACAATATAGAAAATGGGAATAGGAACATACATATCGATAATTACCTTAAATGTAAATGGACTAAATGCTCCCACCAAAAGACACAGATTGGCTGAATGGATACAAAAACAAGACCCTTATATATGCTGTCTACAAGAGACCCACTTCAGACCTAGAGACACATACAGACTGAAAGTAAGGGGATGGAAAAAGATATCCCATGCAAATGGAAACCAAAAGAAAGCTGGAGTAGCAATTCTCATATCAGACAAAATAGACTTTAAAATAAGGACTATTAAAAGGGATAAAGAAGGACACTACATAATGATCAAGGGATTGATCCAAGAAGAAAATATAACAATTGTAAATATTTATGCACCCAACATAGGAGCACCTCAATACATAAGGCAAATACTAACAGCCATAAAAGGGGAGATCGACAGTAACACATTCATAGTAGGGGACTTTAACACCCCACTTTCACCCATGGACAGATCATCCAAAATGAAAATAAATAAGGAAACACAAGCTTTAAATGATACATTAAACAAGATGGACTTAATTGATATTTATAGGACACTCCATCCAAAAACAACAGAATACACATTTTTCTCAAGTGCTCATGGAACATTCTCCAGGATAGATCATATCTTGGGTCACAAAACAAGCCTTGGTAAATTGAAGAAAACTGAAATTGTATCAAGTATCTTTTCTGACCACAACGCCATGAGACTAGATATCAATTACAGGAAAAGATCTGTAAAAAATACAAACACATGGAGGCTAAACAATACACTACTTAATAATGAAGTGATCACTGAAGAAATCAAAGAGGAAATAAAAAAATACCTAGAAAAAAATGACAATGGAGACACAACGACCCAAAACCTATGGGATGCAGCAAAAGCAGTTCTAAGGGGGAAGTTTATAGCAATACAAGCCCACCTTAAGAAGCAGGAAACATCTCGAATAAACAACCTAACCTTGCACCTCAAGCAATTAGAGAAAGAAGAACAAAAAAACCCCAAAGCTAGCAGAAGGAAAGAAATCATAAAAATCAGATCAGAAATAAATGAAAAAGAAATGAAGGATAACAAAGATCAATAAAACTAAAAGCTGGTTCTTTGAGAAGATAAACAAAATAGATAAACCACTAGCCAGACTCATCAAGAAAAAAAAGGAGAAGACTCAAATCAATAGAATTAGAAATGAAAAAGGAGAAGTAACAACTGACACTGCAGAAATAAAAAAAAATCATGAGAGATTACTACAAGCAACTCTATGCCAATAAAATGGACAATCTGGAAGAAATGGACAAATTCTTAGAAATGCACAACCTGCCAAGACTGAATCAGAAAGAAATAGAAAATATGAACAGACCAATCACAAGCACTGAAATTGAAACTGTGATTAAAAATCTTCCAACAAACAAAAGCCCAGGACCAGATGGCTTCACAGGTGAATTCTATCAAACGTTTAGAGAAGAGCTAACACCTATCCTTCTCGAACTCTTCCAAAATATAGCAGAGGGAGGAACACTCCCAAATTCCTTCTACGAGGTCACCATCACCTTGATACCAAAACCAGACAAGGATGTCACAAAGAAAGAAGACTACAGGCCAATATCACTGATGAACATAGATGCAAAAATCCTCAACAAAATACTAGCAAACAGAATCCAACAGCACATTAAAAGGATCATACACCATGATCAAGTGGGGTTTATTCCAGGAATGCAAGGATTCTTCAATATACGCAAATCTATCAATGTGATAAACCATATTAACAAATTGAAGGAGAAAAACCATATGATCATCTCAATAGATGCAGAGAAAGCTTTCGACAAAATTCAACACCCATTTATGATAAAAACCCTCCAGAAAGTAGGCATAGAGGGAACTTTCCTCAACATAATAAAGGCCATATATGACAAGCCCACAGCAAACATCATCCTCAATGGTGAAAAACTGAAAGCATTTCCACTAAGATCAGGAACAAGACAAGGTTGCCCACTCTCACCACTCTTATTCAACATAGTATTGGAAGTTTTAGCCACAGCAATCAGAGAAGAAAAGGAAATAAAAGGAATCCAAATCGGAAAAGAAGAAGTAAAGCTGTCACTGTTTGCAGATGACATGATACTATACATAGAGAATCCTAAAGATGCTACCAGAAAACTACTAGAGCTAATCAATGAATTTGGTAAAGTAGCAGGATACAAAATGAATGCACAGAAATCTCTGGCATTCCTGTATACTAATGATGAAAAATCTGAAAGTGAAATCAAGAAAACACTCCCATTTACCATTGCAACAAAAAGAATAAAATATCTAGGAATAAACCTACCTAAGGATACGAAAGACCTGTATGCAGAAAATTATAAGACACTGATGAAAGAAATTAAAGATGATACAAATAGATGGAGAGATATACCATGTTCTTGGATGGGAAGAATCAACATTGTGAAAATGACTCTACTACCCAAAGCAATCTACAGATTCAATGCAATCCCTATCAAACTACCACTGGCATTTTTCACAGAACTAGAACAAAAAATTTCGCAATTTGTATGGAAACACAAAAGACCCCGAAGAGCCAAAGCAATCTTGAGAACGAAAAAAGGAGCTGGAGGAATCAGGCTCCCTGACTTCAGACTATACTACAAAGCAACAGTAATCAAGACAGTATGGTACTGGCACAGAAACAGAAAGATAGATCAGTGGAACAGGATAGAAAGCCCAGAGATAAACCCACACACATATGGACACCTTATCTTTGATAAAGGAGGCAGGAATGTACAGTGGAGAAAGGACAGCCTCTTCAATAAATGGTGCTGGGAAAACTGGACAGGTACATTTAAAAGTATGAGATTAGATCACTCCCTAACACCATACACAAAAATAAGCTCAAAATGGATTAAAGACCTAAATGTAAGGCCAGAAACTATCAAACTCTTAGAGGAAAACATAGGAAGAACACTCTATGACATAAATCACAGCAAGATCCTTTCTGACCCACCTCCTAGAGTAATGGAAATAAAAACAAAAATAAACAAATGGGACCTAATGAAACTTCAAAGCTTTTGCACAGCAAAGGAAACCATAATCAAGACCAAAAGACAACCCTCAGAATGGGAGAAAACATTTGCAAATGAAGCAACTGACAAAGGATTAATCTCCAAAATTTACAAGCAGCTCATGCAGCTCAATAACAAAAAAACAAACAACCCCATCCAAAAATGGGCAGAAGACCTAAACAGACATTTCTCCAAAGATATACAGAATGCCAACAAACACATGAAAGAATGCTCAACATCATTAATCATTAGAGAAATGCAAATCAAAACTACAATGAGATATCATCTCACACCAGTCAGAATGGCCATCATCAAAAAATCTAGAAACAATAAATGCTGGAGAGGGTGTGGAGAAAAGGGACACTCTTGCACTGCTGGTGGGAATGTGAATTGGTTCAGCCACTGTGGAGAACAGTATGGAGGTTCCTTAAAAAACTACAAATAGAATTACCATATGACCCAGCAATCCCACTACTGGGCATATACCCTGAGAAAACCAAAATTCAAAAAGAGTCATGTACCAAAATGTTCATTGCAGCTCTATTTACAATAGCCCGGAGATGGAAACAACCTAAGCGCCCATCATCGGATGAATGGATAAAGAAGATGTGGCACATATACACAATGGAATATTACTCAGCCTTAAAAAGAAATGAAATTGAGCTATTTGTAATGAGATGGATAGACCTAGAGTCTGTCATACAGAGTGAAGTAAGTCAGAAAGAAAAAGACAAATACCATATGCTAACACATATATATGGAATTTAAGGGAAAAAAATGTCATGAAGAACCTAGGGGTAAGACAGGAATAAAGACGCAGACCTACTGGAGAACGGACTTGAGGATATGGGGAGGGGGAAGGGTGAGTTTTGACAGGGTGAGCGAGAGTCATGGACATATACACACTAACAAACGTAGTAAGGTAGATAGCTAGGGGGAAGCAGCCGCAAGGCACAGGGATATTAGCTCGGGGCTTTGTGACAGCCTGGAGGGGTGGGATGGGGAGAGTGGGAGGGAGGGAGACGCAAGAGGGAAGACATATGGGAACATCTGTATATGTATAGCTGATTCACTTTGTTATAAAGCAGAAACTAACACACCATTGTAAAGCAATTATACCCCAATAAAGATGTTTTAAAAAATAAAATAAAATATGGGATAAAAAAAAAAAAAGAAGGTTTTTAAGAGAAAACAAATAGCACCATCAGATTTGGGTAATTAAGGGAGGAACAGGAGACTAACAGAGATAAGGATACCTTCAGAGGAGCTATGACAGATGCAGTTAGCCTGATGTGATCCAGGTAGAGCACTTCGTGGGATAATCAACATCATTCTCATTCTCCCTCAGATCCAGGGCCAGGGATCCTGTTGCTTGAACACAACAATAACAGAAGAAAGTGTTCTCATTGATTAGTCCATCCTGGTCTGCTTCTTGGAGAGAATTGTTGTAGAGAATGGATATAATGACACAAATGGAAAATACCTTTGGAAGGACACAGTAGTGAATGTCAGATGATTTCTGTTTTTATCTCTCTGCCTGGGGGAAGTACACACCATGGAATTTATATTAAATTCATGCCCTGAATTACTAGTACCACCAATTTTCTTTGCCTAATGGTTTCTGTGAAAGACCACAACAATTATTCTTCATATCTTCAATTGAATTATGGCCTGTTGTCTATTTGGAAATCAGAGAGCATATTAATGAGACTAGAGTATATAAAACTGTCTTTTATAAATATTTATCAGCTATTCCTTAGGTTTTTCTGTAAAGTTTTATAAAAATTAAAACAATTTCTGTCCAAGCTAGCCACCTGTAATCTGAAAAGAAATAAAATACAGGTTTTTAGACAGAACTTTTTCTGTGGTCAACAATCATATTAAGAGATTAGGTAATCACATTATCTTTGTATCTAGAAAAACTTAATCCTCTGCTACTGAAGAACTTTTCCCCCTCCACTTCAATATCAGCCAGACAACAAGCTTTCTGTTTCCCTCAACTGGTGAGTGGTGTTTATTTGGTAGTGTTAATTTCTGGCACCTATTTTCTTTAGAACTTATGTCTGTATTTAAAATTTTTTTATTTCATTATCTTTTTATTTTTAGAAGCAAAAAGTAGTCCATACAGCCACAACTACCACATTACCTAAGAGGGTTGTTTTTTCTTGTTGAATCTTCCATTTTGCTTTATTTCTACCTGTTAACTACATCAAATGCTTTTGGAGGTAGGGGTGAGGGAAAGAAATATAAATAAATATATGACAGCCTTTTCTGTATACTAGTCATAGGCAGTTATAGCAGTGTCCTGCTTATAAAGTTATTTCAACATCATTAATGTAGGAAAAAAATCAGAAAAACTGCTAAATAAGTAGGCTTGTTATTTCTCCCCAAGAACTTAGACATGAGCTGTGTGTGTGGAAATGCTTTCACTGTTACCTGGAAAAATATAAAATATTACCTTTTTAAAGAAAAAGAATGCTTCAATCTGAATATCAGATAGAGTTGTCAGATGAGATGAGTCACAGTAGCAACCTTAGCCAATAGATTATTCCCAGACTTAAGCTCATCCTTATTATGGAGCCAACACTGGTTCTCTCAGCCGATGATAATAATTATAGCTTCAATGTTTAGATAAATCCTATTGTAGCGATAAACAAACAGACTCAAGTCAGGCTCTCTTAGAACTGATGTCATTGTACATTCATTTGATTCATATCAATACCCTTCTGATTATGATTTGACATTCCAGGTAAGTCTGCCTATTTGAATAGTCTGGTTCATGTCCTATGGCAAAGGACGGGTAGTATTCTGTTTTTATATACTAATCTTTAGATTTCTTTATATAACCATTCCTCTCATAGAAGTTCCATTCTTTTTGATGAAATTGTGTTTCTGACATGAGGACCATAACTTGAATTATAGTACCATGATAAAATCACCAGGGCAAATGTGTCTTGAATGAGAGCCTTTCATCACCTCCTGCTTCTCAATACGAAACTAATATGCACTGCCCTCTTGCCTTCGTCTAATTAACCTCTCACCACATTCAGGGAAGACATGTCTTGGTAAATCTAAGTATATATAGGAGCTCTTATAAGGGAAAAATTACTTTCCCTGAAGGTGATTCATGTAAACTATGTTTGCAGGCTTTTCTACTTAAATGTTATTTGGAAACAGATTTACTACAGCTGCTTCAATAATTTCTCCCAATTCAGTTATATTTATAGTTGGATATATAACATATAAGCTGTGTGTATAGGCTCTATAAGCAATATACGCCAGCCTTACTCCTAGAGTGATCATTAGAGTCTTTAAGAAAATAACCAAGATTTTGGCTAGTAAGTTACAACTTATTTGTACAATTTCAATTTATTTGCAATCCGAATTTGACAGGGTGTCTGAAAATACTAGGCAAGTTTTCAAAAATCACAGCCAAATTCTGTGATAGTAAATTGTATTGCCAGGAGAACTGATATACCTAATATATGATAGATCTATGTCCTAATATACCTTTTGTTAACCTTTGCCATTTATGAAATAGTCTATAAAATCATTTTTCCATGAAGTAAAAATATCTATTATTGAGGAGCATAAGCGTCTGCTAAATGATTAATAACCAGCTTGGGGAAAGGGAAAGGTAAGAAAAAAAGAGATCCAATTTGCAACATTTGACAATTTTTATTGGGCAAATACTCCTATTCCAGCTGAATCCAAGCAACTAAAATGTCATCAGTGAATGTGGAGTTAGGAAGAGATGTGTACAAAATGCACTCATGAACCAGAGGCATTTGCCTCCAACACACAAGTGAATAAGATAATTTTAAAATGGAATTGAATTATTTTTTATCAGGAAAAAAATAAATGATACAAGCTTAACGTGCCATAGAGACGTTATAAAGATGAAAATATGAGGATTTTAGATTTATTTAAATTGAATTTTAAATAAAATGATTTTGGTTGGAAGTAATATAGTAGAACATTTTGCCCTGGTTCATTCATTTTACTGCTGAAGAAAGCAATTTCCAAGGTATATAGAGATTTGCCTCAGTTGTAGGACTGGTTAGTTGACAAAGCTTGAACTATGACTAATTTTCCACATTCCAACTGTGGAAAAAATGGACCAGAAAAAATGAATAAAGGTTCAGTAAATCAAGTTTTAAAACGTTTTTAAAAATATGTTATTCTGAGTTCTAAATTCAATGACCTCTTTCTTCTAGGACTAATGCCTGTACTTTTTGGTAGAATAAAAAAAAAGGTTCATTAAATTATAAGTAAAGTGAAAAGTTCTGGTTCCATGTAATGTGAAGTAAACACGTTTCATTGTGTCTTCCACTGAATTCAGCTATAAAATCTGAACAGAATGCATGGAAGAGTTATTTGAGAAGTAAGTAGTAGCAAGTACATTGAGGAATAAAACCAGAACTCAAAATATTACTAAAACAGTAGTAAGTTTGCCATTTTCCCCTGCTGGTATACACTGACTTGGACTTAGTGAAGCTTGAAACCTGGAAGTGGGCGTGGACCCTGACCAAGTGCACTCAAGGATAAGCCTTCTAGTTCTGGCTTGAAAAAAAGAGTCTCTTAACATTCAGAGAGAATAAGAGGAATCCTCAAGGGTTTACTTCTCTCTCTCCTCCTATATCTCAACACCCAAACAAGAATATGGTGTAGCAGTAGCAGCAGCAGTGAAAATAGGCAGCTGCAGTATCTAGAAGTCTAAGATAGGGAAACTTCCTCTGATCGAAGGACCATGGTTCCAAGAGGATAAAGCAAATCTCTATTGTTCCTAGTTTTTGTTTTCCTTTCTCTGTCCCCTCTTCTCTTGAATCACAGGTACAGATGTGGGAATTTCATGGCAACTGCAGGTAAATAAAGGCCCAGACTTGTGTCAAAGCATGTAAAAAAGAAGCCCTAGAGTACCACAAAGTATGGAGGGGATTACAGAGAAAGACAGACTTTGGAAAGCAACCCCATAGTTGTTTATGAACTCCCGAGCTCACCTCTAAGATGTGTTTGTATGAACCTGATCTGAACAGGATGAGCAGACACTGGAAACTGAACCGTGAGATAGACCACTGCCAAGATCCCAGACTAGACAGTAGGTAGGGCACAGATGAGACAGATCTGAATAGCCCTTCAAAGATTTGAAAACAACGCTTACATTGAAGCCATTACCCACAGAACTTAACAGCCTTAACCAACTTAGATTTTCTGTCAGAACAACAAAAATGCCAACAATGTGCTCTATAGGATTTAAGTTAAGATAGTCTCATAATATTCAAAATGAGCAGACAATTAAAATTTTCTTAGCATAAAGAGAATCAGAAAAATATCAACTCATGTGAGGAAAAAAACCACCAATGGATATCAAATTTGAGACAACAGATATTACATTTATTTCAGAAAAACTTTAAAGCAGCACTTTGCAAAAATATTCCAACAAATAAGGACATACACCCTTGAAATGAATGGAAAAATAAAAATTCTCAGCAAAGCAATCAATGAAATAAATAATGGAAAAAGAATTGATAAATCAAATGGAAATTATCTACTTTTAAATCCTAAATAGAAAATAGCCAATCTGACCAAAAATGAACAGTATATCAAGTTCCTTTGAGAGATTACTCCTCATAGAAGTTGAGAAAGATTTCAATAGAAAAATACAAAAAGGTTGAGCAAAAGAAAGGCTAGAAAATCCTCAATTTGGCAAAATACATAAATGTATAGATTCAAGAAGTTCAGTGAACCTCCAACAGTATATACATGTTAGTTTGCCACCTCAGGAGCTTCCTGGGTGGTCTGAAAGTGACACCTGTACATGGAGGGAAATGAGAGACCAAAGAGAGAGGCAGACCCCTCCAGAGTGGAAGGTGGCAGGTAATAAGCAAGGGAGCTTACAAAGGAGGCTTGTCTTGGGTGCCACAAGATGGAGTAGATCTCCACACCTGCTGGCCAAAATCTTAAAAGTTGATATGGAGGCCTTAAAGGGGTGCAGGTCACATACACAGTCCAGATGGTCTCAACAACATACTACTCTCTCTAGGTTGTATTCTTGAAACTGGCTCCTACTGTGGAAACGGTGGGCAAAAGGTACATTTCAAAGACAGGGGTGGGGTGAGGAGCCTCTGATCAGGTGGTCATGTCACCTCCATGACCTCTTCCGACAATATGCAAAGAAACGGATACTGAAATACATCATAATCAACTGCTGAAAATTAAAGACAAAGAAAAAATACTGAAAACAGCTGGAGAAACATGACAAACTACTTACAAGGCAACAATTCAAATGACAGTATATTTCTCTTCAAAGACTACAGAGGTGAGAAGGAAGTAGCACAACCTGATTAAACACCTGAAATAAACTGTTAACCCAGAAGTCTATATGCAAGGAAAATATCCTTTAAGAAATAAGCTGAAATAAATATATTCTCAGATGAAAGAAAATTAAGAGAATCCTTTGCAAGAAAACCTTGTTTTTGCTTTTTTAAATTGCTATACAAAGTTCTTCAGTCAGGAATATGATTGTATCAAATGAGAAAATAGACTATAGATCAAAGAAAACTATCAAAATAGGAGGGATATTACATCATAAAAAAGAAGTCAGTTCACTAAAAATATGTGCACCTGACAAAAGTACCTCAAAATACTGAAGAAAATATGGACTTTTTAAAATTGAAGTATAATTTACAAAATTAATTTCAGGTGTAGAGCATAGTGACTCAATATTTTTATACTCCATTATAAAAATACTACAAGATAATGGCTATAATTCCCTATGCTATACAATATATATTTGTTGCTTATGTATTCTATACATAGCAGTTCGTATCTCTTAGTCCCCTACCTCTAATTTACCACTCCCCACTTCCCTCTTCCCTTTGGTAACCACAAGTTTGCTTTCAATATCTGTGAATTTGATTCTGTTTTGCATATACAATCACTCATATTACTTTTTAGATTCCATATATAAGTGATATCATACAGTACTTTTTATTCTCTGACTTAATTCACTAAGCTTAATATTCACTAAGTCCATCCACATTGCTACAAGTGGCAGTATTTCATTTTTATGGCTGAGTAATATTCTGTTGTATATACATGCCACATCTTCTTTACCTACTCATCTGTTGACGGGCATTTGGGTTGCCTCTATATCTTGGCTATTTTAAATAGTTCTCCTATGAACATTGGGGTGCATGTATCTTCTTGAATTAGTGTTTTCATTTTTTCTGGATATATACCCGGGAGTGAAATTGCTGGATCATATGGTAGTTCTATTTTTACTTTTCTGAGGAACCTCCATACTGTTTAACATAGACGCTGCACCAATTTAGCAAATATGGACTTAATAGAAAGGAGGGATAAATCCACCATGTTAATTGAGACTTCAACACTCTTCTTGCAGTAATTGACAGAATTACTAGAGAAAAAATGAACAGTATGGAAGAACTGACAACACGGTAAGCCACCTGGATCTAATCGACATTTGTAGAGAATCTCACCCAACAGCAGAAAATATATTTTTTCTAGTGCACATAGAACATTCAGTAAAATAGACCATATCTTGAGTCAATATAAAGGTAAAAGTAAACATAAAGAGATTGGGGGAAGCATGCTGATTTTAAGTACGCATTTTCCTTACAGCTATCAATTTCTCTCCTCCCTTTCCACCTCCTGTCATGCAATTATATTCATTTTATTTTTCAAGATTTATGTGTATTTAACATTTTTTTAAAAATAATAGCTGTTTGGCTCTAACTTATGTGATCATTATAAGTTGTCTATTTGTTTTGTTTACCACAGCTTCTCCATTTCTGGTTATTTTATTTGGGTTTATTTTATTGTTGACTGAAATCCAGTCAAGGCCTTTCTTCAAGGTCAAGGCCTTTCTTCAAGAATTTATCACCTTTTTTTTTTGGAATTGTTTCATCTTTGTCTCATCACTACTATTTTAAAAGTTGATAACAGTTTGGCTGATTATAATATTTGGGTCAAAATCTTTCTGAAAAATTTGCAATTTTTAGCTCCATTGTTATATATTTATGCTATTTATGTGGAAGACACCATCCTGTTTGCTTTCATACAAGGCATTTGCTTTTTATGCCTATTTTCTAATGAATCACTATTTTACCCTTTAATTTAATAGCAAAAAGACAATATCTAGTATTAGCTCTTGCCATGGTAATAGCTTATAACCACCCACATGAGGTAGTGACATACAATGATAAACATTGTTCAGATGTCTGAGTTTTGGCTGTGGCAACTGCTTCAGATTGCTGATTGCTGGTCAGCTGGGAGGATCTGCTTTGTGCATCCATTTTGGGATGCAGCTAACGGGGCAGTGTGTATTGGGTCATGAATTTCTAAAGGCAGTGATTAAAGGCTTACAAAGGGCACGCAGAATCTCTCAAATCACTCAGAGCCTAGGTTCTGAACAGGCCCATTGCACGTCTACCCATATTGCTTCAGCCAAAGCAGTTACTTGGCCAAGACAAATATCAGTGGAGCAGGAAGTGGTTCTCTAATATAGGTAGCAGGGAAGGGAATGATTTGCTGAATAATAATCTGATCTACCATATGTATCTCAATGTTGATTTTTCAACATCAATTTTTCTTATTATACAGTGTGCATTTTTAAATCTACAGATTTTTTTCACAGAAATATCATTTCTGTAACTATCATCTTGTATCTAATTTCTTAAATCTCAACAACTCCCTGCCTTTAGGATTGAAAGCTGAAAAGTTTGCTCATGGCAGTATTTTGATTGTTATCTGAGTTAATTCAGTCACTTGGAGGTCATAACGTATTTTTTGAATGTGTACTGATGACTTTTCTTTATCAATTTGTTGATATTACCTGAGTCATCCTTTTTACCTTATATACTTCTTTATTCATTTAACACATATGTTTTAAGTACTTACTATGTGCCAGGTATCCTTATGGATACAATGGTAAAAATGATAAAATCATGAATATCATGTACAGTTTAGTTTGGGTATTAAGCAAATGAACAAAATAATGTCATTGATGACTGAAGGCTTCAAATAAAAAGTGACTTTAGGGATTAAACTCCAAATCATCACCTGTTGGTTAAGCTCACTCTCTCTCTCTTCTGCATATATATACATATACAGACATATATACATATATATATTCTCTACATATATACATGTTCTCTACGTACATACATATACATATCTATACTCTACAGACTTTTTTGGTGATAACATTTAAGTTCTACTCTCGTAGCAAATTCCAATTATACAATACAGTGTTATCAACTATAGTCACCATGTTATACAGTTTGTACCCTTTCACCAACCTCTCCCTATCCACTCCCTGCAGCCCCTGGCAACCACTTTTCTACCTCATGGCTGAATAACATTCAAATATATATATATATATATATATATATATATATATATATATATATATATTTATAAATTTATATTTCTATATTTCTATATATAATGGAATATATATATTTATATATATAATGGAATATACATATATATTCCATTTAATATATATATGTATATAATCTCACATCTTCTTTATCCTTTCATCTGTTAATGAACACAGATAATTAGGTTGTTTCCACCTCCTGGCTATTATGAATGAACAGAGGAGCACACAGATACCTCTTTGATATCCTGTTTTCATTTCCTTTAGATACCCAGAAATGGGATGCTGGATCATATGGTAGTTCTATTGTTAATTTCCTAAGGAGACTCCATACTGTTTTCCACAGTGGTTGCACCAATTCACATTCCCACCAAGAGTGCACAAGGGTTCCCTTTCTTTGCACCCTCCCCAACATGGTTATCTCTTGTCTTTTGGATGACAGCCATTCAAAGCAGTGTGAGGTGATACCTCCTTGTGGTTTTGATTTGCATTTCCCTGATAATTAGTAATGTTGAGCACCTTTTGATTGCCCTGTTGGACATGTGCATGTCTTCTTTGGAAAAATGTCTATTCACTTCCTCTGCCTATTTTTTAATAATATATTCTTACTATAGCTCTCTTCACTAGCAAAAGGAAAGGGCCTGTTCCTTGTTTTAGCTTCTGGTTTTTAACATTCTATTTCTTCATCATTTGTATGTTATACATTCCGTTTTTCTTCTTTCCCTTTTTATCTTTTTTGGGGGGGCATTTTGCCGTATGCTTTATTTTTTAACAGGTCTATGGAGGTATAGTTGACATACAACAAACTGCGTATATTTAAACTATACAATTTGTAGGTTTTTATATATGAAAATACCTGTGAAACAATTATTGCAATCAAGATGTGAACATATTCATAATTTTTAGAGTTTTACCCCTTTGGAATTTTTTATCCTGCTGTTATCCCTACTCTTTACCAAGTCTGAAGACAAAAAACAATCTTCTTTCAGTCACCATGACTGGCATTTTATAGAATTTATATTAATGGAATCATACTGTATGTACTCTTTTTTTTTTGGTCCTTTTGCCTATAGATAGATATTTGACTTTTTAGGAATTAAACATTCTCTATTCTCAGCGAATATAACATTTTTATTTTTAGATTCAGACAAAATCATGTTATATCATTTCTCTGTCAGTAGCATCCCACGGTCCACAAAAGAAGAGATCAATTCCTTACCCCAAGAATTTATTTTTTCCTTTATAATCTGGCATTGACCTGTTGTTTGGTTTCATTTATATGCCTCTGTCCTCCATCTCTACTTACTTTACATAAACCTACTAACTCTATATTAATTAATCTGTTCTTTTCTTCTTTTTCTTACTATCCTTGAGCTGCCTTTCCTTTCTTTTTCTACCTGTTAAACTCAGTGTTCACATTTGCTATAATATCTCTAAACTCACTTTGTAGGTACTTTAGTCAATATACTTTAAAAACAAGACACACATAATTTTATTCTACTTATATATATATATATATATTTTTTTTTTTTTTTTTTTGCGGTACGCGGGTCTCTCACTGTTGTGGCCTCTCCCGTTGCGGAGCACAGGCTCCAGATGCGCAGGCCCAGTGGCCATGGCTCACGGGCCCAGCTGCTCCGCGCCACGTGGGATCTTCCCGGACCGCGGCACGAACCCATGTCCCCTGCATCGGCAGGCGGACTCTCAACCACTGCGCCACCAGGGAAGCCCTACCTATAAATTTTGATTTATCAATTCCATTACTAAATGATTAACTTATTAAGAGTAGATGTTGTTTATTTATGATGTATTTCCAGGTGACCAGTATAGGGCCTAGAACAGGTGGTTCTCTGTAAGTGTATACAGAATGAATAAGTGAAGGAAGAAACATAAATGTAAAGATAAATCTTTTTGCTCTTTCTACATCAGATATGTGGGCATTGGCAACAGCACAGCAATGAAATTTCTGCATCAGGCCATTTCTGTGATGGATGAGGTTCACAGTGTCATATGTGAAACTCAGCTACCATCCTCTTAATGCCACTTTCACAATGCTTTTTTAAAAACAACTTTATTGTGATATAATTTACGTACCATATAATTCACCCATTTAAGACATACAGTTCAATGGCTTTTAGCATTGATATATTCAGAGTTGTGCAACCATCACCAAAGTCAATTTTAGAACATTTTTATCACCACAAAGAAAAGCCTTGTACAATTTAGATGCCATTCCCATACTCTTCTATCCCCTCTCAACCCTAAGCAAACACTAATCTACTTTTTATCTCTATAAATTTACCTATTCTGTACATTTCATGTAAATGGTAACTTAAATATGTGCTCTTTTGTGATTGGCTTCTTTCACTCAGCATAATGTTTTCAAGGCTTATCCATTTTGTAGTATGTACTACATAGTATGTAGTATGTAGTATGTACTTCATTCTTTTTATGACCAATATTCCATGGAAAATGGATATAGTACTTTATCCATTCATCAGTTGATGGATATTTCTGCCTTTTGGCTATTGTGAATGATGCTATGATAAACATTCCTATATAAGATTTCATTTCTCTTGAGTATATACCTAAGAGTATAACTGTTTGGGTCATATGGTAACGCTATATTTAACTATTTGTGAAACTGCCAGACCATCTTTCACAGTGACTGAAACCATTTTATTTCCTATCTGTAATATACAAAATCTCCGTTTCTCCACATCCTTGCCAATACTTATTATCTGATTTTTTATTCCAGCCATGCTAGTTGGTGTGAAGCGAATGGTTTAAACTTTGAGGGAATCTTTAGGGAAGTTAGAGTTACTATAGGAAATTGGTGCATTAGGACTTAAGAAGAAAAATTTATAATTAGTCTTTTGCAACAACCTAGCTCCAATCCTGATATGAGAATAATTCCAGATGTTACATTTGGCCAAAAATCTGAACCTATGTCCTTGAAGGCAAGTCATCCCTTTTAAGAAGCAGCTTTTTCATTTGAACTTTAGCACAATCTGAGAGCATTTATTTGTGGCTTCATAACACTTTGAGAATTAAGGTAATTCCCCAGATTCTGTGTCCTATTTTTCCATTGCAAAGGCCAGAAAACCTACAATCCCAGACTCTTCTATATCTAAGGTGCAGGTTCATGACCTTGGTTTCATAAGTCACATGCAGCTGAAGATTTGAATTGGAATCAGTCAGTGTGATAATGAAGATTTGATTCTTTAGGGACTTTAGTAGCAGAAATGCTAGCACCCAGATGCAGGTGTCATTGGTGTTAAATGGTGTGTTCCTACCCTCTAGCCCTCCCCAAGAATCTGTGAGCAACCTAACATATTTTAATAATCTACCCAGAATGGATTTTGTTATTTGTATTCCCGATTGATATTGTTTTAAAGTACTTTTCCAATTTACTTCAAGTTATATGTAAACCAATAAAAGATACAAATATACACATATATAAATAAAGTCCTTTCTTATTACCATTACATTCCCTTTCTATAATTTTAAAATGATAACATTAGAGAAATAATAAAATGAATTTAAGTACAGCAAAAAGTCAAGTTTATTTTAAATTTAATTCCAAGGGCATAATATTAAAAATTCTTTTTTTATTTCTATCAGCACATGGAATTCATATCACAGTGTTTTCAACAATTATTCTACTGTATATGCTTTTATGTATCTTATCATGTTTGGATTACAGCTTTCTAGCAAGTAAAAATTATATTTATTACAAATCTGTTTACACATTTTTGTTTTTGCATTCACTTCTCTTTAGACTTTTAGGGAGACTTTTTGCTATAATTTTGTACAAAATGATTTGCTTTCTTTTTTTTTTTTAATGTTCTTTTCCTTGATGCCTACATTAAAAAGAGGATCTGTGGCCATATAACCGGTTAATACAGATATCCAAAGGCCATGCCACTGTGCTAATAAGACTTTATCTTGGCTGTGCGCAAACACATTTTCAGGAAACTTTTCCTGTATAAACTAGTTCCATAAATTATAGCTTACCTTGGAAATCATACAGTGAGGTAAAGAGATACCAAATTTTGATTCTGCTGGTTAACAGAGAGAACTAGAATGAATAAAATAATACTTTATCATGTTTTTAAAACTGAATATTTAAAATAATGTTAACATTTTCTAAGTAAAAATATGAAGTTTTAATTTATATTTCATTTTTTTTGTACCTCCCTCCAATTCTACTTTTTACTTTTTTGAGTCTTTACTATATATACATGATATACAATTCTAGGTGTGTTTCAACCAATAGTGTCAAGAAAAATAAATGATAACTCTGTTTCAATTTTTTTCTATAGAAAAATAAAATTCTAATATCTATCTACCTACCTACATCCTACCTACCTACCTATTTATTTTGTGAAATTTGAGGTTTCCTTGTCCAGTAAACTGTCATCATGTTGAGAGCTGTGGGAACTTCAAAAGGAAACAGATCTCTCTAGATTTCAGAAAATTAAAGAATGCTACTTTTTTTTTTTCAGGTTGCTTGGAGCATAGAATCTAGGTTGTTTTGGGCTAGAGCATCACCACAGTGATTTGTGAAGTATTCCTCCTCCATACTAGCTAGCAGAGTTTTGGGGCTTTGAGAGAACCCAACAGTCTTGAAAACCAAATGGCCAATAAAACCCCTGCACAATGAATATATGTAAGTCTTGTTTCAGGAAATTTAAAAAATATATGACATTTTTTGGGGCTTCCCTGGTGGTGCAGTGGTGGAGAATCTGCCTGCTAATGCTGGGGACATGGGTTCGAGCCCTGGTCTGGGAAGATCCCACATGCCACGGAGCAACTAGGCCCGTGAGCCACAACTACTGAGCCTGCGCGTCTGGAGCCTGTGCTCCTCAACAAGAGAGGCCATGATAGTGAGAGGCCTGAGCACGCGATGAAGACTGCCCCCCGCTTGCCACAACAAGAGAAAGCCTTCGCACAGAAACAAAGACCCAACACAGCCAAAAATAAATAAATAACTAAATAAATATATGACATTTTCATATATTATATTTTGGGGAGCATTTGTTAGGACCACTTTTTATACTTGTGTAGTGCCAAGGTGTTTGCCATACTTTATCTGTCTGAGGGGATTTTGTTCTAAACAAATAAACTATTTATGTATTCAAAATAATCTAACAGGCACCTGCCCTGTCCTAGCGAATATGTGTTGCTAGTGACTGAGTGTGATGAAGCCGACATAGCCCAGACCTTGATGGTGTTCATATTCCAATATGACAACAAACAGAAAAATAAAGCAATTTTAGACAGTGATGCATAATATAGAGAAAATAAAACACAGTAATTGAATAGAGAGTGACCTTAGATGGTTGGCCAGGGAAAGTCTCATGCTTTAGGATGTATATTTAAGGTGGGTTGTGAATTATTAGATGGGACCAATTATGAAAATATCAAGAAACCGAGTGTTCTCAGCAAAGAAAAAGACAAAAACCAAAGATCCCAGGAAAGGGACATGTTTGCTGATTTCAGATAGAAAGATATATGATTGAAATGCAGTGATTAAAATGTTCAAGGGTATATTAGAGGTATAGCAGGACAAAGTGACATATTTTATGCATAAATTTTATATTATATACCTTACATATATATGTATTTTAAAGATATGTGTGTGTGTATATATATATATATTTTTTTTTTAATTGGAAGAGTAGAGTATTTCTTCCTTGAAAGGCTGAATAAAAGGCTCTGTCCTTGCAAACTGCTGATTGGGCATGGAATGGATATCTGGCCCAAAGTCATCAAACTGTAGGTGAGTCAGCAATCTAATACTTATGCTGGTGAATATCCTCTGCTAAGCAAACTAATCAGTCCTTCTGTTTTGAAGAGTTTTGTATAAAACATGCAGGGATAGAGTGCAGTTAATGGCAAGATGAGAAGCTGAACAACACAAATAGAGAATGCAGGAGAAGCCATTATGGTGCAATGAAGTACGTACTAGACTAGCAAATAATGTGTAGCTACTGTATCCTAAATGATCATACAGTTCCTTAATAGAATGACAGTCTCTATGAAATCTGACTGAGCTGAAGCTGAGAATGCACTATTTAATGAATTGCTCATGTATTCTTTTAATACCATATCATTAGTGTATCTGCACATAGTGTTCAGTTCCTTATGTTCTGACAGAACTTTCATAACACATATGCTATTTCATTCTCCTGGAAAATCATATGATGAGATAAATGTTAAAAAGTCTTAATAGTAAAAATCCAAAGGTCACACATTTAGTAAGTAGAAAATGTGGGATTAGAATTAAACCATATCTGACACTAGAGTTAATATTCTAGAATGAACAGACATTTAGACAAGTGCTTTATATAACACTGATTCACATGTGGCCCCAGTTTACTGTTTTAACAAAGGTCAAAATTGGATACAAGTCAAGAGAATGAGAAGTCAAGCCACAGGTTCAGAGGAGATATTTGCAAAGGCTATATTTAACGGAGGACTGTTATCCAAAATATGCAAAGAACACTTAAAACTAAATAATAAAAAATGAACAAACCAATTAAAAGATGAGCAAAAGATCTGAATAGATGTCTCAGCAAAGAAGATATACAGATGAAGATTAAGCATGTGAAGAGAGACTCAACATCATATGCATGACTGTATATCAAAACAGTCATGAGATAACACTACATACCTGGCAAAAACACAACACTAAATATTGGCTAGGATGGGCAGCAACAGGAACTCTCATTCATTGCTGGTGGGAAATCAAAATGGTACAGCCACTTCGGAAGATAGTTTAGCAGTTTCTTAAAGACTAAGCATACTCTTAACCATATCCAACAGTCGTGCTTCTTGGCATTTACCCAAATGGGTTGAAAACTTACTTATTTCTCCCCAAGAACCTGCCCACAGATGTTTATAGCAGCTTTATTCATAATTGCTAAAACTAGGAAGCAACAAAAATGTCCAATAGGTGAATGGATAAATAAACTGTGGTACACCCAGACAGTGGAACATCATTTGGCACTAAAAAGGAATGAGATATCAAGCCATGAAAAGACATGAGATACCAAGGAATGAGATACCAAGTCATGAAAAGACAATACGTAAATCATATTATTAAATGAAAAGTCAATCAGAAAAGGCAATATAATGTATGATTTCACCTATTTGACATTCTAGATAAGGCAGAACTATGAAGGTAGTAAAAGGATCAGTGGTTGCCACAGGTTGTGGGGAGAGATAGATAAATAGGTGCAGCACAGAGGACTTTTAGGTCAGTGAAACTATTCTGTATGACATCATAGTAATCGATACATGTCATTAGACATTTGTCAAATCCAAAGACATACAACACCAAGAGTGAAATCTAATGTAAACTATAGACTTTGGGTGATAATGCTGTGTCAGTGTAGGTTTATTGATTGTAGCCAACGTGCCCCTCTGGTGGGGGATGTTCATGATGCAGGAGGCCATGTGTGCATAGGAGCAGGAGGTATGAGGGAACTCTCTATACTTTCTGCTCAGTTTTTCTGTGAAACTAAAACTGCTCTAAAAAATTTGTCTATTAAAAAATGAATACAAGATCTCTGAGAGAAACAGAGATTTATCTATAGCTAAATAATTCTACCTCACGAGAAAAGTTTTTGTTTGTTTAATTGGGGGTTTGAAGTAAAAGCCAATTTGAAACAGCACAGTTTATTTGTGTATTTTGGTGTTACCTCTTCCAGTACACCTATTTAAATCTCTTCATTTTAATGGTTTGAAGGTGGTCCTGTAAAAAGCACAATTATACTTCTATTAATTTCATATACTGTCACAAGTAGCAATTTAGGATATTTTATTGATAATAACACAATGCATTCATTAAAAATTGATAGTTCTTCCATTCTTAATTAGATTGACATATATACACTACTGTGCATGAAACAGATAACTGATGAGAACTTGCTGTATAGCACAGGGAACTCTATTCAGTGCTCTGTGGGGACCTAAATGGGAAGGAAAGCCAAAAAAGCGGGGATATATGTATATGTATAGCTGATTCACTCTGCTGTACAGCAGAAACTAACCCAACATTGTAAAGCAACTATACACCAATTTAAAAAAAACAGGTGATGGTAAAAGACATAAGGCCACATATTTGTCTCAAAACTGTATTCTTGAAAAAAACATTGTCGTTTCTAACTGGTGCCTAAATACAGTGAATACATTTCTCCAACAGAGATTTTGTGTTCTCATGGGAACATATCTATACGGAAAAAATTTGAGATATTTTAGTTTTAGACCTATTAGGATGGGTATTATAAAAAGAAAAGAAATAACAAGCTTTGGAAAGTATGTGGAGAAAAGGAAACGCTTGTGCACTGTTGGTGGGAATGTAAATGGTGCAGCCACTGTGAAAAGTGGTATTAATCAAAAAATTTAAACTAGAATATATGATCCAGCAACCTCAGTTCTGTGAATATATCCAAAAGAATGAAATCAGGATCTCAAAGTGATACGCACACATTCATGTTCATTGCAGCATTATCCACAATACCCAAGATGTGGAGACAACCTAAAGGTCTTTCAACAGATTTATGAATAACGATTATTTGGTATATACATACAATCAAATATTATTCTTAATTTTCTTATTATTCTTAATTGGTCTTAAAAAAGAAGGAAATCCTGGGCTTTTCTGGTGGCACAGTGGTTGAGAGTCTGCCTGCCGATGCAGAGGACACGGGTTCGTGCCCTGGCCTGGGAAGATCCTACATGCTGCGGAGCAGCTGGGCCCGTGAGCCATGGCCGCTGGGCCTACGCGTCCGGAGCCTGTGCTCCGCAACAGGAGAGGCCACAACAGTGAGAGGCCTGCGTACCGCAAAAAAAAAAAAAAGGAAGGAAATCCCGCCGCATGCAACAACATGTATTAAATGGAGGATATTACGCTGCATGAAATTAGCCAGTCATAGACGGCTGCAGGGTTCGGGTTACAGGACGAAACTAAAGTAGTCACTCATGGAAACAGAGACTAGAATGGTGGTTACCAGGGCTTGGGGGGAGGGGGAACTGGGGACTTGCTGTTCAATGGATATAAAGTTTCACTTTTGCAAGATGAATAAGCTGTAGACATCTGCTGTACAACATTGTGCCTCTAGTTAACAATACTGTATTACACACTTTAAAAAATTGTTGAGAAGGTAGAGCTCATGTTACATGTTCCTACTATAATAAAAAATAAGATAAATAAAAATAAATTTTAACAAATAAAAAAATAGTTAAAACATAGGAAAGAACATAATAAACTATTGCATAAAACCCCTAAACATTTGTTCTCTCTACTTTAGGAATTTTTTTTAAAGTTTTCTTTTTAAT
The DNA here is from genome assembly GCF_963924675.1 of Phocoena phocoena. NCBI lineage: Eukaryota > Metazoa > Chordata > Mammalia > Artiodactyla > Phocoenidae > Phocoena > Phocoena phocoena. Next base: position 81,359,984 of record NC_089221.1, on the reverse strand, counting down.
TAAAAATATTCAGTAAGATCTTCCAAGTTTTCAAAGCCAAATAGAAATCTCAGAAATTAGGTGTAAGTCATCCTTAAAGAACAATTCATTTATTGTTGATATAAGAACCATCCTACAAAATATGTCATTTGGTGTAAGTAATTTTATTAGAGAATCTCTGTAGTTTAGTATAAGTTGTACAATGTCTGAAGCTACCAGAATAATCCATTTTATGAAGACATGGATATTGTAATGCAATTTATTTGGGTGCATAATTTACATTTTTCATTGTTAATGTAATCTTATGTTAATCTTTAACATCTATGAAAGTAAAGCAGCCTAAGGCCAGTAAACTTATTATAGAGAGTTAGGAAGTTTTGATTAATTATGCTTTCTACAAGACAGTAAAGCAAGTATTGTACTAACTAGATTAGTACAATACATTTTAGTACATAGTATAAAAATGTAATACCTACATTTTTATACTATGACAAAACCAGGGCAAAATCTTATTATCAAAATAGTCTAATTTAAATGATTCACTTTACTTGAAATATCATATACAAATTTTCCCATTTTTATATTTGTAAAACAATATTAACACTTTATTTAAAAACATGAAAAAGCTTCATTCCTTTTAATTTTGTAAGCAAATAATGATAAACTTCTTTTTTAGAATTGCTGTCTAAATAGCTTTCCCTCAGTTATTATTCTAAAAATATCTAAGTATTCAGAAGTGTCTATAAACCAATTAACCTTGGAGTTTCTGAAGAATTTGAGAAACTTTATAATCTGATGTATTAATTCACTCCCATTTTGTGTTGAAGCTTTCCTATTGACTAGATATTCCCACAATATATATATATAATGATAAATTTTATAAGCAACTGAAAAGGCTAACCATTGTGAAATTAAAATGGTTTCCATTGAGGGAGGAGGGCAGTACCAGGGTTCACATAGAATAGACACAAAAAGGTTTTATTTTACAGCTGAAAAACAGAATTAAATAAATCCTGAAAAAGACAGCAATAGCTTGTCTTCTCTCCCCAAATCTAAAATAGACAACTAATCAAAACAAAGTTTAGAGAAAGTAAAAAATTTCTTAGAGCGTTAAAACAAAATCTCACAGGAGGCTGCAGTTTCCTCTGTGAGACTCACACATAGTATGGGACCACCAGAAGACCAACCTGAGCACAAAAAGGCCAGATGAAAGCTAGCTTTGTTCGTTTCTGTGGGCAGGTGGCACACCACTTGTGAGTGAGGCTCATGAAGGAAATCTAGGTGGAAACTTCAGATTGTTAAAGTGTAAAAAGACTACTGAAGCTCAAAACCAAACAACAAAACATATACACAGAGCTAAGTCTATTAATTATCAAGGGAAGGAAACCCATGACAAGGAGAAAAGTGACCGAATAGTTTGATGAACGGTATAATTAGGAATTTTTAAGTGCAAGAAAGGGGAGTTCATCTTCGGTATGCTAATTAGTATCAAAAATGAATCTTCCTAATAGGCCTGTACTCAATTTATTAAAATAAGTCCCATTGCTCATTGTTTAGGAAAGTCTTTATTTAAGTTCAGTTCAGTAAGGGTCTGGTGATGCTCCCTTATCTCCTTCCTCTGTTAGAGTCAATTGTAAAAAAAAAAAATACTACATTCAGTTTTGATACCTTCTAGGCAAGTGCCACATCACACTGAGTATAAAATGTTCCTTCTAACAACAGATCAGAGAAACCTGAAAATAGTGAACTATATCACTTTGATAAATGATGATCTTTCAACTTGAAAATGTTTATGGACTATTTCAATTAGTCTTGACAAGAGAAATGGAAAAGTTACTAGGCTTTTTATTTTTTAGCACTGTAGAAAGTAGAAAGGAAACCATGTAGTCAAGTTTAAAGTTTACGGTATCTTAGATATCACCTAGTCCAAGAGCTTCATTTTATATATAAACCCTCTTTGCTGCAAGAATAAGTCCCTTGCACATTAAAAAGCATGTTAAAAGGAGAAGCATGACTGGTGTCCCTATTGGAAAACACCAGGTGATTTCTTTTCCATCACACTCACTGACTAGCTTGTAATTTTCTAAGCTATTCAAATGTTTAAATGTAACAGAAAGAAAATGGAATTTTCAAAACAAAAGTCTAGTCTAAATATTTATTAGTTTAACCAACAATGTCATGGGTGTATTTATAAAATAAAAGGAAAAAATTCAATTTTCTATCAAAAAATAGTATTATCTGTGCATCTGCATTTCTTCCTTCTATTTCCTAAGTAAAATTAGGACTGCAAAACTTTTTAGGGCTTATTATCTAACAGCAGTCACTCTTTCTGTCATAATTAACATTTCTGTTTGTTCTTCTTGGTTGGTGGTAAAATCATTTCAAAGACTATATTTTCTCCCTCTAGTGATATATCTACAGAAGCCCAACCACTGTTATAAATTCAATCTGACCTTTTCTGAAACTGAGTAGATAAATAGGAAAATGTTACTGTATACTGGCAACCATCGACATTGTTAGGCTTTCCACTGAGATAATGAAAGAAACTAAAACTTTTACATACAAGCGAAAGCTAAGAGAATTCAGCACAAAGAAACCAGCTTTACAACAAATGTTAAAGCAACTTCCCTAGGCAGGAAACACAAGAGAAGGAAAAGACCTACAGTAACAAACCCAAAACAATTAAGAAAATGGTAATAGGAACATACATATCAATAATTACCTTAAATGTAAATGGATTACATGCACCAACCAAAAGACTTGAACTGGCTGAATGGATACAAAAACAAGACCCATATATATGCTGTCTACAAGAGACTCACTTCAGACCTATGGACACAAACAGACTGAAAGTGAGGGAATGGAAAAAGATATTCCATGCAAATGGAAATCAAAAGAAAGCTGGAGTAGCAATTCTCATATCAGACAAAACAGACTTTAAAATATAGACTATTATAAGAGACAAAGAAGGACACTACATAATGATCAAGGGATCCATCCAAGAAGAAGATATAACAATTGTAAATATTTATGCACCCAAAATAGCATCTGTCTTATGTACTCATGTGCTCCTAACAACCATAAAAGGGGAAATTAATGGTAACAAAGTCATAGTAGGGGACTTTAACACCCTACTTTCACCAAAGGGCAGATCATCCAAAATGAAAATAAATAAGGAAACACAAGCTTTAAATGATACATTAAACAAGATGGACTTAATTGATATTTATAGGACATTCCATCCAAAAACAACAGAATATACTTTCTTCTCAAGTGCTCATGGAACATTTTCCAGTATAGATCATATCTTGGGTCACAAATCAAACCTTGGTAAATTTAATAGAATTGAAATTGTATCAGGTATCTTTTCAGACCACAACACTGAGAGACTAGATAAAAAATCTGTACAAAATACAAACAGATTTTTTACAAAAAATCTGAAAAAATATAAACACATGTAGGCTAAAAAAGACACTACTGAATAACCAAGAGATCACTGAAGAAATCAAAGAGGAAATCAAGAAACACCTAGAAACAAATGACAATGAAAACACAACAACCCAAAACCTATGGAATGTAGCAAAAGCAGTTCTAAGACAGAAGTTTGTAACAATACAATCCTATCTCAAGAAACAAGAAACATCTCAAATAAAAAACCTAACCTTACATCTAAAGCAATTAGAGAAAGAAGAAAAAAATAACCCCAAAGATAGCTGAAGGAAAGAAATCATAAAAATCAGAAATAAATGAAAAAGAAATGAAGGAAACAATAGCAAAGATCAACAAAAATAAAAGCTGGTTCTTTGAGAAGATAAACAACATTTATAAACCATTAGCCAGACTCATCAAGAAAAAAGAGAGGAAGAGCTTCAAGATGGTGGAAGAGTAAGATGCTGAGATCACCTTCCTCCCCACAAATACATCAGAAAGACATCTACACGTGGAAGTACTCAAACAGAACACCTACTGAATGCTGGCAGAAGACCTCAGACCTCCCAAAAGGCAAGAAACTCCCTACGAACCTGGGTAGGGCAAAAGAAAAAAGAAAAAACAGAGACAAAAGAATAGGGACAGGACCTGCACCAGTGGGAGGGAGCTGTGAAGGAGGAAAGGTTTCCACACACTAGGAAGTCCCTTCCCAGGTAGAGACTGTGGGTGGCAGAGGGGGGAAGCTCCGGAGCCACGGAGGAGAGCACAGCAACAGGGGTGCAGAGAGCAAAGCAGAGAGATTCCCACACAGAGGATCAGTGCCGACCAGCACTCACCAGCCTGAAAGGCTTGTCTGCTCACCCGCTGAGACGAGAAGGGACTGGGAGCTGAGGCTCAGGCTTCGGAGGTTGGATCCCAGGGAGAGGACTGGGGTTGGTGGTGTGAACACAGCCTGAAGGGGGCTAGTGTGCCACAGCTAGACAGGAGGGAGTCCAGAAAAAAGGCTGGAGCTGCCAAAGTGGCAAGAGACATTTTCTTGCCTCTGTTTCGTGGTGTGCGAGGAGAGGGGATTAAGAGCACCACTTAAAGGAGCTCCGGAGACGGGCACGAGCCGTGGCTATCAGCGCAGACCCCAGAGACGGGCATGAGACACTAAGGCTGCTGCTACAGCCACCAAGAAGCCTGTGTGCAAGCACAGGTCACTATCCACACCTCCCCTCCCAGGAGCCTGTGCAGCCTGCCGTGATCTAGGGACAACTTCCGCAGGAGAACGCAGGGTGCGCCTGAGGCTGGTGCAACGTCATGCTGGCCTCTGCTGCCTCAGGCTCACATGACAATCAGTACACCTCCTTCCCCCAGGCCTGAGAGAGCCAGATCCCCCAATCAGCTGCTCCTTTAACTCAGTCCTGTCTAAGCAAAGAACAAATGCCCTCAGACGACCTAAACTTAGCTGCGGGTCCAAATCCAAAGCTGAACCACGGGAGCTGTGTGAACAAAGAAGAGAAAGGGAAATCTCTCCCAGCAGCCTCAGGAGCAGTGGATTAAATCTCCACAATCAACTTCATGTACCCTGCATCTGTGGAATGCCTGAATAGGTAATGGATCATCCCAAATTGAGGAGGTGGACTTTGGGAGCAATGATATATATATATTTTTTTCCCCTTTTTCTCCTTTAGCGAGTGTTTATGTGCATGATTCTGTGTGTGATTTTTGTCTGCATGGCTTTGCTTTTATCATTTGTCCTAGGGTTCTGTCTGTCTGTTTTTTCTTTTTTTTACTTAAATTTTTTTTCTTAATAATTATTTTTTCTTTTAAGGACTTTATTTATTTTATCTTCTTCATTCTTTCCTTCTTTTTTTCCTCCCTTTTATTCTGAGCCGTATGGAGGACAGGCTTTTGGTGCTCCAGCCAGGAATCAGGGCTGTGCCACTGAGGTGGGAGAGCCAAGTTCAAGACATTGGTCCACAAGAGACCTCCCAGCTCCTCATAATAACAAACGGCGAAAATCTCCCAGAGATCTCCATCTCAACGCCAAGACCCAGCTTCACTCAACGACCAGCAAGCTACAGTGCTGGACCCCCTATGCCAATCAAATAGCAAGGCAGGAACACAATCCCATCCATTAGCACAGAGGCTGCCTAAAATCATAATAAGGCCACAGACACCGCAAAACACACCACCAGACCTGGACCTCATCCACCAGAACACAGGCACCAGTCCCCTCCACCAGGAAGCCTACACAACCCACTGAACCAACCTTAGCCACTGGGGACAGACACCAAAAACAACGGGAATTACGAACCTGCAGGCTGCGAAAAGGAGACCCCAAACACAGTAAGTTAAGCAAAATGAGAAGACAGAGAAACACACAGCAGATGAAGGAGCAAGGCAAAAACCCACCAGACCTAACAAACGAAGAGGAAATAGGCAGTCTACCTGAAAAAGAATTCAGAATAATGATAGGAAAGATGATCCAAAATCTTGGAAATAGAATGGAGAAAATACAAGAAACATTTAACAAGGACCTAGAAGAACTAAAGAGCAAACGAACAGTGATGAACAACAAAAAAAAAGAAATTAAAAATTCTCTAGAAGGGATCAATAGCAGAAAAACTGAGGCAGAAGAACGGATAAGTGACCTGGAAGATAAAATAGTGGAAAAATCTACTGCAGAGCAGAACAAAGAAAAAAGAATGAAAAGAATTGAGGACAGTCTCAGAGAACTCTGGGACAAAATTAAATGCACCAACATTCAAATTATAGGGGTCCCAGAAGAAGAAGAGAAAAAGAAAGGGACTGTGAAATTATATAAAGAGATTATAGTTGAAGTCTTCCCTCATATGGGAAAGGAAATAGTTAATCAAGTCCAGGAAGCACAGAGTCCCATACAGGATAAAACCAAGGATAAACATGCCAAGACACATATTAATCAAACAATCAAAAATTAAATACAAAGAAAAAATATGAAAAGCAACAATGGAAAAACAAGAAATAACCCACAAGGAAATCCCCATAAGGTTATCAGCTGATATTTCTGCAGAAATTCTGCAAGCCAGAAGGGAGTGGCAGGACATATTTAAAGTGATGAAGGAGAAAAACCTACAACCAAGATTACTCTACCCAGCAAAGGATCTCATTCAGATTTGACAGAGAAATTGAAAACTTTACAGAAGAGCAAAAGCTAAGAGAATTCAGCACCACCAACCCATCTCCACAACAAATGCTAAAGGAACTTATTTAGGCAGGAAACACAAGAGAAGGAAAAGACCTACAATAATAAACCCAGAACAATGAAGAAAATGGTAATAGGAACATACATATCGATAATTACCTTAAATGTAAATGGATTAAATGCTCCAACCAAAAGACATAGATTGGCTGAATGGATACAAAAACAAGACCCATATATATGCTGTCTACAAGAGACCCACTTCAGACCTAGGGACACATACAGACTGAAAGTGAGAGGATGGAAAAAGATATTTCATGCAAATGGAAATCAAAAGAAAGCTGGAGTAGCAATTCTCATATCACACAAAATAGACTTTAAAACAAAGACTATTACAAGAGACAAAGAAGGACATTACATAATGATCAAGGGATCAATCCAAGAAGAAGATATAACAATTGTAAATATTTATGCACCCAACATAGGAGCACATCAATTCGTAAGGCAATTACTAACAGCCATAAAAGGGGAAATTGACAGTAACAGAATCATGTAGGGGACTTTAACACTCCACTTTCACAATGGACAGATCATCCAAAATGAAAATAAATAAGGAAACACAAGCTTTAAATGATACATTAAACAAGAGGGACTTAATTGATATTTATAGGACATTCCATCCAAAAACAACAGAATACACATTCTTCTCAAGTGCTCATGGGACATTCTCCAGAATAGATCATATCTTGGGACACAAATCAAGCCTTGGTAAATTAAAGAAAATTGAAATCATATCAAGTATCTTTTCTGACCACAATACTATGAGACTAGATATCAATTACAGGAAAATATCTGTAAGAAATAAAAGCACATAGAGGCTAAACAACACACTACTTAATAATGAAAAGTTCATTGAAGAAACAAAAGAGGATATCAAAAAATACTTAGAAGCAAATGACAATGAAAACATGACAACCCAAAACCTATGGGATGCAACAAAAGCAGTTCTAAGAGGGAAGTTTATAGCAATACAATCCTACCTTAAGTAACAGGAATCACCTCAAATAAACAACCTAACCTTACATTTAAAGTAATTAGAGAAAGAAGAACAAAAAAACCCCAAATTTAGCAGAAGGAAAGAAATCATAAAGATCATATAAGAAATTAATGAAAAAGAAATGAAGGAAATGATAGATAAGATCAATAAAACTAAAACCTGGTTCTTTGAGAAAATAAAAACAATTGATAAACCATTAGCCAGACTTATCAAGAAAGAAAGGAGAAGACTCAAATCAATAGAATTAGAAATGAAAAAGGAGAAGTAACAACGGACACTGCAGAAATACAAAGGATCATGAGAGATTACTACAAGCAACTCTATGCCAATAAAATGGAAAACGTGGAAGAAATGGACAAATTCTTAGAAATGCACAATGTTCCAAGACAGAATCATAAAGAAATAGAAAATATGCACAGACCAATCACAAGCACTGAAACTGAAACGGTGATTAAAAATTTTCCAACAAACAAAAGCCCAGGACCAGTTGGCTTCAAAGACGAATCCTATTAAACATTAAGAGAACAGCTAACACCTATCCTTCTCAAACTCTTCCAAAATATATCACAGGGAGCAACACTCCCAAACTCATTCTATGAGGCCACCATCACTCTGAAACCAAAACCAGAGAAAGATGTTACAAAGAAAGAAAACTATAGGCCAATATCACTGATGAACCTTGATGCAAAAATTCTCAACAAAATACTAGCAAACAGAATCCAACAGCACATGAAAATGATCACAAACCATGATCAAGTGGGGTTTATCCCAGGAATCCAAGGATTCTTCAGTATACACAAATCAATCAATATGATACACCATATTAACAAACTGAAGGAGAAAAAGCATATGATTATCTCAATAGATGCAGAGAAAGCTTTCTCTGCATTTATGATAAACACCCTCCAGAAAGTAGGCATAGAGGGAACTTTCCTCAACATAATAAAGGCCATATATGACAAACCCACAGCCAACATCTTCCACAATGGTGAAAAACGGAAACCATTTCCACTAGGAGCAGGAATAAGACAAGTTTGCCCACTCTCACCACTATTATTCAACATAGTTTTGGAAGTTTTAGCCACAGCAATCAGAGAAGAAAAAGAAATAAAAGGAATCCAAATTGGAAAAGAAGAAGTAAAGCTGTCACTGTTTGCCGATGACATGATACTATACATAGAGAAGCCTGAAGATGCTACCAGAAAACTACTAGAGCTAACCAATGAATCTGGTGAAGTAGCAGGATACAAAATAAATGCACAGAAATCTCTTGCATTCCTACACACTAATGATGAAAAATCTGAAAGTGAAATTAAGAAAACACTCCCATTTACCATTGCAACAAAAAAGAATAAAGTATCTAGGAATTAACCTACCTAAGGAGACAAAAGACCTGTATGCAGAAAATTGTAAGACAGTGATGAAAGAAATTAAAGACGATACAAACAGATGGAGAGATATACCATGTTCTTGGATTGAAGAATCAATATTGTGAAAATGACTCTACTACCCAAAGCAATCTACAGATTCAATGCAATCCCTATCAAACTTCCAATGGCATCTTTCACAGAACTAGAACAAGAAAATTCACAATTTGTATGGAAACACAAAAGACCCTGAATACCGAAAGCAATCTTGAGCAAGAAAATCAGAGCTGGAGCAATCAGGCTCCCTGACTTCAGACTATACTACAAACCTACAGTAATCAAGAGAGTATAGTACTGGCACAGAAAAAGATGTATAAATCAATGGAACAGGATAGAAATCCCAGAGATAAACCCACACATATATGGTCACCTTTATCTTTGATAAATGAGGCAAGAATATACAGTGGAGAAAAGACAGCCTGTTCAATAAGTGGTGCTGGGAAAACTGGACATCTGCATGTAAAAGAATGATATTAGAACACTCCCTAACACCATACACAAGAACAAACTCAAAATGTATTAAAGACCTAAATGTAAGGCCAGACACCATCAAACTCTTAGAGGAAAACATAGGCAGAACACTCTATGACATAAATCACAGCAAGATCCTTTTTGACCCACCTCCTAGAGAAATGGAAATAAAAACAAAAATAAACAAAAATGACCTAATGAAACTTAAAAGCTTTTGCACAGCACAGAAACAAGAAGAGCAAAAGCTAAACGAAAAGACAACCCTCAGAATGGGAGAAAATCTTTGCAAAAGAAGCAACTGACAAAGGATTAATCTCCAAAATTTACAAGCAGCTCATGCAGCTCAATATGAAAAATACAAACAACCCAATCCAAAAATGAGCAGAAGACCCAAATAGACATTTCTCCGAAGAAGAATACAGATTGCCAACAGACACATGAAAGGATGCTCAACATCATTAATCATTAGAGAAATGCAAATCAAAACTACAATGAGATATCATGTCACATCCGTCAAAATGGCCATCATCCCAAAATCTACAAACAATGAATGCTGGAGAGAGTGTGGAGAAAAGGGAACCCTGTCTCACTGTTTGTGGGAATGTAGATTGGTACAGACACTATGGAAAACAGTATGGAGATTCCTTAACAAACTAAACATAGAACTACCATATAACCCAGCAATCCCACTACTGGGCATATACCCTGAGAAAACCATAATTCAAAAAGAGTCATGTGCCACAATGTTCACTGCAGCTCTATTTACAGTAGCCAGGACATGGAAGCAACTTAAGTGTCCATCGACAGATGAATGGATAAAGAAGATGTGGCACATATATACAATGGAATATTAGTCAGCTGTAAAAGGACATGAAATTGAGTTATTTGTAGTGAGGTGGATGGACCTAGAGTCTGTCATACAGAGTGAAGTAAGTCAAAAAGAGGAAAACAATACTGTATGCTAACACATATATATGGAATCTAAAAAAAAAATGTTCTGAAGAACCTAGGGCAGGACAGGATTAAAGATGTAGATGTAGAGAATGGACTTGAAGGTACAGGGAGGGGGAAAGGTATGTTGGGATGAAGTGAGAGAGTGGCATGGACATATATTCACTACCAAATGTAAAATAGATAGCTAGTGGGAAGCAGCCACATAGCACAGGGAGATCAGCTTGGTGCTATGTGACCACCTAGAGGGGTGGGATAGGGAGGGTGGGAGGGAGACTCAAGAGGGAGGAGATATGGTGATATATGTATATATATAGCTGATTCACTTTGTTACACAGCAGAAACTAACACAACATTGTAAAGCAATTATACTCCCATAAAGATGTTAAAAAACAAAAAAAAGAAATGTTCCTTCATCTCCACTATTTTTTGTAACTATTAACTCTTTAAATCTTTGGTTCAGTTCACTAGTGAAGTCATCTGGTCCTAATCAATTCTAAGTGCAAAGTTTTTTTATTACTAATTCAGTCTGTTTACTTGTTATTTATTCAGATTCTTTTTTTCAACTTGAGTTTGGTAGTGTGTGTCTTTCTAGAAATGCACTCACTGTTATCTAATTACTGGCCCTATATCTGTTCAAAGTATTTCCTTATAATCCACTTTTATTTCTGTAAAATCTGTAGTAATTGTCCATCTTTCATTCGTAATTTTAGCAATTTGAAACTTTTTTCTTGGTCAGTGTAGTTAAAAAGTTATTAATTTTGTGGATCTTTTCAAAGAATCAGCTTTTGTTTTTGTTGATTTTCTCTAGATTCTTTCTATTTTATTTTTTTGTTCTCTAATTTTTACTCCTTACATCTTCTGCTTGCTTTGGATTTAAAGTTCTTTTTCTAATTTCTTAAGGTTGAAGATTAGGTTATTGGTTTGAGATCTTTCTTCTGTTTTATTGTAGGCAATTAACAGCTATAAATTTTCATGTGAGCATTTCTTTCATTGTATGCAATTATTATTGACATTACAAAGTAGTTTGTAATTGCTTTGTGATTTAATCCTGGACTCTGGTTAATCAGGAGTGTGTTATTTAATTACCACAAATTTGTGAATGTCTTAAATTTCCTTCTGTTATTGATTTGTAATTTCATTTTACATGGCTGGAGAACATACTTTATATGACTTCAATCCTTTAAAGTTTATTGAGGCTTGTTTTTTGAACAAACATATACAGTTGACCTGTGAACAATGTGGTGGGCTAGGGGCACCAATCCTAACCAACCCCTGTGTCAAAAATCCAAGTATAACTTATCGTCCTTTGTGTCTATTGTTCTCTGTAGCTATGTTTCCTCCATAGTTGCAGTTCCACATCTGTGGATTCAACCAATCACATATTGTGTAGTACTGTGTAATATTTACTATTGAAAAAAATCTGCATAAATGTGGACCTGCACAGTTCAAACCCATACATTCAAGGAGCAACTGTAGTCTGTCCTAGAAAATATTCCATAAGCACTTGAGAGGAACGTATACTCTCTTTTTGGGTGGAGTGTCTGTTATTTCTAGTTGGCTTATAAAGTTGTTCAAGTCTTCTATTGATATTTTCTTGATATCTTCTGTCTAGTTGTTCTATGTATTATTGAAACTACAGTATTGAAGTCTCCAAATATTATTGTTAAAATGTCTCTGCCTTCAGCTCTGTTACTTGGTACACTTGATATTGGTAAATTTGTTGGTGTCCCACAGGTCTATGAGGCACCATTCACTTTTTTTCATTTTTTTTCTGTTCGTCAGATGGGATAATCTAAATTGATCTTTTCTCAAGTTTGCCATATCATTCTTCTGCCTGCACTAATATGCTGTTGATCCTTTTACTGAATTTGTCATTTTAATTTTCAACCACAGTATTTTTATTCAATCCCTTTTTATTATTTCTATCTCTGTTGATATTCTATATTTGTTGAGACAGCATTCTTATATGTTCTTTTAGTTATTTAGACATAGTCTACTTTAGCTCTTTGCACATATTTAAAATAGCTAATTTAAAGTCTAAGTCTAGAATCTCCTACATCTGGGCTTTCTCAAATTTGTCAAAAAACCAACAAATTCTATCAGTTTTTTTTTCCTTAGTGGGGGTCATACTTCCATTTTTTTGTGTGTGATTTTATCATAATGTTTTGATGAAAAATGAACAATATAATCAGATACTCCTTCTCCCAGAGTTTTTTGTTGTTGCTACTTGCTTGTGTTGTTCTTATTGGGTTACTGACATTTCTGAACTAATTTTTAAAGTCTGTTTCTTCGTGATGTAGGGCCACAAAACTCTATACTGGTTTTGCTTAGTGGTCAGAAAATGACTAAATAACGATTTCCTTAAATTTCTGGAATTAGTCTCCCAACTGTGCTGAGAGGCTCTATGTGAGTGTTGGGACACACGTTCAACACTCAACCAGGAATTGTAAACTGTGACTTAGCCTCTATATTCTGCTTGTGCAGAGCCTCAAGATTCATCAGAGGTGAGAGTTTAAGACCTTCTCATGTTTTTCTCAAAACATGTGTGACTATGAATGCATGTTGCTTCCCAGAAATATGTCAGAGTTTTCAAAGCACCTATGGACATCTTTTTCTTCAGCTTTCCCTTTTAGGAGTTTTGGTTAACCTAGTGTCTGCCCCAACTCTTATAAATCTCCTTAGCCAGTCATGATGTCAGACAAATACCTCTTGGGTATTGCTCTTAGCACTGAGCAAGTTCAAGTGAGGTCAAATAAAAATAAGCCATCTGAGTAGAGCCTTCCAGGGAACCACTAGGCAGGTCAAGTAATCACTGTTCTTTGGAAGTACAGCTTTTTTCCTTCCTCTGATACCAAGAATATGGCCTACTATCTTTTCAAGGCCACTGAAGGATATTAACTACCAGGGTTTCATCTCCCTCTCTCTAGCAGTCATTTTCACTTCCCATAAGCTAGGAGGTATCATAGAAAGATCACATGGGTGATAGGAACTATGAGAAAGAATAAAATGTAAATGCTAGAAATTTTTTTAAAAGTGATGACAGAAATGGAAAATATCTCTGACTGCCTCAATAGAGCCAATAAGCAGAGGAAAGAATAAGTCAAAATGGAAATATATCAGTAGGAATTATTAAAACTGAAATGCAAAGATAAAAAAAGAAAACAATGAAACAAACACAACTAGAGACCATCCTAGAGCTAGTGAGAATATTAGAGTCAATATATGTGTATTAGAACCTCAGAAGCAGAATAAAAAGAAAACAGTACAGAAAAAAGGAAGGCTGAGAATGTTGTAAAGTTAGTCAAAGACACTAAACTACAAATCCAAGAAACTCAGAGAACACTGAGCAGGATAAATACCAAGAAAAAACAAACCTATGCATATTGTATTCAAACTGTTGAAAACCAATGACAAAGAAAAAATCTTGAAAGCAGCAAGAGCAAAAAATATTACTTACAGGAGAAGGATAAGAATAGAGCAGTCCTTTCCATCAGAAACTGTGCAAACAAGAAGACAAGAGAGGGCTTCCCTGGTGGTGCAGTGGTTGAGAGTCCGCCTGCCAATGCAGGGGACACGGGTTCGTGCTCCAGTCCGGGAGGATCCCACATGCCGTGGAGCAGCTGGGCCCATGAGCCATAGCCGCTGGGCCTGCATGTCCGGAGCCTGTGCTCTGTAATGGGAGAGGCCACAACAGTGGGAGGCCCGCGTACCACAAAAAAAAAAAAAAGAGAGTGACATCTTTAATGTGCTGAAAGAAAAAACATGCCAATGTAGGATTCTATATTCAGTGAAAACATCCTTCAGAGTGAAAGGAGAATTAAACACTTTCTCAGTGAAACAAAAACTGAATTAATTTGTTGCCATTAGACCTACTTTTCTTTCTAGATTCCTGTTAAGATGCAGTGGTATGTTTTGGATTTCTGCTAGTGTCTTTCCCCCTTATTCTTATTTGTTTTGGTAGGATTTTATTAAAGGAGGTTCAGTCATCTCTCTACCTTTTTACTCAGAAATTTTTTCCCCAGTATTTCTAGTTTTTTTTTAAATCATCCCATATTTTGTTTACAGTGAGAAGTTTTTCATTCAACAATAAGTTTACAGCATTTTGTAACAAGATTTCAACTTAACTTAATTCATGACCATGGGGTGAATCTGAGGATGAATTATCAATTTCAAAAGTAACTTGGTTGAGAAAAGAATTTTGTGTGAAGTGAAAAGTCATGGTCAGAGTTGTGAGTAATTTCTAAGCCCACTATGAGATACTGTTAGTCTAATCACAGGAAAAAAAAATTCTAAGACATTATTCACTCAGCCTCTTGCTTGAAGAGAGAAGATGTATTTTTAAAAGCATTATGCTAGGAGTGACATCTGATATTAACAGCAATTTCTTAATTTGGTCCATTAGATTTTCCTTTTATTACATTTCATCTTATCTTGTAACGAACCTTTGAAGATATAGCTTTTGACATACATTTCAGATAATATTCTTCATGTAGGATACAGATGCCCAGTTAAATCCCTACATATTACTCATAGTACCTTTCATCATTCTTTACTCCCCAAATCCCTAATAGATTTTATGGTCTCATCTAATTTAAAGGACAAACATTAACTTCAGTTAGTGTAGAGATCCAAAAACTTGTTTCTCATTTTATTATTCCTTTTCTACCTTATAAATTTCTGCTAGCATTTTTCCCCTTCTATTTTCCTTTCTCCTCAGGCATCAAGGAAGCATCAAGTGTGGTAAGAAACTTTTAACTTACTTATCACTTGAAGTATAAGTATGTTGCTTTAGCTTGAAATTTTGAAGTCTGGGTTTGCTTAAAGGCTCTTCTATGTTATGCTATTTTTAATTATATATATATAACATGTATATTATATATTTTATATTTATAAAGAGAAAGAGAGAATATTAACATTCATTGTGGTAACTTATGGATCAAAAAGTAACATAATCCCATTAGGTATACCAATGGGGGAAAATAAATTATATTTATATATACAGAGAAAGGCATTTCCTATGTGTTCAAAATAGTCCTGATTTAGTAGAAGAATCTTTCTTTCATTGGGTGTAATGACTTAGATCAAACAAGGAAATATTCTTTGTGGGAGCCCCCTAATGCTGCTAATGATTAGCTATTATCCCTACATTTGTTTGTCTTTAATTTGTTTTTATGAGGTAATTTTAAGATTGAAAGTTGGTTTGCAAAGATTTTACAGAACATTACAGCCAAGCTGCCAGTTGCACAGTTTATCACTGTGTGGCTGAACCACACTGACTCCATCTTGTCAGCTCCATCTTAGGCTCACATTCCTACCCCTTCTCCTTTCTGCTTTGACTGAGCTTTAGCCTACTCACAAGGAATGTGCCCAAGCCAGCTAAGTCCCCTATCAATGTTCACCCTTGATTTCATCTGGTATGAAAACTGGAGGAATGCCTTTTTCTAAAGCAGATGGTTAATGGTCTGTGAGAAATAATGGTCATGAGACCCCAAGGGGAGGAAAAACCCCAGTTCCCATTGGCGCTTCTCCCCTAGTAGTCAGATTCTATCTTTAGCTTTGGCCCCTTTAAATTCCCCTGTACCCCTTTAGGCAGTGTGGAGTGCAGCTGCCAAAGCCTCTGGATCATCATCCACCGATCCTGCCTGTATGTAAGTTACCCAAAATAAACTTCATAATTGCACTTTAGGGAGTTGCCTGCTTTGTTTTTTAGTCTCAGATTTCCTTCTCAGTTCGGAGGATATTATTCAATATCCCTGCAGCCCAACCATCATTTTCTCAGAAAGTTCCCATGTACTGCCTCACAACAGTCCTTTCAAGCAAATGTCATTGCATTTAATAGATTGGAAAAAAAAAAATGTGAGGATCTCTCATCCAGCAAGTGTCAAGATTATATGTTCATCTACCCAACTCCAAAGCGTTTACTCCTTTACTGCATCAGTAAAACATGATACCCCATTATTCCTCTTTCTATTGCTCCTTCTTAAGGCGTAGAGTAGTATATTTAAAAAAATAATAATAGTAACAGACTGTGACTTCAGGCATGTAACTGAACTTCTCTGGACCTTAATTCCTTCATCTTTAGTAGAAAGGAATTGAAGTAGTTGAACCATAAAGCTCCACTAAGCTCAAGTTTTATGGTTATTTTGGATCCATTCTTCCTGTGCTCATGAGCACAAGACATTTGCTAGAGGCATATAAAACTTTTGTGGGGCTTAATGCCTATTTAATCTGAGAGATTATCTTAAAGAATGAGAACAGAAAAATATGATTATTGCAAATTGTCAAAAACATTTGTCAGTGTGAACACATTTGTAGGGACCCATCCAGAGCCTTAGAAGGGGTGCTTGCAAAGGAGAGGCCCTAAAGTTTAAGCTTCACTATAAATTTGCCTTTAGTGACACCCATCAAAATGGCTTTTGTGGCCTATTTTATTGGTGGGTGGTAAAGAAAAAAGAAATGATGGGACGTTTAATGGTGTTACCCAGGAATTCTCCTGATCCTCTTCTTTTCTGTCCAAAGTACTGGGGGGTGGGGTGAGTAGAGCGGTGGTCTATTTTTAGTGGAGACTGTAAGAAGAAAGGAATTTCTTATTCCCAGGAAAGTTCAAAAAGCCTCTTCCAGAGCCACACCAGAGAGGTAAAGCCAAGTTGCTTTGGTTATGAAGACAAAAATATGAAGTATCAAGCACCTACTTACTTTCATTTCAAAATTTGGTACTCAACAATGCATCTAGTACACTGGAAAAAGCAAGGACTCCCCAAAACTGTTGCAAAAAATACATTAGCGTATGATTGTGTTATGAACAATTTGGTGATCAAAGACTAATGTAATTAGTGCATATCATATGATAAATATATTTAACAGCATGAAAGTTCGGGGATAACATCTACATGTAATTGTAAAAATAAATGTGGATAAATAAACATTAAGTCTTTGGCTATCCTGCCTTAGCTTCATAGACCATTAGGCATTCGATCTCACATGAATTCCATCTCTCAAAATCCCACTGGATGGAAAAATAATCTAGCCTATCTTGCTGCAGTCTAAAATATTATGCAGACTAAAAAACTCATGTTTTTCATTTTTTCACATCTAGCTAATGCAACATTTGTTTTTGTTTTTAAGGAGGATACAGCTCTCAAGTAACAATGAGGACATTTCTTGCACTGACATCTCACCAAGACAGGAAAATGGGGTTCATTATTTTCCACATTTTGGGCAAGGTCACTGAGGAAAAAAATAATATGAAAACTTGATATTGCAGGAAAGACAATATCAACAATGAAGTAATATTTGAGATTGAAAAGATGTATTATCCCCATAGCTTTTCCAAACTCAGTGTCTACACAAAATATTGTCTTTTAAGTGCCAGTAAATTATTTAAGTTACAGTTCTCCAAGAGCAGCTTTAACTGCTTTCTGTTAGTTAGAAAGTCCCACTTTGTTATGTCTCTCAGTCAAAACAACTCCATTTATTACAATTTCATTTCCTTTTCTTTCAGAATTGTGTGTAACGTTGTAAATTTTCTAAGTGAATATACCTGTTCTCTTTCTCTCTACAAAATATATAGATATTAAATGAATATCTAGTACATAACTGGCTAAAAAAGAGGATGTTACACTTCATTTGCTCATGAATACCAATATTTCTTGTACTAAAATATTAACACATACCTTCCTTTGAGAATTATCTAAGTTTGTTAAATGCAAGAAAAGTTTACTCTGATGTTGATAACGTAAACTACTAATAACTCAAGTATTAACACTAAGCGAGCTTTTATTCCTAAAATAAAAGAGAAATATATTATGACTCCTCAACTCTTAATTTTACTATCAACTCTGTGGAAGTTGCCTAAAAAATGTTTTGTATATGAATTCAGCCCATTAATTATGGTGGTATTGTTGCAATTATACTGTCAACTTTCCTGAACCTAGTTTCTTTGCTTACAGCTGTGCTTAGAAGTAATTTTCTAGAATACACATATCCACTATGTTCCCTAAACTTACTAAAGAACTGATAAAGTTATATACCTCATTATATGTTTATAATATGTCTATTATCTAGGTAATATATCTGATAAAAAAGTAGACCTTAACCTGTAAAAGTTTAATGGCAGGAATATGATGGCGAGCAGCTAGTTTGAGAAACCAGTGAACGTGCCTTCCCCAGCTCCAAGATAAAAGCAGGTGGCAACCATGGAACCGGAAGTAGGCATGGAGAGCCTTCAGACCATGATACAACTCTAACCACTCTCAAAGGAAGGACTGAGTAGGAAGAGTATTGGTTCACAGCCCAGTTCTGAGAAAGATTCAACCTGGCCAATGGACTGCCCTTTGATGGAGTCCTGAAATAGACATAAATCAGATGGATCTGCTTCTCCATACCAGACTCAGTCTTTGGGAACAGCTCTGGGGAAGCAGACCTTTGTCTGAATGCTGTGATAGAACAAATGGGGCAGCAGCAGATGGAAGCTGATAGTCAGCTATGCTCCCCATAACAGGGTCCAAAAGAGATCTGAGCAGAGCACCTCTATGGCTGCCACCGTCCACCCATTACAACTCATACATCCACTTTTCTAAACTGTTGCATTGTTCTCTTGGACCTCTTTTTTTCATGAAGCTTGCTGACATGAACCACAGCTCCTTTTTTCTCACATTGGTCTTGGGGCCACAACGAACTAGGAATTTCAAGAAAACTTTTAGAAAAGATACAACATGTATGTGAGGCTGGATATTAAGCATCTGTCTTATGACCATGAGGTGAAAAGTGATAAAAGAATGAAGAAAATACATAAGGGACATTATAAAAGATAATGTTGTTTAATTAATTATAAAATATTGTTTATAAATTAATTATAAAATGTTTAATTAATTATAAAATGCATAAAGGAGAACATTATAAAAATTAAAATAGGTATATTTGATGAAGCTAAACACAGAAACTCCAGTCTCTATAATTCCAAAAATCATAGTCTTTGAAATAAGAAATATAATTAATGAAGTATTAAAAGTTCAAGCTAGACAAATGAAATGAAAACTGAACTCAAACATTTACCCAAGTATATATGTTATAATTCTGCAAAGAAAGGATAGAAAATGTGGAATGGAATTTGAAATATAGAAGATAAAAAAAGGTCTATTAAACTTCTAATAAAGACTTCAGAAAGTTAGAGATAATTTAAGGGAAACATTCATTAATAAGACAATATCAGTAATTTTCCTGAACTGACCTAAGATACATGTCATTCAACCAAACAATCAAACTATAATGTGTCTCAAACATGATAAATAAAAGCTAATCCATACTAATATACATAGTATCAAAATTACTGACTTAGCGAGTAAAAACGATGATGCTGTTGGAGATAAACAACAGATTACCTATCAAGGAATAACAAATAACTGATCACAGAGAGCAACAATAGGTCTTAGAAGATACTGAAATAAGCTCTTCCAAGTGCTGAAGGAAATTACTATGAATATAATTTTATACCAACCACACTATTAAAGAATGTACATGAAATAAAAACATTTTAGACAATAAAAGGCAGAGAATTTGCCATTCATCTACCTTCACTGAAAGAGCTACTAATGGATGTACCTCAGCAAGAAGGAATGAAGACCCAGAAAAAGGTAAGGGACATAAGAAGTAAAGAAAATGGTAAAACATATGGCTAAATATATATAACTACTTTGTGTAAATGCTGACAAAAACTCAGTATGGGCTGATTAAAAATCTGATAGAACTAAAATTTTAAAACAATGTAAAAAATGATAGAAGTAGCTGGATCAATTTAAATCTTTCTGAATGCCTTTACTGGCACCACAGAAGAAAGATACCTATTAATTTAACCTTTTCTGAAAATTGTTTTAAGGTAACAACTAATATAATATAAATAAAAAGTTGACTCTAACTTTACAAAAAAAAATGAATAAAGAACATGTAGTTTGGAACAGACATTCTTAATATGGACATTTTGGTCCAACTATTGCTGTGCTGTGTGGAGTTGTCCTAACGCAATTGTAGGATGTTTAGTAGCATTCTTAGACTTACCCACTTGATGCCAACTGTGACCACTGTGACAACCAAAAATAGCCTTGCTTGGGTATCATTGATCTAATGTGAGGCAGAAAAGGAGAAAAGTAAAAGAAAAACATAGTTGATAGAAGACACAACATATATGAAAAATACTTCAATAAAAATATTGAATAAACATATCAATAAAAATACTGATAAAAATCAGTGTAAAGTTTTAAAAATCACTTATTTAAACAGACTCTTAAACTGAATTTTAAAAATCACAGCTACATACTCTTTCAAAAATTCTCACCTAAATAATAATGATTCAGAAAGGCAGAAAATTAAGAAATGGTCAAAACAAATTACAAGACAATTCTGTAAAATAAAGGTGATAAAGTAATATTATGAGATTTTAAACAGAATTGTATAAACAGAAAAAAAGGACAGTATCTAAAATATAAAGAATAATTCACCAAGGTAAAAAAGCATGCACTTCCATAAACCTTTTACAGTATGCTAAAAATATATAAAGCATGAATTGTTAGAATTCAACGAATAAAAGTACATTTAATATATTTTACTTTTTTCAGAACGAATCAGCCAGTAGAAAATTATGAACACTGATTAATGAGTAGCTTATATACAGAATATATATATTAATATTTCATAATTACAATATTGCATATTATGTCACATAATATGAATATATGAAATATGTATAATATATGAAATAAATGTATATATGTATATCAATATTTATATTGATAGATAAATCAACCTCTATGTGTTAGTAATAACCCCATGACCACCACCAAACACATGAACCCTTTCTAAAATTTGATCATGTTTCAGGACACAAAATAGCAAATTTATTAAAAGTAGTAATCACCGCCATAAAAATCATCTTATTTATAAACAATAATAAAAGAAAGCCCTTCACCATCCCTTTACATTTCTGGAACTTTAAAATAAACACTTCTAAAAAGCTCTTCCACTCAAAATGAAATCACAATAGAGTTTACAAAATAATTGGAAATACACAAAAATGGAAATAAGACCATGTTTCTTCCTCAGAGCCCTCCAACCCTATCTTCAAGGTTGAGGAAGAGACCCACACATTGGTGGAACACCCACCAGCTCCCCACAGGTCACTTGGTCACTGACAGGTATCAAAGGAGAGCATACACACTCAGAGCTGGAGCAACCTCTCTCCAAGGGGAGCAACAACAACCCTCCTATTAAAACCACTGGGATTAAGCCCACCTGTTCCACAAACTTCTAACCCTGTTTTCTAGGAGAGGCCTGAGCACTGTGACTAAGATTTCCCTTTCCCTTGGACTTCTACCTATGCAGGCAAATAGAGAAAATTCCAGAAACTCACCTTGTTATAGCCCGCACTACTCAAACCTTGCTACCACTTATGTACAATGAATCCATTAAGACTAATCTCCTTATGTCTGTTTATGTCAGTCACCAAAAAACTCCCTGAACTGCCAGATTACCTTCCTATTATTTCCATACCTTAATCCAGTAAAGCTCTTTATATCCCTATTATTTCTCCTTTTGCAGTCTTACCTTAACTCCTTAAATTCTTTTACTCTATCCTCTAAAATTCACTATTATGCATAGAAGTTATACATATTATTCTCTTTACTGTTGACATATTATCTGCATAGTACTTTCATTTGTTTTGCTCAAATTGCAATCTAGCTGTCACCTGGATACATGAATTAGTGCATGAATTCCCTTGTAGGGTCTCTCAATAGTGGCTTTATTTTTCTCACTGGTGGTTTTATTTTTCTTTTTCCCAGAGTCCTTATATGACTATTGTTGTACGTTAACTAGGAATTCTTTTATTTCTAAAGGCACGCTTAGAAAATAGCTCCACTGTTTTGGTAGCCATCTTCAAGGACATCCCCCATAATCCTTACCTTCTCCTATTGACACTTCCCTGTAGTCCTCTCCCATGCAGAGTAGGGCTGCTCTGAATAAACAATACGTTGTTGTGGGAAATGAGAGTGCGACTTCAAGGCTAGGTCATAAAAGACATAGAAGCTTCTTTCTTTCTTCTTCGTGAATCACTTGCTCTGAATCTGGCTGCCATGTCTTGAGGACCTTTTGTCAGTCCTGTGGAGAGATCCATATTTTCAGTAACTGCAACCTCCTTCCAACCACCAGCAGTGAATTGCCAACAATATGAATAAGCAATTTTTGAAGTAAATCTTCCAGGCTCAGTAAAGAAACTCTGATGATCCCAATCACAGCTGACATATCAAAATAGCCACATCATGAGAGATCCCAAGGCTGAAGCATGCAGCAAAGCTGCTTCTAAATTCCTCAACAACAAAAACTCTGAAATAGTATTTGTTATATTTTTAAACCCCTAAATTTTGAATTAGTTTTGCAGAAAGTGTAAGTAATACAACCATTTTTTCTAAAATCCCTAGCTTTGAATCTGAGGTCAACAGACTGTATCAACCACATTTCATTATTGACATCATTGGCCTAACACCAGAACAGCATCCTTAATTTTCTAATGATTTAAGCTACTGTCTCGCTGTCACTCTTTCCAGTATTATTCCATTCATAATTCTTGGAAGTTTCAATATATGTAAAAATTACCCTTCCAACACTCTAGCCATTCAGTTCCTTGAATTCTGCTCCTCCAATTATTTTGTCTATGTTCCTACTTCAGCCATTTACAATTATCAATTATTGTAATTTTTCAATAATTTCAATTTTATGTATCCTACTTTGTTATCACCAGCTTCTCTCTGCTAGCTCACTCACTCTAGTGCCCTAGTACCCACAATAGTTTAATCATTTTTAGCTCTTTAATCTATGATTTCCCCTGCCCTTCAATCTGATGGGCCTAGGTTCTAGCTTGTACCAGGGTACTACTCCAAAAAAAAAAGTCCTTGTAAAGTCAACAATGATCTCTCATTGCTTAATCCAATGGCCATTTTTCACATTTCCACGTCTCACCTTTCAAACTTGTTATGACTATTGACAAAATTGATCACTCCTTCCCTTATGCACTTTCTTCATTTTATTTCCAGAACACCAGACTCTCTTGGCTTTCTTTTTATCTTTCCAAGTCTTTTTTTGGTGGTTTCTTCTCTTTTGCCTAAACCTCCACTGTTGAAATTCTTTAGGGCTCTTTCATTGGTATTCTTTTTCATCTGTACTTTTTCTTTGATGATTCTACCCATTCTAGTGGTTTTAATACCATTTCTGTGTTGATAAATTCCAAATTTGTTTCTCCAGCTCATATGTATCCTGAACTCTAAACAAACATGGTCTACCTACTCCATGTTTCAAGTTAGAAGTGTAAAACTTTTCTCATTCATAAAAAAAATGAATTCAAAATATTTTCTTGGTCAGCTTACAGCTCACTTCTTTGCCACTGATAGAAAATCACCGCTCCATTTATCTGGCCAAATATTTTGAAGTCATAATTGTGTATCATATCCAATATGTTAGCATATCATATCTTCTCTACTTTAACCATTTATACAAGGTATGCCCAATACTGTTATTTCTACCAGCTGTTCATAGCCACCATTATCTCTCAGAGCATCTCTGATTCTTCTCTGTATCCCTTTAATCTGTACTTCACATCAGCCAGTTATTATCAATACATGTAAGTCACATATCCCTTGGCTAACTCTTTTGCCTTCTTAAGTCTTTGCTCATATTTCTCCTTTTCATTGAGGCATATGCTAACTTTCCTATTTGACATTGCATTGTGCCACCACTTCCCTACCAATCTCTCTTAACCTGATCTGGATTTTATATTTTCCGTGGTACTTATCATTTTCCAACATAATCATGCAATTTTCTTATTTATGTCCTCCTTTTCTCCCCCCGACCCCCACCACCTGCCAATAGGTAAGCTCCAAAGGGACAGGGACTGTTTTTGTTGTTTAATATTGAAATATCCCAAGTATCAAAAATGGTTGCTGCCCAAAAGTAGATAATATATAAATATTTTGAAATAATAAAAGTATTGCAAGTCAAATTGAAGAATATTGCTAACACTGTAGAATGTAATCTTGCTATGTAAATACATATAACAGAAATAGTTGAAAGGCTGAAAATATATGTTAATCATTAAAAACAATCTAGAAAATAGGACAATTAAGTAAGTAAAAAAGAAAAAGTTAACAGAATCTAAACTCCTTCTCTGAAAATGTTAATAAAATAGGTAAACTTACAAGTGAAATGAATAAAATTGAGGTGTCCAGATATGTTAGGAATGAAATGGAAATTAGAGATACAATATAAATTACCAAAAAAGAGGAATACTGTGCACAATTTTTTGCCAATAGCTTTTTGAAAACTGAGATGAGACAGACATAACAAAAGTTATTAATTTATTAAAGATAAGAAAACCTGACTGTACCTGACTGACAGAAAAGAGAATGAACAAATAGTCCAAAAGCTTTGACAAACACCAAGAAAAAGTTGACTCAGACATTGAAAAGCTGAATTTACTAAATACTTATAAAAATAAGTATCCCTGATAATGTTACTAAGAAAGGACTTGTATGCCCACAGTGCACTAAGCCAAACTCGGACAAGTGGGTGTTTGCAGCAAAGTAAGTGTTTATTTGTAGGGGCAAAGCAAGGAGAACAGGCAGCTCATGTCTGTAAGACTCTAGCTCCCCAATGGCTCTCAGGTAAGGGTTTTTAAAGACTCCATTAGTACTGTATAGCTCAGGGAACTCTATTCAATAAACTGTAATGGCCTATAGGGGAAAAGAATCTAAAAAAGAGTGGATATATGTACATGTATAACTGATTCACTTTGCTGTACACCTGAAACTAACACAACATTGTAAATCAACTACACTCCAATAAAAAATTTTTAAAAATAAAATAAAGACTGTGCTAGAAGAGAGGGTTATAGGATGCATGATCAGCTCATGGACCTTCTTCTGACTGGATGGTGGTTAGGTAACAGGGTGATGTTTCAGGAATCTCAATGTTCTGCTTCCAACCAGTCTGGGGTCTAGTGCTTGTGGTCAGCCTGTAGTCACCATTCAAAACCTGGTGTGTGTGGGGGTCTTAATTTCTACAGAGCAATTCAAAGATATACTTCAGATTGTTATCTATATCCCTTCAGGAGGAAATAGGAGTCTTATGACTCTATTGTCCTAATCATTAACTGCTTGAGTCTGCTCTTTGGAACTTGGGAAAGGCCCAGGAGATTAAGCCTTTTTTTCTACAAACAAGAAACGGGGGCCATAGAGGGGTCTTTGTACCTGGGAAGGCCCCACAGGGTCCTGCTTGACTTCAAGCCCCCCCCTTTTCTTTGATACTTCTTACTCCTAAGGAGAACTGAGATGGGACAAGAAAGGGAATAAAGTTTTAGACAGAGAGATTAATCGTAAACTGAGTAAGGCAACTCGATTTTAGGGGGACTCAGTTTCAGTAAGACAATATAGAAATAGATATAAAGGCACCCAAGTCATTTTCTGAGGCTGATATGACTGTCATAAACTACTAGCTTCTAATATAAGAAAAAATATAGGGTTCACTTAATACTATTGATTTTAAAATAAAAGCAAAATAATAGCCCCCCAAAATCCTAGCCACTTGGAACACAAATAATCCACTCCAAGTGGTGGTTAGTTCAGAAATGCAAGAATGCTTCAATCTTTGAATGTTTACAAAAAAAATTTTTATTCAATCAGAAAAGAAACCTAGAAAAATTTCATCATTCACTCATAAGAGAAATGTTTAGTAAACTAGAAATGGAAGGGAATATCTTAATCTTCCTATAAAAAAAACTGTCAAAAACTTCAGCAAATATGATACCTAATTTAGAAATTCTAAAAGCAAATTAATTAATGTCCAAGTCAGGACAAGAATAGCAGCTCCTGAGAAACTTTTGCATGTTAGTGCAAAGATAAATAGACTAAATATTCTTCCATAAGGAAACAAATGACTAATATACAGCATAGGAAGAATAATGTATGTATTTGATAAAATTCAATTAATTGGTACACTATAATAAGAATAGATGCTAAAAGTATAATAATCACAAAAATACTTAAAATATATCTATATTATGAATCACTATAACAAATCAATAAAATTATGTAGATTATGTTCATTCTTTCTTGAATTAACTTTTACCCATAGTTTGTTGCTTAATTGAAAAAAAAGGTAGAGCATCATTAAAAAATTATATGTATTTTTACATTTTTCTTTCAAAATATATAAATGTTTATTCATTTATAAATAGTTTGCTTTCAGACTTAGCATTATAGACAGTTTGTTTTCTTTCTTTAGAGCAAGAATTTGAAAATATTGCCACATCAATTTAGATATAAAATTCTTCTAGAATTACATATGTTCCCCTAAATTTATGCAGTTGTGTTTCTCATGCTGTTTGAGGGTTGTTTTCTTTTGGGGGGAGGATTTTTCAATTCCAAACTTAGTTGTAGAAAAATTATTTATTATTTATTTGTATTTCCTGCATTGCATAATATCTAATTAAATTACATACGTTAAATGAAGTCCATATGGCATAAATAGATTCAGGATAAAATCTTCAGAGTCTTAATAATCCTACAACCCATTATCAGAGAGTACATTATGATCTATGAAAATTCAATATCCTATGGAAATCAAATATTTTACAGAGGTGAGGAAAACCATCTGCTAAACTGGTGACCAGTTAATAGAGCTCCTGCTATATGCTGCTGATGGATAGATATAAAAGTAGTAAAACTATGACTATATAAACTGGAGATACAGGTAAAATTCAGCAGAGTGATTTCTTCTTTAGAAGGCAAATTGATGTGTTTAAGGAGGGGAACAATGGGAAAGTTCCTCTGCATTACTAATTGGTTTCCAAAAGGAAAATTATAAAGCAAATATAGCAAAATGTCAATATTTTAAAGTTACATTGGTGAGAACATGAATTTCTTTTTAATTCTATATATGTTTCATCTAAAAGAAAAAAAATCTTAATCACTCATACCTCCTATTTTGGGATTGTACATGATTAAAATGTTAGAATATATTCTTTTTATATTAGATAGTTTTTAAAAATATGTATATTTTATTATTTTTACCTTGTATTATATTTTCTACCTTGTATTATATTTTCTCTTGCCATCTCAGATTACAGAAAACTTACCTGAGGAGGAATCAAGATGGCAGAGTAGAAGGACATAAAACTTACCTCCTCCCACAAAAATACATCAAAAATCCATCTACAAATGGAACAATTCTCATAGAATACCTACTGAACACTAGCATAAGACCTCAAACACCTGCAAGGACAAGAAAGATCTCCATGTAACTGAGTAGGAAAAAAAAAAAAAAAGAGGAAGTGGAACTGGACCTGCACCCCTGGGAGGCAGCTGTAAAAAAGCAAAGGCTCCTGCACCCTCAGAAGCTCCTGCACCCTCAGAAGCCCCTTCACTGGCAGGGAGATCAGCCGGGACAGAAAGGAGCTTCAGAGGCTCAGAGGAGAGTCGAACAACTGGTTTGTGGCAAGCAGAACAGAGAGAGACCTGCCCAGATGGTCCATGCCATTGCCCTGTGGGCTCTGGGAACACATACCCCAGCCACTGCCTCAGTGGGCTCCTGCTCTCCAGCCACCACCTCGGTGGGCTTCTGCTTTGGCAGGCTTGCATGCCCTAGCTGCCACCTCAGCAGGCTCCCACCTCAGTGGGCTCCCATGCCTCAGGCATCACCTCAGCAGGCTCCTATGCCCCAGCCGCCACCTCAGTAGGCACGGCCTCAGTGGGCTCTAAGAGCAGGTGTCAGTGAGTTGCCTACTCACAGATGTGGGGCTGAAATCATAGCTGAGCCCCAGGGGCCACATGACTTAGGAAGCAGGGCTGAAATCTCTCCCCATGGTTGCACGAGCCACAGACTTATACCTCCACCACCAGCTTTGTAAATTCAGCACCTGCAGGACATCCAAGCAGACAACGGGTGTTCTTGTGGCTGGGACAGGCTTGGCCTTGGCAGCTGTGGGTTTTGTGGGTGTGTGCACATGTGGGCTGGGATGGGCCAGGGCCTCAGCTTCCTCCATAGCTCCCACAGTGGGTCCAGGTATGTGACTACTACAGTCTTTGGACATGACTTCAGTGGATCTTCACTAGGGGCCTTGTGAAAACAATGCCTGAGAGATTCCAGGGCCAATTACCAGCACTCCCACAGTTGAAGCAGGCCTGAGGGGAGGGGCCAACAACAGTGTACTTTGTGAGCCTGCACAATGGCTGAAAGGTGACACAACAGAGCATACTCACCAGTGAGCAGCTCTGGTGGATGAATATTCAGTGGCTGCTCTCCCAGTGGGAGCATTCTAATTCCACCTACCTTGCACTGCAGCTCAGAAACACAGCTCAGAAATGAATCTAGGGGCTTCTACTCCAACAACTATGGAGCAGACCCTGTCTTGGACAGGGCAGTGACAACCACAGAGCAAAGGGGAGGCCCCACTCAATATCCAGTGCAGGCTCTGGTCACCAGAAAGCCAGTCACACCTCCTATCAAGGGGATAATGGCCAGCTGAGAAAAGAAGCAGCAGGCATCCATACTAAAAAAAAAGCCCTCGCACCAAAAATACTAAACCTACGCCAGCTACACAGGGATACTCCCACATAAAAATAGTCCTCCAAGACCAGAGTAGATAACAGTTTGTCCTAAACTCATAAAGCAAGAGAAATATAAGTAAAATGAAGAAGCAGAGGAACCACTCCCAATTAAAAATTAAGAGAATTCCCCTGAAGGAACAATGAAACAGACCTCTTCAGTCTAATAGACACAGAGTTCAAAAAGGAGATAATAGAAATACTGAAGAAATTAAGAAAGATAGTGATAGAAATACAGATTACTGTAAAAAGGAACCAAGAAAAATTAGAGAACTCATTCACTGAGACAAAAGCTGAGCTAAAGGCAAAGGATAGCAGAATGAATAATGCAGAAGAATGAATAAGCGATCTGGAAGAAGATAAAATAATGGAAATCATCCAATCAGAAGAGCAGACAGAAAGCCAAATTGAAAGAAAAAAAAAACAGTGTAAGAGACCTATAGGATAGTATAAAGCATGCCAATCTATGCATAATAGGGATCCCAAAAGGAGAAGAAAGAGAAAAGGGGATTGAAAATGTATTTGAATAAATTAAGGCTGGAAATTTCCCAAACTTAAAGAAAGAAACAAATATCCAGGTACAGGAAGCACAGAAAGTCCCAAACAAGATGAACCCAAACAGAGCTGCACCAAGACATATTATATTAAAATGGCAAAAGTTAAAGAGAGGATTCTAAAGGCAGCAAGAGAAAAACAAAGAGTTAATCACAAGGGAACCCCCATAAGTCTATCAGCTGATTTCTCTACAGAAATGTTGCAGGCCAGAAGGGAGTGCCAAAATACATTCAAAGTCCTGAAAGGGAAAAATCTGCAACCTAGGATACTCTACCCAGCAAGATTATCATTTAGAATAAAAGGAGAGATAAAGAATTTCTCAGACAAGCAAAAACTAAAAGAATACAGCAATACTAAACCTATCCTAAAGGAAATACTGAAAAGTCTTCTCTAAATAGAAAAGAAGTAAGAATCTATAAGAAAGAGAAAATCACAGCTGGAAAGTAAATTACTTAAATAAGCCAGTACACAGATTAAAAAAAAAAATCTGTGAACACAATGAACAGCAAAAGGCTGAACATGAAGATGTAAAAGAGGACATCAAAATCATAAAATGTGGGGGGGGGGGTAAGAAAATGTAGATTTTTTTTTTTTCCAGAATGTATTTGAGCCTATATGACTACCAGTCTAAAGCAAGTAGATATAGGAAGGAGTTAACATACTTGAGAAACAGGGTAACCACAAATCAAAAAAATAGAATAGATGCACAAAAACTGAAAAGAACACAAGCATAATACAAAAGAAAATAATCAAACCACAAAAGGAAAAGCAAAAAGAAAAAGGGACAAAGAAAAATATAAAATCAATGGTTTAAAATGGCAATTAGCACGTATCTATCAGTAATTACCTTAAATGTCAATGGACTAAATGCCCCAATCAAAAGACACAGAGTGGTATATTGGATAAAAAACAAGAGCCTACAATATGCTGCCTACAAGAGGCCTACTTTAGGGCAAAGCACATAGGTAGACTGAAAGTCAGGGGATGGAAAAAGATATTTCATGCAAATGGAAATGACAAAGTGGGGTTTGCAATGTTCATGTCAGCCAAATACACTTTCAAACAAAGGCTATAAAGAAAAATAAAGAAGGACACTATATAATGATAAAAGGATCAATACAAGAAGAGGATATTATACTTATCAACATATATGCATCCAGTATAGGAACACCCAAATAAATAAAACAGTACTAACAGACATAGAGGGAGAAATTGACAGGAATACAATAATAGTAGGAGACTTTAACACCCTACTCACATCAACGGACAGATCTTCTAGACAGAAAATAAGGCAACAGAGATCCTAAATGATACAATAGAATAGTTAGACTTAATTGATATTTTCAGGACATTATATCCAAAAAAAAAGCAGAATACACATTCTTTTCAAATGCATATGGAATATTCTCTAGGATTGACCATATATTAGGGCACAAAACAAACCTCAACAAATTTAAGAGTATAGAAATTATTTCAAGTATCTCTTCTGATCACAATGGCATAAAACTAAAAATCAAACACATAAAAAGAAATAAGAAAAAATATTTCATGGAGACTAAACAACATGCTACTAAAAATCCAGTGGGTCAACGATGAATTCAAAGAAGCAATTAAAAATACCTTGAGGCAAATGACAACGAAAAGAAAACCATACAAAATCTATGGGATACAGCAAAAACAGTTCTTAGAGGGAAATTCATAGTGATAAAGGTCTTCTTTAAGAAACAAGAAAAATCTCAAATAAACAACCTAACCCAACACCTAAAAGACTCAGAAAAAGAATAACAAACAAAACCTAAAGTCAGTAGAAAAAAGGAGATAATAAATATCAGAGAGGAAATAAAGAGTTTAAAAAACAATATTAATCAATAAAACCAAGAGTTTGTTCTTTGAAAGGGTAAACAAAATAGACAAACCTCTGGCCAGGCTCACCAAGAAGAAAAGAGAGAGAACCCAAACAAACAAAATAAGAAATTAAAGAGGAGAAATCACAACTAATACTGCAGAAATACAAATAAAGTCTATAAGAGAATACTATGAACAATTATATGCCAACGTATTTGACAACCTAGAAGAAATGGACAACTCTGTAGAAGCATACAGCCCACCAAAAGGGAATCAAGAAGAAACAGATAACTTGAATAGACCAATCACTAGACATGAAACAGAATCTCTAATTTAAAACAAAGCAAAAACTCCCTACAAACAAAAGTCCAGGACCAGATGGCTTCACAGGTGAATTCCACCAAACATACAAAGAAGAACTAATACCGATCCTTCTCAAACTCTTCCAAAAGATTGAAGAGTAGGGAACACTCCCAAAGCCACCATCACATTGATACCAAAACCAAAGACACTACCCAAAAGAAAAATTACAGGCCAATATCTTTGATGAATATAGATGCAAAAATTCTCAACAAAATCTTAGCAAACCAAATCTAAAAACACATAAAAAAGATCATACACCATAACCAAGTTGGATTCATCCCAGGATCACAGGATGGTTCAACATATGCAAATCAATCAATGTGATACACCACATCAACAAAAGAAAAGACAAAAAACACGATTATCTCAATAGATGCAGAAAAAGCATTTGACAAAATTCAACATCTATTCATGATTAAAACTCTTACCAAAACGGGTATAGAGGGAACACATCTCAACATAATAAAAGCTATTTAGGATAAACCCACAGCCAATATACTACTCACTGGTGAAAAGCTAAAAGCCTTCCCACTAAAATCTGGAACAAGACAAGGATGCCCACTCTCACCACTTCTATTCAATATAGTATTGGAAGTCCTAGCCACAGTGATCAGACAAGAAAAAGAAATAAAAGTTATTAAAATTAGTAGGGAAGAAATAAAATTATCATTATATAAAGATAACATGATACTCTATGTAGAAAACCCTAAAGACTCCACACAAAAACTACCAGAACTGATAAATGAATTCAGCAAGGTAGCAGGATACAAGATTAACATAGAGAAATTGGTTGCATTTCTTTACACCAACAATGAAATATCAGAAAGGGAATGTAAACAAACAATCCCCCTTAAAATATCATCAAAAAAAGAGTATACTTAGGAATAAACCTCACCAAGGAGGTGAAAGACTTATATGCTGAGAACTACAAAACATTAATAAAGGAAATTGAAGATGATTCAAATAAATGGAAAGATACCCCATGCTCTTGGATTGGAAGAATTAATATTGTTAAAATGGCCATACTACCCACAGAAATCTACAGATTTTATGTGATCTCTAGCAAATTACCCATGACATTTTTCACAGAACTAGAACAAATAATCCTAAAATTTATATGGAACCATAAAAGACCCAGAATTGCCAAAGCAATCCTGAGGAAAAAGAACAAAGTAGGAGGCATAACCCTCCCAGATTTCAGACAATATTACAAAGCTACAGTAATCAAAACAGCATGGTATTTGCACAAAAACAGACATATGGATCAATGGAACAGAATAAAAAGAAAAAAACCTACACACCTATGGTCAATTAATCTTCAATGAAAGAAGCAAGAATATACAATAGAGAAAAGACAATCTCTTCAGCAAGTGGTATTGGGAAAGCTGGAGAGCCACATGTAAATCAATGAAGTTAGAACACTTCCTCACACCATACACAAAAATAAACTCAAAATGGCTTATAGACAAATATAAGACATGATACCATAAAACTCCTAGAAGAGATCATAGGCAAAACATTATATGACCTAAATCATACCATATGTTTTCTTAGGTCAGTCTCCCAAGGCAATAGGAATAAAAAATAAATAAATAAACAAATGGGACCTAATTAAACTTACAAGCTTTTGTACAGCAAAGGAAACCATAAATAAAATGAAAAGACAACTGATGGACTGGGAGAAAATATTTGCAAATGATATGACCGACATGGGCTTAATTTCCAAAATATACAAAGAGCTCATGCAGTTCAATAACAACAACAAAAAAAACAACCCAAGCAAAAAGTGGGCAGAAGACCTAAATTGACACGTCTCCAAAGAAGACATACAAATGGCCAATAGGCAAATGAAAAGATCTCATCATCACCAATTATTAGAGAAATGCAAATCAAAACTAAAATGACATATCACCTCACACCAGTCAGAATGTTTATCATTAAAATGTCTACAAATAGTAAATGCTAGAAAGGGTATGGAGAAAGGGGAACCCTCTTACACTGTTGGTGGGAATGTAAATTGGTACAGCCACTATGAAAAACAGTATGGGTGTTCCTCAAAAAACTAAAAATAGAACTATCATATGATCCAGCAATCCCACTCCTGGGCATATACCTGGACAAAACTATAATTCAAAAAGATACATGCACCCCTATGTTCATTGAAACACTATTTACAATAGCCAAGACATGGAAACAATCTAAATGTCCATTGACAGATGGATAAAGAAGATGTGGTGTGTGTGTGTGTGTGTGTGTGTGTGTGTGTGTGTGTGTATGAATATTACTCAGCCATAAAAAAGAATGAAATAATGCTATTTGCAACAAATGGATGGACCTAGAGATTATCATACTAAGTGAAGTAAGTCAGAAAGAGAAAGGCATTTACCATATGATATCACTTATGTATGGAATCTAACATACGATACAAATGAACATGTCTACGAAACAGAAACAGACTTCCAGACATAGTGAACAGACTTGTGGTTGCCAAGGGGGAGTATGAGTGGGGGAGAGATGGACTGGATATTTGGATTACCAGATGCAAACTATTACATATAGAATGGATAAACAACAAGGTCATATTGTATAACACAGCATACCATATTCAATATTCTGTGATAAACCATAATGGAAAAGAATATATATATAACTGAATCGCTTAGCTGTACAGCAGAAATTAATGCATTTTAAATCAACTATGCTTAAAATTAAAATAAAATCTTACTTGCTTTCTAGCTCAGGGAAATTTCACTTAAAGCAGAAATGACACAGTAACAGAGACCAGATTCTACTTCCTTATAACTGACATTAGAAAAGGAATGTCCTAGGAAACCCATGGCTAAACAGTCATTTAGGAATCAAAATTCAGGTGCCATCTCTAAGCAGCAGGACTGCAAATCTCACAGAATTCATATTACCCATCCAGGTGTTTGTAAGGACTATTTTCAAAATATAAAAGGTGATTTTATTTTTAAATTTTTTTATAAATTTATTTTATTTTTTTTTGGCTGCATTGGGTCTTCGTTGCTGCATGCAGGCTTTCTCTAGTTGTGGCAAGTGGGGGCTACTCTATGCGGTGTGAGGGCTTCTCATTGCAGTGGCTTCTCTTGTTGCGGAGCATGGGCTCTAGGTGCGTGGGTTTCAGTAGTTGTGGCTCACGGGCTCTAGAGCACAGGGTCAGTAGTCGTGGCACATGGGCTTAGCTGCTCCGCAGCATGTGGGATCTTCCCAGACCAGGACTTGAACCCATGTCCCCAGCCTTGGCAGGCAGATTCTTAACCACTGCGCCACCAGGAAAGTCCCTAAAAGGAGGTATTTTTAAAAGACGTCACTAAATCTTTACATCCTTTTCATGCAAAAGTCCAGACTGTTTCCAAAAAGCCCACTCTCACCCCCATCACTATAGCAACAAGTCACAGTTTTCACTAAATGTAACACACTTATATCATTTATGATTTTAATTATAAGGCTTATAATGTTGATTGAGATGTAAATGCCAAGAGCCATTCCTCAAGTGAGGACATTTCACATAGTATGAATTATTAGTTTGGGCATGTGACAGCCCCTAGATTGAAAGCTTTAACTACCATAAACTACCGTAGTTTATTTGGCTTCTTTTCTATTTAGGCATTATGTTATTTCCAATATTGGCAATTATAAATAATGCTACAGAGATAACCTTGTTCAAATGTATTCTTATCATGTAAGAGGTTCGTCTTCAGGATAGATTCCTAAATGTAGGATTTCTGGGTCAAAAGTTAAGTTCATGTACAGTTTTGTTAGGTATTATCAAATTCCTTCCAGAAGGAGTATACCCGTTTGTATTTCCACCAGCAATGATGAGAATGCCTGATAGCACAGCCTCACCAACAGACTCTTTTTTTCATATTTATGTTTTTTTCCAGTTTCACTAGTAAGAAATAGTATCTCATTGTTCTTTGATTGTATTTCTTCAAATATGAGTTTGAAAATGTTGTCACGTTTTCAAAATCCATTATGTATCTTTTTGTTGCATTGCCTGTTCATATATTTTTCTCTCATTTTCAGTCAGAGTTTTGCTCCTTAATGCATCAATTTTAAGTTTTTCTGTACTAGAAATATTAGTTCTTTGTTTTAGATATTGCTAACGTTTCTTCCCATTTTGACGGTTTTGTTGATTATTTTATGTTGATTGTCCCAATACAAAAGCTTTAAATAATTTTTACATGTTTAAATTCATTAATCTTTTCATTTATTGCCTCCGTATTTGAGTTATAGTTAGAAAGCCCTTCCCTACACCAGGATTTAAGAGAATTTCACCCATGTTTCTTAGTAATACTTGTATGTTTTAATTTTTTTACATTTGTATCCCTAATCTAACTGGATTTTTTTTTCTTTGTGCAAGATGTAAGATATGGATTATTCTTTTTCTAGTTACAAATGACAACCAAGTTGTCCAAGCATTTTAACTAAAAGTCTATTGTTGGGTTTCCCTGGTGGCACAGTGGTTGAGAATCTGCCTGCCAGTGCAGGGGACACGGGTTCGAGCCCTGGCCTGGTAAGATCCCACATGCCATGGAGCAACTAGGCCCGTGGGCCACAACTACTGAGCCTGTGCGTCTGGAGCCTGTGTTCCGCAACAAGAGGCCGCGATAGTGAGAGGCCCGTGCACCGCAATGAAGAGTGGCCCCCGCTTGCCGCAACTAGAGAAAGCCCTCGCACAGAAAAGAAGACCCAACACAGCCAAAAATAAATAAATAAACAAATTTAAAAAAAAGTCTACTGTTGACATCTGGCTTCTATTCAGGGATGAGCCACCTAAAATGAGGGTTGCTTCCAAGCTTATAAAGGAAAAAAAGCCAGAGAAGCTACAAGTTCAGAACTTTCTTGAACTTACCTAAGCACTGAGGTTGCAGGGCAACAAACTAATCCCAAATCTAAGGAGATGCCTCCAGGGAGAAACTGAACACAGGCAATAGCTTATGAGGCACTTGGATACCAGGAAAAATTTATTTAGCTTGGTGTGTGATGTGGTGGTCATCAAGAGCACACTGGGGAGGATGCGTGAAGCCCATGGGGACCACAGAAACTGGCGGAGTCCATATCCTCTTCACAGCTTTCTCCTTGAGCCCCAGTGGGTGTCACAGATATTACTGGATGAAGTTAAAAGAAAATATCCTTTTAATGTCTCAGACCTAGAAAAGAAGACCAGTGGCTGTGGTATGAAGGGCATGCAATTCCACTTGGTCCCTTCTCCACTCTCTTCCCTAAGGAATCAAAGTCTTGATATGTGGAGGTGAGAACAACACTGTCACCATTGGACACTGAGGTGAACATACTGCACCTGAAGGAAAAGAACAAAAAGTAAAAAAAAAAACTGTCCCTGGAGAAGGGAAAGAAATGTAAGGTAGGCCCAGAAATATATCCAGGGAGGGGCAGGGACCCTGAGAAGAATAAATAGCTGAGATTCAGGGATTTGGTGCTTGTCTAAGACTAAATCAGAAAAATAAATTACATCCTTCCGTCAACACCAGGCTAACAAGAGATGACTGTCAGTCAGGGTTCTTCAGAGAAACAGAACCAGTGGAGTATGTTTAAAGTACCTCAATATTGCAGAATTGTCCGATTAACTTTTCAGCCATAGGACAGCTGCTTT
This sequence comes from Phocoena phocoena, assembly GCF_963924675.1. Lineage (NCBI taxonomy): Eukaryota > Metazoa > Chordata > Mammalia > Artiodactyla > Phocoenidae > Phocoena > Phocoena phocoena. The sequence goes on along the minus strand of NC_089221.1, from coordinate 81,322,459 downwards.
TTGCTTTGTTTGTCTATTTCTTGTATCCTGTACTTGCCCATTAGGGGTTGTTCAATGCCTTATGAGCATATTGCATATAAAATATTAGATGTATGTATGTTTTTATGTTTCTTCTCTTTTTTTTTATCAGGATTTTAATGTCTCAATTCCTGGCAGCTTCGTTGTGCTTAACTGTATGTAATTATTTTCTCCCTTGCCTGTGGAGAACTTAGGAGGCTCTTGATTATTGCTTTCTTTTTAAATATTTTCCAGAAGTCAGCAAGTGATCAAATTCTCTGAGGAGCATTAGCAGTGGTGAATCTGGGGCTTCTTCAGCCTCCTTATCTCTTCTCTGAGATCTCAGCCCCTTGAGTTCTGGCTGTCTTTGATGTTTTCTGATGCCTTCGAAGAGTCAGTTATTTATGTTCAATTTTTTAAGTTTTATAATTTTTATATTATAAATTTTATAGTTTTATAATTATTTTATAATAATTTTTTTTATAATTATTACTGGTTTATAATTATTACTGGTTTTATAATTATTACTGGTAGAGGTTTAGTCTCACATTTTGCTGAGGTCATTAATCATGTTTATTCTAACTTTTTTTTTTTTCTTTTGGCAGTACGCGGGCCTCTCACTGTTGTGGCCTCTCCCGTTGCGGAGCACAGGCTCCGGACGCGCAGGCTCAGCGGCCATGGCTCATGGGCCCAGCCACTCCGCGGCATGTGGGATCTTCCTGGACCGGGGCACAAACCCATGTCCCCTGCATCGGCAGGCGGACTCTCAACCACTGCGCCACCAGGGAAGCCCTATTCTAACTTTTTAAAATTCTGTTTTCTCTATTAAATCTTTATTCTTGGATATGAGATGATTTGTTGGTTAAGATTGTTATATTATTGTTCTCTCATGCTGTTCACTATTCTTAACTTTTGGTGATTCTCAAATGAGTGTGTATTTCATATCTTTTAACCTGTTTGTAGATATTTATTGATTTACAGTATAGTTTTCCTTTAATGATTGCTACTGTTGGTCGTGTATGTCAATGTGGACACACAGCTGAAGATGATACATTTGATCTTACCTCCAATGAATGTGAATTTATTGCTGAAGAGTAGACTTTAGTATTTGATAATTTAGAATCTTGATTTCCTCATGCCTGCTGTACTGGATATAACCAAACCTAGGCACATTTTCTTGGTCTTCTAACCACAATTCTAAAATAATTACTTATAACTAAAAGAATAAATGTCCTTTTATTAAATCTTTGTTCTGGGAGGAGTTGAACAGTGAGAAAGTGTTTATGATTATTTTTTGTGAGTAATTCTAAAGCAAGATTACAAAACGTAGCTGTTAGTTACTGTACTGAACTGAATACTGGTCGTCCCCCACCCCCCTCAAATATATCCAAGTCCTAATCCCTGGAATCTATGAATATTATCTTATCTGGAAAAAAAGGTATTTAAAGATCTGATTAATTTGAAGATTTTGAGATGAGGGGATCATTCTGAATTATCCAGGTAGACACTAAATCCAATGACAAGTACTCTAATAGAAGAAAGACACAGACAGAAGAAAAAAAGACACAAACGCTGAGAAGGCAACATAAAGACAAAGGCAGAGATTAGAATAATGTGACTACAGCTAAGGAATGCTGACAGCCACCAGAAGCTTGAAGAGGCAAAATGTGGATTCTCCCCTTTATAGGGAGTACAGCCCTGACAATACCTTGATTTTGGACTTACAGCATCCAGAACTATGAAAGAATAAATTTCTGTAGTTTAAGCCCTAAAGCTTAGGTTAATTTGTTATGGCATCTCTAGGAAACAGTTACCTTCCTCTTTCTGGGAAATACCTATTCTACTTTTGGAATTTCTGTGAAACCAGTCATACTTTTTTCAGTATACTGCCCTATACATTTTATAATTTGGTTAACTTCTTTAATATTATCCAATCCACTTGCCATTTTTCAGAGATGCCTCATGAAATTTGGCTTGCTAAGTGTTTTCATCACCTAGAAGCAGAGGAGAAGGTTGTCTACCACAATGTTTAATTTACTAACTTGAATCAATCATCATATTCTGAATGTACTAATTCTAATCTATTTAATTAACATAGTTAATATATGAAAACAAAATTATTTAGGAGGGATTTTAATTTTGATTTCTAATACTTGTTCAAGTTAATTTTATTGTTTATTTTCATTTTACTTAAATAGCTTGAATCAAAAAATGATTATAAAACACATAAAATGGACATTCTAACTACTTTTCTATTCTAGAGTATCTTCCTTTTTATTTGATATTCATGTTCAAGTTACTCCAGCTATATATGAAAGGATGAAGGATGTAGAAATTAAATAATATTGTGGATATAGGATGTGGATATCAGGCTATTCAACTTCAAGAAATTTGGGAAGAGATTTCTAACAGATTTGATATGAAAGTGATAGCAAATTTCACTAAGTTTCACTTAAGTTGCTTTAATTGCTGATGAAAAAATAAGGGGTAAAATTTAAAGTTGTAAATTATTTTCACAAGTTCCAAGGGGATTTGCATAATTTAGACCTTTTGTAAAGTTTCATTTCACACACGAGTTTTGAGAGCTTTGATTTTTAAATACATGACAGATAGGATTCAGCCTTAGAAGACTGTGCTTTGATACTATAAATTGGTCACATTACACACACTGAGATTTACCATCATTTACAGGCATTTTACACTCCTGTTAGAGGTTTAAAGCATGGTTATTAACACTTGTGTTATAGACTTTGAAGAAGTCCCTAGGGTTCATCAGTCAGTTATGCAAGTTGAAACAGTAAATAACTAACACATTTGCTGAGATAGAACAGACAGGTTATTTTTTGCAGAGTTTAACAATCAAGACAAAATTATTGGTCTCATGATAGAAGTTTAAGTCTTATAATTAAGCTTATCACCCTGTGACCTTGGATGTGGGCTGTTGAATTGATGTTGAAAGTAGCTGCTGATTCCTAAATTCCAAGTAGCACAGAGTAGACTGATACAGTGGAAACTGCTAAAGGACTCTGCCTGTTTCAGGATTTTAAAAACCACACACTAACATAAATGAATGAGTTATGGCTATTCTAAATGGTTAAATGTGTGAAAAGAAAGAATTTTAGTAAGAAAAATGATTATGATTAGACTATTATCTGGACCCATTTCTTAACCCTTGGGGATTGCCAGAAAATGCTGCAATGATATGAAGTGAAAGTTTACGATCACTTCAGCAGAGATGGAGAATTAAACTCCATTGCCCTTATTTCAAAAAAAGCTTTATATCATATTAAGGAATAAGTGAACATACTTTACACTTTAAATGAGTGTTTTTTTTTTAAGAAGCATAAGATCATTAAACAAACACTTGGTAATCTGATCTGTAAACACTTTCTTGATAAACTTTAGTCTCTTTGGAAGGAGATGTTTACAGACCATTTTTCTAAGAGCCTAGAGCCTGTCATGTATGGTTGAAAAATATCAGGAAAATGAACCTCTTTTGGAAGCTGGTATAAATGATGGATATCAATTGCTAAACACTGAACACGAAAATCTATACACATAGATCATCAAATTTTACATATATCATTTGATTACAAAAATAAATAATTAAATCCTTGCTGGAGGGATATTATTTGTAACTGAAAAACTACTTCGACAGAACAACTCCTGAACTTTATCCATCATCAAGTCTTAATGTGACAGGTCACATACACGATTTTGCCTCTGACACTCCATTTTCCTTGCCAGTTAGAGGTAATATAGGTTAGCAGCTTAACTCTGGCTAAGTCCATAATGAGGCAGGTAATAAAGTCCCAGCAGGCAAGGCAGACCCTGTAGGCTGTCAGGTGCTTGAACCAACCACACAGATCAACACTAGTATTTTGCTACTCCCATTGCCTCTTGCCACCTGCTGTTTCAGCAGCTCATAATGTGAGGGGATTGCCACAGCAAAAGTTCTTCATACTTTATATCCCCCTATTCCCCCGACTGACTGTTACTCATATGAGTACTTTAACCTGAAACATATTTTGCAGCTCTCTACGTGTTATAGACATATAAGGTGAAGCTCAGAGTGGGAACATTGCCAATATACCCTAATATAAAGTTTTCATGTTTTGTTTTTCATATATAAAAGGGCCACTTATAGACTTGCATATAAACTATAAACCATATGTCAAAAAATATATACTAGGGCTTCCCTGGTGACGCAGTCGTTGAGAGTCCACCTGACGATGCAGGGGACACGGGTTCGTGCCCTGGTCCAGGAAGATCCCACATGCCACGGAGCAGCTGGGCCCGTGAGCCATGGCCACTGAGCCTGCGCGTCCGGAGCCTGTGCTCTGCAATGGGAAAGGCCACAACAGTGAGAGGCCCGCGTACCCCCCAAAACAACAACAACAACAAAAATATATATATATACTAGTTATATATAGTAAATGATGGTGTTGTTAACTGTTTTTGTCACAGTTATTATTTTTTTATTATTCCATGGTGGTTTAGCAATATTTAGAGATCTAATATTTAGAAGTCTTTTCATATTACTTAGTGCTATTTTAATAAGTGATTATTACTAGAAATTTCTGATAAAATAAGTACTTATCATAGACTTTAAAGTTTATAAATCACTTTTCATTAACATTTTTATATTTAATAGAATTGGGGAGATTATTTTATCAAAAATTGGTTAAAATAATTGCATTTTTATTTATTTATTTATTTATTTATTTGCGGTACACGGGCCTCTCACTGTTGTGGCCTCTCCTGTTGTGGAGCACAGGCTCCGGACGCGCAGGCTCAGTGGCCACGGCACACGGGCCTGGCCGCTCCGTGGCATGTGGGATCTTCCTGGACCGGGGCACGAGCCCGTGTCCCCTGCATCGGCAGGTGGACTCTCAACCACTGTGCCACCAGGGAAGCCCAATAATTGCATTTTTAAATGATAAAAGTTTTTTTTTTAAAGTGGTAAAAATAATGTATGTCCTATCTAAACTTTTCTTCATTCTTCATTACATGAGATCAGTGTAGATTTTCTTCTTGATTTTCATTTCTTCCCCTCTAACCACCCCCAAAACATACCTGTTTCAACCTTATTTAAAAATTTCTTTAACAATTTATTTAATTTCTTTAATTTAATAATTAATTGTTCAATTACTTTAGTGCTTTAATTGTTAAATTGCTTTTATGTTCTAGGTTTTCTACTACATTAAGTACCTTATATAATCAATTAATTTGAAAACCTATGTCATCAAAGCATAAAGTGCAGAAAATTCAAACAAATAATTTAAAAAAATAGAATTATGTCATTAAATCTGAAGTTGATTACAGGATGAGAAATTACACAAAAGAAACTGACCTGGATGTTAGAGAAAAACTTTGAATGGCATAAACCACAAAAATAAATTTTATTTCGCATACAAAGTCATATTTGGAATTACACAGCAGAGCTTATTTTCATTTGCTATATCACATTGCAGAGAAAATTTTTTCACACCTATTTCCATTGCTTCTTTCATTCTTTTTTACATCCTTTTCAGACTCATCAGTGCACAGACTCTCAAAGAATCTGTTTCTAGTCTCATCTAAAATTCTAATGTTGCTTGGAATAAAGTGGAAAAAATAGTGTAGCAGAACAACTCTGTGTTCACTCTTTAAGTTATGTTTTAAAGTCCATCCAAGAGCTTGTTGTTACACATTATAATTGACAGGTTTTGCTTCAGAGGCTGATTACTTTTACTGATTAACACTACAGCTGATTTACTAGCTTTTGCCTGCGTAGAGAACACTTGATTCCTTGAGAAATAAGGTGAAGCTTGTTGAGAAACACTTGCCAAAGTGTGCCCATTAGAGCAGAACAGAGAGGAAGTTGCTTCTCTTCTAGTTGAATAAGACTGAATGAGCAGGCACATGAACAAATAAAATTTTCTGCTCTGGAAATACTGAATATAAGCAAAAGCTTAAATACTGTGTAATTATAAAAGAAGAGCTGTGGTAGTGATGCTTATAGAATCCAAAAAAATTCAGTATACAAAAAAGGCTGGGAAAATCATCATGTAGATAAATTACAGTTATTTTGTCTTTTTTAGGTTGGCAAATTTGCAGTTTTTTCTGACATTCTTTACATTCTTACATATTTTTCAGAATATATATTTAGAAAGATAATTATGTATAAAGATAATGGCATAAAAAAACTGTTTTGTTCTAATGCCCAATTCAAATTTTCAACTCTGTAATTACTATTTAAAAAATCCTATGTCTGTCTCTAAAATAAATTCAAAAATGGATATAAATTGATTTTCAGAAATATTAGAGCAATGTGGGCAAGGTTATAAAGTCAATAAGAATCATGAATAGAACTCCTGACACACACGTGGTGCTGATTCTAGCTCAATGGATCATCTTTATAAGTAAAGATGTATAAGTATCAATACCCAACAGTATCACTAGTTAGTGGATTAAAATGTACACTATTATAATTTTTTCCTATTCTATTAGTGATTGTCTATCTCATTGCATTTAGGACAATTATAATCCCTAAAAAAATATTAACAGTATAAAAACAACACAACAACAATTAAATATCCAAGTACAAGTAAAACAACAACAACAAAAAACTTTTCAATGTGCCTTAACAGGTAGAAGAAAATGACTAACTGGGTTTCTAATGAAAAGGAATCGAGGAAGACACTGATCCAAAATTATGTGGAAGGTAAAATTTTGGTAATGAATTATTGGTAAACAGTACAGAAAAAAAGACAGATGTCAAGATCCCTCTCACCAGTCTTTAAATATAACTATAAAAAGTTAGGAAAAACCCACAAAATAAGCTAATATACATATTCACGGTATCAAGAAGAAAATTATAAGTAGAATTTAATACTATGACCCTTAAAAACAAGACAGCAAGAAAATTTCCACTTCTAGCTATATATGACTACCTTATAGGACAGGACCAACCCTTATGCTATATAGGGGAACATCTTGATAAAATTTAAATGGAATTAGGTATTGATATCCCAGTGATAAGGAGGAAATGAAATGAACTTCAAATTTTTGCTACTTTTCCCAAGAGATATTTGTCATATCATAGGTGGCACAGCTAAAGAGGCTGAAGAGCTGAGTAGAAAGCTATAACTAAGAAGGTGAGAAATATAACAGGGTTTATGCAGTCATAGCTGAAGAGATAAATATAGGCATTTAGGAATTAAGTAGATCTCAGGAAAAAATATACAAATCACTACCTTTTTCCTTTCAATGTATTTTTGTTATTTGAATGCAGCAGTGAAAAAGGCCGACAATGAAACAAAAAATAGTGGCTAAGAGTCTCAGAAACTAAACATGGCTTTTGGCCACTTGTTGTCAAGATTGTTATGCACAAAAGGAGGATGATCCCTAGACAAAACAGTAGGATTTTAGTACAGATCCTAAAGGGAGACAGTCTGGAAATCAACCAATCAAAATAAAATACAAAACACCTTAGAATCACCTCAATCCAAGACTGATTCAGATCATCTACCCTTTCTCTAATCATGTCCAGAACCAAAATATACACTTTTGCCAGGAAGATGACATTATTCAGAGCTTCATACACAATGTCTGCATTCAATGCAACATTAGAGTTTTATCAAAAGAACAAGACCAAGAGAAACACCAAAAAAATAGAGACTCCTAGGTGATCCAGATATCAGTGTTATCAAAAATTGTTTTAACTATTTATAGCAGATTCAAAAACATAAATGAGAAGAAGCAAAATTTCAGAAATGAAATTTATAAAAAGAATAAGTGGCACTTCTAAAACTGAAAAGTATAATAGCTGAAATTATGTATTCAATAGATGGAAATAAGAGCAAATTAGACACAAATGAAGAGGTAATATTTGAACAGAATGATAGGTCGGTAGAAAAAATGCAGACTGAATCAGAGAGACAAAAAATAGTTTGAAAATACATAAAACAGAATAAGAGGTATAGTGGTCATAGATGAAAATATCTAATGTTTGATCCAGAAGAAAATGAAAGAGAGAATGTGGCAAAGCCTCTATTAGAAGAGACGACGGATAAAAAAAAGTTTATAAAACTGAAAAAAGTGGGGCTTCACTGGTGGTGCAGTGGGTGAGAGTCCACCTGCCAATGCAGGGGACACGGGTTCATGTCCCGGTCTGGGAAGATCCCACATGCCACGGAGCAGCTAGGCCCGCGAGCCGTAGGCACTGACACTGTGCGTCCAGAGCCTGTGCTCCGCAAGGGGAGAGGCCACAACAGTGAGAGGCCCGTGTACCGCAAGAAAACAAAACAAAACAAAAAACTGTAAAAAGTGGACAAAATACATCCATTTACACGATTTTAGAAGTTCTACAAAACCCAACAGGATAGAGCTGAGAAAACCACACTTAGCATCACGATGAAACTGTTAAGAAAAAAGTCAAAAGTCTTAAAAGTAACAAAAAACTACAATTCACATTGAAAGGAGCAACAAAATATGAGTTGTATTCACAAGAGAAATAATGGACTCGCATCTTCTAAGTGCTGAAATAACTGCCAACACAGTATTTTATTTCCAGTGGGAAATAGCCTTCAGGATACTGACCAATGAAAGACATTTTCAGACAAACAGAAACTGGGAAAACCCTCTATACAGAACCAACACTAGGAGAAAGTGGCTGGGCATTTCTGACTTGAATCTTTCATGAGGTTACATTCAGATATCAGCCAGGGCTGCAGTTATCTGAAGGCTGAATGATTTCATTCTGGGTGACTCACTCCCATGGGCTTGGAATTTAGTATTAACTATTGATGAGAGACCTCAGTTGGTCTTGATATAGGGTTCTCCACAAGACAATTTGAGTGTTCTCCTAGCAAGGTAGTTGGATTCTCCCAGAGTGAACAGAGCAGGAATTCAAGATAGAAGCTAGCATGCCTTTTCTGGCTTATTTTCAGAACTACAACACAGCCCCATATCTAGTATTCTTTTGGTCACAAGGGTAAGCCCTGTTTCAATGTGGAAGGGCACTATATAAGGACAAAATAACAAAAGGCGAAATCATTGGAGTTCATCTTTCAGGCTGACTCCAAAAGGTATTTGTAAAAGAAAAACAAAACAAGGAGAGGGGGAAGATGGCAGAAGAGTAAGATGTGGAGATCACCTTCCTCCCCACAGGTACACCAGAAGTACATCTACACGTGGAACAACTCCTACAGAACACCTATTGAACGCTGGCAGAAGACCTCAGACCTCCCAAAAGGCAAGAAACTCCCCACGTACCTGGGTAGGCAAAAGATAAAAGAATAAACAGAGACAAAAGAATAGGGACGGGACCCGCACCAGTGGGGGGGAGCTGTGAAGGAGGAAAGGTTTCCACACAATAGGAAGCCCCTTCGCGGGTGGAGACTGCGGGTGGCAGAGGGGTGAAGCTTTGCAGCTGCGGAGGAGAGCACAACAACAGGAGTGCGGAGGGCAAAGTAGAGAGATTTATGCCCAGAGGATTGGTGCCGACCAGCACTCACCAGCGGGAGAGGCTTGTCTGCACACACTCCGGGTCGGGCGGAGCCGGGAGCTGAGGCTCCGGCTACGGCTGGAGCGCAGGGAGAGTACTGGGGTTGGTGGCGTGAATACAGCCTGAAGAGGTTAGTGCACCACAGCTAGCCCGGAGGGAGTCCAGGAAAAAGTCTGGACCTGCCGAAGAGGCAAGAGACTTTTTCTTCCCTCTTTATTTCCTGGTGCGTGAGGAGAGGGGCTTAAGAGCACTGCTTAAAGGAGCTCCAAAGATGGGTGCGAGCCGCGGCTAACAGCACGGACCCCAGAGACAGGCATGAGATGCTAAGGCTGCTGCTGCCACCACCAAGAAGCCTGTGTGCAAGCACAGGTCACTATCCACACCTCCCTTCTGGGGAGCCTGTACAGCCCACCACTGCCAGGTTCCTGGGATCCAGGGACAACTTCCCAGGGAGAACGCACAGCGCACCTCAGGCTGGTGAAATGTCATGCTGGCCTCTGCCGCCGCAGGCTCGCCCCACACTCCGTAACCCTCCCTTCCCCCAGCCTGAGTGAGCCAGAGCCCCCGAATCTGTGGATCCTTTAACCCAGTCCTGTCTGAGCTAACAACAGACGCCCTCAGGCGACCTACATGCAGAGGCGGGGCCAAATCCAAAGCTGAACCCCGGGAGCTGTGTGAACAAAGAAGAGAAAGGGAAATCTCTCCCAGCAGCCTCAGGAGCAGCGGATTAAATCTCCACAATCAACTTGATGTACCCTGCATATGTGGAATACCTGAATAGACAACGAATCATCCCAAATTGAGAAGGTGGACTTTGAGAGCAAGATTTATTATTTTTTCCCCTTTTCCTCTTTTTGTGACTGTGTATGTGTATGCTTCTGTCTGAGATTTTGTCTGGATAGCTATACTTTCACCATTTGTCCTAGGGTTCTATCTGTCCGTTGTTTTTTTTTTTACTTTTCAAAAATAATTTATTTCTTAATTATTATTATTTTATTTTGCGGTACGCGGGCCTCTCACTGCTGTGGCCTCTCCCGCTGCGGAGCACAGGCACCGGATGTGCAGGCCCAGTGGCCATGGCTCTCGGGCCCAGCCACTCCGTAGCACGCAGGATCCTCCCGGACCAAGGCACGAACCCACGTTCCCTGCATCGGCAGGTGGACCCTCAACAACTGTGCTGTCAGGGAAGCCCTATTTTTTTATTTTAATAACTTTATTTTATTTTGCCTTACTTTATTTTCTTTTCTTTTATCCCCTTCCTTTCTCCCTCCCTTCCTCCATCCCTCCCTCCCTCCCTCCCTCTCTCCCTCTCTCTCTCTCTCTCTCTCTTTCTCTCTTTCTTTCTTTCTACTTTTTCTCCCTTTTATTCTGAGCCGTGTGGATGAAAGGCTCTTGGTGCTGCAGCCAGCAGTCAGTGCTGTGCCTCTGAGGTGGGAGAGCCAACTTCAGGACAGTGGTCCACAAGAGTGCTCCACATAATATCAAATGGCGAAAATCTCCCAGAGATCTCAATCTCAACACAAACACCCAGCTTCACTCAATGACCAGCAAGCTACAATGCTGGACATCCTATGCCAAACAACTAGCAAGACAGGAACACAACCCCACCCATTAGCAGAGAGGCTGCCTAAAATCATAATAAATCCACAGACACCCCAAAAGACACCACCAGACATGGACCTGCCCACCAGAAAAACAAGATCCAGCCTCATCCACCAGAACACAGGCACTAGTCCCCTCCACCAGGAAGCCTACACAACCCACTGAACCAATCTTATCCACTGGGGACAGACACCAAAAACAACAGGAACTACAAACCTGCAGCCTGCAAAAAGGAGACCCCAAACACAGTAAGATAAGCAAAATGAGAAAACAGAAAAACACATAGCAGATGAAGGAGCAAGATGAAAACCCACCAGACCTAAAAAATGAAGAGGAAATAGGCAGTCTACCTGAAAAAGAATTCAGAATAATGATAGGAAAGATGATCCAAAATCTTGGAAATAGAATAGACAAAATGCAAGAAACATTTAACAAGGACCTAGAAGAACTAAAGATGAAACAAACAATGATGAACAGCACAATAAATGAAATTAAAAATACTCTAGAAGGGATCAATAGCAGAATAGCTGAGGCAGAAGAACAGATAAGTGACCTTGAAGATAATAGTGGAAATAACTACTGCAGAGCAGAATAAAGAAAAAAGAATGAAAAGAACTGAGGACAGTCTCAGAGACCTCTGGGACAACATTAAATGCACCAACGTTCAAATTATAGGCATTCCAGAAGAAGAAGAGAAAAAGAAAGGGACTGAGAAAATATTTAAAGATTATATTTAATATTAAAGATTATAGTTGAAAACTTCCCTAATATGGGAAAGGAAATAGTTAATCAAGTCCAGGAAGCACAGAGAGTCCCATACAGGATAAATCCAAGGAGAAACATGCAAAGACACATATTAATCAAACTGTCAAAAATTAAATACAAAGAAAACATATTAAAAGCAGCAAGGGAAACACAACAAATAACACACGAGGGAATCCCCATAAGGTTAACAGCTAATCTTTCAGCAGAAACTCTGCAAGCCAGAAGGGACTCGCAGGACATATTTAAAGTGATGAAGGAGAAAAACCTACAACCAAGATTACTCTACCCAGCAAGGATCTCACTCAGATTTGATGGAGAAATTAAAACCTTTACAGACAAGCAAAACCTGAGAGAGTTCAGCACCACCAAACGAGCTTTACAGCAAATGCTAAAGGATCTTCTCTAGTCAAGAAACACAAGAGAAGGAAAAGAGCTACAATAACGAACCCAAAAATATTAAGAAAATGGGAATAGGAACATACATATCAATAATTACCTTAAATGGAAATGGATTAAATGCTCCCACCAAAAGACACAGACTGGCTGAATGGAAACAAAAACAAGACCCATATATATGCTGTCTACAAGAGACCCACTTCAGACCTAGAGACACATACAGACTGAGAGTAAGGGGATGGAAAAAGATATTTCATGCAAATGGAAACCAAAAGAAAGTTGGAGTAGCAGACAAAATAGACTTTAAAATAAGGACTATTAGAAGAGACAAAGAAGGACACTACATAATGATCAAGGGATCAATCCAAGAAGAAGATATAACAATTGTAAATATTTATGCACCCAACATAGGAGCACCTCAATACATAAGGCACATACTAACAGCCATAAAAGGGGAAATCGACAGTAACACATTCATAGTAGGGGACTTTAACACCCCACTTTCACCAATGGACAGGTCATCCAAAATGAAAACAAATAAGGAAACACAAGCTTTAAATGATACATTAAACAAGATGGACTTAATTGATATTTATAGGACATTCCATCCAAAAACAACAGAATACATATTTTTCTCAAGTGCTCATGGAACATTCTCCAGGATAGATCGTATCTTGGGTCACAAAACAAGCCTTGGTAAATTTAAGAAAATTGAAATTGTATCAAGTATCTTTTCCGACAACAGTGATATGAGACTAGATATCAATTACAGGGAAAGATCCGTAAAAAATACAAACACATGGAGGCTAAACAATACACTACTTAATAGCGAAGTGATCACTGAAGAAATCAAAGAGGAAATCAAAAAATACCTAATAACAAATGACAGTGGAGACACGACGAGCCAAAACCTATGGGATGCAGCAAAAGCAGTTCTAAGAGGGAAGTTTATCGCAATACAATCCTACCTTAAGAAACGGGAAACATCTCGAATAAACAACCTAACCTTGCACCTAAAGCAATTAGAGAAAGAAGAACAAAAAAACCTCAAAGTTAGCAGAAGGAAAGAAATCATAAAAATCTGATCAGAAATAAATGAAAAAGATATGAAGGAAATGATAGCAAAGATCAATAAAACTAAAAGCTGGATCTTTGAGAAGATAAACAAAATTGATAAACCATTAGCCAGACTCATCAAGAAAAAAAGGGAGAAGACGCAAATCAAGAGAATTAGAAAGGAAAAGTAGAAGTAACAACTGACACTGCAGAAATACAAAAGATCATGAGAGATTACTACAGGCAACTCCATGCCAATAAAATGGACAACCTGGAAGAAATGGACAAGTTCTTAGAAATGCACAACCTTCCAAGACTGAATCAGGAAGAAATAGAAAATATGAACAGACCAATCACAAGCACTGAAATTGAAACTGTGATTTAAAATCTTCCAACAAACAAAAGCCCAGGACCAGATGGTTTCACAGGCGAATTCTATCAAACATTTAGAGAAGAGATAACACCTATCCTTCTCAAACTCTTCCAAAATATAGCAGAGGGAGGAACACTCCCAAACTCATTCTATGAGGCCACCATCGCCCTGATACCAAAACCAGACAAGGATGTCACAAAGAAAGAAAACTACAGGCCAATATCACTGATGAATATAGATGCAAAAATCCTCAACAAAATACTAGCAAACAGAATCCAACAGTACATTAAAAGGATCATACACCATGATCAAGTGGGGTTTATTCCAGGAATGCAAGGATTCTTCAATATCCTTAAAAAACTACAAATAGACCTACCATATGACTCAGCAATCCCACTACTGAGCATATTCCCTGAGAAAACCATAATTCCAAAAGAGTCATGTACCCAAATGTTCATTGCAGCTCTATTTACAATAGCCCAGAGATGGAAGCAACCTAAGTGTCCATCATCGGATGAATGGATAAAGAAGATATGGCACATATATACAATGGAATATTACTCAGCCATAAAAAGAAACGAAATTGAGCTATTTGTAGTGAGGTGGATGGACCTAGAGTCTGTCATACAGAGTGAAGTAAGTCAGAAAGAGAACAACAAATACCTTATGCTAACACATATATATGGAATTTAAGAAAAAAAAAATGTCATGAAGAACCTAGTGGTAAGACAGGAATAAAGACACAGACTTACTAGAGAATGGACTTGAGGATATGGGGAGGGGGAAGGGTAAGCTGTGACAATGTGAGAGAGTGGCACGGACATATATATACTACCAAACTTAAAATAGATAGCTAGTGGGAAGCAGCTGCATAGCACAGGGAGATCAGCTTGATGCTTTGTGACCACCTAGAGGGGTGCAATAGGGAGTGTGGGAGGGAGGTAGACGCAAGCGGGAAGAGATATGGGAACATATGTATATGTATAACTGATTCACTTTGTTATAAAGCAGAAACTAACACACCATTGTAAAGCAATTATACTCCAATAAAGATTAAAAAAGAAAAAGAAAGAAAAAAACAACAAAAGCTAGTACTATAATTCAGCAGTAGAGTTATAATCCATAGTTAGAGAAATGCAATTTAAACTACACTTGTGATTCAATTTTTCACCTTCCACCTCCCAGATTGCTAAAAATTAGACTGTATGACAGTACATTCTGAGTGTGAATTTGTGGATAATGGATGCTCGTACACATTTCAAACTAGAGAGGAGTTTGGCAATTTCTAACAATAGGACATTAGCATTTAACTTTTGACACAGCAGATTCACCTCTATGAATTTAGGCTGAAGAAATATCAACAACTTGAAAATACATATTTGCATTATTATCCATGCAATATTATATGTAATTAAAAACATAAAAAGGAAAAAATGAAACACAATGCCCACACATCGGAAAGTGATTGAATAAAGATAGCACAACCAACCTGTGTAATGAAGTATTATATAGCTGTAAAAAATGGTGATGATTTTTGTGACATATGGAGTGATTTCAAGGATATATTTTTAAATAAAAGAAGCAAAGTACAAAAGAATATAATGAGTCCCTTTTTACACTTAATAAAAAGTTTGGCAAAAAATAAATGTATTTGCTCTTTGTTTTCAAAAACAAAAAGAGAGAAGACAAGCCAAATACTAATGATATTGATTACCTATGGAGAGTATGTAGCAAGAGGGTTGAAAAGACAGAAGTGTGGAGATGACATTCTGATTTCCTTTCGGCACAATTTTCACCTTTGGACCCATATTACTATTTTATACAGTAAAACAGACAAATTAAAACACGCTGATTCCACAGCTGGAGTTTGGAGAATAAAAGATGTGTCTGAAATGCTTTTTTTGTGTGCTAGAAAGTAAAGTTACTAAAATATTGATACACAAATTGATACACAGCACATATTTACGGGCATAAGTGTACCTATACATACACCCATGTGTTTACATGCATGTGTAATGTTTATGTATATTTCATAGCTAAGAGAGTATTATAAGAAGATAGTTCTAGAAGAATGAGCACACTGACCTAAGAGATTTCAGGTTTTGGTAATAATTTCTGAAAATAAAAATTTTGTCTCCTCTCTCAATAGATTACTTAAAACATAATTTTATTCTATTTATCAAATTGGCTTGGATGTCTTATACATTTTTAAACAGTAACAGAAATGGCTATAGGTGTTACATTTTACTAAGGGTTTGGGGGGAATATCTCTTAAATTGGTCATGAGATTTTTTTCTTCTATTATCCACTAATGCAGTTAATTAAATTAATATATTTTAGATTATCAAATCAAATTTCCATTCCTTTGGTTAAAAAGTTATGGCCCTAATTCATTTTTCTATAGCACAGTTTACATTTTTAATGTTTTATTTAAGATATTTACATTTATATGTGGAAGTGACATTGACTTGTGGTAGTTTTATTATCCAGTTTGGTAATAAGACTTTTAGTCTTTTAAAATAGCTTACAGAGCTTTTTATTATTGCCTATGCTTCAAAACAACTCTGTCTCTTATAGGTTGAAAAGAATGAATATTATAACTATCTGGGGATTTTTAGATTTGTATTTCTCTTCTCACCCAATTGATTTTTTAATAAAAGCATTTTTTAAAAATTTTCTTGTGAAAGGAACTTTTATTTTACTTATGATTTCCATTTTACTGCTTTGTGATCAGAGAATATCTTTCTATTTCACGAAAATTACTAATGTTGCCTCTCTCATAATCAGTTTTAAATGTTGATACTGATTTGAAAAGGTGACGTATCCTCTATTATCACTCTATAAATCTAATATGTATCTATAAATCTATCTCATTGATCATATTGTTTAACTCTTCTGTCTCCTCTTTTAAAAATTCCCTAATTTTATTCTTCTTCTTCCACCCCAGAAGTAGCCACAATTTTTTCAATTGGTGAATTTCTTTCTCATCCATATTTTATAATTTCACAACACATTAGTCTATAATAAATAAATAGGCTTATCCAAGTCCTCATATATTGGTGAATATGTCTCTAGGTTTTTCAAGTATATACCTGAATGTAGAATGGCTGAAATATACAAATCTAAAATTTTACTAGGTGTAATAAACATTTTTTGTGTATCTGTTTATTCCTATATTGTTTGCTGGTGTAAAAGAACATTGATAATTTTTGTACAGTGACCTTTCAGCATGTGTACACTTTTAGAATTTCATTATAATAAGTTTCTATGGAGACAATAGTTTTATTGATATACAATTCTTTCTTCTGTAAATTATTTTCTGGCTTTCTAACCTTTATATCCTATTGTTTTCTTCTTTTATTGTGTTGACTAGAACCACTAATAAAATACTGAATAGAAGCTCTGATAGCATTCTCAATCCCAGTTTTTTAATCAGAATGAAAATGGTTTTAATGTTGCAACAAATAACAAAATTACTAGAGTTTTAGGTGAACATTTTGGTTAGTTACCAAAAAAATCCCTTCTATTTGCATGTATTAAATGTTTATAACATGGACAAAATAATACTCTATTAATATTCAAATGTATATGAACAGTTTTCTTAATATTTGATCATCCATGCTCTTTTTGTTTAAAACTTACTTGGTCACAATATACTATTTTATTTATACATTGATGAATTAAATATACTTATGTTTTAATAAAGACATGAACATTTTGGGCAGATAGTTTTGGATATTGCTATAACGTGACAAAAAATGTGAGAGGTTTTCCCTATCTATTATTGTCAGAAAAAAAATGGTATTAGATATGGCATCTCATTTCCTTGAAAGTCTGGTAAAATTCAGTGTAAAACTTTGTGGCTGGTGCTTTCTTTGTGCACAGATTTTTGAGTGCTGGATAGATTTCTTGGTAAGATGGTTAAAATTATATTTATATTTGTTTACAATTTTGTATTAATTTTGGTAATTTTATTTTCTTTGCAAAATGTGTAATTTTGTTAAATTTTCTAATGGAGCTACTGTACCTACTCTTTTTTATTCTTCCAGTTCTTTTGTTTGTTTTTGTGCCTGCACTGCACAGCTTGCACGACCAGGGATTGAACCCAGCCATGGCAAGTGAAAGCCCGGTATCCTAACCACTAGGCCCCCAGGGAACTCCCTCTTCCAGTTTTCTTGAGATGTAATTGACATACAGCACTGTCTAAGTTTAAGGTGAGCAGCATAAAGATTTGACTTATATAATCATGAAATGATTTCCACAATAAATTTAGTGAACACCCATCATCCCATGTAGACACAAAATAAAAGACAAAGAAAAAAAATTGCTTTCCTTGTGATGAGAATTCTTAGGATTGACTCTCTTGACAACTTTCATGTACAACATAGAGCAGTGCTCATTATGTTTATCATGTTGTACATTATATCCCTAGTACTTTTTAATCTTATAATGAAAAGTGTGTACTTTTGCCTACCTTTATCCAATTCCCCCTCCCCCAATCCCCACATTTGGTAACCACAAATTTGATCTCTTTTTCTATGAATTTGTTTGTTTTTGAAGTATAATCGACCTACAACAGTATGTTAGTTCCTGGTATACAACATCGTGATTGAGTGTTTCTATACAGTTCAAAATGATCACCATAAGAAGTCTAGTTACGACCTATCACCATACAAAGATATTACATAGTTATTGACTATATTCCCCAAACTGTACATTTCATACCCATGACTCCACTCATTTTAATATTACAGTCAAGATGTATCAGCGAGTCACTGTGCCCCTCCTTTGCCACGCACACAAAAATGTCAACATGACCTTGAAAAAGTTATCATCTATTTGGGAAATATAATTGTGTCTTAACAAAAAGACATCAGAAAGAGACTCTTGGAAACGATATTTTAGCCAATTTCTCGCTGGGATATCATGGCAATACAATGAAAAAAATGCTATAAATACAATGAAGATACAGCAAATAAGAGAATATTTTTCCCCCATAGCTCTTACTCATTAACTTTAGAGATTGCATGTTTCAGTGTTCAAGTCTCTAAAACTTTTCTTTCTGAATCTAATATATAGTAAAAATATTTTTTGTTCTTTTTTACATTTCCAAGTTTAAAAGATGATATGTTTTATTTTCCACAAAAAGTTGTTTTTCTCAAAATGTCTTTGGATTCCACTAAGAGTTAAAGCATGTCTAGCTGTGTTTCCATTTTATATTTTACAACACAGAAAATAAATAAGCCTCACATCTTTTTAAAATTTGTAAACATTTTTAAAAAGGTAATATTAGTCAAATAATTAAATGTTCCTTTTCTGCAAATATTTATTCATTCTAAAACAATTTTAAGTCTTTATATTTTTGGCTTAAAAGAATGGGAAGAATAAAGAGAATATAATATGCTATAGTGTATAGGAAATATATTTGACCATATTATAAAAAGGAGTTTTTGATAAACTTCAACAAATCATATCAAATAAATTTTATGAGCATTTGGAATGTACCAGATCTCAGATTAGATGCTGCAAGGACTGGAGCATATGTTTCTAACCTGAAGATACTTACAAGAGCCAAACCATAGTTCCATCACAATAATTTAAAAAGAAAATAATATATTAAAAAATATAGTTGTAAGAGTTTAAGTGTTTATTTTTTTTTTGATTGTGGCAGTACCTCAAAAAATTGCTAAGCAAAACATTTTTAGAAGCAAAATATGATTTGTACACGAACATTTAAATTTGCTAGAGACATAATTAGAGAGCATTCAAAGAGTTATTATTTTTCCTTATCCCATCGCTCTAGCCTCGTTAAGGGTAAGTTGTTATAAATCACACTTCAATTTTTGTCACCACTAATTGATACAAAGATATGGAGTATTTATCTTGAAAACAGAGAAAGTTTTACTTCTCATTCATAAAACTATATATATATATATATATATATATATAAACTGATAAATAACTGCTGCAAATAATCTTTATAAGAAGGGCTATTTGAGTGAAAATTAGACAATATTACTTCTTTTAAACAGACAGCTAAACATCTCATTAATTGCAGAGTATTTTTGACTGCAAAGATTTCTCATCATAATCACTAAAATTGTATAATAAAGACTGGAAATAAATTTAATAACATTAAACTTGTATTATGAAATTTATATTTACTGTTTATAAAACCAAAATGAAATGAGATATACTTCTATACCATAATGTTTAATGTAATGGAAAAACAGGAGGGTAATTATTCTAGGAAAAAAATAGCTATCTAAATCTGCAATCCAAGTGACAGCTGCTATCCTTTTAAATTTAATTAAAATTACTTTCTGTTTAGGAAAGCAAAAAGGTAAACAGTCTTCTATTGACTCTCGCAATCAAATGTCCCTCAGATACTGATGATGGAGATTAATATACCTTCTTCTCTCACTGGACTGAGATGCCTACCTTCATATTCTAAAGCTTGATTATCTCTCTGAGGTTTCAAAGACTCTCCTTGATAATAGAAAGCAGTTACTGACATTCTAGTATATACGGAATGTGCTCAGAGATTGTGTACATTATCTCCTCTGAGTTTTTCAACAACCCCTTGAGATAGATATTATTTGAATTAATTAATACCTATGTATAACTACTGCGTTCTAGTCACTTTTAAATTCTGACAATATAGCACTTTTTAAAAAAAGCATAAAGTTCCCACCCTCGTGGATCTTATATTCTGGTGTTGATAGGGAGAGGGGAGCAGCAGAAAATAAGCATAGCAAATTATTAAAATGCAAAATGTTATGTGGAGATAGATGTTATTTTTTAAAAGCAGGGAAAGGGAATGGAAAGTGTGTGGTTGGGAGAAGGCACAAATTTAGATTGGATAGTCAGAGCAGGTCTCCCTTAGAAGATGGTATTTTAATAAAAATGTAAAGTATATGAGAGATTGAGCAATGCAAACATCTGGAGAAGAGCATCCCAGATAGAAGGAAGGACAAGGGCAAATCTCTTGGTGGAGGCTTGCCTGGTGTGTTTGGAAGCAGCAAGAAAGACAGTATGGCCTAAAGGAGGAAGTACTGGGAAGTTTTAGATCATAAAGAGAGGATGGAGACGAGGTTTCAGATACCAAAAGATTTTGGCTATTAGTAAGGACTTTGGTTTTTACTATGAGTGAGATAAAAATTATTTGAATTAATTTCAGCAGAAGAGTGACATATATCTACTGAGAAACACTTCAGCTCCATGATGAGAATTATTGAAAAGAGAGGGAAGCAGGGAGATGAGATAGGAAGCTATTGTGATAACTCATCTGAGGGCTGATGATGGCTTGGACCAGTGGTTTTATAACTGCAGGGATTATGGGGGTGTTGAGACGTGGTCATTTACTGGATGGAAAGCAAAGATAGTGAGATTTTGATGAGCTTTTGAATATCAGATGTGAGGGAAGGAAAGGAGCTGAAGAATTTAGCTTGAGCATCTGGAAAGAGAGAATGAAAATTTATTGAAATGCAAAGACTACAGTGAGACTATCGGAAGTTTATTTTTTGATCTGTTGAGTTTGAGATGCCAGTTAAACAGCCAAATGTAATATCAAGTAAGCAGCTGCAGACATAAGCCTGGATTTCAGGGGTAGATCAAAGCTGAAGATGTAAATTTGGAAGGTGTTAGTAAATAGATGATGCTTAATGAACCATGAAACTGGATGAGTGCAAAAGGGATTGTATATATATAGAAAAGGGGAAAGGTCCAAGGATTGTACCTTGGCCAATGTTTGGTGTATAGAGAGATGGAGATGAATGAACAGAATACTCATCAAAGGAAGCCAGTGGAGTAGGGAGAAAACCAGAGAATTAAGAATGCTAGTGAGTATTTTAAGAAGAAGAAACTTACTAATGGATTTCTTAATGCAAAAGTTATTGCTGACTTTGAGAGAATAATTTTGATAGAGTGGCTCAGTAAACAGGAGATGATTTATGGAGAGAGCAAATATAGAAAACTCTTTTAAGAAGGAAAGAGAAGGAAAGAAACAGGGTAGTAGCTGGAGAGAGACAATGGTTCAAGAGAGGATTTTATTACGGTAGAAGAAATAGAGCCTGTGTATTTATTGATGTGAAAGTTCCAGTGGATTGGGGAGAAATAAATACCTAATTATGCAAAACAGAAGGGAAAAATCTGAAATGATGTCCTTAAGTAGGAAGGGAGGGGATGGATCTGGTGCAGAAAAGCAGCTGGCCTCTGTAAAGAGCAGAGAAGTCATACTTACTCTAAGCCAAGAAGGCAAAGTACAAGAGCACAGACACAAGTTAGTGAGGCTATATGTGATAGTGGGAGGGTGTTGATATTTTTTCATTGTTTTTTCTTTCTTAGTAAAGTAGGAAGCAAGGTTGACGGTTGATAATGTAGATGAGGGGAAAGGTGCTGCATTTTTGACAAAACAAATAAAAGAATGAAATAGTCATCTAGAAGAGTGGAAAATTGAATGAGCCAGAGAAATGTAGTGTGATTGGTAGACAGAATTAAGGAACTGGTGGAGATTAATGATCTTTTCTATAAAATGAGATCAGTCATAATTATGCTCATTTTGGAGATAAGGAAATTGAGGCTGAGAAAAAAGTAACATGTCAATTGTCACACAGCCAGTAAGTGCCAGAATTAAAATATATATTAAGTCTGAACATAAAGGTTAAATAAACATTAATCATGTTACCTGCCTAATTAATCTTTATGGCTTTACCAACATTTCCTGTGGATACCAATAGAGTGTTGTCAAAATTTGAAGTAAATCATTCTCCATCTGCTTGTGAAACATTACATTCACAAATGGGGTTTAGGAGGCAGAAACTCCATTAGGTAAAATAGGACCAAAGAAAACCTATATTTACAACTTTAGAAGAACTCAGAACCATAAGCAAATATGGAAGGGAAGAAGTACATGGGGACTGTGGAATAGTCACACCTACCTATACAGGCCATAAGATTTGGGTGATAGTAAGAAAAAATATACAGAAAGAAAAAAGAGTGCTGAAAAACTGAGCCACTTAATTGCAAAGATTCTTCTTTTGAAAACTGCTGACTATGAGATACAGGGAATTATAAGATGATTCACCCTCCCTTAAGTTCCTGTCACAGGTATTCCTTAAAAATATTGTTTGCTATGCTGAAAAATGATTGAAATGGTAAATTTTATGTTATGTATACTTTACTACAATACAATTAAAACACACAGATTGGAAAAACATATCATGGGATTCGTTCTCTCTGAAAAAAAAAAAAGATTATATGTGTTTAAATCTGGAGGTAATTGAGTTGCAAAGTATAGTTTGTTGGGTGTAATGCAAAAACAAAAAGGAGAATAATTTATTGGGTATGAGCAAGGGAAGTTTCCCTATTTTCCTAAATTAGGAGAAAATGAACATTAATCAAATAAGCTCATTTTTATCTCAGAACTTCCAGAGCAGGTGGTATTAGGAGAATGAATAGTGGGGATTAGAAAGCTTAATCAGAGATAGAGATACAGCAGGAGGAAATCCTGAGGTGGGGTGACTCTGTCCGCATGTCTACTATGAAAGATGTTTCACGTAGGACCACTGATATTACACTAGAATTGTTGACACCCTCAGCTGTACTCTTTCCATATTGACACATGGCCAATGGTAAATAAAGCTCTCCTGCAAGATAGACAAAGATTCAGTATTTTCCAGACAGAAATATCAGCCATAACATATGAAGTATGGAGACTTGGCATGATGGCTTCAAAATATAAAGACAGATGGACAAGGGGTTATGAAGGGAGGTCCAGTCATTTGAAACTAATGAAAGGCAAGAAGCTGGTATTGTTAGTCAAAATCTTAGTTATTTTCCTCAATTAATTATGGTTGTAACATGAAATGTTAAGCAAAAATAATCTAGACAGTCTTATATGTCAAAGCTTCAAAAATTCTTGTCCCTTGTCATAGACTCCAGACCTCATGTGGTAATTCTCTTACCTTATTGTATAGTATACATCCTTGCTTTTGGACAGCTACTAGTTAAAAAAAAAATTCAGGAGGTCTACAATTTATACTTTTTATTTAAAATATAAAATTATAGAAATGCAGTGTTTGCTTTTCATTCTCTTTCCAGTAATATTTTGTCATAAAATGAGAAATGCAAACTGCAAGTTGAATAGAAACTGGCCATTAGCTGATTCTGCTCAATTTCTATTTCCCAAACAATCATTATTTGTAATTACAATTTGCTTCCGTAATGATGGTTATTAAACTGACTCACTAAGAATGAGAACCTAACAAAATAATTCTAGACAACCTTACCTTGACAACAGTACCTGCAGAAACATAATTATTTCATGACAGCTGGAAGTACTTCCCATTGTTTGTCTTTTAGGGATGAGACAGTGCACGGATTCTGGTCATCAAGGATATGAAACTTTTTGTGTTTTTGCCAGTTATACCTTGAAACAATGCTAATTTTTAAAGCAGTATTAAATCAATAAAAGTTATAAAATTACACTGTAGAAAATAGAATTTGTTAATGTCAAGTAAAATCTAAAGTAGGGAAGTAATAGTTTCCAATAGTTTTGCTACAGTAAAAGCATGGATTTAATCAGTGAAATGTGCATTTCTTAGAACATGTGTGCTAGCCTACCCATTGCATGTTTTCTGTGCACTTACTTTATCATTCCCCCAAGTCAAACTTTAGACATGTAGAAGATGGGCATCACGTGAATTGGTTCAGACACAAGAAAGTTTTGTAAAGCTCAGGTCACTTCAATAGTTTAGAGGCCATCAGAAGTCTTTGCTAGGGCATTCATGTTTCATTCTTTATCTTTCCAGGTTCATTTTCACTGTACCCCAGAAAAATCTAAATTCTTGCCGAACAAGTTTCTAGCTTCTATGTTTTGATCACCTGTTTTCCTTTATTAAAAAAAAAAAATCTTCCACAGCGCGTTTGTCTATTTCCCAAATATAAATTTATTCTATCCTCAACCTCCAGTTCAATCCTACCCCCTCCATAAAGCCATTTTTGATCCATGAACTCTTTACTTCAAGCAAAAACACATGCTATCTACTGTGAAAACTTGTAGGACTTTATGGTACCTCTATGATATTACATACTTTTAATACTTTATGCGAGTTATGTGTGCACATGTCTACTTTTCTGTAATAAGCACATGCACAAGTACAGGAATCAGGTCTTACGTGTCATGATAGTAGGGCTTCCACAGAGAAGTACTTAACTCTTGTAGTATTGAATCATCAGAGGAAAACTTAATACTATATAGATTTAAGAAACACTTGACAGTAAACTTGTGTTCTACTATTATGGCCTACCTGTACTGAAACCTGAGTGACAGTAAAGATAGAGGGCAATCTAAGTAGTTGGCTATTTAAATTTTCCAGACACAGGCCAAGTTACATATTGAACAAAGAGAATGAGCCTCCTCTATTTCTTAGTTCAAGGATTTTATTTTAGGAAGACTTGCCAATAAATAAAACAGGAAAGACAATGAATATGTGCAATCATATCTATAGTAACTGGACCAGAATTTGTGGGAGAAAGAATAGATTCTCACAATGCAGAAATGCTCATAGGCATAAAGACTTAAAGTAAGTCTTACATTCTTTACTCAAATTAATTTCATTTAATTCAAATAAATTATTTATTAAGGCCAATTTGTCTTTATCCTAACAGTTTCTCAAAATTTTCTATAGACCTTTCACAGAGTTAGAGAGATGAAAAGTGATTCTGACTATATATTCTGGTTACTTTATTTACCTGTCATGATCATGAAGTGAGGAGGAAGGCAAGGGTACATAGCATGTTAAACTTTTACTTATTTCTTAGCTCCAATATTGTAGTAATTAAATTTCTATTCTCTTATTGCCTTGCCTCACTTCTTTGGTCAAAAGAATGCAAACCATTTCATGATCCTATCAATTTCTCTACATGTTTATTCTCTCTTTTCATGTAAGTCCTAGTGACCTGAATATATTCAATCTCAACTATATTGAACTAAATGTGATTTTAAGATTAATTTTATTTCCCTCCCCATAAACCAGATGTTCATCTCTGAAAAATCCAGCCATCTAAACAACAAATAACTAGTCTTATCTATAATGTTAAAGTTATTTTGGATATTTATTATAACTACCATAGATATAGATAATATAGATATAGATATGCCTTGCCTAAGTAATGAGAGACTGAATATACAAAGGGATAACACCTGGACCATATAAAAAATAGAACTGACCCACAATTTGGAGAAACCAATCCAGGAAGCCAAACCACACAGTGAAGCGATTGGTGCAAAACAGTTAGTACTTCACTAACCAACAGCTTACCTAATTTTTGCCCCTACTTCCAATGTAGGACCAGCTGAAGAAAGCCAAAAACAAGCACACAGCTTTCAGACTCCCAAGTGCTTCTTCTCAATTAGCACGTGAGCCTGTGCTTTGGACCAGAACTTTTGGTTAAGTACGGTACATGAGCACGTAATTGCTAGTCTTTTCTAATCTTGTGTACTGCATACATTTACTATTTTAATATTTTATAGTGTTTCATACATGCTTTTTATATTTTTGATTACTTTCCAGGATCTATCGCTTGATTTTTAAGTATTAGGTACTCAGTAAATATAATGAACTAATGTATTGTTTGTATTATTCATCATTTATTTTGTGATTCACATGATAGCTATGGTAATGTCCTAATAAAAACTAAATTGCAAGCTACCATTTGTTTATAAAAGAGATTTTTTAAATGATTTAATATTTTTAATTGGAAGTTATCTGTTTCACTGACTTCACTGAGGTAGGTAATTTGTAAATTATCTTATCAAATATATAAATTGAGTCATTTTCTAAAATTAATTAACCACCTGCCAGTATATTTGATAAGATGATCAGTACAACTGGGGTTACCCTCAATTTTAACTTTAATGCTTTAACTTTCCAAATGTTTCCAAGTACATACTCTTGGTTTCTTTGGGGTATTTTTGCATGCTTGTATTTAAAAAAATTTTTTTTTCATTGTCTTGAAGTACTTGTAAATAAAACTAACTGAATCAACATATCTTCACAATATTCATGTGTTTGATACTTTGTACAAACAGAAATTGTTATGTTTATTGGGTCTTTTCTTAAGATGGCTTTCAATTTTATGGTGGTTTTATTTTCTTTATAATAATAAATAAATCTCCTGCTTTATTTCTCTGCTAATATTCTCTTTAATTTTGTACATCTCCTTCAAGTATATATATCAATAAAAGGTAAGGGAATATGAGAAGGAATGACATTTAAAAATTAAAATATAGTTTTCATTTGGTGTATATTAAGAATATCATAAACTTTGAATTTTCACCTTATAGTATATTTAAATCTTTAACTTTTATTTTGTTAGTTTACATGTTTTCTGTTTTAATGCTAGTATATCCTTGTTAGAAGTTTAAAATGAGTCTCTTTTAAAAAGTCTTAATTTTTGAAATAAGTCCAAGAATCTAGTATATTTTTAGTTTGTAAGCTTTGCTTTTGTTGAAGTCACAAATGCTGCTGCTGCTGCTGATGACAATGATGCAAGAACAATGGAAGTTTACCTGATAATTCTACTTTTTGTCTTGGAATACACAACAACAACAAAAAAAACACCTTACATTACAGCATTTATAATGCTTAGGTGGATTTTTTTCCCTCTCAGAGTTCTCCAGTACAGTATATTCACTTATTTTGAGAAAGAGAATTGTCCTTGTAAGCAAAACTAAACTATCATTTGCTATATATCAGCATTTTCTTTAATTCTCCTTCAGGAGACCTTTCTTTCTTATTTCATAATAAGGCAGGAAATAGAATGAGCCCAAGGGTATTATTTAATTACTTGCTTTCTCAGCTAGAAATCAAATAGGTCACTTCTCTCTGAGTGAAACCTTAATGATAAAGGAAGAAGCCCTGGAAGTATTATTAGAATAATGATAGTCAAAAGCTGATCCTGATACAGGACAAATCAAGATAATTTCTAGGTCGCTACCAATAGTGACCAGTAGGAGACACCTTTAGGTTTACTGCCCAGCCCAAGCCGATAATGCCATTTTTTTTCTATCAAATCCATGCTTCTCCCCTCCAATTCACAGGGTTGGACCTACAGTGGTGTTGTCAATACAATGGCCCCACGCCCACAAACGCAAATACCTACACAAGAAATGGTGACCTAACCCAAGACAAGCAGAATCTATTTCCCAGGATTTGAAATTCATATTAGGCGACGGGTTTCTAAGAGATTATAACTTAATATGTGCAGAAAAATGGGGGGGATTTTGAAATTTGAGCACTGAAGTACAATTTGCCTCCAGTACTTGGACAAATTTGCTGATTGAAAACAAAACAACAAAACAAAGAAGATTACAAAAAGATTACAAAAGAAGAATAAAGGAGATAAACACTGAGAACCAGAAATGAGAACTTCTTAAATTCTTAGTGTATTTCTATTTCCTATTCTAGTTGTTAAGTTCTGGCTACATTTTTGGCTTTTGCTTCCTTGAATTCTCAAAATAAAGCCTTTCTTTTTCTCAAACTCAATTTGGATTCTATCATTTACAAATACAGTTGACTTTTGAACATGTCAGTCAGGGGCGCTGATCCGCTGCAAAGTCAAAAATCCACAGTTAGGGGCCATATATACAATCGTGGTTCCTCCATATTCACAGTTTCACATGGTCAAATTCAACCAACATGGGATCGTGTAGTACTATAGTATTTACTATTGAAAATATCCACCTATAATCGGACGCGTGCAGTTCAAACTTGTGTTGTTTAATGATCAGCCGTAATGTTAATATAGAATTGATGGCACATATGCCAGCATAGTCTTGGCCAGAGATCAACTCACTTTGCAAATTTGGCTGTGCAAATTTCTGTCATTGTAGACTACATAGCATAGCATTCTAAAATACATTATACCCATGTGTTCTCAAGGTCACAAACTGGCCAAAGAAAATAACTCTGGGGTATATAAGAAAACTTAAAAATGTGAATTTTAAGTCAGAAACTTCTAGGATCCTGTCCAAAAGGCAAACATTTTCCAGTGTCTATTTTTGCCCTAAATTTTAATTCTTATCTGGATAATTTTTTAATTCAGGTAATACCATCCCTCCCTAATTGTGTAAATTGTCTGGAAGATCAGCAGAGAGAGGAACAAAACCATCACTGGTGATCCCAATCCAGTAGGCATCATTCCAATCAGCCTTGGTGGTCAAGTTCTTAGCATGTGATCTGTGTCAAAACTGCCACTGCAATGCCTCAAAGTGCCCTATTTGTCCCGACCTGTTTTTTCATGGAGAGAATGTTTCAAATTTTGTAACGGTAAACGTTGGGAAAGGAATGACATTCCTTTTTATACAACTGAGTGAATGGAGCCAGAACAACTACCCAATCCAAAAGCATCCTGTATCCTCCTAGGCTGCCTTCCCATGACCACACCCCAGCTCCACTAAGAGGACAGATGAGGCTGCACAGAGCACTAACACGTGAGTCAGGATTGTGCTGCCCTCAAAAGCATCCTAACCACTGTTTCTGAGGTGTTGAAGACCCCTTGATAGACTCACTGCTGTAAAAATTTGTCATTAGAACTTAGTACTGAGGTAATAAACGGCAGGTAGTGGCTGATCATTTTCATTTATGCTTCAATTATAACACTAGACTGTTTCCAATTTTTAAAATTTAAACATTACTCTTTAAGCTGGTAACCTAAAAAATGGAGTAATAAGATTCCTGAGAAAGAGTGATATACATGTATCAATATAAACCTGAAGTGACATGTATGCTGATAGAATGGCCTAGAATACAGTTGTACTGACCCAGGTATTTGAAATATGGAGGGAAGCAAAAAGAAAATGTAAGAAGGAAGATAAAGTTTCCAGAGAGAATCTTAAAGACTATTGGTTTGATTTAGAATTTTATCAAGGTCTTTAATATAAAGGATTTGTACAGATTTTTACACAACAGATGAGGTACACACATACACATGCAACACACAACATATAGTCATCATTTTGGGGCAATACACTTAACTTTCCACCCCCCCATAGTGTTTTTTATTGTTATTCATTCACTTAGTTTCTATTCCCAATATGAAAATGTTTGATAAAAGTAAATGAAGTACCATTTTCTGTATACTAAAAGAACCATACTATGTTTGCAGAGTTTTACTTTTACATATATACTCATAAAAATATATGCTCAGAAATATGTACTAAAAAAAAAAAAAAAAAATATATATATATATATATATATATATATATATATATATATATATGCATGTTCACTAGTTAGTTAATCTTCAGAATATCAAGTAGGTAGAGGACATATTCTCCTCACTTCTGAGTTAGCATGCTAAGTGACTTATGCAGGATCATGCAGATGAATGGCCTCTTCACAGCATGGTGGTGTCAAAGTAGTCAGACATGTTCCATGTTGGCTGTCATCTAAGAGAGAACATGTCAGGTGGCAAAGGCAGAGCAGCTAATCTTTTAAGCGGCAACCTCAGCAGTTGTACAAGGTCACCTCACCACACTTTATTGGCCAAATCAGGTTACAAGGCCAGACCAGTTCCAAAGGGAGAGAAAAATAGACTCTACTTCTCTCTGTTGGAAAGAAAAAAAGTTTTGCATTCATATTTCATCCATCACTCTAACAGTCTGGCTGAGTCCAGCCACCCTAGGATCCTCAAGGCCTCAAGAAGTGAGGCTCTCTCCAGGACATGGAAGCAACATAGTGTCCATTGACAGATGAATGGATAAAGAAGATGTGGCACATATATACAATGGAATATTACTCAGCCATATAAAGAAACAAAACTGAGTTATTTGTAGTGAGGTGGATGGACATAGAGACTGTCATACAGAGTGAAGTAAGTCAGAAAGAGAAAAATAAATATCGTATGCTAACACATATCTATGGAATCTAAAAAAAAAAAATAGTTCTGATGAACCTAGGAGCAGTACAGGAGTAAAGATGCAGACGTAGAGAACGGACTTGAGGACACAGGGAGAGGGAAGGGTAAGCTGGGACAAAGTGAGAGAGTGGCATGGACATATATACACTACTAAATGTAAAATAGATAGCTAGTGGGAAGCAGCCGCATAGCACAGGGAGATCAGCTCCGTGCTCTGTGATTGCCTGGAGGGGTGGGATCGGGAGGGTGGGAGGGAGGGAGACGCAAGAGGGAAGAGATATGGGAACATATGTATATATATAACTGAGTCATTTTGTTGTAAAGCAGAAACTAACACACCATTGTAAAGCAATTATACTCTAATAAAGATGTTAAAAAACAAAAAAAGAAATGAGGCTCTCAACTTTAAAGATGATGATAGACAAAAAGGGCCTCCCTGGTCCACAATAGGCTATAAAATAGTTTCAATCTGATTCAGCTCCTTGTGCAAGATAAAGCTTTTGTACAGTTCTGGATATATCCAGTTATCACTGATATTTAATATTAATAATCTTAATACATATTACAATTTATAAGACAAAAGAATATAAAATAACCATAGTTCCCTTCAGCATTTTAGAGTTTATAAATCTTAAATCTAAATGAGATATATCCAATTACAGGTTGACTTGTTCTTTACTATTTTAAAAGCGCTTTCTCTAAGTAATAGTATGTACACCTACTTCTGTTCTAAGGACTAAGTATGTAATAATGGGATATTTAGCAAGAAATGAGAGACTGAAAGATTTATCTTGATCACATTGTCATGTGTGAGTAATGAGGTACTTATGGAAAATACTTTTTAATAATCAATGGAAAAACACATAAAGTACATGAATCATATGTGATATTGAGATAAGTGCTCCAAAAAAGAAAACACATCCCTGTCACATAGGAATGTATCATTTCAAATGGGAACTCATAAAATCCTACTGCTATTCCCATGTCAGCAGATTTTGCACTGATGATTATGAATTTGTGAACTATGCCATGTATTTCCCCCAGCAGCTGGAATCCAGGAAAGCCTTTGGAATCTAGCTTTTGGCCAGGGAAAATCAATTTTCCTCAATACGAACATTCATGAAAGATTTAGCACTGCAGGAACTTCACTGGTAATTACTAAGTGAGCTTTGCTCTCAACATTGCATACACACCACAAAGGTCAACTCTAAAACCTTTGTCCCTGGCTTTTAATCTTCTTGGATTCCAATCCTATATCTAAAATAATTAGATACAAGAGATATTCTGAGACACTCCATTTTCATCTCAAATTTGGCATTTTGAAAACTGAATTCATAATTTCCCTGACAAAACCCATTTCAGGCTTACCTTAATTACCTTATCTTTAGTTTCTATGTAACTTCTTTCTCAGCCATTCCTTTCTTTCTATTCTTACAGCTAACACTATGGTGGGCTCCTGTGTATCCCCTGGAACACTAAAATGATGTAATCTCTTCTCTTCCTGCTTCCAACTTGCATCCTACCTACTAGCTTTTAGAATTCACTTACATCCTACCTACTAGTTTTTCTGAAATAATATTTTATCATAGTCTACTTTACCTGGTATAAAATACTCTTAGTTTCGGAATACCAACTATTCATCTGGTTTTACCTCCTATTGTATACACAAACTGTCACTACTGAGCAAAATGGTATAATGACATTTTTTTCCACAAATTTCATTTGCTTTCCTGATTCTATGCTTTTTTGCATAGCCTTCCAAGCTTCCACCCCTAAGGTTCAAACTACTCACGTTCTAGCTCCTCAAACTGCCACTATAAACGAACCCATTCTTTAAGGTTCAGTTGCATCTATCTTCAATCTTGGCATTCCACCTCTATTTTCACTTCTGACTTCTCTCCACAGAGATCTGTTCTCTGTAACTTCTGGCATTTGTTTCCATCTCTCTTTAATCAATCTATCATTTGTCCTCTGTTGATTCTTTTGTTGACTCCTTTTATTCATGCCCTGTCACCTTCAATAGACTGTAAGAATACTGAAGGCAAGGAAACCTATTTATACTTATCTGTGGGTCACATGGTGCTCAGATTTGTTGGTTGACTGAGTTGATTCACATAGTTCACTAAAATATTGATAATACCACTTGGGTTCATAAGAGCAGTGGGGTATTTAGGGATTATTAAATAAATTTCCTGCTAGATATAGACCTAATTCCAAGTGTCACAATAAAGTAAAATTTTGGTAGTTTATAAAAAGATTAGATGCCAAACAGAGAATTAAGATATATATTAATTTATAGAAGTCAATACTAATGAGTGACTAACTAAAAGACTTCAGCAACCTGATAGGAAAATACTTACTAGCTGTAAATCATACACTGAGAAAACCATGTCAATCTATATACAATAGCAAACAAGCAAGAAAGCTTAGAATATGTCCTGATGAACAGTATAGAAAGGGAAAAATAGTCTCAGAAACATTCTTTATAAAAGAAAAATACATTAAGGGAACTAAATCCCTGTTTTGTGCTATTTTATAGACAGCACTGTGCAATAAAGTGTGACACAATGTTGGGGAAAGAGAAATCAAAATTATTAAGATTTTTGTGGTTCTACACATCCTGCTTTTACATTGAAAACCTTAAATTATACTCATGCCCATTGCAATATGAAACAGGATGCAAAGGATCTTCCATGAACCAACAGTATAGATGAAATTAAATGTAAACATACCCAGGCAAAAATCGACAATGGAATTTTATGTCTAAGCAGTTATGGGTCATTATCTATCATGTAGTGATGAGATAAATACTCTTTGTCTAAAAGAGATATGCCTTAGAAAAAGTTGCTCATAAAGTCACAGGGGTTGATTACCACAGCAGACTGGTAAAGGAAAGCAACTCAATTTGAGAAATAGTAAATGAAATATCACTTACCCATATTGTTTATCAAGCATTGAATGGTAACTCCCTTTTGAATATCAGCCAGCACATCTGGGACTTACTAAATAGGCATCTAACAGAAATTATGGTATTCAAAGAACACAGCACGATATGAAAGTTCAGCTATAAAAATTTATTTTTATTTTCTCAATCTGCTTGTGGTTTCTGTCAGATGCCATGAGTGATGTGGTGTCTGAGTCCCAAAGACAGAATGAAAGGAATGCAAGTCAGAGATGAGAGAAGATGGCTGACAGATGATGGACACTTGTACCCTTGTAAGTCCTGTACATGATCCCTTTGGGATGCCTTTCTAGTGTCAGTTGGAGCAAGTCCACACTGACCAAACTGTCAAGAAAAATTCTCTGATGTGTATTTCCATGGAGTCCGTACAACTATGGATGGGGATAGATGCCCTGTGCTCTGAGGATCCTGATCTTTAAATTATTTCAGCTCAGTTTTTTAAAATTTCTAAAGGCACTCATGCAAAATAAAAAGAGCACAATTCCCCCAATTATATGCCCATAATGCCAAAATGCTTTATAAATATTTAATCTTTCATGATATCATTGATTTTTCACAGTGTATCTTCTGTAAGCCAAACACCTTTTGTGTTAAATTTGTGAGATTTGCAAGCAGACACTATTCAACATTCAGTGAGATATGAGGTATTTCGATTATGTAATAAAATGGGCTAGAATTAGGAATGGAAAATATATGAAGGCTATAGATGGGACTAAATTGAAAAACATAAAAACACAAGTTAGCTCCAAAAATCAATCCAAATAAACCACACAAAATAAAAGAAAAATATACCTTTCAAAGAAGTTTTGAAATTGAAAAAAATAAAAATAAGGCCTTATTTTGTATACTAATGAAAGTGGATGACACTGAAGAGGATGTCAAATATTACTAATTACTACCTAATTATCTAAACTGGAAATAAAACATACAAAGAAATGAAACAAAACCTGCCCCAATCCATCCAAATATAAAATAAAATGATTCTTTGATGGATTCTCAAAAATTAAAAAATCATCAAAACCCTTTAATATGACTTTCTATGCAAGAAATATGTTGAAAGGCAGATGAGACAAGTTACTGACAGTAATAGAGCAAGCAAGTGGTGGGGCCAATTCTGTAATCTTGGTTTTTAGTTTCAGTTGTTGTGGTTCCTTTATGTTCAGTGAACTTCCAAAAGCACAAATACAATTGTGATAAGAATTTTCCAGCCTTTATCAGAAATTACAGGGGCTAATGATACCTATGAAAATGAATGAATGATAAGAAAATTTCACACACACTGTTGAACTAGCCTCCAAAAAAAAAGTTGTAGTTATATTCACTCAAAACACATACATTGAAAATGCTGAAGATTTACAAATTAGGAATACTTCCACATTGCCAAAGTGGAGCCAAATGTTTAACAAGCAATATGGTAGCATGGACTATTTCTGTCTTAGTCATCATTGTATCTCAGCCTCTGTAAGAGTACCTGGTATATAGTAAAGGTTTAATAGATATTTGTTAAATTAATGAACTGATGAATATGTGTCATTTTCCTTTTCTGAGTTGCAAGATCATATGTATCTCTTGTAGCCAGTATTCACTTGATAGAGGTTTTGTAGATTACTTATAGACTTTTATGGGCTATCTAAAATGGTGAACTCAAAAAAGATTTCACATTCTCTAATGTGGGGTTTTGAGGAGGGAAAAGGGTAAACCATCTTATAAATATAACTGCTTTGCATTACAATTTATACTAGAAAGAATATCAATCAGAAAAATACATTTGGTTAAAAAAATCTATGTACATTTATAACAGAAGAACTTGACATACTTTCTAACCAAGTCTTTGACATTTTTCATATTTGTACTCCTTATAGTCTATCAGGACTTATATTGTCTGTATGATGCAACTGAAGCTAAAATGTTTGTCCAAATGTGAACAGCATCTTTATGTAGTGTGTTTCTCTCTGCTACTGGTGTCCTGCAGTCTTTACAGTTTAAGGAGCCCAGGAAGCAGTCAGCAATGGAATGTGAAAGAAGGGATTCTAATATTGTAGTTGTTCACACAGGTGGATGAGTAACCAGGATTAGAGAGGAGGTGATACTGAAGGCAAGTAAGTGACAATTAAAAAATCTGCCATCTGCTAGAAAGGACTAGGGATCATGATTAGGACTCTAATCTGCAAGTAACTGAGAGAGAATTTCTATCAATAAGAATAAGCTTTACCTCTTTTTCACCTTATCTACTACACTCCATAATCAATTTCCTATGGAAGAAAGAGAAAGAGAAAAAGAGTGAGAGGAAGGGATATGAGAGATTGATAAATGTATTCTTAGGATATGTGACTACCCCTTGTCAGAGGAGGGCAGAGAAACTGATTGACAGCCATTCAGACAATCAACAAATATTTAATGATTGCCTACTCTGTATGGAACAGTGTTTAAATATTTGTATAAATACTTGAAGAAAGAAAGGGAGCAATTCATGAATATATCTAGGTGAAGTTTTTTAGGCAGAAGAAACAGAAAGTGCAAACTCTCAGTGTGACTGGTGTGGAGTGATGGTGGGGTGGTGTATTAAGAGATGAGCTTGAAGAAATAACAGGGGAACTGACCATGTAAGTCCCAGCAGGGACTTTGATTTTCACTGTGAGTAGGATGGGAAAAGAATGGAGAATTTTGAAGAGGAGTAATATGGTTTAGTTTACTTTTTAATAAAGTCATGTTGACTGTTATGTTGAGAAAAGATTGTAGAGAGCTAAACTAGGGAAGCCCAAAGACCAGTTGAGAGGTTCTTGAAATAATGTATATAAGAGGCAATGGTAACTGTGGAGATAAGAGGCGATCAGTTCTGGACATAACTTGAACATTAGGCCAAAAGAATTTGCTGATGGATTGGATATAAGTGATCAGTGTAGTATACTAAGACTGCAAACAGGGAAAGGTATTCTTTCAAAAGTAAGAAGGATGTTTCTACCAGAAGGAAAAATGATGCTTAGTAGACTAAAGCAAGAAATATCCATAACAGTAACCAACAAGACATGTCAGACATAATAGAAAAAAAGAGGTGGACAATTATCATCACTACAGCACAGGTTAGACATAGATCATCAGTGATAACAATTTCAAGCTGATATCCAGAGTTTTATACTACAGTTCCTTAAATTTCTCATATCCAAGATGTGGGTTGAATGTGCCATCTGAGACAGGACTAACTACAAGTTTTTGCCAAGTGGTCCTTTTTGTTGGTAAATGAAAAATTAAAAGGCTAAGAACTAGTACAGAAAAATTTAGAATCTACATATTTTAGCATTTAAAAGAAAACGAGAAAAAGTAATGACTAGGCTAGTATCAGTTTTATCACAGTGCCTACATACTTGATGCTAGTAACTGACTCCTAGGCAACAAGAATCCCCAGTATCCACAGTATGGTTTTGCCCATTGGTACCAAGAAACAAGAATCCCATTAGGTATTTTTCTAGTTGTACAATAGAAAAAGACATAAGCACAGGCATTGTTTCCATTCCAAGTGTTCTAGCCTGGAGCAACTCAAAAGTATTTCAATTGAGATCTAATCAAAGAGACTAAAATGAATGCAATAAATGTGAACTGGGAGACCTTCAAGATGGCAGAGGAGTAAGACTTGGAGATCACCTTCCTCCCCACAAATACATAAGAAATACATCTACATGTGGAAAAACTCCTATAGAACACCTACTGAATGCTGGCAGAAGACCTCAGACTTCCCAAAAGGCAAGAAACTCCCCACGTACCTGGGTAGGGCAAAAGAAGAAAGAAAAAAGAATAGGGACAGGATCTGCACCTCTGGGAGGGAGCTGTGAAGGAAGAAAAGTTTCCACACACTAGGAAGCCCCTTCACTGGTGGAGACTGGGGGTGGCGCAGGGGAAGCTTTGGAGCCATGGAGGACAGCACAGCAATAGGGATGCAAAGGGCAAAGCGAAGAGATTCCCACACAGAGGATCGGTGCCAATCAGCACTTACCAGCCCGAGAGGCTTCTCTGCTCACCCGCCAGGATGGGTGGGGTATGGGAGCTGAGGCTCGGGCTTTGGAAGTCAGATCCCAGGGAACGCACTGGGGTTGGCTGCGTGAACACAGCTTGAAGAGGGCTCATGCACCACAGCTAGCCAGGAGGGCCTCCGGGGGGAAGTCTGGTCCTGCATAAGAGGCAAGAGACCATTGTTTCGAGGTGTGCGAGGAGAGGGGATCCAGAGCACCACCTAAACGAGCCCCAGGGACGGGTGCAAGCAGCGGCTATCAGTGCAGACACCACAGACGGGCATGAAACGTGAAGGCTGCTGCTGCAGCCACCAAAAAGCATGTGTGCAAGCAGAGATCACTATCCACACCTCCCCTCCTGGGAGACTGTGCAGCCCGCCACTGCCAGGGTCCCGTAATCCAGGGACAACTTCCCTGGGAGAACACACGGCATGCCTCTGGCTGGTGCAATTTCATGCTGGCCTCTGCCTCTGCAGGCTTGCCCCCATTGAGGACTCCTCCCTCCCCCTGGCCTGAGTGAGCCAGAGCCCCCTAATTAGCTGCTACTTTAACCCCATTCTGTCTGAGCAAAGAACAGATGCCCTCAGGTGACCTACACCCAGAGACAGGGCCAGATCCAAAGCTGAACCCCAGGAGCTGTGCGAACAAAGAAGAGAAAGGGAAATCTCTCCCAGCAGCCTCAGGAGCAGCAGATTAAATCTCCACAATCAACTTGGTGTACCCTGCATCTCTGGAATACCTGAATAGACAATGAATCAACCCAAAATTATTGAGGCAGTGGTATTTGGGAACAACTGTAGACTTGGGGTTTGCTTTCTGCATCTAATTTGTTTCTGGTTTTATGTATATCTTGGTCTAATATTTAGAGTTTATTATCATTGGTAGATTTGTTGATTGATTTAGTTGCTCTCTTCCTTTATATATATATATATATATATATATATATATATATATATATATTTTTCCTTTTTCTCTTTTTGTGAGTGTGCACGTGTATGCTTCTTTGGGTGATTTTGTCTGTATACCTTTGCTTTCACCATTTGTCCCAGGGTACTGTCTGTATTTTATTCTATATATTTTTTTAAAATAATTTTTAATTTTTTTTATGTTTAATAATTTTTAAAATTTATTTTAATAACTTTCTATTTTCTTTTCTTTCTTTCTTTCTCTTTTTCTCCCTTTTCTTCTGAGTCATGTGGCTGACAGGGTCTTGGTGTTCCGGCCGGGTGTTAGGGCTGTGCTTCTGAGGTGGGAGAGCTGAGATCAGAACACTGGTCCACCAGAGACTTCCCAGACCCAAGAAATATCAGATGGTGAAAGCTCTCCAAGAGATCTCCACCTCAACGCTAAGACCCAGCTCCACTCAAAGACCAGCAAGCTACAGGGCTGGACACCCTATGCCAAGCAAC
The DNA here is from genome assembly GCF_963924675.1 of Phocoena phocoena. Taxonomy (NCBI): domain Eukaryota; kingdom Metazoa; phylum Chordata; class Mammalia; order Artiodactyla; family Phocoenidae; genus Phocoena; species Phocoena phocoena. Next base: position 81,283,482 of record NC_089221.1, on the reverse strand, counting down.
TAGCAAGACAGGAACACAACCCCACCTATTAGCAGAGAGGCTGCCTAAAATCTTAATAAGGTCACAGACACCTCAAAACACATCACCGAATGTGGGCCTGCTCACCAGAAACACAAGATCCAGCCTCATACACCAGAACACAGGCACCAATCTCCTCCACTAGGAAGCCTTCACAACCCACTGAACCAATCTTAGTCCCTGGGGGCAGACACCAAAAACAACACCAGGAACTACGAACCTACAACCTGTGAAAAGGAGACCCCAAACACAATAAGTTTAGTAAAATGAGAAAACAGAGAAACACACAGCAGATGAAGTAGCAAGGCAAAACCCACCAGACCAAATGAAGAGGAAATAGGCAATCCACCTGAAAAATAATTCAGGGTAATGATAGTAAAGATGACTCAAAACCTTGGAAATACAAAGGAGAAAATACAAGAAATGTTTAACAAGGAACTTGAAGAACTAAAGAGTAAACAAACAATGATGAACAAGACAATACATGAAATTAAAAATTCTCTAGAAGGAATCAATAGCAGAATAACTAATGCAGAAGAACGGATAAATGACCTGGAAGATAAAATACTGGAAATAACTACCCCAGAGCAGAATAACAAAAAAAGAATGAAAAGAATTGAGGACAGTCTCAGAGATCTCTGGGACATTAAACACACCAACATTTGAATTAAAGGGGTCCCAGAAGAAGAAGAGAAAAAGAAAGGGACTGTGAAATTATTTGAAGAGATTATAGTTGAAAACAACCCTAATATGGGAAAGGAAAGAGTCAATCAAGTCCGGGAAGCACAGAGAGGCCCATACAGGATAAATCCAATGAGAAACATGCCAAGACACATATTAATCAAACTAACAAAAATTAAATACAAAGAAAAAATATTAAAAGCAGCAAGGAAAAAACAAAAAATAATATACAAGGGAATCCCCATAAGGTTAACAGCTGAACATTCAGCAGGAACTCTGCAAGCCAGAAGAGAATGAAAGGACATATTTAAAGTGATGAAAGTGAGAAACCTACAACCCAGATTACTCTACCCAGCAAAGATCTCATTCAGATTTGATGGAGAAATTAAAACCTTTACAAACAAGAAAAGCTAAGAGAATTCAGCACCACCAAAACAGCTTTACAACAAATGCTAAAGGAACATCTCTAAGCAGGAAACACAAGAGAAGGAAAAGACCTACAATAACAATGCAAAACAATTAATAAAATGGTAATAGGAGCATACATATTGATAACTAACTTAAATGCAAATGAATTAAATGCTCCAACCAAAAGACATAGGCTGGCTGAATGGATACAAAAACAAGACCCATATATACGCTGTCTACAAGAGACCAACTTCAGACCTAGGGGCACATACAGACTGAAAGTGAGGGGATGGAAAAAGATATTCCATGCAAATGGAAATCAAAAGAAAGCTGGAGTAGCAATTCTCATATCAGACAAAATAGACTCTAAAACAAAGGCTGTTACAAGAGACAAAGAATGACACTACATAATGATCAAGGGATCAATCCAAGAAGAAGATATAACAATTGTAAATATTTATGCACCCAACAGAGGAGCACCTCAATAGATAAGGCAAATGTTAATAGTGGTAAGAGGGGAAATTGACAGTAACACAATCATAATAGGGGACTTTAACACCCCCCTTCACCGATGGACAGATCATCCAAAATGAAAATAAATAAGGAAACACAAGTTTTAAATGATACACTAAACAAGATAGACATAATTGATATTTATAGAACATTCCATCCAAAAGCAACAGAATACACTTTCTCCTCAAGTGCTCCTGGAACACTTTCCAGGATAGAATATCTTGGGTTACAAGTTAAGCCTTGGTAAATTTAAGAATATTGAAATTGTATCAAGTGTCTTTTCTGACCACAATGCTATGAGACTAGATATCAATTACAGGAAAAAATGTGGAAAAAATACAAACACATGGAGGCTGAACAATACATTACTAAATGAACAAGAGATCACAGAAGAAATCAAAGAGGAAATTAAAAAATACCTAGAAACATATGACAATGAAAACACAGCGACCCATAACCTATGGGATGCAGCAAAAGCAGTTCTAAGAGGGAAGGTTATAGAAATAGAATCCTACCTCAAGAAACAAGAAACATCTCAAATAAACAACCAAACCTTACACCTAAAGCAATTATAGAATGAAGAACAAAAAACCCCAGAGTTAGAGAAGGAAAGAAATCATAAAGGTCAGATCAGAAAAAAATGAAAAAGAAATGAAGGAAACAATAGCAAGATCAATAAAACTAAAAGCTGGTTTTTTGAAAAGATAAACAACATGGATAACCCATTAGCCAGACTCATCAAGAAAAAAAGGGAGAAGACTCACATCAATAGAATTAGAAATGAAAAAGGAGAAGTAACTACTGACAATGCAGAAATACAAAGGATCATGACAGATTACTACAAGCAACTCTATGCCAATGGACAACCTGGAAGAAATGGAAAAATTATTAGAAAAAGCACAACCTTCTGAGACTGAACCAGGAAGAAATAGAAAATATAAACAGACCAATCACAAGCACTGAAATTGAGACTGTGACTAAAAATCTTCCAAGAAACAAAAGCCCAGGACCAGACGGCTTCACAGGCGAATTTTATCCAACATTTAGAGAAGAGATAACACCTATCCTTCTCAAACTCTTCCAAAATATAGCAGAGGGAGGAACACTCCCAAACTCATTCTATGAGGCCACCATCACTCTGACACCAAAACTAGACAAAGATGTCACAAAGAAAGAAAACTATAGGCCAATATAACTGATGAACATAGATGCAAAAATCCTCAACAAAATACTAGCAAACAGAATCCAACAGCACATTAAAAGGAGCATACAGCATGATCAAGTGGGGTTTATCCCCAGAATCCAAGGATTCTTCAATATATGCAAATCAATCAATGTGTTAAATCATATTAACAAATTGAAGTATAAAAACCATATGATCATCTCAATAGATGCAGAAAAAGCTTACGACAAAATTTGACACCCATTTATGATAAAAACCCTCCAGAAAGTAGCCATAGAGGGAACTTACTTCAACATAATAAAGACTATATATGACAAATCCACAGCCAACACGTTCTCAATGGTGAAAAACTGAAACCATTTCCTGTAAGATCAGGAAAAAGACAAGGCTGCCCACTCTCACCACTATTATTCAACATAGTTTTGGCAGTTTTAGCCACAGCAATCAGAGAAGAAAAAGAAATAAAAGGAATCCAAATCAGAAAAGAAGAAGTAAAGCTGTCACTGTTTGCTGATGACATGATAGTACACATAGAGAATCTTAAAGAAGCTACCAGAAAATTACTAGAGCTAATCAATGAATTTATTGAAGTAGCAGTATATAAAATTAATGCACAGAAATTTCTTGCATTCCTATACATTAATGATGAAAAATCTGAAAGAGAAATTAAGGAAGCACTCCCATTTACCATCACAACAAAAAGAATAAAATATCTAGGAATAAACCTACCTAAGGAGACAAAAGACCTATATGCAGAAAATTATAAGACACTGATGAAAGTAATTAAAGATGTTACAAACAGATGGTGAGATATACCATGTTCTTGGATTGGAAGAATCAACACTGTGAAAATGACTCTACTACCCAAAGCAATCTACAGATTCAATGCAATCCCTATCAAACTACTAGTGGCATTTTTCACAGAAGTAGAACAAAAAATTTCACAATTTGTTTGGAAAAACCAAAGACCCTGAATAGCCAAAGCAATCTTGAGAAAGAAAAACAGAGCTGGAGGAATCAGACTCCCAGACTTCAGATTATAGTACAAAGGTACAGTAATCAAGAAGTACGGTACTGGCACAAAGAGAAATATAGATCAATGGAACAGGATAGAAAGTCCAGAGATAAACCCACACATGTATGATCACCTTATTTTTGTTAAAGGAGGCAAGAATATACAATGGAGAAAAGACAGCCTCTTCAATAAGTGGTGCTGGGAAAACTGGACAGCTACAAGTAAAAGAAAGAAATTAGAACACAATACACAAAAATAAACTCAAAATCGATTAAAGACCTAAATGTAAGGCCAGCCACTATAAAACTCTTAGAGGAAAGCATAGGCAGAACATTCTATGACATAAATTACAGCAAGATCCTTTTTGACCCACGTCCTAGAGAAATGGAAAGAAAAAAAAAATAAACAAATACAACCAAATGAAACTTAAAAGCTTTTGCACAGCAAAGGAAACCATAAACAAGATGAAAAGACAACTCTCAGAATGGGAGAAAATATTTGCAAATGACACAACTAAGAAAGGATTAATCTCCAAAATGTACAAGCAGCTCATGCAGCTCAATATAAAAAAAACAAAAACCCAGTCCAAAAATGGGCAGAAGACCTAAATAGACATCTGTCCAAAGAATATATACAGATTGCCAACAAATACATGAAAGGATGCTGAATATCACTAATCATTAGAGAAATGCAAATCAAAACTACAACAAGGTATCAGCTCACACCAGTTAGAATGACCATCATCCAAAAATCTACAAACAATAAATGCTGGAGAGGGTGTGGAGAAAAGGGACCCCTCTTTCACTGTTAGTGGGAATGTAAATTGATACAGCCACTATGAATAAAAGTATGGAGGTTCCTTAAAAAACTAAAAATAGAACTACCATAGGACCCAGCCATCCCACCACTGGGCATGTACCCTGAGAAAACCATAATTGAAAAAGAGTCATGTACCACAGTGTTCATTGCAGCTCTATTTACAATAGCCAGGACATGGAACCAACCTAAGTGCCCATCAACAGATGAATGGATAAAGAACTGTGGCATATATATACAATGGAATATTAGCCATAAAAAAAATGAAATTGAGTTATTTGTAGTGAGGTAGATGGACATAGAGACTGTCATACAGAGTGAAGTAAGTCAGAAAGAGAAAAATAAATATCGTATGCTAACACATATCTATGGAATCTAAAAAAAAAAAAAAAAGACTTCTGATGAACCTAGGGGCAGGACAGGATAAAGATGCAGATGTAGAGAATGGACTTGAAGACACGGGTAGGGGGAAGGGTAAGCTGGGACAAAGTGAGAGAGTGGCATGGACTTATATACATTGCCAAATATAAAATAGATAGCTAGTGAGAAGTAGCCGCATAGCACAGGGAGATCAGATGGGTGCTTTGTGACCACCTAGAAGGGTGGGATAGGGAGGGTGGGAGGGAGATGCAAGAGGAAGGGGGTATGGGGATATATGTATACGTATAGCTGATTCTCATTTTTATACAGCAGAAACTAATACAACATTATATAGCAATTAGAGTCCAATAAAGACGTGAAAAAAAAAGGAAGAGATCAGAGAAAGGAGGATGTATGTCAAAGCTCAATGAAATAAATAAATAAAAATATATGTGAATTGACTTTTCTAACTAAAGGACATTATTACTATGTGAGTAATTTTAACACACTATACTTTAACACACATATATTTGAACTTTTAAAATACTTTATTATGGTACAGAATGAAATAAAATTATTGTCTGAACATATGGATAAAAATAATTTTAGATGAAATATAATTAGGTGAAAGAGTTTTCTTGTTGGTCAATCAGGAATGTTAACAAATTAAGATAACATTAAGTATTTAAGTTAAGTATGACTTCAAATCCTGATTAATATGAAGAAGTTTGCCTCCAGCTTTAACCCAGTAACATGTGAAGACAATAATTGGATAAATATGTGTTTGCTACACAAACCCTGGTAAGCAAAGCACTGCTGGATACACAGTGCAAATCACTATTTATTGACTAATTGACACTAAGCCTAGTTTGATTATGCTCATATTTTTCCTAAAATTACTTTCCATTTTGATTCTTTGTTACTAATCACACAACGCAAAAGGGTACTTTTCATGATGGTCTTGCCTTTGATATATTAATAATTCATTCAAATAATTTCCTATAACCGACCCCATCCTTCATTCCCTTTAGACACCTCTGACATATGCTACTTAGTTTTAAAAGTGGATATATGTAATATAGTAAATGGGAAGCCAATCCCAACTTAGTGAAACTGTAAAGCGACAACTAGTAGGTAAACAATGCACTTGTCAGTCAATCAGACAGTCTTCAAATAGACAACTCCCCCCTCCTTTTTGACATCCATGATTAACACCGAGGTAATTCTATATAAAACCAATCCACACATACTCTAAAGCTTCAGATAAGTTCCAGAAGCATAGAAAGTAATACTTATTCTGAGCAACAAACTAAGATGTGACCAAATGGATCCAGACTCCTGGTACTTAACTAACAAAATTCCAGAGCCAACATCTGTAAAATGAGTTTTGAAGACTCTTCCCATAGAAGGTGTGTAATCAATAGTTTTAGAATCTATGTTTTCCAGAAGGTAAACTATTTAAGTGGCTAATCCATTTACATTTGTTTTGAAAGTGTGTATGTGTGTAAAATGGTGGCTGTATAAAACAATCATATAAAGCAAAGAAGTATGAGGAAGAATAAGCAAAGAAAGACAAAGTGAAATACTGCTGTTAAGATTTGAATAATATAGGTGTGTATTATTTTTTTTTCTTCCTGAAGTCTTGTGTGTGATGTGTATGTGTCCCCTGATATAGACCTTCATTATATCTTTTGGTGTATTGTCAGCTGCTGACTTGTTAAGACTCATTCCAACTACCAATGAAGCTTCAGGCATGAACAAAGCAAGAGAAAAAGGAATGTTGGAGGAATAAAAAGATTCCAAAACTCTGGGTAAATAAATGACTGTAATTAGCTAATGGACATCCACAGTTCTCCTATGTAAATGTAATACTTCACTGTATATCTGGAGCTTTTCCTCCATTCTCTTATGGAGCACAGTGCTCTAAAATCTTACCATGGAATTCTCAGATGTATTACTATTTTGTAGTATTTATCCAGTATTTAATTTGAATCATTAATCTCCCTCTGGACTCACCTGATCCTGCTTTCTTGGCTTCTAGTTGTTCCCCTTTACCTGACCTTGTACCCCTTCCCTTAACTTTCTTCAAGGTACAGCTCAAATTGAAACCACCCATTTTTTTCCCCTAGCCCATTAGGTCACCTTCCTTATTACACTGTTGCTAAATGTTTCTTCAATAAGCCTGTAAACACCTAACAATACATGTCCAATGTTTTGCCCTCTTTTACGTTGCACGCAGCCTGGGAACTATTTGCTTAAAATTAATATTTGATGATTCCGTGATCAATTTTCTAGCATTATCCAAAGTTTATGATTCAGAGATATTTTTATAATCTAGGGTGGATTATATAGACTTCTAGATTTTGGTGATCTAGTAATAAATAGTGATAGCTAATTTTGTTTCAATTTGCATTGGTCTGAATGTAGAATGAGATTTTTCTCCCCATGTTTGTTAGCCCTCTGATTTTCTTCTCTAAATTGCTCATGTCTCTTGCCAACTTCTTTTGTGATATTTCTACTTTCCACATGAAATCACAAGTGTTTTTGGATTTCCTCTATATTATTCTGTTGTCAGTTTTAGACATTGCAAATTTTTTTCTCAGTCTATATTTACACAGCTTGTATGTACTCATTAGAACAAATCCAAACAATAGAGCAATGTGAGAAGAAGCAATTGCCCCTTCCTGACTATTTATTCAAAAATAGGGTTATTTATTTTTGGCTGTTGAATACTCAGCATATTATACAAAGTCAGGCACAATATGTAATCTATACTACTTGTTTTGAATATATTAATATGAATTACAAACAGAATCACCTTAGAGGCAGGCAAGAGTTTTCAGGCCCTGGGCTCTGTGCTCTGTTTTAGCTGAATCCTTCCTAGCGTGAGGGGTCCATGTGATGAAGTTAACTATTGATGTGAGCCTGAGATCCCCTTGTAGACCCTACTCTGAGCATCTGTGATCTCTGTGTTCTCTGTCCAAATTGTCCCAAGCCCACTTTCTAGGCCTAAGTCACTCTCTCCTCTGGACAATACTAAAGACAGGCTATGCCACAGATAAGGGCACATCTATTTTTGAGAGGTGGCCACATAGAGAAATATGGATAAAGCTTGGATGTGAGAACTTCACAACGTAAATGGAGCTGGGAACATAAAGAAAAGGGTATGAGCCTGGGCTCTGCTGCCACCGTGGAGACTCTAGAGTACTCTTTCTGGAACTGCAGGCTTTTAGGAAGTTTTTCAGGGAAAAAAAAAAATTATGCATAGCCCGTCTCACCTTGCAGTCTCCCTCTTGTGCATCCTATTGGCAGAGCTAAACAGGGACATAGCTGGCAAAGGAGAAAGGTAGTTCACAGAACCAAATCTTCAGCATCACAAAAAGGATAGAGGAGGATTAGTATTTAATTAAAAGGCAAGAACTCAATAACTGACACAGCATGCTGAGGAACTAGAAGGGCCACAACAATGTTGAAGGAAGAAGAACAAAATTGGAAGATTTAAGCTAACTGATTAAAAGATTTATTATAAAGCTACATGATCAAGAAAGTGTGATATTGGCATAAGGCTAGATATTTTGATAAACTGAACAGAATGCAGAGTCTAGATAAAAACAAAAAAGCAAAACAAAACATTAGCTACATTGTTTGGATAAATGTGTGGAAAAAGTTAAATCTCAACCCCTATCTCCCACCTCACATCAAAACTAATTTAAGATGGATTATACAACTGAACTTAAAATTTTTAAAAATAAAGCCTCCAGAAGAAAACACAGAAGAATATTTTCAGGAGCTTGAATAGGCAAATATTTCTTGAGAGGATTAAAAAAAAAGCATTAACTATAAAATTTAAAAGATAATTATACATTGGACTTCTTCAAATTTAAAACTTCTACTCATCAGAAGGCTCTGTTACAAATCCCAGACTGGGAACACTTTTGCAGTACATATATCTAAAAAATGATTATTATTCAGAATATATAATGAAATCTTACAAACAACAAAGAAAACAACTAATTTTAAAAATAAAAAAAGACTAGACGGGACAATTTATAACAGAAAATGTAGGAATAGTCAATAACCACACGAAAAAGTGCTCAGTAATATTAGTCATAAGGAAAATATTAATGAAAATCTCCATGGGATACCATTTCATACCCATTCAATTGGTTAAAATTGAAAAGACTGACAATTAGAAGCACTGAACACAACTACCTCTTCTCTGTTCATATCCAGGCTAATAAAAATATTTCTGATTCACATAAAAAAACATTTTCTTATTGCTAATGTTCCAAAGAAAATACAGTTGCACATAAGATATTTTAATAGTATATTATCTAAATATTTTTGATGAATGAGATTAAAAATGTGAGAGTAATGTGAATATTTGAGCTACTTATTGTACCAGTTTTATTCCAATTTCATCTAGCTTCATCCTGAGATGAATATCTCAGAATGAGATCTGAGGATCAAGAATGTGCAGACCCCTGTTACCAGGTTAAAAAATCATCAAATCAGCAGGAAGCAACTCTAAAGGAGACAAGAATGTAGTGAATCTATGATTTCCAGAAAATCTCCCAGAAATCATTTCCTTTGGAAGAATTTTCATTTACCAAGATGAATTTATCTCATGGAAAGTAAAATATGCTCCCTCAACCCCACTCCCAGCTAAAGGTACAGCATTAAACCCATCTCATTCATGCTCAGGAACAAACTGTGTAGACACATATATTTTTCTCAGAGTGGAATGGACTTGAGAAGTACAAATGGCTACTTAATCTTCTCATTCTCACTTCTTCTTTCAAATAACTCTGACCAGGCCCTTATCTCTGGAAGGAAAGTGTGGAAAACATATTCCACTGAATGTGAGCCCCAGTTAAGTTCAATAAGTTATATCACTCTTTCTCTTTTATGACCCCTGCAATACTTAAAAGCATCTGCTATACAGAAACATCTCTACTGGAATGTCCATGTGGAAAGATATCTAAGAACTCAAGAGGAACATGTGTGCATTATTAAAGCTGCAATTGCAGTGCATAAAGATCTGTAGATGTATTAACAACTTGTAGTTTATCTAAAAGCAGATAATAACAAGGTGCACCTTACTGAAGGTTGGAGGCCAACTACAGTCTCTGGGAACTTCCTCTGATTTAATCCATGACAACTTCAGTATTTCCTGAAATAATGCAATTATTTTTAAGGAACTTAGAATTTTTAAAATATTTTAAAAATTGTAAAAAGCATAGAATCAAAGAAAGTTTATGTATATCTGTGTTTAGGAGGGGATACATGATAAAGGGTTTGAAAGGGACAGTGATCATAATTGATTGCAGTTAAAATTTATTACTTTTGCAAATTAAAAAAAAAACATACAACAGCATCTTTGAAGAGTCCCATGTAAATGAGGAATCTTAATGAAACATCGTCAGGCTAAATCTCCTTCTACAGATTATGTTATATTCTTCTGACTTCCTTTTGTTGAATACTTAATATGTCACTTCTTGCTTCAAGCAAAAAAAATATCTTGAAAGAAATAGAGGAATATACAGCAGAGGTAGCTGTTTAAGGCCTTTATTCATCTTCTAAAAATAAGCTAAATGCACAAATATAGTCATGTTAAGATAAGTGGAAAATATATTTAAAACTTTGCAAATAAATTAAGGATACTTTAGATCAGGCCTTTATTTTTGCTATGAATTAACCAAAACAACGTATGTTTAATGATGAGTAAACAACAGATTGCTTACATTTCCAAGAAATTATTTTTTTCTACAAAACTGAAACCTTGTATCCCCTAATTACCAGCAATAATTATGCTTTAGGTAAACCTCATAAACTGTGATGTTAATATTGAATTAAAAGGTATCTCTTATTTATTTATTTGGAAGTCATTAAAAAGAAAACATTTATCCTTTTTAGAATCATGTACATATTTATTGGCTCTAAATATCTCTTTCCCAAATAAAGGTTAGATGAATACTCTCCATTTGAGTGGCACTAGATACACATTGAAATTCTGTTAACATACATTGCACACTTATAAAATGGCAAGCATGAGCAAAATGATTTTATATATCTTGTTTACTATTTTAGCAACTGTCACATCTGAAGACTATGGCAATTGGGAGGTTTACTAATGGAGAACATGTTGCATTCCCTTTTGGATGATGAGAAAATCTAACCAATGTGGTACACAGATTTAGGTTGTTGGTAAATGTATTCAGGCCCATTTTTAGGTCTCTGTTTCTCCACAATAAGGAGTTCGACATGGCTTAACTGCTCACCAAAAAGGGATGCTTCTCTTTCCATAGTTCACAGTTGTCACTAAACAGTGCTCAAGCTGAGGACCGTATTTTGCATCACCTCTTACATCTGGATGGGGCTTTATGAATTGTTCTCTAAGGAAATATGATCACAAATGAGATGTGTAACTTATAGAATAAAAGTGGTTAAGAAGTAGAAATACCATACTCCACCTCCTCTTTTCCCCCAATGCCACTGGATTGAGGAATCCAAAGCCCTAACAGAGAGCTAAAGTTGAAGATTCTGTGTCCTTGTATCTTTAAGTGGAATAAAGCCTCTAATGAAACACAAACATGTGTGTTGATCTATCACCCGAGGACATTTTTTAAAAATTATAAGTCAATGAAAAATGATGTTTTATTTGTGACAGCAGCTAGAATTATTCAAACTAAGACATGCTTCACTAACCAGATTAGATTTATTCTAAAGTTTCTTTCTCACTCAAAAAGATGTTGGTTCTCAATAACACTAATTTAATGGCTTATCTTAATGATTTTCAGTGGTTCATTTATGTAACCATTTTGCAGAGAAGTTTACTTTTTAAAAATCTTTCTATTGAAGTACACTCAAGATTCAATAAGTGGACCCATTTTTTTTTTCAGAAACTATTTGCCTTTTAACTACATATCAAAGAAAATTCTGCTTTTATACATAATAACAGGTATGTACTTATTCTAGGGCCAATAACAAGCAGTTTATAAACATTTGCTTACTAAATTCCTAAAGCAAGGTTATTTATATATATATTTATAGGCACTTATTCTATATGCATTTTGTTGACAAATGAACTAAACTCAGAGTTCAAAAAAGTTGCTCGAGGATGTACCTAGTAAGAGGTAGAGCTGAGATTCGATCTAGATCTATATTATTTCCTGTATTAAAATTTCCATTGCTGCTATACAAATTGCCACAATTTTAGTGGCTTAAAACAACAAAAATTTACGTTATATTTCTCTATGTTAGAAGCTCTGCATGGGTCTCACTGTGCTAACGTCATTGTGTTGTCAGAACTGTACTACTTTCTGAAGGCTCTAGGGGAGAATCTGCCTCCTTGCCTTCTTTGGCTTATAGAAGCTGCCCACATTCCTTGGCTCAGGGCCCCCTTTCTCTAGCTTCAAAGCCAACAACACTGCATTTCCGATTTTTCCTCCATAGTCACATACCCCTCTCACTCCATTATTCTGCCTCTCTCTTCTACTTTTAAGAACACTTGTAATTGCATTGGGCTCACCTGGACAATCCAGCATAATCTCCTTATTTCAGTGCCAGCTGATTAGCAACCTTAATTCCATCTGCCATCTAAAGTCCCCTTTGCCAGATAGCTTAACATATTCCTAGTTCCTGGGATTAGGATGTAGACATTTTTGGAGAAGGGGGAGCACTGTTTTGCCTACCGCATTTCTCAAACTCTTACCCATAATGCAGAGCGCTTTATGACCTTGACCACACGTGGTAATGTTGACATTTATGGAATGATCTCAAGGAATTTTCAAGATAAGATGCTAGAAAATATGTCATTTCTTGATTGTAAATTATTTTCAGATAAGTTTTAGCCATTGTTAGCATACCTCTTCTATTGGAAACCTTATTTCACAAACCACATATTTTTTTTTCTCCTCACGTGTACAAAAAGTAGGAGGAAAAGATGCTCATATAGTCATGCACAGCATGTAAATTGTAGTGCAATTTTCAGCATCAATAAACTGCTATTTCTACTGAAAGAATAGTTAGGGCTTCATTTTTCTCATGTTTATTTGTAGAGTATTCATGTAGGCCCTCTCCTACCAAGTAGTTCAAGTAAATATAAACATAACCAGTAGGCAGAACTGTATAAATAAAAACAAAAATTCCATATTGTAAAAAGATGTTCGCAAAGGGAGTATAAGTTTTCATGGAGCTGCCACGTGAGAGTAGAGGGATGGGATTTGTGAAAATATAGTGTGCTACCAAAACAAAAATCAAGATGTCTTAATAAAAGAAAATATAATTTGAGCAGCTCTGCTTTAATTTTACATTAACTATAAATGTAAGAAGATTTTAGGTTTTAAAAAACAAATTGTCAAATGAAGCATAATAGAAGACTGAGAGCTGAATATTCAGACATCATTCAGCCAATTCAAATGTCCAAGTATTATGTATATGTTTATTGTACATGCTCAATGATTGCTGTACGTAAATTTAAGTATTCTATGGATATGTTGAATTCAGGGAGGAGCAATAATTAGCATGCAAAATCACAAGTAAACTTGGAACTAGCTCTCTGGTCCTGTGGTAAAGGAGAGCCTGAAATGTAAACAAGCACACTTAAATGAGCTAACTATATGACCTTGAACCACCACACAACTTCTCTGACCTCTGTTTTTTATGTGCAAAGGGAGGGGTTTGGACTTCAGTGGTTTTCAAACATGAGCATGCTCCAGAATAACCAAGAGAGCTTGGCAGAAACCAGATTGCTGGGCCTCAGCCCCTGAATTTCTAACTCAGCAGGTTTGGAGGAGAACTCAGAAACTGACATTTCAAACAAGTTCTCAGATGATTCCAATGCTGCACATCTAGGGCCACACTTTGAGAATCATCTAATAAAATAATAGTTCTTTTAGCCATTAGTAAAGGGTATCAGTTACTCCATATGTGTTATCTTCCCTTGTCTTTCTTTCCCTTCTTTCCTCTTTTAAGTGATTCTTGCAGTCTCTCATACTCTAAGAATTAGTGAGTTGCATGATCATTTCAGCCCAGTAATTCTTTACATCTATGTCCATACTGAAATCATATGTAGAAAATATTTTTGAAAGAAATAAAGAAGGATGAAAGATAAATTTTATTTGCACTGAGTTGTTACCCTGTAACTTGAACTGTGATAGATGCTATGGAAGGTAAAAGAAAAATGTAAGAATTACAAGGATACTGCTGTGAAAAGTTTAATAATATATGACTGAAGGCCATAAGAAGAACAAATGTAAGGTTGATGGAAAAGAATAGAAAAAAACAGACATTAGAGTAATTGAGAAATCTTGTTCATTTTCTTTAAAAAATAAAGTGTGTGACAAGCAAGGGTTATTTCTTGAACTCTGGAAGTCCCAAATTGAAACTGTAAGCCAGTCAAATAGAACATATGAAGCATCTTAGCAACAACTTAAATTGCACTGTACAGTGAACATCAGGATAAGAACATTGCAAATGACACACAGAATCCCCACAAAGTCTCCTCCTGGTTTCTAAAGGTGTGGTCTCTGGCAGCTCCCTGATAATGGTGCATCTGCAGTGCATTAGCCCTGTGAGGTGAGTTTCCATGGAGCACATAATGGTCGGCAGAGTCCCTAGAATTTGTGACTGACTTGTAGTCTGCAAAGCATCTAGTGTTATGAAGAGAGTCAATGATCCTGAGCTTTTATATCTTGGAAGGGTCAAAAATATCAAAATGAATTAACTATGAGAGAAACTATTTCTTTGGATGGCAGAATTCTTGAGTTTTCATCCTATGAAGGCAAGAGGAAATAATCACAGTGTTTTAAACAAGATGAACTCAATATGATAACGCAGCCCTAATGAATTTTACAAGGAAGACTTATGTAGAGTTCTTAAGATTGCCATGGCAGCTTCTCCTTAGGGCCTTTCTAGGGTTACCAAGGAATTCCAGTAACAAAGCAGGACAAAGCAAATGAAAGCATGTGAACGTCTTCATTTTTAAATTACAAGTCTGGACATTTTATTTGGGTGGACCCTGGAAAGAAAGGACTATGTTGCATAGAGCAGGCAGTTTGCCAGGTACTTAAAGACTACTGCAGATTCGCCACAATTTTGCCAACTATATCCACATCCCTACCTACAAAAATTATGAGAAAAACACAGTGCTTCTTAAATTTACAATCCTCTGAATAAAAAAGGTTTAAATATCCATTGAAGAAAAAAAGTAGATTTGCAGAAAACATGATAAAAGTTTACAAAAACTGCCTACCATTCCTAATTGTATACAATTGTCTACTAATTATCTAATGTGTAAATAATTAATGTGACACAAAATAACATGACAAAAAAACACTTGAAGAAGTTGAATGATTGGAAATAAGCATCCAAGGGCTTGACTTAGGTCAGAAGAGAGACACACTGTCTCATTTCTTTTCTTCCACTAATCTCATAATAAAAGATTTGTGAATGGAGCACATCATGAAAGTTGACTTAAATTCTCCTGTGAAAGAGAAAGATTTAATGTAACTTGTAAAATTTATAATCAGAGATAATACTTAATTTCAGTGGTTAGCTTCTCTTGGGATTCCCTTTAAAATCTCCCTCGCTTATTTCTGAAAACTAACAAGGATCCAGACCCATGCACAGGAAAAGTATACTTATGTTTTCCACTCTGGTCAACTTATTGATGTTTTCTATAAGCTACCAGTGAGTGGCATCTTTCTATGCTCCTGACCTTGTTGATACTGTCCTCTGAGAAAATGTCCCTTCCTTACCAGTGACACCACCTACAGCTGTATGAGTGTGCACTGCGTACACCTGGGGCATCTTTGACCTAACAGGTTTACATAGTTCCATATGTACTATGGAAGTCTTCTAAGAGACAGCAATAAATTGTCTTATTCTTATAAAATCAATATAATATTACAGTTTTCTGATAGAATTAAAGTGTCCCTGGGAAGTGGGGCTTTATTCAATTAACAAAGGTACCATAAATGTTATAAGTAGCTCTTCTTTCTTCCCTAGGTCATTCTCTAAATGCAAAAACCTGGGATTGCTAATCAAAGCTTGTGAGTCATTGCTGAGACCACACTGTCCTCTTGAAGAAGGGGTCAAAATTTGCAATAGGCAGAAGAATGCTCCCCCTCCTCCAAAGATGTCTACATCCTAATCCCAGGAACCCAGGAATATGTTAAGTTACCTGGCAAAGGGGAATGAAGATGGCAGATGGAATTAAGGCTGGAAATCAGCTGGCACTAAAATAGGGAGCTTACCCTGGATTGTCCAGGCAAACCCAAGGCAATCACAAGGACTCTTACAAGTGGAAGAGAGAGGCAGAATACTGGAGCGAGAGGGACATGTGACTATGGAGGAAAAATCACCAGCCTAATTTCTGTGTCCTGAATCTTACAGACTCTTTCATACAAACAGCTGCTGTAGCTGTGTTAGTCCCACTCTGCAGGAATTAAGCACTGTCTTTGGAGCCTGTGTAAGAGCAGACATCAGCAGATTTCCATCTCCTTATCCCTCCCAAAGAACCCACATGCAAAAAAGTCCTTCTTAAGTCTCTCTCAAGATTGCTTTGGCTATTTGGGGTCTTTTGTGTCTCCATACATATTTTAAGATTTTTTGTTCTAGTTCTGTGAAAAATGCCATTGGCAATTTGATAGGGATTGCACTGAATGTGTAGATTGCTTTGGGTAATATAGTCACTTTCACAATACTGATTCTTCCAATCCAAGACCATGGCATATCTGTTTGTGTCATCTTTGATTTCTTTTATCAGGGTCTTATAGTTTTCTGAGTACAGGTCTTTTACCTCCTTAGCTAGGTTTATTCCTAGGTATTTTATTCTTTTTGTTGCAATGGTAGATGGGAGTGTTTCCTTAATTTCTCTTTCTGATCTTTTGTTGTTAGTGTATAGGAATGCAAGATTTCTGCACATTAATTTTCTGTCTTTCAGCTTTACCAAATGCATTGATTAGCTCTAGTAGCTTTCTGGTGGTATCTTTAGCATTCTCTATGTATAGTATCATGTCATCTACAGACAGTGACAGTTTTACTTCTTCTTTTCCAATTTGTATTCCTTTTATTTCTTTTTCTTCTCTGATTGCCTTGGCTAGGACTTCCAAAACTATAATTGAATAAGAGTGGACAACCTTGTCTTGTTCCTGATCTTAGAGGAAATGCTTTCAGTTTTTCACCATTGAGAGTGATGTTTGCTGTGGGTTTGTCATATATGGTCTTTATTATGTTGAGGTAGGTTCCCTCTATTACCACTTTCTGGAGAGTTTTTATCATTATGGGTGTTGAATTTTGTCAAAAGCTTTTTCTGCATCTATTGAGATGATCATATGGTTTTTATCCTTCAATTTGTTAATATGGTTTAACACATTGATTGATTTGCATATATTAAAGAATCCTTGGATTCCTGGGATAAATCCCACTTGATCATGGTGTATGATCCTTTTAATGTGTTGTTGGATTCTGTTTGCTAGTATTTTGTTGAGGATTTTTGCGTCTATGTTCATCAGTGATATTGGTCTGTAATTTTCTTTTTTTGTGACATCTTTGTCTGGTTTTGGTATCAGGGTGATGGTGGCCTCTTCTCTCATCCACCATCACTACGCATATCAATGCATTCATTGAACTCTTTAGGAGTCTGAATCCCAATTTAGGCTCAATTTGGTAAACAACTCACTATACTCTTTTTTAACCTACTATGCTAACTCTTTTGGTTCCTTTCCTTTCCATCCTGGATTACATTTTGTCTTTGCCTGTATGAGGGTCTCAATTGGCAATCATACTAACTTCATTATTCTTCAATATATCCTCTTTTCTTGCTCAGGACCCTCCTAATAACACTAATATTTTACAAATCTAGACATTCATTTTTAACCTAGCACTCCTTAAAATAAAAGACCAAAGATCATTGGAAATAGTATTTTTCTCTTTTTTGAGGGGTAAAGAGAGAAGGAGCAATGTCTCTAGAAGATGAAACAAACAGAACACACTTGATTGTCTTAAGGAAAAGGAAGTTAACTGGCCTGAACAGAAAAAAAGAAATAAAACTCTATATCCACTATTCAGCAGTTTAACAAAGGTAAGGTGAGTTCTGAACGTGAAGATAAAAGAGAATGGGTTCTTTAAAGCTGTAACTAGAGAATTAAGGAGATTTTACTCCATGTTGAGAATGTGATAAACAGACTACAGATTACCAAGAAAGATAACAGCAAAGGTTAAAAATGTGGCTTTCTTACTTCGATATAAATAAAAGAACACAAATTATATATTGAAGTTTTAAATCATTATGCTTAGTTTATATAAATTTCTCTATTAAAATTATGACTGCATAGGAAGTTATACATACATAAAATTAGGATTAGTGGCTTAGTTCTGACAGTTACAGAAATGGAAGGTTTTAAAATATACTGTATTGGAACAGTATTATGTAGAATATTTGGTGCAATAAATTATTACAAAGCATTTATCATTTTAGGATTTTCCTTTAATAATCAAAATCCAAGCAGTTTGCCAACTATTAAAGATATGCCAATATGCTTTGAGATAATGTTGTTTTTACCATATTATTTAAATAAAAGTAGGTGACTTGTAAAAGTTGCCATACCTTGCCAAATCACAAATAGAAATAAATATGCTAATTTCCTAAATCATAACACATCCAATTCAGACTAGTTAATGATTATTAGGTTAAATTCACAAATATGTCTCCTGATGGATACATGTAGTAGCTTGTATGTGAAATACTTAGCTCAGAGAAAAAAATGTATCCACAGGGAAAGAAGTGACAAAAAGGGGTTCTAGTGTTTAAAATGTGGTTTAAAGGGCCTTCAATCTCTCCAAACCTTGATATGAATTTGGATGGGAAGGTAGTTCATACTACAATAATTAAAAAATCAGAAACCAGTTAGATTGATAAATGAAAATGAAAGAAAGCATTCAATAGAAATATTTTTCAATTGAATTCAGAATAGGCAGCCTAGCAAAATAAATGAGGCCATTAACTATAAGAAGCTACAAGATCAAGTAGATAAATGTGAAAGGAAAGCTCGATAAGCTTCTGAACCAGAGAAAATTGTATACTGTCCAATGGAAATCCTAATTGTGACCCATGTGACACCAAAACACACACACAAAAGGCTACAGTTTAAGGCCACAGTTTAAGCCCATCCTATTATGCTGTGTCTTCTTGTACACTTACCATCCCAAATCATCTAATTTTCCCCTCTTTGTAATTAAAATGGAGAACTAACCTGGAAACTTAAAAATCTTCTTTGATGTTACTGTTGATTGTCCATAATCTAGTTTTTCAAAATAGACAAAAAATTTTAAAATGCTCCTGTGATAATTTAAGTGGTTGAATTTAGAGTTCCTAATCACTTGATATATGTAAAAAATATATATTTTATATATATATCTGTGTGTGTATATATATATATATATATATATGTATATATGTGAGGCTTTAGGAAGTTATTTTACTTCTTTGGCTATCAATCCCCCATCAATAAAATGAGACATTATATGTGTCCTTATCTGAAAGGTAGTTATGGACTAACATACTAAAACTGATCAAATGTGCCAAGAGCTCTGGAGGAGAGCATGTCTAACTATGAAATATTCAGTATGATGTCAGGCATCTGAAGTTTCATTTTTAACAAAGTGGTTGATAAGAAACACCAATCAGGAAGATTATCATTCTATTGCCTTTTTATTTGTTTATCTTCTATGGAAAGTTGAGAAAATGCATTAGAAATAACTCAAACATAATTTAATTTCTAAACGTCATTTTTAGTCATCTAAAGGTGAACAGTTGCAATGAATTTTTTTCATGTTAGTATATATATCTTACAGGGATCAGGGACTCTCTATTATGTATTGGTAAATATTTTTATGAGTTCTGATGGAATAAAATACAGATACTATAAGGAAGGGACAAAACATGACAATACATGAGCACAAATGTATAGGCACAGCATGGCATAACCAGTGCTCTGTGAAAGGCACCTGTCCGGTATGGACATGCTAGTTACTCAAAAGTAGTATTCCACTTCTTCCTGCTATCTCTTAAAGCACGTGTCAGAAACTACTCACACACAAGCTGTAGCCAGACAACACATCTGATTTATTTGGCCCACCAAATTGTCGTAAAAATATTTGTATTCGTTGAAAACATTGAATAATTTGGATATTTCAAATACATATCTGATTCTCTGGGTTTTTTTTTTCCATTCTTTCATAAGAAGAATGAGAAGGAGGAGGAGAAAGAGAAGGCATTCTGGTACATTTGAAAAAAATTCTATCTCTAAATGAGCAAGAGTTGGTCTAAGGCTGTTTATCAGTTGCTCTTTATCATGATGCTGTTGTTGTCTTTCTCTCACCCAATCAGAATCACTTACATTTATCTGCCTGCTCCAGTTGGCACTGGTGATTGTAACTCCCATATTAATATCATCATGTGGAGATTAATGGGAAGATTAATAAAACAGAATAAATAAAGTCTATTTTCATTAATTTACCTATACTTTATAATCTTCAGTTTCCTTATCTATAAAATGATGGTAATATCCATCTCAAAGGGTATTGTGAGGATTAATTGGAAAAATGTATCTAGAAATAATATAATAAAACCTCAAGAAACACTTACTACTACTATTTCTTACTAAGTTATAAGGACATCAAAGAAGCAAATTGTCTCGCTGATTCTAGGGTTAGATATCATTTCATAAGCCACACAGGTAAATCAAGATATCTTCAAACATATTATAAAAGAGCAAGCTAAATAGGAATCCAAATTAGCTATGTGAAATAAACATTCTTAAGTGATATTATTTGGTAATCTCACAAACAAAAATATTTTTTAAACTGTATTTACAGTTATATTTCATTTTAGTAAGTCAAACCAAGATAAGATTAGGAAAAAGGTCTACAATATTCAATATTCTTAAGAACCACAATAATGTCTTCCCAAATCCAAAATCTACCTATTCATTTTTTCCCCTCTATACCAACCTCTTTCATATCAGAAACATGGACAGCAGCATAGCAGGTATTGAAATCTTACCCTCTGGAAAAGGTATAGAACACCTTGGAATGGGACAGTCACTTAGAGATAACCTAGTAAAACTGAATCTGAGGAAAATGAGATAAAAATATAAGCTTCAAACTAGAAAACATATTTTAAACATATCTACAAAACATTTGATAAAGAAGGTATATCCAAAATAAACAGAATACTTAAAAACAGTAAGAAAACAAACAACCCAATTATAAAATGTGCACAAGATCTATACAGACATTTCACTCAAGAAGATGTACAGATGTAAAATAAACACAGGAAAAAATTCTCAACATATTTCATTAGAGAAATGCAAATTAAAATCACAGTGTGATACTACTACACATCTATAATAATAGATAAAAATTAAAAACTGATAATACAACTTGCTGGAGAATATATAGAGCAATTAGAACTCTTGTTTGTATGTTTATTTGGCAGACTGTTCAAAAACTACACATAGTTTGCCATACAATCCAGCAATCTTACTTCTAAGTATTTGCATAACTTAGGTGAAAATTTATTTGCATACAGAAACCTGCATACCAATGTTTATACAAACTTTACCCATAATCTCCAAAAACTGGAAGCAATCAAGATGTTCTTCAACAGGTGAATGGATAGACACACTGTGACACACACCCATACAATGGAACACTATTAACCCTTAATAAGATATCAGCTATCAAACCATGCAAAGACATGGATAAATAATAAATGCTTACTTCTAAGCAAAAGAAATTAGTCTGGAAAGACTACTATATTTTTCCACTTTTATGACTTTATGGAAAAGGCAAAACTACAGAGACAATAAACAGAGCATTGCTTGCTAGGCGTGTTGGGAAGAGGGAGAGTTGAACAGATGAAGAGAAGGAGATATGTAAGGTAATGAAATTATTTTCTGTGATACAGTAATCATGCATACATGCAATTATACATTTGTCAAAACCCATAGACCTTTTGGGGACAGAAATAAACCTTAACGTATGAGAATTAAAAGAAAAAAAAACTTTTAGGAGGTTGGGAGGACCCAGCATAGAATGCAAACTGTAACGAAAAAACACCTAACTGTATCACAAACGTATGAAACAATCTCACTCAACGGATGGGGGGGAAGTCTTTGATATAAGTCTTTTAGGAAATAAGTAGAGACTGAGAATAAAGGCAAAGAGAACCACACATAAACATTGTATTCTAGTTGATAAAGTTATTTTTCGTGGGATTATAGGGTAAAAATTTGGAAAATGCTATGCATGCATAACAAAACTGAAAAATTAAGCAAGTGAAATGCAGAGGGTGGAAGCCAGGTATACTAGAGACAACCAATGGGAGAAAGCTAGAAAGATACATGTGGTAATTGATTATACATCAACGTGAACCCATGCCTAGTTCAATATACATATAGATGGATACACAGACACAGAATGATTTATAGATATGTGTATATGTCTGAGTTAGTGTGTATATATATATATGTATATATATATATATATATATATATATATATATATACACACACACACATATATTTCCTTGTTCTGTCACCTGAGAGAAACTGGAAGCAACAGAACCCCACCAGCAACAATCACACCAGTCATCCAGATATTGGTTTCTAATACTGTTCTCCAAAAAAGGGAACTGGGGCACTTTGGAGGACTAACTGATTCTAGGACTGAGGATCATGAAATATACAAGCTATGCCTTGAGCATCTTGTAATGCCAGAAAGTAAAGAAGTGCTTAGGGGGAAAAAAAAAAAAAGATGAAGTATGTCAAAAAGACACAAAAGCCAACTGCAAGAGCTCCCAATGGCCAATGGTGGACAAAAATGAAGCAACAAATTAGTAAAAGGGGTATTTAATTATAACCCAAATTATATTAAAATAAATATCTATATAGTGCTATAAATAAATAAATAAATTTTTTTAAGTCAAGGAAAATATTTCCCAATATTCAAAAGTCCAGGACCACATGTGAATTCATTTAGAGAAGAGTTAACACCTACAATTCTCAAACCATTTCAAAAACTCACAGAGGAAGGAAGTCTTCTGAACTCATTCAATGAGGCCAGCATCACTCTGATACCAAAACCAGACAAAGATATCACAAAAAAAGAAAATTACAAGCCCAGGTCACTGATCAACACACATGCAAAAATCCTCAACAAAAGATAAGCAATCTGAATTCAGCAATATATTAAAACGATTATACAACATGATCAAGTGAGATTTATCCCAGGGATACAAGGATGGATCAATATCTGCAAATCAAATAACGTGATACACATTAACAAACTGAAGAATAGAAAGCATATGATTATCTCAACAGATGCAGAAAAAAGCTTTTGACAAAATGCAACATCCATTTATGATAAAAACCTCTTAACAAAGTGGGTATAGAGGGAACATACCTCAACATAACATAATAAATGCCATATATGACAAGTCTACAGCTAACATCATACTCAATGGTGAGAAAGTACTTCCCCAGAGGAACAAGACAAGGATGACAATTTTCACCATTTCTATTCAACATAGTATTGGAAGTCCAAGGCACGGCAATCAGAAAAGAAAAATAAATAAAAGGAATCCAAATTGGAAAGAAAGAAGTAAAATTAGCACTGTTTGCAGATGACATGATACTATACACAAAAATCCTAAAGACACCAAGAAAAAACTACTAGAATTCATCAGTGAATTCAGTAAAGTTGCAGGATGCAAAATCAATATACAGAAATCTGTTGCATTTCTATACACTAACAATTTCTATACACTAACACCAGAAAGAGAAATTAAGAAAACAATCTCATTAAATCACATAAAAGAGAATAAAATACCTAGGAATAAATTTAACTAAGTATGTAAAAGAACTGTACTCGGAAAACTATAGGACACTGCTGAAAGAAATTGAAGGTGACACAAACAGATGGAAATACATACTGCGTCCACGGATTAGAAGAGTTAATATTGTTAGAATGAACATACTGCCCAAGACAATCTACAGATTCAATGCAATCCCTATCAAAATAACAATGGCATTTTTCACAGGACTAGAACAAATAATTCTAAAATTTGTATGGAAACAAAAGATTCTGAATAGCCAAAACAATCTTGAGAAAGAAAAACAAAGCTGGAGGTATCGTGCTCCCTGATTTCAAACTATACTACAAAGCTACAGTCATCAAAACAGTATGGTACTGGCACAAAAACAGACTCATGGATCAAAGAATCTCAGACAAAGTACATAAATATCAATTAAAAGTAGTCTGAAATCACCATATTGCAACACGTACACTATGTCCCAGACTGGCATAAAGCTTCTTATTCATTGTAGCTCAGTTAGCATTACATACTAGAAAGCAGATGACAAATATACATAGAAAATCTAGGTTTCAATACCATCTTTACTAGATAACATGGCACTAAACCACCCCATATTTTAGTTACTTTATTTTTAAAATGGAAATGATCATAACTATTCTGCAGCATCAAATTAAATAATGTGTACAAAGTACTTTTAAATAGTAAAATCTTAACATTTATTTAATTTTCTCTAACTTCCATGTACAGACCATCCTTCATCCTGCATTTGTAGGCAAATGATAGAGGTGATTTTAGGAAACATAGTGTATCAATCAAAGTACTTGGAATTGGGTTGACTTGGGTATTTGTGAACTGGTTTAAAGTTTCATGAGTAAAAAGGTTCAGGGGTTACCACTACAGTTCTACACATGAAAAATGCACATTGAAAGAGATGTCTGAAATATCTGCTTTCAGGGTGAGTTGCTGCTAGCATAAAAACATGAGCTCAATAGAGACTGTGTTCTCAGCTCTGTAACTTTATCCTTAACATTTATGTAATAAGATGTCCTTCCACTTTCTTTCTACCAATTTGCATCAATTGATATAAACATAATAAAATCTCTGTAAATTGTGAAATACTAAATTACAGGCAGTCCTCACTCTGAATGTAGTTCAGTGCCATAACAAATACCGTGCAATTTGTGATCTTAATAATTGTTCTGTGACTTAAAAACTTGTGTTACAACATTAAATTTTTTCTTTCTGTTATAAGTATATAAGAAAAAATTTAAAATACAATTAATATCTATGTAATATTGTATTTTAAAATATTAGAAACATTGAGAATCAAAGTGTTTTATTTCTTTGTAAATAACTTATCAACAGTAGATTAGATAGTGCTTATCTTCTCATTGTAGAATTTATGGTACAGAGAGAGAAAGAGCGTCTTTATTATGTCTTGGCAAACTGTCATATTCCTTTCTTTTTTAAAAAAAACCCAAACTGACTTTAATGAGAATGCAACTTTAAAAAATTATATCTCTCTGGCAAAGAACAATTCAGGGGGAAGGATCCAGACACAGCCCAGTGTCTCCCTATAGCCTCCATACATGCCCCTCAAACTGCACCCACTCTGACCAAACACCCCTTTCTATAGTCCTGGTCCAGCAGCTATCCCTTCCTTTGGTGCGGACGACTTAGAGGTGCTGGCCTCCCCAGATCCCATCCATGAGCCCCTGCCAATTGTCCCACTTCCATGACTTCTTGGGACAGATCATCCTTCCCTTGACTCCCCTTGTACCCTGGTCTCTGCACACAGACCCCTCTGGTTCCTGCTGCTTCTAACAGGTTTCTTTAATCCCCAGTGCCACCTCCTGACGGTCCTCCTATCAGCAACTCCAGCCTTGTCCTACTTCTCACGTGGAGCCCTCTGACTTGGCCCCAGTCCTGTCAGTCTCTGCTCCAGAGATCCCACAGTCCCAGCTCCCTGAGGTCCTGCTCTTCTGGACCTGGCTGTACAGGGCAGTGTCTGAGCTATGGCCTCTGTTGCCACTGCCAGTTGCAGCACCAGATTCAGAGAAGGCCGGGCCCTGGGGTTTGGGAGCCAGGAAGGGCTTTGTGATCCAAGGGGGTTCATGTTCCTTTCTAAATTCGATTAGTGCCAACATGGTATCTTTTGCTCTTTCAATGACATAAAATATCTGCAAATGTTCATTTAGTGTGAATTTTTTTTTTTTTTTTTGGCCAGTGTCACTTTTGCCATTCTTTTCCTCACAACAACTTTCCTCCTTTATATCTCTATGTTTGCCTTTACTCTGTTCCATTGGTGGTAATCTAGAGGCTCTCAAACAGCTGTAGTGTAAACATTCCCACAGTCAGCTATTTCTTCTTCAATTCCTTTATGTTGATTCAAATTTCCCTTCCAGTACTGTCATTTTTCCTTTTTTTTTTTCCTATATTTTCTTTTTCTGGAGGCAATTTTCTCTTTCAATGACCCATTTTTGTAAAATATCACATGCATTTATCACCAGGGACAGAGTCAGTACAACTACATGCTTAGTATCTGTGCATGAACTGAATGATGTAAGTGTAGTGACTAATCTCCAACAGACTTTGAGAGAAGTGTTGTGATTGGGACAAATGAAGATACAGGTATGTTATTTACATAGTGATTTGTGGACGGAGGTAATAGTGGCCAACTTTGTACTTTATGTAATTACTTACAGTTAATATATCCCAGTAACTGAGATTTGAACCCTGCTATTGGGGACCAATATTATTTAACTAATCTGTGGGAACTGAAATCTGTGCATATCACAGCCATGCCAAATGGGGACTGTCTATATAAGAACAAGGGGTTATAAATAAAACCCAATTTCAATGAACACTTTCATACATATAAATTCTTTACAGTAAAACTGCTTCAGTTTCTAAGGAAGAGGCTATATATGAGAATATTCACATATATTTTCAATCATTAAAGCAAGATTTATTAAGTGATTGTAATATATCTTCCAGGAGAATAGAAAGAAAACTTATTTCTGCCCTCACAATACTTACATTGCAGTGGAGAAAACAGGCAGTAAATGAGATAAATAACTTATAAAAACTTAGATAAGTATAACAGCAAAGGAGAAAATAAAGCAGGTAAATGTAACACTGTTAGAGAGGTGGTCAAAATTTTACATATGGAGATCAGGGAAGATTTCACTGAGAATCTAATTATTTAGTAAAGACCTAAAGGAAATGAGGGAGTGAGGCTTACATACATCTTATAGAGGAGCATTGCTGTGAAGAGGGAATGGCAAATGTAAAGGCTCTGAGTTGAGAGTAGTTCTGTTAAATTTAGAGGAAGAGACAGGAAGCCAATGAAGCTCAGTCAGTGAGAAAGTGGAAGAGATGAGGGAAGAAAGCTTGAAGGAGCCAGATTATACAGACCCTCAAATATACTTAGGGCTTGGTTTTACTCTGACTGAGATTACAAGTCATAGCAAGGCTTGAGCAGAAGAGTGACATGAACTAATTTATACTTTAATAGTACCACTCTGGCTTCTTTCTTAAAAACAGACTGAAGATGTATCATGGCAGAGCAGAGAGGTAGTTAAGATTCTATTGTAGTAATTCTGGAAAGAAATCATGGTGCCTCAGACTAGCACGGGGGTTTTAGAGTGATAGTAACTAGTTGAATTCTGTATATATTTCAAAATCGTATAGCAATTTTTCATTGTTACAAAGATGCTTGAACAATCCTCTAGAATTGGTTGAAAGGGAATTTGAGATATCAATTGCCTGGAAGGAGGAGGTACAGCTCAAACACTCAGCTTCTGTAAAGAAATGTATCCTCAGCCATGATAGATCTTTCTTGACATGATGTGCCATTTTCCCTGACAAAAAAAGAGTTTGAGAATAAAGTTGGAAAAAGAAGAAAGAATATATTTGACCAAGACTTTTCAAGGTTAACTGTAGGGGTCTTTTCACTTTTGTATGGGTGGTAAGTTTCAGTTAAAAAAATAACCAAAGGCAGGGAAAGGAGCCTATCTAAGACATAGCATAAGAGGCAGCATGATACTGTCCAGGGAGAGCTAACCTACCCTCCAGAATAAAAGGCAAAGTCATGGGGCCTCAGGGGTTTTCCTTTGAAACAACTTTATACTCAACAACTTGAGTACATAACAGCCTAGTGCAAGAGCAAAAGTTTGTGCTTTCAAGAGTCCTTTGTAGAGACACACTTATTCATATGAACTTGTACCTTCATCTCTCACCTAATTCTAGGATCCAGAGGAAAACCTTCTCAACTTTTGAGTATTTGCATTTTCAACATAGAACAGAGAATACAACTGTATTCCGGTTGCTCCTATATGAGATGTTACACACAGACTTGCACACAAACTTGTGAAGAATGTATATGTAACAAATAGCAAATGCTGTAAGTTTCATGTGATATCTTTGTTTAGCCAAATCCTTTCACAGCTATTGTACTGTGAGTACCCTTTATGTTCCCTTCCTGATACTCCCTCCCTTGATATACTTTACAGCTAATGCTACAGGATGTTCATTTTAACACATTCTGTCTTCTAAAGTAAACAAGTGAATACTGATTTTTGTCAACCCCAGGTGACCCATCTTTTGTAATTTGTCATGCTGGATTTCATCAGTCACTTCATACTGGCTCAGTGGAAAAGCACAACAAAATCCAATTGATTCAACACCAAATGATTTATCATAACATGACACATTTTAAATGATGAAGCTCCAGGATAGACACAGTAAAAGGCACTGCACTGTTCAAAAAAAGAATAAAATCTTTCTCTTGGTTAATCAATGTTCACAAGCATATTGCTAAACATTCTGATCATTTTTATAAAAAACTCAATATTAAGAGTAATCTCCTTGATTTTATATATCTATATATACATATATATGTGCATATATATAACTCATTTGTAGATTCAAAAGTTGGCTAGCTTAGTATAAGACTAGTGCATCAAGTATAGGACATTCCAGTGTTTACCCACCAAGTTTACCTTGATTTTCCAAAGATTCAATTCTAGCCATTTAGCACCTGCTAATTATGAGAAATACAACTTCTGAGTTCTTCTGAGTAAAATTTCGGAGTGCTTCCAAGACCAGCAAATCATCAAGAAAAGTAGCTAGGCTCATTATCTAAGAATCTGTGATTGTAACATCAAATGAAGTATTATTTTGACTGGTTTTCATTGCATCATGTTTCATCCTTGGCAGTCTGCCAACTGAAAGATGTTTTTTTTTTTTTTTGACAGCCCCTGAAGGGATTTCTATAAAGCCCACATGTCAATTTCCCTACATATTATGTACAGGAATAAAATGAACAATCCTAATATACATTTTAAAAGACACCATCACTGGATATACAACATCTTTGGATAGCTGTCTTCCTAATTCACAGATATTTAACCATAACCAAAATAGTTATGCATGTCTACCATTATGACTGAAGTGATATTAAGTATGAAATTTACAACTTACAGTAATTTTGGGTAGAGTTAAATTTCATTCATTCAACACATCATAGGTACCAATAATAGCACTGTGCTAAGTTCGTGATTTCATTTTATTTTCACATCTCTCCTAGGAATACAATTAAGTCCTTATTTTAATGATGAGAAAATTAAAGCACTGATGCTGGTGATTTGAGCAGATAAAACCTAACCTAAGATATATGTGGACAAACAATTTTAAAATTAATTATAATTAAGTATAATGAATATTAATAATGAGGGGTTAGTCAGAATGGATATTAAGGGTAACTGGCTGACTTTAGAGCAGCAAGAAGAATTCCAAGGATAAGAAATTTTATAACAAGAATGAGGTCAAGGCTAGATGTTACTAGTTAAAAGTACATGAGGAGGATGAGAAGGAAAAGGTGGAAAAGATTCCAGCATGTGCCAAACACTAGATATGGAAAATCATATGGAAATGCAAGGAGTTTAGTCTGTTTGAAAATGAACCTGATGGTGTGAAGGAAAAATGAATCTAAAGCAAAAGACACTGAAAAACTGTGGAAGAATTTGTACACTGTGATAAGAAGTTTAGATGCTAGGCTAAGGGCAATTGTTAGTCACTGAAGCATTTTAATCATAATAGTTCTACATTTTAGAACATCACTCTGGCTCCAGGTGGGAAAGGATTGGAAGACGGACAGCTCTGAAATCAGAGAAATGTAATAGAAAATCACTGCCATAGTTTATTTAGTTAAATTAAATTTAAATGTTTTACCTGAACTGAGAGAGTAGGGGTAGAGAAAACATATGAAGGAATAAGAATCAATGGCAGTGGATTTCTAACATTAGCATTTGTCAGAATCACCTGAAGGGCTTGGCATAACACATATTGCTGGGTCCATTGCCATGGTATCTAATCCAGGAGATCTGGAATGAGGCCAAAGAATTTGCATTTCTAGCAGGTGATGCTGATGCTTCCATTAAGTGCTCCCTTTGAGAACCACAGATCAAAAGAAGGAAACTGGGAAGGGAACCAAAAAAGCCAAGGTCATGCAGTAACATCCTTCTTCCTCACACTATTGTCGAATATAGGAGAGGAGCTGTCCAGGGAACGAACTTGAAATGAACCCAAATCACTCTACTCCCATCAGGGCTCAGAATTCTGTCTTTCCAGAGACCACATTCCCCTACAAACTCCATGTATACAGTACCTAATCACACTTTCACAAGATAATGCCAAGAGAGCTTTAGGAAGAAAGTGAATTCGGTTTTGAAGTCACTTTTGGTTTATCTACAGATTACGCATGTACAGAACTGAATTAATCACTATGCTTGTTTCATAAGAGAAGCTTTGCTCAATGTATGGCCCACTTCTTTTTGATTGTTAGTTATTTTAATTAATAAAATAGGCACCTACAAGCCAATCACCCAAAACCAAAGTTGGAATACTGACAAAAACCAACACTGATCATACAAAACCAACTTTTGTAATTAGCATTGTACTGGTGATATTCATCTGTAATTCCATGTGTCACTGTAGATTAGCTATTGTGGCTACTGTATAGTATTTCATTACATGGATATGCTACAGTTTTTCATTTTGTTTCATTTTTCTTTCTGCAAATAATGTTCCTGTGAATATTTTTGCACATACGTGTCTGGTAATAAACATATGCAAGTTTATCTTCAACAATAACCTGGGAGTGGTATTGCTAAGTCACCCTCAGTATAAATGTTTACCTTTAGGAGATAATGCCAACTTTTTTTCCAATTAATTACAACAACATTCCCATCAGCAATTAAAGATCCTGTGGATCTCTACCTCTTCAACACTTGATATTGACAAGTGGATTTTTTTTTAAATTTTGATTTTAAATGAGCATAAAATTGTATTTCATGGTGATCTCAATTTGCTCTTCTCTTTTGATCACTAATGATTTTGAACATCTCTTTGTGTGTTTGCTGACCATACGTGTTTACTTATATGTTTATTCTTTTGTTTCTCACTATTTTATTGAGCTGTTCATGCTCTTCTTGTCAATTTATAAATTCTTTGCATAATCTTCTAATTATTTTTAAGTTTTATATGTTAATATAACCTCAAATGTGTAGCTTGTCTTTTCAATTGCTTTAAATATTTTGATAATGAAAGTTTCTTGTTTTTATTTAAAATATATGCATCTTTTCTTTTATCATTGTTTGCTATATCTTGTTTAAGAAATAGTTCTTTGATTTAAGAATTAAAAGATGTTCATTCACCTCCATTTTCTATAATATTTTAGAAGTCTGTTGTTGACTTTTATATAATCTATTGTTGGTTATTGTATATAGTGTGAGTAAAGATCAAATTTAATCATTTCTATATGGAGAATTTAGTAAATACTAAGAGAAGAGTATATAAATATGATAGTATACAACCAATTAGAATTTACCCAAGACATTCAAGTTGGTTAGAAAAATTCATAAATATAATTCACCACATTAAAAAAATTAAAATGGAAACCATATATAATAATATCAAAGTATTTGGTAAAGCTCACCAACAAGTCATTATTTAAAAAAAAAAAAAAAACTGAAGAAGGGAAATTTCTTAGTGTTGTAAATAAATACCTATAAAACCAAACAAGAAAAACCTAAGCTATCAATATCCTGAATGTAGAAAATTTATAAACTTTCTCCTTAAAATCAGGAATAAGAAGAAGTGCCAACTACACTGCTGAGAATTTAGCTAAACTACTTCATAATACTGCTGTTTTGGAATACATTTTGTGTGGCCAAGTGGCTTGCAGGGCCTCTCACTAACAGGAACCCCTCCTTAGCCCTTGTCCTAGACTACACCCCTTGGAGTCACAAGTAAATGTAAATTCCTGATATGCCTCCCACAAAGTTCCTTGTGATAAGCAGTCTTCCCCAACTCTTTCCTGGGTCTTCCCCTTGTGACCCCGTTAAATAAGATGCCCAGAATGCTTACCAAAACCCCACTCTTTTCAGTTTGAATTGACCAACCCGACCCTAACTCCCAAACACTCCAACCAGGGACACTAATAAAGGCACGTGATCCAGATACTACCAGTGCTCTCTTTGCCTGCACTTTTCCTTAACCTCCCCTTATGGGACCTTGAGGCTGCTGTGTACTTTCTCCAGGACCTGTGAATAATGAATTCCTCTATTTCACTTTCCTTGTGGCCTTTTGTTGAATCATGGCTCACCATCAGATATCCCAGGGCTCTACTTAAGAAATGTTAATTTAACAAAATCACAACAGACAACAATTTTATTTAACATTATAGCCTTTAGTCAATAGCAGAAGACAAGAAAAGAATTTAGAAGTATAAGCAATGCAAAGGAAGAAATACAACTTTCTTTTTTTGTTTGGCAGATGATATGACCATTCACAGGGAAAATTCAAAACAATCTACAATTTTTTAAAATAAAGAGTTAAGTTGGCTGAATGTGAAATTAATATATAGTAGTCAATTTGTTCTGATACCCTCTTTCCTTAGAATTAGTGCTTTTAAAGAACTTTGTTTGGCTCCCCAACGCCCAATGAAATAGACTCTCACTTAAGTTCACTACTCCTTTAAGTATAGACACAGGTGGACATCGTTTCTGAATCACAAAGTTTAACACAGTTTATTCTCAAGCTAGGACCTCTCTCTCTCTCTCTCTCGCATGTATGTGCATGCAAATATGCACACACAATTAAAATTTAATAGGGATGTTTTAAGGAATATAAGTTTTATATTCCAGAAAAGAAAATAGCACAATTAATGAGAAATGCTGTGGAGAAATACAAATAAGCTTGGCAACGAGGATTCATAGGTGATTAACATTAATTATTTGATGAGTAATAGTTTATACGCACTTTGATCATTGTAATATCTCTAGACTATAAAATATCCATGTAATTAAAAAGAATTTTTTGAAATTAAAGGAACAGGCACAATTGAGATAACAGTTATCCTATGGAGACATAACTTTTCCTTTTATTAGTGCCACAGAATATGCAGGGAAAGTTAACGATATTTCCAAAACTGTAAACAAACATAATACAGGGAGCACCAGTAATGAATTTTATTGGGCATCTTTAATGGTTGAATAAAGGCAAAGAAACACGAGTTAAAATTCTGAGTAAGAAGGATAAGTAGAAAATCTGTTTTAAAGAGCCACAAGCTGCTACCTTTTCAACATATGCTATACATTTATAGGGCACAGAAGTGCTTAGATAACTCAATGTTTTAATCAAGAAAGTCCCCTGGATGTGTAGGGCAGAATGAGTGTCTGGTTCAGGATAAGAGGCAGTATTACATTATTTTAAAATAACAGTGGTAATTTTAATCAAGATTTGCCTAAATTTGTGAGCTGAGTGAATAAATGATTACATAATAATCAAAAAAGTAATCTTGTTAGATGGTGATGCCCAAATTTTCATATGTCTAAAAATAATCACTTAACTTTTCTCTCCAATTAGATCCACATATATTAATGAGAAAGCGGGACAGATGTTTTCTTTAAAACTAATTCTTATCAATAGAATTTAGTAATGCAAATATGGCTGCTGTTGCATAATTGACCTGAAAAGGATAGTTTAAATTTTTTTAAAGAATTGTTCAATTCTTAAAGGCATGCAAATAGTTCAACACTATTTGAACATTTAGTTAGTCAAGTATTTGTTTAAAATTGATTATTTTCCTTCAATAATCAAATGTTTATTGAGAATCCACTGTGTTCCAAGCACTGTTCTGGTTCTTAGAGAAATAATAGTGAAAAATCATATAAGATTTCGTCACAGAGTTTAAATTCTAGTGGATGAAAACAAATAATATACAACATAAAATCAAAATATATAATATATAAATATGAAAGGACTAAGGAGAAAAATGGAGCATGAAAGTAGCATGTGAACTCAGTATGGGAGGGGTACGGAATTTAGCCAGGAGTCCAGGGATGTACACAGGAACTGGTGTATATACATCCCAGATCCTATAGTCCTATAGGATCCACCTAACCCTGGGCTTTGCATTTTTGTCCCATTTCCTAGTTGCAATGGCCTCAGGATGGTTTGCCCAGATCATGGCAGTCCTGCAGTCATAAATACCCAGGTATTCCATCTGTTGTCTCATTTTTAATACCACTGGTTGTTCTTAGACTTTCCCAGAAATGAGGGCAGGACTTCTGCATGGCTCTTGTGTTCAGCACAGACAGAGCCTCGACAGCCCTAATGCCCTGGTCCAGCTGAATTGACCAATGGAGATTCTGTCTTCATCACTGACTGCCTAGAAAAACTGTGTATCACAGGCCAGAGCATATGGGAATCTACATCCCATGAGGTAAACCTTGATGAGTGAGAAATACAAGATTGCAAAGAGACCATATAGATCACTTTCTCTTCCTTTCCCTGATGGTTGCTTCCAAGAAGTGGTAGTTCTATAACCACTTCTGGAAATGTCTTGAGTGACCCAAGAAAAAGTAAAATTTCTTGTGAGGCCATCGACAGGTCAATAGGATCATCTTGTATAATTTTATTTGTTGTCTCCTGACTTACTTTCATTTTTCTTACATACTCTTACCTAAGCTTTGCCTTGAGTCCTGTTTGCTGGGAAACTCAAAGATATTAGTTACCTCCTGTTGTGTAACAAATTTCCCCCAAATTTAATGGACTAAAACAAAAGCCATCTGTTATTTTATGAGTCTATGGGGGTTCCAGGACAGTTCTAGTGATCTGGGCCAGGCTTGGCCAAACTCAGCTGGGTTCACTCATATCTGTGGTTATTGGCTGGAGGCTGCTGGTCTAGGTTAACCTGAGCTGGAATGTTTTGGCTATAATGCACATGGTCTTTCATCCTCCTGGACCTAGAGTTGTTTACTGGGTGGTGACCAGGCTCCAAAAGTATAAGCATAAGTGTACAAGGTCTCTTAAGGCCTAGGATTGGAACCTAACATTTCCACAGCAAGCTACTTCCCAAAGCAAAGGTTATCCTAGAGTCAAAGAATGGAAAACGTCTAATTTCTATGAGTATCATCATAGAGGCAGCTGCAAGGTCATATTGCAAGGAACACTGTCAGTGGGAGGGAAAGAATCATAGCCATTTTCGCAATCTATTATTCAAGGATCAATAGAAGGCCTCAATGAAAAGCTGACATTTGAGTAAAAACGTATGGGAAAGGGCTATGAAATTATACCTTGAGAGAAATCATTGTTGTCATGGAGAACATCCAGAGCAAAGTCGTTAAGGCAGGAGCATGCTTGGATTACTAAAGGAAAAACAGGCGGTGACTGCAGTTCTAGTGGAGTGAACACAGTAGAGGGTCCTAGTACTTATGTCATTGAAGTCCTGAGGTCTGTGGCGAATGTGAGTGAACGATTTCAAAGTTCAAAGCACTTACTTCAAGACATAAAAATCCCTTCGGCCCTCTGGCTCTCAGGTGAGAAGAAATTCCTCATCTCAAAATTGAAAGAGCAGTGTAAAGCAGTATATTTCAACCTGTTCCAAGCAGCTGAGCAATTTCTACCAATGAAGTCTCTTCGGGAATTGCTATATATATAAAAAGCAAACTCAGGGGCTTCCCTGGTGGCACAGTGGTTGAGAGTCCGCCTGCCGATGCAGGGGACACGGGTTTGTGCCCCGGTCCGGGAAGATCCCACATGCCGCGGAGCGGCTGGGCCTGTGAGCCATGGCCGCTGAGCCTGCGCGTCCGGAGCCTGTGCTCCACAATGGGAGGGGCCACAACAGTGAGAGGCCCGCATACCGCAAAAAAAAAAAAAAAAAAAAGCAAACTCAGAACCGATCTGTTCGAGTGATAGTAAGAGGGGCCGTGTTCAGCCTCTCAGCTCCCTGCTTTGTGGCAGGCTAGAGGCGTTCTTAGAAACATTTTACAATAAGTAGACTAAATGATCTTTAAAATCCTGTCCATATCTATGTCTATATAGGTAATAAATGTCTCCATAAAGTGCCTGCATGTCAGAAACTTGAGCAGTTAACTGGCCATTCATTCCTAGCCCTCCTTTACCCTGTCACAAAAAAATCAGTCTTCTAAGCTATTTCTTTTTATCACTAAATTAAAAAAAATTCTTAACACATATGTAAATAATATGTATTATTCTATTTCAGAATTTCTCTTAATTATTGTTTTGCAAATTCATTCAAGGTAATATTTCCTAGAACCAGTTTCTGAGAATCTCAAGAAACATTATCATTTTCTGTTTATTTATAATTTCTATGATGCCTAAAGAAAAAATATTACTAGTAGGAAAAACTACTCATTTATAGTATAATTTTATATTTTAATAAAATTTTTAATCAATTTACAATTCTGATATAGATGTGAGGTAAGCTAAGAATTTATTTTTGATCTGGTGGCAAAATTATACAAATGCATGGACAACATGTTACTTAACTATTGATACATTCATTCAGGTCATTGGGGGAGCACATAAGGATGGTGGAATTTTCTTAGTTTTATATCTAACCATTCGATTTCATTTATTCCAAAAGCCAACAAAAATATAAACAAATATTAATAAAGCATACACAACATTTAAAAATCTTTAATCCAGGAATTTCTCACTCTGAGAACACCTTAGACTACTTTTGTTAATCTTATACAGTTGTTATAGTTGCCCTTTATCTGCATGTGTGATATGTCACTTGTTTAAAATCATATTGTAAAAACATGGTAAGATATGTCCTACAATCAAACATTTGATTAAAAAATATGATTTTTGCTGTGAAATTATGAGCCATATACAGTATAAACTAGTGTTAGACACAGCATTTTATAAGGGAAATCAATCTTTTCTTCAAATGAGTGATTCTCATTGATATTAATCTTAATAAAATTAAAGAATTTTCATTTGGTTATAATATTTTAAATATCATTTTAATAGAGATGCAGCAATTTAAAAACTTGTCATTACAATCTTCTCAATGATATCATTTTATTTTCTGCTCTCCTCAATCCATATTACCTAATTTTAATTTGTTGTTGCTTAAAATGTTCATGTCTTTATAGGTATTTTTTTCTTTTCTTTTGATCCAGCAGTGTTAATTTTAATTTTGAGAGCCATTTGCACAATACAGCTAATGTAGATAATGCCAGAAATACAGAGTTGGTAAACGTCAAGACTATTTGTTTTAGTCCCTAGTAACAGTTCATGACACTTAAAAAAATTCTGTGAGCAGAATGTTGAAAATAAATAATTTCCTTCATATTCCTGCAGAAATGCATGAAATAAGCCTTTGATCTAAAGTGACATTTATTAACCTGAATGTGAGACTAACTATAACATTTGTCCTGAATAATATTTCACACTTATCTAGAACCTTTCATCTTAGACTCTCTAAAAACATAAATACATTAATTCTGTAATCCTTACAAGACTCCTATAGTTAGGTAATTATTTTTATTCCTCCTTTACTGATGAAAAATCCAAGGTACTGAGATTACCCCATAGTCATCCCAAAAGTCAAATCTGACTATAAATATGAGAGTTGTATTTGAATTTCTAGCTTTCTACTACAAAGTTGAAATTTTCATTCAAAACAGTTTGCTACTTTTATTTTCAAGATATATTTTTACAAAAATAGAACATATAAAAACATTTCCTCTCTAGAAAATCAAACAGAAATAATACTCACTTCTAAATATTAAGATTTTCCAACATGTGGACTATGCACAGTTATACTGAAGAAACTCATTGAATATTTACTTGCTCAACAGCAAGAAAAAGAGGTATGAAAGCTTTTAGAAAAGCAGGGTTAGAGGAAAACATAGGCAGAACACTCTGACATAAATCACAGCAAGATCTTTTTCGATCCACCTCCTGGAGTAATGAAAATAAAAACAAAAATAAACAAATGGGACCTAATGAAACTTAAAAGCTTTTGCATAGCAAAGGAAACCATAAACAAAACAAAAAGACAACCCTCGGAATGGGAGAAAATATTTGCAAATGAAGCAACCGACAAGGGATTAATCTCCAAAATATACAAGCAGCTCATGCAGCTCAATATCAAAAAATACAAACAACCCAATCAGAAGATGGGCAGAAGATCTAAACAGACATTTCTCCGAAGTAGAAATACAGATGACTAAAAAGCATGTGAAAAGATGCTCAACATCACTAATTACTAGAGAAATGCAAATCAAAACTACAATGAGGTATCACCTCACACCAGTCAGAATGGCCATCATCAAAAAATCTACAAATAATTAATGCTGGAGAGGGTGTGAAGAAAAGGGAATCCTTCTATACTCTTGGTGGGATT
Source organism: Phocoena phocoena (assembly GCF_963924675.1). Classification (NCBI taxonomy): domain Eukaryota; kingdom Metazoa; phylum Chordata; class Mammalia; order Artiodactyla; family Phocoenidae; genus Phocoena; species Phocoena phocoena. Next base: position 81,244,877 of record NC_089221.1, on the reverse strand, counting down.
GTAAATTGATGCAGCCACTATGGAGAACAGTATGGAGGTTCCTTAAAAAACTAAATATAGAACTATCATATGATCCAGCAATCCCACTCCTGGGCATATATCCAGAGAAAACCATACTTCAAAAACATACATGCACCCCAATGTTCATTACAGCACTATTTACAACAGCCAGGACATGGAAGCAACTTAAATGTCCATCAACAGAGGAATGGATAAAGAAGATGTGGTACATACACACAATGGAATATTCCTCAGTCATAAAAAAACAATGAAATAATGTCATTTGCAGCAACACGGATGGAACTAGAGATTGTCATACTGAGTGAAGTCAGACAGAGAAAGAAAAATATCATATATCACTTATACGTGGAATCTACAAAAAGGGTACAAATGAACTTATCTACAAAACAGAAATAGAGTTACAAATGTAGAAAATAAGCTTATGGTTACCGGGGGCAAGGGGGTGGGGGGAGGGATAAACTCGAAGATTGGGATTGACATATACACACTACTATATATAAAATAGATAACTAATAAGGGAACTCTTCTCAATACTCTATAGGGGGCTATATGGGAAAAGAATCTAAAAAAGAATAGATATATGTATATATATAACAGATCCATTTTGCTGTACACCTGAAACTAACACATTGTAAATCAACTATACCCCAATTAAAAAAAAAAAAAAGGCAGGGTTGTAGGGTGTGTGTATTAAAAACATAACATCAATTTTCAGTTTGGACACAATGTTTTACTACATTATCAAGTGTAAAGATTGATGGAGACAAAAATGCCTAAAAGTTAAAGTTTTTGCTGATCATATTGCTATGAAGGATGGTCATACAAGGGTATGTAATTGGAAGTTACAGTTACAGCAAGAACAATTCTGCCATTACAATTTATACACAGATTTATCTAAACATTTTCATGATTACACTTTATCAACAGTTCACCTGAGGAGTCATCTCTCATCTCACAGCCTTTGTCAAATCCAATATGCTTTTGAAGCACCATCTCATTCTCACTGTAGTTAGCAAGTTGTACATTTATATTTATTTTCAGAATTGTATCTTATTTACTGGATTATAAATTTCAGGAGGGTAGGGATGGTATCTGTTTTCCACACCATTCCCAGTACTTGGTACAACATCTTTCACATGTTAAGTAGGAAAAGATTAATATATTACAGCATTTTAAGTTAGATATCTGTCTAAACTGTGCTTCACTGATATTTTCCATTATGCATAATATATATTTTTTTACATCTTTATTGGAATATAATTGCTTTACAATGTTGTACTAGTTTCTGCTGTAGAACAAAGTGAACTAGTTATATGTATACATATATCCCCATATCCCCTCCCTCCCACCCTCCCTATCCCGCCCCTCTGGGTGGTCACAAAGCACCTAGCTGATCTCCCTGTGCTATGCAGCTGTTTCCCACTAGCTATCTATTTTATATTTGGTAGTGTATATATGTCAGTGCTACTCTCTCACTTCGTCCCAGCTTCCCCTCCCCCCACCCCGTGTCCTCAACTCCATTCTCTATGTCTGCATCTTTATTCCTGTCCTGCCACTAGGTTCATCAGAACCATTTTTCTTTTTAGATTCCATATATATATGTGTTGGCATACAGTATTTGTTTTTCTCTTTCTGACTTACTTCACAGTTACGGTAAAACATCCCACCCCATTTACTCACACAACATAATGGGATCACAGTGTAACAATGCTTCAAATATTTTGTGGCCTTAAGAAAACTTTTAGAAAATGAACTAAATATTCTATCTAGAATAATATTAGTTCATTCATGTAAGTTACTCTGAATTTATCATGCCACTATTGAAATAAAGTATCATAAGTTAAATTAATTTAGTGGATCCCTTGAATAAAGCCCAAATCTGTAGGGTAAAATGCTTTTTATCTTCAAATCCCTTCCAACCCCTTTGTTACTTCCCTTTGTTAAGTGCCTTTTGAATATTTAGTGCTTATTATTAGATGGGGTATAGTAAATGTTCTCCCAGAATGAAATTTAACAGATCAATTTAGTACATCCTTTTGAATTGCCCAGAATTTCTCAGACTTCAGAAGCTTTACATATTATTGCAATAAAACCATTTTGGGGAGCAACTGAATTTTAAAACAGACAAGAGTACTCTGTTCTATTACCTAACTTAAAATACTTTATGCTGCATTCACTTGCTTAAAGTAAACAAGTTTTTAAAAGCTCGGTCAACACCAACAACCAAGAAAGAAGAACCCTAAAAACCAAGATACAAAGCTATACCAAGTAGTACCACACTGTAGAGCTAAATGTTTAAACACAGTAAACAAACATAGCTCGAATTATAACTTTAACTTGGAAATGAGCAATTTGCTGTTTGTTAAGAAGAGTATTTGTAAGTATCTGCATCTCTATGTGCATGTGAGGGCCAGAGTGTATATCATCAAGAGCACTGTACACATCATCAAGGGCAAATGTAGAATTAGTGGATCAATTGATAAATACTGCCCTTGTGAATCACCAGTGGTCCTAGCCTGAGTGGGGACTCAACAGGAACTCAAGTCTTCTAAGTATGATACTCTTCTTACTGCAGTGTCAGAAGGTCTGTGCTGGACTGCCCTTAGGCTCCAACAGTGTACAATCCTTATCAGCACCTGATGGTCTTTTTAATTTAATTTAATTTTTTATTTTTTTGTGGTGCGCGGGCCTCTCACTGTTGTGGCCTCTCCCGTTGCAGAGCACAAGTTCCGGACGCGCAGGCTCAGCGGCCATGTCTCACAGGCCCAGCCACTCCGCGGCATGTGGGATCTTCCCGGACCGGGGCACAAACCCATGTCCCCTGCATTGGCAGGTGGACTCTCAACCACTGCACCACCAGGGAAGCCCACCTGATGGTTTTTAATCTCTATATTAGAGGTATGAAAGTCTTTTTTTATTTGGGGTATAATTTACTGAAATAATTTAAATTTATATGCAAATATTAAACATCTCAATGCTCACTCACAATGGCATTTACAGTGTTTTATCTAATGCTATAAATTTTGTGTGTGGTTTAGCAGCTCACACTAATTTCAGATACATTGTTTCACAGGCACATGCACAGAATATCTTTGTTTAGTATACAGTCATTTGATATAGAATTATTCTCAATTTATTTAAGACATCATAATGAATACTGGTGATAAAGCCATGTGAAATCATAGATGTACATGACTAGAATTTTCCCTTTTTTTTTTTTGTCATTTTCAAATGTTGCTAAATTTGATCTGAATAAGTACATAAGGAAAAAAACAAAAGTTTCACATAATAGCCTGTCAGTAAAATTAGTAAAACCTGGAAAGCAATTTCCAGTGTAGTATGTGGATCAGGAGATAAGATGCAATATTGGTTTATTTCCACTACAGCAAAAGAAAGTGTAATTTTCAGTACTCTTCTAACTTCTATTATCCACACGGGAACTGTTATTACCTGCATAATGTACTGAGGCATTTGCAATTAGGCTTACTGTTCAGAGTAGTCTCCCTCGGTTTCAAGTCACTTTTACTTGAAACAATAAAATTAAATTAGCAGTCTTACCCAGGTCAGTGTGAAGTTTATCCCAGTGGATTTTGCATGAGACTGTTGCTCGGTTACAGCTTTCATACCATTAACACTGGATACATTTGGAACACATATATTGTTGTTCTATTTGTAGGCATTTTTAATAAAAGAAGGCAAAATATAATTTCATTTAATTCAATTTCTTCCATTTAGCTGTTGTACAGGAATTTAAAATAACAATAGAATGCTTGCTTCAGAGTTAATGGTATACTTTTGGGGTTTCAAGCTATGTGATGAGCTTTATATTAAAAATTAGAATATACTGGCAAGGTAAAATAATACTGAATTCCAATTGTAATACAAATTTCATTTTTTTCTTTGAAACAAGGTATAATTACCCTATGAAATTATGTCTCAGAAAGAACTAGTCTCTTTCTTGCTTGCTTTCATTTTCTTTATATTTATTTCTTTATATATAAATTTTCTTTCTCTTACAGTGAAAATGATAAATGATGTACATTTATCAAATATAACCAGTGGAATTTTTGTTTCTATTGTGTTTTGTTTGTTTTTAGGTTTTTTTGTTTCTTTTTTTGGTCTTTTGAGAGTACAAGTAAGGGGGAGCATTTTTTTGAAAAGAAGTATAGAGCAAACACCTAAACAGTCTTACATTCAAATTATACTGATTTATAACTGATAAAAGGGAAAAATGTGGAATTAACAAAAATTCAAACAATCTCAACAGTGGAGGTAGCTCTATTTTTGCCCTGCTTATTTAAAACAGAAAATACATTTTTATCCTAGGCTCTTGCCATAACGGATTCTCCTTAGTTTCTCAATTACAAGTGTCCTTTTAGTCTTCCCTCTCCTTGGAAACCCTTGTACCATTCATTGCTTGAATAGGTTTTACTGTTCCTTCACAAAGTTTTGTCACTTCTGGGGATGCTTCCCTAACATGCACAGACGGAGAAGGGTGCATATCTTTTGGAATCCTGAAACACCATGCTCCTACTCATGCATGATAAGTGTAAACAGTTTAGCTCATATTTAAGGCATGAACTGCCTTATTCATTTCTATTTCCCCAGAGTTTTACACTCATTTTATAATAGAGTAGATATTTAATAAGTATTTGTCAAAAGACTGCATAAAATGAATGTATAATTAAATAAGTTAGGTACTGTTTTAGTGAAGTAGAAAACAGTGGCAATAACCAACAAGCTAAATTTGAAAGACTAGTTGGGTTGTCATAAATCCTTCCATAATTAATTATTTTCAATCTTCCATTATAATATATATATATTTTTCTGACTCAAAAATCACACTGGGCTCTGTGTGTGTGTGTGTGTGTGTGTGTGTGTGTGTGAGAGAGAGAGAGAGAGAGAGAGACAGAGAGAGACAGAGAGAGACAGAGACAGAGACACAGACAGGCAGACAGACAGATAGATGGACAGACTATGGCTGCCTATAGTCCAGCTATCCCATCTTCAGTTCATATTCTCTACAACTCCCTATCACATCATAACTGACCATCTGACCCCTCACCCATTTATGGTACCTGACTAGCCCTAGAAAGTAAGCATTTGAATTTGGAATCCTGGCTCTAACTATACCTTGGGAATAACAATGTTTTAATAACAATGGAAAATTAATAACAATGGAAATATTTATTTTAACCTGGTGATTTTTCTTTACAAAAGGGTTGACCATTATATTACTTTGAAAATTCTAATCTTCTGACACATTTACCATTGTTTGTTTTTTAATTTAGAGACTCCATTTAAATATAAATTTCTCAGAGAGACAACCACAGGCACATAATCCCTATCCAGAATTCTTAAAACCAAAAATGTCTGAAGATTCAATGTTAGTCCACAATTGATCTGACCGTAACACTTCACTAGAACTTATGTAAAGCTCATCTTGGTCTTTATTTACTGAGTAAATAAAGTACTGTAATTATTTGTACATTTTGCTACAGAAATATTAATGTAGCTGATAATGAGGCCAATATTTGGAATATGTTCCAAATTCCTTTCTAAAAAATAAAAATGAATGTAATCTAAATTCTGAAACTTGTCTGATCCCATGGATTTCAATTAAAGAAGTAAAAAACAAAACATAAAACAACTTCAAATGTAAATAAACCTAGACTAGAAAATTTTTTAAATAACAGAAGAAGAAGAAAGAAAGAAAATGAAACACTTCCTGCACCTGGCAGAGAAGGGATACTTTATGTAGTAATGTTACACAGCCATTCACATTTTTCTCCCAGGGGAAATCTATTTTTAATTTGAATCCAGGAATGAACATGATTAACGTATCTGGTTACTATATGTTTTTTTCCAGGATAGAGATTCTCATTATCTGTTATTTTAAACAACCCCTTTGTCAGTTTGTGTTTGACAAACATTAGCAACTACACTGTTTATTTTGATCATGTCTTAAAAACATATTACAATAATATTTAGTTTAAAGATAACTATAATGATGTTACTTTGTATTCGCTCTCTTTTTTTTGTTTTTACTTTTTATTCTCCTTCCCATACATACTAACTACGTCACATATCTTCTTTGATAGTAACTAGATATAAGCTAGGATTATCAAAGAGGAGATTTAATACTGTAAATAAAGCATAGTCTCTAAGTAAGTGGTTCCACCAGATACACTTAACAAATAATGATATCGTACCCTACATATCTTACTGGTAACAGCTGCTAATCAGGGAAGGTGGTGAACTTGCATATGACATCTAAGAACCTCTCTACCCCTTTTCACTATGGCTGAATTTGTTGCTCTAGGTTTCCAAACATATATGACTGGAAATTGAGACTTTCAAAAGAAAACAAAATGAATTAAAAAAAAAAAAGACCTGCCTTCAGCTGTTTTTTGGCTATGATCATGTATATTGCATATGAAGTAATCCTCTTACTATATCCAAATATTGCTGCCTCTCTTTAAAATTAATCTGAATCCTATCAGCTTGAATCTCAGAGAAGTGTGACTTTTTAAAAAGGCCTTTTTGCAAAGCTTGATGGTAATTTGGAAGACTTGCCACAGTATTCAGGTTCTACAGAGAAAAACCTGATGTCACTGAAGTTCGGAATTAAGATATATGCATGTGCACAAACTTCTCCAGTTGAACTGAATAGCAGTTAATTTCAAAGGCCATAAAAATGGCCTAATTACTAAGAAATTATTAATTTTCTAGAAAAACTGCATAGTCTATGTTATTACATTACTGCCTAAGATTATTTTCTGCAACTGACTTATATAAAGTATGCTTTACAGTCCACAAACCAGTGTGGTGTAACACTGCCATAACACTTGGCGGGGCCTGAAAATTTAATAGGAACTCATTAAAAAAATAATTTTTCTAAGAATTATTTTTCTTTCTTGCTTTAAAGATATATTTTAATAAAGAAAATATAGTGTATTTATATACATTTCCCAACCAAACAAAAAATAAGACCATCAAAATTTAAACCAGGAGAAGATGAGTGCAGCTACTTATACAATAAATGAATAGATATATTCATTCAGTTGAACTTTTTCCTCAACAAGCATATCAGAAGATAACTTAGTTCAGACTTCTCTGTTAATGTGTTAATTTAAAAGGTTCTTATCTTGCTTAACCAACCTCCCTTCTACGCCAATATCTTTCTGAATGGCATTGAATTTTAAGGGAAAAGGTGCTTTCTATGTGGAAGATGAAAACTGTCTATAGTAGCAGAAAATAAGCAAAATAACAGTAAAAACAACTTGTGTCAATAGGACAAGGACCAAAAAAAAATAGGAGAGGGACTCAGCTATTTGTGAATCAGAAATATTAAATCCTGTCTTAGAGCAATACACTTGTTTTAGATACACGGGTATAATAGTAAATATCTTGAAAGTTGAATGATGAAGTCCATGCAAATTAAAGGAGCACTATAATGAAGAGATCTAGTAACTTTATCCTAATTCTGTGACATTCATTTCAAAAAATATTTAGTAAGCAAAACATTTTGAAATTTAAAATTTTGTTCACAATGCAAACCCCAAAACATGGATGAAATAGCAGTTTTTATTCTGATTAAGGTTAACAGCTGATCTTTCAGCAGAACTCTGCAAGCCAGAAGGCAGTGGCAGGACATATTTAAAGTGATGAAAGCGAAAGACCTACAACCAAGATTACTCTACTCAGCAAGGATCTCATTCAGATTCGACGGAGAAATCAAAAGCTTTACACACAAGCAAAAGCTGAGTATTCAGCACCACCAAACCAGCTCTACAACAAATGCTAAAGGAACTTCTCTAAGTGAGAAACACAAGAGAAGAAAAAGACATACAAAAACAAACCCAAAACAATTAAGAATATGGTCATAGGAACATACATATCAATAATTACCTTAAACCTGAATGGAATAAATGCTCCAACCAAAAGACACAGGCTTGCTGAATGGATACAAAAACAAGACTGATATATATGCTGTCTACAAGAGACCCACTTCAGACCTAGGGACACATACAGACTGAAAGTGAGGGGATGGAAAAAGATATTCTATGCATATGGAAATCAAAAGAAAGCTGGAGTAGTAATACTCACATGGGAAAAACAGACTTGAAAATAAAGAATGTTACAAGAGAAAAGGAAGGACACTACATAACGATCAAGGGATCAATCCAAGAAGATATAACAATTATAAATATATATGCACCCAACACAGGAGCATCTCAATACATAAGGCAACTACTAACAGCTATAAAAGAGGAAATCGACAGTAACACAATAATAGCGGGGGACTTTAACACCTCACTTACACCAATGGACAGATCATCCAAACAGAAAATTAATAAGGAAACACAAGCTTTAAATGACACAATAGACCAGATAGATTTAATTGATATTTATAGGACATTCCATCCAAAAAGAGCAGATTACACTTTCTTCTCAAGTGCTCACAGAACATACTCCAGGATAGATCACATCCTGGGTCAAAAATCAAGCCTCAGTAAATGTAAGAAAATTGAAATCACATCAAGCATCTTTTCTGACCACAACACTATGACATTACAAATCAAATACAGGGAAGTAAATGTAAAAAATACAAACACATGGAGGCGAAACAATACATTACTAAATAGCCAAGAGATCACTGAAGAAATCAAAGAGGAAATAAAAAAATACCTAGAGACAAATAACAATGAAAACACGGTGACCCAAAACCTATGGGATGCAGCAAAAGCAGTTCAAAGAGGGAAGTATATAGCAATACTAGCCTACGTCAAGAAACAAGAAACATCTCAAATAAACAATCTAACCTTACACCTAAAGGAACTAGAGAAAGAAGAACAAATAAAACCCAAAGTTAGCAGAAGGAAAGAAATCATGAAGATCAGAGCAGAAATAAATGAAATAGAAACAAAGAAAATAGCAAAGATCAATAAAACTAAAAGCAGGTTCTTTGAGAAGATAAACAAAATTGATAAACCATTAATTAGCCAGACTCATCAAGAAAAAGAGGGAGAGGACTCAAGTCAATAAAATTAGAAATGAAAAAGGAGAAGTTACAACAGACACTGCAGAAGTACAAAGCATCCTAAGAGAATACAACAAGCAATTCTATGCCAATAAAACGGATAAACTGGAAGAAATGGACAAATTCTTAGAAAGATATAACCTTCCAAGACTAAACCAGGAATAAATAGAAAATATGAACAGACCAATCACAAGTAATGAAATTGAAACTGTGATTAAAACTCTTCCAACAAACAAAAGTCCAGGACCAGATGGCTTCACAGGTGAATTCTATCAAACATTTAGAGAAGAGCGAACACTCATCCTTCTCAAACTCTTCCAAAGAATTCCAGGGGGAGGAACACTCCCAAACTCATTCTATGAGGCCACCATCACCCTGATACCAAAACCAGACAAAGATACTACAAAAAGAGAAAACTACAGACCAATATCACTGATGAATATAGATGCAAAAATTCTCAACAAAATACTAGCAAACAGAATCCAACAGCACATTAAAAGGATAACACACCATGATCAAGTGAGATTTATCCCAGAGATGCAAGGATTCTTCAATATAAGCAAATCAATCAATGTGATACACCATATTAACAAATTGAAGACTGAAAACCAAATGATCATGTCAATAGATGCAGAAAAAGCTTTTGACAAAATTCAACACCCATTTATGACAAAATCTCTGCAGAAAGCGGGCATAGAGGGAACCCACCTCAACACTGTAAAGGCCATATATGCCATACCCACAGCAAACATCATTCTCAATGGTGAAAAACTGAAAGCATTTCCTCTAAGTTCAGGAGCAAGACAAGGATGTCCACTCTCACCACTTTTACTCAACATAGTTTTGGTAGTCCTAGCCACAGCAGTCAGAGAAGAAAAAGAAATAAAAGGAATACAAATTGGAAAAGAAGAAGTAAAACTGTCACTCTTTGCAGATGACATGATACTATACATAGAGAATCCTAAAGATGCAACTAGAAAACTAGTAGAGCTAATCAATGAATCTGGTAAAGTTGCAGGATATGAAATTAATGCACAGAAATCTCTGGCATTCTTATACACTAAGGATGAAAAATCTGAAAGAGAAATTAAGGAAACACTCCCATTTACCAGTGCAACAAAAAGAATAAAATACCTAGGAATAAATCTACCTAGGGAGACAAAAGACCTGTATGCAGGAAACTATAAGACACTGATGAAAGAAATTAAAGATGTTACAAACAGATGGAGAGATATACCATGTTCTTGGATTGGAAGAATCAATATTGTGAAAATGACTATACTTCCCAGAGCAATCTACAGATTCAATGCAATACCTATCAAATTACCAATGGCATTTTTTACAGAACTAGAACAAAAGTCTTAAAATTTGTATGGAGACACAGAAGACCCCAAATAGCCACAGCAGTCTTCAGGGAAAAACACAGAGCTGGAGGAATCATACTTCCTGACTTCAGACTATAGTACAAAGCTACAGTAATCAAGACAATATGGTACTGGTACAATAAGAGAAGTATAGCTCAATGGAACAGGAGAGAAAGCCCAGAGATAAACCCATGTACCTATGGTGAACTAACCTATGACAAAGGAGGCAAGGATACACAATGAAGAAAAGACAGTCTCTTCAATAAGTGGTGCTGGAAAAACTGGACAGCTACATGTAAAAGAACAAAATTAGAATACTCCCTAACATCAAACACAAAAATAAACTCAAAATGGATTAGAGACCTAAATGTAAAACCAGACACTATAAAACTCTTAGAGGAAAACATAGGAAGAACACTCTTTAACATAAATCACAGCAAGAACTTTTTTGACCCACCTCCTAGAGAAATGGAAATAAAAACAAAAATAAACAAATGGGACCTAATGAAACTTAAAAGCTTTTGTAAAGCAAAGGAAACTTTACAACCCTCAGAATGAGCGAAAATATTTGCAAATGAATCAACAAAGGATTAATCTCCAAAATATAAACAGCTCAATATTAAAAAAGAAAAACAACTCAGTCCAAAAATGGGCAGAAGACCTAAGTAGACATTTCTCCAAAGAAGACATACAGATGGCCAAGAAACACATTAAAAGCTGCTCAACATCACTAATTATTAGAGAAATGCAAATCAAAACAACAATGAGGTATCACCTCACACAAGTCAGAATGGCCATCATCAGAAAATCTACAAACAACAAATGCTGGAGATGGTGTGGAGAAAAGGGAACCCTCTTGCACTGTTGGTGGAAATGTAAATTGATACAGTCACTATGGAGAACAGTATGGAGGTTCCTTAAAAAACAAAAAATAGAATTACCATATGACCCAGCAATGCCACTACTGGGCATACACCCAGAGAAAACCATAATTCAAAAAGACACATGCACCCCAATGTTCATTACAGCACTATTTACAATAGCCAGGACATGGAAGCAACCTTCCCATCATCTGTTGATGGAAGCCCATCAACAGATGAATGGATAAAGAAGATCTGGTACATATATACAATGGAATATTAGTCATAAAAAGGAATGAAATTGGGTCATTTGTAGAGACATGGATGGATCTAGAGACTGTCACACAGAGTGAAGTAAGTTAGAAAAAGAAAAACAAATATTGCATATTAACATATATGTGGAACATAGAAAAATGGTACAGATGAACCGATTTGCAGGGCAGAAATTGAGACACAGATGCAGAAAACAAGTGTATGGGAACCAAGGGGGGAAAGTGGTGGGGATGGTGGTCGTGGTGTGATGAACTGGGGGATTGGGATTGACATAAATACAAAAATAGTCTGGAAAATAAACGTTAACTGTAATCCTATCACCTCAAGATAATCTCTGTTAGTATTCCTTCACTGTATCCATTTTTATTTCTACTTTGTATAATTAATTTTAACTTAGGTAATTACACAACATATATAATTATATTTATTATAACTACTTACAATATCTATATATTTTAATTTAAAGTTGCAGACTGTTTCTACTGATAAAAATGGTAATTCTGTATGATGTGAGTTAAAATCTGTATTATATTAAATACATAGTATGCTAGCCTGCATTCTTATTTAATATTATATTGTCATCATTTAAGTATATCTTGATTTTTCTTTGTCTAAATATTCTTTGCATGAAAGATATAATAAATTATTTAATAATTTCTTAAGCTGTTAGCATTTTAGTTATTTCAAACTTCTCATTATTTGAATAAGGCTCTTCATAGCAGTTTAAGAGCTCCTTAAATGGGTCTCTAGATATTTCCATACAATAGATTGTTACAGACATTAAATCCTCAATTATCTTGATCCACACAGCCAAATTGCTTTCCAGAAACATCATACCAAATGACTGCCCAGAGCAGTTATGGACATCCATTTCACCTCCTTCTCAAAAATAGCAGTACAATTTACACATTCTAATTACTGCCATGTAATAGATGAAAAGTGGTTTTGAATGCGATCAAATAGAGGGATACACGCACTACTGTTAAAACATGAGATTAAGGATTGTCAAGCTGAGTTTATTTCTTGTCTTATTAAAAACCCAAGAGAATGATGTTAAACAAAATTTAAAAGACAAATAATACCAGGGCACAACTAAAATGGGAAGGAAATTCTTGCCATGCTTTCAGCAGGCAAGTCATTTAAACAAATTTCTCAAAGATGGATAACTGAGGGAATAGTGTTGGTTGGTATGCCTCACAAATATGGGTCAGATCAATAGGCTCAGTCACTTGATTTACTTTATACTATGAGAGACACAGATTCAATAAATATACTTTCAAAAGAGGGCAGGATCAAGAGGGGTAGACGATGATTAAAAGGTTATATGGGTACGGTATTTTATTTTCTCTTTCTGACTTACTTCACTCTGTATGACAGTCTCTAGTCCCCTCCACCTCACTACAAATAACTCAATTTCGTTTCCTTTTATGGCTGAGTAATATTCTATTATATATGTGCCACATCGTTTTTATCCATTTATCTGTCGATGGACACTTAGGCTGCTTCCATGTCCTGGCTATTGTAAATAGAGCTGCAATGAACATTTTGGTACATGACTCTTTTTGAATTATGGTTTTCTCTGGGTATATGCCCAGTAGTGGCATTGCTGGGTCATATGGTAGTTCTATTTTTAGTTTTTTAAGGAACCTCCATACTGTTCTCCATAGTGGCTGTATCAATTTACATTCCCACCAACAGTGAAAGAGGGTTCCCTTTTCTCCACACCCTCTCCAGCATTTATTGTTTGTAGATTTTTTGATGATGGCCATTCTGACTGGTGTGAGGTGATACCTCATGGTTGTTTTGATTTGCATTTCTCTAATAATTAGTGATGTTGAGCATCGTTTCATGTGTTTGTTGGCAATCTGTATATCTTCTTTGGAGAAATGTCTGTTTAGGTCTTCTGTCCATTTTTGGATTGGATTGTTTGCTTTTTTGATATTGAGCTGCATGAGCTGATTGTAAATTTTGGAGCTTAATCCTTTGTCAGTTGCTTCATTTACAAATATTTTCTCCCATTCTGAGGGTTGCCTTTTGGTCTTGTTTATGGTTTTCTTTGCTGTGCAAAAGCTTTGAAGTTTCATTAGGTCTCATTTGTTTATTTTTGTTTTTATTTCCATATCTCTAGGAGGTGGGTCTAAAAGGATCTTGCTGTGATTTATGTCATAGAGTGTTCTGCCTATGATTTCCTCTAAGAATTTTATAGTGTCTGGCCTTACATTTGGGTCTTTAATTCATTTTGAGTTTATTTTTGTGTATGGTGTTAGGAAGTATTCTAATTTCATTCTTTTACATGTAGCTGTCCAGTTTTCCTAGCACCACTTATTGGAGAGGCTGTCTTTAAAAAAAAAAAAAAGGTTCTGAATAACCTAGGTGCAGAACAGAAATAAAGATGCAGATGTAGAGAATGGACTTGAGGACACGGGGAGGGGGAAGGATAAGCTGGGATGAAGTGAGAGAGTGGCATGGACATATATACACTATCTAATGCAAAACAGATAGCTAGTGGGAAGCAGCCACATAGCAGAGGGAGATCAGCTCGGTGCTTTGTGTCTACCTGGAGGGGTGGGATAGGGAGGTGGGGAAGGAGACACAAGAGGGAGGACATATGGGGATATATGTACATGTATAGCTGATTCACTCTGTTATACAGCAGAAACTAACACACCATTGTAAAGCAATTATACTCCAATAAAGATGTTAAAAGAAAAAAGGTTATCTTGAAAAAGTCAAACTTTCCCACATACCTTCCCCATCCTTTCTGCAAAATGATCACCACACAGGAATAAGCCCATCACAGGTAAATAATTTTTTTAATTAAAAAAAGATTGAATATGCAACCTGGAGTAGAGTATGGAGAGAAAGATATATGATGTAATCTAACAGGGGTTCTGATTTCCTAAATTAAAGCTCTAAATATTTAAACATTTCACAGTAGAGAACAGGATACGAACTGATCCTTTACTATTCCTTAGAGAAGAGTTTATCACTGGACATGCCTAACCCAAGAGCACAGAGATTCCAAGAATTTCAACTGTCTTATTCTTAAATATGAAAGGAAAACCAAGGGTCACCCAACATTTGAGGGAAATTGCAGCAGGAAAGAGAAAAATCTAAGATAATATAATACACCATCTGATGTTAGGAAAAATAAAGGTAATCCAGAGGAAAAAATGAAAACATTTAAAACTAAACTTTTTTGAATAGTCTCAGGTAAATTACAGAAGCTATTTAGTGACAGTAAGAACAAGAGATACTATGAAATAGGAGTTATCAGAGAGTGAGAAGGATCACTTGGAAATTAAAACTATAACTGCAAAAATAAAAGTGCCACAGAAAGAGTAGGAACCAAACTGGAGAAAATGTCCCAAAACGTAGAATAAAGGACAAGTAGAAAATACAAACTACCTAGAAAATCAATTCAGAATGTCCAACAGTTTCAAATGCAGATAGTTAATTATAGAAAACATTTACACCCATTTCCTAGATTTGAAGAGAGACAGCCTTTTTTAAGATGGCCCTTCACACTGAAGGAAAAATACCTTTAAATACACTGTAGGAAAATTTCAGAACACTGTGAATAAGGCAAGGATTCTAAAATTTCTAGAGAGAAGAAAAAAGAATTCACACAAAGCAATGTGAATCAGATTTTCATCAAACTGCTAGAAGAAAACATTCTGAGTGAAAAGAATTTCAAGTACAAATTTTACACAATAAAACTCTGAAGTGAAGAGTAGAATGAAAGCAACTCCAGATATGAAAACATGCAGAAAATTTACTTCCTACATATTATATGTTAGGAAGTAATCTGAGAATCTCTTCAGTAAAATGAGGGATTAGTCAAAGATGACTAAAACAAACAAAAGTTGGACTCAGGAACTAAGGAAGGGAAGTTAGAGGATGAGAACTGTTCAGAAGGCCTGAGAAATCATTAGACCCGAATAGCATGCACAGGAAAAAGGGGGTAGGAGGAGAAGGTGTAAATGCGTGGGTGTTTTTTGTAGGCATGGATTCAACAGATCAACAGAGAAGCTTGAGACACTGGCACAGCTGAAGTGTATGTAACAAAGGAAGAAAAGAAAAATATAGGCAACAAGTAACCCTGGAGATGGAGCAATAGTGGCAACTGTGGCAAAAAATTACATGTCAGAGCACATCCTTTGGTTCTGAATTGAACAATATTTTTTATATCATTACAATGCAAATTCTATTAATTATTTGACCCAAATTGGCTCTCTGTACATTTGAATACCATGAACAAGAGTAATAAGGGAGAAAAAAATAAACAGAGGAACAAAAATGTCACACATTTAAGTCAAATTATTAGGACTGAAAAATAGACAAATATTTAGAACAACATAAAAATAAAGAACCACATTTCAAAGGAATCTGAGGACAGATTTGACCTTAGATTTTTATCTGAGTAACTTCCAAAGAAATATGTAACTTCAGTAGAAAAGGTTAGAAGTTTAAGCCTTGCTTTAGCAAACTTAATTAAAATATATTTGTTAAACACAGAAGGTTTGAAAACCAAATATAATCAAGTTTTAAATGTTCCAAATGTACTTGATTTGTTTGGTTTTTTCCCTGATATTATTTCTTCCACATTCCTTCTCTAAAATAGGATATAGATGGTGAGAAATGATGCCAATATAATTACCTCTCTCTGTAAAAAAGAAGCTGGGCATCTTTTCAAGTTCCTAGTTAAACAACTCAGACCAAACAAAGATAACCTAGTAGCTGACTCTAGGAAATATTTTCTCTCAGAAAATAGGTCTGTAACCCAACCAAATCAGCCTACATGAAAACTAACAGCTGTATCATCAAGACTCATTTTAAGACCACTGTCTTGCTGTGTCCACCAAACAAAAACTATTATAAACTCTACTTAATTCCAGTGGGTTCTTTATCATGTAAAATCCACCTTAAGTCACCAAATCCAGCTCCTGAAACTCCTTAAATAACCTTTCATACCTTCACACAAATGAGGCTATGCCAAGTTCATGTTCTCGCTTGCTGCAATAAGTAAAATAAATTTAATTTTGCTTGATCAACATATTTACTGATGATTTTCTGGTGGTGTAGCGGTCTTCAACAATTCTGGAGACCCCACCAAGATCTGGCAGAAAACACATTGCCACCATGGCTCAATATCATTACCTCAGAACCAGACATCTCCCCTGGGGTCTCTTGATCTCTCCTTCTGCAACGGTGAGCTACATTCTATGTTGAGTACAGACTTCTACTTTTTAAAATTAAAATCCCAAACAATGAGTTTATTGTGTATCCTAGGAATGTATATACATGTTTTAAGAATCCTTTGATAAACTGAGCGATTTTGAAAATTCATATTCTTTGTAAAAACCTATATTCTTACTAATGACACTGTGGGTCTATCTGCCTTCAACTCTTTCTGTTGTTAGTCTGTAAGAGGAAGTTACAGGACAAAGGACAAATACATATCTGCTAGGTTTGTCTTTCAAGCCAGCTACGAGGAATAACAAGTGTTAGGCTGCAATAGTCTGATGTCCTTATAGATCAATCTTTCATTTGAGGCATCTCTCAAATAGTTGGAATACTTTTCTCAGTAGCTTCTCTTTTTTTGTCCATGGGAGTCTGGGTCTAGCAAAGATTTACTCAGCATTCTTTCTTTTACCAGAGACTGCATATTTCTAAGTTCTCCAATTATAAAGGACTAACTATTAGGTTGGGATCCTAAGATACACGGTAGTCAAGCAACATATTTGATTAAACATTTTTTTTTTTTTTTTTTTTTTTTGCGGTACACGGGCCTCTCACTGTTGTGGCCCCTCCCATTGTGGAGCACAGGCTCCGGACGCGCAGGCTCACGGGCCCAGCCGCTCCGCGGCATGTGGGATCTTCCCGTACCGGGGCACGAACCCGTGTCCCCTGCCTCGGCAGGCAGACTCTCAACCACTGCGCCACCAGGGAAGCTCGATTAAACATCTTTTCATGGATTAGTATCAATCTATGTACACATCTCCTCTGGACCAAACTTTATCCTCTTATATCACTCTTATTAGAGGCCCAATTTTTGCACTTTTATTTCTAAATGTAAAAATGCAGCAGAATACTACAAAACTACAGTAATCAAGACAGTATGGTACTGGCACAAAAACAGAAATATAGATCAATGGAACAGGATAGAAAGCCCAGAGATAAACCCATGCACATATGGTCACCTTATTATTGATAAAGAAGGCGAGAATATACGTGCAGAAAAGACAGCCTCTTCAATAAGTGATGCTGGGAAAACTGGACAGGTACATGCAAAAGAATGAAATTAGAACACTCCATAACACCATACACAAAAATAAACTCAAAATGGATTAAAGACCTAAATGTAAGGCCAGACACTATCAAACTCTTAGAGGAAAACATAGGCAGAACACTCTATGACATAAATCACAGCAAGGTCCTTTTTGACCCACGTCCTAGAGAAATGGAAATAAAAACAAAAATAAACAAATGGGACCTAATGAAACTTAAAAGCTTTTGCACAGCAAAGGAAACCATAAACAAGACCAAAAGACAACCCTCAGAATGGGGGAAAATATTTGCAAATGAAGCAACTGACAAAGGATTAATCTCCCAAGCACCTCATGCAGCTCAATATCAAAAAAACAAACAACCCAATCCAAAAATGGGCAGAAGACCTAAATAGACATTTCTCCAAAGAAGATATACAGATTGCCAACAAACACATGAAACGATGCTTAGCATTACTAATCATTAGAGGAATGCAAATCAAAACTACAATGAGGTATCACCTCACACCAGTCAGAATGGCCATCATCAAAAAATCTACAAACAATAAATGCTGGGGAGGGTGTGGAGAAAAGGGAACCCTCTTGCACTGTTGGTGAGAATGTAAATTGATACAGCCACTATGGAGAACAGTATGGAGGTTCCTTAAAAAACTAAAAATAGAACTACCATATGACCCAGCAATCCCACTACTGGGCATATACCCTAAGAAAACCATAATTCAAAAGGAGTCATGTACCAAATGTTCATTGCAGCAGTATTTACAATAGCCAAAACATGGAAGCAACCTAAGTGTCCATCAACAGATGAATGGATAAAGAAGATGTGGCACATATATACAATGGAATATTATTCAGCCATAAAAGGAAACAAAATTGAGTTATTTGTAGTGAGGTGGATGGACCTAGAGTCTGTCATACAGAATGAAGTAATCAGAAAGAGAAAAACAAATACCGTATGCTAACCCATATATATGGAATCTAAGAAAAAAAAAAAAGGTCATGAAGAACCTAGGGGCAAGACGGGAATAAAGACACAGACCTACTAGAGAATGGACTTGAGGATATGGGGAGGGGGAAGGGTAAGCTGTGACAAAGTGAGAGAGTGGCATGGACATATATACACTACCAAACATAAAATAGATAGCTAGTGGGAAGCAGCCCCATAGCACAGGGAGATCAGCTCGGTGCTTTGCGACCACCTAGAGGGGTGGGATAGGGAGGGTGGGAGGGAGGGAGATGCAAGAGGGAAGAGATATGGGAACATATGTATATGTATAACTGATTCACTTTTTTATGAAGCAGAAACTAACACACCATTGTAAAGCAATTATACTCCAATAAAGATGTTAAAAAAAATACAGCAGAGTATAAATTACAATAAAGTAGTCACTTCAGGGAACTTTCAATACATAAAAATGTTCATTTAAAAAGCTTCTTATGGAAATGGGACTTAGGAATAGCAATTCAAGAAGCTCAGAGGAACTCCTCCCTAGCTAAACAACCATTTAACTGGTAAAAAATAAAAATAAATAAAAATGGATTAAGGCTCTGAAAATTGTCCTGAGGTCATGCTGTAAATGGAGAAACATTATTCAAGAAAATCTAATAAATCTCAGTAAAAACAGTGAGACACTGTGTCCTGTTCCTACCCCAGCCAGTGTGACAGAGCTACACTCTGGGTGGACAGACACAAGAGACTGCATATTCTATGATTCCATTTTTATGAAATGTCCAGAATAGACAAATCTGCAGAGACAAAAAATAAATTTGCAGTTGCCTGTGGCTGGGCAGGGAGGAAGGAATGGGAAATGTCTGCTAATGTGTTCCGGTCTTCTTTTGGAGTAACAAAAGGAGCCAAATTGTATTTTGGTGATGACTGCACAACTCTGTGAGCATACTTTAAAAAACAAAAACATTGAATTGTACATTTTAAATGGGTGGCTTGCATGGTATGTGGATTATATCTCAGTTAAGACACATTTTGGTTTAGGATACTAGCCATATGCCCAAAGAGACAGCTTGTACCACATTCTAGTGTGATATTTCTAGTTCCCTATTATTGGAATAATACTATGTTAGTATAGGATAATAGTTATAGACAGAAGAATCCCTTCTAGCTAGTTTAAGCAAAAGGTATTTAAGCGGTGTTAAATTTCTCCAAAACCTCCATGTGGGCTACAGAACCAGACTTGGATGCTATGAGAAATATTTTACTAGGGACCATCCTGACAGGAGAAATACCAAGCCATGCCATGGCAATCACACCCATAGTCAAAATTTAGAGGGAAAAAGTATTCTTAGAAAAATAAAGAGGACAAATTTCTGAACATTCGAGCATCTGCACTTTTGATTGGTATGAAGTTTGCAAAAAATATCTCAGATTCCAAAATTGCTTCCTTCAGGATTCCTTGATCAAGACAAAGAAATAATATGGAAAACTTAAGCCTATGTTGAATTTAGATAATTCTATATCTTAAATTCCCCTTCACACCTTTACTACTCACTGTTCCTACTCTTCCTTTTGACCCTCTTCCTTCTACTCACTCAGGCCAAATAGAAAGCTCAGCTGGCCCTTTACATTTAACCTTCTCTAAAAGAAGAAATCTCTCATGGTTGACTTAAGTCATGGTTTCTATCAGAATTAAGAGCTATTGAGAGGATCTTCCCAAGCTTATATAAGTCAAAAAAAAAAATACAGAGGTGTTTATAATAGTTCATGAGGTAGACACTGTGTTTCACTGCCCAGATCTCCCTTCAGGAATTGAAGTCTTAATTGGCTCGAGGTCACACCATTTTCCTGGGGGAGACTATGCTCAATGTAATATCTTAATCTTTTTTCTGATTTAATTCAGAAACTCAGATCACATTCTCAGGCATTCTTCCTTTTACACATGAGCATTTAGAACTATAGTTTTCCTCCTTAAAATGATTTAGCCATATCCCATTCATATAAATGTCTTTTAAAGTAATTCAATTCTAACTTTAAAAATTTATATTATAATTTCTTCCCTCATCTTTGAGTTACTTAAAAATATCTTTTTATTGTCTCTAACTTAATTACCTTTGTACACAGGGGATATGGTCTATGTGAGTTTTATTGTTTGTAATTTGTTGAAGCTTGCTCTGTGACCTAGTATATGTTCAATTTTTGCAAATGTTCCAATAAAACTGAGGCTGTGGACCTCCAAGGGCCTTGCACACACCAAGGAAACACCAACACCAGCGTTTGTCTATGCCTCTGCTTTCCCACTTTTGGATTGTTTCTGGCCTGTGAAAAAATCCTATATTTTCCCACCCAGTTCAACAATGCAATAAAAATGTTTTTAAATATTTATTCACCTGGGGTTACTTGGGGTCAAGATTTTTGATGAAAATGCTCTATATCTTAATTGTGGTATGGTTTTATATATATATTATATATACACATATACATATATATGTCAAAACTTACTAAACTATACATTTAAATTGAGTACATTTTGCAATATCCAAGTTATAGCTCAATAAAGTTGATTTAAAAAATACTTGAGTATTTTCAGTAGCTATACTGGAAGTAATTTTGTTGACTATGTAGTCAGGGATACTGCCTTAAAAATCACCAGCAAATGCTTCAAAGGTGGACTGACAAGTTTTGGGCAGCATTTACAATGTCTAAACTGACTGAAAGGCTGGAGAATGTAGATACCAGAAACAAGAGAAGTACAAGATGACTACAACCAAGCAGGAGTTACAGAAATGAACTAAGACACCAACACTGGCAATAGAAAGGAAGTGAGATGTGACACAAAGGATGAATGCAGGGCACTCAGTTTCTGATAAGTCAGGGAAAAAAATCACCTTTGTCAGAAGGGGAAGCACAATAAGATCACCACATGGTGGTAAAGTTTATTACTTCCAATTAACATGTCCACATTCAATAATTCACATTAGCTGATTAGGCAGAGTACAGTCTAAATAAGGGATTCTTAGTCTTTTTCTAAGGAGCAAGGAAACAAGTGAATGGAAAATAAGTCTCTAGCCGGGAGAGTAGTCCAATGCATCTGCATCTCTGGAAATGAGGAGCTGACGAGTTTCTTATATCAGCAAGATGATATAAGAGATGACCTGGAGACAAATTTCAGTTATTTCTGATTCCACTGTGGGCCAGTCCTGCTAACGAGTAATAATGACAATAACAAAAATAATAACAATAATAATAATATTTCTCCATTTTAAGTCTCACCATCCTTTTAGACCATACTGCTTCCTATTGGCCTTGAGAATTACAATAGAATTTTTCAGATTCGAGACTTAATCCTATCTAAAAACAAAACAAAAACTTTAAGTGATGAATCAAGAAAAGACACTCAGAAGGAAAATCTATAAATATCAACAGTGCTTGTCATTCAATGAATGAACTGTAATTGCTGACACTTCCCTAATTGGATTAATGGGAATGTCTGCCTAGATATGGATCAGATTCAGACAATTTTTTAACAAGATCTCTCCAAGGAAATATCATGTGGACATGTGTCCAGGAAGGAGTATTCAGCAGTAATAGAAATCCATTCTGCAGTTAATATGTTTAAAATGGCTACCAGTTTTAATATGTTTTATCTAAAGATACAGATTACTCACACTGTGGGAAATAAGCAATGTCCTTAGTAAACTGAGAAACATATGTCCCCAAATCTCAAAGGAACCAGTTTGGAAATGGGCATTTTATTCAGCCTACAATGAGAAGAGTTGTGTAAAAGAATTCTGGGACTTCTGCAGTGAATTAAACAGTAATACAAATTCCCATCATGCCACTCTCTCTATATATCAACTATTTGACCTGATTTCCTTGATAGTTAGTGTGCACCCATTTGGAAGAACAAAACTTAAGTTATTAATTTGTTGAGTTGCTATGAATATTGAGGAGAGAGAAAACCAATTAAATTCATGACAGAATGAGATTTCTATTCTGCCAGGACAACTGAATTACACCTATAAAATATGTCTGTTGTGTAAGTTAATTTTTTTAGAAAAGTGATGATTGTAGATACAGTATTCTAAAACATATGGTATATGGCACTTTAACGAATGTTTACCTTTTCAAGAATCAGCAGTAATATTTTACATCAATCCTGAGGGGGTACATTGTTGGATTTACAAATTAATCATGCACATTCTTAAACATCTTGGATATAAATATTCAATGATTAAAAAAAAGTTTTTTCTTTATCATTTTATCCTTAGCTTTGAGCTCCTTTGAACTATATCAGCTTTTCCAGAAACAGCTTAACATGGAAAACCAAGTTTTCATTGTAAGCAGTAAAGGAGTTCGTTGTTACCATGCATGCTTTCAATTTGATAATATAGCAATCTTCTCTTATTTCATCCATTTTAAATGGTTTATTAAGGGTGTATTATTCTGAAAGTAGATGAAGGAGTAATAAATAGCAACACCTGCTTTCCCCAAGTTTAGAAACAATTTAGAAATAAGACAAGAGTATTAACAAGCAGACAACCAAAATGTTATCATTCCTACTAATTAGTATGTATGGCAATGAGCCCATGATCCCTAGTTTCACCCTATTTTAAGTAACAGAAGCAAATCCTCCTGCTCAGCATGAAGTATCTCTATATCATCCCTTTTTAAGCATTAACATATTTATCTCTAAAACATAACTAATTAGTCAGATCCAGATCATCCTTTCTCAAAGTCATTCATGCTCTGAAAAGCAAAAAGCAATTTTGAACAACAGCATTTGTTAAGACTTGATATGTAGCCCTTAAAACCCAACCTAATACAACAATGTGAATGCACTTAATATCACCAAACTGTACACTTAAAAATGGTCAAATGGTATATTTTACTACACAAGAAAAAAAAAACCCAAAACAAAAATAACAACAACAAAAAACCAAGCTAGCTCTGCTCCCTGCCTCCATTCTTACAGTATTAGAACTTTCTCAACTACTAAAACTCTTGGTCAACAAATATCTGATGTGAGCACTTGGGCCTGAGGAATGAGGGAATTCCTAGTTATTATTTACAATTACAATATCAGGTCTGGAACTTCAATGTGTATAAGACATTCTATCTACATGAAAAAATAAGTAACATCCACTCAAAAACTATAGACATAATCAAATCCAATCTGTCATTTGTCCTTATACATGGACATTTGGGGGGAGTGGGCAGTGGCTACATCTTAAATTGTAAAGTGACTATTTAATTGTAAAAAGTTCAGTGACACACTAATTTCTTTTAAATGTATATTTTCCTCAATGTTAGGGATCACAAAGTATTTTCAAATCATTTACAGGCTCAACATGCAATCCTAATATTTCACTGGAGTAAAAGATTTTATTTTGTTTGTTATTGCTGTTGTTGAATTTGTCACAAGTGATTGTTTTTTTTTTTTTTTGCCGTACGCAGGCCTCTCACTGTTGTGGCCTCTCCCGTTGCGGAGCACAGGCTCCGGACACGCAGGCTCAGCGGCCATGGCTCACGGGCCCAGCCGCTCTGCGGCATGTGGGATCTTCCCGTACCGGGGCACGAACCCGTGTCCCCTGCATCGGCAGGTGGACTCTCAACCACTGCTCCACCAGGGAAGCCCAAGTAATTGTTTTAAAATTGTGTAATAATATTTTACAGTACAAAGCTGTTGTATCATAGCTTAAAATACCTGCAAACACAGTAAAATACTATTTTAAATCCATCCAAGAGTTTATTATTAAACCAAAACCATGTGGCTAAGGCATCTGGTAAGAACTAACATGTTTATTTACATAGGAAGTCATTAAATATTATTTATGAGAGAATAAATATGACTATTCACCTATTCACCTAATTAAAGATCAAACCCAAGTATAAATTAGAGTGTGTGCTTATCTGGAATGTTCATTGGTGAGGATCAGAGATTTGTTTCCACTCCTGGGTGTTATACACATACTGTGCATTTATAAATATATCCCTGCTAGGAAGGCATTAACCAAGGACAGCAGAAGAAGAAAAAAAAAGGCTCTGAAACTTTAGAATTAAAAGCAGTTTACTAATCTTCAAGCATCTCCTGTGAGTCACTCAGGAGATCTGTCTACCTCTGTGAGCTCATACAGGCAACTATTCTCACATGTTTTTTCTTAATTACAACTGAGAAACTTGCAGTGAGATTTTCCCTGGAGGCTTGCTTACAGATTTGACTAACAAATAAAACAATGCAAATCCAGGTGTTTAAATACATTTCTAGAAATCAACCAACATCTGAAATTCTAACTACTGAAATGTGGGACATTACTACCAACAAGGCGTATCTGCAGATTATAGGAAAAGATTACCCCCATCGCCCCAAATGTAAGAAAAACTTATCCTCTCACTTTAAGAGCTATAGATATTGCTGCTAGGGATTTTCTTCTAGGAATCCTAGTTGAGAAATGTTGGATTTGTTGTTCTCAAGAGCTTTATAGTATTACTAAGAGTAAGATTTCTATTGATAAAAGGATAAAGGTACAAATTTACTTATTTGTAAGTGTATTTTATTTCTAGTTAGTGAATGTTTGAAATACACAGAAGGTGGGTATTGACTTTTAGATTTCTTACCTTATCCTTAACCAGAGCCCTTTTAGAAACTGAAGATGTATCACTAACAAAATACCTAATATTTATTTAGTGCTTATTCATATGGAAAATACTGTGCCAGGATTTTTCTAGATTATTTTATTTAATTTTCCCAAAGTCCTCCAGAAAGTAGGTGTTATTATTATCTCTCATACAGATGAAGAAACAAACACAGACAGGTAAGATGCCCAAGATGTTAAGGTTGGTGGTCCCCATAGCTAAGTCTCTTTACCCACATTCTTAACCACTAGTGTATGTGTGTATATACATAATCATATATAAATATATACATATTTAAAGTGAAGTTTTTCCATCAGAATCCCCCCTTCTTTTCATCTCCTTCCTGTCTTTCTCTCTTTATATTTAACACATTTATCTCTACATTTATCCTACATCTTCTATTTCTCTCCTGTCTTCCACTGCCAAATTTTAAACTGTGTTTTTAAATTTTTCTAAATGCATGCATTTTCTCATCTTCTACACACCCCGAATTCATTGCAAGATGGTATCTACTCTCAGTAGGTTTTCATAGTATAGACTATATTTACTGAATTTATAAATGCAATTTTCCAAAGTCCCGGAGATTGTGAGTCTGTGGTAGAATCCTATAATCTGGATTTTTTTATAAGTAACTGCTGTGGTTCTAATTCTTTTCCTGAAGCATGATCATTTTCAGTCGCGTTGGTCACAATTCCTTACTCTACA
Source organism: Phocoena phocoena (assembly GCF_963924675.1). NCBI lineage: Eukaryota > Metazoa > Chordata > Mammalia > Artiodactyla > Phocoenidae > Phocoena > Phocoena phocoena. Next base: position 81,218,736 of record NC_089221.1, on the reverse strand, counting down.
TGGATTTGTCTTCATGTGCTCACCTCTTGCATGTTGATTATAAGCTAAAGGTACTCTGCCAGCCCTCTCCTTTCCCACCTCATCTTTGGGATCCTTTATCTATAAGCCATGCTCCAACCACCACCTATGAAGAAACTCTTCTCTAATCTGTCTCTCCAGTCCAGATTTGTCTTCTCATTTCTAAATCTTTATACGAGATGATCTTATACATTATCTATGCCTGGATATCCCACAGCCTGCTTAAACTCAGTATATCTCAACCTGATTTCATTGTGTCTTTTCATGCCAAATTTACTCCTTCTCTGTTTAGTATCTTAGTTAATGGTGTCATTAACTCAAGTGAGAAACGTGAAATCCCTAACCAAATTCTTCTATTCATATCCCACATCCAATCAGTCACTATCAATTACATCTTCATAATACCTATAGAATTTGTGCCTACTTTTCCAGCTTCGCTTCTTCCATCTTCCTTCACTGGTTCTATCATCATCTACTATCTATCATTAGACTTCTGTGTCTGACACTATAGTGGTTTTCCTTATTCCAACTTTTGTCTCACATTTCTATTCTTAACATCGATGCAAAAGTGATGATTGTAATATACAAATCTAACCATATCCCTCCAACTGATCAAAAATTTTCAGTGGTGACTGCTCCCACCCCTTCCATAGTTTGAATATGACAAACTTGAGCTTTTATGATTTGGACCCTGCCTTTGTGTCTTATTTCGTGGCTATGTAGTAATCACTTACATTTTAAATCTGTCCACACAAATCACTTATGGATACAAGTTAACCTTGCAATTGTGTAGATCTTACTGGTTAAAAAGCAAAATAGTACAACCACTTTGAAAGAAATTTTAGCAATTTCTTATAAAGTTAAACCCAATCTCACCATAGGACCTAGAAATACCACTCTTAGGTACTCACCCAACTGATTTGAAAATATATGTCCACACAAAAATAAACAGAAGTGTTTATAGCAGCTTTATTCATAAGTTCCCCAAACAGGAATCAACCAAGATGTCCTCCAACCAGTGAATAAACTATGGTACATCCATACAATGAAATATTCAGAAAAAGTAAAGAAATGAGTTATCATGCCACTAAAAGACACAGATAAACCTGAAATGCATATTACTAAGTAAAAGAAGCCAATCTGTAAAGACTACATATTATATGACTCCAAACATATGACATTCTGGAAAAGGAAAAATCACAGAGGCAGAAAAATATTTAGTGTTAGCTAGGGATTTGGGGATAGAAGGGAAGTTTTGAACAGATGAAGCACAGAGTATTTTTAGGACTGTGAAACTACTTTGTATGATATTGTAATGGTGGAGGGTGATTTATGTATTCTTCAAACCCATACAAATTTACAGCACAAAGAGTAAACCTTAATGTTTAAAAATTAAGGAAAAGCTCATTTAAGCAGTTGCAGATCCCAGGAAGGAATGCAGTCTATGACAAGGGAATTGAATTATAATACAAATGTGTAGAATAACATCAGGGAAGGGCATGGGGGAAAAGATCCTTACCTAAGTGATTGTGAACATGAGTGGAGTCTGTGAAAATGAAGACACAAGGGACTGCACATAAGGACTATACTTCAGTTGATAAAGTTGTCCCCAAGTAATATGGATAAAAATCCTAACATTACTATACAGGTATACTGCAACTGAACAGCTAAATGGATGCATGGTGAATGGCAGGAATCAGTTTTCTCACAGTTGGAGAGGGAATGTGTAGATAAGAGGAATAGGCTAGAATGATTCATGTGGATTAGAGTTAGAGACATTAGTATAAACTCATGGTTAGTTTACTATAGATACAAATATTAACATATAGAAATATTTATATATATATACGTACACTAGGAAAAGGGGGGGGGATAATAACTTTGCAGTGGAGAAACCTGAAAAACACCACCTCAGCCAGATGACCAAAGTCAATATCAACAGTGATACATCATGTTGATATTATGTACCCTTATATGATATGATGAAAATGGCCCTCTATCTTGTGCATATCCAACAAAAACCCCTAACTACAATCTAGCCATGAGAAAAACATCAGAAAATTTCTAATAGAAGGGCAATCTAAAAATTATTTGACCGACACTCCTCAAAACTGTCAAGGTCATTAAAAACAAAACAAAAAAGTCTGAGAAACCATTAACATCCAATAGCAACCTATGGAGACATGACAAATAAATGTAATGTGGTATCCTGAATGAGCTGCTGGAACAGACAAAGGGCATTAGATAAAAATTGTATAGGCTAAAGCAACTAAATGATGGTTCATTACATTTATATACTATATATTGATATAATTCCTTCATATTAACTTGAGATTTTAAAATTGGATATATTTTTATAATAATCATACCAAACTATAAAAATTAAACAAATCTCTACAATGAAGCATACTATACACTAATAACATTTCAACACTCTGCAGAAATGCCTACTTTCTGAGGCAAAAAAATTACATATGAGGGACAGCTATTTTGCAAGATGTGGGCTAATTTCCTGTTACTGTAGTTTATAAAGAAGTAATCTAAATATAGTTCACAAATTTTCAAATAATATTCTATTTTCCCAACTTCTATCAATGTTTTAGTTACATTTATGAAATTTGTAACATTACTCAAGAAACAAAGATTTTCCAGAATATAAAATAACACATTTTAGGCTGCTATATAAAAAGGCTCCATTCATTTAACACTCCTGAATAAGGCTGATTTTCATATAAATTATGTGATATATTATAATTTGCACCGCACATATATCGCTTTTCCCCCTTCACATTGAAATAGTCATCTTATGTGAGAGGGTTAAGGCTGATGAGGGGAGAAAATTAAAAAATAAAAAAATAAAATAACTCAGGGCTTTCTCAGTTTAACAAATAAAATGCTTTGTTATTTCCCAAAGTAAAAATTAGAAACCTTTCAAATTGGCTGTGTTCTTAGCACTGAAGCTTGCCCACTCTGTAGAAGAAGCTTTTGTATTATGAGCTCTGATTCACAAGGACCTACTAACCATCCCCTAGCTCTGCAGGATTATAAAAGTATTATTTTCAATAGTATGATTTTTCATCAACTGTTTTAATAGTTTCTTTTTATTTTCTAGTTTTATTTATGCCTTATTTTAATGCCCATCCTTTCCCCATTACGGTTCATGGGATATAGGTGACTGTTTCATCACTCCTTTAGAAAATGTAATGTAAATAATTACAAAACGAATAATACTGTCTACCAACTGTCCCTTCTAATGCTCTAAATTTTGAAGCCGTGCCTATTTCTATGGGAAAGCAGTATTATCTTGGGTTTGGTTCCCCATTTGTCATTGGCTTAGCATTTGACAAAATGGTTTCTATTCCAACGTAGTTTAAAGAAGAGCACAACCAAACTCTCGACAATATCAAAGGGCATCATGAGCTATGTCTCAAGGGGGTCATTCCATCTGAACTAATTGATGGGAAGTTAAAGCCCATTTCCTGGAGAAAAAGGTGATGACCTAGAAATCCTCACAGAGCTCTCCTTTTCCTGACCTTGTGTCTAAGAACTATAGCATCAAAAGTCTACAGAATCGAAAGCAAGTCACTGCTCCAGGGCAGCATACCCTGTTTTTGTTTGGGTGATAAAACCAGTCAAAGGGTAAATTGAAAGTGTTACTAACTCACTATCTAAGTCATTTACTATTGCTGGAAGCACCAAATCATCATTACCAAGGACGTTATGGTAATTTTGCTAGTGAGAGCTTACTAAGTTACTTTCTAGGCATTAATTCTTGAGTGGAGATTTTTCCCACTAAGTTTTGGAAAGATGTTTTGCAATAGGTGCTTTTCTCTATACTGCAATCTATATGTCAGTTATTATATGCTGAAATTATATATTCCTATTAATAGGAGTATACAGCTATGGACTGACTTGTGTCTCCCCAAAATTCGTATGTTGAAACCCTAATCCCCAATGTCACTATATTTGGAGATAGGGCCTGTAAAAAGGTAATTAAAGTTAAATGAAGTCATAAGGGTGGGACCCTGATCCAATAGGATTAGTGTACTTATGAGAGACATCAGAAAGCCCATTCTCTCTCTCCCTGCAAGAGCACTGAGGAAAGGCCTTGTGAGGGCTCAAGGAGAAGGCAGTGAAGAGTCCTTATCAGAAACCAAATTGGTTGGCACCTTGATCTTGGACTTCAAGCCTCCAGAACTGTGATAAATTAAATTTCTGTTGTTTAAGTACACAGTTTATGGTATTTTGTTACAGCAGCCTGAGCTAATACATACACCTACTGATTGATTATTGAAGACATATCCACTCACTACACTTTTACTTCTTCCCCAAAACCACTTTCCCAAGTTCTTTTATTTAAACATTTACTCAGTGGTTTTTTTTCCCATCATTAATCAAATATTTGTTGTTGTTGTTTTGTTTCTTCTGAGTAATTGAGTGATCACAGCCAGTATAGGAAACACTGTTGGTTATCACTCTATACTTCCTTTTTACTAGAAGATACCTGAATTTATTCTAGTGTTTGCTCTTCTACAACATAATTATGTAATAAAAGTGTACTTGTTTTAAACCACTGAAATTACCCTTACTGCTAATGGTTTACTGGTGGGCATGTGCAATATTCTGATCAATAAAATCTGATGTGCTAAGGAGGAACATCCTTCATTAGAAGACTTCTCATTGCTAAAGGGGGAACCACAAGAATGAGTAGGCTTGGCCTTGCCTAGATGTTATTATCTGTGGATATGACATCTAGAACTACTTTAGCTTTGTGCAAACATGAGAAGCACTCGCTTAGATGCACTCTGATATACTGGGATAATATAGCAGAAAGATGGAAATAATCTAGAAATTTGAGGGGATTCTTGAATCTTGAATTAAACATCATTGGAGTGTTCCTATATCCAGACTTTTTAGGCAAGATAATAAATAAATCCCCTCTTGTTTAAGAAGCATTAATTTGAATAATGATAATTATACATGATAATTAAATTTTCACTTATAGATACAATCAGAAACTATTAAAATGTCTTGACATACTTCCTTGGGTTGTCTTCAACAAAAAACTTCTGAAAATACTTTTAATTTTTCAATCTATTCAATAAATGCCTTTCATATTAGAGAGAAAAACATACTTTGCATTAAATTATACTTCTTATTTTTTGGTAAAATCAATACATAAAGTTGTTTGCCATAAAAATCTCTGGAAATGATATGCAAGAATTAAATAATAGTACATTTAAAAGATACTGAGAACTAGCACTGGAAGTCAAGGGTAGAAGGGAGAATTTCCACTTTATACAGTTTTATATTTTGAGTTTTTAGAAAGTTGTAAATGTATTACCTATTAAATTTAAATGTTCAATTTTTTTAAAAGTAAAGACCAAGGAGTCTATTAAAATTAGATACTTAAGGGAAATAAACATAAAAATGGTACTTAAACTATTAATACTTCAATTTTTTTTCCTTTGGCTGCACTGCTTGGCTTGTGGGATCTTAGTTCCCTCACCAGCGATTGAACCTGCACCCTCAGCAGTGAAAGCACAGAGACCTAAGTACTGGACCACCAGGGAATTCCCAATACTTTGATCTTATATACAAAGGTCTATATGTAATGAATGCTGTTACAGGAGTATAATCACAACTATTTTAGCAGTTTTCCTCATCAATCCATTCCTGCTTTAAAATTTCTAATCTGAAAACTAACAGATTTCTCTTACATTTTCTTAGCTTGTTTATTCCTTATTGCCCTTTCTAAATATCTTTATGCAGAAACTTGTATTCAATGTCATCAACAAGAATCAGAGTATATAAAACTAGGAATATATTTGTTCACTACTGACTTAACACTGTACACTCAGGGTGGAAGAATACTAACACAATCATCAGCGAGTCAGCAGATTCTATCTATATTGACCATTCTAATCCCAAGTAGTCATATTGAGGATTCTATTGGTATCTGATTTGGTAGCTGATCTAAGGATATTACCAAAGGTCTGATACTTATGTAGCTTTCTAATATATGTTTTAAAAACTAGTAATTATCTAAGAAATTCTATTAAAGCATAACAAGAATTATATTGCATTAAATTAATAAAATTAACCATAATGCCTAGTGCTACCTGACCATAGTAAAATTAACACACCTAAATTTTACTTATGGCAGCAATTTAGACATTATATCTAAATATCCAAATAAAGATAGACACGCCCTTAGACCATTAAAGAATATTTCTTGTGGAAACTTATCCAATGGAAATCATCAAAAGAATAAAAATTATGGGAATTAATAAGTTCTTTTAAATATCATTTGTAACAGCATAATACAAAAAAAAATTAGTGTAGAAACATAGCAAAATGACTTAGGAAATGATATAATGACAATATCATATGAAATACTTATAACAGCCAGCTTACTACATGAAGTCTAGGTAGAAACATGGGAAAATATTCATTATCTAAGATGAAGTAATAATACAATATTGTATGTCTTCTATGACTGACATGTATAATGTATGTAATATATATGTATACATATACATATTATACATTACATGTATATATATAGCATTTATGTATATACACACATACATCTAGTAAAGGACAGAAAAGAAGCATGAAATGAAGAAAATAACTTGCTAAAAATTTGGTTATTTTTAAATTTATACCTTGATTATAGTGTTATCTGTATAAGAAAAAAATTATATGTTGCTATGATTGTCATTGATAAAAATACTTTTATACTTACTAAATAAGTTTTAAGCTAAATTTTTCTAGTGACCCATATTGTTTTGTGTTGTTGGTATTAAGAGGATTTAAATAAGAATTCTTGGTAAGTATGGAATGAGATAGACCCATGTAGCTAATGGATTTTAATTTACTCATAGGCCTTCCATTCATATTTATCATACTAAATAGCAGACATCGTGATGAATAACTTCTCTACACCCTGCACTTTGCTTTCATAAAAAGAAGCATTTTTACCTCTCCCTTTTGCCTTGAGGTTTGTTGAAATTTCTTATCTGTTCAAGGTAAGGATTCCAATTGTTTCCAAATCAAAATATTTTTTAGTGGCATCATGGATTCTAAAACCTAGTCCCACATTTTCTGTCCCACTAATATTAAATTATCTTGTTGCAAACTCTTTTATCTTCTAAACAAAATATAACCATTTCCGAGAAGGCTCAATGGCCAAGAAATAGGAGAGAGGTACAGAAAAGTGAGCCTGACATTCAAGCAAGATTCATCTTGAGGTACATACTGATTCTAAAATTATAAGTGGGAGAAGGGACTGATAAGCTGACTTGTCTGTGAGACAGAAAAGCTTTCAGTAATCTTATATTTCTAGGAGGGAGAAACATTTAGCTGTGCTACACAGAGACTTATAGACTAGGATTAAGGGTGAACCAAATAGAATGGCTTAAACTTAAGACTTGAACCAGTTATAAATTAGCTCAATCCCTGATTTCTATGAATTGTAGCTACCCTATTGCTTGACAAAAGAAAAATAAATTCTCTCTGTGAGAAAAAAACATTATCCAGAGCCTATATTACCTCAAATTTTCATTTTCATAAAAAATACTCACCATTCAATCATAATTTACTGGACCAGACATACCAGAAAATGAAACCACATAACACAAACAAAAACAATGAAAAAATACTATAAAAACAGATCTAGAGAAAATCCATATGTTGGCATCTATCAGATAGATATTTAAAATTATTGAAATTATAATACTTAATACATTAGATGATAATATGGAGACTTTTAACAGTTAATTTTAAACTTTAGAAAATCCAGTAAATTCTAGAACTGGAAACTATAAAAATTAAAGTTAAGAATACAACAGATGAGTAAAATAGTGCTAAATCAGCAGAAGAGAATACAATATCTAGAACTAAAAAGTGATTAAGAATAAAATAACCAAACATAAGCACAAAGGGAAAATATAGAAAATATCCCAGAGGTCATATAGCACACAGTGAGAATATTGAACATTGGCTTGCTTGAAGTCACAGAAAAGGAGATAAATGGGATAAAGAAATGTTTAATAAGATAATGGCCAAGAGATTCTCAAACCTGAGCCTGCATTGGAACACCACTGGGGTGGGGGAAGGGGGTACTTATGAAAACGCAGGTCTCTGGGTCCCACTCACCCTCAGCCTGTCCGATCAGGAGGATGGGGCCCGGGCATTTGCATTTCTGAAAAGTCCCAGAAGATGCTGACATGTTCTCCTGGCCCCACACTTTGAGAACCACAGTCTTAGCCCATTCATTCAGGGTGTTATCTTATGGGTCACTTGGCAAGCATATTCTGTAATCTCCTACCCTAGGCTCTTGGATGCTATTTTGGATAGTAAATATTGTTTTATGGCAAAAAAAAAAAAAAAAAAAGATAATGGCCAAAATTGTCCAGAAATTGAAAGACATCAAACCACAGATTAAGTGCTAGAAACACCAAGCAGTGTTAATACAGAGACTGCACTATAGCACCTGATTATAAACTCATTGAAAACCAAATACAAACAGAAAATCATAAATTCAAGAGGAATGAAAACGACAATTATTTTTAAGGAGGCTCGTTAAGATTTATAGCTAACTTCTCAACAGAAACAAGGTCAAATAAGAGACAATGGGATAATATATGCAAAATATGGAAAGAAAATAACTATCATTATTCATAGGCAAAAGATTGCATATGATGAAAATATTTTTTTAAAATCTCAGATAAACTATTAAAATTAATATGTGAATTCAAACAGATTCTTGTACAAAAATTAACATTATATGTAAATACCAACAACAAAGATGAGAGAATGAAATGTTAAAAAATAATGCCATTGAATAATTCATTTCTGGTTCCATAGGTAGCCATCTCAGAAGTCGTCACTCCATCCTAACAACAAGTAAAAAGCTGAATATATTGAAAAAGCCACAGCTATTCTAAGATCCATAAGAGAGGTAAGGACACAGGGCAAATCAGTATCCCCGAGATTGGAGAGACAGGTGGTAAATAGAGGGAATCATGGTCTACTAGAGTAGAGACTCATGAATGGAAACCACTGCAGGAACAGGTGCCAGAGTAGGAAACCTAACATGTAACTGATAAATCACTGGAGGCTTAGTGTGTGCAAATCTGAGATTTAAAAGCTTCAGGGGGGCCTGGTCATAAGGGGTCCCCTGCAACTTTGAGATTTACTTTCCAGAGGGTTGACCAGGTTCTTTCATATCTAAAAAAAAAAAAAAAAAAAACTCCCCTCATGTTTCCAGAGAAGGGGAAAAGGAACATTCTTGAAATTTGCCAGAGCACTCTGTTCTTCTTAACATGGCCTGCCCTCAGGAGAAAGTAGTTAACCACAGTCTAACTTGCTAGGGTAACATCAGAGCCTTACTGAACTGGGAGAAAGGAAATGTCCAACCCCAGTCAGCTCTAGCTTCCATCTGGAAGAAGGGAAGTACCCAACTCCAACCCATTCTAGCCTAAGGGGCAAGAGGAAAAAAACTGAGAAACACTCACACAGTTCATGGTCCAGAGGCATAGGCTCACTAAAAGACTGAGACCTAATCACAGGACTACAGAATGCTTCTCCTCTCCCATACCAAATCATGACATTACTAAAGACCTATTTATATTGGTTTCTTTTACCCAGTACATCATGTCTGGCCATCAGAAAAAATTTGTGAGACATACTACAAGGCAAAAAACACAATTTTAAGAGAGTAATTTCAGAACTAGACACTGCAGGAATATTGGAATTATCAGATCATGAATTTGAAACAACTATGATTATTATACTAAGGGCTCTAATGGATAAAGTAGACAGCATGAAGAACAGATGGACAATGTAAGCAGAGAGATGAAAATCCTAAGAAAGAACCGAAAAGAAATACTAGAAATCAAAAACACTAACAGAAGTGAAGAATGCTTTTGGTGGCCTTATTAATAGACTGGACATGGCTGAGGAAACAATCTCTGAGCTTGAGGACATTTCAACAGAAAGCTCCAAAATTGAAAAGCAAAGAGAAAAAGAATTGAAAGAAAAGCAAAACAAAACCCCAAAGAAAACAAAACGAACCCCCCAGAAAAACAGAATAGAATACCCAAGGACTGTGGGACAACTATAAAAGATATAACATATTTCTGTGTAATGAAAATCACAGAAGGAGAAGAAAGAAAGAAAGGAACAGAGGAAATATATGAAACTATAATGACTGAGAATTTCTCCCAAATTAGTGTCAGACACCAAACCACAGATGAGGGAAGCTCAGACAACAATAAGCAGGATAAATGTCAAACAGAAAACAATTAAGTGTATCTTTTTCAAATTACAAAAAATCAAAGATAATGAAAAATAAATCTTCTGAAAGAAACCAATGGGAAAAACACATTACTTGTAGAGTAACAAAGATAAGAATGACATTTGACTTTAACTCACAAACCATAAAAGCAAGATTAGAAATAAATATTTAAAGTGTTGAGAAAAAAACCCAACCTAGAATTCTGTACCCTGTGAAATTAGACCTTCCTTGCAAGAACTATTAAAAGTTCTTTAGAGATAAGGAAAATAATGTAGGTCAGAAATTCAGATCTATGTAAAGAAGGAAAGGGCATCAAATAAGAAATAAGTGAAGCTTTTCCCCTATAACATGTGGTTCTGTGCTCAAGAACAAAGCATTGGTGTGATTCATCTCTTTCATGTGGATGTCCTAGCTCTGTTGCTACTGCTACTAAGACTGTCACTCCTGCCCTTATGCTGCAGCACAAATATGTTGAAATGAGAATGAAGATACTGGTTGTAGTATCTAAAGATAATTTCTTACAGGACAGCAACCAAAGAGATCCTTGTACAAATGGGAGATTCTAATTTTAGACTGCATACTACAGCTTACATAGGTAATAATAGTGAATATTCCCTTTTAAGTAAAACCTGAATGGTGTTTCCAAAAAATGAATAAATAAATAATGCCATTTCAAACACTGAGAACATCAGAACCTTATTAGTAATCTATGGAAAGATATGTAAGCCATCTATACGGATAATATAAAATATTATTGAAAGAAATTAAAGAACTAAGTAGAAGAATTAAATATATTCCAGGATTGATATATTTGATATTGTGAAGTCAATTCTTTCCAGACTGATCTATAGGTACAATGCAATCCCTCACAGAAATCCAAGAATAATGAAGAAATAAAGAGAAGTGTTTCTTAATAAAATCAAGCATAAAAAGATGTTACGTCTACCGATCTTATAATCATTTTAATTTTATGCAACGAGGTTGCAAAACTAGATAAAATCTAGTTCAAAACAAATTCCCAGGAAAACACTTTTACTCAAACTGATATTTGAAGAAATAAAAACTCTAGAAAATCCTTTATTTATTCAAGTTAAATTCAATTAGCATTGGTAGTTAGAGCTTCAGGTAAGGTCAACATAAGCACAATTGTATTTTTGCCATAATGAATCAGGGTATATACAGAGATGTTTTCTTTCCCATATTTACTACATAACTATGACTTACCCAACTTGAGTATCCAGAGTCCCTAGTGAAATACTACATGAGACATCTGAAGAAACATATCAGAAATATATCAGACGTGTCTCCTTTTGCCTCTCTTGATAAACTTCCTCACTTTATTTTTGGATATAGATTTTTATGGTCAAGTCAACGGATGAATCTGAATTAGGGATAAAGAAGGATCTATTGAAACGTGAGGTAAACATACGGCTTAAAAAATCTTGTGGAAATGCACACTGAAAAACAAGTTTGAGATGGCTCATTTCCTGCTTTCATGATGCCAGAAGAAAGGCTTAAGTTAGGTTGTAAGCAGATCGGATAGGGGGTCCTCAGAGAAAGAGAACCAGGCATGGCTTTCTTGACATAGGAGAAGTCATTTTTGACCTAAGTCATTTTGTGATCTAAGCCTGGCCACAATGCCTGCCTCTGAACAGGTCTCAATAACTAATGATCTTAAGGGAACAAAAGAATGTAGGAATAAATGATTGTTATCAGACAGGAGAAGTAACAATAGCAAAGATAAGGTATGTGTTGTAAAGACCCCCAGTTCTGTTTCAATGGTAGAGATTCACCTGAAGCGCTCAACCACCTGGATCAATTGGAACCTAAGTGATGAAGATACTGACCTTTTCTGACCCTCCTGACTTCACTCAACTAAATCTTGGACTCTGTTAACCTTGGCCCCAATTCTATGTTGAATTCTCCTCTGCTCAAGCCCCTTCATGCATATGCATGTACCCTTAGCTTAAAACTTCCCCAATTTTGCTGTTCTAAGAGACACCGCTTTGGGAAAGATCCCTGGTGTTCTTCTTACTTGCTGCAAGTAATAAATCCTTCCTTCTCCGGCTCTTCGGCTTGGTTTTGTCTATTGGTTCTACACTCACCAAGAGGTAAAACCAGTTTTGGGCTAATAAGGTTTTTACAGTTTGTTTCTTTGTTTGAGTTTAGGTGAATGAAGAGTGTGTAGTATGTTTGTGTGTTTGTGTGTGTGTATGTGATTGCAAAAGCCTAGAAAAGGTATGACTTCTGCTATGGTCTGAATGTTTGAGTCCTCCTAAAATTCCTACGTTGGAATCCTAATGTCTAATATGGATGGTAAAGACCATCCTGATGCGATCTTAGACAGAAATGAAAACCATGTTATTGGAAATTGGAGGAAAGGCAATCCTTATAAAGTGGAAATGTTAGGTAGTTAGTCAGACATTAGCAGCAACGAGGTGACAGTGGTGAAAAGACAAGGGGGGAGTAGTCAAGTTACACCCCAACCATCTGGGGACCCTCCCCTGACCCCATCCAGAAAGGGCAAAACTGTGGTCAGGTGGTGGGCAACTTTTCCTGTTAAATAGGGAGCACAGTACCAGGAGAGAATGTCCCTGGGCTGCGCATGCCCAGGCAGGACAAGCGTATAACCTATAATAAACCCAACCTCATTATACAATCATTATAATAAAATTTGCATGTGGTTTTGCCCCCCCCCCCCAGCAGGCAAGGGTAAGGGCATGCGCGATAATGAACTTGTTATGTAACTCAGGACTGTCAATCAAATAATGATCCTGTCATTCACCCCACCTCCTCACAGAACGCGCCTTATAAACACCTTTAAGCCTGTACAGGAGCGCTGGTTTCACTTCACAGAAACAGCCTGCTCTCCATCTGAGAGTGTAGCTATGCCTTAATAAACTTTGCTTTGCGCTTAAGCCTGAAGTGATAGTCGGCAATTCTTTGCCTGCTATAGCAAGGATGGAGATTGCTGGTCCGGGTTTTCCGTTGACCTCCTCAGTTGAAGCCATTTGATACAACGCATGCCAACCTGGTAAGAGCAAGAACTGGAACGAACTGTGTTCATGTCCTAAAGTTTTGTGAAAGGTAGAACTTGTTAATGATTAAATTGGATATTTGGCTGAAACTATTTCTAAACAGAGTTGAAGGTGTGGCTTGGCTTCTCTTGAATGCTCATAGTAAAATGCAAGAAGAGAGAAATGACTTGGAATTGCTAATCAGGAGGGAAGCAGAACTTATACATGGAAAATTCTTAGCCTATCCAAGTTGAAAAAATGAGAAAGCACATTGAAAAGAGAACAAAGCACATTGAAAAGGGTGTGATCAAGGGATTCTGATAAGGAGATTAGCATGGGTGTGAACCACAAATCTCATCAGCCCCTCCACAGGAAAACAGCCAATTTGAACTGAAGGGGAAGGAGACAGGAAGGAATGAGACAGTTGAAGGACTTCTTAGGCTTTACAGGATGGGACTATAGAGTGATTTGGCTGTGAATGTGCAATATTCTTCAAGATGAGGGAAGAAGGACCCCCAAAGGTGATTCAGAGGGGTTGCCCCCTCAGTTCCAATAGTGGGGCCATTGCATGGGTTTCAACAGGCCAGATGACCCCGCTCAAAGCCATGGGGTAGTTGGTTCCCCCCGAAGCTATGAGGGCCAGTGACCCGCCCAGCAGAACCAAAGGGGCATGGCTTCCCCCACTTAGATTTTGAACAAAAGAGCCACTTGGGGCTGCTAACATGCAACACACTGGGCAGGCTACGGTGAGGGTGTGGCTGCTGCAGAGTCCTTGCTACAGGGCAACTCCCAGGGGCACCGTGAGGGCAGAGGCACCATTGCAGTGTGAGTCCAGCCTGGAAGAGCCACAGGCATGTCACTCCAACCCACATGAGCTGCCTTGGGGACTGTTGTAGAGTCCTTGCTATAGGGCAACTCCTAGGGGCACCGTGAAGGCAGAGGCAGCATTGGAGTGTGAGTCCAGCCTGGAAAAGCCACAGGCATGTCACTCCAACCCACATGGGCTGCCTTGGGGACTCATGTCAGCTGTGCCCAACAAAGCCATGGGGGTGGGAAATACCCCAGTGTTTCCAGAAGGCAGGACACCTCCACACACACAGTGGGCCTGGCAGGCTGAGCATCAAGTTAAAGATTATTCATGAACCTTAAGATTAAATGTTGTTTGCCTGGTTGGGTTTTGGACTTGCTTAGGACCTGTCACCCCTTTCTTTCCTATTTCTCTCTTTTGGAATGGGAGTGTTTACCTTATGCCCGCCTCCCCACACAGAATTTATTTGATTTCACAGGTTCATGCTTGGAGTCTCACCGATATCTGATTTAGATGATATTTAAATGAGACTTTGGACTTAGACTTTTGAGTTGAGACTGGAATGAGTTAAGACTTTTGGGGTTATTCAGATGTAACGAATATATTCAGGATGTGAGAAGGCACGTGATCTTTTGCATGGCCATGGGTAAAACGCTGTTTGTGTCTCACCAAATTCGTATGTTGAAATCCTAATGCCCACTGTAATGATATAAGGAAGTAGGGGCCTTTGAGGGGTGCTTAACTCATGAAAGGAGTCCTCATAAATGGAATTAATGCCCTTATAAGAGACCCCCTAGAGCTCCCCAGTATTTCTGCCAGCCCCTTCTACTGTGTGAGGACACGCTGAGACGTTGGTAGTCTGCAGCCTGAAAGAAGGCCTTCACAGAATGCAACCATGCTGGCGTCTTAATCTTGAACTTCCCAGTCTCCAGAATTGTAAGAAATAAATTTGTGTTGTTTAAAAGCCTCGCAGTCTATGGTATTCTGTTAGAGCAGCCATAATGGACTAAGACAACTACTAAAGAAAGAAGAGGATACAATTTATCAGAATCAAATTTGTTCTCCTTGGTAGAAACCAAACAAATCTAAAATCTGGATTTGATCAAGGCTATTTTATAACATGTATTTTTAGTTCAATTTTTGTTGTTTTCAACTAGCCTACAAAATGCTGACACATTGCTTATCTCCGGAAAGTTTCCACCTCTGTTTTCCATTCCTAATAATGCAATCTCAAAATAATGCAATCTCAAAATACCAGTATATAAGGGCTTTTCTGTCATAGATGTGGAAGGCATCATTTTCAATTATGTGGAATATCATCAATGGAAATATTATGATTGGAAATATTCAATGTAGGGCTTATTCTTTAATTTATACATCCATTTGATTTGCCTTTTCTCTTAACATTATCTTGCCCCTGCTTACTGAGGTGGTCCTTATTTTTGCCATAGTGATAAGGATATGATAATGTATCTTAAGATATTATTATTAAGTTAATTTATATTTTCATTTTCATGAAAGCTGAGTTCTAATGCCCCTGTGTTCCCAGAATCACCATATTTATTGGTTCAAATAGTTGTATTTAATTCTAAGTTGTTTGTGTAACCCAGAGAACTTAAAAATTTTTATGCTATCTCTGAAATTCAGCATTTATTTTTATATTTAATTTTATATTTATCATATTAAATTATTATATTAAGAATTTTACATAGAGAAGAGTATGCTAGAAATGGAGGCCATGGGTACAGAGGAACTTACTAGTGGAAGATTACTATTTCAACGGATTTCCCTGTGACCTGAATTCAAACACAGTCAGCATGTTTTATTTAACTTCTGGGCAAGATTCTGTCACAATTAGTGCTCACCTTCAAGAAGACAAGTGAATAAACTTGAGCATCAGCACATCATTACCCACTGGGGAAGTGGTATTCCCTATTGCTCCTCTGGCCATCAAATGTAACTTCAGTCAAGTTTTACAGCGTCCCTCGAAACATCTATTCTGCCACCAGCATTTTGAATAGAGGGCTCAGTAGGTTATCTCATGTGATCATTAGAAATGCTAGCTGGGAGATTAGCAGAAAAAAAAACAAACCTGTTTTATATTGAAAAGACAAAGTTATTTCAAGTTTGGACATGCTAGTGAAATAACCTAACTAAGTGATTGTTGATGAAAATTAATCAGTCAGCCTAAGAAAGAAATGGAAAATTTTATTCAAGCCAAATTTGAGAATTATAACCCAGGAAGAGCATCTCAGAAAGCTCTGAGAACTGTTCTGCCCGTTAGAAGCCAAGGCACAGTTACATAAGTTTTTTGAGACAGAGGGCTGTACATCAAATGACGTATTATTGACAGTTTACATAATCCAGATCTAAGCATCATAATGGTGGGTTATGTGACCCCTTACAAGATCAAAAAGGAATGTTATCTTTTAAGCAGCTGTCTTGTTGATACTAGGAGAATGGTGCTCTTTACAGTTGACCAGGTATTTCTGCCAGTGGGAGAGGTCTGGCCGATGCATGATGCAGATACACAAAGCACAGTGAGGGGAGAGAGGAGACCAAAGGGCAGACAATAATTTTTATGTTTAAATTTTTCTTGCCTTGCCATAAAATATGACTTTTATTTCACAAGATGTTAATAGACAGCCAGGTAGAAGCATAGGAGATGAAAAGAAATGGATGGATTTGAAATGTGACTGGTAGGCAGAGCCATTAGAATTTGTACATGAGGACTGAGAGAATGGGAAGAGTCAAGATATTGCCAGAGATGTGGATTAAGCAAATGATGATTATAATTTGGAAAATAGTTAAGAAGTTCAATTATAAACATGTTGAATTCTTGACTGTAGTTATAGATTGGGGAGGGGGGTGAACCATCAACTTATAACCAGTCATTGAATCATGAGAGATGAAAAGATCAAATGATGCCCAGAAGTAAATAATCAGGATGCTGCTGAGAGCCTCCAATAATGTTCACCTCTGAGAAACACCAACAATTATAGTTTGTGAAATGGGAAGAAAATTATCTTCTGAGAAGTCTTGTTCTCTTTAATTTCATTTAAGAACAATTAATGAGGAACTATGCTGAGAAGTATCTATAGTGACAAAAGGAACAGAATCTAATCTTTCCCCTACAAGAAATTTATCATCCAATGAAGAAAATGCATTAAAACGTTAGAAATGATTTTTAATTTTATTTTTTCTTCCCAAAGAGAAAAAAGAATATTAATTTTATCAGAAAATCTAATTGGGTTGGTCACCCAA
Organism: Phocoena phocoena; assembly: GCF_963924675.1. Lineage (NCBI taxonomy): Eukaryota > Metazoa > Chordata > Mammalia > Artiodactyla > Phocoenidae > Phocoena > Phocoena phocoena. Next base: position 81,201,326 of record NC_089221.1, on the reverse strand, counting down.
GTATTATTTTTTATATATATATATATATATATATATATAATCTCCACACACACACAGACATATATATATATATATCCACACACACATATATATATATTTCTGCATTATAAGTTTTGTTAATAACAGATAGCTGTGGAAAATATAAATACAGGTAACTTAGAACATATATAGTACAATAAATAATATTTTAAATAAGTAGAAAATCAAAGTTTTAAATGTCATAAGTTCCTAATACATAACACTAAAATAAATATGGTGCTTTATCTTTACAAGTCTTGTAAGTTGCTCGGTGGAATTGGGTGTGGGAAAACAATGTGGCTCTTTGAAGTGGAAAGAGATAAGTTGGAAAGAAGGACATCATGTTGACTCTGAAGATGAATGATTGTAGCTCATTGTTCTATTTTTCTATTCTTTCTTTCTTTTTTTTTTTTAATGCATTGGCTTAAAATAGAAATCTAGCATTTGTTGTTTGGACAATTACCTCCTTATGTAAAGAAATTGCTCCTATAGTGCCACGTGAGAACAGATGCTACAAAATAGTATCCTCTTATACTCAGTTTTATAGTTGTTAATTTCAGTTCACTGCAAATGTTTCTCAATTCCACTTAAAGGAGATAACTGTGATGTGTGAAGCTTTCATTGTTATTAATTTATTTATTTTATAGCCTTGTCTCATATAACAATGTGATTTCTTTAGTCTTGATTCTCTATTTCTTTCTTTCAAAGTGTTTTATTATTTAAATATTCTCATTACTTAAGCCTTTCTCTTCTGTTCATTATTTGGATTCTCAAAACCAGCACTCTTATTCATGTTTGAAATGCTGTATTAAAAACTTTTGTCAAGAAAAGTCAACAATTTAGGGACAACAGCATTGTGCACACCAGTTAAGCAACACATACAGACAACTGGTGTAAGAGAAAGAAGGTAAATCAATCAAGTGTGTGTATGTGTCTGGGGAGGGTATATGTATGGGTCACTTCATTTAGCTTGAAGCAGTTTTTTGCTTTAAGCTGCTATATACGTTAGGGCCAAGCCAAATCACCTCATGAAATATCAGAAATGAGCTGATACATTTTCATGCTTTGACTGTTATATTCCCCTGTGAATCTACTGCATTTGAAAATGTGTGCACTGCTCTATAGATATGTATTACAATGAAAGAGACAAAATTATCCAACAGAATTGATGTCAGCAAGATCCTTGGATCTTAGATTTCCATTCTGAGGAGAGTGAGTTATATTTATGCTACTTGATTTGGAAAGAAATCTTACAATTCTTCCTATTTATAAAAGAATACATTCAGGCTGTGTCCAATATCAGATAGTAAAGTAAAGCAAGACAGAGAGAGAGTGAGAGAGACAAAATTACATAGCAGTTTAATGTTAATAACTACCACAGACTATCTTGGAATAAAAAAAACCAAAAAAACATAATCTTTTCATAACCTCTTGTTTTCTACTTATAAAACTAGAAGATGTTTCTTCTGGGCATGGCTTTCAACATAGGTGTTCTGATAAAGCCTAGCCTGTCTTCCAGAAGATACACATCTAAATATTGTCATCTTTAGATTTGATAAGGGTCTCAATTTTATTTACAGGAGACAGCTATTGTGGTAAAAGTTAAAAAAAAAAAGATGAAGGAAGGAAGGAAGGAAAGGAAGAAAATTAATAATTTTATTTTCAGTTCTCTTTTCTTTGTCTCAATATTATTTTCTCGATATGCATTTATTTACAAATATGTCTATTCCTCCACCAGTTCCCTAATGTATTGTCTTTTCTTCTAGTACATCTGATGTGGATTTACACAAAGTAGTCATTTCGAATAAAAGGCAGCTCTAACTGCCATACTTACTTTGCAAAAGATAAGATTTAGAGAGAAGTAGCAAACTGGGGACAAAAATACGGATGTTGCTCTAAAAATTGAGCTTTCCCATGCTTTAAAGGATTTGGTCACAGGAAACTAATCCTAGACTGAGATGAAGTTGCAAGAACTAAAGGACAGAGGTTCTGATAAAAAGTTTTAAAAATCACTGGTAAAGGAAATGTGTTCAAATTCTTCATTCCTATCTACCAGTCACAGTATTTTTTAAACCCAGTTTCTGTGTTCTTAAAAGACCCAAAAGCTAATTTACTATTATAGATTCATAGATGTTGTCTTATTCATGCTATAGGAAAGTCTTACTGGTCATTCCATATATTTTATTCCTGAATTGCTAAAAGAAAATGTTGAACTCTTTCATATTAAAAGAAATACAAAAATAATTTCATTAAAATACTTTGTTCTAAAGCAACCTAAAATATCAATGAATATGTTTTTCCTCATTTCATTAAATTCATGAACAACTGCAATGCTGCTAAGTTAATAAGACAGCTACTCAGGATAAAAATGTGGATAAGATCATTTAATCCAAAAGCAAACAGTTTATCATTGAGTTTAAAAACACAACTGAGGAGAGTACTTTTCAGACCCTAGATGTCCAATTGAGAACGCCCACCCTTAAGTTTCAAAATGATATCTTAAGTACATATTAATTTTAAAAACAATTATTTAAGAAACATAATACCAGACATAAAAGCTGACCTAAGATATTTGCAAGACAATCTAATTCCTTACTTCAGATCCTGTTCCCTCTGTTTCTCCTGTATCTGTGAAGGCAAAATAAAGATCTTCTCCTAAACCTCTTCTGGACCAGTGATCAGTTTGAGAATACAGGAAAAAAAAAAAAAACAAAGGAAAAAAACCATACACATACATCTACAAAATTTGCATGCAATTTAAAGGTTTCATATATACTACACCAAAGGCCATCTGTATTCTACATGGTTTCATGGACCCAAGTTAAGAATCCTTGGCCTAAAACAATGTTTTATCAGCATATAGGCTTTTCTAAACCTCCTAACACCATCATTAAGGCTTCTTAAAATGACAAACACCAGTAGGTGCTCATCAAATATTAGTGGTTAATGATGATAAACATATGTTCCTTCCCCTCATACATGTGATAATTTGAAATCATCTGTCATGTGAATTTTCTGCCAGAAACGTTCAGTCCACATCTCCTATTTCCCATGATATTGAAAGCAAAGCAGTTTTAGAGGCTGAACCAATCTTTCAATAACTAGGGACTAACAAAATCGAAGTAACCTAAAGAAGTTCATGAGAAAACCAAGATGTCCCAATTCTACACAACTTTGTTCTATAGGCTCAAAGCCTCAGAAGATCAATAAGCTTAGGTAACAACAAGCAAAAATTACAGGCAATTATGTTGGAATCTACTCATAATGAGAAATGATGCCCTTCTGGGGGTGGAAGCAATTACCAACTCTCATCATTATTCATTTCTCCTCTCCTTGCTGGATACCCAGAAGAAAAAAATTTCTACCCTGCTTACAATTAGTCAGGGTAACGTGACTAGTTCCAGTCGATGGAGTATAAATAAAAGTCACAAGTGTCACTTTTTGGCTAAGACACTGAAAAGCCCCTGATCTACCCTCTATCTTGTTCAAACCATGACTGTGACCCTTAAGATCAAACCACAAGGTAAGATCCTAAAAAAACACTTGTAAGGGAGCTCCCCTGGAGAAATAAACTTAGGCTACTACTATTCCAGGGCTTATTTGCTGGCTAAGAATGGCTTAGCCTAATCTGACTAACACCCCAGGCCAGATGACATTTTGATTTTTTAAATTAAAATACAATGGGTAATAGAAATGCTGGGAAATCATGTGATAGAAATTGGTCAAAGGATTTTGAACATCTTTTTGTCACCCCCACCATTCACACATTATACTTAAATACACTGACATTGCTTTCAGCTCTCTGTAAAACAATGGAAAATATCAAATTCCAAGTGGATGTGGAACGCAAAGAGGCACTTCAGCGCTCCTGTTTGGGGTAATTTGTATGGAAACTGTGTAGTTTGTGTGCCAACTGGCTACAGCTGAACATTTGCTACAAATTCTTAGACCATCTAACTCCACAAAATGTAACAATTAACTGTTTCCCTCCTATCATCTTTCTCTGATATGATTGAGAATGTATTGTATGTGGTTGGTGACAAAATCCATCTGAACAAGGCAAAGTTTAATACCTTTGAAGTAAAGGGAAAATATACTCTCTTCTCTAAGTAGACTGTAAAGATGTATACTCTATAGGGAGAGGCAGCAGGTTTCCTAAACAAAAGAATACAAACTATTCATCCTTATCCAGTGCTAATAGATAAACATCTTATAGAACAAAACTGCAGCTATTTCTGGCAAATGTTCCTTCGAATAAACACATTATAAATATCCACTATTTTCATCAGTAGAAAACATTGCTAATGGCAAATGCCAGGAGATTCATGCCCCGAATTGCAGGATGTGTGGATTTTTCCAGAATCCTTCTTAAAATCAATCACTTAATTGTCACAGGTCACTTGAACCCAAAGTTACTTTTAAACCAATGCTCAGCATACCTTCTGTGATATTAAGTAATATGCACATCCAGCAAGAAAGCTTAACACCCTTCATAAGCAGGATAATAAAGGCAATAATTGTTAATAGAACACCTGCAATGACCTGATGTTGAGCCCATAAACACCTACACATTGACTGTCTCAATTGCACTTAGATGAATCTCAGAAGGTGGCAGACCATTTTTTAGAGCAAACTGGCATTCAATTATGGTGTTCACTTAATTAACTATAGTATTCACAAGGTCAGTTTGCTCTCTATACACAAGATATTACATCTAACTTATCCAAAGGAGACAAAGTAGTGTCCCTGTCTTTCTGTCATTAGAGACTGAAATCAGCTTAGCATCTTGTGTAACAATACTTGCAGATAAAGATGCACTGTTCAGCCGAACAGGAATATGCAACAATATTCTAATTGCAGAACAATATACTTTGAATTGAGAGGCATTAATTCATCTCCTCAGTATACTGGGGAAAGACACAGATGGCAATTCTCCTACCACCCAATAGGAAAGCAAAGGCACTGAGGGCAGTAAACTCAGATGACAGAACAAATGAAAACAAGAACTTACACATTTTCTGTTGCTGTCATATGCATTCTATTTTTAACCCAGGTAAAACAAGTCTAAGTTTAGGTGTAAGGAAAGTTCAAAAATTGTCAAATGTTATCAAAGCACATAAACTCATACAAAACACTGTAACCTTAGATTGGGATTGACATATATACACTAATATGTATAAACTAGATAACTAATAAGAACCTGCTGTATAAAAAAATTAAATTAAATTTAAAAAAAACCTTGCACACACACACATAAACACACACACACACAACTCCCTAAGCAACTATGAATGATTTCCCTCCCTCCCTTCCTTTCTTTCTTTCTTTTTCTTTTCTTCCTTCCTTTCTTTCTTTTCTTTCCTTCCTTCCCTCCCTCCCTCCCTCCCTTCCTTCCATTACTTCTCAAAGGAGCTGCTCATATCTCTTCCTTTCTTGCCTCCCTCTCCTGCATCTAAAAATCTCTCCTTTATCTACTAGACTGTTCTCTCCTCACATCCCTAACTCAATGGCTATCTCCCATCTCAAGTCCTTTCTTTCCAAGTGTTTCTATTTTTTCCAGGCATATACTTTTTACCTATCATTGCACCAAAAGTAAATAATTTTTCTTAGGCAGCAGGTATGTGTGTGTGGAATTGGCTAGAAAAGGAGAAAAATAAATATGTGAAAGCTCATAGCTTAATAGAGATTTTCTTCTTATCATATCTGTATTTATGCATACATACATAGCTCTTTTATTTTACCAAATTTAGCCTTGAAGACTAAATTCTCATGAGATGGTGAGACTTGAGTTAATATTTTTCACTTAAGCCATTAATTTTACCTCTTCTTTTACTTTGGAACTCGGTGTCTCAAAATATCGTTAAATCTATTCTGCCAGAAGTTTTCTACTTCAAACATCCCCAAATCCAAAAGTGCAAACTCCAGAGATCTCAAAAAGTATAAACTGACTAAGGTAACATTTGTGTAACTTACTTGTTGGACAGACAACTTGAGTGGGAATAAAACCTGTCAACACAGAAAGTCTACCACCTATTAAAGTGAACTTTGTCTCTTTTAGATTTAGTTTACTTGTTTGTAAAATGGACACAACCATAACTATTTTAACACCTTCAATAATTTACAATTAAGTGTTATATATGAAATCACTCGAGAATTGCAAAATTCCAACCCAATGAGAGTATTTATGTTGCCCTAAATCACCTAGCCAGATGGTGTTGAATGGGATTTTTCTGGAAACCAGATCTTTCCATTGCTTTCCAGGTATCCTCTTATGCATATTTTTGGTATTTGCTCAATCATTCTATATGATTACTTAAAGCCATGAGTAAATAATTAATAGACTCTAGAATTAGACTAAGCTCAAATTCTGGGTTCTGCCACTTACTACTTACAGACTTAGGGGATGTCATTTAATCTTTTATGCCTCTGAATCCACATGTGTAAAATGAAGATAAACTAGTCCCTAACTTAAGGTGTTTAAAAGGGTAAAGTAATCCCTGGTGGCACATGGAAAGTGTTATATAAATTACTAGAAAGAAAAAAGAGAATATTTACATTATCAGGTATTCTATGTCTTGGAGTCTATGAGAAAAGTCAAAAGCCTCAGATTACTGAAAATATTACTTACATTGCCAATTCAAACTTCATGTGTTTGCAAATAAGAAAATATTTTCCAATATATTAATGTTGATTTTATAATATTGGTTATACTTCGTTATATATAAGCATCATCATTTAGTGAAAGGAACACAATATGTGGGAACAGATACACTGGGGTTGAAATCTGCTTGTCTTTAAGCCAGTTAACTAACATCTCTTTGCCTTATTTTTTTTGTCATGTGTAAAATAATAACAACATGATTCTTAAGATTTTTGTGACATTTAATATAAAGTTCTTCACCCTGTGCCTGGTAAATGGGTTGTAAGAAACACATATTAGTTACCTTCTCCTGTTGATGGTGTGTGTGTGTGTGTGTGTGTGTGTGTGTGTGTGTGTGTTCTTTCTAATAATATTTATTACATATCAGGGGCCTAGGGACTTCAGATTCAACTTCGAAATTTCAACTGAGGAACCCAATCTACAGTCTTAAGAAATTCATATTCTTAAGAAATGACACTTTAAAGAAGTGGTCCATAATCTATGGCCCTGGACCTCTGTGGTAGCACAAGATTATTTCTACAAAACCACATGTACACTCAGCCTGGTCTGCTGATTACATAAACAATGCAACATACACAGGAGTTAACACAGCATAAAAAATCATTTAGAAACATGGCTTTTTTTTTTTTTTGCTATCATACATTGTTTCAGGAGATAATAATTGTGTATCTTAGGAGATAATAAAATTGTCTATTATCCTAACAGACAGTCCCTCTCCTAAAAACCTGGAAACCACTAGTCAAAGGACACAAACTAAAACATTTTAAAGTTATTTTAAATCTCTGATTCAAAGCAGGGCTCTTATTTTAACTGTCCATCTTCCCCCACAATCTGGTTATTTTTATAGTTTCTTCTTTATGCTCCAATTTTATAGTGTGACTGCTCATGCATATTTGTTCCAGGGCTAGATTTCTAATATGCATGGAATCATACACTCTCAGAGTTAAAAACGACCTTAAAGTTACCTCATCCAATCGTCCATCAGATGCATGAATTATTCCTACTTATGTCTACATCCACTCTCGTGGTGTTTAAATACACCCTAGACATTAGCCGTATAGCCAAATATTTAGCTTGACTCTAAATGGAATTCTTAATTCATCACCACTTTTAAATCTTCCCACTTGTAACAAAAATCTCAGTGAAAGTGTATTTAACTACTACTTTCACAAGATGACTGATTCTCTATAATATATATTGAGCTAGCTCATCATCAGTACCCAACTCACTCTCATGTATTAAATTAGATGCTTAGCGAGCTCCATTAACTGTTTCAGACCACTAGGGCATTAGTGTACTAAGTGCAGTACCTGTAGTAAAGTTATGTACCAGAGTGAGGCATGAATAATAGCTTGACAAGATGTCAAATATACAGAGCCAGAAATAAATGACCTTTATAAGAATGGTGCTTTTTAGCACATGTTAAATACAAAAAGAAACACATTATTAAATACTATGAGCCACCAAATTTAAATCTATACAGGCACTCTTTGAAGCATCATATTTAGAGAGAGTTGTATTGCCTGTTACAGACCTCATATTGACAGAGAGATATTGTGATAATGACGGGCATTAAAATAACTGCCTATTCAGACTTAAAATGATAGCATTAAATTTGTGTTGATTAACCGTTAACTTCCTTTTTAAGATTTCAGTGATACAAAATGAAAAGTACTGAACTTAAAATTTCTCCTTCTTTCTCTCCTTTTCTTGTTTTTCTTTCCCTTAAGAGTCATATGCTATTTAGACAGCTTTACAACTGACATTAAAATAATACATGATTAAAGTATTCATTGTACTTACATGGAAGAGACGCTTTTCTATTAATTTTGGATATCAAAATAAAGAACATTGTTTTTCATAATACCTTTTTCCTCACGTTTTACATTCATTGCTGAATGAATGAAAATTGAGGGTACTCTACATAGTCTAGCATCAATTTAGACACTAAGAATGAGTTGAAAAGTTACTTTCTGCGTAAATTTTAATTTCCTGGTTCCTGTGAAATGAATTGATTTCTACCTTCTTTAAATACACAAAACAGCAGTCACTTACTCAGATAGATTATCAGCATCAGAACACTCTAGAAGATACCCGAATTGTAATAACTGTAAGAGATGTAAGGGATGCACAAAGTCCTGATAGAATTTATCATCTGAAATACCTCATATTAGTTTTCTACTGCTGCCTTTGCAAATTGTCACAAATTTAGCAGCTTGAACAAAAAATGTATGATCTTTCAGCTCTGCAGGTCAGAAGTCTTACGGGTCTCACTGGGCTACAATTGAGGTGTCTGTAAGCTGCCTTCATTCATCTCCTGGATGCTCAAGGGTAGTATTTATTTCCTGATTGATTACATTGTTAACAGAATTCAGTTCCTTAAGATCGTAGGACCAAGGTCCCCATTTTCTTGCTGGCTCTTGTCTTGGGACCTTTCCCAGAGCCTAGAAGTTGCTGCATCCCTTGGCTCAAGGCCTTCTGCCTCCATTTTCAAAGCCAGCAATACCATGTTCCTCTCATGCTTTGAATCTCCATTCCTTCTTTTCTGTCTCATCTCTTTTACCCAGATAGCAATGTTTCTTGATTTTAAGGATTCATGCGATTATACTGGGGCCACTGGATAATTCAGGATAATTACCACATTGCAAGATCTATACTCTTAATCACATCTGCAAAGTCCCTTTTGCCTATAAGGTAACATGGGATTCACAGGTTTCAATGATTTGGCTGTGGACATACAAATTGGACATTATTCTGGCTACCATGTATCCTAAGAGGGTAGTTTGAAGTTGTTGAACATTCTAGAACCATTAACACTGGGGAAGAAAAATCTAGAATCAAAGACTTTACTCCAAATTTCTTTGTATGAGAATAAAAGAACTTGAGTTAATAGTAGTTGTGTGATTTAGAACACCTCTGTACATAAAATGAAATGGATAATTGAGGTATTATTAGAGTAAAACAAACCAAAACAGTCAACTATATTTTGTCTAATTTTGAAAAATTGAAAGCGGTCTTGAGTATTTTCGGCAGACAGCTATTGATTTTGCCATCAAGCATCTTTTCACCCTACTAGTAACTATGCTTTAGCTTTCCTCTGGGGACCTAAGCTCTTTCTTCACTCTCAATTCCAGTGTTAGCAAGTAAAGTAGAGCCCAGGGATGGAGCATTTGACTAGGCCTGAACAATTTAGCACAGTGTATTTCCTTAGCCTCTTAGCTTAGTTTATCTATTAGGAGTTCTAAACAAACTTTAAAGAGCAGGTATTTTGAACAATATATAGATTTTTTCCCTGATCCCTTAGAAAACTGAAATATACCCCAACTTCTTTTAAGAAGTCACATAACCTTAACACCAAAACCTGATGAAGATATCACCAAAAATGATTATAAACATGGATGCAAAAATCCAAGTGAAATATTAGCAAATTAAATCAAGCGGTATATTAATATAACACAACTTAATAGAGTTAATTGAGAAATGGGAAGATAACATTAAGAAATGTCTCGGCATAATTGTTCTAACAAAAATCTATTTTCACCTAACTGCAAAGTCCTGGAATACATTTGCTTTGGCATAGGGATCATTGGAACTAAAATTGTTTCATCTGTATGTGAATTTTAAGTAAGTTTTTAAGTGAAGTAAAATATATTTAAGTGAAAGCCCAATAATGTTTAGTGAAAATGTTGATGAAATGTCACAAAGTGAATGCTCAGACATAACAAGCTCAGATATCCAAAAGCAGTACATTATCGGCACCCCAGAAACCCCCTCCCTGACACCAGGCAGACCCCTCACCATGTAAACTGTATCCTAACATCATAGATTAGCAGCAAGTAAAAAGCTTGTAGAAATGCCCTCTGATTTATCTTTCTCCAGAGAGGATTCACCCTTCTTCTCATTATGTAATCAATGCTGACTTCAGGATTTTGGTTGAGCTCCTTCTACTTACCAGAAAATTACTGTTCTTAAGGCTTTATCCCCCAGGGTTCTTCACTTCCTTGGTATGTTTATCCGTGCTCTTCTCCCAGGTACACCCTGAACTCTCCTCCTTGTCTCCACAGCACAGAGAGCTACCAAATCACCATTGCTACTTGTAGGGTCTGTGTTTTCATAGCCCTCCCAAGAAAGCTTCAAACACAGGCAAATCCCTTCAAAAAAAATCCTTCATGTGTTTGATGACTCTCAAGTCCAATTTGATCACTCCAGCCATGCAAGACTATAAAAACACCACCACCAACAACAAAACTCTACTTGTTTCTATGACTTCAAACTGTGATCTTGTCTCCTAGGAAAAAGCCAAGATTCTCAGCCTCTTGATGGCACCCAGAATCAGGTATGCCACTAGCAAAAAAGTGGCTGCAAATTATCAGCTCAAAACCCTGTGGTTCTCTACACCCTAGAATCTTAAATTAACAATTCTTATTCCCCTTACTTCAGGAGCATTCTGATCTTTTCAACAATTTTTTTTTTTGGTGGGGGAGGCAGGAACATTTTCTGTCATGAATATCTCTACCCTTCACCAAAGTGGAAATCTGTAAAGATATATTTTAATTTATGTAAATGATATTGTGCCATTTAACTAAGTTTATTCCTTACTACTTTGCCCATAGGATGTTTTTAAAGATGTATTAATGATGCCTAAGGTGCATCTAGTTTTTTATTTGACTGCTCTATACCAGTTCATGTATGCATCCCTTTCCTTAATGAAGGATAACTTAAGTGTTAGTCCTCCTTGATACACCTCTTTATGGATCAATTTTTGATATACTTTGTGTTTATAGTCAAGGGTAGAATTGCTGGTTCATTAACAAATGCTGGTTTATTTATAAACATTCATCTTATTCTGTTATTTTCTATGACTATTATTGACTTTTATGCTGCTCTTGTATCTGGCAAACTTGCTGCAACTTTTTACTCGTTCTAATTTTTTCTGGTACTGTGACTACTCTATGATAATGCTCATTTCATCCACAGACATGGAAAAGTATTGTCCCTCTCCTTTCATATCTCATATTCTTATTCTTATTTTATTTATTTATTAAGTCAGAGCTTTCAGTTTTTCATTTATAAACTAGAAGTAATACCATGTATTCTTTTCCTTTTGCCAAATATATTAACATTTTCCCCAAAGTATAATATTTAGTTATTAGTTTAGATAGGCTTTATCAAAGTAAGGAAATTTCCTTCCATTTCTAATACGAGACTTCTTCATCATAACTACTTTTTGACTTTATCATATGTCTTCTCCATTATTTTAGATAATCAGATAATTTATTTCTCTTTCAGCCTATCACTGAGGTAGATTATACCAACAGATTTTCTGATATTAAGTCAACCTCACTTCTACTTGATCATGATGTATTATTATTTTCATTACACTGTTGTTTCTAGTTTGAATTTATTTAAGATTTCTAAAGGAAAGAAAATATTTTTGTAAGTGAATGGTCCTATAACTCTTTTATTTATACTACCTTTATCTGGCTTTAGAAAGCAGTTGTTTTATTCAGAAATTGGCTTTGAAACATTTTCTTCCATTTTTATTTTCTAAAATTACATGTATTGTATAAGGGTTATCTCAAATGTTGAAAGTTTGGTAGAAGGCACCTGTCAAACCATCTGAATTTGAGGGAGTTTTGTTGGGGGTATTTTAATTTTTCATTCAATTTCTTCAAGGTTCTTTCTTTATTCAAGGTTACTACTTTTCCTTACAACATAGTAGAATCTATCTGGCTAGATTTTCCTTGGCCATCTTCCTTTTCAGTGTATGTATTGAATTTTTCCTTCAAAAATTCTTAACTTAGAGTTAAAAAATATTTTGTACTCTATTTGCTTCTCCCTAAGAGACTTAATACATTTCACAGAGGATTTCTTTAACAAAAATCAATAAGAGCCAACTCTTCAATCTCTTTGTTTTGTCTTCTTCCTTCTGATTCCTTAATACTCATAACTGACTTTTTCTTTTTCCTGTTAGGGCTTTTCATTTCTTCAGCACTGGGTCAGTCTGTTTCTCAAATGGGAGCCAGAGAATGAAAGAAAGTGCAGCAGTCTCTGCTCTAGAAGGCTGATGGTGACAAAAGCAACACAAAACAAAAACAGTAAAGTCAAATTTCTGGGCTGAGGGATGAGGAGGGAGCATCTGTGCTTCCAGATTCCCAGGCTGCAGGTGGGAACTCTCACCCAGCCTCACGGTAATTCTCTCCATTTCTAACAGAACTGGCACTGAACAGAATGAGGCACTTCAAGGTGATTTGGTTTCATTTTTTTGTTTTGTTTGTTTATCTAGGCATTTTGTTTCATTAGTTGGTTGACTTTCAACGCAAGCAGAGAGGCAAGGCAAGTCCTACTACTGGCCACTTTTACCTTGACTCTCCCAGCCATCCAGGAGCAGGAACTGCCGGATTTGGATAGTGAACTAAATCTGATAGTCGTTGACCTAGAATCTGCAACTTACCTGCTCTGGCTTTTATTCTCACTACAGGGAAGTTGAGAAGAGGGAGGGAGAAGCAGACATGCTCAAGGTGCCACTGTTCTTAAATATTTCTAATTTCTGTTTTCTTTTTTCCTAAAAATAGTCACTATAGTCTTAAGTATATGCAAATAACACAAAATAAAGCCATAACAAGATCATGAGATGATAAACCGTGAAACATACATTTTGTTTCCACATGTGTCCCTCATCCTCCAGTTCACACTCATCATATACTAATGCTGTAATAGTCACTTGTGTACACTTCCAGAGACATTCCATGCATAGGGGCACCTACATATATACTTTGAATCATACATTTTAGCATATTATTGTCAGTTATCTGGCCCTTGTCTTTTTTCTATTTACTGTGTCAAGTTCCCACTCATATCTGTAAATTACCTATTTTTTTTAAACAGCCACATAGTATGTATCCAGTTGCATGAACACCCCATAATTTTTTTCAGTCTTTTACTAACAGACATTTAAGTTGTTTTAAACTTACAAATATACTGCAATGAGTATTACTGTAATAAATATTTGTGTATATGTAAAACTGTATTTCTAGTATAAGTTCCTAGAAGGAGATTTGAGGGGTCAAGTGGTATATAAATTATAATAGTTATAGCCAAATTTTTCTACATAAATATTATGTCAATTTACACTTTACCAACTAAATATGAGAGCACTGCTTTCTTTAATCACCAGCAACAAACAAAGGTGACATCTAATGCTTGGATATTTGCCAATTTGATAAATAAAAATGATTTTATATTCAATTTTTTTAATATGAGTGAGAATGTTTTAAATCAGATTTTTTAAGGTATAATTTACACAGAGTAAAACCCACACTTTGGATTTTAGGATATACCGTTCTATGAGTTTTCACAAATGTATAAATTTGTGTAATAACCACTACAATCAAGATGTAAAACATTTCTATCACCTCAAAACTTTTCTTTGTGCTACTATGTCTCCCATCTCCAATCCCTGGAAACCACTGATCTGATTTCGCTCCCTATAATTTTGTCTTTTCCATAATGTCACATAAATTGAACCATAGAATATGTAGCCTGTTCTGTCTGGGGTCTTTCTTTTAGCTTGATTCTTTTACGATATCTATGCTACTTACATGTATCAGTTTGTAGTTCCTTTTCTATGCTACTTACATGTATCAGTTTGTAGTTCCTTTTTTTTTTTTTTTTTTGTATGATGTACCACAATGTTTATCCATTTGATAAAAAGTTGATGGACATTCAGATTCTTTTGAGTTTTGGGTGATTAAGAAAAAAATCTACTAAATGCTTACATTTGAGGTATTAGGAGAGATATATCTATTTTCCTTTGGCTAAATAATAGGGCAATTGCTTAGTTTAATGATAATGTATGTTTAATTTTAAAAGAAAACACCAAAATGTTTTTCTAAGTGGCTCTAGCATTTTTCATGCTCACTAGCAATGTATGAGAGTTTCAGTTGCTTCCAATCATTATTAGCACTTGGTATTGTCAATTTTATTTTTTCAACTCATTCTAATAGGCATTTAGTGGCATCTCAAGTGGTTTCAATTTGCATTATGCTAATGAAAAATGATATTGTGCATCTTTTCATATGTTTATTTACCATGTATATCTCCATTTTCTTAAAGAGTTTATTCAAATCTTTTACCGCCTTTCTTTTTATTGGGTTATTTGTTTATTATTATTGAATTGAGAGGGCTGTTTAAAATATTTTCTGGATACTAATCTTTTATCAGTTATGCGTTTTTCAAATATTTTCTCCTAGAAGTGGCATGTTTTTTAAATATCTTTAATGTCTTTCAAAGAGTAGACATTTTTAGTATTAATGCAGTCCGTTTACTAATGTTTATTTTAACATTCACGCTCTTTTGGCATATCTGAGAAATCTGTGCCTAACACAAATTCAGTGAGATTTTCTCTTCTAGATTCTTCTATAAGATTTATAATTTTAGTTTTTACATTTATGTGTATGTTTGATTTATATATGGATGTATAATTTTTCTAGTACTGTATGTTGAAAAGACCATCATTACTCAGTTGAATTTCCTCAGAGCATTTGTGTAACTCAGTTGACCATATATGTATGGATATATTTCTGAACTCTGTTTTATTCCATTCATCTGCATGTTTATCCTTACACAAATATAACTGTATCTGTATCATGATTACTACAACTTCAGAGTAAGTCTGGAAATGAGGTAGTGTGAATGATCACTAGCAGTTCTCTTTCAAAACTGCGCTGGCTGTTCTAGATCCTTTAATTTCCCATTTACATTTTAGAATTGAACTGTCAAATTTTAAAATAAATGCTGGAATTGTCACTGGGATTGTATTCATAGATCAATCAGGGAGAATTAACATTTTAACAGTAATGAGCCTTCCAAGTTCATGAACATGCCTACTCTGAGGGCAGAAGGTTTTTGCTTCTGCCCCTCCTCTGGCAGCAATGGATCTTTGCCTTTAGCATGGGTCTAAGACAGTTTCCTATCCCTCCACCAAAGGCAGAAAGATTTTGCCTCTACCTCCAGAAGCAATGGAGTTTTGCTTGGGCCCTGCTTTGTAAGACAGAAAAGTTTAGGGAAATGGACAGGGATTATTTTCTGTATCCCGCCAGCTACCAATCATGCTCCAGCTGGGTATGTAATTTGTGACTCCCAGTGCAAACTAAACACCTAGGGCCCCTTGTTCAAAAACTATTAATAATTTCAAGAGGGTGACAGCAGAGCATTAAACTAGATGCAGAGCTCTTCTAAATGTGAGGCCTATGTGACTGTATAGGCTGCATATCCATGACCTTGCTTACTTGTCTCTTCCACACACAAAAATGGCTCTTGGAAAAATGCTTGCAAGTGAATGCCAACTTCCCTTGTGACTGGGAACTCTAGAAATCCCACATTAATATGCCAGCCTGTACTTGGCCTCTAAGAATTTGTTAAAATTTTAACTGATTTCTTCTTAGCTTCTTTCGTGGTAACCACCTATTTCTCCTTGTGTACTGTGAAAGATAAAGAATAAGTTCCAATCTTCCTCACAGGGGCTTGTTAGTCTTAGGGATTCAGTATACGTTGTTGCCTCCTGACTTCATTTGTCCTTATTTAGCAAAAGATAGGGAAAATTTAAACCAAGAACTTATGGCACTATTTTATCTCAGATTTACCAATGAGTAAATACTGTCCTCAAGCAAATTTTTGAACTAGTTGTTTAGGTAATGCCTTTTAGATTTCCAGGTGTGCTAACATATTATCTCCAAATAATGATGGCATTAATTTCTTCATTGCAATTTTTATCATTTTGACCTATTTTCCTTCTTTAATTGGATTGCTTAGTGCCTGCAAAACAATTCTAAATGGTGGTAAAAATGTAAATTGTGTTAGTTGCTTGTATTTGTGATTGTTTTCATATTCTCACTTACTATGTTCTAATATTTATGATTTATACATTTTTCTCCTTGTTTTCTGAGCTCATATTTCAGTTAATTAAAAGAACCAATTTTATATTGATTTACTGATCCTGCCATTTTAATTCTAGCCTATTAATTTCCATTTGATCTTTGCCATATCTTTTTGTCCTCAGACTCTCCCTAAACTGATTGTTTCTTTTATATAACACTTATGTTGAATTCTAAATTCATTTATTTTCATTCTTACTACTGCTTAAATGGAATTTTCTAGGCCTTTAAAATAGTAGTATTTCCATTTCCATTAATATCTTTATCTTTAGAAATTTTATTTCATCTGGATATTCTAAAACAAAATTTTTGTGTATACTGAAATTTTGATTCTTTGTTTCAAGGAATATTTTTTTTTCCTAACTTAGAGTTAATTTCAATCATTTTCACTTCAGAAACAGAAAATACTTTTTATACTATTTCCATGTTTAAAATTGATATTTTCCTAAATTATGATCAAGTTTTGTGTCTGTTCCTTGAACGTTTGGGGGTAAAAGTGTTTTATTCTCTGCCTTCAGAATATAGAATTCAATATGTTAAAAATGAGTTCTACCTTGTTGTTATTCATCTTTTATATTATTACTTACTTTTTGTCTATTTAAATTGTCATTTATTGAAAGAAGTGAATTAAAGTCTTCTCATATTATTGTTTTGCTGCCTTCTTCAGCTTTAGATTTTCTTCATAACACTATTAATTACCCATGATTATTTTCTATTTCACCAGTAAGGATATTAGCTACATGAAGAAAAAGAAAGGGTTTTTTTGTTTCTTTATTTTCTTTTTTATTTGTTTATTTATAATCTGGAAGCCTAGAAGATTGGCTGATATATAAAAGATGCTCAGTAAGTGAACAAATAATATGATATTATTTGGAGCACAAATATACATGATAGATACATCATCATTTGGGTTTATATAATGTACTGTTATCATTGTTCCTTTTAAACTTTTGCTCTTAATTCAGTTTAATCCATTATTAAGAATATGACCCCTAATTTCCTTGAATTGGCATTTTTCTTGTCTACTTTTTATTTAGTTTCGCTCTTTGATTTTCTTATTTTACTATAGACATGTTGCTTGCAAATAAGTAGTTGAGTTTTGATTTATCTCTATCAATGTGGCTGCTTTTACACCTTTTATACATACTGATTTGAATGAGATTGTTCTGTCAACTGATGCTATATTATCCTTAATGTTTTTGTGATTCTCTTCTATTTTATCATTTATTATATGATCTAATTTTTCTTTTTATATTAATTGTTTCTTCTAATGGTTTACATGTTTGCAATCTTATATTCTTCTGGGTACAATCTATTACTTTTATGTTTACAATAGCAAATATTGAAGAAATATTTCATAAATATCAGATTATCCTTAAGAGATAGTATTTTCATTTTGACCCTCACAAAATTAGAGATCATTAGATTTGGAAGGAACATCAATCCAACCACCTGTCTAGTGAAAGAATTATTTCCACATCACCCTTGACAAATGCACATACAGCCCTAGATTAAATGCCCCCACCAGCACAAATATCTCAGCATTCTGAGAGAGCCCATTCTTAATGTTGAGGAGTTCCAATGTTTATTGTGTGATTTCATCTATTAAGACAAATTCTGCTCAAGTAATTTCAGCTTCTCATCCTAGTTCTTATTCCTATCACATGCTCAAATAACTAGCTCAGTTCTTCCTACTTTCTTAACCAATTCTTCACAAGTAATGACAGCCTGATCTTTAACTGTTCCAAACACCAACTTCTATATAGCCTACTTTG
This sequence comes from Phocoena phocoena, assembly GCF_963924675.1. NCBI lineage: Eukaryota > Metazoa > Chordata > Mammalia > Artiodactyla > Phocoenidae > Phocoena > Phocoena phocoena. The sequence goes on along the minus strand of NC_089221.1, from coordinate 81,182,937 downwards.
ACAATGTTCTTTTTTACATATGACATTCAGCAAGATTCAGTGCTGCAAATATATCATTCCTGGTTAAGAAGAGCATGATATCATTACCTCATCTAATCTATACTTCATGTGTGTTAGTATCATCTAGAAAAACTTTGTTGGTTTTTTTAGCAGCCAAATTTTAAAAAGTAGTTCCAATCTTTTCAAAGATATCAGAAGAAAGGAAACCTATAGATAAAAGCAAAAGCAACATTAATTCCATTTCTCTTTACCTAACAATTTATGAGGAAGACAATGATTGCATTAAGTACAGATTACTTATCTTTCTAGAAGATAAAGTTCCGATAGGACCAGGTTGAGAGAACAAGCATGCACCTGGTTCAGTAGGATCAGGGAATGGGCCAAACTATAAGTGCATTTTCCAACAGAACTCAAAATTTTCAAGCAGAGAGAAGCAAGGTCTAAGGGAGAACATAAATAGGGGAAACTCAAGAACTTGGATGAATTTAAGCACTTTTAAACTTTTCCGCTATCCCATATATGAGGCTTCAGAATGTGTTCCCAGCTGCCATTCACCAGAGGCGATGAAATTCTCACAATGGAGGCACTGTCACAGTGTTCCTAAGACTGTCACTGAGAAAGGCCACCAGTCAGCATTCCTCTATCAAGGAACAGTACCCAAAGGAAGAAGAAGAATCTCAGGGAGAAAGGATCCCATTTGTGTTCTCAAATATGTGCACACATTGAATCTATGCAATGGGAGCCACCTGGCATCAGCAAAGAGCACATTCAGATAAAAATCACAATTGTCAAAATAAAAACAAGAAACCGGCAACAAAGTGATTATTGAAGACTGCAAAATTCTAATCAGTTATTTAGAGGGTTGATTAATATAGCATGCCAGAACTTGGAGAAAACTTTGATGAAGAGATACAGATGATAAGTAAAAGGACACAAAAAAGTATCATCAAAAAACAAAATTTAAGCACTTGCATCTGTGATGTCTGGATGATTCAGCAGTTTCCCATTGTTTAATCATTCAAGGATCACCCTAGGTTTTAGATGGATCCTAAGATTTATATATTTTCAATTATTTATTTAAGGTTATACCTTGGACCCTTTTCCTCTTCCCTCTCCCTCTCTCCTTCTATATATACAATGTATCTCTATATCTCTATTTTATATATATATATATATACATTATATATATATATGTATATATATATGCTTTTCTACCTTGAACTCACAGATATTCTGTGAGGGAAGGCAGAAGGTGATTGCAGAAGGAAGAAGTAGAAGCAGGGCTATTTAAAATGCATTGTTTTTTTTCAGACAGTTAATAATTTTGGAGGCACACAGTTTAAATATCCCAAGTAGCTCATGGGAGTTGTCTTAGTCTGTGTGGGCTGCTCTAACAAAATACTAAAGACTGGGTAGCTTATATAGCTGGAGGTTGGAAGTTTGAAGTGGGGGTACCAGCATGTTTGGGTGAGGGAGGGTCCTCCTTTTGAGCCATAGACTTCTCATAGTACCCTTACATGGTAAAAGAGGGCAAGAGAGCTTTCTGGATCTTCTTTCATAAGGGCATTAATCTCATAGATGAGGGCTCTGCTATCATGCAGTAATCACCTCCCAAAAGCCCCACCTCCTAATACCATCACACTGATTATTAGGATTTCAACATGGCCACAGACATTCACACCATAGCAATAGCATAGACAACCGTACTTAGATTGCTAAAAGTTTTGTATCCACCAAACTACTATGGTCCAACCATGAAACAGTTGGAACAGCTGAATGAATTTAGCCATCCAAGTTCTCCATGCCTACACCTGTATGCCCCATCTACCATCCACTTTGGTGAATATACCTAGGTCAAGATTGCTAACAAGCCATGCAGCCAAATACCATTAGAGAATATCATGAAATTGGGCATTATACAATGACTGTCATGAGAAGTTCAAATTTATTTCATGAGCTCTCTCCTCGCTCTCCTAGAGAGTTCTCTCCTACATTCTCTGAATGTACCTACATACTTTCTGTCACTGACTTTGCTTTCACTTTTTTTTTTTTTCCGGTACGCGGGCCCCTCACTGCTGTGGCCTCTCCCGCTGCGGAGCACAGGCTCCGTACGCACAGGCTCAGCGGCCATGGCTCACGGGCCCAGCCGCTCTGCTGCATATGGGATCCTCCCGGACCGGAGCACGAACCCGCGTCCCCCGCATTGGCAGGCGGACTCTCAACCACTGCGCCACCAGGGAAGTCCTGCTTTCACATTTTTGAGAAAAAAACTTTTTTTGCTTTGCTCATTCATTTCCTCATGACAAAATCTGCAAACCTTCCAGTGTCTAATTTTAGTTTCCACTCCTTCCCTTCTAATGAACCAAATTTTTTTTTCTATCATAGGTAAATCTTTTCCTCCATCACACTCAGTAAAGGATTTTATTTTCTCAGTCTTTCCTTTTTTCTCTTGACTTATCAATATCTCCCTATTAGATTATTCTCACCTACATATGAAGCTGCTCTTTTGTTTCCCAGATTAAATAATTTTAGCCTCTCTTGACTTCAAATTCCTCACCAGCAAAAGTTCTCCATAAACTTATATAGAAAATTGCACCTCTACTTCCTGACATCATATCACTCCTCCCACCACTCAACCTGATTCTCACCCACCCCCATCCACCAACCACTTCAATGGATCCAATTCCACTCAGCCTCTCACCCCCATCCACCAACCACTTCAATGGATCCAATTCAGCAGAGATTATTAACAACGTTCATTTCTTCAAAGCCAGTATATACACATTTATTTAACAATGTAGCACTGAAACAGGGGACTTACTGCTTGGTAAATTGCTTTCCTCTTGGGTTCTATGACAGCACATAATTTTAATTTCCCACCTAATTCTCTGCCTTCTCCTTTACACTCTTTTTTTGCTAATTTCTGCATGTTAGCCAGACCTTAAAATGTTGTCATTTCTTGGGATTTGGTCCTGGCCCCACTTTCTCTCTCTTTACTATCTCTGTAGATAATCTCATTCTCATGACATTAAAAACTGTTGGCTTACTTATGAATGTCAGATTTTTCCAATTTCTTCTCTCAGGTATATACACTTGTATACTTGAGCTCAACATGTTGAAATCTAAACTCTTGGTTTTCCCTAACCCCAAATTGTACCCTTCTAATCTTTCAGTTGCTCAAGTTTAAAAATATTCAAGTTACTATAGAGCAGATTACCATACACTGGTTATCAAAGAGGAGAGTACTGTGCACTGGTTACAATCCCAGGGGAGGACTCTAAATATTTCTCCCCACTGTAACTTGGTAAAGAAGTTGCCAAGGAAAACACAACACAGTCAAATACTGTGTAATAACACCTTACTCACATAGAGGAGAGACAGAGCAAGATCAGCTTCTGTAGTGGGCATTTGTCTCCCATGGCCAGTGGGTCTCTCCAGGCAGTGGTCACAGGACAATCTGCCCATATGTACCCCTCTTGTGCCACAGTAGAAAGCATCCTGGCCCCTTGTCCTTGGAGGACAGATATAACAGTGGGGTTGGCTGTGGGCCATATGATGTACACACTTTAAGAGACAATCTAAGAGCAATCACTGAGCCTGAAACAAGGAAAGATGTTCCCACACAAGGTGATAAGCCTGGCACAAGCTCAGTGGGCTCTTTATCTCTTGGTAAGGAAGTGTTCCAATCCCAAGACCAAGACCCATTTTTATGTGGCTGAGTGGGAACAGAAAGGCTACACACCACTGCCTTTCCCAACAGTTATCCTTTTTTTCTATCCCCAACTTCCATCAAGGCATGTTTACCAAAGGGGTGTAGACTCAGTTCACTTTTCTCTATATCCACTGCCACATCCTAGACCACGTCACTCTGATATTTTGTGTAGAAGACCATGGTGTCGTTCTAAATGATCTCCTCATCTCCTCCTTTCCTTTCACTCAAATTCATTCTCCACAGAACACTCAGACTATAATTACAAAAAGAAAATTAGATTATGTGGATCCCATGTTTTAAATAATTTAACTGCCCTTCATATAAAATACAACATATTACAATTGCCAACAAGTCTCTGTAGGCTCTGCTAACTTACACAACTTCACCCATCATGCTCTCCCTTTCACTCACGATGGTCCTGCCACCCTAGTTTTTAGTTCCTTGAATCTGCACAATGGTGTTGTGTCTTAGGGTCTTTGAAAGGTTGGTTCCTCTGCCTGCAATGGTTTTTGCTTAGATGTAGACATGGTTGACTTTTTTTTTTTGAAGTATAGTTAATTTAGAATGTTGTATTAATTTCTGCTGCAGAGCAAAGTGATTCAGTTATACATATATATATATTCTTTTTTATATTCTTTTCCATTATGGTTTATCACAGGACATTGAATATAGTTCCCTGTACTATACAGTAGGCTGACTTCTTGTAATGCAGGCTTCACCTTTAATTTCAACTTCTCAGAAAGACCCTCCTGGGCATCTTAAGAGGTCTCCATTACTAGTACCCACCATTATCTATTTTTACGACATTCTGTAATTTTTGAGAATTTGTATTACCATTTTATTTATTTATTATTTTTTAATAAATTTATTTATTTATTTTTGGCTGCGTGGGGTCTTTGTTGCTGCATGAGGGCTTTCTCTAGTTGTGACGAGTGAGGGCTACTCTTCATTGCGGTGCGTGGGCTTCTCATTGCATTGGCTTCTCTTGTTGTGGTGCATGGAATCTAAGCATGCATGCTTCAGTAGTTGTGGCACATGGGCTCAGTAGTTGTGGCTCATGGGCTTAGGTGCTCCGCGGCATGTGGGATCATCCCAGACAAGGGCTCAAACCCGTGTCCCCTCATTGGCAGGCAGATTCTTAACCACTGCACCACCAGGGAAGTCCTGTATTACCATTTTAAAATTTTCACTTGTGATTCTCCCCTCTCACTACATGTTTACATATAACCTCTGTTTTATCATGAGAGAAAAGTGTGTCATAATAATTTTTTTTCTAACACAGTTTCTTGTGCTTAGCAGGCACCCAAAACAGCTTTGCCATTAACTGATCTTGGCCAGAAATATAAACTGAAAACCTAAAATACTAAACAATTTAAGACCAGATTAATCAAATAATAAAGCCAATAAAAAAACACTTTCAAAGTCTTCTCTTATGAAATACTTAGACAAGTATTTGGATAATATATAATGCCTTGATACATACATTTCTCTCTACTATAGACATTCATGAAATTGTTTTCAACCTTAAAATTATGATGAAGTCTTCAAAAACTTGCAAACTTTTCATGATCGTGGTGTTTATGTCACCTGCTAAATACTATGCCCATTTGGATTCAATCAATACATTTTTATCCAAAACAATAAAAATATTACTTCTAAAATAATATTTAATTAATTCATGCATGAATTTGATCATTTTAGAAAGCTTCAATATAACTAAGAAATTGTACCCTCTGATAAAGATTACTCTGTCAGTGTTTGGGGAAAGCAGATAAAAGAGCAGAAGATTGATTATGTAATGTTTTGTGCGTGGGAGAGGGCCTTGTCCTAACAATTTAGTAACTATAATACAAAATACAAAAGAATCATTGTTTGAAAGCTGGGATAATTTTCCTTTGAAGAGTACTATTTTGGTTTAGTGCAAATATGCAATTAAAAGTGATTTCCGATTATCTAATTGTATGACTCTTTATTTCATGAATCCCTTGAGTCAAACTGTCTCCTAAGTATGCACAATGACTCACAGAATATCTCTGACAAACAAAAAATATGCAACTGAAGAATTATTAAGAGAAAAAAATACTGCCAGAGTCATAAGGGAGAAAATTTTCAAACATTTTCTTTTTTTTAATTTGTTTTTCCTTTTCGACCTAGTCAGTTGATAGAGCTGACCTTTCTCTATCATCATGCCTCTTATAAATGTAAGTTCCAAAAGCTCATTTGCCTGTACCATGTATTGATGATGAAAATAAAAGAGGAAGGTAGAGTAACTTTTTTGATATTATTTATCAATGTTTATATCAACACTTCATCACCTCTCTGTAATCAACAGTTTTGAAAATTTATTAAAGGTCACGTGGGATGTTAAAACAATTATTTTCAATTCCATTTCTAAAGCTTACCACTTCACTATTCCTATATAGATTTACTTCATAGGGCAGATGTATAAAACTCAAGGGCTGGGAGATAGTGTACACCTATGTGTCTAATATGTTCTAAGCACTGATACAGATAATGAGAATGCAGTAGTAAATACAGCATAAAAAATCCTAGCTTTATGGACCTTAATTGTGGCAACTAACAATCGACAAGTAATTCTCTAACGTGATTTCCATTTAAGATACATAGCTTAAAGAAAAAGTGAGCTACTATGCAAATGACTTCACATAGAATGATCAGCAAGGCCTCTCTGAGGAGGTACCATATGAATTATGAGAAGACACCTGTCCCCAAAAAGTCTTGGGGAATATCAATACAAAGTTCATAGGATGGGAAAGGACTTGGCATTTTCAAGAGACAAAATGAAAGCCAGTGTAGCTGGAGCACGATGAAGAAGGGGAAATGGGCACTAGATGAAATCAGAGAAGAAAATGGCGGCTTCTTAACATAGGACCCTGTGAGCAGTCCATCACAGATTCTGGATTTTACTCTTAGGACAATGGGGATCCAGGGATGGTTGTTTTTTGTTTTTGTTTGGTTGCTTGCTTTTTCACAAAGAACTGTACATATTTCTTCTGTATAATTTGGTGAGTTTGGACATATGCAAACACCCATGATCCCATCACCCAAATCAATGTAATGAGCATGTCCAGCACCTCCCCGTTCCTTGTGTCTCTTGGGTTTCCAGTTTTTTGTTTTGGGGGTTTTGTTTGTTTTCTGTTTAAAGACAGATAAAAATGAGTCTGCATGCCAAGAGAAGAGGGAATTAAGATGCCTGAGTGGGGGGATAATCTTGGAGAAAGGAAGGTCACTTAAAAGTTATTGTATCAGGAAAGGTATGAGGTAATGGTGGCAATGAAGATGGAAAAAAGGAGACAAATTTTAGGTATATTTTAGAGGCTGGACATTTAGAATTCAACATTATATTAGGTTTCTATCCTGATCAAAAATTTGCATTTTGTATACAGTTACAAAAGAAAATAAATGGATTGGTCACATACCTTTTATGTTTTTCATTGATTTTTCTAATGTTTTGTATTTTAGTAATTTTAAGATATTTGTAATTTATTTTTTCACTAAGTATGTCAACACTTGTAGATGAGACATTTCATTGCAATGTGGGGATGTATTTTAATGCAGGAAAGTACATGCTGTGATGAGGAAAATGCCCTTTTTCCCTCACTACTTACACTCTGCTATCTTCTTAAATTGAAGTTCCTCAGACTAAGACCTATCTGACTAGTGTTAATTACACACTGACACATAGTTTTTAAATCATTATAGAGCTTCACAAACACTTACTGAATTCTAAGAAATATCTTAAGATGTGTCAAATGAACAAAACCATGAGGATGACTGCTACAAATTAGGAACTGTGTGAAAAAAAAAATGAGTGGCGATGAACTCCTTAAAATAATTATGAATTAAGCTAATGAATGCTCATCTAAACTTGAGCCACTTCATATGTGTAGCATGTTAAGAAAGAATAATCTTCCATTTCATTCTGAGAAATTGATGTTAAACTCAGCATTCATTGTACTCATGTCTAATACCTTTGAAGGTCTGAACAGAACCCATATTTCCAGATGCATTCAGTTTGTTCTAAAATAAGTTTAATACAGGCTTTCAGTTTAAATGTGTGTGTCATAATCTGTAAGTGCAATTTTCTAATACAAGAATTATACAGTCACTATATACAGACGATGCTTTCTTAATGCTATTAGGTACCACCAGGGTTGTCATACTGGTGATACACTGGTGAACTTGCCTCTGCCACTCAGCAGCTGTGTACCTTGGGACAAGTCACTGAACTTCTCTAAACCTCTGTTTCCCCAAATAAAAACTAAAGAGGTTGGACTAGGTAATGTATGAGGTCCATTTCAATTCCAATTTTATAATTTCCTCCATTACAATACACTGGATATGGAAATACTTCCCACAAGTCATAAAGGGGCTATGATAATTACATAGTGTTTAAAATAGTATACAATTCCTTTTTCTCAGTTAATATTGTTTGATCAGACCACAGTACAATGATCTCACCTGGGATAGACTTTATTGATAATGAAAACTTCATCAGACACAATATTTAGTTGTCATGTAGTCAAGATCATCAACTAACTTTCAGCCAGAAAAGAAGTGGAAAATAAGTTTCAAGTCAAACACCTACTCTGGTAGAAGTGTAACAATTGTGGGGAACAGCTCTAATGTTATACCTGTGTTCACTGGGAAAGTGATGTGATGTTATTTTTAGCAATGATTTAGAATAGGAAAGTGTAACACAAGTGCCAGTATTCACCATCCTCAAAAAAACTAGTTCTTCAGTACCCAGTGAACTGTGATGGCAGCCCTGGGACATTTTCAAAATCACAAACCTAAATAGAGGAGGCCCAAAGTACCATTATCCTTATAGCTTGTATTGAAAAAATTCAAATGCAGGAATATAAATAAATAGTAACATATTGATGCTAATAAGCTGCCCCAAGACTTGGAAATCTGTTCCCCACTTATTTCTAGTATTCTCACTCCCTGCTTGCAGTCTTTTCAAACTATGTGGATTACTGCTATATCTCTGGACACAGGTTAAGACTGGGTAATTATAATCTTTTGGACAATTCTAACGAACAACAAATTGAAAACTTAAAAGTACTTAATGAAGAGGCATGGATTATAAATTCTATAAGTAAAGAGAATTCACAGACATACAAGAAAAAAAAGTTAATTATTTTCAGATATTAACCAGTCGGTGGGCAAATGAACTAAAATAAACCAAAATGTTTATTATTTGTAAGGCTCTGCATAGCAGTGGATAATTTTGTCAGAAATTTGAGTTGTGTGTTAGTAACATTTGTGTGCAGGGTCCAGGCATAAGGAAAGCCAACTGTGAGTAATCAAGAATAGACTGAGGTTGGTGATCATTACTAAGAAAGTAAAAGAGGGGAAAAAATGACTAAATTAGAATATTACCAAGTCTCCACTCCAAACACAATGTATATCAGAGTCTCATTAGCTCTAATAGGACCTGAGTATTTGAACGAATGACATTATACATATGAACTTCAGAATTTATCCTGAGGAAATAAACCCCATAAAGACATAATATTAACTTCAAGTTCATTCATCACAATATTATTTATAAATGCCCACAGTTTAAAATCATAATGATGTATAAATGTAGATATTTGATAAATTGCATTTCATTCATTTAATAGAATACTTAGTAACTATTTTAGTGCTATTTTAGAAAATTATATAATAGTAAAAATAGAGTTAGGTCTCTAAGTAGGTAGAAATCTAGTCTTTGATTTTATCATTATATTATGAGCACAAAGTACAACCTGGCTTACTATAAAAATTTTAAATACATGATAGACAAGCAAATAAAGCAGTTAAGTGTAGAATGATTCCATTTTTAACTCATACAGAAATATTTATCAAACTCCTACAATGTCAGTCACTTTATTAGAATTGGCAATACAAGAATGAATAAAAGACCTCATCCTCCTGGATTTTTAATAATGATACACAAGAAAACAACCAATTTAAAAATGCAGAAATACTATGTCAGTGGATAATAAGTGAAATGAACAAAGACGTGGTGAGTGATTGGGTTATGCAGTACAAGATTACTGCATTGTAATTCATGCACTATTGCATTCTATGTAGAGTGGCCAGGATAGTGCTCTATGATGACACAAAATTCAAATAGAGCCCTGAGGAAGATGAGAAAAAAAGAGACCACAGATATCTACACAGGGGCAACTTTCCTCTTCTGGTTTGTTTGCATTTTCTAAGTATTTTATAATGAATATGTATCTTTTTCTACATTTTAATTGAAAAATTTTTGAGACAATTGTAGATTCACCAAAAGTTGTAAGTTATAAAAAGTGCTCATGTGTATACTTTACCCAGTTTCCACCACTGAAATTTGCAAAACTGCAGTATAATATCACAAACAATATATTGACATTTATACATTCCACCAACCTTATCCAACTTGCGCCAGTGTGACGTGTACTGATCTGGGTGTGTGTGTCAAGTAGCTAAACTACTCCATGATACCACTGCGTCAGCATCTCTTTTGTGTAGCCAAGCAGCCTGCAGGTCCTTGATGTGACACTAGCCCCTCCCGTGATTGCATATCCTGGATAACAGCCCACAGAGTCACAAGCAAATGTAAGTTCCTGATATGACTTCCCCAATAGCCCTTGTGAGCAACAATCTCTCATGCCTCCCAGGGCCATCCCCTTGTGTGCCCCTTAGGTAAGACTCCCTGCCACCCATCCACCCCAGAGTTTACCAAAGCCCTGCTCTTTTTGGTCTGAATTGACCAACCTGGCCTTTACTCGGGAACCCCAGAGCATTCCACCCCAGACCCTGATAAAGGCAGGTCCTCCCACACTCTGCTACCTGCACTCTACCTTGACCTCCCCATGTGACCCCTTGAAGCATGCCATGTACCTCCCCAGGGCTTATGAGTAAAAAACTTCTCTATTTCATTTCTCTTATGGTCTTTTGTCAAACCATTAAAAATGACTTATAAAATTATATTTCCCAGTAAATTTGTATTCCATTAAATACATTAGAAATATACATTTTTAAAATTTTATTAACTTTCAGGGAGTTTACAAGAGGAAAAAGGACCTTGAAATATGTGACTTTTGAAATCTTTACTGTTGTTTATTAATTTTCCATTTTGAAATGTTGTATAATTTAAATTATATTTTTAGCAGGGTTATATACAGATCACTTGAAGTGTAAGCATAGTCAATTAAATTAAACAAATAATGAAAGAATTTTGGGATATGATAAACCCACCTGAAACTGTAACAAGCATGGCATAGTCTCTAAGGATTCCCAAAATATATTTGACATTGGAGAAGATTATGTTATACTCTAGTCAAACTAGCAAATCAGCTACATGCAGTAGGAACTCATCCAAAGTTCTAAGAAATATATGGAATTTTAAATAAGATGGGTCTTGATATTGTAAAGGAGTTCTAATTTGAGTGACAATTTTGCAAAAAGCTCCTAAGAAATGATTATATAGAATCATGTAAAGAGGCTTTAAAGACTCATCATTGGCCAACAAGTGCATGAAAAGATGCTCAACATCACTTATCATCAGGGAAATGCAAATCAAAACCACAATGAGATACCATCTCACATCTGTTGGAATGATTACCATCCATAAGACAATAAATAAGTGTTGGCGAGGATGTGGAGAAAAGAGGACACTTCTGTACTATTGGTGGGAATGTAAACTGGTGCAGCCACTATGGAAAACAGTATGGAGGGTCCTCAAAAACTTAAAAATAGAATGACCATATGATTCAGCAATTCCACTCCTGGGTATTTGTCCAAAGAAAATAAAAACACTAATTCGAAAAGATATATGCACCTCAATGTTCACTACAGCATATTTTCAATAGCCAAGATATGGAAGCAACCTATGTGTCCATCAACAGATGAATGGATAAGGAAGATGTGGTATATATATTCAGTGGACTATTACTCAGCTATAAAAAAAAATTGAAACATTGCTATTTGCAATAACATAGACCTGGAGGGTATTATGCTAAGTGAGGTAAGTCAGACAGAGATAAATACTGTATAACGTTTTCACTTAGCTGTGGAATCTAAAAAATGAGTAAATATAACAAAACAGAAACAGACTCTCAGATACAGAGAACACATTAGTGGTTGCCAGAGGGGAGAGGGATGGAGAAAGAGGCAAAATAGGTGAAGGTAATTAAGAAGTACTAATTACCAGTTATAAAATAAATAAGTCATAGGGATGTAATGTATAGCAAAGGGAACACAGTCAACAATATTACAACTTTTTATGGTGCATAATATGAAAGTATCAAATCACTATGTGGAATACCTGAAACCAATATAATACTGTAAGTCCATTGTGCTTCAATTAAAAAAAAACTCATCATTGCTATTTAGAGGTAAGAAACTAGTTTTTGCAATTAAAAAGCAATATTTTTTAAAATATTAGGATCAATATAATGAAAAACAACAAAACCCACATTTTTTAAATTGGCTCCTGATTTCCTCTCAGTCACAGTCCTGGCTCAAGCTTCATGCTGACAGCTGGTTAGTTGCTGACTATAGGCTCTTTCCTTCTCTGGCCAAGAACCACCCCACTAGTGAGCTGTGACACCATGCAAACTAGAATTTCTCCTTTGTTCCTTAAATAATGTCTGTGATGTCAACAGAGATGTGTAGCAATAAAGTACCTTCTCTGCTTGATTTGTAAGCCACGTATAATAGTCACTACTAAAAAGGTTCAAACATTACTTCTCTCACTGCTGGAGTATGAAGAGTTCCCAAGAGTCTTTACTGATGAAAAATGTAAATCACATGGGTGATGGAATCTCTTAATAGCAAAATCAAATTAAAATCATTTTTAAACCCAGCAGTCAGGTGGTTTCTACAGCAGAAGTGGAGTGGGGACGCATTACATATGAAAATATCATTCATAAGCAGTGAAGTACACCATCAGGTCACACAATGCCCCACTGAACTTGTTTCCTCATTTCAGGGCTAGTTCAGAAGAACATAGGCGGGACAGGCAAACCCCTGAAATGCACTGAATTAGAGTCCCATGGAAATCCAAAAGCCAAACAGAAGATAACTGACATTTAGTAATGTATGGCTGGCTGGTTGAAGGGTAATGCTTCTCCTCTGTTAGCATATATAAATGCGTATTACATTAAAAGTTCAGCTTCCTTTATTTTACATGCTTTCATCATTTCTATATTTCCCATCAAACCAAGTCTAAAATGTTCTGCATGACATTTAAGAACCTCTATTTTTAAAAATTTCATCCTCTTCCTCAATCCTTTTTGTCTCTATCTTTGTCACTATTTGGCACTTTGATCTCATTAGGAGTAGAGCCTAACCCTGGGATTTCAGCAAAACCACAAATCATTACATGCTGTGCATTTTCATTACCACCTGTAAATAGTCCACACAGAGAATATAAAAGCTACAAAAGATAAAAGGTTGGGATAGAGCATGGAAACAAGTTATCTGCAAAGAAAAGAGTACTCATACCTGCAAAAGAGAAAAAGTAAAATATTTAGGTGACCATTGTGAATGGGAGAAGAAGGTGGTGAAGAAGGTCCTCGAATAATTGTAATAGAAAAGAAAATGTCACCAAAAATAGGAAGTCCTAGAAAGAGTTTATTTTAAAAAATCAATAGAATGAATTTTAATGTATTTTATAATCTCCCCAAATTATTTGTATATATTAGTATGTAGAGCATAATTGGTATGTTGTATACAATAGAGATTAATATTTAGAGAATAATTGTAGAGTTTGAATTTTGGGGGTGATCTATTCAAAGATATGGACCGATTACATCAACCCTTATGTTTTGGAAGTTAAGGAAAAAGGAAAAAGTTCAGGGTTTTCTATATCTTCCTGAGAAACCTATGGGGCAATATGTCCTTCATTATGATTAATAACTCCTAAAAGAAGGATAATTCTCACTAAAAGAAGGATAATATGTTTGCTATAAATATGCATTTTGACAAAGATGAGAGCTCATATTTATTTCTAAAGATCTTTGTGAAAAACCATTTAGTATTTTAAAATGTAACATTTCTTATTCTAAATTAACAAAAAAACATGTCCACAGAGCAATTGAGAAAAATAACTTTTTATTTCCATTTCACACTTTGGCTCACTAATAGTTCTCTCCAGGCTGACAGCTCTTCTTATTCACTGGACTTGGTTTATAAAGACTTCTTATTTGTCCAGCAAGTTCATCAAATTATGATGAATTGCTTGATGAATTGCTATTAATTATGATGACTCAAATATATATATTTTTGTCATTATGGTTTTCAAGCTTTTTAAAGATGGGATCCCACATATTTTGAGCAAAAGCACTTAATAGTGTTTTATAGAATTTAGAATTGTAAGGATCTTGAAAAAAATGTATAGTAAAAGAAAAGAATTTTGATTCTTCTTACAAAGGATTCACTTTTTTGACACCTGACAAAAAAGGTCACTTTTCTGACAAGGAAAATATTCTCTTACACCAAGTAGTTCTAATTTACGCCTAATCACAAGAAGACTCAGAGCTGTGGGATGAAAAAGGCAGTCATTCTAGAACATCAGTTAAATTTAATTATTACTTTAAAGTCTTACAAACATTTCTGATTATACTTTTAAGTTCAGATGACTACAAAAGAGCCCTCTTTCAGATGCTGGCAAATCTGTGTCCTAAGCTATATGACTATGTTAGCATTGTAGAAGATAATATGCAATGTATAATTTTAGCCACACTGTGAAAAATAGAAAAAAATGAAATAAGAACAGTAATGGAATTATTAATAATACTGCTGTTAAAGATAAGCCTTTTGTCACTTTAAAGGTAGAATTTAACCTTTTGGGGGCATCTCAGTCACAGAACAAGCAGTACCTGTTCAACATATAATCTCGAACAGTTTTTTGTGTGAATGAAAATTGTCTTGGAAAGAAAACATTAATATTGCTCTGTATTGCTCCTGAACTGACATCTTCAAATTTCTTTTAAAGAAATTATGATACAGATTGGCTATTACTCAGAATCTCAACGTCTGATTAAATACATTTGCCAACACAGCAGAAGGATGGGAAAGCAATCTAACTTTGGAAGTAAAAAGAAACTGACTCAGTCAGTTTGGGCTGCTGTAACAAAAATACCAGAGACTGGGTGTCTTAAACAACAAACATTTCTTTCTCACAGTTATGGAGGCTGGGAAATCCAAGATTAAGGCACCAGCAGATCTAATGTCTGGTAAGAGCCCACTTCCTGGCTTGTAGTTATCTACCTTCCAGCTGTTTCCTCACATGGCAAAGAGAGTCATCTCTAATCTCCTTCTCTCCTTTTACAGGAACTAATGACATCATGGGGGTTCATCCTCATGACCTCACTAAACCTAACCACCTCCCATAGCCTCCATCTTCAAACACAATCACATTGGGGGCTAAGGCTTCAATATATGAATTGGTGGGTTGTTAGGGGCAGGGTGCGGGGTGGGGGACACAAACATGCAGTCCATAACACCGACCAGTTTTCAGAAGATTGAAATCCTTTATTCCTTAGGACCAAGCACGCAATAATTCAACAAAAATAAATTAACCCCTTTTAGACTAAAGAGTCCAAAATTCTCTAAATTCTAGGCAGTTGGGCATGAGAAAGAACTTTAAATATTTAATAATAACAACACTAAAAACTGTTTTTAATAAATTGCATTTATTTTAAAAAATGCATTTATTTAGTCCTCTATTGGGTGAGATTGTAACATTGCCCCTAAGCTAGATCTTATATATGTCATCAATGGCTATCTAGCACTCCAGTGAAAGTATATTTCATTCAATAACTTAATCTTCACTGAGTATAAATTGTACAAAAAAGGAGTGCCTTGGAAAGCTCTTCAATGCAAAAAAGATATTACAAAAGAGAAGTATTGTTGAATAGACTCGAAAGAACTAATGAATCATTCACTGGAAAACTTCACTTGAACAAGAATTACAATTGAATAATACCTTTTTCACTTATATGTAGGAATTAATTGTAAAGTGAATCTCACCTACTTTCATTAAGTTGTAAAGAAGTATGGTGTGATGCAGTTTACTGATACTTAAAACAACCAAAGAACAGTTTTCACACCTCACTGCTACACATAAATAAGAGGTAAAATGAAATCTAAGACATATAATAGGAACCCTTTAGGCTCTTTGATCACTCATTATGTGGATTTTTTTCCCTACAATATCACATTAGCTTCCCTGCTTTATACACCAGAACTGAAAATGATTCAGATCAGATGTAAATGTTTCAGATATTATTAGAACTCTGGTAAACTCTTTCAGCTCAAATGATTGAAACAGTACCGGATTTTTTATTTGCACAATCTTCACCAAATCATATTTACCATAGGTCCCTGGACAACTGTTATACTTCATTAATTTTTACATTGACTTTAAAATTGTTCATTGAAATGTAAAAATATATATTTTTAATTTTCTTGAAATATTTTTATCTCATAGACTAGTTAAGTATATATTTTTTGGCCACACCATGTGGCTTGTGGTGTCTTAGTTCCCTGATCAGGGATCGAACTTGGATCACCTGCAGTGAGAGCTCAGAGTCCTAACCACTGGACTGCCAGGGAATTCCCTAGACTAGTTAAGTATTAATCGTGAAAAGTGAAAACTGGGCAACTCTATAAATATAAATTCTGTACTCTTCCACGTCAGCTTAAGGATTCCTGGATTTCTGATAGGTGGTTCGTAACTCCTTGTACACACCCCCCACTTCAAACCTTGCTCCCTATGAGCTCTCTCAAATTTTCTACTGCAGTTTTTGTCCTAAATTTAAAGAAATTAGCAAATTCTGAAAATCATTAGCACTAACAGAAAATCCTTTAGTTTATTGCCTCAAACAGAAAGGTTGAAAGAACATTCATAAAAGGAAGAATTGAGAAATAAATTGAGAAACTTCCTTTATTCATTGATTTTTTTCATTTATTACAATCAACTGCTAAAATGGAGATATCAGAGGAACCACATTCCAAAGTAAATTCTACTGTTTGATACAAAATAACTCTAGAAACTCCTCACTCCCAAAGGGTATTAAAGGGGGAGGAGAATGGAGTCTGAGAGATCATTTTCAAAAAATATATCTTTAGAGAGAACTGTGAGCCCGGGCCACTGAGGGAAAAGGGAAGAGAGCACTGCCTCCTAGGCAGAATCTAAGAGAATATGGCTGTCATCCAATTACTTGATTACTTGGAGGATTGAACATGTTTATCTTTCAGGGTGGATAGAGGTGGGCTGGTGTTCGAGTCCTGCCAGAGGAATCTAAGGAGCAAAAGTCTGGATGAAGCAACCTGTGGCATCAGACTAAAGGCTGTGGCCTTGGAGTTACTCCATTTTCAGATTTGGCTGAAGCAAAGCTGCTTGAGCATTTCCTGTGAATTAGATGCAGGCTACACAGGAGAGAAACAGCATAGGATTGTCTTATATCCTGTGCATGAAGGCTTCCTGGACAGGGAAGGAGTCTGAGAAGGTAAAAGGTAGAAGATCACTGGTTGCCCAGGTTTGTGGATCAAGTCCAGAGTGACCAGCCAAAAGAGAGAGACATTTGCCATGAGTAACCATGGCAACACCAGCATGGGCTATCTCCAAAGAAACTTAGGAAATGGTAAGAAATATGGCATCTTCAAAATCCTGCCACATTCCAGGCAATATGAGACAAGGTCTTTCTTTTCTCACTCCTAACCTGGAAGGATCAGAAAGCAAGGCTAGAAAGACAATGGAAGGAAAATTAGAAGTCAGCACAAAACCATTTTTCTTACAGAATTAGAGGAGAAAATGACCGAAGGCTTTGTGCAGAAAAGCTACAGTGTGTGAAGGTGGAGCTGAGAAAGATGATTAAAGACTTTAGTAGCAAAGGAAACCCAGAGTTACAATATGGAGGACAAGAGGAGTGTCTCAAGGAGGAAGGCTGTTCTGTGCAAGAAAAGGTGACATACAGTGAAGACTGAGAGATGCCTCTTTGACTTTCATGAGAGCGGCTTTCATGGCATAGTATAAGTGGGAGTAATTTTAAACTGGAAAATTCATTTATTTTTTGCCATTGGGGACATTTCTATAATAGATGTTCTGGTTGTTTTGAAAACTCTGCTAGAAGTTAGAACAACTATTTCTGCCTCTACTACTTCTTTCCTGCATGGCCCTGAGACAAATCACTTGATTTGTCTACTCTTGCTTCCTTAAAAGAAAATAATACTTAACCTCAGAAATTTTTTGAATTGATAAAAGAAGATAATGTGGCAAGTGGCTGACGATTTAGTTCAATTTAAAGGTCTTCAAATGAATAAATTTCAATTTGGATTATTTAGATAGGTATTCATACATGTATACTAAAATTATATACTTATCTAAATAAACCTTTTTTGGTGCCATCCAGTAATATTCAAAGTGACTGATTTTGTTACTGTAAATATCTCAATTTTCTTAAAGAAATATTTTGTAGAAAATGAAAATTAATGCTAAAAATGACAAAGAGTTATATTTAATGCAGTTTTACAATTAATTTTTATTCCTTAAATGGATGTGTATAGATAACACCTAATCCCAGTTAAAACTTAAGCCAGTTACCAAATCTAAGGAAGGATATGATGACAATATGTGTGATGAAAGCTAAATAATATCTAACAGCTAAGATTTGTCATAACTTCCTATAAGAATTTAAGATTTAAATTATTGCTTATTATTTAAGATTTAAATTGATACTGTACAACAAAGTGTCCCAAAACTGGTTTCATGAAAAAGATAAACACTCTTTAATATAGTCTTTTAATGTCACCTGTGTAAATTATTTCAAAGTTAAGGAAATCTATGAGTTATTGGCATTTTATGGCTAATTAAAATGTTTAAAATGTAATGTATAAGCTAATCAACTCAGACATATGTTAGCTTAAAATTAATTTGTCATGCCCTACAATTCAACAAAATTGCACAGAATTATCCCTCAGAGAAAATACTGTATTTATCTCCATGAAATTTTTAAATTAAGAGGAACTATTAAATAATAATTTTAGAATAGAACCTGAAAATTACATGCGTCTGATTGTCCAAGATGAATGTCCTGTCAATAATCACTGGTTTAATATGAGAAGATTATCACTTAAAATATGAATGTACATAAAAATATATATTTTCAATGATATTGTATTAGGATATTTTATGTATGCCAGAGGAAAACTCAAGCTACCATTCATCACTTTAATCTACTCAGAAAATAATATCAATATATAATATCATTCTTAAAGAATTTGCCTGATTTTAAGGAATGATTTTCAGTAGGCATTGACCACGTAACAGTTTATTTTCCTATTAGAATGTAAAAATTTACATGGCAAGAATTTTCCTTTTCTATTTCTAAACAAAAGAGAAACAGGAAAGTACATAATGAAAATAAATTGAATAGCAGACACACACACATATGTGCATTATATATACCTATAAAATGTTCATAGATTCCATTTATATGTATCAGCACAATACATCTTTAAATTATTTATCATATTTATAAAAAGAAAAACTGCATAAAATAGGGATTTTAGAAAGACTGAAATAGATGTACTAAATTTTAAATATCCCATTTGGTATTGTGGTAGCTAACCTCAAGATGGCTCCCAATGACCCACTCTCCTTCTCTCACGCATAATCTTCTCCCACATCATATCACAGTTGGTCTGTGGTGTCACGAACACCAAATGGCAAAAGTGATGGTATGTCACTTCTCAATTAGGTTATAAAAGACACTGCAGCTTCCCTTTTGTGTGTTCTTTGTTTCCCCACCACCACCACCACCTCTCTCTCTACCTCTTTCCCTCCCTCAAGCAGGTGCCATGTTGCACCATGAAGGGGCCCATGTGCTGAGGAATGAAGACCTCTGCCAACAACCACGGGAGTGAGCTTGAGGGTGGATCCTTCCGCCCCAGTCAAGTCTTTGGATGACTGCAGCCCTGACCAACACCTTGACTGCAAATCCATGAGAGATCCTAAGCTAAAACCACCCAAATTTTTGACATGCAGAAAGTGTGAAATAATGGATGTTTGTTGTTTAAGATACTAAGTTTGGGGCAATTTGTCATACAACAATGTAAAGATAAGATGATTTGAAGATCATGGATGTAAATGAAGATACAACTCTTGCTTGTGTTTTCTTTTAAATTTAATAAGGTAGTATTTTCCGACCAAAACTTTTATAAACCATACATTTGCTTTCTCACATGTAGCTTTTGTTTGTTTGTTTATTCAGAGGTCAATTTTATCAGTATTAGATTCACAAAGTTTTTAGTGGCTTAAAAAAATCTACGTATTAAGGCCCATTTTATCTATTTATCTCCTGAGATGACATCCGTGCCTTCATAAATGTTAGTCACTGCTTTCCTCCCTTTCATGAAAACTGAGATTTGTTAAATATGTCTATCTAGACTTTTGAGGAGATTCTACACTTGCTTCACAAGTAGTAACTTGAACGCAGTAGGAATTATCCACAAGTGGATTCTCCCCTCAGCTTGCTATCCTTATCAAAGGTTTTTAAACACTGCAATTCACTTACCACTGCCTCTCCCCCATCCCCGCCCTGGCTCACATGCACAGGCACACAAACCCCACAAAATTATGTATACAAATAAGGATCTCTCAGCATGAAACATTCAGTAAGTTTTGCTTTTATACTTTCTGCTATCCAAGAATCATTTGGAAAGTATAACAGTACATACATAGTCATCTATTTTTCTTTCTCCTGTATTTTTTTACATTGCATTTGTATTGCTAAACTTCCCTAAATACACCAGCTTCTGCAATATGCTATTTTATTTTTAAAGGTATTTAGTGAAACAGTAGCAGCAAAAGGCCAAACGTTACCTCTAAGCTAAAGGTCAGATATGACAAGACTTGAAAATAAGAAAATGTCCAAATAACAGAAAATCACCCTATGAGACAAGTGACCTTTTCTCAAATGATGACATAATGTGGTTTTTTTGGTGCTAAAACTACAATGCCCAAAGCTAGTTGATTAAATGTGTTATACTCAAACAATACTTTGTTGCACTATTTATAACAGCAACAAAAATGATCCACTTAAAGTTTGTGTGAAATGGAATCTTTCAAATTGATTGTATGTATCTTGTAAGATTTTGTAAATTAAGGAAGCTAACTAATATGTTTCCCCTGGAGGCTGATCTAAAAATATATACACGTATATTTGTTCCTTAGGTGTTACAGAGAACCTACAGCATTGAACTGGGATAAATGACATTTGGATTACTTTAGTCTTTGATTAATCCCTATCACGCCAGAGATATGAAGAAACTCGGTAGGGTAGAGATTATACAAAGGAACCCAAAGATGATCAGCTGCAAAGTGTAAAGGAAGCTGAGAATTTAGTTGTGGAAATTTGTATGTCTGTGTGTATATACAACCCTAAGAAAATAACATGGAGTTTTAAATATAAGTAAGTTTCTGTGAAAAATTCTGTGGTTGCTAGTCTCCACAAATCTGCTTGCCTCCCCCAAGTAAAGCATATTCCCCAGTATTGACAGTCTTTTTCGATTCTTAACACTTAAATCTGGGTTCCTCCTGTGATTTTCTCATAAAGAATATAAGGTGTTAGAAGTGATACAATGTGACCTATGAATCCAATTATCTGATTAAACATTCAGATTGTTCCATCCCATACAACTTCTGTCTGAAAACACGAGAGATCCCCAGCAAAAAGACAGCTCCGCTGAACCCAGTCAAAGCACAAAACCATGATATAATATATTTTTGCTTTACGACATTACATTTTGGAATGATTTGTTAAACAGAAATAGCTGGAATATATTTTTGTTTTGCCTACAAAACTTGGAAAGAGAAATATGTTGACCAGTGACAGGTGAAATACATAGCAGAAAATATTGGATTATCCTTCACTGCAGAATGATAATTAAAGGGCAAATTTAATCCAGACAGAATTTTTGTCACTTTTTAAAAATGTTGAACTACAGAAGCCCAGCCTGGCACTTATTTCTAAGACTGCCATAATGTGAGGAAGATCAGGTTAGCTATGTGGAGAAGCTGCATGGAGAAATGCATGGCCAGCCACCAGTAGAAATACACAGATACCCTAAAGTGTTATAAAATCTAGGACTAGATTGCTTGTGTTGTGGATATACGACAATCTTGAAACATGAACCTGACTAATTTAATGATAGAAGAAGGATTTTTAGTGTGGAAACACTGTTGGGCAGTGGATACAATGTGGATTTTATAATCAGTTGATTTAAGTCCAAATCATTGGTCTGCCACTCACCAGCTGTCTAACATCTAGGTGTCCATTCATATACTCTTCCAGCTATACCCCTTGAGTTCATCCAGTGTTAAACCCTATCCTGAATTATAGCAACAAAAATTTACTTTGTCTCTTTCTGAGTTTTATTTACAAGGAGAGCATACGACGTGTTATTTTGTTCCAGGCTTCCTCAACTCAGTATTATATTTGTGAGACATACATTTTGCCCCACAGAGTTGTAGTTAAGTCACTTTTCATTGTTTTATATATTTATTTATTGAATTCAACTATCTATACACATAATTTATCCATTTTACTGTCAGTGGAAATCTTCATTGTTTCCATTTTTGAACTATTATGAACAATGCTATGATGAACCTTCACGAACATGTCAGATTGTTCATGCACACATGCACTTCTATCGGAACAAAACAGCTGATAAGAGAATATGTCTATACTAAAAACAGTTAAAAATCAGAAGTAGATTTTTAAAGTGGTGTGCAAATACAAAACTCCTCAATGATATTTGAAAGATCAAATTGCTCCCTAGCCTTAGCAACATCAAAATTTCTGTCTGACACTTATGTATCAGGTGTTTTAATTACTGATCCTAATTTCCAATAAGAATACAGCTCTGAGGGTTAGATGGTACATGATATTACATGTACCATGATATTTACCATGTACCATGACATTACATTTCCTCTCATGTTTAAACATTAGTGGCAATGAAGACATGTGGACCACAATGATCAATTACTTCTTCATTCTAAGCTTTCTTTGTGTTCTCTGCAATTGCTTCTTTTTCAGAATAAGCCAGGCCTAGAATAATACAGTACCACTTCCAGTCAATACCCATTTGTAACTTTCCTATGGGAGTCCAATGCCAACTTAGTGACTTTGTATAAGTCCACCCTCGAGTAAAATTTTTTGCCAATTGGTAGAGATCCTTCCCACATTATTGGCTCAGATAAGAAGGAAATATATTCTTCTTGGTCCAACTGTGCATGGCCCTGCTCCCTCATGCCAACTTATTTCATGAACCCAGGGAGCTAGTTTTATAGCTGAAGGCATCTGTCCTAGTATTCCTATCCCTGTCTTTTTGGTGAGCATCTGCTCAACCTACCTTAACTCTGACTCTTCTAAAGCCTCACAGAAGCTATTTATTCCATTCGGAGAACAGGGCTGTGATTCTTGTTCAGTTATCTAGAACCACCTGGAAATGCCATTGACTCTGGCACGAGAATATGTAAATATTCAAATACTGTACTCAGGTCCAAGTCTACTTCTTCCTCCTGTTTATTCCTAAATAAACAATTTTTAGTTCTACCTGTTTTACAGATTTACCCTTTCTTTTTTCACCAGAACTTTACCATCTGTGGGATGTGTTGTGGTCACTTTCCAATTGCGATTCAACTCTAGATTTAAGAACTGCCATCAGTGAATCAAGCAAACTATTTTGTGGCATCTGCATGTAGAGCAGCAGCTAATAGGGAGGTGGAGAGCTAGGGAGATCCGCAGAGAGCTCTGTCATTGACCTAGGAGTCAGTGAAGTAAGCTGCTCATATATTTGGCTACATCTCCTGAATTTCTTCTTATCACATGCTATTGAACATAATATTTCCATTTATTAGTCACTTCTGCTGAACTGAACCTTCTCTTTCCTCCTTTGACATAACCCAAGACACGAAAGGCATTTCTGGTCCCAGGGTTATCTGTTATCACTAATTTTTAGGGTAGCTTTCCACCAATGCCCTCAGTAACAAGCTGGCACATTATCTTTCCAAAGGTCTGAAAAGATCCTCTGCATCTTTGGAGATGATCTACAGTTTTTGAGTTCAAATCCCCAGTGATCTTGCTGAGTACAACATCCAGTTTCTGTCAAAGGCTTCAGTGAGCACATCTACTTACAGACACTACTAAACCAGCTGGCAACTGGGTCAGAAGGTTCAAGTGGCACTTTTAGTGCTTGGTTTTGCTCAGGGCTCCATTCAAATACAGTTTCCTTCTGGTGTCTTTGTGAATTGGGACTAACAGAATCCTTAAGTAGGAAATGTGTTTTCACAAAACCCCAAAAGATCCACCTGTCTTTTGGCCTCCTGTTTGGTAGCAGTCAGCAAAGACATTTATTTCTCACTGTTTGAAGGGTATCTCTGGTTTCTCCAAGCAGTACAATTCCTCAGAACTTAACACAGTGGACCAGCTGTATAGTTCAGCTGTGTTTATCAGCCAGCTACTACTTGTCAATATGGAAGACTTAAATTCTCCCACATTCCTTCCTCCAAGGGGGCAATTACCATGATATCACTGCAAGGATGATATCACTGCAAGCTGCAAGGAACCAGCTTACTGCTATTTGTTATCAAGTTCAGTGCCACTACACTAAATTATGCTGTGTGCCAGTGAACTGAAAGATCCCGGTGGAAAAACCATAAACATATACTGCAAATCATTTCACAAAAATGCAAACGGTGTCATACTGAATTTCAGATAGGTATGAAAAGGAAGGCATTAGCCAAGTCTACTATGGCACACCAATCGCCTTTGGCCAGTTACCCTTCTTGTACAGTCTTTATTACATTGGCTATGGTTTAAGTAAAACCTTATTTTAACCCCAAATGCCTATTGGCATACTCCAAGAGTGAGTGAAATTTAATGCTCCCACTTTAATCATTTCCTTAATGAGAAGAGTGGTCTCATACTTTTGGAATTCTATATTGCTTAAATTTCCTACAGAAAGTGCTCGGGAAATACAAAGGTTCCCATTCAGCATGTCCAGTTAAAACTACATAGAATCCCTTCCACACGTAATATCAATTCCAATTTTACATTCAAACAAGGCCAACAGAACCTTGGAGCATATTATCCAGACACAGTTTCCAATTTGTAGCTTAGTTATAATCTCTATACCCTCCACTGTCTATGTGTCCTCTAGATTTCATATCTGGACCTGTAAGAATGCTCCCCAACTCTGCTGTGGGATCACTGCACACTAGTTATCCCCCCAAATTTCTCACACTACCCCCAGACCATCTTGCCTATGTCTTGGACCCCCTGCTGCGGGTTGGGTGAACTGATTATAACCCTTCTGGCAATCATTTTTACATTCCATTTCTTTATCTGAGAGAGTATATTTAGCACCATGTTCAAGTATTTTCTGTTCCTTATCACAACACTTAAAATAGGATTTAAATTCATATAAGTTTGGCTATATAGAGTGAATTTGATAGGTCACTTTAAGAAGTCTGAGTGTCATTTGGGGGGCCATATTACAGACTGAATATGTGTGTCCTCCCAAAACTTATAATCCTCAATATGATTGTATTTGGAGATAGGGGCTTTGGAGGTCATGAGGGTGGAGCTCCACAATGGGATTGGTGCCCTTACAAGGAAAGACAGAAGACATTGCTTCCTCTCTCTCTCTGCACCATGTGAGGATACAAGAAGACAGCCATCTGCAAACCAGGAAGAAAGCCCTTACCAGGAACCTCGATCTTAGAATTTCTAGCCTCCAGAACTGTAAGAAATAAATGTTTGTTGTCTAAGCCACCCAGTGTTTGGTAATTTGTTATAGACACCAGAACTAAGACAGCTAGAGTTGGAAGAAATCTCTCTTAAATCCTAAAATTTGGTAATGTGTTTTCTATTAGTAATTAGTTTTCCCTTTTTATTTTTCAATAGCTAGCTAAAATCTCCACCAGGTAAATAGTAATCACTCCCATCACCTCCCCCCTGCTTTTTTTCAGGCAGAGTAACTAAACTAGCAAATGAGTCACTGCCTCTTGAGTATTTTCTTGGCACTTATTAGCAAGGTTATACAAAAAATAATTTCCAGATTGGTGGGGAAGAGGGAGCTGGCTGTATCACAGCATCTATTATGGTCTGTGTCAACAACACTTATTTAAATGTGTCTCCCTACCATCATATGCCAATTTAGGGTTGACAGCATCTGTGATACTTCTACTTCAGAAGGTGGATTCTACTTGATACATAGAGATGGAACAGGGCAGTTTCTCCTCTTAGGGTAAGTGTGGAAAACTCCTTTATCTTTACCCACTGGGACAGATTAGTTTTCATACTACCTACATTGGCCTGCTCACAGAAGCTTGCAGCCTCTTGGAATTAGTTGAGAACCCAAATAATCCCTTTAAATCAGCATTATCTAGTATAAGTGATAAGACACCCCTCCACCCGCCTCCCAGTGTTTATTCTGCTGGCAAAAATCAGTCAGTCTTCCACTGTGATTTCTTCACAAAATGGCCTACCCTCTGGATTCCATGGTCTGCAGAAAATCAACAGTTATCAGTGATTTATTTTTCCAGTAAGTATGGAGGTTAAAGTGGCCACTGAAGCATGGGAAGGCTTTCAGCAACCAGAAAATCTGATCTTAATTCATTCTCTACCAATATTCTCATTTTCTCCTTTAAAGGTCTTGTTTTCACCAAAGCTGATATTAACAGCCAGAGAACTGTATTTTTGTTAATTATTCTTCTGCTTCACGTTCTCTCTCTCTCCTACTTAGGTAATTCCTTCTGGTCTAAATCTATTTTCTTTAAATTGCATTGGTAAGATTCATACCCTTATTCTGCTGCAAGGCTTTTGCCAATTAATACCAAGGATATAGAGAGAGCCACCCCTGCATCAAATAATCCTGGTACTTTTCCTCCGCTTCCACTCTTAAAAAATATGCCATAGCCTTAAAGATTTATGGGAGTGAAAGGCAAGGTAGAATTGTCAATGTTGAGTTACACAAATCATAGAGCTCACCTCCACTGGTCTATTTGACTATCTTTACAGAAATACAGCACTGTTTTTATTGCTGTAATTTTACAGTAAGTTTTGATATATAGTGGAGCATGTCCTCTCAGACTCTTCTTCAAGATTATGCTGGTTAATTTTGGTCCTATGCATTCTAATGTATCCTAATATAAATTATAGATTTAGTTTGTAAATTTCTATAAATTACTTTAGCATTTGGAATAACATTGCATTGAATCTATAGATCATTTGGGGGTGAATGGATATTTTTACAATATTGAGTTTTCCCATTGATTAACAAGATATTTTCTTTCTTTAAAAGTTTTACACTTTCTTTCAATTTGCAAAATGAAACATGAATAAGATTAGTTTATATTTTTCCTTTCATGTAATGTCCTTGTCTAGATTATACCTGCTGGCCTTATTGAAACGCACACCACACACACACACTACGTGTTTACTTTTTTCATGATTCTCTGCAAATTTACAAAGACTGAATTTTCTTGCCCCCAAAATGCATGTCAGCTAAATTTGCAAATTTATTGGATTAAAGTTGTGTTTATAATACCCCTTTTTGTTTGGTTGTTTAAGGATCCATACTGTTGTTTTACCTTTCCATTCCCCTTTTCGTTCACATTCCAGGGTGTATCAATTTTATCAGTCTTTCCAAAGAAACAACTTTTGGCTTTGCTGATATTTTCCTATGGTTTGTTGGTTTTCTATGAAAATTTTCTTTTTATCTTTAATACTTCTTTCACTCTTTCGAGCTGATTTGTGCTCTTTTACTGAATTCTTAAGAAGTTTAAAACACTGGTTTTCAGCTTGTATTCTTTCCTAATGTATGCATTTAAATTTATAAATTCTTCTAGATTCATAAATTTAGCTGTATCCATTCTGTTCTTTGTTGTAGTCAGCTTAATTTATATATTTTAGTGTACAGTGAAATTCTTTAATTTACGCTTTTATTTTTAAAAAGTATATTCCTTAACTTCTGAACATTTAGTGATTTTGTAGTTATGCTTTACTGATTACTAGTTAATTGCTGTATGGAGAGGGAATATGTTTTATATGATTTCAAGCCTCTGAAATGTGTTGTAACTTCTTTATGCCTAACACATGGTCAATTCTGTAAACTAATTCAAAATGAAAGTGTGTTCTGCAATTACAATGTGTTGTGTACCACATATAGATCAAGGGTATTTATCAGGTTGTATTCTTACTAATTTTTGTCATTTTATTCTAACAGCTGAAATGAGAGGTATAATAAATATTTAACAATGATTGCTATCTTGTTTATATCTATTTTTAGTTATGTTAATATTTATCTTATATATTTTGAAACTGTAGTAAGTACATACAAATTTATACTAGGAGCTGAAGATATAATATTCTTTAGAAATTGAATCTTGAAGTATCATCTCTTGGTCCTTTTTTCCACATCTACTTTGATATTAATATTTATAACAACATTATTTGGGGTAGGGTTTGCATGGCATACCTTTCATTGTTTTTTCCTCCAAACTTTCTGTGTTATATTATAGATGTGTATACCAGAGATATCTATGGTTGTATTGTGCTGTGTTTTTGTTTTTACCCAGTGTGTTATTTTTGCTTTTATTTGGAAAAGATATTTTTACATTCAAAATTTTTTTAATATTCACATTTAAACTTTCATCCTATTTCTCTCATTTATGCTATATTTTTTATTCTATATTTCTTAATTAATCCTTTATTTCATTCTTTTATTTTTTATTGAAGTAGAGTTGACTTACAATATTATATTAGTTTAAGGAGTACAGCATAGTGACTTGATATTTTAATAGATCATGCTCCACATAAAGTTATAAAATATTGGCTATACTCCCTGTGTTTTATGTTACATTCTTATAAATTAGTAGTATGTACCTCTTTATCCCCTTCCTCTATCTTGACCATCCCCCCACACCTCTCCTCTGGTAACCACTAGTTTGTTCTCTGTATATCTGAGTCTTTCTGTTTTATTGCATTCATTTGTTTGTCTTATTTTTTCTTTTTTTCGATCCCACATATAACTGAAAACACCACATTTGTCTTTCTTTTACTTATTTCACTAAGCATAGTACAATCCAGGTCCATCCATGTTGTCCCAAAATGCAAATTTTCATTCTTTTTTAAGGCTGAGTAATATTGCATTGTATATATATCCCACATCTTCTTTATTCATCTGTTGATGGACACTGCCACATCTTAGCTATTATAAACAATGCTGCTATTAACACTGGGGTGTATATATCTTTCTAAATTAGTGATTTTGTTTTCTTTGGATATATACCCAGGAGAATTGCTGGACTGTATGGTAGTTCTATTTTTAAGTTTTTGAGGACCATCCATACCACTTTCCATAGTGGCTGTAGCAATTTACACTCCCACCAACAGTGTATGAGGGTTCCCTTCTCTCCACATCTCCCTCAACGCTTGTTATTTGTTGTCTTTTTTCTTTTCATAAATTTATTTATTTATTTTTGGCTGCATTGGGTCTTTGTTGCTGTGCGCGGGCTTTCTCTAGTTGCAGTGAGTGGGGTGTACTCTTCATTGCAGTGTGAGGGCTTCTCACTGTGGTGGCTTCTCTTGTTGTGGAGCACGGGCTCTAGGCACGTGGGCTTCAGCAGTTGTGGCATACAGGCTCAGTAGTTGTGGCACACAGGCTTAGTTGCTCCACAGCATAAGGGATCTTCCTGGACCAGGGCTTGAACCCATGTCCCCTGCATTGGCAGGCAGATTCTTAACAACTGCACCACTAGGGAAGTCCTTATTTGTTGTCTTAATAGTGGTAACCATTCTGACAAATATAAGGTACTATCTCATTGTGGGTTTTTTTTTTTTTTTTTTTTTTTTTGTGGTACGCGGGCCTCTCACTGCTGTGGCCTCTCCCACTGCAGAGCACAGGCTCCGGACGCGCAGGCTCCGCGGCCATGGCTCACGGGCCCAGCCGCTCCGCAGCATGTGGGATCCTCCCGGACCGGGACACGAACCCGTGTCCCCTGCATCGGCAGGCGGACCCTCAACCACTGCGCCACCAGGGAAGCCCCTCATTGTGGTTTTGATTTGCATTTCCCTGATGATTAGTGATGTTGAGCATCTTTTCATGTGCCATTTGTATGTCTTCTTTGGAAAAGTGCCTGTTCAGCTCCTCTACCCATTTTTTAATCAGGTTATTTGTTTTTCTGATAGAGTTTTATGAGTTCCTTTTATTTTTTGGTTATTAACCCCTTATCAGACATATCATTTGCGTATCTTCTCCCATGCAGTAGATTTCTTTTTTGATTTTGCTTATGGTTTCCTTTGCTGTGCAAAAGCTTTTAAACTTAAGTTTGATAAGGTCTCATTTGTTTATTTTTGCCTCTGTTTCCCCTTGCCTCAGGAGATATATTCAGAAAAATGTTGTTAAAAATTTTATTAAAGACCATCCTGCCTATGTTTTCTTCTAGTAATTTTATGGTTTCAGGCCTTACCTTAAGGTGTTTAATCCATTTTGAGTTTATTTGTGTATGGTATGAAAAAATGTTCTAATATTATTCTTTTACATGTAGCTGTCCAGTTCCCCAGCATCACTTATTGAAAAAACTGTCTTTTCCCCATTGTATATTTTTGCCTTCTTTGTCATGGATTAACATGTACATTAGCATATGTACATGTGCTTATTTCTAGGATCTCTATTCTGTTCCAGTTATCTATGTGTTTGTTTTTATGCTAGTAACATAGTGTTTTGATTAATGTAGCTTTGTAGTATAGTCTGAAGTCAGGGACTGTGATATCTCTAACTTTGTTCTTTTTTCTCAAAATTGCTTTGGCTATTCTGGGTCTTTTGTGGTTCCATACAAATTTTAAGATTATTTGTTCTAGCTCTGTGAAAAATGCTATGGGTATTTTGATAAGAATTGCATTAAATCTGTAGATTGCTTTGGGTACTATGGACATTTTAACAATAGAATTCTTCCAATCCATGCAAACAGGATAACTTTCAATTTCTTTATATCATCTTGAACATCCTTCATCAATGTTTTATAGTTTGCTGAGTATAGGTCTTTCAACTCCTTGGTTAAATTTATTCCTATGTATTTTTTTTTTTTTGATGAGATTTTAAACAGGATTGTTTTCTGTATGTTTGTTTTGTTTTCTCTTTCTGATAGTTCTTATTAAAGAAATGCAACAGATGGCTATAAATTAATATTGTATCCTGCAATTTTATTGAATTCATTTATTAGTTCTAATAGTTTTCTTGGTGGAGTCTTTGGGTTTTCTATATACAGTATCATGTCATCTGCACGTAGAGGCAGTTTTACTTCTTCCCTTCTTATTTCAATGCCTTTTATTTCTTTTTCTTGTCTGACTGCATGGGTAGGACTTCCAATATTATGTTAAATAGAAGTGTCTTCCTCCTGATCTCAGAGGAAGAGCTTTCAACTATTTACCATTAAGTGTGATGTTAGCTGTGGGCTTGTCATAGATGATCTTTATTATGTTGAGGTGTGGTCCCTCTATGCCAAATTTCTCACAAGTTTTTGTCATGAATGAATGGTGAATTTTGTCAAATGTTTTTTCTGCATCTATTGAGTTGATAATGTGATTTGTATCTTTTGTTGTGTTAATGTGGTATATCATATTGATTGATTGGTGGATACTGAACCATCCTTGCATGCCTGGAATAAATTCCACTTGATCACAATATACATTCCTTTTTATGTATTGTTGCATTCAGCTTGCTAATATTTTATTGAGGATTTTAAAAATCTATACTCATCAGAGATATGGACCTGTAATTTTCTTTTTTATTGTAGAGTCTTGGTCTAGTTTCAGTATCAGGGTAATTTTGGTCTCATAGAATGAGTTTGGAAGTGTTCCCTTTTCTTCAATTTTTTAGGAATAGTTTAAGTAGAATAAGTATTAACTCTTCTTTGTTTGGTAGAATTCCCCTGTGAAGCCCTTCAATCCTGGAATTTTGTTTCTTGGGAGTTTTTTGATTGCTGATTCAATTTAAATACTAGTAACTGGTCTGTTCAGATTTTATATTTCTTCCTAATTCAGTCTCAGAAAATTGTATGGTTCTAGGTATTTATACATTTCTAGGTTATCCAATATGTTGGCATATAATTCTTTATATTATTTTCTTATGATTGTTCATATTTCTATA
Organism: Phocoena phocoena; assembly: GCF_963924675.1. NCBI lineage: Eukaryota > Metazoa > Chordata > Mammalia > Artiodactyla > Phocoenidae > Phocoena > Phocoena phocoena. Next base: position 81,150,998 of record NC_089221.1, on the reverse strand, counting down.
ATATTGATTGTAACTTGTTCTGTTACATTTCTAATTTTGTTTACCTGGAATCTCTTTTTTCTTTATAAGTTTGGCTAAAGAATCTTCAATTTTGTTTATCTTTAAAAAAAAACAGTTTTTGATTTCATTGATCTTTTCTGTTTTTAGGGGGGTCTCTGTTATTTATTTACATTCAGATCTTTGTTACTTTCTTCCTTCTACTGAGTTTAAACTTTGCTTGTTCTTCTTTTTCTAATTCCTTTAGATGGAAAATTAGGTTGTTTATTTGAGATTTTTCTTCTTTCTTGAGGTAGGTCTATATTGCTATAACCTTCCACCTTAGAACAGCTTTTGCTGTGTCCCATAGATTTTGGAGAGTTGTGTTTTTATTTTTTATTTGTCTCAAGGAATTTTCTGATTTCCTCTTTTATTTCTTTATTGGCTCATTGTTTTTATAGTAGCAAATTGTTTAGTCTCCACATGCTTGTGTTTTCCCATTTTTCTTCCTGTAAACGATTTCTAGTTTCATACCATTGTGGTTGGAAAAGACACATGATGAAATATCTATTCCCTTAAAAATTGCTGAGACTTGTTTTGTGGCCTAGCATGTGATCTATCCTAGGGTACATTCCAAATGCAATTGAGAAGAATGTATATTCTGCTGGTTTGGGATGGAATGTCCTGTAGATATCTATTAAGTCCATCTGGTCTAATGTGTCATTTAAGGCTTTTTTTGTTTGGTCGGTTGTTTTATTCTGTTTGTTTTTTCAAATTGATTTCCTGTCCGGATGATCTACCCATTGATGTAAGTGGGATTTTTAAGTCCCCTACTATTACTGTATATTTATATTACTGCCAATTTCTCCTTTTATACCTGTAAATATTTGCTTTTTATATTTATGTGCTCCTATATTAGGTATTTTGCATTCTTTTAGATTATTTGTTATTCTACTCATTCCTTCAAGTGTTGTTAAGGTTAAACAGGTTTTTTCCTATTATTTTAGAAGTTTTTCTACTAAAACTATAATATTTGACTTATCAGTTTCAAATACAAATTAACATTTTTATCTCACTCAGTACAATGTAGGGACATTAGGTCTATTTCACTTAATTTACAGTGTATACAAATATTTTAAAATATTTTAATTTTCTTTATATACTAAACCTAACCAGATATTATTATTAATATTAAAATATATATTTATCTTTATATACCCATGTAGTTACCTTTTTTTTTCCTTTTCATTCCTTTGTGCATATTTTTCTTTCTTTCTTTTTTTTTTTTTTTTTTTGTGATATGTGGGCCTCTCACTGTTGTGGCCTCTCCCGTTGTGGAGCACAGGCTCTGGACACGCAGGCTCAGCAGCCATGGCTCACAGGCCCAGGCACTCCGTGGCATATGGGATCTTCCCAGACCGGGGCACAAACCTGTGTCCCCTGCATCAGCTGGTGGACTGTCAACCACTGCGCCACTAGGGAAGCCCCTCCTTTGTGCATTTTAAATCTTCTATCTGGAATCATTTTCCTTTGGCCTGATTAACTGTTTTATTTTTCCTGAAGAATAGATTTATTTAAGATTTACTTGTGAACTGGATATACAATTTTAGCTTGTCAGTTTTTTTCTTTTGATAAATGAAGATATCCTTCCACTATCTTCTGGCTTTAATTTTTATCTATTGAAAAGTCACCTTCCAATAACAGCTACTCTTTTGAAGGTACACTGTATTTTTTTTTCTTCTTACTTTAAAGATGACCTCCTTGTATTTGGCTTTCAATAATTTTAGTGTCATGTACTAGGTGTGATTTTCTTTGAATTTATCCAACTTGAATAGCCCTCTTTAAACTATTCCTCTTTAAACTGTACTTTATTATTTTTATTTGATTTTGATCATATCTCAGCCACTATATCTTCAAATATTTCTTCTGCCCATCCCTTGTTTCTCTTCCTCTGGGAGTCTAATTGCATATGTCTTAGACATTTTTTACTCTATATTTATGTCTGTTATTATATCCTATGTACTTCACAATATTGATTTCTCAGTGCTTCATTTGTGACTCATCTTCTGAACTGTCTCTCAGTTCAATACTTTTCTCTTCAGCTGGGTCAAATCTGCTATTAAATTCATTACTTGTGTTCTTAGTTTTCACTATTTGTAGTTTTCAGTCATGAAATTTCCATTTAGTTATGCATAGTACTCATATCTCTGTTGAAATTTGCAATATTGCCTTTATGTGCATATGAACATATGAAGCATAGCTATTTTAGAATCTATGTCTTATACCTTTCTTATATAATTTTTCTGTACATCTCTTTGTATTTTCTATAGTTTAACTTGCTTTTCTGTTACATTATCTTGAGTCCTCAGGAGTTTGTCTAAAATTGTATACTGGATATTTTTATGTAAAAATTTATAAAATAATTTGAGAATTATTCAATCATCATCCTTCACAGAATATATAAGAGTTCCAAATTCTCTTCATTCTTGTCAACATTGGTATGGTCAGTCTTTTTCAATATAGCCATTCTATTAGATATGTGGTGGTATTTCATTAATTATAATTTTAACTTTCATTTCCCTAATGATTTAAGCATATTTTCAAAGGCTAATTTACAATCTGTTTATCTTCTTTGCTGACTATCTGTTTTAACCTGTTGTCCATTTTTTGAGGGGTTGTTTTCTAATAAGTTGTCAGAAATCTTTGTATATTTTGGATACAAATACCTTCTCCAAGTTCGTACATGGTAACACTATGTTTAGTTTTGTGAGAAACCTAAAATGATTTCGAAAGTGGCTGCTTGATTTTGCATTCCCACCAGCTATGAATGAGAGTTTCTGATGTTCCACGTCTTGGTATTGTCAGCATTTTGAATTTTTGCCAATCTAATAGGTGTGTAGTAGTATCTAATTATTGTGGGGTTTTTTTTAATCTTCTGAGCCATGAAAAAAGTTCTATCTCTCCATTTATTTAGATCTTGAAATTCTCTCAACAATGTTTGTACTTGCAGTGTGCAGGCCACTCACAACTATTTGAATTTCCTATTGCTGCTGTAACAAATTACTAAAAAACTTAGTCACTTTAAATGACACACTTTTATTAACTTGCTGTTCCTAAGGTCAGAAGTCCAAAAAGGTTCTACTGGGCTAAAACCAAGGTGGAGGTATTGCTTTTCTTCTGGAGACTCAAGGGTAGAATCCATTTCCTCACCTATTCTAGCTTCTGTAGGCTGCCTGCATTTTTTGGCTTGTGGTACCTTGTTCCATCTTCAAAGCCAACAGGAGAGTGCCTTCAACTGTGATTTTTTTGCCTCCCTGTTTCACATTTAAAGGAGTTTTTGGAATATATTGGGCTCACCAGGATAATTCAGGATTATGTCCAGATCTTAAAGTCAATTAATTAGCAGGCTTAACTTCATCTACAACTTTAATCTCTGCTTATCATGTAACATAACATATGCACACATTTTAGGCACTGGGATGTGGACGTTTTTGGAGGACCAGTATTCTGTCTACTATAACATCTTTTGTCAGATTATCTGTAAGTATTTCATATGTTTTGATGCTATTGTAAGTGGTATTACTTTTTAAATTTAAATTTCCAGTTGTTAATTACAAGTATATATAAATATATTTGATGTTTCTACATTGATCTTGTATCCTTCAGTGCTGCAAAACTCACATATTAGTTTGAGTAGTAGTTTTTGTAGACTCCACTGGATTTTGCACATAAATCATCATATCTTTTGTGAATTAAAACAGTTGTTTTACTTCTAATCTTCCAAATACCTTTTTTTTTTTCAAACAAGTCTCTAGTAGCTGGACTCTCCAGTACAATATTGAATAGAAATGGTGGGAATGATTTTCCTCATATTTTTAATACACTTGGGGGAAACTGAGCCTTTCATCATTAAGCAAGATGTTAGCTATAGATTTTTTTCCCTAGATGTCCTTTATCAAATTGAGGAAGTGTCCATTTATACCTAGTTGGCTGAGATTTGTTATTAGGCATTGATATTAGATTGACAAATACTTTTACTGAATTTATTGAAGTGATCATATGATTTCTCATTTTCACTTTGTTAATGAATTACTTTGAATTACAGTGAATTATTTTGATTTCCATATGTTAAACAAACTCTGCATTACAGAGACAAGCTTCACTGAGTCATTATACCTTATCCTTCTTATAATGGTTAGATTTAGTTTGTTAATATTTTTGTTTCAAATTTTTAAATCTATGTTTATAAGGAATATTGGCCTATAGTTTTCTCTTAATATTATTGTTGAGTTTGGTGTTAGGGTAATGTTGTCCTCATAGTAGAATGGAGAAGTGTTTCTTTGCCTTCAAGTTTTCTGTAACACTTTGAATGAAAAACCATATTTCTATTTCCTTAAATGTTACGTAGACTTTTCCAGTGAAACAATCTGACTCTGGAATTTTTTATTGTGGGAAAGTTTTTAACTACAAATTAAATTGCGTTATCCATTATGAGGCCATTAAGGCTACCTATTTCTTCATGAATGGGTTTTGAAATTTTGTGTCATTCAAAGAATCTGTCCTTTTCATTTAAGTTGTCAAAATTGTTGGCATAATGTTTCTTAGTGTATTCCTTTATTATCCCTTCAATATCTTTAGAATTAGCAATGATGTCATTTGTCTCATTCCAGATATTGCTATCTTGATCAGATGATGCAGATTGATTGATTTTATTGATATTTTCAAAGAGTTAGCTTTTAGGTTCATTTGAGTATCTCATTTTTTCATTTTCCTGTTTTACAGATTTCCACTTTGATTTTCATTATTTACTTACTTTAGGTTTAATTTGATTTCTTTTTCTAGTTTTTTAATTTGCAAGTTGAGGTAATTGATTTTAGACATTCCTTCTTTTCTAATGTAGGCATTTTAATGTTATAAATTTTCTAAGTATTGCTTTAATTGTATTTCACAATTTGTGTTTGAATTTTCTTTTAGTTTGCATTTTCATTACTTCTAATCATACACCCAATATTCTTCATTGAGTTCATAGCTATCCCCTGATTTCAAGAAGATTTTTACAGATATTCTGTCCATCTTTTAAAATCTCAACAGAAGTTATGGCTTAAATTACTCAGCTTATCATTGTTAGAAATGAACCTCTTTACTTCTCTTCTCTCTTCTCTTTTGTAAGTGAACTTATCCAGCCCCATTACTTTACATATATGCTGACACCTCCAAAATTTGTAACCATAATGTTTAATTTTTACCTGTATCCAATTGCCTATTTGACATATTCTCTTGGATCTCCAAAATCCATCTTAAATGGAACATACCTCATGGTAATAAATATCACATATGACAAACCCATAGTGAATGTTATACTCAATCATGAAAAATTGAAAACTTTCCCTCTAAGGTCAGGAACAAGGTAAGGATGCCCAATTGCACCATTTCTATTCAACACAGTACTAGAAATCTTAGCCGGAGCAATTAGGCAAGGAAAACAAATAAAGGCAACCAAATCAGAAAGAAAGAAGTAAAATTGTTCCTGTTTGTAGATGACATAGTCTTATATACAGAAACTCTAAAGACTCCATCAAAAAACTTTTAGAACTAGTAAACAAATTCAGTACAGTTGTAGGATACAAAATCAACATACAAAAAATGTTTGTGTTTCTATACACTAATAATGAGCTATCTGAAAAGGAAATTAGGAAGACAGTTCCATTTACATAGCACCAAAACCAATATAATGCTTAGGAATAAACTTAAAGGGAGACAAAAGACTTGTATACTGAAAACTACAAAACATTCATAAAAGAAACTAAACAAGACACAAACAATGGAAAGACATCCTGTGTTTATGGATTGGAAGAGTTAATATTGTTAAAGTGTTAATACTATTCAAAGCAGTCTATAGATTCAATGCAATCCCTACCAAAATCTCAATAGCATTTTTTACAAAAACAGAAAAGATAACTCTACAATTCATATGTAACTACAAAGCTGTATATATACTTCCTGATTTCAAAATATACTACTAAGCTACAGTAATCAAAACAGTACAGTATTGGCATAAAATCATGCACAGAGAGCTACAGAACAAACTGGAGATCACGTATGGTCAACGACTCTTCTACTGGGTGGGCCAAAAAGTGCCTTTCATTTTTTAAGTAAAAATAAAACACAAATTTTTCATTTTCACCGAGAACTTTATTGAACAACATATTCACCCTTTTCTTCCACTACCTTCTGCCATTTTTCAGGCAACTTCTTAATTCTATCTTCCCAAAACTTTTTATCCTTTTGAGCAAAGAACTGTTCCAGGTGCCTTTTACAGTCTTCCAGGGAATTCAAACTTTTTCCATTAAGAGAATTTTGAAAAGATGGAAATAAATGGAAATCTAAAGTTGCAGTGTCTGGTGAATATGGTGGATGAATCAGAACTTCGCAGCCAAGATGTAACAGTTTTTAGCTGGTCATCAAAGAAACATACAGTCTAGTGTTATCCTGGTGGAAGATTATGCATTTTCTCTTGACTAATTCTGGACCCTTCATCGAGTGCTGCTTTCAGTTGGTCTAATTGGGGCAGTACTTGTTGGAATTACCAGTTGGTTTCCTGGAAGGAGGTCATAATAGAGGACTCCCTTCCAATCCCACCATATACACAACATCACCTTCTTTGGATGAAGACCGGCCTTTGGTGTGGTTGGTACTGGTGATCTCTTCCATTCCACATTGTTGTACAGTAGCCATTTTTCATTGCTCATCACAATTTGTTTTAAAAACAGAATGTTTTCATTACATTTCAGTAGAGAATTGCACGTGGAAATACGGTCAAGAAGGTTTTTATCACTTAACTTATGTGGAACCCAAATATCAAAGTGATTCACATAATCAATCTGGCACAAATGATTTTCAATGCTTGATTTGGATATTTTGATATGTTGGCTATTTCCCGTGTGGTATAATGGTGATTCTTCTCAATTATTGTTTTGATTTGATCATGATCAACTTCAACTGGTCTACCCGACCTTATAGCATCATCCAGTGACGCATCTCCAGCACAAACCACTTTTGACACATTCAGTCAGTCACAGCACCTTCTCAATACACTGCACAAATCTTTTTGTGCGTTTCAGTCTGCTTGTTTACTTTTCTTGAAATAATAAAACATAATATGCCAAAAATGTTGCTTTTTTCTACCATCTTCAATGTTAAAATAGCTACACAAAAATTCTCCAATTTTGATAAGTCTTTTTTTAAATGCATGCTGATATGACAGCTATCACGTACAATCTAACAAAATTGTTTCAAACGAAGTTAAAGACAACTAAGTGCTACTAGAACCATCTCACAGAAAAGAACGAATGACATTTTGGCCCACCCAATACAAGGATAACAATACACAATGAGGAAATGATGGTCTCTTCAACAAATGGTGCTGGGAAAATTGGTTTTCCACATGCAGAGATATGAAACTGGTCCCCTATTTTACACCATTCACAAAAATCAACACAAAATGGATTGAAGACTTAAACATATGACCTGAAACTCTAAAATTTCTATAAGAAACTATACAGGAAAAGCTTTCTGATGTTGGCCTTGCCAATGATTTAATGGCTACAACACCAAAAGGCAACAAAACCAAAATTAGACAAGTGGGACTACATTAAATTTAAATACTTATGCACAACAAAAGAAACAATTAACAAAATGAAAAGATGACCTACAGAAAGGGAGAAAATTTTGCAAACCATATGTTGGATAGGAGGTAAAAATCTAAAATAAATAAAGAACTCATACAACTCAACAACAACAAAGAATCCCCAAACAATCCAATGAAAAAATGGGCAGAGGAAGTAAATATACATTTTTCAAAGAAGACATTCAAAGGGCCAATAGGTACATGAAAAGATGCTCAATATCACTAATGATCGGGGAAATGCAAATAACAACCTCACCCCTGTTAGAACGGCTATCATGAAAAAGACAAAAGATTGTTGGTGAGAGTGTGGAGAAAAGGGAAGCCTTGTGCACTGTTGGTGGAAATGTAAATTGGTTCAGCCTCTATGGAAAATGATATGGAGGTTCCCTGAAAAATTAAAAATAAATCTACCATATGATCCAGCAACTCCATCATTGGGTATATGCCCAAAGGGAATGAAAACAGAGTATCAAAGAGATACATTCTTCCATGTTTTCTGCATTATTCATAATAGCCAAAATGTGGAAACAATATAAGTGCCTGTCTATAGATGAATGGTTAAAAAAGATGTGCTATATATATATATACATGTATGTATACATGTGTGTGTGATATATATTACTCAAGAATGAGAAAGAAGACCTCCTGCCACTTTTGCCAACATGGATAGCACATTATGGTAAGTGAGATAAGTCAGACAGAGGAAGACAAGGTATGTATGATATAACCTATATGTGGAATCTAAAAAAAGCTAAACTCATAAAAACAGAGAATAAAATGGAGTTGCCAGGGGATTGTCAACTAACTACAAGAAAAAGATAATCAATTAACAGTCCTACTGATACTACATGTTCTAACATCTAAATTGTTGTTTGTTCTTTCTAATTTTAAAGACTATAGTTCATCTGAAATCTTATTGCTCTGTTGGGTGTGAGAAATAAATTTATTTTTTCTTCATAATAATATTTAATATTTGATATTTTTGCTATTTTATTGCTAATATACATTTTATTAGTCACCTACCAAATATTCATAAAGGCTTTATTTTTCTAGAATTTGTCAATTAACATTTATTTTAAAACCTAGATTTCATACAATTTCAACAATTTTTTATGTGTTTTAAGTTTGACAGAAGATATTTCCTATTGTGCTTTTTTCCAGTGTTTTCTTGCCATCTTATTTTTCTACAAGTATATTAACATTTTCAGCGATTCTTATTAGATCATTAAAATTTTAAAGTCTGTATTTCAAGTAGTATAATAGTACACATCTCAACAGCACATAATAAATATTTAACAAAAATTCTGTGCTAAACTTGGAGTGTATCTGTCTCTTGAGTATATTAATCCCCCCACCCACCCATGAGAATGTATCACCTTTTTTTTCCAATACCCTTCTATTTTGACATTAGAGTTTTATATTGTTTAAATTTATATTTTCTATTTCTCTTGTTAGGTTAGGTGGCACAATTTAATTTTAATTCATATTTTGAGCAAACATTATTTTTACATGTACATGTGTTTGTATGAAGTTCTTTTGTTGTTTACATTTAGTTTTTCACTATATAAAAAATGGTCACCAAATTGTCATTATTGGTCATAATATGAAACTTTCTAATAAGAAAAATTACACAACTTGATTAAAAAATGGGCAGAGGACCTGGACAGACATTTGTCCAAAGACATACAGGGGGCCAACAAGCAAATGAAAAGATGCTCAACATCACTAATTCTCAGAGAAAGACAAATCAAAAGCACAATGAGATATCACTTCCACTTGTTAGAATGGCTATCATCAAAAAGACAAGAAGTAACAAGTGTTGGGAAGAATGTGGAGAAAAGGAAAACCTCGTGCATGATTGATGGGAATGTAAACAGGTACAGCCACTATAAAAAAAAAAACAGTGTGGAAGTTCCTCAAAACATAAAACACATATCTATCATACAACCAAGGTATTTACCTGAAGAAAACAAAAATACTAATTCCAAAAGATACATGCACCCCAATGAATGTTCTTTGCAGCATTATCTACAATAGATATGAAAGCAATAGTCTAATATTTCTAAAACTAGCTTTAGTTCACTCAGATCTTCATGGATTTAGTGCTGTTTACCATTACTCTTTCTTGAAAGCACCCTCTCCCTTTGTTTTTTTGATGCCCATCTTCACAGGATTCTCCTCATTTGGATTTTTTCTTCTCAATTCGCTTTGTGTACATTTATTCCTGTCTCTCTATCCTTCATGTTCTTGTTCACTTCTCATATCATTCTACATAATCTAACTGGTAAGCTGTTGCTTTAAACAGTTATCTTTCTTATGATCTCCAAAATATTTTTTTTGTTTAAAAATATTTCTTAATCCCTAGACATTATTCTTATTTTCTATCTCTATCTAAATTGCCTATTAGTACTATAATGACAGTATGTTTAAGACTTAGATAATGAAGAAGAACTACAATCCTGCAGCCTGTGGAACAAAAACCACATTCACAGAAAGATAGACAATATGAAAAGGCAGAAGGCTATATACCAGATGAAGGAACAAGATAAAACCGTAGAAAAACAACTAAATGAAGTGGAGATAGGCAACCTTCCAAAAAACAAAATTCAGAATAATGAAGATGATCCAGGACTTCCGAAACAGAATGGAGGCAAAGATCGAGAAGATGCCAGAAATGTTTAACAAAGAACTAGAAGAATTAAAGAACAATCAAACAGACATGAACAATACAATAACTGAAATGAAAACTACACTAGAAGAAATCAATAGCAGAATAACTGAGGCAGAAAAACAGAAAAGTGACCTGGAAGACAGAATGGTGGAATTCAGTGCTATGGAACAGACTAAAGAAAAAAGAATGAAAAGAAATGAAGACAGCCTAAGAGACCTCTGGGACAATATTAAATGCAACAACATTCACATTATAGGGGTCCCAGAAGGAGAAGAGAGAGAGAAAGGACCAGAGAAAATATTTGAAGAGATTATAGTTGAAAACTTCCCTAACATGGGAAAGGAAATAGCCACCCAGGTCCAGTAAGTGCAGTGAGTCCCATACAGGATAAACCCAAGGAGAAACACGCCAAGACACATAGTAATCAAATTGGCAAAAATTAAAGACAAAGAAAAATTATTGAAAGCAGCAAGTGAAAAATGACAAATAACATACAAGGGAACTCCCATAAGGTTAACAGCTGATTTCTCAGGAGAAACTCTACAAGCCAGAAGGCAGTGGCATGGTATACTTAAAGTGAGGAAATAGAAGAAACTACAACCAAGATTACTCTACCCAGCAAAGATCTCATTCAGAATCAATGGAGAAATCAAAAGCTTTACAGAAAAGCAAAATCTAAGAGAACTCAGCACCACCAAACCAGCTCTACAACAAATGCTAAAGGAACTTCTCTAAGTGGGAAATACAAGAGTAGTAAAGCACCTACAAAAACAAACCGAAAACAATTAAGAAAATGGTCACAGGAATATACATATCGATAATTACCTTAAATGTGAATGGATTAATGCTCCAACCAAAAAAAACAGGCTTGCTGAATGGATACAAAAACAAGACTTGTATATGCTGTCTACAAGAGACCCATTTTAGACCTAGGGACACATACAGACTGAAAGTGAGGGGATGGAACAAGATATTCCATGCAAATGCAAATCAAAAGAAAGCTGGAGTAGCTATACTCATATCAGATAAAATATACTTTAAAATAAAGAATGTTACAAGAGACAAGGACACTGCATAATGATCAAGGGATCAATCCAAGAAGAAGATATAACAATTGTACATATATATGCACCCAACATAGGAGCATCTCAATACATAAGGCAACTGCTAACAGCTATAAAAGAGGAAATCGACAATAACAGTAATAGTGGGGGACTTTAACACCTCACTTACACCAATGGACAGATCATCCAAAATGAAAATAAATAAGGAAACAAAAGATTTAAATGACACAACAGACCAGATAGATTTAACTGATATTTATAGGACATGCCATCCAAAAACACCACATTACACTTTCTTCTCAAGTGTGTACGGGACATTCTCCAGGATAGATCACACCCTGGGTCACAAATACAGCCTCAGTAAATTTAGGAAAATTGAAATCATATCAAGCATCTTCTGAGCACAACGCTATGAGATTAGAAATAAATTACAGGGGAAAAAAAACGTAAAAATCACAAACACATGGAGACTAAACAATACATTACTAAATAACCAAGAGACCACTGAAGAAATCAAAGAGGAAATTAAAAAATACCTAGAGACAAATGACAATAAAAGCACTACAATCCAAAACCTATGGGATGCAGCAAAAGCAGTTCTAAGAGGGAAGTATATAGCTATACAAGGCTACCTCAAGAAACAAGAAAAACTGCAAATAAACAATCGAACCTTACACCTAAAGGAACTAGAGAAAGAAGAAAAAACAAAACCCACAGTTAGAAGAAGGAAAGAAATCATAAAGATCAGAGCAGAAATAAATGAAATAGAAACAAAACAATAGCAAAGATCAATAAAACTAAAAGCTGGTTCTTTGAGAAGATAAACAAAATTGATAAACCATTAGACAGACTCATCAAGAAAAAGAGGGGGACGACTCAAATCAATAAAATTAGAAATGAAAAAGGAGAAGTTACAACAGACATCGCAGAAATACAACACATCCTAAGAGACTACTACAAGCAACTCTATGCCAATAAAATGGACAACGTGGAAGAAATGGACAAATTCTTAGAAAGGTATAACCTTCCAAGACTGAACCAGGAATAAATAGAAAATATGAACAGACCAATCACAAGTAATGAAATTGAAACTGTGATTAAAAATCTCCCAACAAACAAAAGTCCAGGACCAGATGGCTTCACAGGTGAATTCTATCAGACATTTAGAGAAGAGTGAACACCCATCCTTCTCAAACTCTTCCAAAGAATTGCAGAGGAAGGAACACTCCCAAACTCATTCTATGAGGCCACCATCACCCTGATACCAAAACCAGAGAAAGATACTACAAAAAAAGAAAATTACAGACCAATATCACTGATGAATATAGATGCAAAAATCCTCAGCAAAATAGTATCAAACAGAATCCAACAACACATTAAAAGGATCATACACCATGATCAAGTGGGATTTATCCCAGGGATGCAAGCATTCTTCAATATATGCAAATCAATCAATGTGATACACCATATTAACAAGTTGAAGAATAAAAACCATATGATCATCTCAATAGATGCAGAAAAAGCTTTTGACAAAATTGAACCCCAATTTATGATAAAAAGTCTCCAGAAAGTGGGCATAGAGGGAACCTACCTCGACATAATAAAGGCCATATATGACAAACCCACAGCAAACATCATTCTCAATGGTGAAAAACTGAAAGCATTTCTTCCAAGATCAGAACAAGACAAGGATGTCCACTCTCACCAGTTTTATTCGACATAGTTTGGGAAGTCCAAGCCATGGCAATCAGAGAAGAAAAAGAAATAAAAGGAATAAAAATTGGAAAAGAAGTAAAACTGTCACTGTTTGCAGATGACATGATAGTATACATAGAGAATCCTAAAGATGCAACTAGAAAACTAGTAGAGCTAATCAATGAATTTGGTAAAGTTGCAGGATCCAAAATTAATGCACAGAAATCTCTTGCATTCCTATACACTAATGATGAATATTCTTAAAGAGAAATTACCATTGCAACAAAAAGAATAAAATACCTAGGAATAAACCTACCTAGGGAGACAAAATACCTGTATGTAGAAAACTATAAGACACTGATGAAAGAAATTAAAGATGATACCAACAGATGGAGAGATATACCATGTTCTTGGATTATAAGAATCAATATTGTGAAAATGACTATACTACCCAAAGCAATCTACAGATTCAATGCAATCCCTATCAAATTATGAATGGTGTTTTTTATGGGACTAGAACAATCATCTTAAAATTTGTATGGAGACACAAAAGACCCCAAGTAGCCAAAGCAGTCTTGAAGGAAAAAAAAGGAGCTGGAGGAATCAGACTCCCTGACTTCAGACTATACTACAAAGCTACAGTAATCAAGACAATATAGTACTGGCACTAAAACAGAAACATAGATCAATGGAACAAGATAGAAAGCCCGGAGATAAACCCATGCACCTATAGTCAACTAATCTATGACAAAGGAGGCAAAGATATACAATGGAGAAAAGACATTGTCTTCAATAAGTGGTGCTGGGAAAACTGGACAGGTACATGTAAAAGAATGAAATTAGAACACTCCCTAACACCATATACAAAAATAGACTCAAAATGGATTAGAGACCTAAATGTAAGACTGGACACTCTAAAACTCTTAGAGGAAAACATAGGAAGAACACTCTTTGACATAAATCACAGCAAGAACTTTTTTGATCCACCTCCTAGAGTAATGGAAATAAAAACAAAAATAAACAAATGGGACCTAATGAAACTTCAAAGCTTTTGCACAGCAAAGGAAACCATAAACAAGATGAAAAGACAACCTGCCGAATGGGAGAAAATATTTGCAAACGAATCAATGGGTAAAGGATTAATCTCCATAATACATAAACAGTTCATGCAGCTCAATATTTAAAAAATAAACAACTCAATCCCAAAATGGGCAGAACACCTAAATAGACATTTCTCTAAAGGAGACACACAGATGGCCAAGAAGCACATGAAAAGCTGCTCAACATCACTAATTATTAGAGAAATGCAAATCAAAACTACAATGAGATATCAACTCACACCGGTTAGAATGGGCATCATCAGAAAATCTACAAACAACAAATGCTGGAGAGGGTGTGGAGAAAAGGGAATCCTCTTGCACTGTTGGTGGGTATGTAAATTGATACAACCACTATGCAGAACAGTATGGAGGTTCCTTAAAAATCTAAAAATAGAATTACCGTATGATCCCCCAATCCCACTACTGGGCATATACCCAGAGAAAACCATAATTCAAAAAGACACATGGACCCCAATGCTCATTGCAGCACTATTTACAATAGCCAGGTCATGGAAGCAACCTAAATGCCCATCAATAGATGAACGGATAAAGAAGATGTGGTACATATATACAATGGAATATTACTCAGCCATAAAAAGGAATGAAATTGAGTCTTATTTTGAGACATGGATGGATCTAGAGACTGTCATACAGAGTGAAGTAAGTCAGAAAGAGAAAAGCAAATATCGTATATTAATGCATGTAAGTGGAACCTAGAAACATGGTACAGATGAACCTGTTTGCAGGGCAGAAGTTGAGACACAGATGTAGGAACAAACATATGGACACCAAGGGCGGAAAACTGCAGTGGGCTAGGTATGGTGGTGTGCTGAATTGGTCTATTGGGATTGACATGTATACACTGATGTGTATAAAATTGTTGACTAATAAGAGCCTGCAGTATTAAAAAACAGAGAAACAAACAAAAATACTAAACTTTCTTTGGGTTATTTGTATGGAAATATGTTAACATAAATGTTTCAGACATTACATGAAATTTCTAAAAATCTTATATGTTCTGGTGTAATGTATAAGCCATAATTCTAGTTATTACTTTAAAATGTATATATCAGAAATAACTAAATTTCTTTGTCTGATACATTATAAAAAAAAAGTCTATGAGTTGAGAGTTTTTATGTGAACGTTTTAGTAATGATTGTTTTATGATATGTCTACTTAAATAGTTTCCCAAATCTCTTTGGCAAAGTACACCCTTCAAATTTTGCTAAGTTAAGTTGAACAATAAGTTGTTACATTCATTGAATATCTAGATCATTCCCAAGTACGATGAGAAACTGAAATATTAATTACTGAAACTAGGCTTCCGTTTACAGAGAAGCTAAACATATTTGAGAGTATTAGTAAACATGTTTGAGCTATGCTGTGAAATTTTCTATGAGAAAGCACATATTTCTAGAAATTATAAAAAGTATTTATGTTTGCCAATATACAGAATGCTAATATAAAAGACAGTGCATAATTGCTTACTTTCCAGTCTTCTCTAGAAATTAAAGGTTTCTAAGGGTAAAAATAGAAGCATCTTCATATGCAATGAAACTAGGATGTGTGTTCTCAGTAAATGAAGATCTATGAAAAGGAATCTTTGGAAAGAAATTTTATATGTGGTCAGGACTGGATAAAATTGGAAGGAATATAATTAAGTAAATGAGTTTTAATATCAAAAGTAAACTGGTGCAAAATTGGGGAAAAAAAAGACTTAGAAAATCATATTCTTTACTCCTATCTCACAAACTATAAACAGAATAAATAAAATCTTTTTATCCTCTTTCATTTTGTATTTTTATAAATGCCACTCAAATAATAATCCTTGTCCATTGGAGACTCCTCTCTCTATAGCACCATTTTGAATATAGCCAGTTATCACCAAATCTTGTTTTCTAAAACATTTTGCATTTTTCTTTTTTTTTTTTTAAAGCCAACGTTGGGGGAAGATGTGGAATCTTTTTTTTTTTAATTTATTTACTTTTATTTTTGTCTGTGCTGGGTCTTTGTTTCTGTGCAAGGGCTTTCTCTAGTTGTGGCAAGTGGAGGCCACTCTTCATCACGGTACACGGGCCTCTCAATATTGTGGCTTCTCTTGTTGCGGAGCACAGGCTCCAGACGCACAGGCTCAGTAGTTTTGGCTCACAGGCTTGGTTGCTCTGCGGCACGTGGGATCTTCCCAGACCAGGGCTCAAACCTGTGTCCCCTGCATTGGCAGGCAGATTCTCAACTACTGCGCCACCAGGGAAGCCCTGCATTTTTCTTAACTTTGTCTTTGCCCAAGTTCAGCTGTTCAGCATCTTTTGGTAATTATATTACTGTTTTGACTTCCTCTATTATTTCTTACGTCAATCTGTCAGTTGCTTCTAGTTTATTTTCCATAGTACTGTGAGACAAATTTGTCTTAAAAAAAAAATTTAATGGACCCAGTAATTTCCCAAGTTCTCTAATACAGTATCATCATAGTATCCAAATATTCAGTGACAAAGGAAAAATTCAACCAATACATTCTGTTTTCAGTGAATAAAACCTTGACTATTTTCTGTAGTATCAGTGTGACTTATTTGATCATCTTTTCAGTACATTTGATGAATGCATATTATAAGATAGGAATTATGCCAGACACAGATGATACAAGAATAGGATGTTATCTGCACCTTAGTTTGCACAAGTGAGAGACCCATAAATGTAAACAGAAAAATCACAACACTAAATAATTGTAATTGCTGGATTTGAACATATTTTATGGCAACAAAAGATGTTGAAAATAAAAAGAATCTCTGCATTCACAAGTAGGATAAGGCTCACAAAGGTTTGAACTGATTCTTGGGGAATGACTATGAGTATGATATGTGAAGAAATGGGAGACAGGCTTTTGGGGGTAGAGAAAATGAATATTTATCAAAGTACAAGTCAAAAAATTCAATGTAGCAGAGGAGAAATAAATTTCAATATACTAGGCATGTGATGCATATAAAAACAGAGTATGGTGAGACAGAATTTCAGAAAAAGCAAAAGGGTCAGGAAGGTCAGCTCCATTTCATTGATATTTTCTTACATGTATTTTACAAGTAGATAACAGTACTATTTTGGTTACAAATAATAGATATAGAATAATCATATTAAGTTTGCCTTTAACCTGAATACAATAAGTACCCTACATATGAAGGAATTCCATTCCAAGAGCATGTTCATAAGTCCAATTTGTGAGTCCAACAAAGTTAGCCTAAGTACCCAATTAACACAGTCAGCTATATAGTACTGTACTGTAATAGGTTTATAATACTTTTCACACAAATAATACATAAAAAACAAACAAAAAATAAAGAAAACATTTTTAATCTTACAGTACCTTGAAAAATACAATAGTACAACAGCTGGCATACAGGGGCTGGCATCGAGTGAACAGGTAAGAAGAGTTACTGATTGGAGGAGCGAAAGGAGGTGGGAGATGGTAGAGCTGAAGGACTGTCAGCAATAGGAGATGGAGGGCAAGCTGCAACTTCACTCACACTTTACGTGATTGGACATGTGAATGCACATTCGTGTCTTTGAAAGTTCTCAACTTGAAGGTCTGTATGTAGGGGACTTACTGTATATTACTTTTCTAAAAAGTCTAAGTAAATGTATCTTGTAGATAAAATTATAGCATATTTAAAATAATTAAGGTACCAGTGGTCTTAAATGACACAATAAACCATTTGAACTTAAGATATCTACAGAACTTAATGGTATCCACAGGACATTACACACCAAAACTGCAGAATACACATTCATTTCAAGCGCACATGGAACGTTCTCAAGCACAGATCACAGGGTAGGCCACAAAACAAATCTCAACAAATTTAAGAGGATAGAAATTATATTAAGCATTTTTTTTCTCACCACAACAATATGAAACTAGAAATCAGTTACAGGAATAATAAATGGGGAAAGGAACAAACATGTGGAGACTAAACAACATGCTACTAAAAAACCAATGGGTCAATAAAGAAATCAAAGAGGAAACCAAAAGAAGTAAAACTGTCATTATTTGAAGATGACATGATACTACAGATAGAAAACCCTACAAGTTTTCACCACAAAATTATTAAAACAAATGAATTCAGCAAAGTTGCAGGATTAATGTACAGAAATCTGTTGCTTTTCTATACACTAATAATGGACTATTAAAAAGAGAGAGTAAAAGAAAAAATCCCATTTAAAATTGCATCAAAAAGAATAAAATTCCTAGGAATAAACCGAGGTGAAAGACATATACTCTGAAAACTGTAAAACATTAATAAAGGAAATTGAAGGTGATACAAAGAAATGGAAAGATATTCCATGCTCTTGGACTGGAAAAATTAACACTGTTAAAGTGGCCATACTACCCAAAGCAATCTATGGATTTAATGTAATCCCTATCAAAATACCCATGACATTTTTCATGGACATAGAACAAATAATCTTAAAATTCATACTGACCTACAAAAGGCCCCAAATTACCAAAACAATCTTGAAAAAAAAAGAACAAAGGTGGAGGTATCACCTTCCCAGACTTCAAAATTACTACAAAGCTAGAGTAATAAAAAGAGCATGGTACTGGCACAAAAACAACACACAGATCAATGGAACAGAATAGAGAACCAAGAATTAAACCCATGTAGCTATGGCCAATTAGTCTATGACAAAGGAGGCTAGAATATACAATGGAAAAAAGACAGTCTCTTCAATAAGTGTTGCTAGGAAAACTGGACAGCTACATGTAAAACAATCAGATTAGAATATTTCTTCATACCATACACAGAAATAAACTCAAAATGGACTAAAGACCTAAATGTAAGACTGGTAACAATAAAATTCCTAGAAGATAACATAGGCAGAACACTCTTTGACATAAATCATAGTAGTATTTTTTGGATCTGTCTCCTAATACAAAAGAAATAATAGCAAAAATAAACAAATGGGACTTAATTAAACTTAAAAGCTTTTGTACAGCACAGGAAACCATTGATAAAATGAAAAGAAAACCTATGGAATGGGAGAAATATTTGCAGATGATATGACCGACGAGGGCTTAATATCCAAAATACACAAACAGCTTATACAACTCAATATCAAGAAAACAAACAACTTGATTAAAAATGGGCAGAAGACCTGAATAGACCTTTTTCCAAAGAAGATATACAGATGGCCAATAGGCACATGAAAAAATGCTCAACATCTCTATCAGAGAGATGCAAATCAAAACAACAATGAGATATCACCTCACACCTGTCAGAATGGCTATCATCAAAAAGTCTACAAATAACAAATGTTGGTGAGATGTGGGGATAAGGGACCCCTAGTTCAAGGGACCAATGTAAATTGGTGTAGCCACTATGGAAAACAGCATGGAATTCCTCAAAAAACTAAAAATATAACTACCATATAATGATCCAGCAAATTCCACCCTGGGGTATATATCCAAAGAAAATGAAAACACTAATTCAAAAAGATATATGCACCCCAACATTCACAGCAGCATTATTTACATAGCCAAGATGTGGAAGCAACCTAAGTATTCATCAAGATATGAATGGATAAAGAAGATGTAACATACACACACACACACACACACACACACACACACACACATATATAATGGAGTACTACTCAACCATAAAAAGAATGAAATTCTGCCATTGGCAGCAACATGGATGAACACAGAGAATACTGTGTTTAGTGAAACAGGTTAGATAAAGACAAACACTGTATAATATTACTTATATGTGGAATCTAAAAAATAATACTAATGAATATATAAAATGAAACAGCAACACATTCACAGACATAGAAAACAAACTAGTGGTTACCAGAGGAGAGAGGGAAGGGGGGTGCAAATTAGGGGTATGGGATTAAGAGATACAAACTACTATGTATAAAATAGATAAGTAACAAGGATGTATTATACAGCCCTGGGAATTACAGCCACTACCTTGTAGTAACATTTAATGGAGTTCAATCTAAAAATACTGAATCACTATGCTGTACACCTGAAACAAATATAATATTGTAAATCAACTGTACTTCAATAAAAATAAAATAAAAATTCCATGAGGACTTCCTGTATTGTTTCAATTGTTACAAACATCTAAATAAGACCACTGATTCTAGAATTAGAAATTCAACATGAATCTGAAATATCAGAATAAAAATCTAGATATTTAAAGGTATTGCTTTGAATTGAAAGCTATATTATTGAATTCTAAATTTTAAAAAAAAACATGAAATGTAGAATAGTAGTTAGAATTATCAGCCTATCTCAAGAAACTTTTCTTTGGTGTTGGTTATATTATTTTTGCACAATATCATAACTCAATCTCTTCCTTGGGAAGTATCCTTTCCACTGTGAAAGGGTTTAGGTTTTGTGGGTGATAGCTGTCTGATAATTAAACTCCATTTTCTTTGCCCATAAAATACTTCTTGTTCTCTATATGTAGCTCTTTAGTATACTCCAGGTGAGATAACTGAAATTTTTTTCATTTCCTTTAAACGGTATTTCATCTTTTCTACTCACTTCAATTGAAATATTTCAGAACTGAATATTTTCTCTCTTACCTTTTAATGTTTATTTAAAATGGGGGGGAAAATCCAACTAAATTTCACAGACATAGAAGTGAGGAAAGTTGTTTTTCAATATGGTTAAAAAGTAAAATATGGAATCTATGAAAGCTGAAAGGACATAAAATTCTCATTCTTTGTGACAGATATCACTTTTATTGCCAAAAAAAATGTTTTTTAATTATCAAGAAACTTTTTCTTCAAGTACCCATTATAGAGTGTACCACAATGTGGTACGTGTAAATCTGGGGTCATCTCAGAAGACTTTATAATTCAAAGATGGACATTTTAAAATTTCAATAATACCGAATTTAACACATTAACTCTCATATAAATGTTTTTCCAAATACTATCATTTAAGAAGAGGCAATACTTACTTAAGTTTTAAAATAAGTGATATATTATTTTACAAAAAAAATAAAATAAGAGTTAGTTAAAAGGCACAAACTATAAATGAGTTGATATATAGGTAAGAAAAAAGTCGTAATATTGTATAAAGATGACTCTAACACTTTATGTAAAAAGCAGAAATCAGTTTCTTCAGAGATTTTTATTATGAAGATAAACGTATACTTCCTACAACATAGAACTCAGTGGTTATTGATTATCATTACTGTTTATTAACCATATGAAGAAACAACTTGGTTGTTAACAGAAAGGTATATTAGCTCAAGAAACATCTAACTTACAGATTAAATTTGCTCTGTTGGATGGTTACATCATTTTAAATTTTGTTTTCTTAAATTCCTAAGCTCTGTAACACTCTAATCCTGAATTAGAGGAAAGTTTTTTGTGTGTGTTTTCGGGGGTTTTTTGATGTCACAGAAGACAAGTGGACTCAGAGACTTCTAACCAAATTCAAATGCTCTTCTTCTTGAAGGAAAGTAAATTACAGAAAACAAAAAGGAGAGAAGAAAAATAAGATATCCTCTCTACTTTGCTTTGATATTGGTAAATAGGATAAAATATAGGCATTAAAACCTCAAGCATTTCCTTTACACGGTGAGTGAAAACATGAGATAACAGTGGGTGTTTCTTTGTTTTGACAGGTAGGAAACTGAACAACAGAGAGATTAAGAGTCTCAGGCCATTGTGACAAACTAGCCTTGAACACAGAGTTCCTAACAATTAATCCAACACCTTTTTTACTGTGATATTTTGGGTTATGGGGAGAAAGATTAAAATCATCTTCCTGAAGCAAACATAATTATTAGAAATAAAGAAGAAAATAGTAAAATTATCAAAATTACAAATATTAATTTGGACATGAATTTTTATAATAGTGAAGCTAATGCAAGGCAGATATAGACAAGGGCTTTTAAATTTAAATGAAACATAAATGCAAGTATAAAACTATCATAAAATTCATGCCCAAGGACCTAGTCCCAAGTCACTGATCTTTAAATCCAGTTGCCCCACGTACATAATCTTTTTGCCTTTTAGATCCAGTTGTAGGTTTTATAAGCAGTCATAGCTCAGTAAATCAGACCACACAGCATGCTTGGATGCATTTCTTTTGGTAAATTGGCATAATATATAGCAAATAAGCAACAAATATTCTTATTTCCCATGGACTGACATTTTTTTAATTAAGTTATTATGAATCATCAATCTTGAAATGGAAGTTTTCGGAAGAGGAAAAGGGGTATTAAAGAACTATCTGAAAAGAATTCCAGCTGTATAATAGGCTTTTTTTCTCCCTCTTTTCATTAGCCTGTGCTGTTCAACTCCTTCAAACACAGTTCAGTCACTGGAAAATACTTGATGGACAAATTATCTGATATCCTTTTATATTCTGTTTTAAAGCTGGAAAGCATGTACGTATTTTGTTTCAAACAGCTCTTTGATTTCTGGTAAGCAGAAGACAAAAATATTCTTTTTAATGACAGCTTGTTTTGGGGTTTGCTCACCAGAGCTCTTTATGTTTTAAATATACCTGAATGTATATAATTATGGTTTCACAGGATATTTAATATTTATAGGCAGATTGAACTTTCCCTATAATAACGCCACTCCATTTTAATGATTAGTATAAAAAAATTTGATAGGAATACATATTTACTTTCTTCAATTTTTTGCCTACTGTTTTTATAAACAAGAGTTTCAATAAAGTCCTGTTCATGTCTCTTCAAAATAAAGAATGATTTAACATGTTTTTTTCCCTCTTTCTACAAGGAGGTGATCATTATGTTAAATACTATGTTACTTGAAAGTAGTGACATGTAAGAAGAATTATATTTGCTTTTCACAAAGAAAACTATAATGCTTCAGCAGAAAAGTAGCACAGCAACCTAAAGTTTTTTTTTTTCTAAATAAATTTTGAGCTATAGCTTGTAGCAAACTAGCATTTTGCTGTCTTTCAGTAACAAGAAATCAGAAAGGGAGACAGGATGTGGGTAGACATAGGCATTTGACAAGCTCAATACAGAGAAAGTTGCACCTGACTGTGAGTCAGGGAAAAGAAAATATTTCTCAATGCTTATCATTTCCTGAGGCGGTCTCTTGTAAGAGCAGCCTTCCAGCACCTGTTTCTTTCCCTGTGTGACTTCTTCGACTCACAAAGAGAAATGAAAGCTATAAAGGCTAATTGAGATCTATTTTCAGTGGTTCTTTTGACTTCTAAGAGCTTTAAATCTATTTTTCTTTTCATTGAGCATGAAATGATTTCCATCATCTGATAGCCACAATTATTAAAAATTCAGGAAAAAGAACACTGTGATATTAGAAGACTATAATGAAAGCAATGCATTTGTTCTGTTAGAGTGACCACAAAATTATTTACATTAGTCACTATCATCAAAACCTTTGGATATATACAAATATAATACTTAAGAGAACAGGTGCAAAAATAAAAAGTAAGTATAATGTGGTAAAGATTTAAAGTCTAAAAAATTATTTTCTCCTTAACTGGAAGAACATTTTAAGGTCTACGTTTCTGAAACACTGTTTTAAAATTCAGCTAACGCTTCTTTGAAAGTCACACATTTCCAGGTTACTTTTTGCATATATATATATATATATATATATATATATATATATATATATATACACACACACACACACAAAGACATGCATATACATGTACACGCACATGCACATTGTTTGTCTTCCGTTTGGATTCATATTTAATAGTGCTCCACAAGCCTGAATAGAAGATCACAGAATTTCTGACAAAATGTTTTCATCTTGTCAGAAGAAATTTAACCCATAGGCCATTTTCATTTTCTTCCTTTGTCAGTAAATTAAATGAGGCAGGTGAACATCTACAAAGAGACTAAAATTACCTGAGGGTTAAGGATGACACTTGTAGAAAGATAAGATTTAGAAAGATTTGTAAATAAGAGGGAATTATTTACACAGGCTTGATGCACATTGTCTTCTATAAAGCTAGATGTTTCTAAAATCTAATGCCATCTCCATGACCTAATGAATACTTTTGTGAAATTTCACAGTGTTCCTATAAAAATCAACATCAGAAAGTGAGAGAATCTAGGTGGCCAAGGATATAACTCTTTGAAAAAATAGCACTGTCTCTGAGAACTTGGGAATGTCTTAGATATATTATTATTTCACTAACCTCCACAGGAAATATTTCTCAAGAGGTAAAGTATAATAGATTTTCCCAAGCGGAAGAAGACAGTGATTCTGTGGTTTTGGATGATAGGTAATCATTCTTAGGCACCAAAAGCTGCCTTTGAGTGATAATGATTACTGTATTATCTTACAGTAAGATGAAAATAATAATGTTTACTAAGATTATATGAAAAATTACTGTAAAAGTACATGCAAAGCATATTGGACAGTGGCCAGCACAGAGTAGATGGTGAATGAGCAGCAGTTATTAATAAATAATAGCAACTGTTTTTAAATAATGGCATTCATTAATAAGTGCTAAGATAGAGCTTGGGTTTTGCTATGAAAGTACAGAGGAAGTTCACCCAACCCAAACAAATGTATCAGGTTAAGTCTTTGGAGACCTTCTCAAAGCAGGACCACCCACTTCCTTTGAGTCGTGAAGGAAGAACAGGATTTAGTTACATGAAGGAAGAGTGACTCAGGCGTAAGGAAATGTCTGAGCAAAAGCAAAGTCTGTACTTAGGTGCTGTGTTCAGGGATAATTAAATAGTTCAAAATTTACCAGACTCAATGTTTACATATAAAGACATGAAAGTGTAGGAATATTATTATGATCCACTGCAATTTTATTTGTTATGGTTTGGTTTCCCTTAATAGATTATGATTTCACTGAGAACAGTGGTTTGCCTTAAGTATCTGAGGATCTCCTGGTGCCTTTCCAGTATAATAATCATTTGGTGAATGAACAGAAAAAAAAATGAGTAAGATTCAGTCATCCTTCTGCAGCATGCGTGTGGTGTGCAAGAGGAAGACAAGTGGTATCAGACAGGAAAACTAATAATTTTGATGCAGGCGGATAAAAGAGGTATGCGCAAAGTACTGTGGAAGCAAAGAGGAAGATGTGATTATCTGTGTGGGAAGAAACAGAATGCTATCAGGCAGCCAGAGTAGAACTTAGAACACCCAGTGATGGGTTAGGTGAGGTGTAATATTTGCAGATGCTTCCTCACAGAGCTGGTGAGGGAAGAAGGCAGTGAGGAGAACTTGCCACTGTGAGGGCAGAAAGCCATGAAAGAAAACACAGGTAACGAGTCCAGGTTGTGCAGAAGCAAAACCTGTCATACCCAAAAGGCTGCTGTTATCCAGCTGATGCCAAGTTCTTCCTGCCTCACAATCAGAAAAGACTATCTATCAGAACAAGTAAATGAAGACCTCAAGACACTAGTAGAAGCCTTGTCACCAGTACTTCTAAGATAGGGCAGAAATGGTGGGAATTCCTAATTTATGGGTATATTCAGGGAAAACATTTAAGACCCAGCTTAAATGAATATCAGCTTGCCTTTACTTGCTAGAATCTCCCACAATCTGTTCTACATGTATAGTTTGATAGGATTTACAACAAATACCTCACAACATTATTAAACACATAAATGTCCTTTTCACTGTTTCAAAAATGTCAGCTTCCTCTTGCCCATAGATTATAATCTCTTGAATGCAGTAAACTGTACCATATACTTTTTTCAGGTTATAGCGAATACCATGATATTCTACCTAGATCCCCCTCCCTAGGGTCAATGCACCTACCATCAGCTGCAAAGAATATTGGCAGCTGATGGCTTGTACTGTGTGCTCTTCACTGGGAATTAACAATGGCCACAGGGAACACCCTTGTATAAAGTTGCTGCCTTGCACAGGGTTCAGTCTGAAGCCAGTGACTGACTGACTCAGGGATACAAGTTCTAGCTCCCTTGTCTCAACTCAGGACAATTCTGAAAGAGCAGCTAGCTCCAGAGCTCTCCATAAAACAGTTGAGGCCTCACTTCCAACCACATTGTGGGATAAGTTCTTTCTCTGTCCAATTTTGTCTTTCTCTGTTCCTTACAGGTGTATACCCCTAGACAAATCCAGTAAATCTTCTGGTGCAACACTGTCTCAGAGTTTATTTCTAGGGAATACAATTTAAGACAGCTACTATCAAAGATGGTTCTAGAAAGCACACTCTAAAGTGAGATTTTGGAAATGGATCACTTGCCAGCTACCTTGCACTGAGAGGCCACAATTGGTAGTAAGTGGAGTATGAATAGCCACTGATATGTTATAACAATGAAGCTGTTAGAAATTCCACCAGTGGTTAACCGAAATGAGATATCAGTGGAAGGGGATGTCCTGTCTGGTACAGCATCTCTGTGACTGGAGAAGCATGACAGGATACTTAATCATAAATACCATGGAACTGAGTAAGTGCTGCTGACTTCCATTGATTTGTTGAAATAGGTAATGACAGGGTTAGGGCGATTTATCACCAATTCAAGGCACAGTGTGAAAACCAGTGTCTCCTTGGCAACATTATGGAAACCCTGACCATTTATATCTGTAAGGCAGGTAGAGCAGAGGACCAGGTTTAGGACTTAACTGTAATGGAGGAGCTTCAGAAAATGTTGAATTTTCAGTCCCAGGAGTTTTCCTAAGCCAAGGTTAAAGCCATAATAGGAAAGAAGCAGGACCCTCATGTTGAGATGAGGAAATCTGGTCAAGTACAGCTCTGAAACTTGAAATCCTAGGTTCCCCTGAGCCCACTGAGTTTACTGATGTGGCCCTTCGCTCTTTGGTACTAGAAGATTATAACTGGCCATGCTGGAAGACAATGCTGCGGTCTCAAATGAGACAGGAACCTTATAAAACAATCTCCTCCTGACAATCCGACAAATAACGAGGGTTAAATCCCAATACAGCTCAGCTTCACAATAAAAAAGAGAGAGTATACATTGCAGAAGCTACAACACCTAGAAAACATATGCTGGCAAGAACTGATAGAATGTAAATAAGACTGGAATCTGAGGTGCAAAACATCAGTTTGATAAGTAAGAGATTATTAATATGGAAGTTGTCTCTTGTAATAAAGCTTTAACAACCTGGTAAGAACCCAAGGGTTCAGAGCAGAAACACTGTGAGGATGGCTATTAAAACCTTGAGGGGGAAAAAAAAAAAAAAAAGATAGCTCAGAACAGGAAAACAGAAATGTTAGGTCTGTGTTTCATTTGTTCTGCCTCACCCATGTTAAAAAAAAAAAATAATCAGAGCATTTGACTAAAACCTAGATCATGCAGTGTGGTATCTTAAATATCTTTACACTACCAATATTTTAGAACAAAATAGGTTCAGTAAGTGTAAGGAGACAGGGTGCGGGGTCCCTGGAGAAAGAGAACCAGGCATGGCTTTCTTGACATAAGAGAAACCATTTTTGGCCTAAGCCATTTTGTGATCTAAGCTTGGCCACAATGCTTGCTCTTGAACAGTTCTCAGTAATCAATGATCTTATGGGAAGTAAGGGAACGCAGGAACAAAAGAAAAGCAGTCAAAAAACAATAGTTCAGCAACAAAACAGAGTCCTAGTTCCTCCTCAAGGGATATGCATAACAATCTGATACAGTCTGAATTCTGCAGGCACTAAGGCACCCAGGTGATGGATGGAATGATTATATTGACCCTCCTGACTCAATCAACTAAAGCTTGGACTCTGTAGACCTTGGCCCCAATTCTATGCTGAATTCTCCTCTGCTCAAACCCCTTCATGAATATGCCTGTACCCTTAGCTTAAAACTTCCCCTGTTTTGCTGTTCCAAGAGACGCTGCTTTGGGAAATATCCCCGGTGTTCTCCTTACTTGCTCTAAATAACAAATCCTTCCTTCTCCCGCTCTTTGGCTTTGCTGTGCCTTTTGGCTCTATACCCACCAAGAGGCAAAACCAGTTTCTGGGTAACATAAAGATTTCTTAAAGGAACAGCCTAAAAAAAAAAACAAAGTTAAAAATAAAGATTTTGGTAAAAAAAAAGACTTTGTTCATACTTATTTCCAACTTTACCTCTGCTTTTGTATTTTCAAAACATTTATTTTCCCATAAGGTCATTATGTCAGTAAATGATAAGAAGCCCTATGAAAATGCAATAAATCATATTTGATTAAGTTTCTGGACATAATGTAACTCAATAATTTTTTTAAAATGTACTTACTGAGTTCATTGTTTATAGTCTATTTTTTTAAATGATTAATATTGGATGTCACTAGAAAACCAGAATGGCATTTAATATATTTTGATCTGTTAGTGTGTAGAGTCTACCATTAATCTTCAAATACAGAAATGTGTTTAAGATTCTTATTACATTTTAAATTGCATTACAATTTTAAATTTTATTAATATTATGTTTATTACATTTAATATACTACAGTTTGGCAGCTCTTTCTGTAAATTCTTCTCACAATTTATATTTGGAAAATCTTTGTTTATCCTGATAGTGTGGAATTTAACTTTCCTTAGATGATAAAATGTAGGTAATAGAAAAATTGTTTTCTCTATTACCTTGGCTTCTAAGAGGATTAAAGTCAAAGTCCGTACTCAGTTGGCACTTCTAGCCTCAATCTATATGTTTTGGCACAAGTACTATCTTTGATTTAATGTGACTCATCATATTTTAGCTTTATTTTAATGATTTATTATATAAAGTACCTCAGATCCTTTATGGATTTAGGTGGGTTACAAATAATAAGAAAGGAAAAGGTATCAATTACTTCTTTTTGTTTCCTCTGAGTAATCATCTCTATTACAAATAGTAAAATTGAACATTTAGATCAGTGTAGCTACATCGTGCAGCAAGGATGGAGTTCAGAGTTCTAAATTTATTTATTATGAGCTAATCCTGAATTGGTTAATGACAAATAGGGGAAAGAAATTAGCAAATACATGAATGAAGTTGACAATTAATAACAAATTATAGTACATGATTATATAATGAGCATATTTGCTTCAGTGGTACTATTTCCTTAATACCAGTGCTATTGTGTCATTATCTTGATATCCCTCAATATATGTTTCAGTTATTCAACCTTGCCTCTGAGGGTCAAAATTCTGTTTTGGAGTCAATTGCTGCAACTGAAATTTGCTGCTGAATTTTTTGCCCTCTTTCCCTTCAGTGCTTCACCCTTCAGTAAAATTTTGTAGTCCCTCCTTTATGCAACAGAGTAAAATTTAAAATTGCAGGAAATAAGCTGCTCTAGTTATTTAGGCACCAAGGAGTTTATCACAGGAAATCAGATGCTTATACAATTGTTAGAAATATTGAAATGGTGGGCTGTAAGCTAGATCTCCAGCCAAACCTCCCAGAATGAGCAACAAGTAAGGTTGTTTGGAGAAATGATTAACTTCTGTCACAAATACAAAAATGGAACACAGGATTTCAGTCTCTAAGGATACTTGATGGAGCTCTGGTTTAGGAATCAGGAAACAGATATAACTGCTACTCAGTACCTCAAATTAAAACAGGATGCTGAGCACTGCTGTGGAAATTGTGAACTTCTCCACATTGGAACTTAAGAACAAAAATAAGTAAAGGTACAGGAAGATATCCTCTGCTATTGTCAGTCTTACAAATCTTGTGTGAACTCAACTAATCAACAACATATAAACACTAACTCTACAGGGAACTAGAAAAAAAGTGGCGGTGGTAGTGGTTGTTTTATGTAGTTTTTACACTTCCTGGCTCCACAGGACAGGAAGTCATGCAAAGAGGATGATGGAACACATGCTGATTACCTACTCACCATCTCCCCTCAACCTATTACAGACCTGTCCATTCTGGGAGTTGCTGAGCCAACTGTCTAATAATCATGGTAATTATAACAGGGTTCTGCCCTCTCTGACAAGGATGGTCCATTTAAAAGAATTCCAGTGGTTATGCAAGATTTACGTGTATATATCTTTTCCTTAAAACAAGATATATTGGTTTTAAGGCACACATATTGGTAATGAAAGAAATAAAGGAAGGTGCTGAGAAAAGAATATGCATATAAAATGGAAAGTGTATCTGCCAGGAAAAAAAAAAGATAGTAGAAAGTTAAGTCAGATTGTCAGTAGGGAAAGGATAGTATTTTCAACAAATGGTGCTGCATCAGTTGGATAGCTATAAAGAAAACAAAATTGTATTTGACTCCTGCCTATACCAGGTATAAAAATCAATTCCAGATGAACTGAAGATCTAAATGTGTGACAGGCAAAACAATAAAGCTTTTGGAAGAAAATAAAGGAGAATGACCTCGAGCTAGGCTAAGTTTTCTTAAACAAGACACCAATGAAATACTAACCATAAAAGTAAAATAAATTGGAATACTCTAAAACTATGGACTTTTGCTTATCAAAAGATGACATTAAAATAATGAAAAAGCAATCAAGAGAATGAGAAAAGATATCAGCAAGGATATATATACAAGAAAGGATTCATAACTAGAATATATTTTTAAAAATATAAGAATTGGAAAGTGTGGAACACTTAACAAAAAATGAATATGCAAATTGTGAATAATCATGTAAAAAATGAGCAAATTAGCCATCTGAGAAATACATATTACAGAGAAATATACCACAATTTGATATCACTGAATAATCTTCAGAATTACTAAAATAAAAAAGACAGAAAATACAAAGTGCTGGTGAGGACGTGGAACAACAGAAATTTTCATAAACTACTCTTGGAGTTGACAATCACTGCAGTCACTTTAGAAAAGTGTGTGGCACTATCTGTTCACACTGAATATATACATGCTTATGAAGCACCAGTGTTACTCACAGGTATGTACTTAACAAAAATATATACCTGTGTTGATCAAAAGACATGTGCTCACGAATAAGAATGAACATTCCTCAGTTCCTCACTACATTATGTGTGGATCTCACAAGAATAATGTTGAGAGAAGGAAGTCAGGAAAAAAGTTGTATATTATATAGTTCCCTTTATATAAAGTACCAAGACAAATAAGACTAATATATAGTGTAAGAAATCTGGATACTCTTTACTCTTGTAAAGGGTAGGGGTGGGAATGACTGGAAGGTAGCAAGGGGAGGGGGAGTTCTTGAGTGCTCCTATTATCTGTTTCTTGATCTGGGTACCTTTTAAATGACGGTATTTAGTTTTTGTGGAACATATATATATATGTGTGTGTGTGTGTGTGTGTGTGTGTGTGTGTGTATATAAAATAAGTTATTCAAAAGTCAAGTCAGAGTGTTTCAGTCCTCATGCCCACATGAGCTGGAATTAAGTTATGGATAGAACTAAGGTGCTGTAACTGCACATAGAGGAAGAGAGTTTCAACATAATTTCTTGGCTATGTTGATTTGAGCAAATATTAATGTTTCTGAATATTACTGTTTAGCTCTGATGATATTCTGAACTGCAAGATCCTCAGTTGGGTTTTCTGAGATCAGAGTCAAAAATTCCTAGCCATAAAATCGGAACTGAATTGATGAGAATTAGGCATAGGGGATAAAAGTCTCTTGCTATGCACGTTACCTTTAACAAAGCAAAACAGATTTCAAGCATCTTACTAATATTGTGGAGGACAAATATTTTAAGAGATTATAAGCGGAAATTAATTGGATTGATTTTATTTTAATAAACATAAAATATTTATACATGGTTTTACAATTCACTTGTGACCTTTAGCATTTTAACTTATGCTTCTCGTAAGACTTTATGTTCTTCAAGTGCAAATTATCTTATTGTGGTTTTTAGGAGCATAACTCTAAAAGTTCAGAGAGAGGAAATATATATTTTCTTATAGTTATGTCATATTATTCAGTAAAAAATGGCCAATGAGGTTATATGAGAATTATAAATAATAATCAATAGGATATATTAAGGAATTGAATTTTGGAGAAAAAACACACATGTAATGGTATCTATTTGAAGAAGAGAAAAGGGAAGCATTAATTTTGCAAACATTCATTGAACATCTGCAATAAGTCAAGCATGATTTTAGCATTTGGAATAAAATCAGGCAATAAAACAAGGATTTCCTGACCTAAAAAGTTTCCATTCTTTCAAGATGGTATGGGGATTAGGTATGTAAACTCCTTTGCTGGACTCCCTGGATTCAAATCCTAGTTCTGCTACCTAATAGCTGTGTGACTTTGGGAAAATTACTTAATCTTTCTTTATCTAAGCTTACTAATCTGGAAAGTGGGGATAATAATGGTAGTTACTTCATCTGGTAGCTGTGAGGTTCAGAAAATTTATTTCCTGTGAAGAATTTAGCATATATTTTGCAGCTGGTAGACACTCTATGTGTTTGCAATAATTATTTTATTGGGTAATTTTCATAACTGCTAATATTTTAAAATGTTCATAATGTTTTGGGATCTCAATCTCCTTTGTGAATCTGATGAACTTGCTGATATGAACACCAGAAAATAGTACCTTAAGACAATTGAACACATAAGTTCAAGGGTGCAGAGACCTTTCTTGATGACTATTTTATATTCACAGATTCCATATCAGGAATCCCCACGCAAAAAATATCACTGAATATGTATCATAAGCTATAGATTCCACAATCAATAGAACCCTCAGCAGTGCTACTGTCACTTGGATTATTCCACCAGCTTATCAATGGAATCATAAGCTAAAACTAATACAACATTTCTTACTCTTAGTTATCTAATCATTTTAGATAACTATTAGATATCTAATAGATATCTTAGTTATCTAATATTTTAGATAACTATTAGATAACTTAGTTATCTAATCATTTTAGGTAACTATCTAATCTAAACATTTAGATAACAAAATCATTTAGATAACATAGATCATATCTAATCTAATCATTAGATCATATCTAATCTAATTATTAGTTCTAGAGTCCCTGTTAGTCCTAGGGAGAATTTAGTCTTGTTTCCTCTTTTATGTTTATCATAAGAAAAAAAATTGTGCTAGCAAAAAGAACTTGTATTTTTTCACTTGTTATCAAATTAAACTATGTATATAATCCACTGTGTGTTCCTTTGCTTTGTCTTTTAAAGAGCTTACATCTTACAGTATCACTTGGTAGAAACAAATAGCTTATTTCAAGTTTTAAAAAATATATATAATTATTTCCTTTATTATGGGAAGTTTCTGAAATTAAAAAAATCTGTTTTGCTATATAACTGTTAATATTTAAGTTGCTTCAACTCTTTTTTGAAAGTAAGTTTTTATAATTTACATTTAAACTGGAAACAAATGAAAATAGACAGAGTACAGAGCATAGATTTTAGAGTTAGACCTCAGATTTTGAATGCTGGACTGTCTTTTAAAATGTCATTGCCTAATGTGAAATAGCTAGCGGGGAGCAGCCACATAGCACAGGGAGATCAGCTCGGTGCTTTGTGGCCACATAGAGGGGTGGGATAGTAAGGGTGGAAGGGAGACACAGAGGGAGGAGATATGGGGATATATGTATATGAATAGCTGATTCACTTTGTTATATAGCAGAAACTAACACACCATTGTAAAGCAATTATACTCCAATAAAGATGTTAAAAAAATGTCATTGGGCAAATTGTCTAATTTCTCTGAATGCCAATTTTATTATCTGTAATATGGTTGCACTATTTCCCTTGTAAGTTGTATAAGAAAAGATAATATGATAATTTATTATATTTATTCACAATGTGCCAGACACTCTGCTAGACTCTGTTTTTAAAAAGGACGTGCTTCCAGCTCCTAAAGAACTTAGTGTCCTAGGGGTAATATATACACACAGTTGCCTAGCATAAACCTAGTTATGTATAACCTAGCATAACCTCAGTTACGTGTAGGCTGGTACTGGAAAATGAAATTCACCAATGCTGAGGTTCATCAAAATTTCTTAGTGAATTGCCTGTATGCTCATTCTTATAACTGGCAAGGAACAGGCGCAAAGCCCTGAAAACTCAAGTCATTTCTCAAGAATTATAGCATTTCTTGGGTGTGAGAGGATGAATAACCGTTGTTATCAAGTGACTTGCCAGATCCTTTGGCAGCCCAGCCTGGGAGAGGCACATTACTCAGGAGTTATGGAAAACTAGGTCTGCTCTTCAAGGACAGGTTATCCTGGGCATTTGCCCTGATTTCAAGACCCTTAATAGCATAGGTCTGGCTCATAGCACAGCAGCTAGGGAGTCTGAAAGCCAAAGGACCTGTAGGTTTATGCCCAAGAGATGTGGGGAGGGAGGTCAGCTTGTACTGAAACTAAAAGTAGGGTATCTCAACTTATTCAGATGCTTTGGCTATAATATTCAGAGGAAAAAAGAATACATATATATATGCATATACACACACACACACACACACACACATTTAACAATGACATCATCTTGTGGGAAGATATAATTACCAAGGGCTTTCAAATTTGTAGATTCTGGTATCCCTTTGGTAAAGAGGAGAAAGAGGTGACATTCTTTCTGTCTGAAAAAGCCATGCTCCTATTAAGGATTGGGCTGCCTGAAATCATGCAATTTATAAGTCTTTGATTTAGAAGGACTGAGACTTTGAAAAAAGAGAGAGATGATGGAGAATGATGCTTCTAGCTGATGAGGGTGGTAGCTTTGACGGCTGGGTTCATTCATATGAGGAGTAGGAAAGTTTATAGTATTCCAGGAGTGGGATAAAGCTGGGATTCTTGGGACTTCCCTGGTGGCACAGTGGTTAAGAATCCGCCTGCTCATGCAGGGGACACGGGTTCGATCCCTGATCAAGGAAGATCTCACATGCCACGGAGCAACTAAGCCCATGCGCCACAACTACTGAGCCTGCACTCTACAGCCTGCAAGCTACAACTACTGAGCCCACATGCAGCAACTACTGAGCCCATGCCCCTCAATTACTGAAGCACGTGTACCTAGAGCCCGTGCTCCGCAACAAGAGAAGCCACCGCAATGAGAAGCCCGTGCACTGCAACGAAGAGTAGTCCCCGCTCGCCACAACTAGAGAAAGTCCATGAACAGCAATGAAGACCCAATGCAGCCAAACAATAAACAAACAAAAAACAAACAAAAATACAGTGCTGGGACTCCTTCCCACATAGGATTCCTGAGATGCCAGGACTCTGGATGGGGTTTCTGTGGAAAACTGGGCACTTAGTTCCTAAGGCATCTAAGCAATGAAACTATTGATAGAGTGATGTCCTTTGAATAGAGCATGGGGTACAAGACAAGTCCTTTTTAATGGATGTTTAGTCATGTAACTTCTGCCCTCTGCCATGGATGCACCCATTGATTTTCCTTTCTCAATTGGCCAAAGACTTATTGTGCTGCCCACCTTATCATGTTTCTTGGTTCCACTATCCTGTTTCTTTCAGCCTCTTATTACAGCCATCAGAGGTAATGAATGCTTTGACAAAAATAACGCTTTGATTTTTTTCTTATAAGTTGTGGAGTTTAGTACTTCTGCAGAGACGACATTTTCGAGGTTGAGGGGATTTGTACAACTGGGATATAAGTTTAGGAGTTTCCTGATTTTTCGGTTTTACATACAGTTTCCACATAAAATCTCTCTTGGAAGGGAGATTTTACAGATTAAAACCATTGGAAACATTTTCTCTATGAAACTGAAGTCAGTAAAACAATGTTGCTTTATAACACTGAATATTTGGTTCTCTATTCATACTGTACATATATCTAATTTGAATAGATTAATGAATTAAACATTGTAAGATTTGGTTTTATATAAAAAACAGAAAATTAAATACTATCAATAGAAATATTATAAAACTTCCTTCCTACATAAAAATATGGAGATAGAAGATCAGTAAAACTCTAATTCTGCCCCACTTCATTAACATGGATGTATGTTTACTGGAGCATTTTTCTCTTTGTTAGTTGCAGAAGCAAAACAACCACAATAACAGCTGATGTGAAAGTCAAGAAATGACCTTTTCTCCTTCTATCCTCTCCCTCTGTGTTATACTTTTTCAGATACAAATCATTCTGTAAAGGCTTGAGAAAAGCCAAATGAAAGAATTTTCTTACTATTGCAGTCAAAAGAGCACAGCACTTTAATAGTATAAAGATTATTCACACATTCGATCTCCTTAAAAATTTTCAAATGTGTTTTAAATAAAACATGGTTTCTTTTGGGATTACTACCAGACTTGCAGTAAAAGGAATTCAGAAGATGATATTTTTATAATAAAATAACAAGATCTATATTAGAGTTACATTAGGTTGAGTTTTAACTGAAGTAATAAATCTCGAACATTAATGTTTTCCTGTGAATTAAATAAAATTCAGCCTTTTATGGGCTGCTTTCATAGCCCTATGACCTGCACTTTGCATGGATATTTCTTTCCAGTTAAATAATAACCTCCTGGATGGCTGGAGCCATGTCTTTTTTATGGCTGCATTTCCAATTCCAGACCCCTAACCTTAAACAGAAATCAATAATAAATAAACATTAGTTAAATGAATAAATGAAAATATAAGTAAATGAATGAATATATGCAGTAAGTGGGCACACACCTTTATATTTATCTTAATTGCTCATTTTAGAATCAGAATACTTTAGAAAAACTGTTAAATGATTGTCATACCACATTACTAAAGTAGATGTCATGATAAATAAAATATCCCCACTAATACATTTAGATGCAAAACATAACTTTGTTAGGAAGGTTCATTTGTGAAACCTCAGAATTATATCTAAAGTTACTGTAACTTGCTAATGGTCAATAGGTACACGAAAAGATGTTCAACATCGCTAGAGAAATGCAAATCAAAACTACAATGAGGTACCAACCTCATACTGGTCAGAATGGATATCATTAAAAAGTTTACAAATAACAAATGCTGAGCAGGTGTGGAGAAAAGGGAACCCTCCCGCACTGTTAGTGGGAATGTAAATTGGTGCATCCACCATGGAAAACAGTATGGCTGTTCCTTAAAAAACTAAAAATAGAGTTGCCATTTAATCTAGTAATCCCATTCTGGGGTATGTATCTGGAGAAAACTCTAATTCGAAAAGATACATGCACCCCAATGTTCATAGCAGCACTATTTACAGTATCCAAGACATGGAAACAACTTAAATGTCCATGAACAGATGAGTGGATAAAGAGGTGGTGTATCTATACAATGGACTATTATTCAGCCATAAAAAAGAATGAAATAATGCCACTTGCAGCAGCATGGATGGACCTAGAGATTATCATACTAAGTGAAGTAAGTCAGAAAGAGAAATACATATGATATCACTTATATGTGGAATCTAAAATATGACACAAATGAACTTATTTACAGAAGAGAAATAGACTCACAGACATAGAAAACTTACGGTTTCCAAAGGGAAAAGGGGGTGGGGTAGGAATAAATTGGGAGTTTGGAATTGGTAGATACAAACTACTATATATAAAATAGACAACAAGGTCCTACTGTATAGCTCAGGGAACTATATTCAATATCCTGTAATAAACCATAATGGAAAAGATATGAAAAAGCATATGTATGTATTTGTATAACTGAATCACTTTGCTCTACACCAGAAACTAACACAACATTGTAAATCAACTATACTTTAATTAAAAAATAAAGTTATATAGTTTGCTTATGTCCTGTAGTCATATCATGTGTAGTGTGGCAGTTGGCTAAGAAGAACATTCCATCATTCTAGGTTCAGGTTGTGACTGAGAAGCCTGGTCCATTTACCAGAAAATAAGTCAAGCCTTTAATGATTGAGAAGATCTGTTCAAAATATGTCAGTCTTACAAATTAATCAACAAATGGTAATAGGCACTTAAGCTCTTCAAGATAAAAACTCAGCCATTGGAACACAAGGTATTCTCTCTCACAATAAACAAGGAATTAAACATGTTAATTCAAGTTCTGTGTCTCCTTATGTAGTATATGAAGTATATACAGCGATAACTGGGTTTAAGTAATCAGTCAATAAGAAGGGCTAAGGTATGAAAAATGAACACAGTCCCTCTCAGATAATTAGCTTTTCTTTTTTTTTTTAATTAATGGAATCATAAAGAAAGAAAGGTGGCAATGCATTTGTCTACCTCTGGCTATCATACTAAGCTGCTGAAGAGTGTAGTGAAGGGGAGAGAATGTTTTATGTATTTCCCAAGAGTCACAATGTTTTCCAGACTAACAAACCTCTACTGAGAATGCTTTTAAGCCACTTCATATCCAACTTGGAGAGGGATTTTGTTTCATATTTAATTTTAAATAAAATTTTAAATTATTATTATTGATTAGAACACAAAGTGTATTTATCAAGTAACTGCCGTTGTACAAGATGAAAAAGTTTTATGTAACCTGTGTATTCTTAAATCAAATTTTAGTTCATCTCTTGGAATTCCTTGACCAAGCCACCTAATTATTGTTTTATTTATTTTGAAGGAAATGAGTCCTTTTTACATTGCACCCTCATATTTTAACAAAGCCTACTGTGTGTGGGTTGAACATAAGCAAGAGAGCATAAACTAGCATCTGGAATGTACATATAACTTCACATGGTATCAGAAAGCACATTTTTCATTCTCACTAATATATGATATTTAACAAAGTAATAAAAATACCTTATTTTTAAGTTAGCTATTTTGAACATTTATTATATACCATAGTTGTACTTAGGAAGACCCAGTAATGTAAAATTATGCTTTCTGATTTTACTGTTTCCAGTGAATTAAATGGCATCCATTCCCCAAATGCTAACAAAAGATGATTTAACTGAAAACGTAACTGAACTATAAAGTACTAGATATCCCAATCAAAATTATATCTCTGCTTTTTTAGGGAAAAGCTTTCCAAGGGATAGTTTTTCAGCTTAGGTTGGTAGGAAGCAGGACTCTTTGTCCACTGTTGCCCTGGGACACAGAAGCAGTAGAATTTTCACTCTTTAGAGGCAAAAGAGAGAGTCCAGGGAAAGTGGGAAGTTGCTGGGTGCTTTACAATCACAGAGAAGGTGGGTACACGGCTACCCAAACAGTTTCAGAGAGCTGCATACTGGTCTGATCCAGTGGCCATTTGTTTTGGTTTTGTTCCATTTTTTTTTAATCACCACCTCTCAGCGTTTATTAAAATCATGTTAAATTTTAATTGTATACTTTTCTATTATGCCACTTTTGGATGGATTAAATTTTCTTGAAATACAATGTACATACAGAAAAATTTACAAGTCCTGGGCTTCCCTGGTGGTGCAGTGGTTCAGAGTCCGCCCACCGATGCAGGGGACATGGATTCGTGCCCTGGTCCAGGAGGATCCCACATGCCGCAAAGCCTTTAGGCCCGTAAGCCATGGCCGCTGAGCCTGCGCGTCCGGAGCCTGTGCTCCGCAACGGGAGAGGCCACAACAGTGAGAGGCCCGCGTACCGCCAAAAAAAAAAAAAAAAAGTTTACAAGTCCTAAATCATAGTTTGATAAATTTTTAGCAAGTCAACATATCTCAGCTACCATCTCACAGAGCAGTCATTCATTCATTCAACAGATATTTGAGTGCCTACTAGGTACCTGGAACTGTGCTAAGTACCTGAGATAACACCAGTGTAGCAAATAACACATCACATCAAATAACTGACTTCATGGCATCTGTATTCTAGTTAAAGAGACAGACCAAAAAACAAGTGGTGATAATAAATAAGCAACAATCAGGGTACTGTGATAAAGATGAAAAGGCAAGACTTAACTTTAACTATTTGCAGTCAGAGAAGTCAAAACCTGCCTGTGAAGGAGGATGGAAAGAAAAGAACAAGCACAGGTGTCCCTCTCAATTTCTACTACGTCCCTCCTTAACCAATCTGTGCTGCCACACTGGTCCTCACTGCTTCTTAATCACAGCCAAGCGAGATCATGCTTCAAGGACTTCACGTTTGCTTTTCCCTCTGCTGGGAATGCTACATTCCCAGAGAGCTGTATGGTTCAGCTCATTCACTTCCTTACAGATTTTAATAATTATTGCCTGCATCATAGTGGGATACTTTGTCTCAGTTTATTTTCTAAAATTCCTATGAGTGAATTCCAGAGTTTTGACTTTTAACTTCTATACAATACTCTAACAAGAGGGCTCCATGATTCCACAGCTATAAATATGGTCACAACTCAGTAAAATTCATAATTTCATGGCCAAAAGGCTATAAATCACCTACTCTGGACTCACAATTAGTGACTTGTAAATGTTCAACAATGTCATTAATATGACTTTATTTTTAATATGGAAGAATAAACTAAACCCTAACAGTTCATGATTGTTTTTTATTCCCTAGGAGTTTATGAAAGACTTTTGGAAGATACATCAATTTCTGCACCTCACTAAAGTATTGTTTAGGAAATACAACAAATATGATCAATAATTGATGAAAACCACTCTAATCACCTGAAAGAGTTAATTGTGTTTCCAAAGAATCTTTTACTTGA
This sequence comes from Phocoena phocoena, assembly GCF_963924675.1. NCBI lineage: Eukaryota > Metazoa > Chordata > Mammalia > Artiodactyla > Phocoenidae > Phocoena > Phocoena phocoena. Next base: position 81,110,446 of record NC_089221.1, on the reverse strand, counting down.
AGCAGTTTTTTTAAAAATGCCCTTTAGCACTACAAAGGATCAAGAAAAAAAGAGTTACCATTTTCTTGGAAAAAATAGAGTATTTAAACTTCTGAAAAAGTTTGGATTTTTTAAATTTCTTGAGAGATTCAAGTTCAAAATGTTTCCATAATAATTTAAGTTTAGAGGACATTTTTGTAAAAGTCCTTACTCTCATAAGGAAAAGTCCCAAATGTGTTCTCTAACTAATTATATACTAAATTGTATATTCTTAACTGAAATAAAAAATACAGTTGGGAGAAATTTTAATAAAATTGACTGCTAATTGATGGTACATTCAACCACTTTGGTGAATTACAGCCTTGATATTAAATTATTTCCCTCTTTTCTGAAATATTGGCCTTCATAATGTAACATATTGTTATGACTATGGGTTTGATTCTGGCTAATTTAATCAGTTATATTTTGAAGAAAAGATGCTGGAATTGGCTATTAATAGGAAAAGGGAACAAAAGGGTGCCTCTCTTTTTATTGAATTCCTACCGTGGACCAAAAATTATACTAGGCCGTTTAAATGCTACCTAAGTTAATCATGAAAAAGAAAAACTACTGTGTCTCCTCTCCACTCTGCTCTCAACATTTCACTTCTGATCACCAAATGTATGAAGTTTGTCTATACTAACCAAATCTCCAACACCACTGGGTGTCCTACGATTCAATTTAATTCTGACACAGTCTACCTGGAGTTAGCACAGACCCACAGATTAAGGGCTCAGTTCCGTAAAAGCGCCCCCCTCCTCCACTTCAGTTGCCAACTACAAACCCAACTTGTCACCTGTACTGCTGATTTACTGACCACAAACTAGACTCCCATGCCCCCCTCCATGGGTTTGATAATTTTCTAGAGCAGCTTACAGAGCTCAGGAAAACAGTTTACTTACTAGACTACCAGTTTATCATAAAAGGATACAATACACGAACAGCTATATAGAAGAAACATATAGGGCAAGCTATGTGGGAAGGGGCATGGACCTTCCATGTCCTCTCCAGATGTGCCACCTTCCCAGCACCTCTAGGTGTTCATCAACCCAGAAGCATCAACCCAGGGATTTTTAGGGAGGTTTCATTACACAGCACTATTGATTAAATCAGTGCCCACTGGTGATTAATTTAGCCTCCAGCCCTTCTCTCCTTCCTGGAGGTAAGGGGGTAGGACTGAAAGTTCCAATCCTCTAATCACAGGACGGTTCTCCTGGCAACCAGCTCTCATCCTGTGGTTAACTAGGGGCTTTCCAAAAAATCACCTCATTAACATAGGCTTGGTTGTGGTTAAAAGAGCTTGTTATGAATACAAAGACATTCCTTTCACCTTATCACTCTGGAGCTATTTTAGGAACTGAGGACAAAAGACGAAATAGTTTAATAAAAGATGCTCCCAGTACTCTTATCACCTAGAAAATTACAAGGGTTTTAGGAGCAGTGTGCCAGGAATGGGACAAATACCAAATAAATGTTTATTATAAATCACAATATTATAATCTTAATCATATCAAGATGTGGTCTATGATATTATCTCCACGTTTCAGGTAAGAAAACTGGTCACACTGAAGTTAAGTTACATGGAAGGAGAATTCCAAAAAAGTCTTATCTTTTTAAAAAATCTTTCCACCAGGATACACAGATGCATGGCCACTGATTTATTCTTGTGTAAAAGAATCTTGATTTACTTAATCTCCTATTACGTGTTATGTCAATTTCAATTCACCATTTTGTTGAATCAGTGTTACTCAGAAATGGGGAAATCAGTTTTGACACCAGGATAAACTTCTTTCCAAAAGCTAAAATTTTACATTAAAATAATTTCTAAATAGTATGATTTCTAAGACAAGTTCTGATAAAAAAAAATATTTGATAAAACAAAAACTATTATGAGTATCTGTTAATAAAATAAGGCTCTTTCCTGAGGCTAATGCAGGCTCCACAGAATATTGTCATACATACAAAGTTTGTTTCTGGGACCTGTAAGCATGTATAGTCTCTCGCTTCTGGTCCCTATCATACTGCCCAACAATTATCTCATGTCTCAATACTTCTAGACAAATGCCCAAAACAGCTTACTATGGCCTGTGTTCTATGTGTAGCAACATTTTTCCTGGGTTGTGTCAAGAAAAATTGCACCAGATAGAGTAAAACAGACCAAGAAGACTTCATTCAAGATTTTGCAATAGAAGAGAGAGATCAAACTCAGCTCTGAATACAGCAGGGACAACTGGTGCTTTACAGCCAGCAGGCAGAGTAAGCGAGTCAATGGATGGAAAATTACTCAGAGGAGTTTGATTAGGTATCAAAAGTGGGGAGATTCTTGCTAAAGTGGCTTAGCAGGATTCTTGCTAAACTGGACCTACCAGGCCAAGGACAAAGCGTGGTTGAGAAGAGAGCTCCGAGGAGCCTGACTGAAGTTTGGTCAAGGAGGGAATCCTTGTGAATTATTCCCCCCACCACCATACCTTGTAAAACGAAGAACTGCACTTAGAGTCAGAATATCTGAAATATAGGTTGGACGTTCCTGTTTTCCAGCTAATATGATTAAGCTCACATCACTAATTCCTACAAGCTTTACTTTCTTGATGTGCACAAGAGGTGTAACAATACCCCAAGGGACTAAAATATGTTAATTATGTGAAAATGCTTTAAAGTGCTATAAAATGCTTTAAAATGTTAAGTGTTGTTATCTGATCAATTCAAGCTGTTATATTAATGATTATTTAATGTCTTAGCATTTCCAGAAAACATCTGTAGGTAAAAGGAACTTCGTTGCCTTAACACAAAATACAGACGGACAGATAGGCCCTCTAAGACAGGGAGTGGGATAGGAACATGTAATGCTTCAGAATAAAAAGGATTTGGTGGGGGGGACAGTTCTGACAGAGAAATGTATTTGTGATTTTCAAAACAACAAGGAAGAAATGGTGAAATGAAATTCTAAAAATATTTTAAATCAAATGATTAAAGCAGTAGCTTTTGAAAAATAATTAAAATACTAGCTTATGGTATAGATGATCTTATTTGCAAAGCAGAAACAGACAGACATAGAGAACAAATGTATGGATACCAAGGAGGAAAGTGGGGGGGAATTGGGAGATTGGGATTGACACATATCAACTACTGATACTATCTATAAAATAGATAACTAATGAGAACATACTGTATAGGACAGGGAACTCTACTTAATGCACTGTGGTGACCTAAATAGGAAGGAAATCTAAAAAGGAGGGGATATATGTATATGTATAGCTGATTCACTTTGCTGTACAGTAGAAACTAACACAACATTGTAAAGCAACTATACTCCAATAAAAATTTAAAAAATACTAGTTTAGAGGAAAACCAATATAATAAATATAGGTCTTTTGAATTCATTGAGTCATTCACTCCAAATTATTCTCTTTTCAATTTTTTTTAAATTAAAATGTACTTCTTATTCTGATTTTATTTATTGAGATATAATTGACGTACAACACGGTGTAAGTTTAAGGTATACAGCATAGTGATCTGACTCACATACATCATGAAACGATTGCCATAAGTTTAGTGAACATCCATTATCTTGTATAGATACAAAATAAAAGAAAAAGAAAAATAGTTTTCCTTGTGGTGAGAATTCTTAGGATTTACCCTCAACAATTTTTATATGTATATAATATACAATAGTGTTAATTATGTTAAGCATGTTGTACATTACATCTCTAGTACTTATTTATTTTATAACTGGGAGTCTGTACCTCACCCCACTCCCTGTCTCTGGTAACCACAAAACTGATCTTCGAAGCGCGACACTGTGTTAAATTCCTGGTGCACAACATAGTGATTTTGATATACACTACAAAGTGACACCATGATAGATCCAGTTACCGAGTGTAACCATACAAAGACATTACATTCTTACTGACTATATCCACCACTCTATACATTTCATCCACGTGACATTTATTTTGTAACTGGAAGTTTGTACCTCTCAATCTCTCTTACCTGTTTCACTCATCCCCACACCCCTCTCCCCTCTGGCAACCACCTGTTTGTTCTCTGTATCTGTAAAGGGTTAATATCCAAAATATACAGAACTCATATAACTCAACATCAAAAAGAAAAACAACCCAATTAAAAAATGGGCAGGGCACCTGAATAGACACCTTTCCAAAGAAGACATACAGATGGCCAACAGACACATGAAAAGATGCTTAATATCACTAATCATCAGGGAAATGCAAATCAAAACCAAAATGAGATATCACTTCATACCTGTAAGAATGGCCATCATCAAAAAGACTACAAATAACAAATGTTGGTAAGGATGTGGAGAAAAGGGAACCCTCTTGCACTGTTGGTGGGAATGTAAATTGGTGTAGCCATTATGAAAACAGTATGGAGGTTCCTTAAAAAATTAAAAATAGAACTACCATATAATACAGCAGTTTCACTCCTGGGTATTTAGAGAACGAAAATACTAATTTGAAAAGATATATGGACTCCTATGTTTACTGCAGTGTTATACACAATAACCAAGACAGGGAAGCAAACTAAGTGTCAATTGATAGATAAATGGATAAAGAAAATGTGGTATTACACAATGGAATATTACTCAGCTGTGAACAAGAATGAAATCTTGCCATTTGCAACAACATGGATGGGCCTAGGGGGTAATATGCTAAGTGAAATATCAGAGGACAGATATCATATGACTTCACTTATACATGGAATCTAAAAAACAAAACAAATGAACAAACATAACAGAAACAGAGTCATAGGTACCCTTTTTTAAACAAAGACAGAAAAATAAGGTCTGCTTTAATGTCATTTTATATGATAGTTAGGATTTTTTAACTGTAAGTTAGTTAAAAGCCAACAAGGTGTGCATTACGTGTGTCTATGTATTTACGTGTGAACCTGTTTATAAGTAAGATAGCACAAATATAAGTAACAGAGAAGTATAAGGTCCGGATCACGTCTCTGTCTACAGGACCCCCTAGTTAACTCTGCTCTACTTAGAGTGACCTCCTAAGTTCATTAGCCATGACTAGTGTACTCCCACTTCCTGGTCTTCACGTTGGCTATTCTTTCTGTTTAGAATGGTCTTCTCTCACTTACTCATGTGACACACTTCCTCACCTCCACCAAGTCTGTATTGAAGCCTTGCCTTTTTAGGGAGACTCCCAAGGGCCAGGCCATTTAAACTGCTGTCCCCCACCTCCACATTCTCAGTCTCCTTAACACTCTTCAATTTTCTTTCTATAACACTTATCGTTTTCTAATATTCTTTATAACTTACTTTTTAAATTTTCTTCTTCAGCTAGAACGTGAATTCTACTGAAGCAGGAATGTTTTGTCTCTTTTGTTAACTGATTTTTCTCCAAAACCTGTGCCTTGCCTGTGATATAGTAAGTGCTAAATAAATACTTTTGAGTGAATGGATAAATGAATGAATAACAGAGCTTCCTGTATGTTATGATTTAAGATGATATCTCACACCTCTATTTTCTTATTCTTATAGTTAACATTCAGTCTACTGAAGAGACAGCTCCTATGTTGATACGGTTCCCTGATTAATTTCTTAGTCTACTACCATTTACTCTGGCATTGTTTAAAAAAAGAAACAATTTGAAGTTTTTCTGACTGAGGTATTTTTCACTACTGTCCATCATAAATAATAATGATACACTAATGGAACAATGAAGTGCAGGAATCATCTCTTTGAAGTGAGGAGGGTAAAAATCTACAAGCTAAGGTAGGACATAACTGAATTAAATAACTTTTTAAAAATAGCTGGATTATCATGAGGACTTCCTGGCAGTCCAGGGGTTAAGACTGCCTTCCAATGCAGGGGGTGCAGGTTTGATCTCTGGTCGGGGAGCTAAGATCCCACATGCCTCGTGCCCAAGAAACCAAAACATAAAACAGAATCAGTAGTGTAACAAATTCAATAAAGACTTTTAAAATGGTCCACATAAAAAAATTCTTTTTTTAATTTAAAAGAATAGAATAAAATAGATTATCTTAAAGGCCAAGCAAAGGCAAGCTCAGTAAAGAAAGTTTCCTCCAGCCAGAAATACCTCTCCAACTGTTGTAGAGCTTTATAAAAACTATTCATTAAGATGTAATTTAGTTTACCAGAGCAACTCTTTTCTCATCCTCATTTTTTAAACTTGATATATAATTATTCTTTATTATGGAACTGTGAATCAGATTGTGGAAATTTTTAGAAATATATTTACTTTTACTTTTGTTAGGGAATAGTCTTATCTTTTGAATCAACAGAGCCATCACTCCTGAGTAGACCTGAAACATTTATTGATGGCTGGTGTAAGACATACATCTTTGCTAATGAAGGCAATTAATCTATTACCACAGATGGGTTCACACTAAGTATCTTACCTGCGCAGACAGCACCTTCTTTCTTGCCACATTTAAATCTTCATGACTTCATTTTTCATCCAGGGCTGGTAATTTGTTAGCCACTGGCCGCTTTAAGAACCAATCTACCATCCACCCTCTCTATTAGGATTTATGCGTAAGTCTCCTCACTTCGCAGAGGACTGACACACACAGTGAAGAGCTGTAAGAGCGACCCATCAAACGGGTGACAGCCTTGACTCCAGAGCAACATTTACGATGAGCTGAATTAACAGCCCGGTTCTTTACCCTTAGAAACGTCATCAAGCTGAGAGAAAATTATTTTCCTTGCTTTGTGCACGTGAACCTTCTAATTAAAGAAACTTCTCTAATCTTTTTCCTTGTACTGATGGAGCTCGACTTTGCCAAGGAAAATTGCCACTGATTTCTCAGGAGATGGCAACTTTATACATTCTTTTCTCTGCTTAGTTTTATCTGTCTCCAGTAATTGCAATTCTGATTTATCAGTTACAATGCCCAAGCTATTAGCTGACCAAACTCAATTCTCAGTTAAGTATATGGAGCTAAAACAGAGTTATTTTTTGAATGAAAAATAAAACATGTTAGAGCACACTAAATGTGCATGCCCCCATGTGCAACATGCCAAAATCATGCTTTGTTATTATTTAAATATATGCGAGGTTTGCCATTTCATTATCAAACCTAAAAATTCTTAGCATTTCATTAAATGTTAACAACAGGTGTTGAAAATAAATAAAATGAAAGTGTTCTTGAGACAAATACTGAGTTTAATAAAAAACTAATGGAAAATTATTTATTCAATTACAATAGAACACATGTTATCTTGGTTAAATATCACAGAATTAAAATATAGATTCATGTTTAAGAGCTTGGGCTCTCAACAGAGTATTTGGAAGCAAATTCTGGCTTTGTGACTTACTAGTTTGTGGTAATAAACAAGGTAATCAATCACCTTGTGTTGTTTTTCTCAAATATCAGATGCGTATGGTAGAGGAGAGCTGAAAACCCTCCATGTTCCAGAGGCAGAAAACTACTTTGGAAACTACATGACTGTTTACTCTAAGACCACAACATAAAGGTCCAGCACTTGCATAGGCCATGTGTTGAGATGGGTAAGGAATACTTAGTACATATACTATGTGAAGACAGATAAGAAGGCTGAGATTTTAATAAGAGGCTTTGTGTTTATGCTTAATTGCAGAATATTGGCATAGGAGACCACAAATTACTTGCATCCAGAAATGGGAGAAAAATGTTTGGTTGATTATTTTGTGAAATTTTAAAACTACATCGTCACACCATGAACCCTATAGCCCATCTTACTAAGAGAATAAAGATGCCTGCCTCTCATAAGCTAAAAGGCAAAGATAGATGGAACAAGATTTTGAAAATTGATTTTAGGTTTTTGTTCTTAAAAAGCAAGATGAATCACTGAGACTGACTACCATACCAGTTAACCAAAAAATCAGCCAGGACCCCAGGAGCTCATTGAGGCAGTGAACACACTAAAATTGCAGTTTCCCAGAATATGGATCATATTCCCTTTCTTTTACTTTCTGATAATCTGAGGCCATGTTGTGTTTTTCTAAAGCTTATTTTTCCTAGTTTTCCTGTAGTTTTTTTTTTCCTTCCAGTAATCTTTAAATAGCACATTAGAGCTAAAGTGGGCATAGCTTAATGGATTTTTTTTTTTTTTTTTTTGCAGTACGCGGGCCTCTCACTGTTGCGGCCTCTCCCATTGTGGAGCACAGGCTCCAGACGCGCAGGCCCAGCGGCCATGGCTCACGGGCCCAGCCGCTCCACGGCATGTGGGATCTTCCCGGACCAGGGCACGAACCCGTGTCCGCTGCATCGGCAGGCGGACTCTCAACCACTGCGCCACCAGGGAAGCCCTGGACTTTATTCTTAAAGCCATAGGGTTAATACTTATATTTCACTCCAGGAGTTATTGTGCAAGTTAAATGGAATGGTACATACAACAGATTTAGCACAGTGCTTAGCTTTTTGTGAGTAGTAAACATAATTACCCAACGTCAGTACCATTATTACCACATCATCATAACTACTATGTGTCAGACACCATTCTAATACCAGGGGATACAGAATGAACAAGATTGATATAGACATTGCCCTCAGGGAGTCTACATTTTATTGGGGAAGAAAACAAACAAACCTGTTGAAAATAAGTACATGTTAAAACTAAATATGCCAAAAAACTCAGAGTGTGAAAAATACTATGAAGAAAATGAACATGACACTGAGCTCCAGCAAAGCTGGAGATGACTAGTTTAACAGAGGAGAGCTAGGACAGACCTCTCTCAGGCAGTGCTGCTAAGCTAAAACCTGGAGCGTGAATATTAAAGAACAAGCCAAACATTCAAAGAACTAGGAGAAGAGCAACTCAGCAAATATGATACAGAAAATGAAAAAGAATGGAGTCTGGAAAGCGCATGGCTTATATGAAGAAGAGAAATAATTCCAGCATACATAAAGCAGAGCAAATGAAGAAGTAGAAGGTATAAGAAGAGTCCGGGGCTTCCCTGGTGGCGCAGTGGTTGAGAGTCTGCCTGCCGATGCAGGGGACATGGGTTCGTGCCCTGGTCCGGGAAGATCCCACATGCCGCGGAGCGGCTGGGCCCGTGAGCCATGGCCACTGAGCCTACGCGTCCGGAGCCTGTGCTCCGCAACGGGAGAGGCCTCAACAGTGAGAGGCCTGCGTACCGCAAAAAAAAAAAAAAGAAGAAGAGGCCGCAGATGGAGGCAGAGTCAGATAATATAAAATATCATAAGTAAAAAAAAAGAGTTAGCATGTCATTTAATACAAATGTAAAGCCATTGAACAGTTTTAAATGAAGGTACATCACGCTTTGATTTCATGTGTAAAATGATCAAGACCACTCTGCTGAGCAGCAAGGGGTCAAAGGTGGAAGCAGTGATGACCAGACCACTAAGACAGTTATAGCTTAGATCATTTACAATTTGGAAAATACGTTGTTATTTGGATAATGAAATAGACTGTAACAGAGGGGTGGGAAGATTACAGGAGGCAGGAAGCCCTGTCAAGACTGTTCTGCACTGATCCAGGCGAGAGGTAATAGTAACCTAAGCAAAGAGTGTTAAAGGTAAAGAGAAATGGTGAGTTTGGGGGCTCGTAAAATGGAGGAACAAGGGATATTTTACCACTGATTAGAAATCAGAAGTGAAGATGAAAGGGACAAGGATTCCCTGCAAGTTCTAGCTTAGACAAACAGGTAAAAATCAGGGCCATCCACTGATACCTTGTACCATGTATACAAATGAGAAGTTGATTTTGTTGAAAGATAATGTGTCTGTGCATATTACACATTGGATAATCAAACAGATATATCTGGTAGGCAGTTGGATAATAAATGAAGCTGAAGTTGCAGAGGCAAATTTGAGATATATATACATATATATATATATATATATATATGGCACTACCCAATCAGAACAGATCTTCACCATAGCACTTGAGCAGATTCCCAGAAGCTCCCCAATGTTCCAGAAAATAATCCCTTAGAAAATAAGTTGCCAGAGGTCCATGAGGGTCCTTAAGATAGGGCAAGGCAGTAAACACAGTTGTGGGGCTGAATAGCAGGGTCAGGAGGAACACTCAGGGACTATCTAGCAATACCAGATCATTTCAGTAATTTGTCACATTGTTCATCCTTACAGGTGCACATCAGCTGAATGTTATTCCTGCTAATCATGATAAGAAGATCAGCATTAAAATGGTAATCTAAGCCAGAGATGTGGTTGAGACCAACTGGCACGAATTTTCCTTATGCTCAGCACCAGTCTTCAATGGCATGCTAAAGAATCTCTGTCTCTTTCCTTCATCAGTAGCTGATGAACAAAAGGACACAGAAAGGCCCAGGCCAACCCAGAATCATCCGAGTGGACTGTTGCTCCACAGCAGAGCTTCAAAGGATACCATACAAGTGACAGGGATAAACTGAGGTCATATGAGTTCAGTTTATCTTCACTATGGCAGCCATAATGTCAGAAGCACCTTGGAAATATCAATGGGCACGGATGAAAAAAGCCCCAAGAAAAATTTGGTTTATCTCACTAAAGAAACAGGGAATAGTCAGCCTGGACAGAAAACTTTAAGATAAAAACTGTTCTACTCCAGCCAAATACCAACGAGAAAAACTGAAGCCCCACCAGCAAAGGCTGAGTAGACAGCCTAAACTTCTACCTCTGCTAAGCTGGAACAAGGAACCGCTATGTTCCTGCTGGTTTGAAGGCCAGGTGTGGAGCTTCCTTCCCTTGCAACCCCCCTATTTCCTCCACTCCTCCCTGCCTTTGTCAATGGAAACCACAGGTTCAACCTACAATTTCAAGCCCACCCAGAACCCAGTGCCACTCCCCTCCCCAATGAAGAGGTTTCAGATCAGGCCCAGTAGGTCTTTCCTCACTTTTTAGCAGTAATGAGGCCACCCTCTCCCATAGCCACCCACATCGCCAGGCATTCTTCCTCCCCGTCCCAGCCAGGTGGTATCAGCAGAGGCCTAGTAGGTATCCTACAGACAGGAAACAAACTTATGGTTACCAAAAGGGATATCGGATGGTGCAGGGGGGAGAGAGAAATTAGGAGTTTGAGATTAACCTACACACCCTACTATATGTAAAATAGATAAACAACAAGGATCTACTACATAGCACAGGGAACTATATTCAGTATTTTGTAATAACCTATAATGGAAAAGAATCTGGAAAAGAAGATATATATGTATGTATAACTGAATCACTTTGCTGTACACCTGAAACTAACACATTTTAAGCTATGCTTCAATTTTTTTTTTTTTTTTTTTTTTGCGGTACGCAGGCCTCTCACTGTTGTGGCCTCTCCCATTGCGGAGCACAGGCTCCGGACGCATAGGCTCAGCGGCCATGGCTCACGGGTCCAGCCTCTCCGCAGCATGTGGAATCTTCCCGGACCTGGGCACGAACCCGTGTCCCCTGCATCGGCAGGCGGACTCTCAACCTCTGAGCCACCAGGGAAGCCCAAAAGCTATGCTTCAATTTTAAAAAATGGTTAAAAATAAAGGAAAAAAGAAAGTACTAAATTTATCAATAGTCACATAATTTCTAAAAATATTAAAGGGCCTTTAAATAATCTCTTCCTGATACACAGGCTATTTTGTACAGTAGTTTAATTCTAGCATTTTATTTCACAATTAGATAGTCATTTTTCCCAGCATTGGTTCATACTCATATTATCAATATCTCTTTTTACCCTTTCTTCCATCATAGGCCTTCCATGTGATATAATTTTGTATCATTTTTATATAGGTATATTCTTCCAAATTTCTTTCAGTCTGAGTCTGTTGGTAGTAAACTCCAGGTTTCTGTTCTCCTGAGATATTTTTATTTCTCCTTCACAGCTGGAAATATTCATTCTAAGTATTGAATTCTAGGTTGACAGTTACATTATCTCAGCACATTGAAGAAATTCTTCCTTTGTCTCTGTATACTAATACTGTTGTTAAATATAAATTGATTATCAATCACTGTTCTTTTATAATTGATCTCTTTTTCTTCTCTGGAAGCTTTTAAAAGGTTTCTCTCTCTTTTTTTTTTTTTTTGATGTTCCACAGTTTAACTATGATATATTTTGGTAAAGATTTATTCTTATGTATCCTATTTAAGTGTCACTGGATTTCCAGAATGTCAAGGTTACTGTTGATCAAAACTTTTGGAAAATCCTAAGCCATTTTATTTTCTATTATTTTTTCCATCCTGCCCCCTTCTACTGAACACCAAGCTCAAAGCAGGAAGATTCCTGTTCTTTTTTCATACATGCCTAAGGGCTAAAATCCCAGCTTTGGTTCTCTCTTACTTCCCATAGTTTACTTCATCAGGAATTCTGGAAATTCCTTACTGTCATATGAATTGTAACATGCTTAACTATTTTTTCTATATTGTAACTAATATTTTTTAAAATTCAACTAAGTGTATTTAATTTTAATACTGCCAGAAGTGAAGTCTATTTTAAGTCACTTTTCCATCTGTTTTATACAATAAATTAAGTACTATAATTGGGATATTCAATGATAAGGATTTAGTATAGGATTCATAGAGAGCATGACAGCCTTCCATACATGAAAGAAGATATTCATGTTTTGAAAGTAAAATAAACATGCTAAGTTGGGCAATACTCAGAGGAAAAACTACTTTCATAAATCCAAAATAATTTTGTCAAATAATTTGATTTAACAGTTAATTCAGTTCTTAAAGCATTTTTTTTTTTTTTTTTTCCTGCGGTACGCGGGCCTCTCACTGTTGTGGCCTCTCCCGTTGCGGAGCACAGGCTCCGGACACGCAGCCTCAGCGGTCATGGCTCACGGGCCCAGCCGCTCCGCGGCATGTGGGATCTTCCCAGACCGGGGCACGAACCCGTGTCCCATGCATCGGCAGGCGTACTCTCAACCACTGCGCCACCAGGGAAGCCCTTTAAAGCATTTTTTAACTTACTTTTTACTTATTTTATATGAAGGGAAATATTCTAAATATATTATTTGTTCTTCTTCATTCCCAGTTATAATTGTTCTTTTAAGTTTATGATGAACTGATTACTAGGTCTTCTAATGATTCTAATAAAAGATTATATATGAGTGTTAGAGACAAGTAAGGATTTATATAGAGGAGATTTGAAAATAATCATACATATTTCTGAAAGCTTAGAATTTCATTAGTATAGCAGACTAAAAATGACCACAAATTCTTTGACACACTCTTATCAAAGCTGAGTCTAATTCCCTTTTCTTTGAACCTGGATTGTCATTTGTGAATTGTTTTACTAATAGGATATGTCAGAAGATACCTCCGAGGCTGTGCCATAAGAAACCTCACAGCTTCAACTTGGGTCTTTGGGAAGATTTGTTTTTAGGATGATCCCTATCAGAAACTAGCCACCATGATGTGAAAAACCCAAGTCACATAGAGAGACCAAGTATAGCTACTCTGTTTGATAGTTTCAGCTGAAGTCCAGAACAATAACCAGAGTCAACCAATAGGCATGCAACAGGTCATCTGGGACATCTAGTTCAGTCAAACTTTCAAACGACTCCAGCTTCAGCCAACATCTGGCTTCAACTGCATGGGAAATCCCAAAAGAAAATTATTCAGTGGAACCCAATCAACCCATGGAACCATAAGACTTTGGAGTGGTTTGTTTCACAGCAGTAGGTATGCATAACACAATGTATGACCTGGAAGCGGAATGCCGTCATAACAAAAATTTAAAATGTATGACATTGGCTGTGGGATCACACAATGTGTGGAAGTTAGAAAGGCACTGAGGATTGTAGAGACATGGATGGACCTAGAGACTGTCATACAGAGTGAAGTAAGTCAGAAAGAGAAAAACAAATAGCATAGTATATTAATGCATATATATGGCATCTGAAAAAATTGGTATAGACAATCTTATTTACAAAGCAGAAATAGAGACACAGATGTAGAGAACAAACGTATGGATACCAAGGGGGGAAAGGGGTGAGGAGGTGGGATGAGTTGGCAGATTGGGGTTGACATATATACACTATTGAGACTGTGTGTAAAATAGATAACTAATGAGAACCTACTTTATAGCACAGGGAACTCTACTCAGTGCTCTGTGGTGACCTAAATGAGAAGGAAATCCAAAAAGAGGGGATATATGTATATGTATAGCTGATTCACTTTTCTGTACAGTAGAAACACAATATTGTAAAGCAACTATACTCCAAGAAAAATTTTAAAAATATTATGTAACAACCTAAATGGTAAAAGAATTTGAAAAATAGATACATGTATATGTTTAACTGAATCACTTTGCTGTACACATGAAAGTAACACAACATTGTTAATCAACTATACTCCAAAATAAAATAAAAAGTAAAAAGAAAAAAAAGACATTGATAGAAAGTAAGCAACGAAAAGGTTACCTACAGCTAGAGAAAAGGACACCCAAGTTCTGTGCTGATGGAAGAGGTGCTGAAATTATTGTTTAGACAGCTAGAAAAACAGAATGAGCACCTAACGATTTCCACAAACTGGATGTGAAGATTTCCAGGCAGATGTTGAAAGTGTCAATTGTAGTCTTCTGCCTGCCCATGAAAAATACAAGAAGACAGAGATAAACTAGAGGAAGAACTGTTCATTTTTTTGAGCAATACTTGGAGGAAATAGATAAGAGTCAGGACTTTCAGTTTCAAACATAAAGCAGCTCCTCCACCACAGTGTCTCCTAGCAAAATATGTAAGAAATAAGTGGTAAGAAAGAAGTGGACTCAGAACAAACATGAAACCCAGGATGATAACAGAAAAGTACAGCTCCAGGTGGTAGATCACAGAATTATGATTATAAGATCCTCTGCAAGTGTATCTAACAGTGTATCTAATAGGCTTCAATGAATGTTATAAAGGTCTGGTACCTGCTCAGTTGGACAAGAGGATTTCTAAGAATCTTAACGTCACGCCTCACAGACAATTTTCCTTCACAAAATGTTTCTGAGTGACACTGCTCCTTAGTACCCTGCTAAAGAAAGATCTATTTAAAAAGGAAATATGAGTATGACCTTTGTCAAATATAGTCAATTTTACTTTGATAAGCTGAAGCTCACAAAGGTCTTAATGGAATTATAACAAAGGACAGTTACTAGTTTATAGACGGAACAGAAGAACTGACATATGCCTTTGCAAATTTGGATTTGAAATTAACAGCCTTTTTCCAATATGAGAATCATGCTTGAGAATACGTTCAAAGTCTATTCTTTTAAATGTTAAAGGCTTGGGAAGAAAGATTATAAAATCTGATGACGAGGATATATTAGTAGCTGACTCCTCATTTTAAAAGAATGCTAAATTCCCATGGAATGTAAAAATACCCCTAAGAAGGACAAACTTCCTATACTCTGCAACGTAGTGAGCTAGTTTCTACTCACTAATCAGCATCAATACAGTAAAGGGTATGTCAGCACTTCAGTAATGAGGCAGCTGTTTATAAATAGTTACAACATGATTAGCTAGCATTAGAAAACTGCTCAAAACATCTATACTGTGAGAATCAGTGAGTATCAACTTACAACACAGCATTAAATTAAGCACATGTGTGCACATTAAACACCTTCACACAGTTTGGATGTCTATACCGACATTAATTGTTGCCTTTCTCCATGGAGGGTGTGATTAGGTTGAAGCAGTCAAGTTGCAAATAATGGCTATCTCTTACATCCTCTCAGCCCATAGGCTTGTGCAGTTAAAGAGCCATAGCATAAAATTACTACAAAAGGAGGATAAATGGCTCCCAGCCTCACCCCCAGCACACACCCAGATGAAGACTTACAGGATAGTCTGCATTTGGAATGATTGCTATATTCATAGCCTGACCCTCAGGTTTTCTGGTCCAGCATTTCAATTTGATATCTATACCAATTTCTACTAAGCTCTCAGGGGTTGAATCAGCCTGTTGAATCAGGCTGATCAAAATGACCAAAGAAGAGTGTATGGACAAGAATGTAAATTTATTGCTGACTCTATCTTTCCAGTGGTTTGAGTTCTCATTTCTTCTTCTCAGGACATGACCTTCCTGAGCCATGTACTTGGAACATGCATTTAGAAATCCCAAATTTCATTCATAGTCATCTTCTTCACCCACATAGAAAACAGAGGATACCCAAACAAAACTCTAAAGCCATATTTTCCTACCTTAAAAATTGAGTTGTGCATTCTGTCTCCTACTTTCTCCTTCAAACTTCCTCTCTTGTTTTCCCCAATCCATCTATTCGTCTCTGCCCTGGGCTCCCCGCTCTCTGCCTGGCTCTCTTATCACAATGCTTCTCCAACAGTCTTTCAGTGACCCTCAGGCAGCCTGGGTAGTTCCACACACAGCACTCTGCCTAAAATTAATCCTGTCTGTCACCCAGTTCACCACACCTGTACCTGACATTAATTACATTTCTTCTGCCAGCATCTGTGACTTTGTATAATAACCACTAATTAACAAGTTTAAAAAACATACATATTAGTTTGCTAGGGCTTCTATAACACAGTACCATAAACTGGGTGGCTTAAGCAACAAAAACTTGTTTTTTCACAATTCTGGAGGCTAGAAATCCAAGATCATGGCTTAGAGAGGGTTGATTTCTTCTGAGGCCTCTATCTTATCCGTGGCTTGTAGATGGCCATTTTCTCCTGGTGTCTTCACCTGGTCTTTCCCCATGTGAGTTGGTTCCCAAGTTTTGCATATAAAGACACAAGTCATACTAGGTTAGGGCCTACTCTGATGACCTCATTTAACCTTAATTACCTCTTTAAAGAGCCTATCTCCAAATACAAGCACATTCTGAGGTACTGTGAGTTAGGACTTAAACATGAATATGGGGGAAACACAAGTTAGCCCATAACAATACAGAAAAGTACAAGAAAGGAAATAAAAAAGATGAGTGGAAATGTTTAGAACACTTTAGAAAACAAATTATTTTGGAATGATTAAAACCAAAAGCTGGTTCTTTTAGAAAACTTGAAAAAGACAAATCTCTAGCAAAACCAATTAAAAAAAAGAAAGTACTTAAGATAAGGAAAAGGGGGTGCATAAGTACAGAGAGAGCAGAGATTTTTTAAAATACTATTAGCAATATTTTTCCAATGTCTTTGATAATTTAGATGAGAGGATGATTTATTTGGAAAAAGTGTAGGAATAGATATTTAAACTAGCACACACGGTGAAACGTTAAGAGGAAATAAAGCTTTGTGTCATATGGGTATGTACTACGTTATTATTTGTACTTTTCTGTGTGTTTACAACTTCTTTTAACATATAGAAAAACTTTGGTATGTCAAAATACACGAGTATTTGTTAGGGAATCAAAGAAAGATTCCTAAGAATTAGTTATAATACCAGAGGTTAGTATCCCTGCTTGTAGTACCACGATAGAAAATAAAGAACAAGAATCTTACACATTTTGTTTTCTATTGTAGTAGATGAAAATTGACTCCACCAAAATGGTGTGAGCTTCAGATCTCAAACTAAGTGAGAAAATAAAGGACAATTTATGCCTTTTTACATCTTGGCTTTCTTCCAGTTAACAAATTTCTGCTTCCTCAGCAGTGTGGTATTTACAGGGACTTAAGACTTGCCCCAAGAGTTTCCCTAGGGGCCTTTAATTCTTAACTGCAAATATATTTTCTTTTGGTATTTGGTTTATTTAAGCATATATTTATGTATTACCATACTTTAAATCTGTTTAACTAGGCCTTACTTTTTCTTTTTAGTGATCCCTAGTTTTATGCTTTATTTGACTCTTCACTTATTTAACAGGCATTTATTGAACCTTTGCTATACATTAGGCTCAATGCTGGATGCCGTGCAACTGGTAAGCAAGATATGCATGCTGCTTATCCTTAGATAATTCAGTGATTCTCACGCTTTAGCTGTCATCAGAATGGCATCCTACAGGCTTGTTAAAGTACAGATGGTTACATCTTCAGAGTTTCTGATTTAGTAGGTCTGTAGTTCCAAAACTTGTATTTCTAACAAGTTGCCAGTTGATGTATGCTATTCTTTAATTTAAATCTTGTATTACAAATGTTAGTTTCAATGTCTCTTTTTTCTTACCTTCCATCCTTTAAATAATATTTTTAAAATACCTTTTGTTCTTCCTTAAACTCAGTATTTATTTTTGCTTTTAAATTTCAGCTATCATGTCTTTCATTGTACAACACAATGTTTTTGTATTAGTGGCTTTTGTATGCTTGAAATGGTTTCTTCTATATCACCTCAATAGCTTTCATTTTATATTAATTTCTGCTTTCAAACTTGCCAAACATCTAAAGACTTTTTCCTCAAACATTTTTAACGACCTACTTTTATAAAAATCTGCAAGTGTAAGAGGCTTTAGGCAGAGCTGCTCACCTGTCCCTCCCCACAATTACCCTGAGAGTTGCCTTTTGGACACCTTTATGGTCTCCACATTCCCATTATTCCAAAGAGCCAGAGACTCAAAGAACAGTCACTTCACCTCAATAACATAAAACCTACCATACAAAAGAACCATTTGATTTGCTGGACCGGTATTGCTTTGTATTTCACACTATTTTGACATCCTATTTAGTACATGCCCTAATATCTATTACCTTCAAAACAGGCAATCACAGAACTAGAAACAAAATATACCAACTGCATGACAAGGATCATATGTGCTGCTCATGGATGCTCAGATCCAGAGAAGTTAGTATAATGCCCTGATTTATCTCTAGTGAGAAATACTTTGTTGTTGAAATTCACTGAGGAAGGTAACATTAACTTGTTCTAGGTGTTACAAGATGCTTCCCACCAAAAAAAAAAAAATTTTAAATAGCAAAATAAACTATAAATGTACATTTAATATTTTATTAGATCATCACTGATTTCTGACCCCTAAACTGAGTTGGGCTGACTTTTAGAAAAGTGCATGACGCTACCAGTGAATTTGCCCTCACCATTGTAATTCTTCTCTGGCCTAAGCCAACCATATAGTAGCCATTTCCTACTGGATGTCAAGGAAAAACTCACTCACAGTGTATTTACAAAGTACTTTATGTAAATTGGTGTGCAATCATTTTAGTAACTGAATGTTTTAAGGTCAGTACTGCAAATAGCCCAACTCAAAGCAACTGAATTATTTTTATGTTGGCTATTTCTTTTTATAGCTGGTTAGTTAAAACCGTCTGCTGAGGAAGGCTTTGAACTACTCCTGGAAATTCTTTTCTGGGCTCAAAACAGGAACATCTGAGCAAAAACCCTAAATTTCTTATTCTTCAAGGGCAATATATACTTGTTTGGTACCAACCATTTTCCCATGTGTTTTTTTTTTTTTCTTTTCTTATTAAATCTGATCAGTTGACGTTTTTGTTTTTCATTTTTATAAACGGGTTTGACTAGACTTTATGATAGAATCCAATTTAACAAAATGAATAATTTCTAAAATTTTAATCCAAATCTTTCTCTTTACTCATGACCTAGACTGGAAAAAAAAAAAAAGAGAAACTTAAATTTTCACCTCCCTCCATTCCTCTTCCAGTCTTCTCTACCTCCCTTCCTTTCTTCCAAAGTAAGTTTACAAGATTCTAAAAATAAATAAATAAACTTGAAATTATGAAATTTAAATATCAAGTTAGAAAATTTATATCTACTCTTGCCCATACACTTAGTCAAGATATTTTTTTCATTTGTGATAACAAAAACACATAATTTACCATCTTAACTATTTTTAAGTGCACAGTTCAGTAATGTCAACTATATCCACATCGTTGTGCAACAGACCTGTAGAACTTTCTCATCTTCCCAAATTGAAATTCTATTCCCATTGAGCAACAATTCCCCACTCCCCACTTCTCTCCAGCCCCTGGCAACAACATTCTACTTCCTAGTTTTATGAGTTTGACTACTGTAGATAACTCAGTATACTTGGGATCATAAAGTATTTGTCCTTACTTCACTTAGGATGATCATCCATGTTGTAGTAAGTGATGGGATTTTCTTCTTTTTAAAGGCTAATATTCCATTAAATATATGTGTGTGTGTGTGTGTGTGTGTGTGTGTGTGTGTGTGTACACACATTTTTTAATCCATTCATCTGTAAATAGACAATAGGCTGCTTCCACTTTTTGGCTTTTTTTTCTTTTTTTTTTTTTTGTGCTACGGGGGCCTCTCACTGTTGCGGCCTCTTCCGTTGCGGAGCACAGGCTCCGAACGCGCAGGCTCAGTGGCCATGGCTCATGGGCCCAGCCGCTCCGCGGCATGTGGGATCTTCCCGGACCGGGGCACGAACCCGTGTCCCCTGCATCGGCAGGTGGATTCTCAACCACTGCTCCACCAGGGAAGCTCCCTTTTTGGCTATTGAGAATAATGCTGTGGTGTGCACATATCTCTTTGAGATCCTGCTTTCAATTCTTTTGGATATATACCTACAAGTAGAATTGCCAAATCATATGGTAATTTTTTTTAAGTTTTTTGAGGAGTTGCCTTACTGTTTTCCACAGAGGCTGCAATGTTTTACATTCCCTTCCATCCCACCCCTGACAGTGCACAAGGGTTCCAATTCCTCCATGTCCTCACCAACACTTGTTATTTTTTGTTTCTTTGATAAATGCCATCTTAATGGGTATGTGGTGATTTCTCATTGTGATTTTGATTTATATTTCTCTAGTCATTAGTAATGTTGAGCTCCCTTTCATATGCTTATTGGCCATTTGTAAATCTTCTTTGGAGAAACATCTATCCAAGTCCTTTTCCCAGTTTTTAATCAGGTTGATTTTGTTGTTGAATTATAGGAATTCTTTATATATTCTGCACGTTAACCTCTTATCAAATATGTGCTTTGCAAATATTTCCTCCCATTCAATACATTGCCCTTTCCACTCTGTTGGTTGTTTGATGTACAGAAGTTTTAAAGTTTTTATGTAATGCAATTTTGTCTACTTTTGTTTTCCATTTTCAAAGTCATATCTAAGAAATCATTGCCAAATCCAGTATCATAAAGCTTTTCCCATGTTTCTTCTAAGAGTTTTAAAGTTTTAGATCATATATTTAGGTCTTTAATCCATTTTGAGTTAGTTTTTATGTACCATGTATAAGGGTCCAAACTCATTCTTTCTGAATGTGGATATCCAATTTTCCCAACACCATTTGTTAAGGAGACAGTTCTTTCCCCATTGTGTTGTCTTGGTACTCTTGACAGATCATTTGACAATACGCATGAAGGTCTATTTCTGGACTCTATTCCACTGGTCTATATGTCTGTCTTTATGTCAGTACTGTACTGTTTTAATTGCTATAGGTTTATAATATGTTTTGAAATCAGGAAGTGTGAAGTTTCCAGTTTTGTTCTTTTTCAAGATTGTTTTGGTTATTTAAGGACTCAAGGTTTAACCCCTGCTTAAGTTTAAAGATTCCCCTGGGCTCACTTAGGTCAGGGAGAAAAGGCATCCAATCTTGTTTGGTTCAGTCTCATGAACGTTTATTGCTAAATCTACAACTGTAAAGAGCTTCTCACTATATCTAATGTCTGAAGCACAGTGATTAGTATAAACTACATGCTTCAGTAACTTATACTAAACGCTTAGTTGAAACTTTGCCTCTTCAGTAGCAATTTTTAGGGTAAGATAGTTCACTTCCTAGGGTTTGTTTAGGAAAGTTCTCCGGCAAACCATTACACAGAACTTCAGGTCAAAACTCTTAGATTTCTCCTTCAGCCATTTGTACATTGTGGTCAACTCCCCCAAAAGTGGCAATCTAAGAATAAGATCCAGTGCCACCTAAGATGGTTGATGAAGAGATGTGGACAGAAGTAGATAAGGCCCATGTTCTTAAATGAAATTCTTCTCATGAGATAAGCTCTGCTTGAGTGGCAGCAGCAGGCAGTGTTTCTAGTAGAAAACAAAGATGCTGGGAGTAGATCGGCTGGATCAAGACCAGTTTCACTACTGGCTGACACATAGGCCTCAAAACACTATCCCCTCTCATTCCTTCCCTCCTAACTCAGGACTAGGACTAGAATATTAGTTCTGTGTTTCCTTTCTTATTTTTAATGGTAACTTCATTTCAAAACCGTATTATCTTTCCCTGACACTGGCCTTGATTAGAGCCTCCATAATTACTGTGAAAGAATTCTTAACTCTGAATCTCACCAAGAAGTTGTCAGGGATAGGGAAGGTGAGTGGGTCACCAATCCTGAACTCACAGAAGAGCTCTGACTCTGGATCGTTAAGTCTCTCTTCCCAGAACTCAGCACAATCATAGATGCTGCCTCAGCTAAAGCAAAAGGCCCTCTGACTCTTTCTTTGCCTATATAAGAAGTGGGAAGTTGTTGTCAAATTTGTGTTTTAACTTTCATTTACTTTGTTACTAATGAGATTTTATCTTTTGCATGTTTAGAGAATTCATTTGTGGTTCATCCTCTGTAATTACTCAAGTCCTTTGGCACTGTTTTTCCTACTGGATTCTATGGTCATCTTTATGAGCTTCTCAAATATTAAAAATAATCTTTGGCTGCCACATCTGTGGCAAACTAGTAGTTCTTAAACAATGAAGCAGTACAAGTTTCTAATAGCATATTGATGATCACATTAACTGAGGGACAAATGAATGAACTCTTTTACTTCACTACTGCTATGCTTTTAATAGCCAGTGCAATAAAAAAGAGACTGTATTTATGGATGTCCTAAGCCCAAGCAATACTTCAGACATAAAGTATTTATGGATGTCCTAAGTCCAAGCAATACTTCAGACATAAAGTATTAAGATGAATGACTCTTACTATTTTTCGGGTTTCTTTTTCATTTAAAAATGTTGTGGCGTGAGTAAAGGACAGAAAAATTGTACTTGAGAAGGCCTTCCATGGGAATGTAGAAAAATGAGCAGAGAGACAAAAATAGTGGAAAACAATTATGGGTCAATTTACTAGCCAAATCTCTGAAAAGAATTTGCCTGTGGATTGAATAATTTTAAAGGTTCATATCGTAGAAGTACAAATAACCTATTATGGTTTATCTATTACACTGTTATGCTAGTTCCTGTCTCCAAAGTGTCCTTGAACTTTCAATTTTATAAGACCTCCAGGTATAAGAATTATAATCTTTTAATATTGACTGTCTTTTCAAGTCTATTATCACATTTTAGCTCAGAATGCCTCCCAATTGTTTGCCCAAACCTTGTTGAATGTAACTTGAACTCCTTTTCCTTATCTAAATCCTTAAATGAAGAGAAAGATAACTACTGGTCTCCTTCAACTGATAACAAACAAAACAGGCTTCACAT
Organism: Phocoena phocoena; assembly: GCF_963924675.1. NCBI lineage: Eukaryota > Metazoa > Chordata > Mammalia > Artiodactyla > Phocoenidae > Phocoena > Phocoena phocoena. Next base: position 81,087,232 of record NC_089221.1, on the reverse strand, counting down.
GCCCTACTGTTCCCTTAGATTTTATTTTTTTATAGACTAAAATCTTTAGCAGCTCTATTAATATAACTCAATTCTTTCACTCAATTCAACTGTTTGCAAATTTTTTAAATTTTTATTTTGAAATAAATATAAATAAAAATTGTGTCAAGAAGTCGCATGTATGCTTCACTTTCCCCGAATGACTACATCTTATATAATTATGTAGTATAATTTCAAAACTAGGAAAGTGACATTAGTACAATATGTGTATATAGTTCTCTTCCATTTTATCATAGGCATAGATTAATCAACATCACAATCAAAATAAAGAACTATTCCATCACCATAGAGATATCTTTGTGCGAACCCTTTACTGTCACACCAACCTCCTCCCTGCACAATCCCTAACCCTTGGCAACCACTAAACTATTCTTCATCTCTATAATTGTGTCACTTTTAGTATGTTATATAAATGGAATCATATGGTATATAACCTTTTGAAATGTTTTTTTAATGTCACGTAATGCCCTTGAGATTCACCAGATTGTTGAATGGGGTGAAAGCTGAGGCTCCACACATGGTTTCCACTGACAGGGGCCAGTGCAGGGGGAGAGGAGATTTAAGTCTCAGCTCTCCCCTCAGACTTCTGTGACTCCACCTGGTGGTGGTGCAGGAGGCGGGTGGCGGGTATCTACAGGACGGAAAGGGCATCTCCCACAGCCAGGCTAGGGTAGACGTTTAGGCCCCCACTCAGTCTCTGATGCCAGCGGTGAGAGTTAGGGCTGAAGATTTTTCTGTGGAGTTTGGCTACGGCACACCAGATACTGTCTAAAACTTTTTTGACTAGTTAGGCTGTTCCTTCTGGTCCTTTGGCTAGAGAGCGCAAACTACTTTAGACTTTATTTGTCTGCATCTTTTGGTGTTTCTGGGTTGTTGGCCATTCCAGAACTCAGTCTAGAATATATGGGGCAAAACAAACAAAAAAAAGGAACTCACTACCATGTCATTCCTTGTGTACCAAAGTTCCTAATGGGTTCACCTCCTCTTCCATTTTACAGAATAATCTTACAGTTTACAAAAATATCCAGGAATTTTAGCTGTATGTAGCATGAAGAATAATCTTCACCTACTTCATGTTGTCTAAAACCACTTAATTCAATTGTTTTTTAGGTTGTCTACAGATATTTTACGTGTACTTGAAAATAATGGACACAGGATTCCTCCAATGTTATGTCAATGCCAACATAATGAAAAAAATGATTTCCAGTTCCTAAAGTTGCCTGCTACTTTAAACCTGGTAACATAGGTAAATAGACCATGCAGGTCAGAAATAATAGTGCCAGAGTAAAGTGGACTCATTATACTATCTAAATCACTTATATGGGGAGTGGAAGTGGGAATGAATCAGAAGGTAGTCATGGAGCAAGGTCGTCTTTTCAAAATGTATTTGTTCTTTGTTTCTTATTGCCAATTCCAAATAATTTACATAATAAAAAATAAATTCAAGATACATACTTCAAGAAAAAAAAATAAACATTTCGCTAAGTCCTTGTAAGTATACCATAATTCTTTACCTAGGGGCAGGACAGGAATAAAGACACAGACGTAGAGAGTGGACTTGAGGACAAGGGGAGGGAAAAGGATAAGCTGGGATGAAGTTAGAGAGTGGCATGGACATATATACACTACCAAATGTAAAACAGATAGCTAGTGGGAAGCAGCCGCATAGCACAGGGAGATCAGCTCAGTGATTTGTGACCACCTAGAGGGGTGGGATAGGGAGGGTGGGAGGGAGATGCAAGAGAGAGGAGATATGGGGATATGTGTGTGTGTGTGTGTGTGTGTGTGTGTGTGTGTGTGTGTGTAGCTGATTCACTTTGTTATATAGCAGAAACTAACACAACATTGTAAAGCAATTATACTGCAATAAAGATGTTAAAAAAAAGTACACCATCATTCTTTTATGTAATTAACCTCAAAAGGAATATCAAAATAGCCAGGTTACTGTTTAATTCTTAGGTACCAAGGAACAATATATTTGACTTCACCTGCCAGTGGTTTTTGTTTTGCTATATGAGTGAATACAATGGTGTCTCAGCTAGGTTTCCCCAGAAAGAGTTTCTGACTTGGAGATTTGTATTCCAAGAGTTTACTGGAAATGCTATTAGAATAACACTTATGATGGGGTGAGGAATGCAAAATTGAGTAGAGAGAGAATGTGAACTGAAATGTATTCCATTCGAGGCTTTTGCACATTGCACAGAGAGCTTGAGACTGGGATGGCATGATCCTCTGGATGAGGCGAAACCTTGGAGGAGAGAGCTCTCTCTAGAAAGGGGCAATTACTAGAGAGGGACTCAGCTGTGAGCCTTTAGGTGTTAATGTTTGTGGAAGATGGAAGAATAGGCATCTCAGTTCTGGAAGTGGGAGGGGCTCTGGATAGCACACTACAGTACCTACTGCAAGCTAATGTTCAATTTCTAAGAAACTTTGAAAATAAAAAATTGTCTTCTGGCCCCCCAAAAATAGCAAAACCTTATAAATGGATGCTATAATTATTTGAAATTTATATTTCCATTTTGAAAAGTTGAACTCTAAAATAGGAACGGTTAAACATCAAGAACTATTTGCCTCTTCAGGAAAAGTTTCATTTACCCATAAAGTAGCAACACACTTTACTATATTAACAACTGCATAACAAAACTTGTAAGTGAACTCATTTATTTTACGCACCCAGTGTGTTCTATATTATGAATGATACTAAATATTTGCCAGCATTATAGAGCTGTGTTAAAACTAGATTTTTCAATCAGGGTCTTCACCAGTTCAGAAAGGTCCACAGTCCTCCTTTAATCTAAGTTTTCACTCATCAGTATTTTCAAAAATAAAAACACATTTCTTTATGCAAATTCATTCTACTTTGAACATAAAAGCAACAATTGCACAGAGACTACATGAACCAAATGAAATGCATTACTAATAATATACGTGCACACGATTTTTGTCTGCTTTTAAATAAACTGCCTCCGATTTATTGTCTCATAACAAACTGACTTAATTTTACTACAAAAAGAAACTCTATAACCATGACCTCAGCAACTATGTTAACTGAGTACCTTTCACACAGAAATTCAAATTTAGACTAAGTATGATAGTAGAGTTTTATTGAATTATTTTTTGAAAGCAAGATTTGCCTCTACCTACAAATGATCTGTTTTAGCATAAGTAATACGTTTGTCTTGAGTTTTGGAGTAGCCAAGTCAGCTCGTAGAAAATCTGCAGCGATCTAGCAGTTAAGCCCATATAGTCTCTTATTTATAAATATGTGCATGTCAGGTTTCACTCGAGAATTAAAGCACATTAAAGACACTTTCAGCCAAATGTTATTGACCTTTCATCAAACCGAAGGTCTATGCTCAAACAGCAGCTTTTCAGCTGCTCAGGTATAGCATGAATTCAGAGCCTCCACCAAAACCAAAATGGCTCTGAAAGGAGATGGAAAAGTAAATGTCAAAAGTCCTTGGAGGGCTTACCTGGTGGCGCAGTGGTTGAGTGTCCGCTTGCCGATGCAGGGGACACGTGTTCGTGCCCCGGTCCGGGAAGATCCCACATGCCGCGGAGCAGCTGGGCCCGTGAGCCATGGCCGCTGAGCCTGCGCGTCTGGAGCCTGTGCTCCACAACGAGAGAGGCCACAACAGTGAGAGGCCCGCGTACCACTGAAAAAAAAAAAAAAAAGAGTCCTTGGATTCCCGATAAGCTTGCTTCCCCTTCTTGAGCTCTGAAGATTGGAAGTACTTCTAAGGGGGAAAATCTTTTACAGATTATTTTTTTCAACCTGGCCTTGCTTGAGAAAAAGAGTTACTTCCATAAAGACAAAAACTTTTGCAATTGCCAATACTGGCTTGTTATAACCCTTCAGTAGCAAGACAACAAATCTCCTGTAGAACTCAGGAGAAGGGATGCTATTTCTTGCTTAGCTTGCAAGTACAGAGGTATTGGGCTACAGCAAGTAGCAACAGACTTAATAAGAGAGAATGACTGCTTTTCATATATTTACACAGATAATTTAAAATGTTTCAGAAAGGGGGAAAGTAGGCAATTCTGTTTCTGTTAACCCCTACAGTGTTCAGTCAATTAGAAAATTCAGAGAACCCATGGCATCTTAGGGGTGAGGAAAATGCAACACCATGTCCAAATAGTATTTAAATATCTCATTACCCATTAAAAAGAGGTATCTTATTATGTTCATTTTGAATATATGGAAACTAAGGAATCCTTAAGGAGTGGGGTGGGGGTATTTACTATGTTATATTGTAAATAAATGGCTGGACCAACATTTGGACCCAGCTCTATGTAGTGTTAAAAGTATGCTTTTTTGACTCTAGTAGAGATCATAGTTTGACAGCCTAAGGGCCAGATATGATCCACAGACTGTATTGTTTGACCTGCATAATGATATGGAACAATTTATAATTATTTGCCAGATTTTAAAAGAGCAGATTTTACATTAAAAACTGAAGGAGCTGGCATTTCTCCTGTCAACAGTGCCTATGCTTCTTAGTTTGGACATGGCTTCACCAAAGACTCCACAATTTCTTTCACTGATGTTAAAAGATATGTGCTTGCAGGGCATTTTTACTTATTGTTAATAGACTGAACTGTGTCCCCACCCCCCAAATCATACGTTGAATCCCTAACCCCCCAATGTCACTATACTTGGAAAGAAGCCCTTTAAGGAGATAATTAAAGTTAAATGAGGTCATAAGGGTGGGGCCCTAATCTCCTGGAACTAGTGTCCGCATAAGAGGAAGAGACACTGACACAGGTGTGTTCTCTCTCTCCACACACAGGGGAGAGGCCATATAAGCACAGCAAGAAGGAAGTCATCTGCAAGCTAAAAAGAGAAGCCTTACTGGAAACTCTGCCAGCATCTTGATCTTGCACTTCTAGCCTCCAGAACTGTGAGAAAATAAATGTTTGTTGTTCAAGCCATCCAGCCTGTGGTCTTTTACTATGGCAGCCCAAGGAAACTAATTCACTCCTATTCAGCTCTCTTCTCATTTCATTGCTGTCACCTGCCTGATCCCTTTACCTGAGTCTGCTATATGATGCTTCTCCACCCTGTCACAGAGAAGATACCCTGAGTTATTCTAGTTTTAATATTCCCAATTTCCCCTGCAGTTTATCAGATTATAATGAACTTTGGAGGGTCATGATATAGATTTATTAGAAAATGATAGTGTAGCAAGATTTTGATGTGAAAGATCCAGGGTAAGTATATGTTAAGCAATGTCTTTAAATTTTAATCCCTAAGGAGAAAAATATTAACAAAAGAGTACAATTGTATTTATGGAAATTGTGCTCACAGATACATGACATATCTGGTGGATGCTCATCATAATAATTAACCCAGAGATAATGGCTTAAACTTTTCTGAAATGTTTGAATTATTTATGAAGAGCATGTACCATTTTAACATAATCAATATTAAAAAATAAATATGTAAAATACAGAGAAAGAAAATGGAAAATAGATCTAGTATCGTATTTCCAACTAGAATTTAATGTCTGTGAGGGCACAAACTATTTTATGACCTGTTTACCACTGTATTCCCAGGGCCTTCACATTGTAGATGTTCAACAAATACTTGTGAAAAACTGAATGAACATTCCAAACCCAGCATAATGCAAAAGAAGTTAAACATACTAAATCCAAGAGACCAGCCTCCATTCCTGATTCTTTCAATAACCCTGCAGTGCTATATAACTCCCTAAACTAAGCCCAGAATTATTTTTACTTTAAATTAGTCAAATTAAAAGATTAAGTTCACATTTTGTTTATGGACATGAACATCCTTAAAACCCAAGGAGACAGATTAATTAACTTGTGCATGGGATTGATTGTTCTAATGAATAGCAGGCTTGCTCCCCAATGAGTGGGAAGCAGTCCCCAGAACTAGGACACTGACGTACTCTATCACCTATCCTTTTAATAGACATCATGACAAAAGGATGAAAGAAAATTGTTGCAATATGAGTTTGCATTGTAGGAACAATTTGTCCAGAAAAATAAAAAATTTAGGGCTTCCCTGGTGGCGCAGTGGATGAGAGTCCGCCTGCCAATGCAGGGGACACGGGTTCGTGCCCCGGTCTGGGAGGATCCCATGTGCCACGGAGCGGCTGGGTCCGTGAGCCATGGCCGCTGGGCTTGTGCGTCCGGAGCCTGTGCTCTGCAACGGGAGAGGCCACAGCAGTGAGAGGCCCGCGCACCGAAAAAAGTAAAAAAAATTAAAAAATAAAAAATTTAGTATGCTATCATTTTAAAAATCTTTAAGATGTTTTTGCCCATTACTAAATGTCTAAGGAAAACTTACAAACAAACAAACATGTTGTTACTGGGCTCTGATTTTGAAACATACTGCAAGGAAATGCTTAAAAGTCATTTTTTAAAACTAGAGGAACATTGATAAATAACTGCTCCAGTGCATTCTATGTAATCTTAAACAGTGAGTGTAGTTGTAGAAGCATCTAATTTACTCTCTGGGAGCAGTTTATATATTAGAGCAATTAAGCTGTTTAAATAGTTTCCCAACATATTTTGATAATGTTTATCAAATTAATCACAGTGATATCTTTTTATACAATAAGTTAATGTATTTGTCATGATTTCAAATCCCATAATTGCATAAAAGTCACCTATATTCCTTTATACCAGCCCTTTCTTTTACATGCTGTCCTTCGACAGTATGACAAAAATAGATTTTTTAAACAATAATTATATTGAATAATTAATGACAGTAATAATTAGAAAAAAAAAGAAAGTCCCAGTCACTTGATTAACCTCTTAAACATTCAAAGAATTCTATAATGTCTGAAAGAAATGTCTGATAGACAAATGGGAACTTCAAAATTTACAGGTCATTAGAAAATGCTGAAACTATTTTTTAAGAATGCAAAACACAGGCATCTTCAAATGTGTAAATCTCTACAAAACACTCAAATTACATTTTATATTAAAATGATTTGAATTTAAACTACATCTGACAGGTGGGCTCTATCAAATCTGGAAAATAACTTACACCATGTATTTTAATCATAATTGTATGAAAATAACTTACACCATGTATTTTAATCATAATTGTATGAAAATAGATTATTTTTAGCTTCCTCTCTACCAAGAAACACCACACTCACTCAGCTCTCTTCCACATTTTACTGGATAGCCAGAAGAGTGGTCAAATAAAACTCACAACTAGACCTTGAAAGAAGATGTGTATGTATGGGTCCGTTTGTCTATATGTGTGTGCATGCTTGTATTACACTGCACTGCAGATAGGGGAGAGTTTTTTTTCTCATTGTTTGCAGTGTCCATCAGTCTTCTCCTCCTAGGATAAAACTCCTACTGTCAGTTAAAGTCATCCAATAAATATTCAATGAATTTTATTCAGCACCTACTATGTGCCAGAGAATTTTTGTTAGATACTCAAGAGTCATTAGTAAATAAGAAAGACATTATCCCTGCCCTATGAAACTTACCATGTAGTGGGAAAAGACAAAAAAACAAATACAGTATTACCAGCATGATGAGTATTGAAAACCAAGAAACAAAGGAGAGTATGGGGTGTTGGGGAGCGTGTAGCAAGTCAATTTAATTTACTTTAGAGAATCAGGGAGGACCTCAAAGAAGAGTGTGTTCAAGACGAGACTTACAGAATTAGTAAATTTAACCAGACAATGATGTGGAAAGAGCATTTGGGACAGAGTGAGAATCCCAGCAGGAAAAAAAAGAGGGGACAAAGTGTATTCGGAGCTCTGCAAGAAGTCCTAGCAGTAGAGTAAGTAAGGGAAAGGGCCTGTCTGGAGAGGATGCTGAGACAAGAACATGAAGGGCTTCAGGCAAATGCAAGACACAGAAAGATAAGTACAGAGCTAAGAGTAGCTTTGCAGTATGTAAAAGCAATGCATTATGTAAAAGATAAGAAATGCAGTATGTAAAAGAATTCCTTCCAAAAGGTAGTTTGCAATCTATTTATAAGAATATATCACACATGGGAAAGCATAAAAAACATATTATAGGTCAAGATGATAAGATGTAAAATTAATAGAATCGTATTATGTACTACATATATGTATATATGTGTGTATGTATGTATATGTATATATGTATGTGTATGTATATATGTATAATATATATTTTTTATTTACAAGATAAACAATATTTATAAGATTTTGGTTGTATTTCCTGTTTCAAAACTTTCACTATGATAAAGTTGTCTTTAATGACCAGTCTTATCTCTCTTACTTTAACCTCTTACAGAAATAAAAAGTATAGAAGGTAAAAAATCTTATGAAGAATTTGAAAACTAAAGAGAAAATACAAACTCATAACAGAATAATCACAAGAAAAAATGCATCATGAACAAGTGTAAAATAGGGGTTAGCATAAAAAAAGAATTATTTGAAATCTCAATTCAAAAAGAAGAATTCAAAGAATTATTTATGTTCACTGAGGACAGTGGAGAAAACAGCCAGTTTAGGTCCTATGTAGTTTCCTAAGAAAGGGTCATGTTTTATTTATCCACAAATTTTTCCTTTTTAATGGCTAGAGATCAATTACTATAAAATATTCTTAATGCAACTGTCTGAGTGCAGAGTGTAATGTATGTTCATGTTTTCTTCTCTTGAGATGCTCAACCCTAAGTTACCTGTATGCAAAAATACAAACAAACAAAAAACACCTTATAATCATGTCAAATTCTACTGTAGTAAGATTCTGTGCTTCATTGTGAGTTGCGAGCCACCACTGTGATTTCTGGAGGAGGAGTAATTGTATCGCCTGAAGTGGTTGAACAGTTCAGGCTGCTTCTTCATCAGAGAGAAAACAAGGAAGCCAAGTGGCCCAGCGGGGGGTTATCGGGATGCACGTCTCTGGTGAACAGCTCATTCTAGCTCAATTAATAATCAGACACTTTTTTTTTTTTACATATTGCTAAGGAACCACAGATGGTAGAAGTTTGGATTTTTTCCCAGAAATGACTCTGAGAGCAAAGGCAGAAGAAGCAACTGGGGTTTTTTTCTACTTACACATGACCCCATCTCAATTTCTGTAAATACTGAAGTGATGAGTCAAACCAGAAAAACCTGTGCTATTTAAAATTTTACCAACGACTCACAAATGGCTGAGGTGGGATTTTTCTTACCAAACCTGGCTACTGTCCATAACCCAGAGGAAACTGCTGGGAAGGCTATGCTTCCTTTCTGCCCATAAAAACAGATGTTGAAAAGGAAAGGAGAGTGTCACATATGTTGTGATGTGACAAGAATCAAGCGGCCTAGTTGGTGTACTGCATCTACAAAGATGATTTTTCCCTAGTTAGGTCCAAATCCTTCCACCTTTTGGCTATAGCAATGGGACTATACAAATTTGGAAAAATAGAATATCAGTTTGTTTACAAGTACTCACAAAGAGTATATAAATACTGATTCTAGGGTTAGAAATGATAATGGTGGACTGCATAGTCCATGCCCTTTTCCTTGACAATATGTTAAACAGACTTTTATGTCTAGTCAGCAAATGCGGATCATTGCCAAAGTACTTTCCATTATGGGCATCACGCTGTAAGAGTGAACTTTCTAGTGATTTTTCCCCTGGAAAAAGGATACTGGAACTTGGCTGTGCAAAGCAGTAGTATTACAGACAGAAAGTGCCTTGATAAGCCACCTAGATTGATTTTAGAATGGGAATTATTGAAAAAAAATTGTTTAATTTTGTCTACTAATTTTTTAAAATTCCAAGTTTCTGTTTTCCATGGGAGAGAAGGGAAGGCTTAAATGCATAATAAAAATGTTTTTGCATATATGCTGTGAAACAAATGTTACTGGTACCCTACTCCTACCTCCTCACTTACCCCCAAATGTCACACAGAGACAACCTCTTGTTCTCTGGATTCAGTAATATTCCTGCCCATGAAACAGGCCAGACATAACAAACTGTTATGCCTCCATAATAGCTCGCACGCTGTGAGGGAGGTAAGTCCTGAGTGTAAGTTAGTCATCCCCCACTGGGACAATTTTGAGGTGTTTTCCATACATTCTGTCACAGACTTCAGAGAAGATGATCAGTTTCCCACTCAGTAAGACACTCTTCATTAGGTTTGCTGTCACCCTCCTGAGAGCTCCTCCCAATAAATGACTTACAACCAAATTGCTGTTTCAGGGTCTCACTCTGGGGAAACCCAAACCAATTACACTGCCCAGATTGTTAAGCATAGCCAATCATCTCATTGTATTTCCAAGATAACATCTGGGGCAGTATTACTAACATTCAGAAAATCTGTGAAAATTTCTCTTTTTAAATCTCAATTGCTCAGACAAAAACTCACTTGACATACGCTCTGCGGTCTTCTTTGGCCCTGGCTAAACTAAGGATAAAATTCACCTAGAAAGTAAACCTTTGGGTTCAGAGACAACAACATATACAGCAGTCCGTTATCTCCTCTTGTGAGTTCCAAATCTTGCTTTTGTTGTTTTCCTTTGTGTCCTAGTTGTTTCTCTAATTTGACCTTTGCATGTTGACAGAAAAGGACAGATGAGAAATACAAAGAATGAGAATCTGAACAGAAAGGCAAAGTTCAATGAGCACTGAGAATACGAATAACATAAAATCACTAACGGTGAAGATGCGCAGTATTAAAGATACAATTTGTAAACACCCCTAATCCACGTGAGAAGACAGAAGTCCAATATGAGGGGCATCGGTTCAAGTACAACAGAAACAGTAGGTAATAAGGAAGAAAGCAACCCGAGAATCAGCAGCACAAATTCCTTTAGATTCTGAGTCCACATGGTAGAATTTGTTTGATCCCCATTATTCAATTCCATAATTACATTATGTAGCTTTGAAATCTGACATTAAGGAGATTTTGCTCAAATTTAAAAAGTGAGTGTAGATCAGCAATTAAAGAATGCAGAGGGACGTCCGGGAAGATGGCGGAAGAGTAAGACGCAGAGATCACCTTCCTCCCCACAGGTACACCAAAAATACATCTACACGTTGAACAACTCCTACAGAACACCTACTGAACGCTGGCAGAAGGCCTCAGACCTCCCAAAAGGCAAGAAACCCCCCACGTACCTGGTTAGGGCAAAAGAAAAAAATAAACAGAGACAAAAGGATAGGGATGGGTCCTGCACCAGCGGGAGGGAGCTGTGAAGGAGGAAAAGTGTACACACACTAGGAAGCCCCTTCGCAGGCGGAGACTGCGGGTGGCGGAGTGGCGCAGCTTCGGAGCCGCGGAGGAGAGCACAGCAACAGGGGTGCGGAGGGCAAAGTGGAGAGATTCCCGCACAGAGCATCAGGGCCGACCGGCACTCACCAGCTGAGAGGCTTGTCTGCTCACCCGCCAGGGCGGGCGGGGCTGGGAGCTGAGGCTCCGGCTTCAGTCCGAGCACTGGGAGAGGACTGGGGTTGTCGGCGTGGACACAGCCTGCAGGGCGTTAGTGCACCGCGGCTAGCCGGGAGGGAGTCCAGGGAAAAGTCTGGAGCTGCCGAAGAGGCAAGAGACTTTTTCTTCCCTCTTTATTTCCTGGTGCGCAAGGAGAGGGGATTAAGAACGCTGCTTAAAGGAGCTCCAGAGACGGGCGCGAGCCGCGGCTAAAAGTGCGGACCCCAGAGAGAGACATGAGACGCTAAGGCTGCTGCTGCAACCACCAAGAAGCCTGTGTGTGAACACAGGTCACTATCCACACCCCCTTTCCGGGGAGCCTGTGCAACCCACCACTGCCAGGGTCCCGGGATCCAGGGAGAACGCGGCGCGCCTCAGGCTGGCGCAAAGTCACGCTGGTCTCTGCCGCCGCAGGCCCGCCCCGCACTCCGTGACCCTCCCTAACCCCGGCCTGAGTGAGCCAGAGCCTCCGAATCAGTGGCTCCTTTAACCCCGTCCTGTCTGAGCAAAGAACAGACGCCCTCCGGCGACCTACACGCACAGGCGGGGCCAAATCCAAAGCTTAGCCCCTGGGAGCTGTGAGAACAAAGAAGAGAAAGGGAAATATCTCCCAGCAGCCTCAGAAGCAGCGGATTAAAGCTCCACAATCAACTTGATGAACCCTGCATCTGTGGAATACATGAATAGACAACGAATCATCCCAAATTAAGGAGCCGTGTGGATGAAAGGCTCTTGGTGCTGCAGCCAGGATTTAGTGCTGTGCCTCTGAGGTGGGAGAGCCAACTTCAGGACACTGGTCCACAAGAGGCCTCCCAGCTGCACATAATATCAAACGGCGAAAATCTCCCAGAAATATCCATCTCAACGCCAGCACCCAGCTTCACTCAACGACCAGCAAGCTACAGTGCTGGACATCCTATGCCAAACAACTAGCAAGACAGGAACACAAACCCACCCATTAGCAGAGAGGCTGCCCAAAATCATAGTAAGTCTACAGACACCCCAAAATACACCACCAGACGTGGACCTGCCCACCGGAAAGACAAGATCCAGCCTCATCCACCAGAACACAGGCACTAGTCCCCTCCACCAGGAAGCCTACACAACCCACTGAACCAACCTTAGCCACTGGGGACAGACACTAAAAACAACAGGAACTACGAACCTTCAGCGTGCAAAAAGGAGACCCCAAACACAGTAAGATAAGCAAAATGAAAAGACAGAAAAGCACACAGCAGATGAAGGAGCAAGATAAAAACCCACCAGACCTAACAAATGAAGAGGAAATAGGCAGTCTACCTGAAAAAGAATTCAGAATAATGATAGTAAAGATGATCCAAAATCTTGGAAATAGAATAGACAAAATGCAAGAAACATTTAACAAGGACCTAGAAGAACTAAACACGAAACAAACAACGATGAACAACACAATAAATGAAATGAAAAATACTCTAGATGGGATCAATAGCAGAATAACTGAGGCAGAAGAACGGATAAGTGACCTGGAAGATAAAATAGTGGAAATAACTAATGCAGAGCAGAATAAAGAAAAAAGAATGAAAAGAACTGAGGACAGTCTCAGAGACCTCTGGGACAACATTAAATGCACCAACATTCGAATTATAGGGGTTCCAGAAGAAGAAGAGAAAAAGAAAGGGACTGAGAAAATATTTGAAGAGATTATAGTTGAAAACTTCCCTAATATGGGAAACGAAATAGTTAATCAAGCCCAGGAAGCACAGAGAGTCCCATACAGGATAAATCCAAGCAGAAATATGCCAAGACACATATTAATCAAACTGTCAAAAATTAAATACAAAGAAAGCATATTAAAAGCAGCAAGGGAAAAACAACAAATAACACACAAGGGAATCCCCATTAGCTTAACAGCTGATCTTTCAGCAGAAACTCTGCAAGCCAGAAGGGAGTGGCAGGACATATTGAAAGTGATGAAGGAGAAAAACGTGCAACCAAGATTACTCTACCCAGCAAGGATCTCATTCAGATTTGATGGAGAAATTAAAACCTTTACAGACAAGGAAAAGCTGAGAAAGTTCAGCACCACCAAACCAGCTCTACAACAACTGCTAAAGGAACTTCTCTAGGCAAGAAACACAAAAGAAGGAAAAGGCCTACAATAACAAACCCAAAACAATTAAGAAAATGGGAATGGGAACATACATATCGATAATTACCTTAAATGTAAATGGACTAAATGCTCCCACCAAAAGACACAGATTGGCTGAATGGATACAAAAACAAGACCCATATATTTGCTGTCTACAAGAGACCCATTTCAGACCTAGAGACACATACAGACTGAAAGTAAGGGGATGGAAAAAGGTATTTCATGCAAATGGAAACCAAAAGAAAACTGGAGTAGCAATTCTCATATCAGACAAAATAAACTTTAAAATAAAGACTATTAGAAGAGACAAAGAAGGACACTACATAATGATCAAGGGATCGATCCAAGAAGAAGATATAACAATTGTAAATATTTATGCACCCAACATAGGAGCACCTCAATACATAAGGCAAATACTAACAGCCATAAAAGGGGAAATCGACAGTAACACATTCACAGTAGGGGTCTTTAACACCCCACTTTCACCAATGGACAGATCATTCAAAATGAAAATAAATAAGGAAACACAAGCTTTAAATGATACATTAAACAAGATGGACTTAATTGATATTTATAGGACATTCCATCCAAAAACAACAGAATACATATTTTTCTCAAGTGTTCATGGAACAATCTCCAGGATAGATCATATCTTGGGTCACAAATCAAGTCTTAGTAAATTTAAGAAAATTGAAATCGTATCAAGTATGTTTTCCGACCACAACGCCATGAGACTAGATATCAATTACAGGAAAAGATCTGTAAAAAATACCAACACATGGAGGCTAAACAATAAACTACATAATAACGAAGTGATCACTGAAGAAATCAAAGAGGAAATCAAAAAATACCTAGAAACAAATGACAATGGAGACACGACGACTCAAAATCTATGAGATGCAGCAAAAGCAGTTCTAAGAGGGAAGTTTATAGCAATACAATCCTACCTTAAGAAACAGGAAACATCTCGAATAAACAACCTAACCTTGCACCTAAAGCAATTAGAGAAAGAAGAACCAAAAAAACCCCAAAGTTAGCAGAAGGAAAGAAATCATAAAAATCAGATCAGAAATAAATGAAAAAGAAATGAAGCAAACGGCAGCAAAGATCAATAAAACTAAAAGCTGGTTCTTTGAAAGGATAAACAAAATTGATAAAGCATTAGCTAGACTCATCAAGAAAAAAAGGAAGAAGTCTCAAATCAATAGAATTAGAAATGAAAAAGGAGAAGTAACAACTGACACTGCAGAAATACAAAAGGTCATCAGCGATTACTACAAGCAACTCTATGCCAATAAAATGGACAACCTGGAAGAAATGGGCAAATTCTTAGAAAGGCACAACCTGCCAAGACTGAATCAGGAAGAAATAGAAAATATGAACAGGCCAATCACAAGCACTGAAATTGAAACTGTGATTTAAAATCTTCTAAAAAACAAAAGCCCAGGACCAGATGTCTTCACAGGCGAATTCCATCAAACATTTAGAGAAGAGCTATCACCTATCCTTCTCAAACTCTTCCAAAATATAGCAGAGGGAGGAACACTCCCCAAGTCATTCTACAAGGCCACCATCACCCTGATAACAAAACCAGACAAGGATGTCACAAAGAAAGAAAACTACAGGCCAATATCACTGATGAACATAGTTGCAAAAATCCTCAACAAAATACTAACAAACAGAATCCAACAGCACATTAAAAGGATCATACACCATGATCAAGTGGGGTTTATTCCAGGAATGCAAGGATTCTTCAATATACGCAAATCAGTCAACGTGATATACCATATTAACAAATTGAAGGAGAAAAACCATATGATCATCTCAATAGATGCAGAGAAAGCTTTTGACACAATTCAACACCCATTTATGATAAAAACCCTCCAGAAAGTAGGCATAGAGGGAACTTTCCTCAACATAATAAAGGACATATATGACAAACCCACAGCCAACATCGTCCTCAATGGTGAAAAACTGAAAGCATTTCCACTAAGATCAGGAACAAGACAAGGTTGCCCACTCTCACCACTCTTATTCAACAGAGTTATGGAAGTTTTAGCCACAGCCATCAGAGAAGAAAAGGAAATAAAAGGAATCCAAATCGGAAAAGAAGAAGTAAAGCTGTCACTCTTTGCAGATGACATGATACTATACATAGAGAATCCTGAAGATGCAACCAGAAAACTACTAGATCTAATCAATGAATTTGGTAAATTAGCAGGATACAAAATTAATGCACAGAAATCTCTGGCATTCCTATACACTAAGGATGAAAAAATCTGAAAGTGAAATCAAGAAAACACTCCCATTTACCATTGCAACAAAAAGAATAAAATATCTAGGAATAAACCTACCTAAGGAGACAAAAGACCTGTATGCAGAAAATTATAAGACACTGATGAAAGAAATTAAAGATGATACAAATAGATGGAGAGATATACCATGTTCTTGGATTGGAAGAATCAACATTGTGAAAATAACTCTACTACCCAAAGCAATCTACAGATTCAATGCAATCCCTATCAAACTACCACTGGCATTTTTCACAGAACTAGAACAAAAAACTTCACAATTTGTATGGAAACACAAAAGACCCCGAATAGCCAAAGCAATCTTGAGAATGAAAAACGGAGCTGAAGGAATCAGGCTTCCTGACTTCAGACTCTACTACAAAGCGACAGTAATCAAGACTCTGTGGTACTGGCACAAAAACAGAAATATAGATCAATAGAACAGGATAGAAAGCCCAGAGATAAACCCACACACATATGGTCACCTTATCTTTGATAAAGGAGGCAGGAGTGTACAGTGGAGAAAGGACAGGCTCTTCAATAAGTGGTGCTGGGAAAACTGGACAGCTACATGTAAAATTATGAGATTAGATCACTCCCTAACACCATACACAAAAATAAGCTCAAAACGGATTAAAGACCTAAATGTAAGGCCAGAAACTATCAAACTCTTAGAGGAAAACATAGGAAGAACACTCTATGACATAAATCACAGCGAGGTCCTTTTTGACCCACCTCCTAGAGAAATGGAAATAAAAACAAAAATAAACAAATGGGTCCTAATGAAACTTCAAAGCTTTTGCGCAGCAAAGGAAACCATAAACAAGACCAAAAGACAACCCTCAGAATGGGAGAAAATATTTGCAAATGAAGCAACTGAAAAATGATTAATCTCCAAAATTTATAAGCAGCTCATGCAGCTTAATAACAAAAAAACAAACAACCCAATCCAAAAATGGGCAGAAGACCTAAATAGACATTTCTCCAAAGAAGATATACAGGCTGCCAACAAACACATGAAAAAATGCTCAACATCACTAATCATTAGAGAAATGCAAATCAAAACTACAATGAGATATCATCTCACACCAGTCAGAATGGCCATCATCAAAAAATCTAGAAACAATAAATGCTGGAGAGGGTGTAGAGAAAAGGGAACCTTCTTACACTGTTGGTGGGAATGTAAATTGATACAGCCACTGTGGAGAACAGTATGGATGTTCCTTAAAAAACTACAAATAGAACTACCATATGACCCAGCAATCCCACCACTGGGCATATACCCTGAGAAAACCATAATTCAAAAAGAGTCATGTACCAAGATGTTCATTGCAGCTCTATTTACAATAGCCCAGATATGGAAACAACGTAAGTGTCCATCATCGGATGAATGGATAAAGAAGACGTGGCACATATATACAATGGAATATTACTCAGCCATAAAAAGAAACGAAATTGAGCTATTTGTAATGAGGTGGACAGACCTAGAGTCTGTCATACAGAGTGAAGTAAGTCAGAAAGAGAGAGACAAATACCGTATGCTAACACATATATGGAATTTAAGGGAAAAAAATGTCATGAAAAACCTAGCGGTGAAACAGGAATAAAGACACAGACATACTAGAGAATGGACTTGAGGCTATGGGGAGGGGGAATGGTAAACTGTGACAAAGCAAGAGAGAGCCATGGACATATATAGACTACCAAACGTAAGGTAGATAGCTAGTGGGAAGCAGCCGCATAGCACAGGGAGATCAGCTCGGTGCTTTGTGACCGCCTGGAGGGGTGGGATAGGGAGGGTGGGAGGGAGGGAGACGCAAGCGGGAAGAGATATGGGAACATATGTATATATATAACTGATTCATTTTTTTGTGAAGCTGAAACTAACATACCATTGTAAAGCAATTATACTCCAATAAAGATGTTAAAACGAAAAAAATAAATAAATAAAAATTTTTAAAAAAAATGCAGAAATTAGACCCTAAAAGGATAGTTTATCTCTTTGTAGCAGGTGAACAAATTCTTTTACATGATGTCTGGCACAACAGAATAATAGTATTAGCAACCGAAACTTGCCTCATCATCTACCTGCCTTGCCAAGTATCTCTATTTTTCTTTCATTTCTAGGAAAGTGGTTGGCAGAGAAGCAACAGAAAATGTAATCATAAAATGCAAAACCTGAAACATTTTAAAACCAAAAAGAAAAGTTTTTGATAATCCCCCCAAATAAATATCCAGCTCTGCAAAATTCTACACTAGTAAAAACCTTTTTGTTCTTGTTAGCTGTAGCAAAAGTTTCATAGCACAGATTGAAACAGAGACAGGGAGTAATCTTGCAAGTAAAGCCACAACCCTTTATTCCTGAGGTTTTCTGTATTTCAGTTGAAGTTTTAACAGTTAGAATACAAAGTTTCATCCATGTCTATACATATTTCTAAATAGCAAGATGGGTCAAGCTCTTATGATAGAAGAAAGCTAAGAGAGGAAGGAGGAGCCTGTTTTTGGTAACATGGAATTCTAAACAGGAAAGTCCAAGACAAAAATGGAGGTCTTTCATATCACTTCCTCTGCCACCTCGCAGGCTAAGCACAGATCCAAGGGCAGGGAACTACTTTCCTCATCTACTACACCGAACACGTCTCATCACTGCGATTCAGTTGCAAGGCACCTGCTAATACTGTACTTGCCATAACATGCTCAGAAAGAGAAAACTGAAAAGAGTATCAGTGGTTGTGGTAGTTATTGAACCATCTGTGCTGTCAAATAGTGTAAAAATTCAGATCTGTTCACTACAGAGATGGCTGTTTCATTTCAGGAAAAGCAGTTGCTTAATGGACAGGCTAGACCTCCACTTTCACCTACAGGAAATTCTTAACAATAAAAGTACCGAAAATGAAGAATTATAAGGAACACTTTGTAAAAATAAACAGTGCAGCACTTTTAATATTTCATGTTTCCTCACATATCAAACATCCAATTAGAGAGCTGAGGATTTTAGTACGTCATAAAATGAGTTGCAGTGGTTCATAGCACATAGAAATAATCTGTGTACAGATGATTGGAAGAGTTATATCTCATTTTGCTTCCTCAAAGGTACCTATACTTATTGTAGCTTCTCTAATAGCTTCTGCTATGTACCTTGCAAAATTTTCAAGGTGGTTAAGGTTGGAGAATGATAGACTTTCAATTATTGTTCATGTCAGATTTCTGAGATTTTAGCAATCTTCTCATCCATGCAGAAAATCCTTCCTCAGTAACCTATACACTATCAGAATTTCAAGAAATTGAAAACCCATTTTACTTCATCCAAATTTGGAATAAGCTAAATTCCATCTGTCCAAGAATAGGTCTGAATTTACATTGCTAGGAGCCAGATGATTCTGATGATCCATCATTCTGATCTGAAAAATATGATTATCTCATCTTCTGGTCAAAAAGGTCATTTGTTCGCCATTATCCCTAGAATAATGATAAAACTTTTTTTTTTTTTTTTCAGTACGTGGGCCTCTCACTGTTGTGGCCTCTCCCGTGGCAGAGCACAGGCTCCGGACGCGCAGGCTCAGCGGCCATGGCTCACGGGCCCAGCCTCTCCGCGGCATGTGGGATCCTCCTGGACGGGAGCACGAACCCGCGTCCCCTGCATCAGCAGGCGGACTCTCAACCACTGCTCCACCAGGGATGCCCGATAAAACTTTTTTTTGACATGGCTCTTCAAAGGCTTCTTCTCTCTACCACAATGGGACTAACTCTTCACTATCCTGTAGCACTCAGCTTAAATAGCTCTTCCTATAATAATCAAACAGATTCCACATCCTTGTTATGGTGATCTCATCTTTGAATCCTCTATTTCTTCACTGCCCTCGTATCCCAATTATCTGTAGTCCTTCTGACCTCTAACTTTAAAATATATCCAAACATATTCATCCATTTTTCTATGTCCATCCTCCAAGCCATCATCATGTCTCACCAGGAATACCCCAATATTCTCTGTTTCCTCTTTTTGCTGTTCTACAGTCCATTTTTTACACATCAGACAGTGAACTTTGAAATATGTAAATAAAATCAGACCATTCTGCTAAGTATCACAGCAAATGGCTTTCTACTGAACTTGGCAACAATGGCTTTCTATTGAACTTAAAAAAAGAAAAAAGAAAAACTCACTACTGTGATCTACCACACGTACATGATCTAGCTCTTGCCTATCTCTCAGGCATAATTTCACATTTCCTATTTGCTAATTTTATCTTAATCACATATTCCTATATTAATCAACTTAGTCCTATTCTCTAAGTATCCTAAGCTCACTTTTCCCATAATGATTTCCCCTAAATATTCCTCTGACTGAATTGTTATTTTCCCTAATCTTTGATTGATTGGCTCTCCTTTACGTTATTCAGACTTCACTATCTAACTCAGCCACTCAGTACTACTCAGTCACCTGACATACATTATTTCCATTACTTTATTTTATTTTTTTTCATTTTTACATGTTTTAATGTTTAATCATAGTATTCTTTTTTTATACATCTTTATTAGAGTATAATTGCTTCACAATGCTGTGTTAGTTTCTGTTGTACAGCAAAGTGAATCAGCCATATGCATACATATATCCCAATATCCCCTCCTCTTGCATCTCCCTCCCACCCTCCCTATTCCACCCCTCTAGGTGGTCACAAAGCACTGAGCTGATCTCCCTGTGCTATGTGGCTGCTTCCCACTATATCTATTTTACATTTGGTAGTGCATATACGTCGATGTTATTCGCATTTCGCCTCAGCTTCACCCCCCTCCGCCCGTGTCCTCAAGTCCATTCTCTATGTCTACGCCTTTATTCCTGCCCTGCCACTAGGTTCATCAGTACCATTTTTTTTAGGTACCATATATATGCCTTAGCACATGTTATTTGTTTTTCTATTTCTGACTTACTTCACTCTGCATGACAGACTCTAGGTCCATAGTATAAAAAAAAAAAAACATTCATTGGATAATTACTCATAGTGGCCTTGTTTATGTTGTACTCAACCTCAAGGTCTAATCTTAGCACATAGATTTGCTTTGGCACATAGTAGCTTTCAGTAAATATTTGTTGAATAAATAATGATTTTATGAAGGAATGTCATTTAATACTATACTATTATATACATGCCTAATACAATGACTAACCATAATAGGTACCTGACAAAAATATTTTGAATGAAAATATCTACTTTTACTAAGTCTATTTACATTTTTGCAAAAATAGAGCCTATTTCCCCTTTTCCTATAGCAGATAATTAAATATGCCTCTTTTGTATGCCAATATACAGTATGAAAAAAAACATGTCAAAAGAAGATGAACTGCTGAGTGGACCATGTCCACCACAGAAGTTATACTGACCAAGAATATATCACTAGTAAAGACAGGCCTGTACATATATAAAATTCTTTACACAAATACTGAGCAAAAGCATATTGGTCTATGAAAAAGAGAGAATTTAGAAATACTATTTATAATAGAAAATTTAGAAATATTATTGAAATGAACAACTCTAAAAGAAGGACTAAATTATATAGCAGAATGGCTGCCATTGTAGAGTAAGTTGGTGAGCCAGGAGAGAGAGCCAAAGAAAAATTTTAGTAAAGATACAATTTTGAGAAAAAAAAATTCAGTATAATATCATTTCTATTAAAGAAACTTACAAAGAAATTATAGTAAATGTCAACTTAAAGCATAACTCAAGAAAATTATAGTAAATATAAAGGGAGGGAATAAAGAGCAGGCTTTTAATTCTGAGGCTTGCATTTTAAATTCAAAACAGTGGCCCCTCCTAGGGAGAAGAGAGATGGGATAATAGTCAAGAAACAGAGGTTGGGGGTATCTGTCTTTTTTTAATGTTCCACGTGAGAAAATTTATTTATATATTGCTTGTTCAATTTTTAAATAAAAATATTGATAGGAATGTATGCACTTAGGCCAGTAAATTTGGTAAGGGAATATTTGAAAAAATTGCAAATGGGACCTGACAGTGCAATAACATTTTTTCCTTTTTGTCTGAATATTTGAGGCAAAGAATATGATCCTTGCTTTTAATCAAAAGAAGCCAAAGTCAGTGCACCATTTTCTTTTAAGACTGGCCACATATTACAACTGGGAAAAAAATGCACAATATTATTTAAAGCTCATGAATCAAGTTCTACTTTTTAAAAACCCTTCTGGAACTCTTTCAATAGACCAACCTCCCTAATCTATTTAGAGGGAGACTTCTAATTTGTTTACTGTGTAGTGGGACTCTGTCACTGTGAGGATTTAATGGAGTTAGACCATGAGGAGGTTGTGAGCAGAGACTCTTTGTTGTCCACTATCTTTGCTCGGAGAAAGTTTACAATACAGGGTCAGGACACTTCCATCATTAGCCACAAGAGTCATTAGGTTGTGCTCACTGGTGTATAGTCCATAGCAAAAACCTCTCTTGTTTCTACTCCATTACCAAGCAAGTCAGTCCAGGAAACAAAGATACTCAATTAAAGACTTCTTTACAAAGCCAAGTTATAGAAAAAGGCTAAACTGCTGCTAATTGAGTAGGCTCATTGTCATGTAGGCAGCAGCAAAAGCAAATTTTTCCTAAAGGAAGGCATCCTCAGTTTATGTATTCAGAATTCCCACAAATTAAGGAGAAAAAGCAGAGTAAATCAAAATTAGTATTATACTTTTATATTATAAAATAAACTAAAAGTTAATATAAAATTTACAGACACCTCCTTTTGGGTTTATCCCTTCACTGTTTTTCTGTGACTATGTTCATATATATTTTTTATTTACAAACATGGAAATATACTTATTAAACTTTAATCTGTATTTTATATAATAATAAATCAGAGAGACATTTTTCACAAAATTTTTCATCTTAGAATTTTTTTAAAATTGAGATAAAATTTACACACATTATAATATAATACTTAGGTGTTTAGTTTGATGAATTTTGACAATTATATGTATCATGTAATAACCATTCAAAGTAACATATAGAACATTTCCACCTCCTTAGAATGTTCCCTCATGACTTTCCCCACTCAACCCCAACCTTACTATAAGCAACCACTTTCTGATTTTCAACACTAGGTTAATTATGCTTATATTTGGACTTGAAAAAATGAAATCATAGAGTATATATCCTTTTGTTCAACATAATACTTTTTGAGTCATGCATGCTTCTTGAGTGTGTTAGCAGCTCATTTCTCTTTATTTTTGAATACTTCATTGTATGAATATAATAGAATTTGCTTATCCATTTTCCTTTTAGTGAATATTTCTGTTATCTTCAGAAATATTGAAATTTTATGGATAAGGCTTATATAAGTAGTCTTGTAAAAGTCATTTGTGGGCTTATGTTTTTATATCTCTTAGATAATTACCTAGGAGTGGAACTTTGGTGTCACAGAATAGTTACACAGTTAAACTTTATAAGAAACAGTTTTTCAAATGGACTGCTCCATTGTATATTCCTATCAACCACGTTTGAGAATTCTCAGTTGCTCCAAAATATTGCCAACATTTGGTATCATCAATGAATAAAGTCTGTGGTATGGTCAATATTTTTTAATTTATTTACTCTACTGGGTATAAACTTGTATCTCACTACAATTTTAATTTGCATTATCTTCATGAGTAAGAATATTGAGCACACTGTAAGTCACTTATTGACAATGTTTGTATTTTCTTTTGTAAAGTAAACAAAAATTTCTCCCATTTTTAATGGTCCATTTGTTTTATTTTGATTTATAGAGCATTGCATTGTAACTCCTTTGTGAAATATATGTACTGAAAAAATATGTCCCAGTTTGGGGTTTCTTGCCTATTTGTTTTTTAAGATTTCCTTTAGTGAGAAGAATATTTAGTTCAGATGAAATCCAATTTATCTATTCTTTTATGATTAGTGCATGTTTTGTCCTGTCTACAAAATCTTTACTACAAGTTGCAAAAAGATTCTCTCATATTTTTTTCTGGAAGTGCTATTGTCCTAACTTTTATGTTTGGGTCTAAGAATGATCTTCAATTTTTGTTGACACTTTTTGTTTGCTGTTTTTTTTTTTTTGTTTTATATTTTTATGAATACCTAGTTGTTCCAGTGTGATTTGTTAAAAGGACTTTTTCCATTGATTTAACTTGGCACCTTTGTCAAAAATCATGTTACAATATTGTGCTTGTCAAAATTCTTTACTATAATTTATTGATATATTCTCCTAGACTTATACCAATTACACATTGTTCTGTTTACTATAGGTTTATTATATGTCTCAAAATCAGATAATATAGATTCTCCAACTTTGTCCTTATTTATCTTAGTTTGTGCTCATATAATAGGATACAATTACTGGGTGACTAAAACAACAAACATTTATTTCTCCCAAGTCTGGAGGCTTAGAGTCTGAGATCAGGGTGCCAGTATAGTCGAGTTCTTGGTGAGGGAATCTCTTCCTGGTTTATGATGGCTGCCTTCTAACTGTGTCCCCATATGGCAGAGGGAAAGAGATGTTGAGTCTCTTCCTCTTTTTATAAAAACATTAAACCCATCATGAGGGCCCAGCCCTAATTACCTCCCAAAGGCCCCACCTCCAAATATCATCACATTGGGGACTAGGATTTCAACATGTGAATTTGGGGCCAAGGGACACAAACATTCAGTCTACAGCAGCATTAGAGATTGCTTGGTCTCCTCTAAGTCTTTTGAATTTCCACACAAATTTCAGAACCAGCTTATCAATTTCTTTAAAAACCTACTCATTATTACTTATAAGTTTTTTTCAAATCTATAGATTTAGAAAGAGTTCACATCAAGTAAACACTGAGTCTTTTAGTCAATGAAAATTATATATTTTTCCATTTATTTAGATCTTTAATTTCTTTCTGCATGGTTTTGTCATTTTCAGTGTAGATGTCTTGCATAATTTTTATTGGATATATTACTGTTTGATATATTAACATCCTGATGCTATGATAAAGGTATTTTTCTATTTCAATGTCCAATATTCCATTGCTACTATAGAAAAAGGTAATTTATTTCTGCATACTGACATTCTATTCTGCAATCTTGCTCAATTTACTTACTAATTCTAGTAGCAGTTTCTAGATACATAACAATTTCATTTACAGATAGAGTTTTACTTCTTCCTTCACAATCATTTTGGATTTTATTCTTTATGTATATGTAATATATATATGGTAGGTTTTCTAATTTTTATTCTGTTGATTATAATAACCCCTTAGCAAAAGTGATAAAAACAGGAAAAGCTTTTAGGGAAGGGTCAACAAATACTCTTGTTCAAGGACTCAGGCAAGGATGACTTCTTCTGGAGGAGAAGTCGGGAAAATAAAGTATGCCTCTGGGGAAAGTGTAGGGAAACTACTCATATCCTAGACACAAACAATAACACATTGATGCTGGGGGTAGAGTAGATGCCAAAACTCTCTGACCATGGTAGAGAATCAGGACAACATCCTGGCCATAGGGTCCTATACTGATGACAAGCAGAGATGTGTAACCTCAAACAAGAGTTAGTAAAATCCCTACCACCCAAGACATAAGGATGAAGGGCAGGTTTCTGAGAAAGCCTCAGCCTGATGCCCAGGAGCACAAGGTTTGTCTAAGATTTAAGTGGACAAGAACAACAGAAATCTGCCCCTGCCTTTATCATAAGCCTATGAACAAGCAACAAGCAGAAACAGTCCACTGTTGAGGGAGCACAAAGAGCATGGATAGAGACCCCCTGTGCGGACAGGTGAGGAAGGACATCAGAAAGTTTAGGGAGGAGTAAAAACATTGAGAACAATCCTCTAGCTTCCTGGGCCCTACATTAAAGCACAGGGTAGCTAGAGCCCTCTCCTAGAGAAATATGAAGAATACATTGCCAAGATAAAAATACGAATAAAATCGAAACACAGTTCAACTCCTAAATAGATTGAATCAACCACCTACACTCAGCCTAATAGAAAAAGCAGCATGACCACTCCTTGAGGAAAGTAGAATTTTTCTCAGTCTCTATTGTTATTCTACACATGCCAGCTGTCATTCAATCAAAACTTAAAAGGCATGTAAAAAAATAAGGAGAAATAGCCCACTTTTAAGACATAAAGCAATAAACTGAACCAGACTTAGAAGTGACTGAGATACTATAACTATTGGACAGGAGATGGAAACCAAGTATATTTAATTTATGAAAAATTTGAGTGGAAAATGTTGATTAACGTACATGAACAGATAGGGAATTTTAGTAGAGAGATGTAGTCTATAAGAAAGAATAAAATGGGATTGTTAGAAATAAAAAAAATTAGTGATAAAGAATTCTTTTGATAGACTCAACAGGCAGCAGAAATCATCCAAACGCATGCATAAAGAGAAAAATGATTTAAAAAGAAAAAAAAATAGATGAAAGCATCCAGGAGCTGTGGAATTAAACAAATGGCCTATATTACATATAATTGAAGTTCTAGAATGAGAAGAGAGAAAAGGGGAGCAGAAGAGATATTGGAGCGATAACAGTTGAGAACTTTCCTAAAGAAATAAAAAATTTAAAAAACAGACAACAGAATATAGATGCCAGTAGCACGGAGAAACCCTAGCAGAATAATAACAACAAAAACACATGTCATAATTAAAAAGTTTTTGACTAAAAGTAAAGAGAAAAGCTTGAAGGCAGCCAGAAAAAAATACATAAAGAGGAACAAAAATAATTATAGCTCACTTCTTCTGAGAAACAATTCAAAATACTGGGGGAAAAAATAAACCCTGAATTCTATACCCAGTGAAATACATTTCAAAAATAAAGCAAAAATAAATACTCTTTCAGAAAACAAAAGCTGAGAATGTATTGCCAGGAGACTTGATGTACACTAAATACTATACAAAGTTCTATGACAGTAAAAGTTTGTCATCTTATGGAAACTTGAATGGACAAAAGGAAATGAAGAGGACAGGAGGTGTCCTGTCCTCAAATGGAGGTAAATATAAGAGACATTTTTGTCTTATTTAACATCACTTTGTATGATAACTGATTATGTGAGCAAAAACACTAGCAACATATTTTGAGATTTACAAGGTCTATTAAGATAAAATGTGTTTTAAACATAGCACAAAAGGTAGGAGGCAAGCTTTGGGAACACACTGTTTTAAGTTTTATAAACTTTGTGCAGAGTGGTATAATAAATAAAAAATGAAACAATAACAAATATAACAAAACAGAAACAGACTCGCAGATATAGAGAACAAACTAGTGATTACCAGAGGGGCGAGTGGTGGGGGGAGGAGCAAAATAGACAAAGGGGACTAAGAGGTACAGACTATCAGTTATAAAATAAGTAACAGGGATGTAGTGTACAGCATAGTCAATATTTTATAATAATTTTGTATGGTGCATAAAATATAAAAATATTGAATCACTATGTTGTACATCTGAAACTAATAATTATTTAAGTCAACTAGACTTCAATAAATTTTTAAAAAGTAAACTATGATAAGTTAAAGACATATTTCACTAAGTCTTGGCCAATTAATAAAAAAAAATAAGAAAGATGTAACTGATTGACCAATACAAAAAAGTTGGAATAAAAAATACTCAATCCAAATGAAGGTAAACAAAAAAGGTAAAGAGAAGGAACAAAGACTCCATGGGACACAGAGAACATATCTAACAAGAGGGAATACTCATATCAAATCACATAATTATGTTAAATAGGAATGATCGAAAGACTCCAATTTGAAGTAGACTGTCAAATTAAAATTTAAAAAGACCAAATTATGTCGTGTGTGTAGGAAAACAACTTTAAATATAAACATATAGGTAGGTTAAATGTAAAAGACTGGGAAAAAATACATCATGCAACATTAGTCAAAGCTGGCATGACTGGATTACCAGAAAAAAATTATATTTCAGAATAAGAAAATTGCCAAGGGTACAGAGAAACATCAAATTATTTTAAGCTAGTCAGTTCATCAAGAAAACATAACAATCCTAAATATGCATTACCTACCAAGAGTACTTCAAATTACATGAAGCAAATACTGCTAAAGTAAAAGAGGAAATAGAAAAACATACAGATATACTTGGAGATTTCTCACTTCTCCCTCAGTAATCAATTTAAGAAGACAGAAAATCAGTAAGGGTTTAGAAGACCTGAGCTGTCAACCAGGTTGACCAAATTGAAATTTATAGTACAATCTGCCCAGCAACAGCAGGACACACATTTTTTTTCAAGTGGACATGGCAGATTGACAAAGACAGACCATAGTCTGGGGTGTAAAACAAACATCAACAAAACTAAAAAACAGAATTCATACAAAGTATGTTATTTTCACTGCTAAAATGGAAAATAGATATAAACTCTGAACTATATCTGGAATAATTAGGTTTTAGCACATTTCATGACGTGAGGATGGGTAGACATAAAAATTAATTATATTGATTCTTAAAGTTACATTTAAAAATTTGCACTTATTTATTGTATAAAGCATATAATAAATATGACTAGTCGAATTCTAAATTTCCAGATGAGATATTCATTTGTGGTATGGTCAAATATTAATAATTTTTAATATTCAGTATTGTATTTTTGTACTTTTTATACTTCATTACCAATTTTCTTGTACTTCACTATCAAATTTCAATAACAGCAAAAAGAAAAGTATAATTTCACCTACTTAGTGGAGTATAATTATTTTCATAAGAATAACAAGAGGTAAAAATAGCTTTTCTGCCACAAAATGCATATAAAACAGAGGATTTCCAGCAGACTAATAATTATCATGAAAGTGAGTAAACAAATGATCTGTATACTCATTAAAAATGACAAAAAAGTAAATTTAAAAACTTGTTTTGATTCTTTTTTATCTAATATATAATTTGAAAACATTTAAACATATTTTTAAACTCTAACATTAGAAAATAATGCAGAGATCTCAGAATTGTTACAAGTAATCAATCATATATCTGAGCTTAAGTTGGCTACCATAAATATCAAACTGTGATATTCCTATTTTCTAAGAAAACAAAAAAAATACAGCTCCCTTTTCTTAACATGAATTCTTCTTTCTCAATTCTTTAAAAAATATGGGGGAGGCGGAGAATTCCAATTATATATTTTTCTCCTAACTGAAATTGTTCTTTCACTGACAGCTGGCTTTTTGGTTCTGAAGTTTTATAAATCCTCTTTGGACGTATATATTCTTGAAATGGATTTTGCCTTGAGCACTATGATTCATCAAGAGGTAGGAAAACTTCTAAATGAAATTTTTTTTCTCTCTCCTCACTCTTACTCTTGAATTTTAGTTCTTTTTCTTATCAATGATAATGAAAAGTGATATCACATTCTACAGCTGGACCATTTGATTGTTTTACATCGAAAGTTGTATATAAAATGAAGCCTTACCAAACTACATTTTATGCGTTTATAAATTTTTTAAAATCTTTGTTTAAATATAAAAGACCCAAATGCACTTTATTTCTTAAATCTATTGATAGTAGGTAGTAATTAACTTTAATAATCATCACACAATTCAGCCTTAAAAATACACCACACATGCCTTGAATAAAGATTAAGCAAATAAAAATAACTTTAGTATTTTTTCTTTAATACTGATGAGAATCTAGGCATAAAATATGGGGTTTATATATTTAAAACAACAAGAATATACAGATTACTTGTTCTTAAAAGATGTACCAAAAATTCAGCTATCTACAGTCTAATTTGGGAAACCTCTTTTCAAATATGTTAATCAAGAAAAGCCTTTCTTGGGCTTCCCTGGTGGCAAGGTGGTTAGGAATCCGCCTGCCAATGCGGGGAACACGGGCTCGATCCCTGGTCCAGGAAGATCCCACATGCCGCGGAATAACTAAGCCCATGCAGCACAACTACTAAGCCTGCGCTTTAGAGCTCGCTGGCCACAACTACTGGGCCCACTAGCCACAACTACCGAAGCCTGCGTGCCTTGAGTCTATGCTCTGCAACAAAGAGAAGCCATTGCCATGAGAAGCTCACACACCGCAATGAAGAGTAGCCCCACTCGCTGCAACTAGAGAAAGCGTGCAGCAACAAAGACCCAACACAGCCAAAAATAAATAAATAAATTTATTTTAAGAAAAGAAAAGAAAAGCCTTTCTTTCCACCATTACTTCACATTCCTAGATTTACAACGTGATGTTACCTCCAGAGCAGGGCTGGAGGGTGAGAGAGAAGGAGGGTAGTCTTTGCTGCTTTGAAGAAATCTGTTCCCAGCTGCCCCATGAAGTCTCAAGGGCCTTCAGATAAGAAAGCTATTTAGTATCACTTAAAAGGGCTCTCTCATCCCATCCTTATTTCTGGCTCAGACAATCATTTTCCATTAAATATACCTCCCCAAATATAGAGACATAGATTTGGTAGTTGAGGCGGAATTAGGATCTAGTTCAATCCCCACACATGATACAGGAATTAAGGGTCTTAAATATTCTTTAACTTGCAAGTTAGTGATTGAGATAGGATAGGAACCAGTATCTTCTGATTCCTAGTTTAATGTCTATTCTATCACATTAAACTAGAGATCTGGCACTTATAAACCTGCCCAAATCAGGGATTTTATTTATCTGTACTCAGTTTCTTTGGAACTTTAAATGGGTGGCTCTGAGACAAACGTTGGGATATTGCTATGTTCTCAATGTTTCATCCCCCCAAATTCATATATTGAAATCCTAATCCCTAAGATGATGGTATTAGAAGGTGTGGCCTGTGAGAGTTGATCAGATCATGAGGAAGAAAACCTCATCATTGGAATTAGTGACCTTATAAAAGAAGCCCCACAAAGCCCCCTAGCCCTTTCCACCATGTGAAGACGCACCAAGAAGTCTGCAATCTGCAAACTAGAAGAGGGTCTTTGCCAGAACCCAAACATTCTGACACCCTGATCTTGGTCTGTGAGAAATAAATTTCTGTTGTTTACATACAGCCCAAACAGATTAAGACAGATGCGTATAAAAATAAAGTGGCACAGAAACGTAATGAGAAAGAAGTTTGATCAGGAAGGCATAAGTGAAACTGTTGATATTATAATGGTTAGAAAAAAAAAAATCACATTAACAAAGAAGTAGGTAACAAGATAGAGTAAGCGAGATGCTGCCAACAATTATGCTTTTAACTGATACCTAGACATGGCAGAACCTGCTGGCTGTCCTCCTTTCCCTCATTTCCTGAGAGCTTCGGTTTTTAGAACTTATAACTGTGAAAAGAATAAACAGGCTGTGAATTAAAACTCACGTAAGATGTTGCCATTGTGACAGGGTAATACACCTGAGATCGAGGGAATTGACACCGTTTGCTAATTTAATGTAGTTTCTGAAATTAATATAACCCTTTTAACCAAAACTTTGAAAAATCATCTGTTTCCTTGATATTAAGAAACATAATTGTATCCTCAGGTTGAAAGGATTTTTGTGAAATTTACTAATGTGTCAAATATTCTTTTTCAAAATGTTGATTCCTGGAAAGTAATCATTACTTAATCTAACCGAAGTAAGAAGGCCCATGAGATTTCTTCTCATTTTAATAATATATAGACATGCTACATGTACCAGGTACCCAAGTAAAGACCTTATATAAGCATCTTATTTAATCCTCACAACAACCCTGTGATATGGCAAAGTTATATAGGAAAAGAAACCCATGCTTACAGAAGTTAATAACTAACACAGGGCAAAACTAGAATGTGAACCCAGGGATTCTGATTACAGGTTTTCTGTGCTTAATTATAGTGTCACATTGTTCTATGCATGCAGAAACTGAGCAAAGAAGAATTAAATGACTTGATCGTGCTCATGTAGTAAATTAGAGATGATGTAACATTAAAATGAAAATTACAAAAATCATCATTCTACCAGTCACACCATACTGAAATCCAGGTGTTAGCTAGAACTAAGCTCTGGTCATAAGCTAAAATGAGGAATGGTGCCCTTCCAGCCTCCCTCAGATTGTTTGCAGACCTCATCTCTTTGTGACTATAGGACTCAAGTCTCCATCTTCTTGCGGGCTGTCACGGGGGGCTCTCAGCCCCTACAGGCTGCCCAAAGTCCTCTGCTACCTAATCTCTCCATAGCCAGTGAAAAGTCAGGGCTTTCATTCATAAACATGCAAGAAAATAAATTCTGCCAACAACATGAGTGAGCTTTGAAGTGGATCATTGCCTAGTGGTGTCTCCAGATAAGAACACAGCCCAACTGAAAAACTGACTGTAGCCTTGTGAGTCTGAGTAGAGGACCCAGGTAAGCCATCCTCACCATCCATCCCTACTGTACTGAGTGGGTACCTGGGGTCATCAGCAGAGGGCAAGACCCTAGCCCTCATTTCAAGTAGACAAGAAGAAAAGCCAGTGGGTAAGATCTAGGAGTGGGAGTTGGATGGAGGATTAGTGTCTAGAATTCTGACCCACAGAAACTATGAGATAATAAATGTGTGTTGTTTTATACTTCTAAGTTTGTGTTAAACTGTTACACAATAATGGAAATTTGATACAGATTTTGGTACAACAAATGGGTGATAATGTAATAAATGACTTAAATATGGGAGTGCTTTTGGAACTAGAAAGTGGGAAAAAGCTGGGAGAATTCTGATGAGCACAAAAGTGCCTAAATCAACTTGAACAGACTGCTAGTAGGAATATGGATGTCAAGGTTGTTGTCATTTATTTAACGTTGCTCAGAAGGAAGGGAGAAGCATGTCATCAGAAAACAAAGGAAGGGAGATCCCATTTATAAAGAAGCAGAAAACTTAGTGAAATCGTCTCCATCAGGTATACGTAAAGTATCTCAGAGAATTTGGAAGCAGATCTTTCCCTAGTCAAGCGTCTGTTGAAACTGCCGTCCCAGCTAACACCTGGATTGTAGCTTGCACCCTAAAGCAGAGAAACTAGCTAAACTGTGCTCAGACTTCCATCATATAGTAACTGTGAAAAAAAATAAGTATATGTTGTTTAAAGCCACTAAGTTTGTATAATTTGTTATACAGCACAGAAAATTAGTAGTCATATAATAAAATTCAGTCACAGCTTGGGAGTGTGAAAATTGAATGTTCTATGATGTCTTTGTGTTATAATCACAATAATTATTAATGAGAACAATGTTATGACTTGATTAATTAGGTAAAAGTAAATTTGAGACATAGGAAGAAAGGTACTTTTTAAATTTTTAGAGGATTTAGTCCAAGAAAATAGTTGGCTATCTTGTTTCAAAGTTTATATGCATTGAAAGAGTCATTAAAAAGCTTACCCAATATTTATATAATTGGTAAAAAGGAGAGGTTCAATGAACTCAACACCATACTTGATTTAACAGCAGAGCAGGGTCTTGACCTAAGTCTCCTGACTCCTGTTTCAGCCAGTATTTGCTTACATTACACTGTTTTTTGTGTAGTCGTCTTCTTATTCACTTGTTTTCTCAACAAACTGATTACTGATTATATGACATTCTAAATAATTTTCTAGGTATTCAGGGAAATATAATAATAGTCAAATATGTATACTATCAACAACAATGCACATATTAGTACAAAAGAGGATGTGAAGTGTTTCATAGGAGAGTACAGATAAAGATGAATTGGGATTTAAAGAAAAAGAATACCTTACTTTGGAAGGAATGGGCATTGAGAAAAGACTTTAAGAATGATGTATCAATAGCATCCTGCCAAACTTGAAAAGACCAATAAATTTAGAATCGATGGCATCAGAGTAAATGTTAGGATAAAGTACTCCTTTTCCTTATATAAAGCCATTTTATATAAGATGGCTTGTTCTGCATCAGGTAGATGTAACTCAGTTTTCTCAAACTTTGGTCGTATCAGAATCATCTATATACATTTTAAAATGTATTTATCTTGGGAAGACTGTTTACATATGCGTGTGTGTGTGTGTGTGTGTGTGTGTGTGTGTGTGTGTGTGTTGGGGGTGGCGTGATTGATTTTCCTCAAAGTACTTGTGCCACATGCCAATAGCTCAAACCATTTAACAGCAATGGGCCCAGCAGCTGTAATTTTAAAGCCTCACAGATGATTCTGATAAACAACATACATTGAGGACCAAAGCATTACTTCACGAGAATGAGTTTTAAATTCCCTTGGACCTACTGTTTCAAACAGTGCTTCTCAACCTCTAATAAGCGTACAAATTACTGGGGATCTTTCTCAAATGCAGATGATATTTCAGCAAGTCTAGAAGGGGACTGATATTCTGCATTTCTAAAGCTGGACTCAACTCCTCTGAGCTGCTTTGGTTTTAATTTGCATTCCTTAGCATCACAAGGACAGGATTCCACTGACAAGATTCACCCATGCGCATTACTTTTCTCTGTAAAGCAACTTTGCCAGCTCTCAACAAACTCTCCTGCTGGCTAGGGTTCACCTAAATGGCAAAGTGTGGCACTAGAAGAGTTCCCCAGGTTTTCACTGGTATGAGCCAATACCTGAAATCTATTGGTTGTTAGTTTTCTCATAAAAAAAAAAAAGGAGAAAAAAAACCTTTAAAATTAATCCAGGTACTTCAAAGTGGTGGGATTCTCTGTTAGATGTTTTTCAAAATATGTACTGTTGATGTGCCCCTCATATTTAATTTTGCCACTATTACAGTTACAC
Organism: Phocoena phocoena; assembly: GCF_963924675.1. Taxonomy (NCBI): domain Eukaryota; kingdom Metazoa; phylum Chordata; class Mammalia; order Artiodactyla; family Phocoenidae; genus Phocoena; species Phocoena phocoena. The sequence continues at coordinate 81,052,772 of NC_089221.1, read as the reverse complement.
TTATATGTAACTTTTAACATATATCTAACTCTGACAGAAGAGTCAATTTCTTCAAAACAAACAAAAAACATGGGCTAACCTATGATGCTGACAAAAAAAAAAAAAAAAATCATCTCACTGAAGGTGTTTGCATGAAAGAGCATTCTGGATTTTAAAGATGGACAGTAGAGGGCAGGAATTTTAACTACATGGGATTTGGAGCCAGACAGGTCTGCATTTACTTCTGACTTGAAAGCAATTGCATGATCTTGGGCAGTTTGCTTATCTCTTAGTGCCTAGGTTTCCACAACTGTAAACAGGATGTGGATATTGATATCTCTAATGAAGAAGGCTGTGCCGAGCACTGCACCTGGTAAAACCCTCAGTACATAAAGACCTACACAACAGGTATTACTGTTTTTAAAGTGGAAGCAGCAAAAAGCAATTCTTGTTCCAATTCCCCTTCCCTGGCCCTTCCCTAATTCACAAACAAGGAAAAACATCTGGAATTTCTTGCTAGAGAGGTACAGAGATGAACATTCCAGAAGCCTCTACACACAAACCACAGAACCTTTCATAACCGTTCCAAGTAGCAGAATCCTATCTTCTATGTCCTATTTCACTTAGAATGATGTCCTTGAAAAGAACTGTCATTTTCTTTCAATCGAAAAACTGAAAGCTAAGTTTCCTTTCTAAAATAGTAGCTTAAGCAAAACCAAAGTTAAATTCATTTTTTTCTGAACTTTTCATCTGAATAGTTGTATCTTGCAGTTTCTATGTAAATAATATTCTTTCCATTACAACATTTTGTGTAAAACAATCCAAATCATAGGATAACTGTTATTTTAAGGAATGCATTACTCTGGAAATGTAATAGTTGTAAAGGATAAAGAACATATTAAAAAGCAACATAGTTTAATTTCATCCTTGGGACTGTTTGTTGTGTCTGCAGCTGGGTTTTGCTTAAAAAAGTCAAGGTCTGAGATGTATTTTTCAGTTGCCACTAAAATTGTAGAGTGATTCTAGGGCTAGCCTTCAACGACTGAATAATAAAGATGAAAAGGTTTAAAATGTATTTCTTTTTAAATGCTGAGATTTTACCCTGCAACAATGGTACAGGGCTTCCCTGGTGGCGCAGTGGTTGTGAGTCCGCCTGCCGATGCAGGGGACGCGGGTTCGTGCCCCGGTCTGGGAGGATCCCACGTGCCGCGGAGCGGCTGGGCCCGTGAGCCATGGCCGCTGGGCCTGCGCGTCCGGAGCCTGTCCTCCGCAACGGGAGAGGCCACAACAGTGAGAGGCCCGCGTAACGCATAAAAAAAAAAAAAAAAAAAAAAAAAAAAAAAACAATGGTACAAAATTTGTTTTATGTTGTTTCCGTTTTTCTCCCATCCCTCCCACTGCCACACTCCACGTCACTTAGGGAGGGTATCAAATGGTGTTTCCGAACAGGAGTCATGGAAATGTTGGCCTTCCCAAATTATTTTAAAATTAGAACTATAAAGAGACTATAAGCAAATTGTATTGAATTTTAGTAGTATATAAGAAGGGTTTGTGTTGAAGGGGAGAGGAATGTGTCACCCCCAGATATGCCTCTTTAGCATAAGGATGATTTTAGGCTAATTATTTTTAAAAAAAAGCAGGCAATGGAGAAGCTCTGAGGTTACCCTTTTGTAAGAGACATTTACATTTATAAGGGAAAATCTCCATTTGTAAGGGTGTCTCCCTCTCTGTACCTGGAACAGAAAGATGACTCTAAATCTCTAGAAACTCATCCCTGGAGTAGGCCATGGCTTAAATCTGTATAACAACCATACCTTTGTTGACTGTGCTTTTCCTGTTAACCTCCCATAACTGGGCTTTGCACCCTGTCCCCAACACTCTTTTCTGTCTTTAGCTGGAGATGGTATTTAAGGTGGCGGCTTGGGCCATTTTGGAGAGTTACCCAGTTTTCCTGGGTAAGGTATCCACGTTATTAAACTTTTGTTTGCTTTTCTCCTGTTAATATGTCTTTTCTTACAGAGAGGTCTCAGCCAAGATCCTAAAAGGGTAAAGGGAAAATTATTTTTCCTCCCCAACAGTGTATAGATAGATCAATACAGCCTAAAAACAAAGGATTCTACAGACTTCCTTTGGTAATATGGCATTAATGTGGCATCTTTCTCCAAAAGCCTGAGGCGTTCTCTAATGATCTACTAATACTCAATAAGCTACTTTCAGGAATAGAGAAGAAACGGGTACTACTCTGACAAGAGCTATGGAAATGAGATTCGCAGCCCTGAAGCATATTGTCCCAGGTGATGGTAAACGGAAGGAAAAAACTGAGGTGAAAGCAGATCCTAACTGAACGCTCATCCACTGGAGTCTTAATCTTTGACCTGAGCACACTGGGCGTCACATTATATTGACAGGGAAAATAAGTCTAATGGGTACCAGCTTTAAATCTTTCAGAAAAATAGTAATATCCCAAGTCATATTGTCCGATGAAGAGTAACAATTTTCAAAACCTTGACCCAGAATTTATGATTCTTGGGGAAATGAGGAAGTTTCTTCTAATCAATCTGTTCATGAGACAGAAAAAGCAATAATGAACAATTCTATTTGATGCATATATATATTCAACTTTTCCTTTTGTAAGATACTACGCAAGGCACTACCAGGGATACATTATTGTCACCATACTCGTGGAATTTTACAACGGGAGACTGGCGCAGCTGTGATCAAATGGCTTTAATGGTCTTACTCTTCCCCTCAGCTTCACTAAACTTTACAGTTTTCATTCTGACTATAGGCCTCTGACCTCCCTTTTCTGAGAGCATTTACTTTAGGAAGCTTGTAATTGCAGATTCTTTCTCGCCCCTTTGAAATGAAGATAATCTTCTCTCAGCCTCTGGCCAGTTTTCCAACCCAGGAATATCTTTTTCGAAGACCAAGGAGCCCATAACTTTGAAATGTAATCATCTAAAAGATAGATCCCACATCTCCCAGTCTCCTGAGAGGACAGGAGCCTAATTTAGGTAAACATCATCTTCATCTCACTGACCAGTGGCCCCCCTACCACCCTCTAGTACTTTTCTACTAGCTCACTCCAGCTAATGGAAACTCTCCCATCTCTTGTTCTAGTGGAGTTGAGTTCAATCTCCCCTATTGCAATAGTTTTGAATAAATTCTTCCTTGACTCTTTAACTCTGTCCAGGGCAATTTTTCTTTGATGGCCATGGGTTCAGTAGAAATTAGACAATAGGCAATATGTCATATTTTTCAAAGACTGAAAAGTTATCAGTTGTGATAATGTATATGAAGATGACCAGTCAGGGATGAGAGTCACAAATTCAAATTGTATCTTTGTCTCTACCTAAATGTAAGGTATCTTTAACAGTCTTAGATTTCTATCCCACGCATGCATCTCTTTGTGTCTGTGTGATTTGTAAATAGAGCCAGATGTTACTCAGTTACCCTGAGTTACTAAGGAATGGATCTTGAAGAAGAAGAGTCTAGAACAAAACTAATGTTCAGAGAACATTAGTAGAGTAAGGACCAAGGGATTGGAGGGAGAAAGAAATGATATGTCAGGGAACAGCAACCGCCTTTATTTTAACTAGAGTATAAAGTTCAATTTGGACAAAATAAAAAATAAAGGTGCTTAGTTATAGAAATCTCTTACTGGGAAAGCTTAAACACATAGTCTCTGTTGTTTAAAGGGCTCCTTGAATAAAGTAATTTTTAATAATAATTTTGAAGACTGAAATTTGTACTCAGACAACCCAAACAATATGTGTTTTAAACTTGAGTATTAGAAGTCTTTCCCCTTTCTCATCTTAACATTAAAAAATAATTGATCATCAAACGACTGAATTACTTTAAAAGTATTTTCATGACCTAAATAAGAAGGAAATCCAAAAAAGACGGGGTATGTGTATACATGTAGCTGATTCACTTTGCCGTACAGTATAAACTAACACAATTTTGGAAAGCAACTATACTCCGATAAAAATTTTTTTTAAAGTATTTTCACAGTAATTTCCTCATGTTAAAATATTCTATATGGTTATATCATGTAATACTTTAAGTATTTAAATCTATATTGTTACTCTGTATCTCTTCATAAAGACCTTTGAAATGCTCTTATCATCTATATAAAGCAGCATATGTTTTTATTTACACCATAAGTATTACAGATATAATATTCAGCACTCTGTTCAATAATTAACTCACATTAAATGTAAGGGCATTTTTTCAGTTGACATGGCATTCCTGCACTATTGGACACTACCAACTACTTTTCCTTCATGATATTCTCTCATTTCTTTGCATTTAGACACTAAATAATCATGATTTTCATTCTAACACTTTCTCCCTTTGCCTCTAAAGGTACATACATAATTTGCATTAATTTTTCTTCTATACTTTTTTCCCTTAGAAACCTCTTCACTTAAGCATTCATCTCTGCAAGCATATTAAAACACATGAGTTACATCTCTAGCATTCCTAAGTATCTAGACACGTCTATGATTGTTTAGTGGAGACCAAACAGCAGTTAATAGGAACTTGTCAGAGTAAATCCCTGGGACTGGGGGTATTACAACGTTGGCTAGCACACCATTTATTTATTCAACAAACATTTAATAAGGAGCTGCAATGTCCCAAACATTGAGATAGATCATGAATACATACAAACAAATAAGATGAATAACTCACATTCTAGTAAGAACAAAGTAAGCAAGGAAAAGGGGTGGGGGACCGGGGACCGAATATTGTAGCAAATCAATTATTTGCCAAAAGTTCTGCATGGTGTGAGAATGATTACCTCCTGCTCTCATATGAAACAAATGAAGTCTAAAGAGATCAAATAGCCTTTAAATGTTCAATCTCTCATGGTTAATACATTGCACAATCAGGATGAGAATCTACAACTGTCATGAAGTCAAAATTCTTTCTATATTTCCTTGCTCAAAAGTAATTAACAAGAATGTTAAAACATTAAGCCAGAGAGTGACATCAGCAAGACGATGAAGAGCAGGTATCCAGACCTCATCCCTCACAAAAATACTGATTTGGCAGCCATCTGCTGACAAAATGCCTTTGTGAGAGCTTTGGGATCCAGGTAGGAGGATGTAGCACCCCAGCAGTGTCCAAGACCAAGGATAGTGGCTTTCCAAAGGCAGGCCAGATGCAAACAGACCTGACTGCAGATCTGATCTGGAAGCAGCCCTATGGCTCAGCTACAGGTCTACTCAACCACCTCCCAGAGGAAGTCCCTTTCACCTCAGGGCCCAACAGGAGCCAAATATGCCAACAAAATGAACAAAATGAAAAGGCATACAACTGAATGAGAGAAAAATATTTGCAGAGTATATACCTGATAAAGAGTTAATATCCATAGTATATAAAGAACTCCTACAATGCAATAACCAAAAAACCCCAAATAACCCAATTTTAAAAATGGGCAAAGGATCTGGATAAATATTACTCCAAAGACGATACCCAAATGGTCAATGTGAAAAGGGGCTCAACATCACTAATCACCATGGAAATTCAAATCAAAACCACAATAGGGTATCACCTCATACCTGTTAGGATGGCTACTATAAAAAAAACCCAAAAGATAAAAAATGTTGGTGAGGGGCTTCCCTGGTGGCGCAGTGGTTGAGAGTCTGCCTGCCGATGCAGGGGACGTGGGTTCGTGCCCCGGTCCGGGAAGATCCCACATGCCGCGGAGCGGCTGGGCCCGTGAGCCATGGCTGATAAGCCTGCGCGTCCGGAGCCTGTGCTTCACAACGGGAGAGGCCACAACAGTGAGAAGCCCGCGTACCACAAAAAAAAAAAAAAAAAAAAGTTGGTAAGGATATGGAAAAAGGGGAAACCCGTTCACTGTTAATGGAAATGTAAATTAGTACAGTCATTATGGAAAAGTGTATGGAACTTCCCCAAAAAAATCTGACATAGTACTACCATATATTCCAGTAATCTTACTTCTGGGTATTTAAAGGAACTGCAATCTCAAAAAGATACTGGTACTCCCATGTTGACTGCAGCATTATTCACAATAGCCAACATATGGTAACAAACTAAATATCTAACAATGCATGAATGGAAAAGGAAAATATAGTTTGTGTGTGTGTCTGTATGTATATACACACACATACACACACACACATATATATAAATACATATACACACAATGGAATATTATTCAGCACTAGGAAAGAAGGAAATCCAGCCATTTGCAACAACATGGATGAACCTGGAGGACATTATGCTAATTGCAAAGAGCCAAATACAGAAAGATAAATACTACATGATCTCATATGTGGAAACTAAAATAGTTAAAACTCATAGAAGTAGAGAGTAAAATAATGGTTACCAGAGTCTGGGGGAAGAGGAAAATGAGAATGTGATGGTCAAAGAGGACAAAGCTCAGTTATACAAGATAAATAAGTTCTGGAGATCTACTGTACAACATTGTACCTGTAGTTAATAATACTGCATTGTAGAGTTAAAAGTTTGCTAAGTGGGCAGATCTTATGTTAAGTGCTCTCATCACAAGAGAAAAAAGGGAGGAGTGGGAAGACATTTTTGGAGGTATGGATAAGTATATGGCACTGATAGTGATGAGGGTTTCACAGGTGTAGACTTACCTCCAAACACCTCAAGTTGTATATATTAAATACAGCTTTTTGTATATCTATCATACTTGAAAAGAGTGTTTCTTTTTAAAACACACACACACACACACACACACACACACACACAAGAATCCAGTCACTAGAGAATGTGTGCCAAGAAGCAAAGAACAAAAATACATACAACAGCATAGAAGTCATTCTCCTGTCAAACTGGATCTCTTCATACGTTTCTCTGTGCTTCAAATTAAATAGTAGAACATCTAAGAAGGTGTTTGAAAATGTAGGTGAACATTAATTGACCCATAGGTTGAAGATAAATGGTGCTGGGGAAAGAGACAGGTTAGGTGTTTTAATTGCACTCTTTAATTTGAAGATGGATACATTTTAAAAATTAGTAAGTTTGGGATAAATGGATATACTACATTTTATTTTCTTTATCTTAAACGTCATTATTGGAGTAAAATTGCTTTAAAATGTTGTTTTGGTTTCTGCTGTACAACAAAGTGAATCAGCTATACTTATACATATATCCCCATATCTTCTTCACCTTACATCTCCCTCCCTCCTTCCCTCCCTATCCTACCCTTCTAGGTGGTCACAAAGCACCCAGCTGATCTCCCGGTGCTATGCGGCTGCTTCCCACTAGCTATGGATTTTACATTTGGTAGTGTATATATGACAATGCTACTCTCTCAATTCATGCCAGCTTAGCCTATGCCCTCCCAGTGTCCTCAAGTCCTCTGCATATTTATTCCTGTCCTGCCTCTAGGTTCTTCAGAACCATTTTCTTTTTTTTAGATTCCAAGTATATGGGTTAGCATACAGTATCTGTTTTCTCCTTCTGACTTACTTCACTTCACTTTGTATGACAGAAACTAGGTCCATCCACCTCACTACAAATAACTCAATTTCATTTCCTTTTATGGCTGAGTAATATTCCATTGTATATATGTGCCACACCTTCTTTATCCAGTTATCTGTTGGTGGACACTTAGGTTGCTTCCATGTCCTGGCTATTGTAAATACTGCTGCAATGAACATTATGGTACAAGACTCTTTTTGAATTATGGTTTTCTCAGGGTATATGTCCAGGAGTGGGATTGCTGGGTCATATGGTAGTTCTGTCTTCAGTTTTTTAAGGAAACTCCATACTGTTCTCCATAGTGGCTGTATCAATTTACATTCTCACCAATGGTGCAAGACAGTTCCATTTTCTCCACACCCTCTCTAGCATTTATTATTTGTAGATTTTTTTTGATGATGGCCATTCTGACCGGTGTGAGGTGATACCTCATGGTAGTTTTGATTTCCATTTCTATAATGATTAGTGATGTCAAACATCCTTTCATGTGTTTGTTGGCAATCTGTATATACTCTTTGGAGAAATGGCTATTTAGGTCTTCTGCCCATTTATGGATTGGGTTATTTTTTGGATATGGAGCTGCATAATCTGCTTGTATATTTTGGAGATAAATCCTTTGTCAGTTGTTTCATTTGCAAATATTTTCTCCCATTCTGAGGGTTGTCTTTTTGTCTTGTTTACGGTTTCCTTTTCTTTGCAAAAGCTTTTCAGTTTCATTAGATCCCATTTGTTTATTTTTGTTTCTATATCCATTTCTCTAGGGGGATGGTCAAAAAGGATCTTGCTGTGATTTTATGTCATAGAGGGTTCTGCCTATGCTTTCCTCGAAAAGTTTTATAGTGTCTGGCCTTACATTTAGGTCTTTAATCCATTTTGAGTTTATTTTGTGTATGGTGTTACGAACTGTTCTAAATACATTCATTTACATGTAGCTGTCCAGTTTTCTCAGCATTATTACTGAAGAGGCTGTCTTTCCTCCATTGTATATTTTTGCCTCCTTTATCAAAGATAAGGTGACCATATGTGCGTGGGTTTATCTCTGGGCTTTCCATCCTGTTCCACTGATCTATATTTCTGTTTTTGTGCCAGTACCATATGGTCTTGATTACTGTAGCTTTGTAGTATAGTCTTAAGTCTGGGAGCCTGATTCCTCCAGCTCTGTTTTCCTTTCTCAAGACTGCTTTGGCTACTTGGGGTCTTTTGTGTTTCCATACAAATTGTGAAAATTTTTGTTCTACTTCTGTAAAAAATGCCATTGTTAGTTTGATAGGGATTGCATTGAATCTGTAGATTGCTTTGGGTAGTATAGTCATTTTCACAATGTTGATTCTTCCAATCCAAGAACATGGTATATATCTCTCTATCTGTTAGTATCATCCTTAATTTCTTTCATCAGTGCTTATAGTTTTCTGCATACAGGTCTTTTGTCTCCTTTGGTAGGTTCATTACTAGGTATTTTATTATTTTTGTTGCAAGGGTAAATGGGAGTGTTTCCTTAATTTCTCTTTCAGATTTTTCATCATTAGTGCATAGGAATTCAAGAGATTTCTGTGCATTAATTTTGAATCCTGCTACTTTACCAAATTCACTGATTAGCTCTAGCAGTTTTCTGGTAGCATCTTTCAGATTCTCTATGTATAGTATCATGTCACCTGCAAACAGTGACAGTTTTATTTCTTCTTTTCTGAGTTGGATTCCTTTTATTTCTTTTTCTTCTCTGATTGCTGTAGCTAAAACTTCCAAAACTATGTTGAATAATCATGGGGAGAGTGGACATCCACGTCTGGTTCTGATCTTAGAAGAAATGCTTTCAGTTTTTCACCATTGAGGACGACGTTGGCTGTGGGTTTGTCGTATATGGCCTTTATTATGTTGAGGTAGGTTCCCTCTATGCCTACTTTGTGAAGAGTTTTTACCATAAATCGGTGTTGAATTTTGTCAAAAGCTTTATCTACATCTATTGAGATTATCATATGGTTTTTATTCTTCACTCTGTAAATATGGTGTATCACATTGATTGATTTGCATATACTGAAGAATCCTTGCATTCCTGGGATAAACCCCACTTGACCATGGTGTATGATCCTTTTAATGTGCTGTTGGATTCTAGTGGCTAGTATTTTGTTGAGGATTTTCGCACCTATGTTCATCAGTGGTATTGGCCTGTAGTGTTTTTTGTGATGTTTTTGTCTGGTTTTGGTATCAGGGTGATGGTGGCCTCATAGAATGATTTTGGGAGTGTTTCTCACTCTGCTATATTTTGGGAGAGTTTGAGAAGGATAAGTGTTAGCTCTTCCTTAAATGTTTGATAGAATTCGCCTGTGAATCCACCTGGTACTGGGCTTTTGCTTGTTCAAAGATTTTTAATCATAGTTTCAATTTCAGTGCTTGTGATTGGTCTGATTATATTTTCTATTTCTTCCTGGTTCAGTCTCAGAAGTTTGTGTTTTTCTAAGAATGCGTCCATTTCTTCCAGATTTTCCTTTTATTGGCATAGAGTTGCTTATAGTAGTCTCTTATGATGCCTTCTATTTCTGCAGTGTCAGTTGTTACTTCTTTTTCATTTCTAATCCTGTTGATTTAAGTCTTCTCCATTTTTTTCTTGATGAGTCTGGCTAACGGTTTATCAATGTTGTTTATCTTCTCAAAGAACCAGCTTTTAGTTTTATTGAACTTTGCTATTGTTTCCTTCATTTCTTTTTCATTTATTTCTGATCTGATATTTATGATTTCTTTCCTTCTTCTAACTTTGGGTTTTATTTGTTCTTCTTTCTCTAATTGCTTTAGGTGTAAGGTTAAGTTGTTTATTTGAGATGTTTCTTGTTTCTTGAGGAAGGATTGTATTGCTATAATCTTCCCTCTTAGAACTGCTTTTGCTGCATCCCATAGGTTTCGGACCATGTTTTCACTGTCATTTGTATCTAGGTTTTTTTTTTTTATTTCCTCTTTGTTTCCTTCAGTGATCTCTTGGTTATTTAGTAGTGTATTGTTTAACCTCCACATGTTTGTATTTTTTACAGTCTTTTTTTCCTGTAATTGATATCTAGTCTCATAGCATTATGGTTGGAAAAGATACTCGATAAAAGCTCAATTTTCGGGGTCTTCCCTGGTGGTGCAGTGGTTGAGAGTCTGCCTGCCAATGCAGGGGACGCAGATTCGTGCCCTGGTCCAGGAAGATCCCACATGCCATGGAGCGGCTGGGCCCATGAGCCATGGCCGCTGAGCCTGCACGTCTGGAGCCTGTGTTCCGCTATGGGAGAGGCCGCAGCAGTGAGAGGCCTGTGTACCGCAAAAAAAAAAAAAAAAAAATTCAATTTTCTTAAATTTACCAAGACTTGATTTGTGACCCAAGACATGATCTATCCTGGAGAATGTTCCATGAGCACTTGAGAAGAAAGTGTATTCTGTTGTTTTTGGATGGTATGTCCTATAAATATCAATTAAGTCTATTTTGTTTAATGTTTCATTTAAAGTTTGTGTTTCCTTATTTATTTTCATTTTGGATGATCTGTCCATTTTTGAAAGTGGGGTGTTAAAGTCCCCTACTATGATTGTGTTACTGTCGACTTCCTCTTTTATGGTTGTTAGCATTTGCCTTACATATTGAGGTGCTCCTATGTTGGGCACTTAAATATTTACAATCATTGTATCTGCTTCTTGGATTGATCCCTTGATCATTATGTAGTGTCCTTCTTTGCCTCTTGTAATAGTCTTTATTTTAAAGTCTATTTTATCTGATATGAGCACTGCTACTCCAGTTTTCTTTTGTTTCTATTTGCATGGAATATCTTTTTCCATGCCCTCACTTTCAGTCTGTATGTGTCCCTAGGTCTGTAGTGGGTCTCTTGCAGAAAGCATATGTATGGGTCTTGTTTTTGTATCCATTCAGCCGGTCTGTGTCTTTTGGTTGGAGCATTTAATCCATTTACATTTAAGGTAATTATCAATATGTATGTTCCTATTACCATTTTCTTAATTGTTTTGGGTTTGTTTTTGTAGGTCTTTTCCTCTTGTGTTTCCTGCCTCGAGAAGTTCATTTAGGATTTATTGTAAAGCTGGTTTGGTGGTGCTGAATTCCCTTAACTTTTGCTTGTCTGTAAAGCTTTTGATTTCCCCATTGAATCTGAATGAAATCCTTTTTGGGCAGAGTAATCTTGGTTGTAGCTTTTTCCCTTTCATCACTTTAAATATGTCATGCCACTCCCTTCTGGATTACAGAGTTTCCGCTGAACGATCAGCTGTTAATCTTATGGAGATTCCCTTGTATGTTTTTTGTTGCTTTTCCCTTGCTGTTTTTAATATTTTCTTTGTATTTAACTTTTGATAGTTTGATTAATATGTGTCTTGGCGTGTTTCTCCTTGCATTTATCCTGTATGGAACTCTTTGCACTTCCTGTACTTGATTATTACCTTTCCCATATTAGGGAAGTTTTCAACTATAACCTTTCAAATATTTTCTCAGACCCTTTCTTTTTCTCTTCTCCTTCTGTGACCCCTATAAATCGAATGTTCCTGTGTTTAATATCCCAGAGGTCTGAGACTGTCCTCATGAGCTGGGAGAACCTATTGCAGTTGTGAGATGTGTGAGATGTGTGTGATGTGTGCATGTGTGTGTGTGGGGGGGTGGGGGGTTGGGGGAGACGGCTGCCATTGGCAAAACCACCTCTCACCTCCCCCAACCTCTATACTACATTTTCTTTTTAAAGTATTCTAATTGAACAGTTAATAGAAATCAGTATTATTCTGCCATGATACTTGATGAATAAAACATTTTCATTAACAACACCATAGTCCTTTCATTTTTTTATAAATGTGACAAATATTAGGGGAAAGAAAATAGAATGGCAGCATTAAAATTGCTGGATAAAACTATGCTGTCATTTTTCAGTTCTTCCTCATTTTACAAAAGCAATGAGAAAAATTGTGAGAGTACTTCCTTTTCTAAGCAGTTTGGAATAATATTATTTAGCTTGGATAACACTATCATTTATTTAGCATCAATATTAATGATTTGGAATGGGACTAAAATTACAGTAATGAAATCCATAGCTGATACTATGTCTTCAGCTGTTAGAACTGCCAACGAGAAACAAATATATAAAATGACTTGCATCACTTAGAACCCTGGTTTATAAATTGCAATGGGAGTTTTAACAGGCACTTGGACTTTTGGGAACACGCATTAGATATTTCCAGTGAGGAATGAAACTCTGAATTGAAGAATATTATTTAAAAACCAATATCCCAACTAAAAGAAGATTAGTTCATTTCCTTTGAATAATATTTTGTTGCTTTTACACTCTTCATAAAAGTAGTGTACTACTCTTTTAAATGTAAGTTACTCACAGATTAAAGTCCTGTCCTTGAAATATTCCCACTGACATCATCCCAGTCCCTTCGCTGTCTGATTTTTTTTTTAATCATTTACTGAGAAGTTGAGGTTTAATGACATCTACAGAGCAAGTTGAGCTTGCCTCTTCTGTACTTACTACTACTGTCTGGCATTAATAGTTTCAGTGGCACTGGTGCTAGTGTCCGTCCCCACGAGGGTGTTAAATCAAGCTACACAGGGAACGTAATGGGAGCCATGGTTGCATATATATAAGATGCTTTTTATCTTAGCTTCTGCCAGCAGATGACTGTCCTTTCATTAAAACCGGAGCAGTGCAATTTCCCTCCCCCAGCTATTGAGCCAAAAGGTTGATCACAGAGGTATCAGGGGCAAATAAATAACACCTGGAATAATATGTGGTAGGCCTTTAGCAGAGAACAATAAAAAAAATTCTTTAAACCAATTGAAAATGATTTTCTGAGGGCAGGACTTACTTTAGAGAAACAAACATATGAAAAAGTTATAGACCATCAACTCCACCATAATAGCAGCTACCATTCACTACCAGCCAGCTACATGATAGACATTCCAATCAGTACTTTATACATGTGACACAATTTTGTGTAGACAGCACCCCTCTACAAAGTAGTATTAGTACCACTAAACATACAAAGAAACCACATCTCAAAAGGGGTGAATAACCTAAAGTAGAAGAGTTAGCAAGTATCAGAGTCCACACACAGCCAAGGGAAGGGAGCCTTGTCTCTAAACTTGATGATCTTTTCATCCAGTGTGGTAACTACATATAAAAGAACATCAGCAGAATTTAGACAAACGTGGAGAAAATGATACTGATATCAAGCCAGACTAACATAAATTCTCGAGGACTAGTAGGAAATGAACTTTCACCAGTGTGTATTAAGGAGGAATTAAGAATTTATATCAGAAAGCCAAAAAAAATGTGTTGTATAGAATTAACATATGTTAACTTTATGAAATTCTCTATATAAAAGTTCTGTCCATTCATTTTTTTTCTGCATTCATATGTTTTCTTTAGTAAGCCAGGAGTAGAACACTTGGTGTACTTTTAAATTCTTACAAGCACTATACGGTAAATGTCTCTACATGACGTTTAGTGACAAAATTCCTAAACCCCAGATTTACACAAACCAGCTCTCCTTTCTAGATCTGTGACTTATGGAGACTTATGCCTTTTTGAGTGGGCTACATAATACCAAAGCAGATATGATGGTATTTAAGCAAAGGTAACACAATAGATAACAATGGTAGAGTCATCCCTGTCCTCCCTAAAGATTTTTTAGGAAGAAATGTGATTATTTAGGACTAAATAGAATTAAATTTTCCTCTTAAAAATAAAATTGTGAATGCTCACATATGCAGTAAAAAGAAAAAATCCCCAATAGAAAACATGGCTTTAAGTCTTTTAAATACTGACAACCACATGTTTAGGCTATGATTCTCTGGCCACAGGAGATGGAGGGAGAAAGTGATAGAAGTTTAAATAGAAAGTTCTGGGAGTCAATGGTACAGGTTTGTTGCTAAGGAAGGGACAGTGCCTTATGGGGAAGCGGATGAGACAATTAGCTCCTTTGTTGGGTACGAAAGAAGGAGACATATAAGTAGGTGAAAAAAAAATTTCTATAAACTATGTTCAAAATATAAAAAGAATGTCCCTCCCCTAGCATTATCCTCCTGCTGAAACAACATTGAATTTCTAATAGCTTGTCACCCCATCCAATACTAAGAACTAGTTATTTATGAAGTTCCTATTTGTTGTACATTACATTCCTGTTGCAAGTGGCTCTGAAAACTCCTTTGAAAAGATTGTTTTGAATCTATGAAATGGTACAACAGAACTAACAGGCAATTTCACTTCAAAATTATAAAAAGATCAAAATAAAGCACAGTATTATCAGAGACTGAGGTTTCCCACAGAATGGATAAAGCAGGAAATTTGAAAGCCTCATATTTTTAACAAAAATTCCAGTGAAAAGGTAAAATAATATATAATATGAATTTACTTTCCAAATGAAAATAGCAATGTAAAGTAATAAAAAATAGGGATAACAATTCTAGGTTCATTGAACCTTTTTTTTTAATAGACATATAATGGGATAAATCAACCTGCTGATATGGGCTAATATAATTAAAAAACAAACTTTCAGACAGCATAGTAAGAAGCTGTCTTAGTCTACTAGAGTTACTGGAACAAAATACCACAGACTGAGTGGCTTAAACAGATGTTTACTTTCTCACAGTTCTGGAGGGTGGAAAGTCCAAGGTCAAGGTCCTGAAGTATTCAACTTCCGGCGAGAGCTCTATTCCTAGCATGCAGAGCACTGACTGTGTCCTCACTGTCTTCACACGGCTTTTCCTGGGTGCAGGCACATGGAGACAGAGAGTTCTGGTCTCTCTTCCTCTTTTTTTAAGGACATTTATCCCATCACAGAGGTCCCACCCATATGACTTCATCTAAACCTGATTACCTCTAAAACACCTCACCTCCAAATACCATCTCATTAAGTGTGAAGACCTCAACATATGAACTGGGGGGAGAGGAGGATAAGCAGCCAGTCCATAATAGAAGCTAATTTTTAAATCTAAAATTGTGGATTCTTAAGATCCATTCCTGGATAAGTAAATTAAAATTGCTACTGTTGCAGGAATGGGGACCCCTTCCAGGGCTAGAGAGTGGGCTCTTGTCTAACACTCAGAAATGAATTGTCAGGGGAAACACACGTGCTGACAGAGCAAGAGACCTTATTGGGAAGGGGTGCCCAAGCAGAGAGCAGCAGAGTAAGGGAACCCAGGAGAACTGCTCTGCCACATGGCTTACAGTCTCAGGTTTTATGGTGATGGGATTAGTTTCCAGGTTGTCTCTGGACAATCATTCTAACTCAGGGTCCTTCCTGGTGGCACATGCATCACTCAGCCAAGATGAATTCCAGCGAGGAGGATTCTGGGAGGTTGGTAGGACATATGGAGTGCGGTCTCCTCTCTCCTTTTGACCTTTCCCAAATTGTTCCAGTTGGTGGTAGCTTGTTAGTTCTGCATTCCTTACCACGACCTCCTATTGTAAGATAATTCATGCAAATGGCTACTAACTTGCCTGGCTAGGGCAGGCAGTTTTGGTCAGTGGTTGCCCTAACACTACTGCTAGGGTCTAGAACTATGTAATTTTATTAAGTTCTATATTTTTCTTATGCATATTGAAGTATGAGAACCACAGTTTTAGAGAGAAAAATAAAAACTAACAGTTACAACAGAAAGAGCTTTATTGTTTATGTATAAACTGTAAGCTCCGTCCTACGCCTTCAAAAAAAAATTTAAACTTAACCTTTTTTTTTTAAATAAAGTATCATCACACCAATTGCTGAGCTCTTTTCAATACACAGTTTTAGTATCTGGTTGTCATACTCTTTATTCCAAGTATAACTAGTAAGTAACGAACAGAGGAAGTCAAAATTAAGCACTAAATTGGATACGCAGTATGTTTTATTATATTTTCAGAGCAGTTTATGTAAACAGTCTCTTATTTCAAAGAGACAGCACAGACATGGAAAACTGTAAGATACAAAGAAAATGGAATAAATTCCTATACCAAGAACTGAATGAAATATAAGATATTCTAGGTAACATAATTTGGGATGAGTAATCTCCATTACTACAGTAGAGATCATGTCATGATAAAAGGAAATCTCATTGTCTTGACTGCTCAGGATGATTGTAAACTATTACTAATTTGAAAGTCTATGAAGGTTTAGTGAAAACAGTGGAATTTCAGAAGCTGTTTAAATTACCTAAATAATGTTTTGTGTGTTAGAATAGGAGGGTGTGCCAAGATAAACTGTGTTTTGCAAAAGGATGAAAAATGTTGACAATTTAAATGAGACACGCCCAAGAAGGGGAACTCAAATCAGACAAAAGGGACTGGGAGAGGAGAAGACAGAAAAAGGGAAAGGATTTTGATCTTTCCAGTGAAAGACTTTAAGAATAATAAGAATACTGCAGACTTGGTGTTCCACACAATGGAAAATTGATGAAGGGGCTTAGGTAGGGAAAGATAGGTCACTGTGACAGAGGAAGAAGCCAGCTTTGACAATAATAGCCAGACAGATGAAAAGTACTTGATCCTGAAAATGGGAAATCAACTGAAAAGGAGGTACAAGCAGGCAAGCTGAAGATAATCAAGTCTATTTTACAGTGAGAAAACAATATAAAGAAGAACAGGGACTAGAAAGTGGAAAGCAGTTGTAATGATTCCTTGGAGAACTGGCAAAAATAAAACTTATCAAAAGATATTTCTTGAATGAAATAACTAGTAATTCATTGAGTGACAGTATGTTTAGTTCAACAAACATATTTAGTACACACTATGTATCAGGTGAGTTTGTCTGCCATCCACCAGAGGGCAGACACCAAGTGGTGGACAGCAAAAATGGTGTCTGAGCTTCCTTAAATGTCACATTAAAGATGATGAGACTCCCTCTTCCAAGAGCACTGGAATCACAAGTAACTGCTGAACAATCATAGACAGGAAGACACTAGAACTCACCAGAAAAGATACCCCACATCCAAAGACAAAGGGGAAGCTGCAATGAGATGGTAGGAGGAATGCAATCACAATAAAATCAAATCGCATAATCGCTGGGTGGGTGACTCACGAACTGGAGAACAATTATACCACAGAAGTCCACCCACTGGAGTGAGGTTTTGATCCCCACATCAGGCTTCCCAACCTGGGGGTCTGGCAAAAGGAGAAGGAATTCCCACAGAATCAGACTTTTAAGGCTAGTGCAATTTGATTGCAGGATTTCAACAGGTCTGGGAGAAACAGAGACTCAACTCTTGCAGGGCACACACAAAGTAGTGTGTGCATCAGGACCCAGGGGGAAGGAGCAGTGACCCCATAGACTGAACAAAACCTACCTGCTAGTGTTGGACAGTCTCCTGCAGAAGTAGGGGCATGGCTTTGGCTTGCCGCAGGGACAAGGACACTAAGCCACAGCCAGTGGAAAGTATCCCAGAGTCGACCATTAGCCCCACCAAAGAGCCTCTAGGCTCCAGTGCTGGGTTGCCTCAACCAACATGGAGGGAACTCAGCCCCACCCATCAGCAGAGAAGTGGATTAAAGTTTTACTGAGCTCTGCCCACCAGAGCAACACCCAGCTCTACCCACAACCAGCCTCTCCCATCAGGAAGCATGCACAAACTTGATTGTCTTAGGTAGCCTCATCCACCAGAGGGCAGAGAGCAGAAGCAAGAAGAACTACAATCCTGCTGCCTGTGGAACGAAAACCACATTCACAGAGACAGACAAAATGAAAAGGCAGAGGACTATGTACCAGATGAAGTAACAAGATAAAACCCCAGAAAAACAACTAAATGAAGTGGAGATAGGCAACCTTCCAAAAAAAGATTTCAGAATAATGATAGTGAAGATGATCCAGGAGTTCAGAAGACAAATGGAGGCAAAGATCGAAAAGATAAAAGAAATGTTTAACAAAGACCTAGAAGAATTAAAGAATAAACAAACAGGGATGAGCAATACAATAAATAAAATGAAAAATACACTAGAAGGAATTAATAGCAGAATAACTGAGGCAGAAGAACGGATAAGTGACCTGGAAGACAGAATGGTGGAATTCACTACTGCAGAACAGAATAAAGGAAAAAGAATGAAAAGAAATGAAGACAGCCTAAGACACCTCTGGGACAACATTAAATGTACCAACATTTGCATTATAGGGGTCCCAGAAGGAGGAGAGAGAGAGAAAGGACCCGAGAAAATATTTGAAGAGATTATAGTCGAAAATTTCCCTAATATGGGAAGGGAAATAGCCACCCAAGTCCAGGAACCACAGACAGTCCCAGGCAGGATAAACACAAAGAGGAGCATGCCAAGACACAAAGTTATCAAACTGGCAAAAATTAAAGACAAAGAAAAATTATTAAAGCAACAAGGGAAAAACAACAAATAACATACAAGATAACTCCCATAAGGTTAACAGCTGGTTTCTCAGCAGAAACTCTACAAGCCAGAAGGGAATGGCACAATATGTTTAAAATGATGAAACGGAAGAATCTACAACCAAGATTATTCTACCCAAAAAGGATCTCATTCAGATTCAACTGAAAAATCAAAAGCTTTACAGACAAGCCAAAGATAAGAGAATTCAGCACCACCAAACCAGCTCAAAAACAAACACTAAAGGAAATTCTCTAAGGGGGAAGCACAAGAGAAGAATAGGACCTACATAAACAAACACAAAACAATTAAGAAAATGGTCATAGGAACATACATATCAATAATTACCTTAAATGTGAATGGATTAAATGCTTCAACCAAAAGACACAGACTCACTGAATAGATACAAAAAAAAAAAAGACCCACATATATGTTGTCTGCAAGAGACCCACTTCAGACCTAGGGACACATACAGATTGAAAGTGAGGGGATGGAAAAAGATATTCCATGCAAATGGAAATCAAAAGAAAGCTGGAGTAGCATTTCTCATATGAGATAAAATAGATTTTAAAATAAATACTATTACAAGACACAAGGAAGGACACTACATAATGATCAAGGGATCAATCCAAGAAGAAGATATAACAATTATAAATATATATGCACCCAGCATAGGAGCAACACAATACATACAGCAAATGCTAACAGCCATAAAAGAGGAAATTCACAGTAGCACAATAATAGTGGGGGACTTTAACGTCTCACACAAATAAACAGTTCATCCAAAATGAAAATAAATAAGGAAATACAAGCTTTAAATGACACAACAGACCAGATAGATCTAAATGATATTTATAGGACATTCCATCTGAAAACAGCAGACTACATTCTCCTCTCAAGTGCACACTGAACATGCTCCAGGATAGATCACATCTTGGGTCACAAAACAAGCCTCAGTAAATTTAAGAAAATTGAAATCATATCAAGCATTTTTTCCAACCACAACACTATGAGATTAGAAATCAATTACAGGGGGAAAAAAATGGGAAAAACACAAACACATGGAGGCTAAACAATACGTTAGTAAAATAACCAAGAGATCAGCGAAGAAATCAAAGAGGAAATAAAAAAATACCTAGAGACAAACGACAATGAACACACGATGATCCAAAACCAATGGGATGCAACAAAAGCAGTTCTAAGAGGGAAGTTTAGAGCAATACAATCTTACCTCAAGAAACAAGGAAAATCTCAAATAAGCAACCTAACCTTACACATAAAGGAACTAGAGAAAGAAGAAGAAACAAAAGCCAAAGATAGTAGAAGGAAAGAAATCATAAAGATCAGAGCAGAAATAAATGAATTAGAAGCAAAGAAAACATCAGCAAAGATCAATAAAACTAAAAGCCAGTTCTTTCAGAAGATAAATAAAACTGATAAAACTTTAGCCAGACTCATCAACAAAAAGAGGGAGAGGGCTCAAATCAATAAAATTAGAAATGAAAAAGGAGAAGTTACATTGGACATCATAGAAATACAAAGCACCATAAGAAACTACTACAAGTACTCTGTGTCAATAAAATGGAAAACCTGGAAAAAATGGACAAATTCTTAGAAAAGTATAACCTTCCAAGACTGAACCACGAAGAAATAAAAAATATGAACAGACCACTCACAAGAAGTGAAATTGAAACTGTGATTAAAAATCTTCCAACAGGGCTTCCCTGCTGGAGCAGTGGTTGAGCATCTGCCTGCCGAAGCAGAGGACACGGGTTCATGCCCCGGTCTGGGAAGATCCCACGTGCTGCAGAGTGGCTGGGTCCATGACCCATGGCCACTGAGCCTGCGAGTCCAGAGCTGTGCTCCACAACAGGAGAGGCCACAAAAGTGAGAGGCCCACGTACTGCAAAAAAAAAAAAAAAAAAAAAAAAAAAGATCCAACAGATCCCCTGTCCACTGTCAGTAATTTACTATCTTAAGGCAGTGATTCTCAAACTTCTGGTCCCAGGACCAAATTTTTTCACTCTTAAAAATTAATGAGGCGGATTTGAGAAGATGGTGGAAGAGTAAGAGGTGGAGATCACCTTCCTCCACACAGATACATTAGAAATACATCTACATGAGGAAATGCTCCTATAGAACACCCACTGAATGCTGGCAGAAGACCTCAGGCTTCCCAAAAGGCAAGAAACTCCCCACGTACCTGGGTAGGGCAAAAGAAAAAACAGAGAAAAAAGAACAGGGATGGGACCTGCACCAGTGGGAGGGAGCTGTGAAGGAGGAAAGGTTTCCACACACTAGTAAGCCCCTTTGTGGGCGGAGACTGCGGGTAGTGGAGCGGGAAAGCTTCAGAGCCATGGAGGAGAGCACAGCAACAGGGATGCAGAGGGCAAAGAGGGGAGATTCCCACACAGAGTATCAGTGCTGACCAGCACTCACCAGCCTGAGGGGCTTGTCTGCTCACCCTCCAGGGCAGACGGGGGCTGGGAGCTGAGGCTCAGGCTTCGGAGGTCAGATCCCAGGGAGAGGACTGGGATTGGTGGCGTGAACACAGCCTGAAGGTGGCTAGTGCACCACAGCTAGCTGGCATGGAGTCCAGGAAAAGGTCTGGAGCTGCCGAAGAGGCAAGAGACTTTTTCTTCCCTCTTTGTTTCCTGGTGCACAAGGAGAGGGGATAACGAGCACTGCTTAAAGGAGCTCCAGAGACAGGCGCGAGCCATGGCTATCAGCGCGAACCCCAGAGACGGGAATGAGATGCTAAGGCTGCTGCTGCTGCCACCACCAAGAAGCCTGTGTGCAAGCACAGGTCACTCTCCACACCTCCCCTCCTGGGAATCTGTGCAGTACGCCACTTCCAGGGTCCCGGGATCCAGGGACAACGTCCCCGGGAGAACGCACAGCACACCTCAGGCTGGTGCAACATCATGCCGGCCTCTGCTGCCACAGGCTTGCCCCACATTCTGTGCCCCTCCGTCACCCCAGCCTGAGTGAGCCACAGCCCTCGAATCAGCTGCTCCTTTAACCCTGTCCTGTCTGAGTGAAGAACAGACACCCTCAGGCGACCTACACACAGAGGTGGGGCCAAATCCAAAGCTGAACCCCAGGAGCTATGCGAACAAAGAAGAGAAAGGGAAATTTCTCCCAGCAGCCTCATAAGCAGTGGACTAAAGCTCCACAAACAACTTGATGTACCCTGCATCTGTGGAATACTTGAATAGACAACGAATCATCCCAAATTAAGGAGGTGGATTTTGGGAGCAAAATATATTATTTTTCCCCCTTTTCATCTTTTTCTGAGTGTGTATGTGTATGCTTCTGTGTGAGATTTTGTCTGTATAGCTTTGCTTTCACCATTTGTCCTAGGGTTCTGTCTGTCCATTTTTTTTATTTAAAAAATTTTTTTCTCAATAATTATTTTTCATTTTTTATTTTAGTAACTTTATTTTATTTTATCTTCTTCTTTCTTTCTTTTTAAATCCCTTTTATTCTGAGCCATGTGGATGACAGGCTTTTGGTGCTCCAGCCAGGCATCAGGGCTGTGCCACTGAGTTGGGAGAGGCAACTTCAGGACACTGGTCAACAAGAGACCTCCCAGCTCCACGTAACATCAAATGGCAAAAATCACCCAGAGATCTCCATCTCAACACTAAGACCCAGATTCACTCAATGACCAGCAAGCTACACTGCTGGACACCCTATGCCAAACAACTAGCAAGACAGGAACACAACCCCATCCATTAGCAGAGAGGCTCCCTAAAATCATAATAAGCCCAGAGACACCTCAAAACACACTACCAGACATGGACCTGCCCAGCAGAAAGACAAGATGCAGCCTCATACACCAGAACATAAGCACTAGTCCCCTCCATCAGGAAACCTACACAACCCACTAAACCAACCTAAGCCACTGGGAACAGACACCAAAAACTACGGGAACTACGAACCTGCAGCCTGTGAAAAGGAGACCCCAAACACAGTAAGATAAGCAAAAGGATATGACAGAAAAACACACAGCAGATGAAGGAGCAAGGTAAAAACCCAGCAGACCTAACAAATGAAGAGGAAATAGGCAGTCTAACTGAAAAAAGTATTCAGAATAATGACAGTAAAGATGATCCAAAATCTTGGAAATAGAGAAAATGCAAGAAACATTTAACAAGGACCTAGAAGAACTATAGAGGAAACAAGCAATGATGAACAACACAATAAATGAAATTAAAAATAATCTAGAAGGGATCAGTAGCAGAAAAAATGAGGCAGAAGAACGGATAAGTGACCTGGAAGATAAAATAGTGGAAATAACTACTGCAGAGCAGAATAAAGAAAAATGAATGAAAAGAACTGAGGACAGTCTGAGACCTCTGGGACATTAAACGCACCAACATTCGAATTATAGGGGTCCCAGAAGAAGAAGAGAAAAATAAAGGGACTGAGAAAATAGTTGAAGACAATATAGTTGAAAACTTCCCTAATATGGGAAACGAAATAGTTAATCAAGTCCAGGAAGCACAGAGAGTCCCATACAGGATAAATCCAAGGAGAAACACACCAAGACACATATTAATAAACTATCAAAAATTAAATACAAAGAAAACATATTAAAAGCAGCAAGGGAAAAACAACAAATAACACACAAGGGAATCCCCAAAAGGTTAACAGCTGATCTTTCAGCAGAAATTCTGTAAGCCAAAAGGGAGTGGCAGGACATAGTTAGTGATGAAGGAGAAAAATCTACAACCAAGATTACTCGACCCAGCAAGGATCTCATTCAGATTTGATGGAGAAATTAAAACCTTTACAGACAAGCAAAAGCTAAGAGAATTAAGCACCACCAAACCAGCTTTACAACAAATGCTAACGGAACTACTCTAGGCAAGAAAGACAAGAGAAGGAAAAGACTTACAATAACAAACCCAAAACAATTAAGAAAATGGTAATAGGAATATACATATCAATAATTACCTTAAATGTAAATGGATTAAATGTTCCCACCAAAAGACACAGACTGGATGAATGGATACAAAAACAAGACCCATATATATGCTGTCTACAAGAGACCCACTTCAGACCTAGGGACACATACAGACTGAAAGTGAGAGGATGGAAAAAGATATTTCATGCAAATGGAAATCAAAAGAAAGCTTGAGTAGCAATTCTCATATCAGACAAAATAGACTTTAAAATAAAGACTATTAGAAGAGACAAAGAAGGACACTACATAAGGATCAAGGGATCGATCCAAGAAGAAGATATAACAACTGTAAATATTTATGCACCCAACATAGGAGCACATCAATACATATTACAAATACTAACAGCCATAAAATGCAAAATCGACAGTAACACATTCATAGTAGGGGTCTTTAACACCCCATTTTCACCAATGGACAGATCATCCAAAATGAAAATAAATAAGGAAACACAAGCTTTAAATGATACATTAAACAAGGTGGACTTCACTGATATTTATAGGATATTCCATCCAAAAACAACAGAATACACATTTTTCTCAAGTGCTCATGGAACATTCTCCAGGAAGGATCATATCTTGGGTCACAAATCTAGCCTTGATAAATTTAAGAAAACTAAAATCGTATCAAGTATCTTTTCCGACCACAACGCTATGAGACTAGATATCAATTACAGGGAAAGATCTGTTAAAAATACAAACACATGGAGGCTAAACAATACACTACTTAATAACGAAGTGATCACTGAAGAAATCAAAGAGGAAATTAAAAAATACCTAAAAACAAATGACAATGGAGACACAATGACCCAAAACCTATGGGATGCAGCAAAAGCAGTTCTAAGAGGGAAGTTTATAGCAATACAGTCCTACATTAAGAAACAGGAAATATCTCGAATAAACAACCTAACTTTGCACCTAAAGCAATTAGAGAAAGAAGAACAAAAAAACCCCAAAGTTAGCAGAAGGAAAGAAATCATAAAGATCAGATCAGAAATAAATGAAAAAGAAATGAAGCAAATGGCGGCAAAGATCAATAAAACTAAAAGCTTGTTGCCTGAGAAGATAAACAAAATTGATAAACCATTAGCCAGACTCCTCAAGAAAAAAAGGGAGAAGACTCAAATCAGTAGAATTAGAAATGAAAAAGGAGAAGTAACAACTGCCCCTGCAGAAATACAAAAGATCCTGAGAGATTACTACAAGCAACTCTATGCCAATAAAATGGACAACCTGGAAGAAATGGACAATTCTTACAAATGCACAACCTGCCAAGACTGAATCAGGAAGAAATAGAAAATATGAACAGACCAATCACAAGCACTGAAATTGAAACTGTGATTAAAAATCTTCCAATTAACAAAAACCCAGGACCAGATGGCTTCACAGGTGAATTCTATCAAACATTTAGAGAAGAGCTAACACCTATTCTTTTCAAACTCTTCCAACATATAGCAGAGGGAGGAACACTCCCAAACTCATTCTACGAGGCCATCATCACCCTGATACCAAAACCAGACAAAGATGTCACACAGAAAGAAAACTACAGGCCAATATCACTGATGAACATGGATGCAAAAATCCTCAACTAAATACTAGCAAACAGAATCCAACAGCACATTAAAAGGATCATACACCATGATCAAGTGGGGTTTATTCCAGGAATGCAAGGATTCTTCAATATACGCAAATCAGTCAACGTGATATACCATATTAACAAATTGAAGGAGAAAAACCATATGATCATCTCAATAGATGCAGAGAAAGCTTTTGACACAATTCAACACCCATTTATGATAAAAACCCTGCAGAAAGTAGGCATAGAGGGAACTTTCCTCAACATAATAAAAGCCATATATGACAAACCCACAGCCAACATCGTCCTCAATGGTGAAAAACTGAAAGCATTTCCACTAAGATCAGGAACAAGACAAGGTTGCCCACTCTCACCACTCTTATTCAACAGAGTTTTGGAAGTTTTAGCCACAGCCATCAGAGAAGAAAAGGAAATAAAAGGAATCCAAATCGGAAAAGAAGAAGTAAAGCTGTCACTGTTTGCAGATGACATGACACTATACATAGAGAATCCTGAAGATGCTACCAGAAAACTACTAGGGCTAATCAATGAATTCGGTAAAGTAGCAGGATACAAAATTAATGCTCAGAAATCGCTGGCATTCTTATACACTAATGATGAAAAATGTGAAAGTGAAATTAAGAAAACACTCCCATTTAACATTACAACAAAAAGAATAAAATATCTAGGAATAAACCTACCTAGGAGACAAAAGACCTGTATGCAGAAAATTATAAGACACTGATGAAAGAAATTAAGGTGATACAATCAGATTGAGAGATATACCATGTTCTTGGATTGGAAGAATCAACACTGTGAAAATGACTCTATTACCCAAAGCAATCTACAGATTCAGTGCAACCCCTATGAAACTACCACTGGCATTTTTCACAGAAGTAGAACAAAAAATTTCACAATTTGTATGGAAACACAAAAGACCCTGAAGAGCCAAAACAATCTTGAGAATGAAAAATGGAGCTGGAGGAATCAGGCTCCCTGACTTCAGACTATACTACAAAGCTACAGTAATCAAGACAGTATGGTACTGGCACAAAAACAGAAATATAGATCAATGGAACAAGATAGAAAGCCCAGAGATAAACCCACACACATATGGTCACCTTATCTTTGATAAAGGAGGCAAGAATATACAGTGGAGAAAAGACAGCCTCTTCAATAAGTCGTCCTGGGAAATTGAACAGTTACATGTAAAAGAATGAAGTTAGAACACTCCATAGCACCATACACAAAAATAAATTCAAAAACTTAAATGTAAGACCTGACACTGTAAAACTCTTAGAGAAAAACACAGGAAGAACACTCTTTGACATAAATCACAGCAAGATGTTTTGTGACCCACCTCCTAGAGTAATGGAAAAAAAACAAAAATAAACACATGGGTCTTAATGAAACTTAAATGTTCTTGTACAGCAAAGGAAACTCTTAACAGGACAAAAAGACAACCCTCAGGGTATGGGAAAACATTTGCAAACAAATCAACAAAGGATTAATCTCCAAAATATATAAACAGCTCATGCAGCTCAATATTAAAAAAACAAACAACCCAATCCAAAAATGGGCAGAACACCTAAAGAGACATTTCTCCAAAGAAGACATACAGATGGCCAAGAAGCACATGAAAGGATGCTCAACATCACTAAAAAATAGAGAAATCCAAATCAAAACTACACTGATATATCACCTCACACCAGTTAGAATGGGCATCATCAGAAAATCTAGAAACAATAAATGCTGGAGAGGTTGTGGAGAAAAGGGAACACTTTTGCACTGTTGGTGGGAATGTAAATTGATACAGCCACTATGGAGAACAGTATGGAGGTTCCTTTAAAAACTAAAAATAGAACTACCATATGACCCAGTAATCCCACTACTGGGCATATACCCTGAGAAAACCATAATTCAAAAAGAGTCATGTACCAAAATGTTCATTGCACCTCTATTTACAACAGCCAGGACATGGAAGCAACCTAAGTGTCCATCAACAGATGAATGGATAAAGAAGATGTGACACATATACAATGGAATATTACTCAGCCATAAAAAGAAATGAAATTGAGTTTTTTATAGTGAGGTGGATGGACCTAGAGTCTGTCATACAGAGTGAAGTAAGTTAGAAAGAGAAAGACAAATACCATATGCTAACACAAATATATGGAATTTAAGAAAAAAAAATGTCATGAAGAGCCTAGGGTTAAGACAGGAATAAAGACACAGACCCACTAGAGAACGGACTTGAGGATATGGGGAGGGGGAAGGGTTAGCTGTGAGAAAGCGCGAAAGAGGCATGGACATATATACACTACCAAATGTAAATAGATAGCAGTGGGAAGCAGCAGCATAGCACAGGGAGATCAGCTCGGTGCTTTGTGACCACCTAGAGGGGTGGGATAGGGAGGGTGGGAGGGAGGGAGACGCAAGAGGGAAGAGATATGGGAACATATGTATATGTATAACTGATTCACTTTGTTATAAAACAGAAACTAACACACCATTGTAAAGCAATTATACCCCAATAAAGATGTCAAAAAAAAAAAAAAAAAAAGATGTGGCACATATATACAATGGAATATTATTAAGCCATAAAAAGAAACGAAATTGAGTTATTTGTAGTGAGGTGGATGGACCTAGAGTCTGTCATACAGAGTGAAGTAAGTCAGAAAGAGAAAAACAAATACCGTATGCTAACACATATATATGGAATGTAAGATAAAAAATAAATTTTAAAAAGGTCATGAAGAAATTAGCAGTAAGATGGGATTAAAGACACAGACCTACTAGAGCATGGGCTTGAGGATACGGGGAGGGGGAAGGGTAAGCTGTGACAAAGTGAGAGAGTGGCATGAATATATATACACTACCAAATGTAAAATAGATAGCTTGTGGGAAGTAGCCGCATAGCACAGGGAGATCAGCTAGGTGGTTTGTGACCAACTAGAGGTGTGGGATAGGGAGGGTGGGAGGGAGGGAGATGCAAGACGGAAGAGATATGGGAATATATGTATAACTGACACCCTTTGTTATAAAGCAGAAACTAACACACCATTGTAAAGCAAGTATACTCCAATAAAGATGTTAAAAAAAAAAAAATCTTCCAACAAACAAAATCCCAGGACCAGATGGATTCACTGGCGAATTCTATCAAACATTCAGAGAAGAGCTAACGCCTATACTTCTCAAATTCTTCCAAAAAATTGCAGAAGGAACACTCCCAAACTCATTCTTCGAGGCCACCATCACCCTGATACTAAAACTAGGCAGAGATACCATAAAAAAAGAAAATTACAGACCAATAACACTGATGAATATAGATGCAAACATCTTCAACAAAATTCTAGCAAAAAGAATCCAGCAACGCATTAAAAGGATCATACACCATGATCAAGTGGGGTTTATCCCAGAGATGCAAGGAGTCTTCAATATATGCAAAGCAATCAATATGAAACACCATATTAACAAACTGAACAATAAAAACCATATGATCATGTCAATTGATGCAGAAAAAGCTTTTGACAAAATTCAACACCCATTTATTATAAAAACTCTCCAGAAAGTAGGCATAGAGGGAACCTACCTCAACATAATAAAGGCCATATATGACACACCCACAGTAAACATCTTTCTCAATGGTGCAAAACTGAAAACATTTCCTCTAAGATCAGGAACACGAGAAGGATGTTCACTCTTGCCACTACTATCCAACATAGTTTTGGAAGTCCTAGCCATGGCAATCAGAGAAGAAAAATAAATAAAAAGGGCTTCCTGGTGGCGCAGTGGTTGAGAGTCCACCTGCTGATGCAGGGGACACGGGTTCGTGCCCCAGTCTGGGAAGATCTCACATGCCGCAGAGCATCTGGGCCCATGAGCCATGGCCACTGGGCCTGTGTGTCCGGAGCCTGTGCTCCACAATGGGAGAGGCTGCAACAGTGAGAGGTCCATGTACCGCAAATAAAAACATAATAATAATAAAATTAAAATAAATAAATAAATAAAAAGAATACAAATTGGAAAAGAAGAAGTAAAACTGTCACTGTTTGCAGATGACATGATACTATAGAGAATCCTAAAGATGCCACCAGAAAACTACTAGAACTAATCAATGAATTTGGTAAAGTACCAGGATAAAAAATTAATGTACAGAAATCTCTTGCATTCCTATACACTAACAACAAAAGATCAGAAAGAGAAATTAAGGAAGCATGCCCATTCACCACTGCAACAACAAAATAAAATACCTTGGAATAAACCTACCTATAAGGAGGTAAAAGACCTGTAGTGAGAAAACTATGACACTTATGAAAGAAATCAAAAATTACACCAACAGATGGAGAGCTATATCATGTTCTTGGATTGGAAGAATCAACATTGTGAAAATGACTATACTACCCGAAGCAATCTACAGATTCAATATAATCCATATCAAATTACCAATGGCATCTTTTACAGGACTAGAAAAATAATTCTTAAAATTTGTATGGAGACACAAAAACCCCAAATAACCAAAGCAATCTTGTGGGAAGAAAACGGAGCTGGAAGACTCAGGCTCCCTGACTTCAGACTATACTACAAAGCTATAGTAATCAAGACAATATGGTACTGGCACAAAAACAGAAGTATAGATCAATGGAACAGGATAGAAAGCCCAGAGATAAACCCACACACATATGGTCACCTTAATTTTGACAAATGGGGCAAGAATATACAATGGAGAAAAAAAGACAGCCTCTTAAATAAGTGGTGCTGGGTAAACTGAACAGCTACATGTAAAAGAATGAAATTAGAACACTCCATAGCATCATATACAAAAATAAATTCAAAGACCTAAATGTAAGACTGGACACTGTAAAACTCTTAGAGGAAAACATAGGAAGAACACCCTTTGACATAAATCACAGCAATATGTTTTGTGACCCACCTCCTAGAGTAATGGTAATAAAAACAAAAATAAACACATGGGTCTTAATGAAACTTAAATGCTTTTGTACAGTAAAGGAAACTCTAAACAAGAAGACAACCCTCAGAATATGAGAAAATATTTGCAAACGAATCAATGGACAAAGGATTCATCTCCAAAATATATAAACAGCTCATGCAGCTCAGTATTAAAAAAACAAACAACCCAATCCAAAAATGGGCAGAAGACCTAAATAGACATTTCTCCAAAGAAGACATACACATGGCCAAGAAGCACATGAAAGGATGCTCAACATCACTAAAAAATAGAGAAATGCACATCAAAACTACAATGAGGTATCACCTCACACCAGTTAGAATGGGCATCATCAGAAAATCTACAAATAACATATGCTGGAGAGGGTGTGGAGAAAAGGGAACCCTCTTATGCTGTTGGTGGGAATATAAACGGATACAGTCACTTTGGAGAACAGTATGGAGGTTCCTTAAAATTGAACAATAGAATTACCATATGACATCAACCTAAATGCACATTGACAGACGAATGGATAAAAAAAAGATGTGGTAAATGTGTAGAATGGAATATTACTCAGCCATTAAAAGGAACGAAATTGGGTTATTTGTAGAGATATGCATGGACCTAGAGTCTGTCATACAGAGTGAAGTAAGTCAGAAAGAGAAAAGCAAATATCGTATATTAACACATATATGTGGAATCTAGAAAAATGGCACAGATGAAACTGTTTGCAAGGCAGAAATAGAGATACAGATGTAGAGAACAAATGTATGGACACCAACGGGGGAAGGGTGGGTGATGGTTGTGGTGGGATGAATTGGGAGATTGGGATTGACATATATACACTAATATGTATAAAATAGATAACTAATAAGAACCTGCTGTATAAAATAAATAAATTTCAAAAAACAAGATGACATTTCCAACTACAAACAGAAATCTACATATCGTCTTCATACATTGAATTATGGTTTTACTGTGACTTAATCCAAATGTCACTGACTGCCAGGAAAATATTTATTGTTGACTGCCAAAAAGAAGGCATCTTCAAGTGCAATTTCAAACCTTTCAAGCTTACTAGCAAACTGAATGCCAAAGTCAATAGAATTTGCATTTATGAAGATTCATAGGCATAGAAGTGAATTTTTCAGGATGTTTCTATCTATCTCAACCACTGGAAAATGAGAAAAATGAGACATTAAACTGAGTCTTGCAGCTCACCTCCTCTGCCATTTATGACATCTAATTCTGTATCTTGCAAAATTAGAGTATAATGTCAAATAGCATTTGGTTGATGGTTGAAGAAAATATTAAATGATGTTGTTATTCACCTACAAATGTCAGCACCAAATAATACAGCAGTGCTTTGCTCCTGGATTTATATATTCCCTACCCACAGCTTTATGAACCAAAGGACAATAACATACAGTAACTGTAATGAAAGATTTTCTGCACTGAGTTTCAGGCATTGTTTAAGGCATGTTTGCGATAATATCTTCTTCCTCTGAATATTATAAAGTATTTTTAGATATAAAATACCTTTGAAATATTATAAAGTATTTTCAGATCTAAAATGAGTTATTCAAGAGAAAGTAAATCCACTGGAAGCTATTTGAATTATCTATGTAGAAAATAGCCATTTCTAGTCCATAATATTAGAAAAACAATCATTTTCTCTGACACTGTTTCTCCTACTTTCCTTGCTGAAATAAGTCCCTTAAAATGGTACTTCATATTGGACCTTCTCAAAACTAAAAGATAACACCTTTATTTATAAGTCCACACAATCTTGGCATAGGTATGGGATGATAGATGACACACTTTTTAACACAGCCACATTGCATTGCTTCTAGGATGCTTTGAAATCTCTCAAATCTTGATTGGAAGGATTTTGACTTTCTTGGACATTCACAGAATTCAGTCTGTCTTAGATATGATGAAATATAGTAAGAAATGTTCTTATGTCCAGCAATAAATCCCCAACATATCTTAGAACTTGTGACCCAAAGAAAAATTGTAAATAGGGTATGAAAAAGGTGAGGACTTTCTTACAAGGCCTGTGAAGTTATTATTTGGGATGCATTAGCCATATGATCAGTGGCACAATCTTTACTCAGTGAACTTTCTGCTTGAAAAGAAACTTGTTTAAAATGGCTACTTTCACCTTCACTTGGATGCAAACTTTAATGCCCAAGAGACAAGTATAGCTGCTCAGGTAATTAAATAGTTTGTTTTATTTAATGTTTGCAGGGGGAAAATAAATGCCTGACAGTGTGAAGGTAGCAAATTTAATTACCACTTGTAGAGCCACTGCAAATCACTTGTGTGACCATTCTATCTTAATTATATAGCAGGATGAAAATGGTACCACTGCCCAAGACAGAATGCTTGCTGTAAAACCTGCCACAGGAGAAGATGAAATAGTTAAGTGAGAATCACCTTAATGGGTAAAACACCAGCTTGGGAATCCAGAAACTATTTCTGTTTAATCTCTCTCCATCATTTCCTCACAAGGCCAACACTCCCTCGGTTATAAATTGGAAATGATTATGTTTTCAGTTTCTATCAGATAATATGCAAATAACACAATCACAATATGTAGCAGTATTTGCTTCTTGGAAGGAAAAGATCATTTTAATACAAATAAAAGGAGGAAAAAACAATGATAAATAGATCAGAATTACTATTTATTAGAGTGAGTAGAAATTTGATTTTGAATTTCTAAAGTTACAAGTTATGCTAAGTGAATTTTTGTTAAGCAACTAACCTTTGTAGTTTTAAAGGTTCAATTTCCTACAAACTTTGGAGGACTGTGGTTTTTATTATGTTCCTACTAAAAAAAAAAATCCTGACTTCACCACATAATGCACTTGGTGAGCTTCTCACAGACCCATTAAGCAGGTGGCCACCAGATGCATCACACCTTTAGTAAATAGAATCAGTGCTTGGTAAATTTGTTTATGCAGGTGGTCTGTGAATCCAGGTGGTCTCCTAAGCAAGTTTCATTGTATTTCCAATCTCAGAAGATGGGGGCAGAAAAACACAGGCAAGATATTCAATACAGCTATATTTCAGGGGAGATGAAATAGGATTCTTAAATAAATAACTTAAAATTTCACAAGGGGCGATAGCTTACCCTGTGTGAGACTCATTGGAACAGGGATGCAGAGGCTTGGATGTGGATCCTGGCTCTATTACCCCAGCTTAATTACAGACTCCCTAAGCATCTGCTCTCCATTATCTCAGAAATGGAGAGAACCCCAACAATTTCTTAGTTTAACATTCTCATTTTCAAGATGTAGAAACTGCGTCTCAGAGAGAGTGAGGGACTTGTTAACAGTCCCACAGCCTGACAGGGGCATAAACAGATAGAAACTCAGTTCAGAATTTTTGTCACTGCATCATGCTACCCCTCCTAATCTGAAAAAGAAATCAACATGTTGAATTACTATGGACTACATAGCTGGAGTGCATCCCCTCCAGCTCTAAAGATGCATATTTCCACATCAACGTAGGAGAAGCTTGAAAAGTATTAAACATTTACATAGAAGACAATTTTAAGCTGGCTAAACTAAAAAAGTAGAGAAGCTGAATGAAAAACAGAAATGGAAGAGAAAGCACCATGTGCTCTTCTATCTCAAACCTCATTGTCAATCTTTAGCATTTATTCTCAAGCATTTATATTCAAGGTGATATTTTTCTTTATTTACTATTTCCATTTTCAAAAGCCACTCCATTTGAAACTTCCAGGAACGTGCTAAAAAATCACATCAAGCTAAGTAATAAAATGCCATTATTGGAGTGACAAGAAGCTTCACTACCTGAAGTTATAATGCTTCCTCCCCTACCAACAGGGATGTTGTGAAGATTAATGAGATATTTTAAAAGTATTTTATGCATATGGAGAAAAGAGCCTCATAAATGCAAAGGAGAAATAACAGTAGTTTATCTCCCCCATCGATGGAAGAAATCCTGTCTAAACAGATGGACCTGAAATGATGGCCTGAAATTGAGAAAACACTATCTGTGTTAGAGGCAGCTTAGGAGAAAGGGCTTCTTCAGAATAAAAATACCTCTGAACCTAGAGAGCTTTTACTCCCTAAACATTTATCTAGGGTGACCCACCATCTTGGTTTGCCCATGACTACGGTGTTTCCTGGCATGCTTGATTTGCAGTGCAAAAACCCAGACAGTTCTAGGGAAACCATGATGGTCACTCTATTTGTAGGAGTTTTCTGTTAAATCATTTTCATTTTTCTTAGAACACTGATAACCTGACTTTCTAATATTCTAATTCAAACTTTGAATTACTTAATCAACTAGGATGATGACATGTTTGGGGAAAATGTTCAAACAAAGAATTTAATGCATAAAAATGAGCTGAATTCCTGTTCACCAAGGCTACCCTAGCTTCGGGAACATTCAGGTGAAACAAAGGAAATTGCTGTAACATTTCAATCCAAACTTCATCATCTAGTTTAACTCCTGATGTTTACCCTCCCAACCACTTCTGGTCTATCTCATACTAAGAAGCTCACACTATTCTTAGCACAATTTCACACAGTAGTGCTGTGTGCTTCATGGCTGAACCTCTGTTCCTCAGTGTTTGACAGTAGAGAAGAATGTGCAAAGGATTATACCTCTTGAAGTTGACTATGGATGCCTGATCACTGAAGAACTCCACTGTTCAATGATGTGTCTGGATAGAGCATTTTCCAGAATGCATCATATCTGTTGAGCACCATTCTCAACATATTTTGGAAATGCCAAGATGCTTTCACTTCTATCATGGACCTCTCTTTGAACACTTCTTTATTTATCTTCCCTTCACTTCTCATAATTCTTTTTATTTCTTTTTGCAAAACTTTAATGTTAGAGTGGACCTTCAAGATTGCAGAGGAGTAAGACATGGGGATCAACTTCCTCCCCAGAAACACACCAGAAATACATCTACATGGGGCACAACTACTACAGGACACCGACAATGCTGGCAGAAGACCTCAGACTTCCCAAAAGGCAAGAAAATACCCACATACCTGGCTGTGTGGCTGACAGGGTCTTGGTGCTCTGGCCTAGTGTGAGGCCTGAGTCTCTGAGGTGAGAGAGCTGAACTCAGGACACTGGACCACCCGAGACCTCCCAGCCCCATGTAATATCAATCAGCAAGAGCTCTCCCAAAGATCTCTGTCTCAATGCTAAGACCCAGCTCTGCCCAACGGCCAGCAAACTCCAGTGCTTGATGCCCCATGCCAATCAACTAGCAAGACAGGTACACAACCCCACCCATTAGCAGAGAGGTTTCCTAAAATCATACTAAGTTCACACACAACCCAAAACACACCACTGGACATGGCCTTGCCAACAAGAAAGAAAAGATCCAGCCTCATCCACCAGAACACAGGCACCAGTCCCCTCCACCAGGAAGCCTACAAAAGCCACTGGACCAACCTTACCCACTGGGGACACATACCAAAAACAATGGGAACTATGAACGTGCAGCCTGTGAAAAGGAGACCCCAGATACAGTAAGTTAAAGAAAATGAGAACACAGAAATATACAGCAAACAAAGGAGCAAGGCAAAAACCCAACAGAACAAACAAATGATGGGGAAATATGTAGTCTACATGAAAAAGAATTCAGAGTAATGATAGTAAAGATTACCTAAAATCATGGAACCACAATGCAGAAAATACAAGGAACGTTTAACAAGGACCTAGAAAAACTAAAGAGCAAACAAACAATGACAAACAACACAAAAAATGAAATTTAAAATTCTCTAGAAAGAATCAATAGCAGAATAACTGAGGCAGAAGAACAGATAAGTGACCTGGAAGATAAAATAGTGGAAATAACAGAGCAGAACAAAGAAAAAAAAAAAAAGAATGTAGGACAGTCCCAGAAACTTCTGGGACAATATTAAATGGAACAACATTCAAATTATAGGGGTGCCAGAAGAATAAAAGAAAGGATCTAAGAAAATATTTGAGATATAGTTGATTATATAAGAGATTATAGTTGAAATATAAGAGATTATAGTTGAAAACTTCCCAAACATGGGAAAGGAAATGGTCAATCAATTCCAGGAAGTGCAGAGAGGCCCATACAAGATAAATGCAAGGAGAAACATGCCAAGATACATTTTAATCAAACTATCAAAAATTGAATACAAAGAAAACATATTAAAAGCAGCAAGAGAAAAACAACAAATAACATACAAGGGAATCCCAATAAGGTTAACAGCTGATATTTTGCAGAAATTGCAAGCCAGAAGGGAGTGGCAGGACATCTTTAAACTTATGAAAGGGAAAAAGCTACAACCAAGACTACTCTACACAGGAAGAATGTAATTCAGATTCGATGGAGAAATCAAAAGCTTTACAGACAAGCAAAAGTTAAGACAATTCTGCACCACCAAACCAGCTTTACAACAAATGCTAAAGGAAATTCTTGAGGGAGGAAACAAAAAAGAAGGAAAAGACCTACAAAAACAAACCCAAAACAATTAAGAAAACGGTAATAAGAACATACATATCAATAATTACCTTAAATTTAAATGGATTAAATGGTCCAACCAAAAGACATAGTCTGACTGAATGGATGCAAAAACAAGACCTGTATATATGCTGTCTACAAGAGACCAACTTCAGACCTAGGGACACATACAGATTAAAAGTGAGGGGGTGGAAAAAGATATTCCATGCAAATGGAAATCAAAAGAAAGCTGGAGTAACAATGCTCATATCAGACAAAATAGACTTTAAAATAGAGATTATTACAAGAGACAAAGAAGGACACTACATAATGATCCAGAGATCAAACCAAGAAGATATAATAATTGTAAATATTTATGCACCCAACGTAGGAGCACCTCAATACATAAGGCAAATGCTAACAGCCATAAAAGGGGAAATTGATAGCAACATAATCATAGTAGGGGACATTAGCACACCACTTTCACCAACGGACAGATCATCAAAAATGAAAATAAATAAGGAAACACAGCTTTAAATTGCACTTTAAACAAGATGGACTTGACTGATATTTATAGACATTCCAGCCAAAAACAACAGAATACAATTTCTTCTCAAGTGCTCATGGAACATTATCCAGGATAGATCATGTCTTGGGTCACAAATCAAGCCTTGGTAAATTTAAGAAAACTGAAGTTGTATCAAGTATCCTTTCCAACCACACCGCTATCAGACTAGATATCAATCACAGGAAAAAAAACTGTAAAAAAAATACAAACATGTGGAAGCTAAACAATATGCTACTAAATAAACAAGAGATAACTGAAGAAAGCAAAGAGGAAATCAAAAAATACCTAGAAACAAATGACAATGAAGACACAACAACCCAAAACCTATGGGATGCAGCAAAAGCAGTTCTAAGAGGGAAGTTTATAGAAATACAATACTACGTAAAGAAACAAGAAACATCTCAAATAAATAACCTAACATTACACCTAAAGCAATTAGAGAAAGAAGAACAAAATAACCCCAAAGTTAGCTGAAGGAAAGAAATCATAAAGATCAGATCAGAAATAAATGAAAAAGAAATGAAGGAAACAATAGCAAAGATCAATAAAACTAAAAGCTGGTTCTTCAAGAAGATAAACAAAACTGATAAACCATTAGCCAGACTCATCAAGAAAATAAGGGAGAAGACTCACATCAATAGAATTAGAAATGAAAAAGGAGAAGTAACAACTGACACTGCAGAAATACAAAGGATCATGAGAGATTACTAAAAGCAACTATATGCCAATAAAATGGACAACCTCAAAGAAATGGACAAATTCTTAGAAAAGCACAGCCTTCTGAGACTGAACCAGGAAGAAACAGAAAATATAAACAAACTAATCACAAGTACTGAAATTGAGACTGTGATTAAAAATCTTCCAACAAACAAAATCCCAGGACCAGATGGATTCACAGGCATATTCTATCAAACATTTAGAGAAGAGCTAACACCTATCCTTCTCAAACTCTCCACCATGACCCTGATTCCAAAAGCAGACAAAGATGTCACAAAGAAAGAAAACTACAGCCAATATCATTGATGAACATAGATGCAAAAATCCTTAACAAAACACTAGCAAACAGTATCCAACAGCACATTAAAAGGATCATGCACCATGGTCAACTGGGGTTTATCCCAGGAATGTAAGCATTCTTCAGTATATGCAAATTGATCAGTGTGATACATCATATTAACAAATTGAAGGAGAAAAATCATATGATAATCTCAATAGATGCAGAAAAAGCTTTTGACAAAATTCAACACCGATTTATGATAAAAACTCTCCAGAAAGTAGGCATAGAGGGAACCAACCTCAACATATTAAAGGCCATATATGACAAACCCAAAGCCAACATTGTTCTCAGTGATGAAAAACTGAAACCATTTCTCTAAGACAGAAACAATACAAGGTTGCTCACTTTTGCCATGATTATTAAACATAGTTTTGGAAGTTTTAGCCACAGAAATCAGAGCAGAAAAAGAAATAAAAGGTATCTAAATCAGAAAAGAAGTACAATGGTCACTGTTTGCAGATGACAAGATACTATACATAGAGAATCCGAAAGATGCTACCAGGAAAGTACTAGAGCTAATCAATGAATTTGGTAGAGTAGCAGGATTCAAAATTAATGCACAGAAATCACTTTCATTCCTATACACTAATGATGAAAAATATGAACGAGAAATTATGGAAACACTCCCATTAACCAGTGCAACAAAAATAATAAAATACCTAGGAATAAACCTACATAAGGAGATAAAAGACCTGTATGCAGAAAATTATAAGATACTGATGAAAGAAATTAAAGACCAAACAAACAATGGAGAGATATACCATGCTCTTGGGTTGGAAGAATCAACATTGTGAAAATGACTATACTACCCAGAGCAACCTACAGATTCAAGGCAATCCTTATCAAATGACCAATGGCACCAGGGAGGGGATATAGGAATATATGTAGCTGATTCACTTTGTTATACAGCAGAAACTAACACAACGCTGTAAAGCAATTATACTCCAATAAAGATGTTAAAAATAAATAGTGGAAAACAGAAAAAAAATTTAATGTTAAAAGTAATTTTAAAATCTATGAAATGTAAGAAGAAAACTAAATATTTTGTTTAAAATCTTATCTTAAAATACTCAGAGTATTAAAGTATTAAATTAGAGTATTAAAATGCTCTAATTATTGCCAAAATGAATTAAATTACTTATTTTGGTGAAAGTGTTTTCCATTTAAGTTTCTAAACCATTTTGAGACATGGAACTATTTTTTAAAAGTGATAATTTGTGGGAGACTTTTACTTTCTCAGCATAAATTAAATAGAGATTTATATACACCATTATCATTAGAGGCCAGTTGAATCTAAACATGTACTACAAACTTAGATCTCTGTACTTCCAGGTGAAGTTCTGGTTCTGACTATGATCCTGATAATTGAGGTGTTTATTGTGACTTTAATTCTCAAATGTTAGCATTGGGACTTACAGTTGGAGATGAATCTCCAAAATTATTACATGAATATTTTTATGAAAAGTGTTTTGCTAATAAAACTGTGATATCTGAAGCCATTTTGAATATGTAGAAGGAATGTCTGAATAGAAGCCAGTACGTCTTCACATACCTAAAGAACTCGAGTTTTGCAAGTTGAGCACAGTTGACTGGGAAAGGAGAAACAGTTCTTGTTCTATTTCTTGGCACATACACCAACAGAGTTTTGAGAAAAGTCTGCTCCTGCAATAATTCTCAGAGCTGTTTTCTCAAAGGAAGAAGCACGGTTTCAAAACGCACTGGGCTTTGGCTGATTAGGTGTGACTTCACTTGTCAGATTTCCTGGCACATCAAATTACTGAATATCTTGCGTCTCTAATTAAAAACCTGAAACAGGACAAATAAAGAATTTGGTAGGGGGTCTCGGGGAAGATGGCAGAAGAGTAAGATGCGGAGATCACCTTCCTCCCCACAGATATATCAGAAATACATCTACACGTGGAACTGCTCCTATAGAACACCCACTGAATGCTGGCAGAAGACCTCAGACCTCCCAAAAGGCAAGAAACTCCCCACGTACCCAGGTAGGGCAAAAGAAAAAAGAATAAACAGAGACAAAAGAATAGGGACGGGACCTGCACCAGTGGGATGGAGCTGTGAAGGAGGAAAGGTTTCCACACACTAGGAAGCCCCTTCACTGGTGGAGACTGCAGGTGGAGACTGCGAGTGGCAGAGGGGGGAAGCTTCAGAGCCGCGGAGGAGAGCGCAGCAACAGGGGTGTGGAGGGCAGAGGAGAGATTCCCGCACAGAAGATCGTCAGATCGCAGGGAGAGGACTGGCTGCTTGAACACAGCCTGAAAGGGTTAGTGCACCATGGCTAGCCGGGAGGGAATCCGGGGAAAAGTTTGGACCTGCTGAAGAGGCAAGAGACTTTTTCTTCTCCTCTTTGTTTTCTGGTGTGCGAGGAGAGGGGATAAAGAGTGCTGCTTAAAGGAGCTCCAGAGATGGACACAAGCCGTGGCTATCAACACGGACTGCAGAGATGTGCCTGAGATGCTAAGGCTGCTGCTGCTGCCACCACCAAGAACCCTGTGTGCGAGCACAGGTCACTATCCACAACTACCTTCCGGGGAGCCTGTGCAGCCCGCCACTGCCAGGGTCCCGGGATCCAGGGACAACTTCCCTGGGAGAACGCACGGTGCGCCTCAGGCTGGTGCAACGTCACGCTGACCTCTCCCGGCCGCAGTCTCACCGTGCACTCCATACGCCTCCCTCCCCCTGGCCTGAGTGAGCCAGAGCTCCTGAATCAGCTGTTCCTTTAACCCCGTCCTGTTTGAGCGAAGAAAAGACGCCCTCCGGCAACCTACACGCAGAGGCAGGGCCAAATCCAAAGCTGAGCCCCGGGAACTGTGGGGACAAAAAAAAAAAGGGAAATCCCTCCCAGCAGCCTCAGAAGCAGCGGATTAAAGCTCCACAATCAACTTGATGTACCCTGCATCTGTGGAATACATGAATAGACAACAAATCATCCCAAATTGAGGAGGTGGACTTTGAGAGCAAGATTTATTATTTTTTCCCCTTTTCCTCTTTTTGTGAGTGTGTATGTGTATGCTTCTGTGTGAGATTTTGTCTGTATAGCTTTGTTTTCACCACTTGTCCTAAGGTTCTGTCCATGTTTTTTTTCTTTTCTTGCTTTATTTTATTTTACCCGCTCTTTCTTTCTTTCTTTCCTTCTTTCTTTCCTTTTCTTTCTTTCTTTCTTTCTTTCTTTCTTTCTTTCTTTCTTTTCCCTCCCTCCCTCCCTCCCTCCCTCCCTCCCTCCCTCCCTCCCTTCCTTCCTTCCTCTCCCTTTTATTCTGAGCTGTGTGGATGAAAGGCTCTTGGTGCTGCAGCCAGCAGTCAGTGCTGTGCCTCTGAGGTGGGAGAGCCAACTTCAGGACACTGGTCCACAAGAGACCTCCCAGCTCCACATAATATTAAATGGTGAAAATCTCCCAGAGATCTCCATCTCGACACCAACACCCAGCTTCACTCAACGACCAGCAAGCTACAGTGTTGGACACCCTATGCCCAACAACTAGCAAGACAGGAACACAAGCCACCCATTAGCAGAGAGGCTGCCTAAAATCATAATAAGGTCAGAGACACCCCAAAACACACCACAAGACATGGACCTGCCCACCAGAAAGACAAGATCCAGCCTCATCCACCAGAACACAGGTGCTAGTCCCTTCCACCAGGAAGCCTACACAACCCACCAAACCAACCTTAGCCACTGGGGACAGAAACCAAAAAGAACAGGAACTACGAACCTTCAGCGTGCAAAAAGGAGACCCCAAACACAGTAAGACAAGCAAAATAAGAAGACAGAAAAACACACAGCAGATGAAGGAGCAAGATAAAAACGCACCAGACCTAACAAATGAAGAGGAAATAAGCAGTCTACCTGAAAAAGAACTCAGAATAAAGATAGTAAAGATGATCCAAAATCTTGGAAACAGAATAGACAAAATGCAAGAAACATTTAACAAGGACCTAGAAGAACTAACGATGAAACAAGCAATGATGAACAACAAAATAAATGAAATTAAAAATACTCTATGGGCTTCCCTGGTGGCGCAGTGGTTGAGAGTACGCCTGCCGATGCAGGGGACACGGGTTCGTGCCCCGGTGCGGGAAGATCCCACATGTCACGGAGCGGCTGTGCCCGTGAGCCATGGCCGCTGAGCCTGCGCATCCGGAGCCTGTGCTCCGCAACGGGAGAGGCCACAACAGTGAGAGGCCCACGTACCACAAAAAAAAAAAAAAAAAAAAAAAATACTCTAGAAGGGATCAATAGCAGAATAACTGAGGCAGAAGAAAGGATACGTGACCTGGAAGATAAAAGAGTGGAAATAACTACTGCAGAGCAGAAAAAGGAATGAAAAGAACTGAGGACAGTCTCAGAGACCTCTGGGACACCAATAAATGCACCAACATTCGAATTATAGGGGTCCCAGAAGAAGAAGAGTAAAAGAAACGGACTGAGAAAATATTTGAAGAGATTATAGTTGAAAACTTCCCTCATATGGGAAAGGAAATAGTCAATCAACTCCAGGAAGCACAGAGAGTCCCATACAGGAAAAATCCAAGGAGGAACACGCCAAGACACATATTAATCAAACTATCAAATATTAAATACAAAGAAAGCATATTAAAAGCAGCAAGGGAAACACAACAAATAAGACACAAGGGAATCCCCATAAGGTTAACAGCTGATCTTTCAGCAGAAACTCTGCAAGCCAGAAGGGAGGGGTAGGACATGTTTAAAGTGATGAAGGAGAAAAACCTACAACCAAGATTACTCTACCCAGAAAGGATCTCATTCAGATTTGATGGAGAAATTAAAACCTTTACAGACAAGCAAAAGCTGAGAGTTCAGCACCACCGAACCAGCTTTACAACAAATGCTAAAGGAACTACTCTAGGCAAGAAAGACAAGAGAAAGAAAAGACCTATAATAACAAACCCAAAACAATTAAGAAAACTGGAATAGGAACATACATATCGATAATTACCTTAAATGTAATAGGACTAAACGCTCCCACCAAAAGACACAGACTGGCTGAATAAATACAAAACAAGACCCATATATATGCTGTCTACAAGAGACCGACTTCAGACCTAGGGACACATACAGACTGAAAGTGAGGGGATGGAAAAAGATATTCCATGCAAATGGAAACCAAAAGAAAGCTGGAGTAGCAATTCTCATATCAGACAAAATAGACTTTAAAATAAAGACTATTAGAAGAGACAAAGAAGGACACTACATAATAATCAAGAG
Organism: Phocoena phocoena; assembly: GCF_963924675.1. NCBI lineage: Eukaryota > Metazoa > Chordata > Mammalia > Artiodactyla > Phocoenidae > Phocoena > Phocoena phocoena. The sequence goes on along the minus strand of NC_089221.1, from coordinate 81,009,152 downwards.
ATTGATCCAAAAATAAGATATAACAATTGTAAATATTTATGCACCCAACATAGGAGCACCTCATTACATAAGTCAAATACTAACAGCCATAAAAGGGGAAATCGACAGTAACACATTCATAGTAGGGGACTTTAACACCCTCTTTCACCAATGGACAGATCATCCAAAATGAAAATAAATAAGGAAACACAAGTTTTAAATGATACATTAAGCTACATGGACTTATTTGATATTTATAGGCCACTCCATCTACAAAATACAGAATACACATTTTTCTCAAGTGCTCATGGAACATTCTCCAGGATAGATCATATCTTGGGTCACAAATCTAACCATGGTAAATTTAAGAAAACTGAAATCGTATTAAGTATCTTTTCCAACCACAATGCTATGAGACTAGATATCAATTACAGGAAGAGATCTGTTAAAAATACAAACACATGAAGGCTAAACAATACACTACTTAATAACGAAGTGATCACTGAAGAAATCAAAGAGGAAATCAAAAAATACCTAGAAACAAATGACAATGGAGACACAATGACCCAAAACGTATGGGATGCAGCAAAAGCAGTTCCAAGAGGGTAGTTTATAGCAATACAGTCCTACGTTAAGAAACAGGAAACATCTCGAATGTACAACCTAACTTTGTACCTAAAGCAATTAGAGAAAGAAGAACAAAAAACCCCGAAGTTAGCAGAAGGAAAGAAATCATAAAGATCAGATCAGAAATAAATGAAAAAGAAATGAAGGAAACAATAGCAAAGATCAATAAAACTAAAAGCTCATTCCTTGAGAAGATAAACAAAACTGATAAACCATTAGCCAAACTCCTCAAGAAAAAAAGGGAGAAGACTCAAATCAATAGAATTAGAAATGAAAAAGGAGAAGTAACAACTGACACTGCAGAAATACAAAAGATCATGAGAGATTACTACAAGCAACTCTATGCCAATAAAATGGACAACCTGGAAGAAATAGACAAATTCTTAGAAATGCACAACCTGCCAAGATTGAATCAGGAAGAAATAGAAAATATGAACAGACCAATCACAAACACTGAAATTGAAACTGTGATTAAAAATCTTCTAAAAAACAAAAGCCCAGGACCAGACGGCTTCACAGGCGAATTCTATCAAACAGAGAAGAGCTAACACCTATCCTTCTCAAACTCTTCCAAAATATGGCAGAGGTAGGAACACTCCCAAACTCATTCTACGAGGCCACCATCACCCTGATAGCAAAACCAGACAAGGATGTCACACAGAAAGAAAACTACAGGCCAATATCACTGATGAACATAGATGCAAAAATCCTCAACAAAATACTAGCAAACAGAATCCAACAGCACATTAAAAGGATCATACACCATGATCAAGTGGGGTTTATTCCAGGAATGCAAGGATTCTTCAGTATAAGTAAATCAATCAACGTGATACACCATATTAACAAATTGAAGGAGAAAAAAACCATATGATCATCTCAATAGATGCAGAGAAAGCTTCTGAAAAATTCAACACTGATTTGTGAGAAAAACCCTGCTGAACGTAAGCATAGAGGGAACTTTCCTCTACATAATCAAGGCCATATATCACAAACTCACAGCCAACATCATCCTCAATGCTGAAAAACTGAAAGCATTTCCACTAAGATCAGGAATAAGACAAGGTTGCCCACTCTCACCACTCTTATTCAACAGAGTTTTGGAAGTTTTAGCCACAGTAATCAAAGAAAAGGAATCCAAATCAGGAAAGAAGAAGTAAAGCTGTCACTGTTTGCAGATGACATGATACTATATGTAGAGAATCCTAAAGATGCTACCAGAAAATGATTAGAGCTAATTAATGAATTTGGTAAAGTAGCAGGATACAAAATTAATGCACAGAAATCTTTGGCATTCCTATACACTAATGATGAAAAATCTGAAAGTGAAATTAAGAAAACACTCCCATTTACCATTGCAACAAAAAAGAATAAAATATCTAGGAATAAACCTACCTAAGGGACAAAAGACCTGTATGCAGAAAATTATGAGACACTGATGAAAGAAATTAAAGATGATACAAATAGATGGAGAGATATACCATGTTCTTGGATTGGAAGAATCAACATTGTGAAAATAACTCTACTACCCAAAGCAATCTCCAGATTCAGTGTAATCCCTATGAAACTACCACTGGCATTTTTCACAGAAGTAGAACAAAAAATTTCACAATTTGTATGGAAACACAAAAGACCCTGAAGAGCCAAGGCAATCTTGAGAACAAAAAATGGAGCTGGAGGAATCAGGCTCCCTGACTTCAGACTACACTACAAAGCTACAGTAATTAAGACAGTATGGTACTGGCACAATAACAGAAAGATAGATCAATGGAACAGGACATAGAGCCCAGAGATAAACCCATGCACATATGGTCACCTTATCTTTGATAAAGGAGGCAGGAATGTACAGTGGAGAAAGGACAGGCTCTTCAATAAGTGGTGCTGGGAAAACTGGACAGGTACATTTAAATTTATGAGATTAGAACACTCCCTAACACCATACACAAAAATAGCTCAAAATGGATTAAAGACCTAAATGTAAGGCCAGAAAATATCAACTCTTAGAGGAAAACATAGGCAGAACACTGTATGACATAAATCACAGCAAGAATGTTTTTGACCCACCTCTTAGAGAAATGGAAATAAAAACAAAAATAAACAATAAACAATGAAACTTAAAAGCTTTTGCACAGCAAAGGAAACCATTAACAAGACCAAAAGACAACCCTCAGAATGGAAGAAAATACTTGCAAATGAAGCAACTGACAAAGGATTAGTCTCCAAAATTTACAAGGAGCTCATGTAGCTCAATAACAAAAAAACAAACAACCCCATCCAAAAATGGGCAGAAGACCTAAATAGACATTTCTCCAAAGAAGATATACAGAATGCCAACAAGCACATGAAAGAATGCTCAACATCATTAATCATTAGAGAAATGCAAATCAAAACTACAGTGAGATATCATCTCACACCGGTCAGAATGGCCATCATCAAAAAATCTAGAAACAATAAATGCTGGAGAGGGTGTGGAGAAAAGGGAATACTCTTGCACTGCTGGTGGGAATGTGAGTTGGTACAGCCACTATGGAGAACAGTACGGAGGTTCCCTAAAATACTACAAATAGAACTATCATATGACCCAGCAATCCCAGTACTCATCATATACCCTGAGAAAACCATAATTCAAAAAGACTCATGTACCAAAACGTTCATTGCAGCTCTATTTACAATAGCCAGGACATGGAAGCAACCTAAGTGTCCATCATTGGATGAATGGATAAAGAAGATGTGGCACATATATACAATGGAATATTACTCAGCCATAAAAAGAAACGAAATTGAGTTATTTTTAGTGAGGTGGATGGATCTAGAGTCTGTCATACAGAGTGAAGTAAGTCAGAAATAGAAAGACAAATACCATATGCTAACACATATGTATGGAACCTAAGGAAAAAAGAAAAAGAAATGTCATGAAGAACCTAGGGGTAAGATGGGAATAGAGACACAGACCTTCTAGAGAATGGACTTGAGGATATAGGGAGGGGGAAGGGTAAGCTGTGACAACATGAGAGAGTGGCATGGACACATATACACTACCAAATGTAAAATAGATATCTAGTGGGAAGCAGCTACATAGCACAGCGAGATAGCTCGTTGCTTTGTAACCACCTAGAGGGGTGGGATAGGGAGGGTGGGAGGGAGGGAGACGCAGGAGGGAAGAGATATGGGAACATATGTATATGTATAACTGATTCCCCTTGTTATAAAGCAGAAGCTAACACACCATTGTAAAGCAATTATATTCCAATAAAGATGTAAAAAAAAAAAGAATTTGTTAGATTTTGTGAGATACCCTGGAAAGGCGATTCTCTTCATAGTTAATCACAGATTGTTTACATAATGCAAACTGGTTGTCAAGCTCAAGGAACATAGTTATTTGAATAGATTATTAGGTCAATTATCTAGTAGCCAAGAATTAGGTGCATGTTCAAGTCATAATGGATGTGTTATTTTTAGTTGTTACCATTTATCTCAATATTCAGAAATATAGATTGTGCATTTTATTAATAGGAATGGAAGCTCATGCTTGAAGATTTGCATAGGGCGGATGTATGTATTTTACAAAATCAAGTTGTAAAATATGTAAAGCTACTGGTTTTTAAATAGAATATAAATGTTGACAGATAAATCTATATATTTTTAAATAGATGAATCAAACTTTTGTTAGTTGAATATAAACTACATTGTGTGCTTTATGGAATTCAGTAACTTTTAATAATAAAGCAGTTTTTCTGTAGACTTCAATGCTAAATTGGATAGATATTAAACGTTTTTGTAGTTAAAAAAATACTGCATTTTCTTGCCATTATAGTTTATAATCCTGGAGGTACTATGGACAACTTTAGGGAGGATGAAATATGGGCTTTGAGAAAGAAAATGTTATACAACTTTAAAACTATTGTTGTAGCCTGTGTTAGCAATTTCTTTTTCTTTCTTTCTTTCAATATACCAGAACGTCAAAAAATGAAACGGTCCAGGGCATTCTTACCCTCTGGCAGATGCTGGGACCATGATGAGACCGAACAACAGAAACAATATATATCAATCTTATACTCTGCTGTCAACTGTTTTCTTACTATAACACTGAAAATAAAATACACTTTTGTCTCTTTTATGCATCTTTACTTGTCAGTTCCATTTGATAAACCACACATTATCAGAAAAAGGGGAAATTAACTTCAAAGCTATACTCCATGGTGACCTCCTTCTGTACCAAATGATCATATATAGAGAAAAAAATAAAAGGCTTTCACCCAGCTACCTGATTCTCATTCTAGCATACTAACTGTCCAGATAGAGTTATAGCTGCTATGGCTGCTTTCCTGCCTGTAGCTCCTTGTGGATTAATGTCTATTTGCCTGCATTGCTATTTTTTATTCTGTAGTACAGGTTGAAATACCATCAAATCATCAATACCATGAAACCATCAAATCAGGGCCACATTTGGAAGATTTTTCCATGTACATCCTGTACCCCCTCCCAAATTTATATGGGTTTTCTCAGCCCCCTGCACAGGGATAATTATGTATTCTCCCTCATTATATGATCATTTGGAAACTGGTTTTAACGTCTTCCTGCAACTCATAACTGAAGCAAGAGATTACAGTTGTAGCTGGATACCTAAAACAGAAGCCCTCCTTGAAAACTGATATACAAACCCTATATTTTAATCATAAAGTCAAAGAAAAATATGCAGAATATTTATTTTCAAAATGTGAAAAACACTAAAATATACTTTCACTGTGTAAAACTGTCCCAAATAAAAAATAGTAATGTTTCAATTTTAGACATCAGAGGTATCAAAAGCAAGTTAAGCTTAGCTATGATTGTAATTCTGTTTCCATAAAAGCTTGAAACTAACAACAAATATTTTTGAACTCCTATTTTTCTTTTTCAGGGAACAGAGAGGATGAGGAAGATATGAGCTTCAGAAGCTGACAGACCAGTGGAAACATAATGCAAGAATATGAGCCACTAGAAGAATCCTAATCCGTGCCAGGGTAAAGTAGAATGGACAGGGAAATATGAAAAAGGAATTATAGGAGTTTGAAAAGTGGGTGGATTTCATCTAGGAAGATGGAAGACAAGAAAGTCTTCCTGGAAGGAGTATCATTTGACCTGGAACTTGAAGGATGAGTAGAATTTTAAAGTACGGAAGAGGGGAAGTTTCTTCTTTCTTTTCTTTATTATCATCAATAAGATGACATTTTACTACCCATCTTGAATGGTAACCATGACAGAGTAAAGAACTTTTTCTCTTCAATATGTTTATCTACTTAACATATATTCATTCATTAGGTGATGTTGCTGGTTAAGACCCTCTGGGTTCCAATTCTGGCTCTTTCAGTGGTTAGCTGTGTAGCCCTGGTCATGTTACTTATATGTTTTGTGTCTCAGTTCCTGAAACTGTAAAATGAGCAAGATTTCAGTTTCTACTTCACAGGGTTGTTATGAGGATTATGTGAGATAAAACATGTAAAAAGCTTAAGAAGAACCTGGAACACAGTAAGTAACTCATACATGTTAGGCGTTCTGGACTCTGGCAGAGGTAGCAGCATGAACAAAAATTACAGAAGTTGGGGGGAAAACTGGGGTTTAAATATGTGGACTAGTCTGAACATAGGGCAGGAAAGTCATAAGGGAACTACTTAGGATCATCGGCCTAGAAACATAATGTGAGCCACATTGTGAAAAACCACGCATGGCAGAACAGGAAGGTCCTTCTCAGGGACTGGAAGTGCCGAAGCAGAAATGTTGCATGGAATGAAGTGGGAAAGCCACGGGATAATTATAGGAGCAGAGTTTAAAAGTCATGATGGCCCAGTTAGAGCAAGAGAAGACCAGTCAAGCTCCAGTGGAGACGTGCATCTGTATCAACTTTGCAGCTGACTACAGATAGGGACGAAGGAGATGGAGAAATCAAAGAGGAATTAAGTCTTGTTAAGTACTGTAGCTCAGAATGAAGATACTCTAAGCGGTAACAAGAAAGCCAGAGAGGGCATAACAGAGTTGGTGAGGAAATGGGAGTGGAAGCAGAATGGGTTCCAAAATCACAATTTCCCTCCTATACTACATCTTAGGCCTATTTATTCATGCAAAATATTCAAGGAAAGCAAACTTGGTGTAACCTAATGGAGTTGTACACACACAGTGGTTGCACAGAATATTGGTAAGCCTAAAGAAAATAAAATATAAAATTAAAATGTCCTTTTTATAAACTATAATATAGGGCTTCCCTGGTGGCACAGTGCTTGGGAATCCACCTGCCAATGCAGCGGACACGGGTTCGAGCCCTGGTCTGGGAAGGTCCCACATGCCGCAGAGCAACTAAGCCTGTGTGCCACAAATACTGAGCCTGCGCTCTAGAGCCCATGACCCGTAACTACTGAGCCCGTGTGCCACAACTACTGAACCCCGTGTGCCTAGAGCCCGTGCTCTGCAACAAGAGAAGCCACCGCAATGAGAAGCCTGCACACTGCAACGAGGAGTGGACCCCACTCACCACAACCTGAGAAAGCCACGCACAGTAACAAAGACCCAACACAACCAAAAATAAATTTATTAAAAAAAAAAACTATAACATACAGTAAATGCAAGGCATGTATAATAGTTTAACTTAATTTCATTGTAGACAGCTGTGAAAATGAAATTAACCTTAACCAAGTATTATAAACATGAAATTTCATCATTATCCTTGTTCTTTGCAATGTCAGAGAATTCCAAGGGAATCAGTGTGAAGAGCATGCATATTATTTATGCATACATGGCTTTCAATCCCTCAGAGCAAAGAGTCTATAGAAACTAAATATTTTAGTTCATTTCAAATACTGTACTTGAGATTTGTTCCTCCCCTGATAGTTGGGGATATGCTACTAAAGTTTTAATTCTCACAGCTAGTGAGAGGTTCCCTCCTGTATACATTAATTTTCCTCTTTTTTCCCTTTACCCGAGACTTTTCACAATAGATCTATCAATCAAGCCACACAGACAATTCCAATTTAAGAAGCAAACATACCACGTTAAGGATAGCAGGCAAGTGACAGAACTGAATAAATAGCCAGTGAACAGGCCCAGGAAATAGGTGGGAACAAGAAGGAAGAGGTGACAAAGTAGCAGAAAACACACCCCAATTCTTTCCAAAGGAAGAGTCAGGTTAAGATCCTGCCCCTGGCATGACCACCATGGGAACTCTCCCCTCTGGTGAACTCTTCCATGGCTCTGCATCATTGCACCATGATCCTGAGTCTTTAATAAGGTCATGTGCCAAGCCACTTGAGGCTTGGCACTTGGTAGATTATTGTATGTGTGTGTATATATATATAGACATAATGTGTAACATATATAGTTGTATAATTTGGTCAACCACTCAGTCAATTCAGTCATTTCAAACAGAAAAGCTTAGCATGACATAAACAGAGAAACCCTAGTTCTAATTTTCATAATGTAGGATTAATTAAGTATGGACTAAAGTAACCAAAATAATTCTTCTGATTAAGCAAAGAAAAGTCACTGAAGTATTACTTAGCTTGAAATTAATTCTATTCTACAGTCAAGGTGGTTAATATAACTTCCCACCATTGTTGAAAAGAAAGGAATGACACTCATCCTTAGCTAGCTACAGCAGTCATGTTTTGTAAAATGGGCAGCGGCCTCAACCCATTAGGTTATAGCCTTGCAAGGACCTTGGGGGTACTAATAAGAATGGCATTCACAGAGCTATAGAAATTACATTTTCCAGTAAAAAGATATCATGGTCTGAAAAATGGGAAAACACTGGTGTAAACAAAATTAACCTGGTTTCTTTAGAGTAAAACATTATATAACCTTTAACATGTAAGTCTATATAAATTATAGACATCCTAAAATAAGATAAAATATCTTATAGCTCCCCAAATTAGCTGAGGGATCCTGACGGTCCATTGAACAAACTTTGCAAAATGTTGCTCTATACTTTGACGTTGGAAATTTGGCAAATTGCAGTTTCAGAACTCTACGCAATTAGCATGTGAACACTCATAAAATAAATTTCATATTTCAAAATGAGACATAGCAGGATTAAATGAAGATATGAAGAAGAAATGCTGCAGAACAGATATTAAAGGAGAGTCTCCATATGATCCACAAAGAAGGAGGACAGACACTTCTTTTATGAATTCCTCTAGTAAAGAGGAATCAAAAGAAAGACCAGAAATATACCATACAAAGACCCATGTATAAAGTATGGATTGACCTTAGTGTGTCTGTATGTATAAGTATTTTTTCTATTTGGTAAACAGAAAGTGGATGGTTCTATAGTATGCGTTCAGACTTTTTTTTAATTGAGTTTGACCCACTGCCTTTGACTGACTAGACCACAACTAGCTGTATCAACTAAAATTAAAATGTCCATGAAGCTCTGTGTCTGAGAGGGGACAAACCAGATAAGGGCACCAACTACAGAAGGATCTGTAGACCAATCCTCTTCTGTTTAGATAAACCACATGTTATGGATTTTTTTTTTTCATTTAAATATTACCAAGTGAGTTCTGGGTAATCATAATGAAAAAACAAAAGGCTTTGGACAAAAAGTTTCACATTATAACAATAGGGAGGATATTTTTAAAGAGAATATTATTGCTAACTGAACCAAAAAGTAGTGAAATATGAAAATGCCTTTTTCTCTGCTACTTTAATACAAAACAGAAATGTTATGATAGATATGTGTTTGAGCATATTTTGTCTTTTTTTGACAGACTATTTCCTGAAACACAGGAATATGTTGGTCTAAATTGCTGTGCAGCCCACAGGATACATTTGGATCAAGGAAGTTCAGTTAATAGGCATTTAAAGATTATAAAAATTGCTCCATCATTAAAAAGTAAAATCGCCTTATTGCATATTTATTTTCTATACAGTTCTTTGGCCATGATAAGGAAAGGAAAATCAGTACATCAATGAAGTTGGGAAAACAAATTTCAAAGAGCAGCAGTGTAAAAGGATTTGCTCAGGAAAGTTGTTTAAAATAGTATAAAGAAGTTCACCATAACAAGAATAAGTAAATGGGGAAAATACAGCATAAAAAATTCTTTTATCAATATTTATTTTAAAAGTTCAACCAATGACTGAACCCAAGGGGCTTTTATCTGTGGGAAAGCATGACTTCAAATACAGTCATTTATATAAGCAAAAAGGATGAAAGATATGAAAGGGAAATTAAATTTTCAATGAAGCAATTGCCAATCACTTTGCCATTTAAAACAGAATGAATTAGCAGATGCACAAAATATTTTTATTTCATTTTTGACCTTCAGGAGTCATACTATTTGTTGATAAGACACTACATAGGAAAGTGAACAACACTGGTAATAATTGCTGTAAATCAACTTTATGAATATACAATGTGGTCAGACCTATTGATTTTGCTGACCATATCAATAACATTTTTATTTTTTCTTTGAACAATTCACAATATACATTTTTTTAAATTAATTATTTTGGGTTGCATTGGGTCGGTTGCTGTGCGTGGGCTTTCTCTAGCTGCAGTGAGCAGGGGCTACTCTTCTTTGCGGTGCATGGGCTTTTCATTGTGGTGGCTTTTCTTGTTGCGGAGCACGGGCTCTAGGCATGCAGGCTCAGTAGTTGTGGCACACGGGCTTAGTTGCTCCGTGGCATGTGGGATCTTCCTGGACCAGGGATCGAACCCGTGTCCTCTGCATTGGGAGGCGGGTTCTTAACCACTGCGCCACCAGGGAAGCCCCACAATATACATTTTTAAAGAGATAATAAAAAGTATTGGAAATACTTGTACTAATCTGGGACATAAAATTGATATATTGAGAAGAAAATAACATTGAAGTTCTAATTTCATTATGAATGCCTTATTTTCTTGCCTCCCAGACTTAGAAACCTGAGTATTACTCCAAGTTGAAGGAAATTACCATTGTTCTTTAATAGACCATCTCTAATCATTAACTGTGTACAACACTTTTCCGGCAGAGCATTTTCTAGTTATTTAACAAATACATCTATATATCATTTTCTCTGTGCCAGTGGTTTGATATTTGCAAATCGCTTTTTTACAATAATGCAATAAAAATGATACTTTAATTATTCCTGATTTATAGATGAAGAAAATCATACACAGAGAGTTTAGATAACTTGCCCACAGTTACACAGCTAGCAGATGGCAATCCCCAAAATTGACCTAGGTAATCAAGTTCTAGGCTCTTTTTAATAAAGGCCTTTGCCTTGCAATGCTCAGAGTGAATTTGTAATTCATTCGTAATTTTAGGGTTTTGAACTAAATTTAATCTTATTTCTAATGATACCTCACTTGCACAAAATGTACCAGTTTTAAAAGAAAATGTTTTTTTTACATCTTAAAATACATTTGACAGTAAATATTATATGTCTGATCATATATGCAGTCTGAAGTATTATGATGAAATATGGTATGTGAATTGGAAATCTGAACTCACATCAAGAGATTTCTACCTTGGGGGTGAGCAGGAGACTGAACTACACAAATATTGAATAACCTTAATCAAATTGTGTGTTACCTTATGACTCATTTTCTTATCTACAAATGGGGATTTTAAAAATACAAGCTACTCAGGTAAGATTATATCAATCAGGCAATAAACATATGTTTGAATTTTTTTTTCAAATTAATCTATGGATCAGTTAACATCAATACCAGGTAGATTATTCAATTTTGGCTCATTCAAGTCAAATATGATTGATCTTATGACTATAAAAACAGGTATTTTTATTTCATCAGCTTTTATTTTCCTTTAGACAATGCTTGGCATCTGAATGGATTTCTTTGAAAAGACCATCCTTATAAGTAAAAGACCTTCCCCCTTCATCACTCCCATGATGCTCTTGCCCTAAGTTGTCCCTGGGGTTAGTGCAGAAATGCAGACTGGCCTGAGAGAGTTAGAGCTAATCCACAGAGGAGTAAGATGAAGCCAGAGATATTAGAAGAAGGACTGACTGTTCAGATCCTAACTAAGGAGGATGGAGAAGACCAGTTTTAAACCAGAAAGAAGCCAAATCAATAAGGTACAAACGTAACAGTAGAACAGTTATAAAGCAAGAAAACATTTTGTAGAAATGGGAAGTACGTGAGGATTAGGGTAAATCTAAGAATTTATTTTCATAGGGTTCCCTTTGAATATGTTTGCTGAATTCACAGAGGCATAATAAAAGATTTCCTGACAAATCCACATTGGATCCTCCCACCATCCAAGGTAGGACTAGAGTTCCTTTAGGTTTTCCCTGAGTGAATTTGCCTTTCTCTACAGAAGAGCAGGGTAGTACATAATGGGCGTGTGTGTTCCCAGGCTCTGTGGCTCTTATCTTCAGATATTGTAAACTGCTTTAACTGGATTAGTGGTTTGGCAAATCAGAATGGACTTGAACACATGACTTGGTTCTTCTTCCCCAGTAGTCCAAAGAGATTATAGGTTGTAGGCACAGATTAAAGTCCTGCCAGTTATATTCAGAATAGACCAGTAAAAACCATGGTGAATGTACATGGGTTTAAGGGAAAGTGAAAAAGAGGCAGAGAGGGACTAGGGAGAAAGCATAGTACTGTATAATAAGCTGTAATACTTATATGGAAATCCATAAACCAGAAGATGTAAGCATTTTAGTAGAGGTAACAGAAAACATAAAATTTATATTTTGTGGCAGAATATTATGAATTGCCCAATCAGCTATCTGAAATGTAAGATTCATATCTTAAAAATTATCTCAGGAAGCGCTGTATCTATAACAATAAGAATTAGTTTTTATTCACTTGAAACCTGCTGCTCTAAGTCTCCTGCTGTCTGGCCATCTGGCTTTACTACCTTAAGACGTGCTTGAGTCAAAGTTTTCTTCACTGTAACTCTCACTATTATAGTTAGCCATGTTATTGTCCAAGCTGGACACCCATCCAAATCTCTAGTCTAAATTTCTTCATTTTATTCATTGCTTTACTTAAAAATTTTTTTTATTAAGCACTGACTTTGATGGATACTATGATTGGCACTGGAGATTTATCTTCTCTCCACCCATATTTCCACTGCTTTAATTCATTACCTCATAATTTTTCAACTAAATCTTACAGGAGCAGCTGTGCTCTGCCTGATTCTGATTATACCCTTTTCAATCTTGTCTCTTTATTATTCCTAGAATGATCTTTATAATACACAAACCTGATTATGTCGAGTGCCTGATATAATTCAAACTCTTTAGCATAACACAGAAAACCCATTATGATATGTTGTCTGCTTACCTTTGCAGTCTCATCTCTCACTACTCCTCAATTAAAACCAGTCTTCATTTCCTGAACTAATTGCATTCCAAGAACATGAATTTTTCCTTCTCAACACCGAACTTCAGCTTACTGTGCCTTCTCTCTTTCCTATATACCTGTCCACCACTCTTTGATTTTTAGGAATTATTTTAGGTGACACCTCCTCTAAGAAGCCTTCTCTAACTAATCACTCCAGGAAGGCTGGTTTTTAAAGTCCTTCAATAGGTTTTCATAAACACCTGTGCACATCTTTATCCTCAAGTATGTCAGACCGTATAGTCACTACCTGTTTATTTTCTGTATCACACATTAAGGAGGAAACTTTTTGTGGCAGGGAATGTATCTTATTTGTGCTTCTCATATATAAATCTTTCAAAAATTTTGATGAAAGAAAATGTGGAAGAATATCTCATTTGGATAAATATCAAACATCTGAAAAAAGTTGACAGGATGAAAATTGTATCTGACAGAAAATAGAGAAAATAACAAAGAAGATCTTAAATGTTCTCATCACAAAATGACATGATAATTATGTAACATGATAGAGGTGTTAGATAACACCATACTGGTAATCATACTGAAATATATAGATGTATGAAATCAACACTTTGTATACCTTAAGCTTACACAATGCTATATGCCAGTTATCTCTCAATTAAAAAAATATTTTAAAAAGCTGCTTCTCTGGGTATAATATGAATGTAAATCAAGTTCCAGTTGGGGAAGAAATAATAAGGCAAATTGAGAAAGAGACAACTTGTTTTCTTATAGTAAATGACAGCAAAATGGCTAGTGAAGGCAAAGTCAGCATTTAGACGTGGAAGAAGAAACAGTTAGGAAAGTCTCCCAAACAAGGTCCTTACTGAGAATCATGAGTAACTGCACTTAATAAAACAAGAGAAATGTGTCTAAAGAAATAGATGAGGCTGCACAGTAAGCTCTATGGAAAACTCATATGTAAAAGAGACAAGTTCAAAAGATAAGAGAAACAGAGTATTATGATACCTATAATTCATTTAAAACTCTTCAGCATGGACAATGGACATGAGAGAGAGAGGGAGTGAGTGTGTGTGTATGTGTGTCTGTCTGGAAGCTCTTTCAGTTGGCTCCTGCATTTCTTTGACATACCCCCATTTCTGAGCCTCAATCCATATCCACTGGCCAGTTAGTAAACAATTAGAAATGCATACTCCAAAAAGGAAACCCTTTTGCACTGTTGGTGGGAATGTAAATTGATACAGCTACTATGGAGAACAGTATGGAGGTTCCTCAAAAATCTAAAAATAGAACTACCATATGACCCAGCAATCCCACTACTGGGCATATACCAAGAGAAAACCATAATTCAAAGAGTCATGTACCACAATGTTCATTGCAGCTCTATTTACAGTAGCCAGGACATAGAAGCAATCTAAGTGTCCATCATCGGATGAATGGATAAAGAAGATGTGGCACATATATACAATGGAATATTACTCAGCCATAAAAAGAAACGAAATTGAGTTATTTGTAGTGAGGTGGATGGACCTAGAGTCTGTCACACAGAGTGAACTAAGTCAGAAAGAGAAAAACAAATACCGTATGCTAACACATATATATGGAATCTAAAAAAAAAAAAAAAAGGTTCTGAAGAACCTAGGGGCAAGACAAGAATAAAGACACAGACGTAGCGAATGGATTTGAGGACATAGGGAGGGGGAAGGGTAAACTGGGACAAAGTGAGAGAGTGGCATGGACATATATACACTACCAAATGTAAAATAGATAGCTAGTGGGAAGCAGCCACATAGCACAGGGAGATCAGCTCAGTGATTTGTGACCACCTAGAGGGGTGGGATAGGGAGGGTGGGAAGGAGACGCAAGAGGGAGGAGATATGGAGATATATGTATAGGTATAGCTGATTCACTTTGTTATAAAGCAGAAACTAACACACCATGGTAAAGCAAGTATACTCCAATAAAGATGTTAAAAAAAAGAAAAAATATGGAAAAGCAGTGCCTTCAGAAGGGAAAGATGAGCTCTAATATTTCGACTTTTTAAATTTCAGGAAACAAAACAAAACTTGGGTCTATAAGAAGAAGTTACATTTGAGATGAAGAAATTTTGGTTTAAAATGAAAAGGATAAAGGAAGAATCATTTTAAAATCCAAATAAAAAGAAATGTATACTCCAAAGGTTTAACAAGTGCTTTGACTAACCTTTTTTAAATTAATAAGCATGACAATTTTATTAATTAATTAATTAATTTTATTAATTATAATAATGAGGTTTTATTGGTAAAATTCACTTTTTAAGATTTGTTGATTGACTAGAAGAAAGAACGGTTAGGACTTTCCTGTCTTTGAATAGATAATGTATTTAAAAATCTGGTAAGCATATATACATACATAATTATATTGACATTAAAAAATTCAACATATAGATGTAGATATATATATAAATAGACACACATACTTGCTTCAGATTTCATTAGTTTTTGCCTAACGGCATTTTTCTGTTCCAGGGTCCTATCCAAGGTACCATGGTACATTCACTTATCATGTCTCCTTAAGCGCATCTGTGCTATGACAGTTTCTCAGTTTTTTAAAATTTGTTTTTGATGACTTTGACAGCTCTGAGGACTACTAGCCAAGTATTTTGTAGATGTCCTTCAACTGTGTTTTGCCTGGAGTTTTTCTCATGGTTAGACTGAGGTTATGGGTTTTAGGGTGGAAGACCACAGAGATAAACTACCATTCTCCACGCATCATATCAAAGACATATGCTATCAACAGAATTTATCACTAATGACGTTAACTTTGATCACCTGGCGAAAGTATTTCCTAGATTTCTCCACTATACAGTTACTTTCCCCTTTTCATAGTGTACACTTTGGAAGCAAGTCACTAAGTGTACCCACACTTAAGGAGGTTAGGGTTATGCTCCACCATCTCTGGAAGGGGAGTAAATTCCAAATAAATGACTTGGAATTATTCTGTATGGGAAATTTGTCTCTTCTCTCTCATTTATGTATCTTATACAATTAGTTATTTATGTCACTATGGACTCATGAATATTTACTATATGATTCTGAGTTATAATCCAGTACTACCTTACTTATTTTGTTGCTCCAATGGTCAAAGTTGGAACAATTTGAAGTTCTTTCATTTGGCTCCTGCATCTCTGTAACATGTCCCACTGTTTTGTCTTGGGGTATTTTCTAGCTCTAAAAGATGCTCCAGGCTCATTTTGTCTATCTCCTGCTCCAGTCCTAGAACTAGTCATTTCTCTAAGGAGCACTGGTTCCTTTTATTAGAAAATGTCACCAGAAACTAAGACACAATCACTGAGTGTGCTCATTGCTACTGGAGTGTCATTGCTTCGAGGGCCCCCTGAGCAGACAGGGCTAGGAAATATACGTGTATATACCAACCTGTGTAAATAGACATGTCTAGAATTATTTATATATCTATATACCATTATGAAGTTAAAGATTAGCTCATATTGATGTCTTCAGTCCTAATCCAGTACCACATGGGTCATTCTACCCTTTTGCCTTGCTTACTTAAACCTCCCACTCCAACTCTGGTAAACATAGTTCCCACCATCCATTTACTTCATCCTTGAATTTTAATTGTTATCTGTACCTTTATATTGATTCAGAGGAGTGTTTGCTATCTGAGTCTGTACAGCTAAATCCTGCCACTAAAACAATGTTACTTTTATCTTAGGTCTATAAGCCAGATGTTACTTGAGCACTAAAATAGAGCATAAGAAGCCATCCAGCTCACAAAGGTCATATCATTGTTTGTGTCTACTTCCCAATGAAGAGCAAAATGTGTGTCAGAATTTCATCTGGGCTGTAGGGATTACAACAATAGCCTCTTTCACCTCTAATTATTAGAATTTAGATATATTTTCCCAAAAGAGAATTTGATAGTTATGCATGCTCAAACCATCTTCATCAGTTTTCAATAAAATGCATAATCAAGAAAAGATTTTAAAGTTGGCCTAGGTTTTTAAGTATATCACGAGTATCAAGGATGGTTTCTAAGGACAACATAAAGAGAAATTTTAGTTTAACAAGGCACCAGAGAAGAGTAACACAGACCTACTACTTCCTGAGAATGATGCTGCCTGCCACATTGGGCTTGTTCATGTACTCCTTCCTCCCAGAGCATAACCCATCAGTACAGTAGTAATAGATGACACTGAAATCTCCCTTATCTACTTCTATTTTATTTCTATCTTCTCAGTCAAAGAGAATCATCTTTAGACATGAAGAACATGGCAAACCTAGACAAGAGCCAACTGAAGACCAAGATGGTCAAGAGAACATAAAGAGTAAACCTAAGCTTTACCAATGAGCTCAAGCTTCTTGGTCTAAATTAATTATATTCTAGAGCACTGAGCCCAACTTCAGAGGAGATCCCTGAGCTACGAACAGCAATCCTGGTGCAACAGTAAAGATATGTCCAAATGTTCAATAAAGACTAAACATGTCGTGTTTTTTTGTGTATACAAAACAAAAGGTAGGTACATGTGGAAGTTATAACATGAAATATTTTATATCAACATAAAGGAAAACTCTCTAATAATACTGGATGCCCCAAACTGTAAGGAGATACTTGAGGAAGTAGTAGTAGTAAAGTACTTATTTCAGAAATGTTATGAGAGATTATTGTGAAGAGAGTGGCCATCAGATTGGGATTAGATGGTCTCTAAACAGACTTCCGACCTGAATATACTGCAGTCCTTCTGTATCCAGTCTCATGACGTGGATATTATAGAACTATGTTTAATTCTAGTGCTGACTATGGTCTCTTTTGTGATTTTCATTTTAACTCTTCTGACTATAACACTGTTAACTAATGAATTTGAAAAATCTTTTATGTATAGTTAGAAAATAAAAATGGGCTCAGAATAGGTGTTAATTCATATTCTTTGAGGTTAAAAAGCTTTTCAAAAATTTTTTTCTTGGGATTTTTAAATTTAGAGCTCAAGGTGTATGTCAGTGTTGGTAAATTTTAATAAATAAAGTTATGATAAAACAAATATATGCAAAATTGGGAACATGACTATCTTTATTTGACTAAAGTACCACTAACTTTAATTATTAAAATTAAATATAAATACTTTAACTCAAGGAAAATTATAAGTAGACAATCGGAATAAATTTTGTATGACTGATATTAGCCCGATATTCAGAAAATGAAAAATTGAATTGAAAGAAGTGTACAATTTCTAATTTAAGCTTTTTAAGAGAGAGAATACCTAAATACATCTATAAATTAGGAATGAATTGTTAGGGCCCTGTAAGGGACTTCAATTTAAATAAAACTTATGCACTGAAACTTTAAGATACAGTTTTGTTTTGTTTTTCCCCTGAAATGAGAGTCACCTCATAAGTTCAAACACTTGGGCTCATAATTACTTTCCCAATATGGTAGGGAGTTAGAATTTCATTGCACTCATTCATTCAGAAAATATTTATCAAATGCCTATTATGTATAAGATGCTGCCACCATATTAGGTGCGGGGAATTGAGAGAGGAAACAAGACAGAGTCTCTGCCCTTTTAGAACTTACAGCCTAGCAGAGAAAATAGATATTAAACAATGGATTATTTAACTATTCACGTTTCATAGTTGAAAGGAATGTATCCAGGATAATACCGAGATTGTGTAGAGGGAAACGTCTTTAGACTAAGGAGAGGATAGGGTGGAAGACGGCAGGAATAGTTCCTTGTGGAAATGCTGACGGAGTCAAGTTCTAAAGCATAAGAAGGAATTGGTAGGGCAAACTGAATAGAAGATGATTACCCAAGAAGAAGGCAAAGCATGGGGAAAGGCTCTCAAGTAGGAAGGACCATATGTATTGAAGAGACATGAAATGGTTCCTGCCTCTGGGCTGCACAAATAGCAGGGCAGCTGGAGAGGCCAGTGTAATGGCCCTGGGAAGAGGCAGGGACCACAGCACCCAGACCTGTGTTGACAACTCCTTCCATCCCAAGTTCATCCAATACAGTTGCTCTTCCAAAACTACTGGTATGTTACATTTGGGTAAAATAGATACAGTTGTGATTTCTTTATTCCTCTTTTATTTGTCTGCCATGCTTATTATCCATCTACATTACTCATGGTGTGTCTTGTTAAATCTTACTTAAAAAGTTTGAATTACTTTGAAAGTAAGATACATTAAATCTGAATATAGTAAATAAATGTAAATAAACCTTTCTGCTATATTCTTATCTTTTCCCACTACAATAAGTGATTTGCAAATAAATGCAAAACAATCTACTCTTCTCCTAAAACAATGTTAAAAGGTTAAAAATAAAAACTAGCACATACCACCAAATGTAGTTTGAATGAATACCCTTCAAATGTCAAGCATGTGATCTAATTTGGAAAAGGGAGAAAATGCAATGCATAGCATGGAGACAAAATAAATATTCTTCTGTGTGATTTCTCTCTGTGACTATTTTTACAAAATCTTAGAGATGATCTTCTGACTACAAAAAATCATCTTCCTTTAAAATAGGTATCATACATGAATTTTACATTGTTTATTTTAGAAAGAAATCACCAGCTGAGGCCAGAAACAGAACAATTGCCTTATAATAAAATCATATTTTCCAATTTAATAATTACTCATTTTCATACTTCTCTGTTCCCCCTGCTATTCACGCATTGGGAATTAAATTGTTTATTTATGCCACTATACAAGAGTAAGCAGGGAAAATAAAACATACACCTAAAACTAAATGCCATTTTTTTGTTTCCAATTTCAAAGAAAGTATTGGTTGAAGAGACTTGGAAATGAATAATAATAAAGCAACTAATTTCCACTTGGAAGAATCCAGAGGTCATCCAATATAAATTTCTTCCTCTGATAAATAAGAAACTAAAACCCAGAGAGATTAAATGGTTTACCCAAGTTTCACTAACTAGTAAGACTGATTTCTGGTTTCCGGGTTTCCAGCTCTTCCCAATACACACTGCCCATAATTTTACTTTGCCATGCTTTTGTTTTTCTATGTAACAAAGAAGTGGCCACATATTGCTATTCAAACTGCAATAATGTTAAAAATAAAATTCATCCAAGACCCTTGTTTATAAAGCATCAACTTCAAAAGAATCAATTAATGTTGCAAAGTAATGAGATTGCCTCAAAAAAAAAAAAAAAAAAAAGCCAGCAGAGCAATAGACCAAGATGCAGAAGAAAAGGGCCTTATGCCTGTTGTCATTTAATCTTTATGTACCCCTTCAAATGGATAACCTTGGTGTTAAAAGTAAAGGAATCAATTTTGTTACATTTTATACCCAACAGTGACAGTAAATTTGTGAAGTACTTACCAGAAAGAGAGAGGTTTGCAGGTTGTGTAGCAACAAAGTAAATAAACATGTTGGTATAAACTAACTGTTCTTTAGAGGGAACTACTTTCATTATTCACTTATTAAATCTCTCTCTTAATAAAAAGAAAAAAAATACAAGACTTGAAGTGGGAAGGGGTGGTAACAGGAAAAGTGAGTGCCAGAAATTTTAAAATTATTGGCTTTTAGTAATTTGTGAGGATGGACTCATTTTTTTTTTCCCATAAGCCAAGCAGACCTATGATGAAATGAAGGAAAAAGTACTCCAGAATCACTGATTTATAAAACTGTCTGCATTAGCATTGAGTACCTAACTCCTCTTACTTCAACTAGAAACGTTTGCCAAAATAAAGGAGACTTGGCTTTGGCTAGTTGGATAAAATTCATTAATGACATCTATCAAAATCATTAATATTACAGAGGCCATTTTCAAAAAAAGCTTTGGTTTAGCTATACACCAAAAATGAGTTGTGGAAGAAAAAAGAAAAGATGTTTTTCTTGTCAAGTATGTCTACTGTTATTGCCAGGCACATATCCCACCATAAACTATCTCTCATTATTATTACTATTGTTATTTTAATCTCTGATCCTGGACAAGAGTCTTTGGCTCTTGTTCCTATAATAACCAATTAAGCTTCTGTCTCACCCTTTCTGTCACCCAGGAGCAGCTTCGACTCTTAACTTCTTGCCTGGCTTTTGAATTGATGGCATGGCAACTGACTTCTATATGCTTGTTGGTTCCTGACTACTACAACTTGCTTGGGAGTGATCTCTGATATCTATGTACTTCTTGATTTGCAGTTTGCTTACCTGATTCCTGTCCAGTATTTTAGTTTGCTTCATCTACCCTGGTTTTGTATTCTGCTTCTACCCCTAAGACCTATTTCTACTCACAGCCCCTGTGTGTGTAAAGTTCTACTGACACTTTCTATTCTGGAATTTAACATAGTAATTAGACAAAATTTCAACATTTGCTCACATTTCTTTTTAGATAAAATACTCAAATTTGATAATGTTTCCAAGCAGTGTTTTCAAGATCTCTTGGGCTGCTACTTTAAACGTAATAAATTCGTCACGAGTCAACTCATTCTAAATAAAATTTTATATGAACAGTTTGAAAAATTTAGAAGCAAGCAAAACACATTCTAAATTCCATTGGTTTTAGAGACCATACTATACTTAAATATTGCAACTGTAGTGTTAAGAAGGAATGACAACAATAATAAAATGATGATGGTGATGGTGGTAGTGAAGATGACTGGCATAATCTTTTGAGTACTACATGAATCTACTATGGTACCTGAATTTTCACTGGAACTTAAAAAACATTATTCAATGAATATGTTCTACAACAGCGGTCCCCAATCCCCGGGGTCACGGACCTATACTAGTATCGGTCCGTGACCTGTTAGGGAACCATGCCACACAGCAGGAGTTGAGTGGCAGGCTAGCGAGTGAAGCTTCATCTGTATTTACAGCGACTCCCCATCACTTGCATTACCGTCTGAGCTCCAGCTCCTGTCAACATTACAGTGAGTTGTATAATTATTTCATTATGTATTACAATGTAATAATAATAGAAATAAAGTGCACAATAAGTGTAATGCACTTGAATCATCCCCAAACCATCCCCAACCCCCTGGTTCATGGAAAAATTGTCTTCCAAGAAACCGGTCCCTGGTGCCAAAAAGGCTGGGGACCGCTGTTCTAGAGTATTCGCTAACTGCTTTACAGATGTGAAAACAAACACATAATTCAAGTATGTTGCTCAAGGTCACATACAAAATAGGCAAAAGAGCTCAAATCAGAAATTGGGTCTTGTATAACTTCAAAGATGAGGCTTTTAGTCGTTTTTCTAAGTTTCTCCTAAGAAGCCCAACCTTAACTCCCCTGAAATTCTATTAAAAAGAAGACAAATTGAATGGGTGACTCCAACTAAAAGCTTTAAAGAAATTATCTTTTATACCTTTAAAGTAGTACCCTCAAAGGGAAGAAAAAGCAGTTATTCTCCTACACAAATGGTGTGGGTATAAAGTGGTACAAACACTGGGAAACTATTTGGCAGTTCTTACTAAAGCTACACTTAGATGTACCCGGTCACCAGTAATTCTACTGCTGGGTACAGGTATGTACTCAAAAGAAATAAGTGCAAATGTCTACTAAAAGCCATGCATATGAATGTTCATGTCAGAGTTATAAATAATAGCCTAAAACTCAAAGCAACCTAAAAGTCTATAGAGAATTAAATGAATAATATAGATTGTAGTATAGTCATACAGTGGAATAGCAATGGAAAAAGGACAACTATGTATCTCATAGACATAAAACTGAGCTACAGAACCCTGACACAAATAGTAGATCGCTTGGTTCCATAACGTTCTAAAACACGGAAAACTGAACTCTGGTGACTGGTGAGAAAAGTATTAGTTTCCTTTGAGCGGGCAGTATTGCCTGGAGGAAGCAAGGAGTTCTTCTAGAGTGCTGGGAATACTCTCTACATTGATTTGAGTGCTGGGTGACTCTCATATTCATAAACCTTCACTGTACAATTAAGATGTGTCCATGTGTAACTTATGCTTCCATGTAAAAAAAGAAATGTTCCAAGATGAGATAAAAATAAATTATTATTTGTTAAAAGCTTATAACAATCCTAAAAAAAAATACGTAATTTGAAACACTGAGTTTGAGTCTAACTTTCCTATAAGCCATATTTATAACTCTCAGTTTCTCCAAAAATATAGGGTTCAAAGGAAGAATTAGTCAATAATTAATGCTGAGAAATGGTATCACCTTTTGGAGAAAAACAATGTCATACTAGATCATTTTCTCACAGTGTATTAGAAGATAAATTCAATATGGAATTAGAAGTTAAATATAGCAAAGATACCCAAAAAGATTATTTTGCTATTACTCAGTTGCATAAGTCTATGTGTGAAACTCTATTTAAAACCATGAAGGAAAATATCGAAGTATTTTCTTTCATGCTTTAAAATTTCTTGTCATCAAAAGCTCAAAAGCAGATTTTGAAAAGCAAACGGTGAGATAGGAAATATATTTTCACAGTCTCTGACGGGAAATGGTGACGTTATCTGTAGCACATAAAGAATGCTCACAAGCTATTTATGTATTATTTCTAGAGAGGATATAGACAATGTAAAAAATAAGTAAAATATATAGTCTAGCCATATGAAAACTGTTCAACTTCATAAGTCAAATGGATACAACTAAAACTACAAATAAAAAATACATTTTTCTAGCAAATTGATAAAAAGTAAAAATGTAATACGTAGAGGAGTAAGTAGTACAATAAAATATACACTATTATGCATGCTTATTACATGTAAATTGGCTCAAACTTTGAGTCATATCGAGCAACAGAACATTTAAATGCCTGTGATTTCTGACTCAGTAATTCCAAGTATTAGAATTCATAAAAAAAAAAAACAGTATCAGAAAGGTACAGTAGTAGTTGTGTACAAGAAATAAATATCATTCACTTCTGGAGAAACTCAGCAAATACTTATTGAGAACCTACCACATTCTTGGCAATGTAATACTAAAGGTACTGCAATGAACAAGATATGAAGTCTGTGTAATAATGGTCAATATAAACTTTATACAAATAATTATTAGTACAATTGTTACTCTAAACAGGGAAGATTAGTGTGCTGTGAAAGTATGTAAGAGATGTGAGCTATCTGGGAGATTACAAAAACCTCTGAGAAAATGTTGTTTAAAATGAAACATGATGATTGATAAATAGCACTACCCTTGGACTCAGGCATGAAGGGTCCCTGTCTGGGCTTTGTTATTAGATGACTCTACATATATTCTGTCAAGAACACATGGCCTCCTCTGTCACTCAGAGTCTGGCACAGAGAAATCTGCAACCTTAAACATACACTTTCATGACCAATATCATTCAAGTCCCAGGGACATATTTACTGTTCTATTTCTTTGAAGCGAACATCTGCCTCCAAATGCTTCCAATGTTTGTGGATTACACCCTTGTCAATATCAGAAATGAGCACTTTCATAGTGTGAGGAGGAACTGATTGACAGAAGTGCTTGAATATGAGAAAAGACAAATTAAATTACTTTAAAATTCCCTTAGTTGAAATTCCCTATCAGGTTACTTGAATGTAATCAAATCACTCATAACGAAGTAGCTTTAACTACTCTTGCCAAGCATCTGTTTTTATTCTTCTTTTGAGGTTCTAATTCATGGTCCTGGGGTACTCAGAAAAAAAGTACACTATTTGAAAGATTTGCACTTGGCAACTAAGAAATATTTTGAAATAAAACCATGCATAAAAAAAGGCAAAAAACAAACCATTCATATTACTCTTAAGTTTGTATATATGTAGTCCTGTATTTCATATGCATGAAACATAATACCAATGCATTATATTGACTAGATGCAAATGGAAAGCCAGAATTGTAAAATAGTTTTACTCTATTAAAAAATTTTAATAAGATTCTATTAAATGCTCAAAAATTAGATACAAAGTTATTCATATTTTTAAAATAACTTTATTTGTTCATATATTATTTTCATATGAATCAATTTGTATATGAATTAAATATTAATATATTATTAATTCATATATTAATTTAAATTTTATCTTACCATTAAATTTTAGTAGGTAGTTTAGAATATTTTATGGGAAAAATAATTTTTTCAAAACATGTAAAATAACTGTATTCATGGTTTAGATTTACATTAATTTGTTTGTGAAAATATATTTAAACTTATATACTTTAAATATAATTATTTTACTTTTTAATCTTTTTTAAAATTGAGTAAGAGTACAGATCAAAGTAGAAATAAATAATAAGAAAGGGGAGCTCACAGAAAAGGAAAATAGAAAGCTATAAAGAAAAAAGTTTTTTTTTAATTCCATAGAGAAAATCCACTTAAATTTTTAAATGTGTAAACAAGTGAGCAGTACTCTATCAAGCAATACCTACACAAAATTAACAGAATACCATGATTCTGCAACTTGAGATCATATGATATCCCTGCAACTTCATATTATATACTACATAAAGATCTAAGATCTATCCACTTCAAAAAATAAAAAGTTTACACCCAAAAAGCACACGTGTTTCCTAAAATTGATAAAAGAGGGTAATAGAAACCTAATCAAGAATTTTCAACAAAAGTAATCACTGATATTAAATAAATGTAATATACTTAATGAGTTATCATTGTGTTCCAACATTTAGATAAGCATATATTTTATGTGACACCACATGCATATTTCAGAAGAGAATGAAATTTTCTAGATTTAGAAGAAATGACTGTGAAATCTGATGGTAGAGTGACTGAATATGGAAATAACTTTTTAAAATAACGAAATGAAAACTAAGATGGTAACATCAAAATGAGATTACTAGTAGAATTAAAAAAAGAATGAGAGAAAAGAAAACATCCACAGTGTTTAAGAAAAAAAATTAATAAAAATGTCATGCTGAATGACTAATATTTATTAGTAGAATTGTTGGAATATTAAGGGGGAAAACACAAAACTGAAAATTTTATCAGTTTTAGACATTTTATAAAATATAACGTTTTGATTTAAGTGAAAAACTAACAAGCAATTGATCTTTCAATTGTAGACCCTGACTGAAAATAATGAGCACAAGCAGAGGAGATCAAGATGGTGGAATAGGAGGACATGGAACTCATCCCCACCCCTAACACATCAAAAATACATCTACATGTGGAATAATTCTCACTGAAAACTAAATAGAGACTAGCAGAAGGCCAAGGGGAGGATATGGTTGTAAGGGACAAAGGTGGCTAAGACCCAGAGCAGTATCTGAGCAGGGCAGGGACAGCCATTACATTTTCTTAAGGAGGCAATGTATCAAAAGCAGTCCAAGTCTCTGAATGCAGCCAGACCACTACGGCCTGTGACCCAAACCATGCTGAATGTCCACACCAGCCCCGCCTGCTCTGCATTGCAGCTCCACACTAGGGTGAGGGCTACAGCAGCTGAGGGGAGAGCTCAGCTCTGAGAAACAAAGGTGGGTCAGACCCAGAGCAGCATCTCAGCAGGGTGAGGGCAGCCATTACTAGCACTTACACAGGCAGCATATTAGAAGTGGTCTGGGTTGTTGACTGTGGCTGAAACTGCCACAGCCCGCTCCCAGACCCATGCCTAGGATCCATAGTAGCCCCTCTTGCTCCAGTACTTGCTCTCCTCAGAGAGCAAGTGTGCTGGTGCTGGGAAAGTGGAGAGCACACACTTAAAGGGAAAAAACCACTTGGACCCAACCCTCAGGGCTCCTGCTCCAGCAACCTGGGACCTGCCCCACCCCTGATAGTGCAGGAATGGCCACTGAATAGAGGAGAAGCCCTGGCTCACACTTAAGTCTGGTCTAAGACCCTCCATCTGCAGCCCCACCTCCTACCAAGGTGCACACTGGGGAAAGACTTGACTTGTGTTCACCTCAGACCCAGCTCTCCCACCAAAGGCACTGGGTGCATGCAGTCTGTATTATAGGGATGCTCCCACACAACACCACCTCTTCAAGACCAGAATAGGTAACTGTTTCACCTCACTTCATAGAGACAGAGAAAGTTAAGCAAAATAAGAAGACAGAGGAATTTGTTTCAATTGAAAGAGCAAGAGAAAACCTCTGAAAAAACAACTAATGAAACAGAAATAATGTACCAGATAAAGAGTTCAAAGCATTCATAGTAAGAATGTTACTGAATTAGGGAAAAGAATAAATGAATACACTGAGAATTTTAACAAGGAACTAGAAAATATGAAAAAGAACCAGTCAGAACTGAAGAATAAAGTAACTGAAATGAAAAATACACTAGAAGTAATTAACAGCAGACTAGGTGATACAGAATATGTACATGATCTGGAAGGTAGAGTAGTGGAAATCACCCAATTGGAACAGCAAAAAGAAAAACATATTTAAAAGAATGAAAACAGTTTAAAGGACCTCTGAGACCCAACATTTCCATGATAGGGGTCCCAGAAAGAAAAAAGGGTCAAAAATGTAACTGATAAAATGATGGCTGAAAAATTCCAAAACCTGAAGGAAGAAACAGGTATCCAGGTACAGGAAGCAGAGAGGGTCCCAAACAAGATGAATTCACACAGACCCACACCAACACATACCATAATTGAAATGGCAAAAGTTAAAGGTAAAGAGAGAATTCTAAAGGCAGCAAGAGAAAAATGAAGAGTCATGTACAAGGGAATCCCTATAAGGCTAACAGCTGATTTCTCTGAAGAAACTTTGCAGACCAGAAGGCGATGTCATGATATATTCAAAGTGCTGATAGGGAAAACCCTGCAACCTAAGACACTCTCACAGCAAGATTACCATTTAGAATTGAAGGAGAGTGAAATAACTTCTCAGACAAGCAAAAATGAAAAGAGTTCATCAAAACTAAACCTACCCTAAAATAAATGTTAGACACTCTTCTCTAAGTGGAAAAGAAAAGGCTGTAACAAGAAGTAAGTATCTATAGGAAAGGAAAAATTCTACTGGTAAAGGCAAATGTACAGTAAAGACTGAGGATCAACTACTTAAATAAGTTAATACAAAGATTAAAAGATAAAATAAATTTTAAATTAACTATAACTACAATAATCAGTAGAGGGATAACCATGAAGGTATAAAATATGACATCAAAAACACAAAATGTAGGGGAGGGGACTAAAAAAGTTAGCTATTTTAGAATGTATTTGAACTTAAATGACCACCTGTTTAAAAAAAGTATATATCATTATAGGTCAACATATATGAATCCCATGGTAACCACACATCAAAAACCGATAATAGATACACAAAAACTAGAGAGAAAGGAACACAAACATACCACTAGAGAAAATCAGCAAACCACAGGGAAGAAACTAAAAGGAGAAGAACTACAAAAACAACCAGAAAATAAGTAACAAAATGGTAATAAGTACATATCTATCAATAATGACTTTAAATGTCAATGGACTAAATGCTCCAATCAAAAGACATAGGGTGGCTGATTGGATAAGAAAACAAGACCCATCCACATGCTGCTTACAAGAGGCTCACTTCAGAATGAAAGACACACAGACTGAAAGTGAGGGGCTGGAAAAAGATATTTCATGCAAATGGAAACAAGAAAGCAGAGGTAGTAACACTCAGACAGAATAGACTTTAAAAAAAAGTCTATAACAAAAAAGAAGGGCATTATATAATGATAAAGGATCAATATAAAAAGAGGATATAAACCTCATTAACATATATACAAATATAGGTGCAACTAAATATATAAAGCAAATATTAACAGACATAAATGGAGAAATTGACAATAATGCAACAATAGTACAGGACTTTAATAGTACAGGACCCCACTTACTTCAATGGACTGATCATCCAGAAAGAAAGTCTATAAGTAAACTGTGGTTTTCAATGACATATTAGATCAGTTGTACTTAGTAGATATCTACAGGACATTACAATCAGAAACAGCAGAATAAACATTCTTTTCAAGTGCACATGGAACATTCTCCAGGGTAGATCATATGCCAGGCTCAACAAATTTAAGTAGATAGAAGTTGTATCAAGCATTTTTTCTGACCACAATTGTATGAAACTAGAAATCAATTACAGGAAGAAAAATGGGAAAAGGAAAACACTTGGAGACTAAACAGCATGGGTCAATGAAGAAATAAGAAAGAAAATCAGAAAATATCTCAAGACAAATGAAACTGAAAATTCAGCCTTCCAAAATCTATGAGATGCAGCAAAAGCAGTTCTAAGAAGAAAGGTTATAGTAATACAGGCCTACCTTAAGAAACAAGAAAAATCTCAAATAAACAATCTAAATTAACATCTAAGGAATTAGAGAATGAATAACAAACAAAGCCAAAAGTCAGCAGAAGGAAAGAAATAATAAAGATCAAAGAGGAAATAAATGAAATATAGCCCCCAAGACAACAGAAAAGATCAATTAAACTGAGAGGTTTTTTTTAAAGATAAAGAAAATCAATAAACCTTTATCCAGCCTCATCATGAAAAAAAGAGAGAACCCATATTAAAAAAGTAAGAAATGAAAGAGGAGAAATAACAACTGATATCACAGAGATACAAAAAATCATAAGAGAATACTGCAAACAGTTATATTCTAGGACAACCTAGAAGAAATGGACAAATTTCTAGAAACATATAACCTGCCAAGACTAAAAGAGACAATCTGAACTACCAACTACTAGTAGTGAAATTTATTGTGTAATAGAAAAGAACTGGCAGCAAATAAAAGTCCAGGACTGAACAGTTCCCCAGGGAATTCTACCAAACATACAAAGAAGAGCTAATACCTAAGGACATAACACTCCCAAATGCATTCTACAAGGCCACATTTACCCTGATACCAAAACCCGGCAAAGACACTACAAAACTAACTAACTAACTAACTAAATAAATAAATAAATTTACATGCCAATTATCACTAATGAACATAGGTGCAAAAATCCTCAACAAAATATTAGCAAATTGAACTCAACCATATATGAAAAGGATCATACTACATAATCAAGTGGGATTTATTCCAGGGACATAAGAATGGTTCAACATTCACAAATCAATCAATGAGATACACCAAATTAACAAAAGGAAGGATAAAAATCACATGGTCATCTCAACAGACACAGAAAAAAGCATCTCATAAAATTCAACATCCATTCATGATAAAAACTCTCATCAAAATTGGTATAGAGGGAACACATCTTAACATAATAAAGACCGTTCATGACAAACCTACAGCTAACATCACACTTAATGGTAAAAGCTGAAAGCTTTTTCTTTAAAATCAGGAAAACAACAAGTATGCCCACTCTCACCACTTCTGTTTAACATAGTATGGAAGTCCTAGCCACAGCAATCAGAGAAGAAAAATAAATAAAAGGAATCCAAATTGGAAAGGAAGATGTAAAATTGTCACTGTTTGCAGATGACGTGGTACTATACATAGAAAATCCTAAAGATGTTACCAAAAAATTACTAGAGCTCATCAATGAAATCCGTAAAGTTGCAGGATACAAAATTAATATACAGAAATCAGTTGCTTTTCTATACACCAAAAATAAACTATCAGAAAGAAAGAAAACAATTCCATTTAAAAGAGCATCAAAAATAAAAAATACCTAGGATTAAATTGCCCAAGGAGGTGAAACACCTATACTCTGAAAACTGTAAAACATTCAGGAAGGAAAATGAAGGTGATTCAAAGCAATGGGAAGATATCCCATGCTTATGGTTTGGAAGAATTATATTATTAAAATGTCCATACTATCCAAAGCAATCTATAGATTTAATGCAATCCCTACCAAAATACCCATGACATTTATCACAGAACTAGAACAAATTACCCTAAAGTGTACTGGAAGCATAGCCATTATTTTGTAACAACTTTAAACAGAGTATAATCTATAAAATTACTGAATCACTATGTTGTATATCTGAAACTAATATAATATTGTAAATCAATTATACTTCAATACAAATTACTTTAACTAAAATAAAGATGGCAAGCTTGTAACATTGCCTATACCGATGGTGAAGAAAATGTGGATGAACCAGAATTCTAGTTGAAAAATCCATAAGAATTATTTTGCCAGAAGTAGTATACGTTATTGGGAGAGATGGTCTCAAGGGCACCAAGGCTGATGACATTATTTGAAACAATCAGATATTATATATGACATCTTCTCGATCTGTCCAATATATCATAGTTAGATGAAGATCATATTAACTATTTGACCCAACAACTTCTGTCAAACATATGATAAGAATAAAATATGCTGTTAAAGCAATCAGATCTCATTCAACCAAGTTACAACATACCAGAAGAATTAAGGGAAACAATCAAATATCCTCAGATAAAGAGTGAAGTGTGGTCTAGCAAAATAGAAATTAATTTTGAATTTGAGTACATCTATAGCTATTTGATAAGAACTTTTGGGGGGACCTTGAAGATGGCGGAAGAGTAAGACGCGGAGATCGCCTTCCTCCCCACGGATACACCAGAAATGCATCCACACGTGGAACAACTCCTACAGAACTCCTACTGAAGGCTGGCAGAAGACCTCAGACCTCCCAAAAGGCAAGAAACTCCCCCGTAACTGGGTAGGGCAAAAGAAAAAGCGGAGACAAAAGAATAGGGACGGCACCTGCACCAGTGGGAGGGAGCTGTGAAGGAGGAAAAGTTTCCACACACTAGGAAGCCCCTCCGCGGGCGGAGACTGCGGGAGGCAGAGGGGGGAGTTTCGGGACCGCGGAGTAGTGCACAGCGACGGGTGCGGAGGGCAAAGCGGCGAGATTCCTGCACAGACGATCGGTGCCGACCAGCACTCACCAACCCGAGAGGCTTGCTGCTCACCCACTGGGGCGGGCGGGGCTGCGAGCTGAGGCTCGGGTTTTGGTTTTGGACAGAGCTCAGGGAGAGGACTGGGGTTGGCGGCTTGAACATAGCCTGAAGGGGTTAGTGCACCACGACTAGCCGGGAGGGAGTTCGGGGAAAAGCCTGCACCGGCCGAAGAGGCAAGAGACTTTTTCTTCCCTCTTTGTTTCCTGGTGCGCGAGGAGAGGGGTTTAGGAGCGCTGCTTAAAGGAACTCCAGAGACGGGCGCGAGCCGCGGCTAAAAGCGCGAACCCCAGAGACGGGCGCGAGCCGCGGCTGAGGGAGCGAGCCCCCGAGACGGGCGCGAGCCGCGGCTGAAAGCGCGGACCCCAGAGACGGGCGCGAGCCGCGGCTAAAACCGCGGACCCCAGAGACGGGCGGGAGACGCTAAGGCTGCTGCTGCCGCCACCAAGGGGCCTGTGTGCGAGCACAGGTCACTCTCCACACCCCTCTTCCGCGGAGCCTGTGCAGCCCGCCACTGCCAGGTTCCCGGGATCCAGGGACAACTTCCCCGGGACAGCGCACGGCGGGCCTCAGGCTGGTGCAACATCACGCCGGCCTCTGCCGCAACGTCACGCTGCCTCTGCCGCCGCAGGCCGGCCCCGCACGCAGTGCCCCTCCTTCCCCCATCCCCCAACCCCCGGCCTGAGTGAGCCGGAGGTCCCGAATCAGCGGCTCCTTTAACCCCGTCCTGTCTGAGCGAAAAAACAGACGCCCTCCAGCGACCTGCACGCAGAGGCAGGGCCAAATCCAAAGCTGAGCTCCTGTGAGCTGTGAAAACAAAGAAGAGAAAGGGAAATCTCTCCCAGCAGCCACAGAAGCAGCGGATTAAAGCTCCACAATCAACTTGATATACCCTGCATCTGTGGAATACCTGAATAGACAAGAAATGATCCCAAATTGAAGAGGTGGAATTTAGGAGCGAAATCTATGATTTTTTTCCCTTTTCCTCTTTTTGTGAAGGTGTACGTGTATGCTCCTGTGTGACATCTAGTCTGTATACTCTAGCTTCCACCATTTGTCCTAGGGCTCTATCCGTCCATGACTTTTTTTTTAAAAATTCTTTTTCTTAATAATTAAGTTTAATTGTAATAACTTTATTATACTTTACCTTCGTTCTTTCTTTCTTTCCTTCCTTCCCTCCCTCCTTTAGACAACGAATCACCCCAAATTGAGGAGGTGGTCTCAGGGAGCAGGATTTATGATTTTTCCCCCTTTACCTCTTTTTGTGAAGGTGTATGTGTATGCTTCTGTGTAAGATTTTCTCTGTATAGCTTTGCTTCCAACATTTGTCCTAAGGTTCTATCCGTCCCTTTTTTTTTTTCTAAATATTTTTTAATTCAATAACTATATTATACTTTATTTTATTTTTACTGTATCATCTTTCTTTCTGTCTTTTTTTCCTTCTTTCCCTCCTTCCTTCCTTCCTCCCTCCCTCCCTCCCTCCCTCCTTTCTTTCCTTCTTTGCTTCTTTCTTCCTTCCTTCCTTTCCTCCTTTCCGTCTTTCTTTACTCATACTTCTACTAATTCTCCCTACTTTTTCTCCCTTTTATTCTGAGCTGTGTGGATGAAAGGCTCTTGGTGCTCCAGCCAGGAGTCAGGGCTCTGCCTCTGAGGTAGGAGAGCCAACTTCAGGACACTGGTCAACAAGAGACCTCCCAGCTCCACATAATATTAAACGGCGGAAATCTCCCAGAGACCTCCATCTTAACACCAGCACCCAGCTTCACTCAACGACCAGCAAGCCACAGTGCTGGACAACCTATGCCAAACAACTAGCAAAACAGGAACACAACCCCACCCATTAGCAGAGAGGCTGCCTAAAATCATAATAAGGCCACAGACACCCCAAAACACACCACCAGACGTGAACCTGCCCACTAGAGAGACAAGATCCAGCCTCATCCAGCACAACACAGGCACTAGTCCCCTCCACCAGGAAGCCTACACAACCCACTGAAACAACCTTAGCCACTGGAGACAGACATCAAAAACAACGGGAACTACGAACCTGCAGCCTGCAAAAAGGAGACCCCAAACACAGTAAGATAAGCAAAATGAGAAGACAGAAAAACACACAGCAGGTGAAGGAGCAAGATAAAAACCCACCAGACCTAACAAATGAAGAGGAAATAGGCAATCTACCTGAAAAAGAATTCAGAATAATGATAGTAAGGATGATCTGAAATCTTGGAAGTAGAATGGACAAAATGCAAGAAACAGTTAACAAGGACCTACAAGAACTAAAGATGAAACAAGCAACGATGAACAATGCAATAAATGAAATTAAAATCACTCTAGATAGGATCAATAGCAGAATAACTGAGGCAGAAGAACGGATAAGTGACCTGGAAGATAAAGTAGTGGAAATAACTACTGCAGAGCAGAATAAAGAAAAAAGAATGAAAAGAACTGAGGACAGTCTCAGAGACCTCTGGGACAACATGAAACGCACCAACATTCGAATTATAGGGGTTCCAGAAGAAGAAGAAAGAAAGAAAGGGACTGAGAAAATATTTGAAGAGATTATAGTTGAAAACTTCCCTAATATAGGAAAGGAAATAGTTAATCAAGTCCAGGAAGCACAGAGGGTCCCATACAGGATAAATACAAGGAGAAACACGCCAAGACACATATTAATCAAACTGTCAAAAATTAAATACAAAGAAAGCATATTAAAAGCAGCAAGGGAAAAACAACAAATAACACACAAGGGAATCCCCATAAGGTTAACAGCTGATCTCTCAGCAGAAACCCTACAAGCCAGAAGGGAGTGGCAGGACATACTGAAAGTGATGAAGGAGAATAGCCTGAAACCAAGACTACTCTACCCAGCAAGGATCTCATTCACATTTGATGGAGAAATTAAAACCTTTACAGACAAGCAAAAGCTGAGAGAGTTCAGCACCACCAAACCAGCTTTACAACAAATGCTAAAGGAACTTCTCTAGACACGAAACACAAGAGAAGGAAATGACCTATAGTAGCGAACCCAAAACAATATATAAAATGGAAATAGGAACATACATATCGATAATTACCTTAAATGTAAATGGACTAAATGCTCCCACCAAAAGACACAGATTGGCCGAATGGATACAAAAACAAGACCCTTATATATGCTGTCTACAAGAGACCCACTTCAGAACTAGAGACACATACAGACTGAAAGTAAGGGGATGGAAAAAGATATTCCATGCAAATGGAAACCAAAAGAAAGCTGGAGTAGCAATTCTCATATCAGACAAAATAGCCTTTAAAATAAGGACTATTAAAAGGGACAAAGAAGGACACTACATAATGATCAAGGGATCGATCCAAGAAGAAGATATAACAATTGTAAATATTTATGCACCCAACATAGGAGCACCTCAATACATAAGGCAAATACTAACAACCATAAAAGGGGAGATCAACAGTAACTCATTCATAGTAGGGGACTTTAACACCCCACTTTCACCCATGGACAGATCATCCAAAATGAAAATAAATAAGGAAACACAAGCTTTAAATGATACATTAAACAAGATGGACTTAATTGATATTTATAGGACACTCCATCCAAAAACAACAGAATACACATTTTTCTCAAGTGCTCATGGAACATTCTCCAGGATAGATCATATCTTGGGTCACAAATCAAGCCTTGGTAAATTTAAGAAAACTGAAATTGTATCAAGTATCTTTTCCGACCACAACGCCATGAGACTAGATATCAATTACAGGAAAAGATCTGTAAAAAATACAAACACATGGAGGCTAAACAATACACTACTTAATAATGAAGTGATCACTGAAGAAATCAAAGAGGAAATAAAAAAATACCTAGAAACAAATGACAATGGAGACACAACGACCCAAAACCTATGGGATGCAGCAAAAGCAGTTCTAAGGGGGAAGTTTATAGCAATACAAGCCCACCTTAAGAAGCAGGAAACATCTCGAATAAACAACCTAACCTTGCACCTCAAGCAATTAGAGAAAGAAGAACAAAAAAACCCCAAAGCTAGCAGAAGGAAAGAAATCATAAAAATCAGATCAGAAATAAATGAAAAAGAAATGAAGGAAACAATAGCAAAGATCAATAAAACTAAAAGCTGGTTCTTTGAGAAGATAAACAAAATAGATAAACCACTAGCCAGACTCATCAAGAAAAAAAGGGAGAAGACTCAAATCAATAGAATTAGAAATGAAAAAGGAGAAGTAACAACTGACACTGCAGAAATAAAAAAAATCATGAGAGATTACTACAAGCAACTCTATGCCAATAAAATGGACAATCTGGAAGAAATGGACAAATTCTTAGAAATGCACAACCTGCCAAGACTGAATCAGGAAGAAATAGAAAATATGAACAGACCAATCACAAGCACTGAAATTGAAACTGTGATTAAAAACCTTCCAACAAACAAAAGCCCAGGACCAGATGGCTTCACAGGTGAATTCTATCAAACGTTTAGAGAAGAGCTAACACCTATCCTTCTCAAACTCTTCCAAAATATAGCAGAGGGAGGAACACTCCCAAATTCCTTCTACGAAGCCACCATCACCTTGATACCAAAACCAGACAAGGATGTCACAAAGAAAGAAAACTACAGGCCAATATCACTGATGAACATAGATGCAAAAATCCTCAACAAAATACTAGCAAACAGAATCCAACAGCACATTAAAAGGATCATACACCATGATCAAGTGGGATTTATTCCAGGAATGCAAGGATTCTTCAATATACGCAAATCTATCTATGTGATAAACCATATTAACAAATTGAAGGAGAAAAACCATATGATCATCTCAATAGATGCAGAGAAAGCTTTCGACAAAATTCAACACCCATTTATGATAAAAACCCTCCAGAAAGTAGGCATAGAGGGAACTTTCCTAAACATAATAAAAGCCATATATGACAAGCCCACAGCAAACATCATCCTCAATGGTGAAAAACTGAAAGCATTTCCACTAAGATCAGGAACAAGACAAGGTTGCCCACTCTCACCACTCTTATTCAACATAGTTTTGGAAGTTTTAGCCACAGCAATCAGAGAAGAAAAGGAAATAAAAGGAATCCAAATCGGAAAAGAAGAAGTAAAGCTGTCACTGTTTGCAGATGACATGATACTATACATAGAGAATCCTAAAGATGCTACCAGAAAACTACTAGAGCTAATCAATGAATTTGGTAAAGTAGCAGGATACAAAATTAATGCACAGAAATCTCTGGCATTCCTATATACTAATGATGAAAAATCTGAAAGTGAAATCAAGAAAACACTCCCATTTACCATTGCAACAAAAAGAATAAAATATCTAGGAATAAACCTACCTAAGGATACGAAAGACCTGTATGCAGAAAATTATAAGACACTGATGAAAGAAATTAAAGATGATACAAATACATGGAGAGATATAACATGTTCTTGGATGGGAAGAATCAACATTGTGAAAATGACTCTACTACCCAAAGCAATCTACAGATTCAATGCAATCCCTATCAAACTACCACTGGCATTTTTCACAGAACTAGAACAAAAAATTTCGCAATTTGTATGGAAACACAAAAGACCCCGAATAGCCAAAGCAACCTTTAGAACGAAAAAAGGAGCTGGAGGAATAAGGCTCCCTGACTTCAGACTATATTACAAAGCAACAGTAATCAAGACAGTATGGTACTGGCACAAAAACAGAAAGATAGATCAGTGGAACAGGATAGAAAGCCCAGAGATAAACCCACGCACATATGGACACCTTATCTTTGATAAAGGAGGCAGGAGTGTACAGTGGAGAAAGGACAGCCTCTTCAATAAATGGTGCTGGGAAAACTGGACAGGTACATGTAAAAGTATGAGATTAGATCACTCCCTAACACCATACACAAAAATAAGCTCAAAATGGATTAAAGACCTAAATGTAAGGCCAGAAACTATCAAACTCTTAGAAGAAAACATAGGAAGAACACTCTATGACATAAATCACAGCAAGATCCTTTCTGACCCACCTCCTAGAGTAATGGAAATAAAAACAAAAATAAACAAATGGGACCTAATGAAACTTCAAAGCTTTTGCACAGCAAAGGAAACCATAACCAAGACCAAAAGACAACCCTCAGAATGGGAGAAAACATTTGCAAATGAAGCAACTGACAAAGGATTAATCTCCAAAATTTACAAGCAGCTCATGCAGCTCAATAACAAAAAAACAAACAACCCAATCCAAAAATGGGCAGAAGACCTAAATAGACATTTCTCCAAAGAAGATATACAGAATGCCAACAAACACATGAAAGAATGCTCAACATCATTAATCATTAGAGAAATGCAAATCAAAACTACAATGAGATATCATCTCACACCAGTCAGAATGGCCATCATCAAAAAATCTAGAAACAATAAATGCTGGGGAGGGTGTGGAGAAAAGGGGACACTCTTGCACTGCTGGTGGGAATGTGAATTGGTTCAGCCACTGTGGAGAACAGTATGGAGGTTCCTTAAAAAACTACAAATAGAATTACCATATGACCCAGCAATCCCACTACTTGGCATATACCCTGAGAAAACCAAAATTCAAAGAGAGTCATGTACCAAAATGTTCATTGCAGCTCTATTTACAATAGCCAGGACATGGAAACAACCTAAGCGCCCATCATCGGATGAATGGATAAAGAAGATGTGGCACATATACACAATGGAATATTACTCAGCCTTAAAAAGAAATGAAATTGAGCTCTTTGTAATGAGATGGATAGACCTAGAATCTGTCATACAGAGTGAAGTAAGTCAGAAAGAAAAAGACAAATACCGTATGCTAACACATATATATGGAATTTAAGGGAAAAAAATGTCATGAAGAACCTAGGGGTAAGATAGGAATAAAGACGCAGACCTACTGGAGAACGGACTTAAGGATATGGGGAGGGGGAAGGGTGAGTTTTGACAGGGCGAGAGAGAGTCATGGACATGTACACACTAACAAACGTAGTGCGGTGGATGGCTGGGGGGAGGCAGCCGCAGGGCACGGGGATATTAGCTCGGTGCTTTGTGACAGCCTGGAGGGGTGGGATGGGGAGAGTGGGAGGGAGGGAGACGCTGGAGGGAGGACATGTGGGAACATATGTATATGTATGGCTGATTCGCTTTGTTGTAGAGCAGAGGCTGGCACACCATTGTAAAGCAGTTGTACCCCAATAAAGATGTTTAAAAAAAAAAAAAAAAAAAAACTTTTGCCTGCTATTAATGTTAAAAAACCTTTAAATAACTAAACAAATTTTAAAGTATTAATTTTTAAACGGTTAAAATATTTTATATTTTTTCTATTAAAAGAAATTTCATGTGAAACTTGCAAAAAAAGGTGGCTGTCCAATGAAATACAACACAGAAATAAAAACGTTTCCCTGAAGGAAAAGACTCAGATACAAATGCTGTGAAATACTTAATACAGAGCCTATTTTCTAGTCACTATAGACAAGGATATAGCCTTGATTAAATAGAGATGAACAAATTGAGAAAAACAGTATTATTTTTTTAAGTTGCTGCTTTTTATAAATATTCTACATTAAAATATTTGACAAAGCAAACCCTGTGTAGATCCACATATTGCTATAAGAGATTATGGGTATTGTGACTATAAATAATCATGATTTATATGATGTTAAAATAAGTTGACCTACTTTCTAATTCTGATAATTTGTCATATGCAAACCTTTTATGATATTTGAACATAATGTATAAAATATTTTTTTCCAATCTAATTATTACTTTAAGAAATTTTCTACTACTTTGGCAAAATAACTATATTCAAATTTAAATTCATAAGATTCAAAAGGGGTTGCTCAGTATGGAACACAAATTATGTGAAAATATTCATTACAACAACATGAGCAGTGAATCTGTTGAAATGAAGAAAATAAATTTTATAAATCAGTAACTTGTAAATATGTTTTATCCAAATATCTTTGGTATGTCCAAACATGCCAGACAAGGGCAATAGTAATTATATTGAGTCACCTTTGATCCTGATATTTTGCCATCATTCAATAGTAGAAAAATCATGCTTTGAAAAAGTTTTTATTTATGATGGTATATTTGTGTGGGTAAGTAAAAAGAACATGTTTTATAGGCCATCTGTACCTCTGATCCTGATATTTTGCCATCATGCAATAGTACAAAAATCATGCTTTGAAAAAGTTTTTATTTATGATGGTATATTTGTGTCGGTAAGTAAAAAGAACATGTTTTATAGGCCATCTGTTAGCTTGATTTATACCTTTTAAATATTTAGATCTTTGTTCAAAAAACAAATTTATTTATTTATTTATTTAGTTTTGGCTGTGTTGGGTCTTTGTTTCTGTGCAAGGGCTTTCTCTAGTTGCAGCAAGCGGGGGCCACTCTTCATCGCGGTGCGCAGGCCTCTTATTGTCGCGGCCTCTCTTGTTGTGGAGCACAAGCTCCAGATGTGCAGGCTCAGTAGTTGTGGCTCACGGTCCTAGTTGCTCCGCGGCATGTGGGATCTTCCCAGACCAGGGCTCGAACCCGTGTCCCCTACATTGGCAAGCAGATTCTCAACCACTGCGTCACCAGGGAAGCCCATATTTAGACATATTATATGTGGCCTCCAACAGCACCAATGCTCGTGATTGCACATACATTAGTTATTGGACAGGAGTTCAATCAGTAAAAGTTAACTCAGTAAAGAGAGGGAGGTACAAGGAGGAGGGGAAGTATTTAAGAAATTTAAAACAGCATGTATAATGGCCTAGAATTATTTTAAGAAAACATTTTTTCATTAAAGAAACTAAAAGCATTTCAGTATACTAGAACATTAGATATGTGACAAAATGCAGGAGTGGATATAACAGTAGATGAATAGTTAAATATTTTGTTATATCCACAAAATAAAATGCTATATAGTCACTAGAAATCAAATTTTGAAGCCTATGAAATTTATAGGCAAATGTTTACAATATAAGTTTAAGTATATAATAAGATATAAGCAAAATTTACATTATGATCTGGATCATCTGTTTTTGCATTCTCTCTCATTCTGATGACTCTCTCAGGCCTCTGTCTGTCTCTCTTTTGTGCATTCTATGAATTTATTTATGCACATAAAAAGCCTAAGTAAATAATCTAAAATACAGTTGATTTTTTAAACAGTTCCTTTATTCTAAGAGGCTTAAAATACCAATTCCTCCCACACATCTCATCAAAAATGGGTTATATAAAGCATCTTATTAACTGGAGTCTTATTTTGTATCAGTGAAAGATAATCTGTTACATATTTTTATATCTCCCACAGTGCCTAGCCTATTATTTTGATATAATCATTCCTCAAAAAACGTTATTTTAAACATGAATTCAATACTTATTCACCGTTAATAACTGAACTTCCCAATATTGGAATGAAATTAAAGCAACAGGCACAGCAAATAAGCTAATGACAAAAAAAGACAAATGGACTGCCTTGAAAACTGCTGTAACTTTGGCTGTGAAAATGAAAAACTACACTGTGAAAGGAAATGCAGGTTAATTGAAAAGTTTTGTTCAGCTCTTACGTGTGAATGTTGGAAGAACACCACTAGTATTTGCAGAATTAGAGTAGATGGGAAGAAAGGGGGCGGCGGTATGGACCTACTTAATATACATGCCTAATGACTTGCCATTCTCCCCACTTGTGCCACTCCTTCCCAGATGGTGATACAGGTAGAGAGCAAAATTAAATCTAGGAATCACGCCCAGAGCCAATGCAGACTGTTGTGCTCCCTGCTTAAAGAATGTTAACAGGAAATTGGGTGGATAGCATTTCATAAGTAGACATAAGGGGCTCTTTGAATGAATGTGTAGAGAGTTATGTAGTTCAGGCACCCTTTGTTTTCTACCATCTCTTTTTGTATTGCCCTCGGCAGTATTTCAATAAGGAAAACATAGACTTTTTCCAAAATTGGAAGTCTGTAGTGATTGGAGGTGGCACTTAGATGGGTGGACAGTGGTACTACAGAAAAATGTTAAAAGCTGCTGTTTCAATTATCAATTGCTGTAAAACTAACTGCCTCAGAATTTACTGGATTAAAATAACCACCGTTTCTTTACCCAAATTCTATGCGTTGGCCATGTGCACAGGCTCATCTGGAAGACCTCATCTCAGTTCTGTGTGCTAAGGAATAGGCTCTACTCACGCATTCAGAGTCAACTGGCAGGTTGGTTCAGGGCCAGCAAGCCCCACATGGCTTCCCTTATTTATGAACTCAGCTAGAACTCCTGGCCAGGGTGCTTCTGCTCTCTTCCACAAAACTTTTCCAGCAAAATATAGTAGACTTCTTGACTTGGTGGCTGAGTTTCAAGAGAGCAAGCCCCAGTGTGCAAGTACTTACCAGGCCTCTGGTTGAATCATGTTTTCCATGTACATTTGGCCAAAGCAGGCAGCAAAAGCAAGCCCAGAGTCAATGTGTAAAGAGATTACATCAGGGTATGAATACTATTACCACAAAAGGAGAAGGCTCTGTAGAAGGGCTTTTAGCAGTGCGGTCAAATAGCCTCAAAAAACATGATACAACTTTGGAACTAGATAAAGGCTATAGTTGCAGAACACTGTGAATGTACTACATGCCAGTAATTACACACTTTAAAATGGTTAATTTTATGTTATGTGAATTTTACCTCAATAAAAGGGGTGGGGGAAAGGGACCCTAAGATGTTTCTTCAATTAAGAGAACACAGGGTTTCCCTGGTGGCGCAGTGGTTGAGAGTCCGCCTGCGGATGCAGGGGGTACAGGTTCGTGTCCCAGTCCGGGAAGATCCCACATGCAGCGGAGTGGCTAGGCCTGTAAGCCACGGCCGCTGAGCCTGCGCTCCGCAACGGGAGAAGCCACAACAGTGAGAGGCCCGCAGACCACAAAAAAAAAAAAAAAAAAGAGAACACATACCATACATAGTATATATAAATATGAGAAACTTTCCTCATTCTTTATCAATAAATCATATAAATATTCATCTAAATATTAAAATTAACTGCTCACAGACTTCGAAGAAACTTTTTATCAGCGAAAATCCCATAATGGTTTAAGGGAAAAAGAAAGAATTACATATTATATGGGTCTCTTTTATAACCTTTCCTTATAGATATTTTTAAACTTTCCTCTTTCATTTATTGTTTAGCTGAAAACTAAATTCCTCAGAAGAAATAAAATTTGACACTTACATTTACAGAATAAGAAGAAGCAAAATTCTCACTTACTTTACTTCAAATAAATATTCCTACTTTACTTTTTTTCTGGGAATAATTTCTCTAACTTTCTCTCAAAGATAAGTTTTAGGTTGTTAATGAAGTTTTTTATCAATCTGATTCTCATTTAACTGTAGGTAGCCTGCCTCTTTTTTGTTGATATTGTTCTTTTATTGGAAGAATTTGAATTTTGCTTTTGCTCCTTGGAGCTCAACTTAGCGGTTGCCAGGGTTTAAGGAATGGCCATGGGGTGGGGATGGCGAATGGAACTATAGTGTTAACAGAAGGGAGTTCCTTCTGTTAATGGCATAAGTCTGTATCTTGACTGCAAGGATGGTTACACAAATCTACATACATAATAAAATGACATAGAAAAATAATACATTGGTAATAGCTAGTGCGAAGCAGTAGCATAGCACAGGGAGATCAGCTCGGTGCTTTGTGATCAGCTAGAAGGGTGGGATACGGAGGGTGGGAGGGAGACGAAAGGGGGAGGACATATGGGGATATATGTATATGTATAACTGATTCACTTTGTTATAAAGCAGAAACTAACACACCATTGTAACACAATTGTACTCCAATAAAAATGTTAAAAAAAGAAAAAAACTTACATGGTAAAGAAAAACAATAATACATAGGTAAAATGACATTGTACCAATGTCAGTTTCCTTGTTTTGATATTATACTATAGTTATGTGTGTCCATTGGTGGAAAATGAGTGATTAGTACACAGGATCTGTACTAACTTTGCAACTTTCTATGAATCCATAAGTATTTCAAAAAAAATGATTAATGCCAAAGTATAACTGTATTTTGTATGTGTATGTGTGTGTGTGT
The DNA here is from genome assembly GCF_963924675.1 of Phocoena phocoena. Classification (NCBI taxonomy): domain Eukaryota; kingdom Metazoa; phylum Chordata; class Mammalia; order Artiodactyla; family Phocoenidae; genus Phocoena; species Phocoena phocoena. The sequence continues at coordinate 80,965,441 of NC_089221.1, read as the reverse complement.
ATCATTCCTACTCAGCAATTGGGAAATTTTAGGGAAAGCTTAGGGAAATTTTAACCTAATTTTGCATATTTTCTCATCTCTTGTTTGCCTCTCTTCCTGGATTCCCCAAAAGAAGGATAGCTTTGGAGATATATTTTAATCTTTCAGTGTTTCCTCTTTATAGCACATAATTTGAGAGGGGAAGGAGGTGGGGGCACTCTTACTCTTTTCAAAAATTTCGACATTTCAAAAGAATTTATAGTAAGATTTCACAACTACAAAGGAAATAGCTGCTTCTCTTAATCCATGGGCCAGATACTGAAATAATGCATGAACTGTATTCCTCAGTGTCTTCAGGTTTAAACACTGTCTGAAAAGTTTTTCAATGAAAGCTTGCTATTAATGTCTTCAGATTAGAGATTTCAAATTTTAATATATATCCCACAAACTATGAACTAATCTATTCTTTTATAATTCTTAGAAATTTTAGACCCAGAGTAGGGGGGGGAAAGAATTTAGAAAAACTCAGAAGCCTACATGATAATTACTTTAAAATAAGTTCATGTCCTTCCAAAGCCATGTTTCAGTTTTTCTGCAAGTATTTAAAACATGCTACAGTGACTCCCATTCAAATATAAAGGTTTAAAATTTAGATGTGTAGAAACAGACTCTGTCATAAAAAATATTTGACGAGAGAGTCCTTAATTCTTTATATTGTGTGGTAAGAACACAAAACAGAAAAATCTGTCATTTTTACTAGAGAACAGAAGATAGTTAAAATGAATCTTCCTAAGAAACTTCATTTAATTTTGATTAATCAATTGAAAATTAATCAGCTCTTTGTCTACTTCAAAAGCCTGTCATTTTTTTTCTCTTCTGTATAGGCTAAGATATTTTTATAAGACAACAAATGGTTTTTCAGTACAAAGAGATGGTTTCATGGCTTCCCTTTAATTAGAACTATTTTTAAATTTAAAGAGAAAGTGACATTTTTAATTTATTATTTTCTCCTTTCAAACAATATATTATTCTGCTTCCAAATTATTTAACATTAGACTGAAAAAGGATCTGTTCAATTATATGATGATTGTTCTTCAAGCCTGAAACTTTCTCCTACTCTCTTAAAGCTTTAGAAATGTCATTAGGACTATACAGAATTCTGGAAGATATGTTTTCCGTAATATTATCACAATTCAAGAAAACTTCAATCAAACAAAATACCAAATACAGCTATTATTTATGACGAGTTTATTTTCTAAAACTTTTCAACTAATAGAATATATTAAAATACTTTTTGAAAGATACTTTTTCATCAATATCAGTAACTAGTTTTCCTTTGTCTAAATTGTTAGTGAAAATTGAACTTAAATACAACCTCATGCATGCTCTAAATATTCATACAATTCCAAAGTCTTAATTACAGCACCTCATCATTTGAGGATGACGGCTGATGGAATAATACAACATTAAAAATTAAATGTAGTTTCAACTAAGAGAAGATTTTAACAAATCATATTTCTATTTTATAGCTTAACTAGAAAAAAGTAATTTAAATAGACTTGGAAGATCAATACTGCTGTAGATCTGTAATTATTTATATAAAATATACCTATGGCATACTACTGAGTAGAAAAGCAGGTACCATTCATTCGCTGGAAAAACACACAGTATGAACTAGATTTATTTGTCAGGATCCAGTTAGGAAATCAGAATCTGATCTATGAGAGGAAGTGAGGGTTCCAATCTGAGAAAATTGTTCCAAAGGTGATGGAATGGCTGAAGGAGCACAAGGGAAAAGATGACGTTACTCAAAGATGAAGAGTATACTATCTAAGCTGGATCCCAGGAGCTCAAATCCACCGTTGATGCTTCTTGAGGTGTCTACTTCCACTAAGCAGTAGCTTCTCTGCTTCCATCACTGAAACTATTAATCCTGCTGACTGGGGCCTACAATCACCTGTAATTACTACCAATGTTCATGTTAGAGCCAGAGGCAGAATGGTACCTCCCTCCTACCAGACATCTTACCTCTGCCGAAGGACACCTATTGGCAGAGCCCGTGAAACACTCAACTGCAAGAGACTTTACAAAATGTAATGTTCATACTTGTAGGCCCTTGTGGTAAAGACAACACAGAAACATGGGAATAGTGGTGGGTACTAACAAATACTCCACAAACAGCGAGAAAATGTTTTAAGCCATGCCCTTATGGAAAGCTCACTCTTTTGGGGGGTGGGAGGAATACAATGATCAATTTATCTGAAAAAAAATGTAATACTACATCTGTTACAGCTACCATGAAGGAGAGGTACATGTGTTATAAGACCATATAGTATTGGGAATTTGTCTAGAAAGGGAGAATTGGAAAGGTTTCTCTGAGAAAATGATAATTTAGCTGAGATCTGAAGTTGTCATATGTGTTAACTAGGAGAAGAATAGACGGGAAAACATCCCAGGCAGAGATATTCTCATAAGATTACATAGACATAAAGATACCATTAGAAAGCCACTGTGCTAGATGAGAGAGCCAAGGGAGAGGGAAGTATGAGTGGATATTGCTGAGGTAGATAGGATATAAAATAATATGTGGAATAAAATACCACTTACAGAAAATAGTACAGCAGTATCTATATGGATTTATATACATACAGATATATTTTCAAGCTTGTTCACCAAAATTTTAGTAGTGGTTATTTCTAGAAGGTATAATTCCAGATAGTTTATAATATCTTTTTCTGAGCTATTTTTTTTTTTTACCAATGAAATACATGCTTCTTATAACAATACTATTAAAGCACAAACAGAATCATTGGTCTGAATATATATTCCTAGAAAATTTGCAGTCAGAAAAAAAGATGATCTAATGTAAGTAGTACCATAACTGAGAGAAATTCAGTGAATTTATTTTGAAAAAATATTTAGAAAGTCATAGAATTCCAAACAAGACTAAACTCTTAAGTTCCTTTACTTCTTGCCCCAAATGCTGTTTAAACATAGGTTTATTAGCCAGGAACATAAATTATGTAACTATATACTGTTGATAAATGATAGATAGCCCCAAAATTCAAATATGAAACTGTGGTCAGAATAGATGCCTGAATTACTGAACACTTTACCTGGAAAGCCATTCCTGTGTAATCAAACTATGCTCTAAAATTAAAAGAGAAATTATATCATGGTAAGCATCTTGAACGGCACAAACATTACCTACAGCAGCATTAACCAAAAAGTGTTCCATGTGTTCCAGAGTATACCAGTAATATAGGATGTTAACAATTATTTCTTAAAAGGGGTTTATGGTCAAACAATGAAAGAAAATTTTCCTTTACCATAAGACTTCTTCCTTAAAATATTAAAAATGAGCATTTTAAATCTGCAAGAGGGAGATATAATACAGCATTTCCAAAATTTGTTTGATAATAGGGCCTGCTTGTCAATTATCTCACATTGCTGATCTTCTACAGGACACATTGAAAATGCTGTTGGAGAGATATAATTTAGAAAATACTTCTGGAATAGCTAGTTCATCCCTGTATATGTACATGTATGTGAACTTCAAAAAATCTGTCAACTTCAAAGTTGACACAAATAGGAATCAGCTGTAATTTAATCCAATTCATATGTCTTAGCCGTTTCACTCATTCATTCAGTCATTCAGCAACTACGTTCTGAGAGCCCACTATATTCAAGTCCTATTCTGTGTTCTAGAGACACGGTAGAATGAATCAAATCCCTGATCTTGTGGAGCTTACACTCAAATTGGAGAGTCAAACTTTAAGTCAGTGATAAGGCTCATAACAAGGCTTGACAATTTGTCTGAAATATATACTTTAATCTCATTTTGAAGCTGGTACAAATTTACTATAGGAAAATATGTTCAATACAGAGGAATAGAAACAAGGAACAGGCATCTATAATTCTACCATCCAAAGATGGCCGTTTTATACATATTAATTTATTTTTTCATTCACTTGTGTATGTGTATTCTTGTGTAGAACATAACTTCATATTTTATACTCCTTTTTAAAAATTATAAATAGATTAACAAGAGTATAGGCTCTACAGTCAAATTACTGGGGTTTAAATTCTAACACTGTCACATTCTAACAATGTAAGCTCAAACAGTTTATGTAACATTTTTATGTCTGTGTTATACACTGTAAAATGGGAATAACAACAGTATTCATCATATTTTGTTGATATGAGAATTAGAAAATTATACACATAAAAGTTTGGAACAGTGTTTTATACACAATATGTGTTCAATATATGCTAACTACTAATTAAATATTAAAACATTCATTTTATCACAATATTAAAGCTTTTTGTGAATGTTTTAAGTGTCCATTCAGTGTTACTTTATATTGTTAATATTAGCAGACAGTTAGATTGTTTCTATGTGCTAATTGTTTCTAACCAGCACATAAATTACAGGAAAACCTATTATCACTATCATCATTGTTACTATTCAATTGAGCATCTGATTTTTTTACTACAACATGAAATGATTAATCTGTGAACATTTTCACAAGTCCTGTATCTTTTTTTTTTTAGGAAGATGAGTAGTTCTATCATCTGTTATCACAAATGGACAAATATCAGATAAATAAATTGATGTTTATGATATAATCAACTTAGTTTCATATGCTGGATGTTTCAGACATCAGTGTTTAGAAATTGTGTTGATTTTTTTAGAAGTATTTTCAGGAAATGTATGAAGGTTCTATATGCCAATGAAAATTTCAAAAAGTATATAAAATGTAATTTTATCTTTTACTGTCTTTTTATATCCTACAGTAAAAGTTCATTAAAACCTATCCAAATTTCAGAAAGCAGTAAATTTGATATTGGTATTCTAAGCCACACATGTTCTTCTTTTTCTTAAAACTTCTCAAAATACAGCTGAAATTTGCTAAATGAATTCTGACATATCCTCCTTTATATATATATTATAAATTGACAGAAAGATTTGTCTGGAGAATAAATTCTAACAGTGGAAGGAAAAAAAACATGCACTTGAGAAATGCAGTGAGCTTGTGTTGGAGGCGGTCATCAAGAGGACTCAACTGCTGGTTGACCCATGAGCTAGACCTGGGTAGTCAAGGCTCCTTACCCCATCCAGTTCTTGGAATGTGTTCTGCTCACCCTCTCCGTACTAGATTCTGCCCCATGTGTTGCTGAGACCAGCTATGTGACTGAACCCAGTTAAGACCTCTACATAAACATTTTTTAAGATTCTGGGGGGTTGGGGGGGCAGGTGCAAAGATCTACTCATCTCACATAAGTTCCTTTGCTTATTAAACCTGCCACCTACCAGTCTGGAGGGATTTGCCTCTTTCTTCCATCTCTCCTTGCCCTCCAGTGTGTGGGAGCTGGTTTCTAATTTCACCCAGGAAGCTCCTGAGGTTGCAAACCAACAGCTTGACACCAGATCTGAATGAGAACTGTAACAAATGTTTTATTTTTGATTGGAAAAGAAAATAGGCTGCATAATATAACCTTATCATTGTTCCCATAAAGGGTAAGTTATTCCCTGAATATATATGGATGTTAATTCATAGAAGATATCTCTAAACACAGAAATAAAAACTTAATAATGTGATATAGATGAGAAGAAGAGTCTTTTTAAAATCTACTGCTAATATCTTTATTAATTGTATTTTAAAAGTTAAAAGATGTTTAGTTCAAAAGGGCACACTTTGGGGCTTCCCTGGTGGGGCAGTGGTTGAGAGTCCGCCTGCTGATGCAGGGGACACGGGTTCGTGCCCTGGTCCAGGAAGATCCCACATGCCACGGAGTGGCTGGGCCCGTGAGCCATGGCCCTGGTCCTGAGCATCGGGAGCGTGTGCTCCGTAACGGGAGAGGCCACAACAGTGAGAGGCCCGCGGACGGCAAAAAAAAAAAAAAAAAAAAAAAAAAAGGCACACTTTGAACATACACTTAATTCCCTTACCATCCCAAATCTCATCTGGCAGTGATCCCCAGAATGAGGGCTTTATACCACTGCATCTAAAAGTCAAAACTAACATCAAAACAACAAACAACCTGATTGAAAAAATGGGCAGAAGACCCGAATAGACATCTTTCCAAAGAGGAAATGCAGATGGCTAACAGGCACATGAAAAGATGCTCAACATGGCTAATCATTAGGGAAATGCAAACCACAATGAGCTATCACCTCACACCTGTCAGGATGGCTATCATCAAAAAACACAAATAACAAATGCAGAGCATAGGGAACTCTTGTGCACTGTTGGTGGGAATTTCAGTTGGTGCATCCACTGTGGAATACAGTATGGAGGCTTCTCAATAAACTAAAGATAGAACTACCATATGACCCAGCAATTCCAATCCTGGGTATATATCTGAAAGGAACAAAAATACTAATTTGAAAATACATCTGCATCCCAATGTTCATAGCAGCAATTTACAATTGTAAACTTACAAATTTACAATTGCCAAAATATGGAAGCAACGTAAGTATCCTTCAACACATGAATGGATAAAGAAGATGTGGTGTATATATATATACAATGGGATACTATTCAGTCATAAAAAGAAAGAAATTTTGTCATTTACAACAATGTGGATGGGTTTGGAGGGTATTATGCTAAGTGAAATAAGTCAGACAGAGAAACACAAATAGCACATGGTATCACGTATATGTGGAATCTAAAAAATGCAACAAAAAAGAAAGAGACTCACAGATATAGAAAACAAATTAGTTACCAGAGGGGAGAGGAAAGGGGGGAGGGGCAATATAGTAGTAGAGGATTAAGAGGTACAAACTATTAAGTAAAGAATACAAAGATACATTGTACAACACAGGGAAATTAGCCATTATTTTATAGTAACTGTAAATGGAGTATATCCTTCAAAAATTGTAAATCAGTATATTGTACACCTGTAACTTATATAATATTGTACATCAACTATACTTCAATAAAAATAAATAAATAAAAGTCAAAGCTACCTTGACACACACTTTCCATTGACCCAGAGTCCACAATCAGGTCTTCCATTCAAAAAAGAGACTAATTGTGGAAACTGACAAACTGCAAAGAAAACACCAATGACCCACACTCATCAATCTAGTCCTTATATAAAAATATAAACAAATAATCAAGAATTATCAAATATTTTGAGTAAAGATCTAACAACATGAAAGAAAAGGGACTAAGATACATTTAAAAGAAACAGATAATGCAAATAAAAAAAAGAATTTAAAAATGCAAAGCTGTATTTTCAGCAAGGCAATCTCCAAAAAGAAATAATTATATAACTAAGTTAGAGATATTGGATATTTTAAATTTGACTGGAAAAAATACAATAAAAAGTGAAGAGTAAATTAGTAATGTGTAAGTTAAAGCAAAAACAAAGTGTTGGACAAATGCAGGATAATAATTACATGTTTTATTTGACTTTTTTCTCACAATAATTTATGAAATGGATAATAAGAAACTTAGGCACAGATAGTTTTTTTTAAACCTGCCTAAAGTCACCCAGTTAACTATATGTTAAAATGAGAATTTGAAACTTAATAATGTTGCTACTCCAAAGATTACCTTCTTAACTACTTCACTATTCTGCCTTTTCTGAAAGAAACAAAAAAATAGGTTCAGAGAAATCGAAAATCTATTTTATTAGAAGCTCTAGAAAGAAGGAATGAAATACTCAAACATAACAGAATAAAATTTGTCATTGTTAAAGAGAAATCCCCAAATATCTCATGTAATGAGCCTTTCAAGAACCAATCAGGACTTTTTTTTTTTTTCTTAAAAAGACATCTAAATCTTCCTGATGAATTTCAAAACTCCAAGAAAATGAGAGAATTTTAAATCACAAAGAGACGTGAAAAAAGTTTACAGTATTTTAAGTAAAAATAGTTGAAAACACCAGGGACTGTTAGCACTTGAACAAATTTAGCAAGGTTTACTAATCTAGAGATGACTGGGAGGTTGAGAAGCTGAGCAGAACTTCTGAAAATCTCATAGGGCTGGGAGACCAAAATCACAGGCTGACATCCACCAGGGAGGTGGGGACCATGGCAGATGTCTATTTGTCTGTTTTCTTTTTTGAGGTAGTAGGGATCCTGAAGGGCTAAACTTTAAGGATATTGGTGAACTAGAAAGAGTTCAGCTCTTACAAGGACTGAAGCTTATCTTCCATTGACTCAATCCCTCATTGAATTAAAGTTCATCTATTTACCTCCAACCTAACTACCTGACAAAAGCAAAAGTAAATTATCTGCAATGAATAACATCATCCTGAGCCTCAAAATTAACTCTGATTTTTTAATCTACAATATCTATTATTCAATAAAAGAATCAGTTAAGAAAAAAGGACAAGGATTACTCAAAATGCAAGAGAAAGATAATAATAAAAACAGATTCACAGGAGAGCTGGAGATTAGATTTGTTAGACATATAATTAAACTTACAGTTTATTCAGGAATGCAAATAAGGTGTAGAATTAAGACAACTAAAAACTACATTTAAAAAATCAAGTGGAAGTGGAGATGTACTTAAAAACTCAGTAGATGTGTTTAAGACACAGCTAAATAGTGAACTATTGATCCTGAAAATAGTAATATTAAATGGTTTAAATAAAATAGTAATATTTAAAGGGATAAGGGCAAGGACTTTTCCAAAACTGACCAAAGAAATCGAGCCATGGATCCAAGAAATACCAGCCTACTGTTCCTCACTAGCAAGATAATATCTGAATGTATGTCATGTGAGACCACTGAGAGCATAACTATGCCCCCCACCCCCAGCACTAATGGAGCAGCTCTAGATGTAGCCTTAGTTGGATGGATCTATGCTGCTTGCTGACCTCTCACCTGAACAAGGACACCTCAGTAATTTCAGAGATAGATACATAATGCATTCTGTGATGCTGGGAAGTAGTAACCTCTACACTAAGCATAAGGAAAAAACGTCCCCCCAAAAATAAAAAATTTAAAATACCTTATTTTTCACATTCAACCTCTCCAGGCCATCATGGCCCAATTCAAGAACTTCCTTGAACTTAATGCTACATAATAGGAACAGAGTTTCCCTGACACCTCTAGGATTCATGCTAACCATTTAGACCTTATCTTATAGTTGCCTACAAGTGAATGAGAATGAGGCTGAATTAGCCAACCCATTTGCCCCAGAGCTCTCTTTGGATTTACATATCTCCTTGCTATGTTAATGGGAGTTAAAGGCTTGTACATATTTTCAGAAAATCTCAACTTTGATCATGTACTCTATTTTCTATTAATATTTTTTAGTTTAAATTCTATTATTTAAAAATTTCTATTCCTTTTTTATATTCCTTACATAGTTTTTTCTATTTGATTCTTTTCCTTTTTTTTTCTCTGTTACATTGCTTTTGCTGTATCACTTGCAAATAGTCTATAGGCAGAGGCTTTTTCTATACTTTTAAACCTCGTATTTTCAGTGAGAATTTACCACATTTGCATTTATAGTTTGTACTATCACAAAAACCTGATTTTGTTTACTGTTGCTATGATTATTTTCATTTGGTTGTTTACTTTTCTGTTGAGATAATTTTTCAAGATCACCAAGCATTTTTGTTTATCTTAACATATTTTTGGCAGAGGAAACCCTATCCTGACCTTAATCTTTTTTTTTCTTTTTTGTGGTACGCGGGCCTCTCACTGTTGTGGCCTCTCCTGTTGCGGAGCACAGGCTCCGGACGTGCAGGCTCAGCGGCCATGGCTCACAGGCCTAGCTGCTCCGTGGCATGTAGGATCTTCCCGGACCAGGGCACGAACCCGTGTCCCCTGCATCGGCAGGCAGACTCTCAAACACTGCGCCACCAGGGAAGCCCCCTGACCTTAATTTGAACATGTATGTTGTGGGTAGGATTTCACTGGTTCTCCTTCTAATTTATTTGGAGCCTATTTAGAAATTTTCTTCAGAGCTACAGTCGTAAGGTTTAATTTTGTAGGTTTAGATAGTATTTTTGCTGCTGAGCTTAGGGGTTTAAACAGTCGTGATTACGGATTTGGTGTGAAACTTATTTGTATTTCTCGTATTTTGTTGAGGGAACTGGCCAGTGCACTGGCCAGCGCATTCCTTATGTGTATGCCTTCAGGTTCTGCTTTGTTTCCCAATCAAGCATGAGCTATTGAGACTTCATTTCAGATAAAAATGATCAATCCAAGGAAATTAGAGAAATTTTTTCTCTTCCCTACCAGCCAGAGGAGGGAAAATAAATAAGCAAAACTTACAGGTTTTGACCAATATTGTTATAAATCAACAGAAAAGGAGGAGAATATCATATCAGATTACCTATTACCACCATAGTTTTTATATCTATCCCTGTTCCTTTTTATTTTTATATTTTGTTTTAAATGATCATTATCTAGATCATCTCATACGTTCCTACTAGTCAGGTGAAAACAAAACAGCAACTTCTACTAGTTTTTTCCCCCAATATTTGGTGAGTGATGATTTACCTACAGTGTCAATAAAGAGCTTTTAATCTAGAGTGATAGTCTACACATTTTCACTCCTGTCAGTTAACTCCAAATTCTCTCATTAAGCTCTCTTTCAGTCCCTGTAGTTACAACCTGCCTCTTTCGATGTTATTAACTGACTTGGTCTTTAATCTCACCTGAGGTAACTTGTTCTCCTTCAGTTCATGTTGTCTCTATAGCATGTACCATGGTTAAGTGCTTTACCATAGAAACATGCCTATAGTTTTTCATCTACCCTTGGTTTTCTTCCCTAATTTGAGGGGCTGGAGGTGGACTGCACAGAACTTTAATAATGTGATCAGAATCCCTATGGTTAAGTCCAGGCACATTTATAAGAGGAATGAGGAGCTGACTTAGCTACATGAAGTGTCATCAAGAGGATGCTGGTGATGATAAATAGTAAAGGAAGTGGTGGTACTATTGAGAGGATAGCTGAGATAGTAATATAGAGGCAGAGGCAACAGTGGTGGTGATTTTCGTGATGGTTGTGGTGAGAGCCATGTTGACATTATGATCAATAGTAAGCGACTTTAACTGCAATGATAAGGGCAATTATAGCGGTAGCTTGAAATGTGTTGGTGATGGCAGAGGTGGTGGTTGTGGGGTGATAATGATGGATCTGAACTCCTGAAAAATCTTTCCCTCCACCTATCAATTTACACTTGTCCTTCCTGAATCCTTTTCCCTAGTTCTGCCATCACAAGTTATTAGGAGTAAGGAGACTCACCAACCTCTCTCTTTAAAAAATAAACATTTTGGAGAAAAGGGAACCCTCCTGCACTGTTGGTGGAGATGTAAATTGATACAGCCACTATGGAGAACAGTATTGAGGTTCCTTAAAAAACTAAAAATAGAATTACCATATGATCCAGCAATCCCACTACTGGGTATATACCCACAGAAAACCCTAGTTCAAAAAGACACATAAACCCCAATGCTCATTGCAGCACTATTTACAATAGCCAGGTCATGGAAGCAACCTAAATGCCCATCGACAGATGAATGGATAAAGAAGATGTGGTACATATATACAATGGAATATTACTCTGCCAGAAAAAGGAATGAAATTGAGTCATTTGTTGAGACATGGATGGATCTAGAGACTGTCATACAGAGTGAAGTAAGTTAGAAAGAGAAAAACAAATATCGTATATTAACGCATGTATGTGGAACCTAGAAACATGGTACAGATGGAAAGGTTTGCAGGGCAGAAGTTGAGACACAGATGTAGAAAACAAACGTATGGACACCAAGAGGGGAAAGCCGCGGGGGGCTGGGGATGGTGGTGTGCTGAACTGGGTGATTGGGATTGACATGTATACACTGATCTGTATAAAATTGATGACAAATAAGAACCTGCTGTATAAAAAAAAATAAATTAAATAAAATTTAAATAAATAAATAAACAAACATTTACTACCTAACCTCATTGTTATAGCAAAAGAAGGAAAGATGCACTCCTAGATTTTCATGTGGAACCTGTAAAGTATTTGTCTATAAAAACAATGATATATGTAAAATAAACATATAATAAATCCATTTTCTCAGCTATAGTGTAAGAATTCTAATAATACCTCTCATCTGATTGTGAGGGTTACATGAGAAAATATCTGTCAAACACACAGTAACACTGCCATATAACATTTGAGAACATTTTTTTCCTTTTTTCTCTTTTTCCTTTAACTTTGTGAGCCAATCTGGTATGCAAACTGTTATTTCAGTTTGAAACTCTTACTTCTATAGAAAAATCAGTTCCAGGTCTTAAGGTTTACAAATTAACTTTCAAAACACAACATGATTATAGAAAGGAAACTGGCAGGATGTGGCTTGAACAACAACTGGGTAGGAGATTTGTCCAGATGTCAGGGGAGTGATTCCAGGACAACTTCCCTCCCAACCCTTATTTTACAGTTTATTTTATAATTGCTCAAAAAGCAGCAGGAGAAAGGTCTGTTTTATTTTGTTTCGACCATGGTAGGGAGCACAATGCTTACTTACTACAACAGTCAAGAAGACATGGGTAAGAATGCTCAGGTTAGAAGCCATATCATCACAAAAACAGAGAGCATTTTCCTGTAATGGGTAGTTAGGATCATACATTTTGTAGAGAGTACTGAGGGAGAGACATCTTCAAAACAATCCACAATAATAAAAAAAAAAATGTACTGAAGGAGAACTTGCAACAGTTGCAAATCCAAAAACTAAGGTATTTCTTCAAATAGAAAAAGGCAAGTGTGGTCTCCGCTTCCAATTAGTTCTCCACACTGAAGCTAGAGAAATCTTCTCAAAAGAAACATCTGATCATTTCATCTTTCTGCTTTTGAATTCTTTTGATGGACACCCAATGTTCTTAGAATGAAGGCAATATCCTTTAAGGTCCAGAATCATTTTTCCCCAACTCATCATCATCATCCCACCCGCACATCACACCATGTTTCCCCTTGCTGACTCCACTTCATCCACCTCAGCTTTTTTCCTTCCTCCTCAGATCATTTTTCCCACTGCCTGGAATATTCTTCTCTTCTCAGGATCTTCTTTCACACCAGAGTGGACCAGATCATTTCCTCAGGGAGGCCTTCCCTTAACTTCCTTACCTTGGCCAAAGCACGCTCTTTCAAGCTCTTGTGACTATTTTCCACATTTCACAATGGCAATTTTACATTTGTTTAAAACATGATTTGAATGCTGCCTTATCTTCCAAATTAAATTTTAAATTCTAAGAGGTCAGAGACTGTGACCATTTTTTGCTTCCAGTACTTTCCCCAGTGCTAATACCTACTAGACAGATAAACTCTATCTGTTGAAACTGACCCTTCCCTATCAAATCAGGTGAGATGAAACACAAGTCACATCAAAAGTCATTAAAAACCAGAGGAAAGAGGAAATCAAACCCCTTAGTCATAAGGGCTAAAGTGTCTCACTATTATTGATCCTCATCTTTATTGAGGAAAGAATAAAATGCACAAGTTCATTATATAAACTTTAGAGTTGAAAACTGAATATAATTAGATTAATAAAAAATGTATGTCTATATATTTATATTTAAATTCTCTTTCTGGGATAAAGTTTCCATTAACTTTAAAATTTGGCGAGGGGATTGCTAGATCCAATCTATCCAAGTATTTCCACAAAAATACCTGGAATTGGGAGATCCTGAATCCTTAACTAAATATTACTGTTGAGTTTCTTTCCCCAAAAGAGAAAAATGAGGTAAATAATACCGCTAGAAAAATGTTGCTGTCTCAAGTAATAGTTCTTAACAGATGGGCCGTATCTGTGTTTGACTGACTATATAGCTATTCTTTATGCAATACTATGACAGAATTAGTGTTGTATATCCCCACTCACAGTGGGTTTTTTTTCTTTTTAAGAGAAATTATGGTTCCTGTTCTCATGACCTGCTTTCCCTCTTCATCTCACCCAACGCTATGACCAATATTCTAAAAAACAGACACAGACCACACAGAATGACTTCACAGACTACTTGCCAGGAAGAATCAAGATCCATATACGTATCGAGTCCAGGCAGAGAATGTATGAATGAGAGACACTATATAACTCCTCTTCTAATATACATGCAGCATTCACTCACTCTAGAAGCTAGAGGTTAAGTATATAAAGTGGTAGAAATCATCAGTCCAATGAATTTGTGTTTCTAATTGTCACTATTCATGTGACTCCACACGGGTGTTCATATTTTATTCCTCTCCACTATGCTCAGGCTGCTTAGAACTTATCTTCTGCTCTGGTTCTGAGAGATCTACCCTAACGCTCTGCATTGGAAGTGGGTTATGTTGCAAGGAAGGTTCAGAATACATAGTAGCACTGTCATATAATAACACACCAGAATCAGATACAATATCAGTTCCACTAAGAAGGGTTTGCCTGGAGGAATCAATGGTAATGGGAATCTAACTGCTAACTCTAGAACGATCCTATATATATTATTATCTAATAGTTAAAATGATGAAGCTCTAAACTTACAGGAGAAGAGTGTGGAAACTGGTCCTTATCAGCTCCATCCCCAACCAGAGACACATGCACAGCTCCCTGTGAAAATCGCCTCTACCTAGGCTCCTATGCTTCAGGGGATCTGCCCATTCTCTGACTCCACTATCTTACCAGCTTGTGCTGTTAGTGTGTCTCCAGATTTCATTACCTCATCTTGGGATATACATAACAGTGTCTGTGACATACAGAAAGATACATCAGTTGCACTATTCACTGGGCTTTCAATCTGAGTTCAGCTTCCGATACTGTCTTCTGAATTACCCTAGGCTCCCTTCCAACTTATTCCTGACACCCCCAGGGGTAACATCTAAAAAAGATGTTTACCTTGTAATTTACCAAGACAAGAAATCATCTAAAAGCTATAATAAATTGTGCTAGTAAAAGTGAAAAAGGAGAGTGGTTAGGTCACAGTCTTGTGTTTGTGGTTTTGTTCTTTTTTTTATTTGAACTCAAAATAAATGTTTGCTCTTAGAAAGTAATTTCTGGCCATTCCGATTTTTGTGCAAGTGTTTTAACAAAAGCTCTGAAAAAGCCTTAAGAGGTAGGGATGAATATTGAGACTATACAGCATGACCCATAAGTGATTCCTGCCTTTTGCAGTCAAAAGCTGATGGTAAAAGTCACATAAACAGTTTATACTTAACTGATCTTTATACGAGAAGAAACAGATGTCCATGATAGAGGTGAACCATGATAGAGTTAGGAGACGTTACACCAGTTTTTCTTCTTTTAGGTGTTTGACTTCTAAATTCCCACTTACAATATATTGGAGACAAAGCCAGCAAGGATTTGGATGGTATCTGGCAAACTGTAAAGTTTTTATCTTGGAGTAGTTTTCTTTATTCAAATACTATATAAAACTCATGACAGCTAATTATAGATATTTGGGTAAAAATGTCCCCTCAGTGTGGCACCTCACCTGCTTTAATATATCAAAAGAAAGTCTAATTCTTTGTAAAGAAAAAAAAATGTATTCTTGTGTACCCTTCTCAGAAGCACAGGAGCCAAGGCATCATAATGGCTGCATATATGAAGCACCAGCAGCCCAGACAGCAAGTCCCAAAGTAGCTTGGAAGAGCCTTCAGCAAAGTTACATGTGAGCTTCTGTGTCCTAGACAACCACTCCTCCTCCTTCCCAAGCCCAGGCCTCCCCCTCCACCAGCGGCAGCCTCCTTAGAGTATCCAGCCCCTCTTTAATTTTCCAGGGTAGGAACATTTAAAAACTAGAGGAATTGAAGGAATATTTGTTTAAGAACACAGACTAATTCATGGAATCACAAAAGAGCTGAAATATCAGGCCATAGGAAACAGGAACCAAAGCAAATACAGTGGCAGAAATTCAGACTGTCTCTTTAGATTGCTGCCTTGGGATGGCTTAGCTGGGGCTACAGGCCACCCTGTCATCCTTGGGGAGTGAGAGAACCGTGTGTGATAGACTAAAAAACCACACTGGAGGGCTTCCCTGGTGGCACAGTAGTAGAGAGTCCGCCTGCCGATGCAGGGGACACTGGTTTGTGCCCTGGTCCGGGAAGATTCCACGTGCCGCAGAGCGGCTGGGCCCGTGAGCCATGGCCGCTGAGCCTGCGCGTCCGGAGCCTGTGCTCCGCAACAGGAGAGGCCACAACAGTGAGAGGCCCGCGTACCGCAAAAAAAAACAAAAAAACAAAAAAAACGAACACACTGGAGTAGGAGAGAAAGTGGATCTCCCAGTGGAAGAGATGCTGGCGTGGCAAACACTGTCTAGTACACTGCTCTGTGATGTAAGTAAATATTTTAAAAGATAAAAACTGGCCAACATTTACCCCATACATGCTCAGTTTGATACCTGTAACTCCATCCTGTAAAAGCAAACTTCTTCCTCAAAAGTTGATTTCCAAGAATCTTAAGGTAATTGTAAATATTACCCTACTATCTGTAGCACTCTGTTGTTTAAAAATGTTAATTCTAGTATCTTGAGGACACTATAGGAAAACTTATAAGAATAGTAAATAGTAAATCCCTTAATAGGTAGTCAAATAAAATGATATTTAATGAGATGAAATGCATCCATTTTATCATCAGGGACATTAAATTTGAGGGGAAAACCACAACTTAGCCATGACCTTAAAGTTCTATTTCTCTAATCTTCTTATATTGTGTTACCTTTACTCTTTAATTTGTATTCATTTTTATAAAGTGAATCATCGACCTTGATAAATACGAAATGGGATATATTTGTGAACTAATCTTTTTTTCATTGTTGTTAGTCATTCTCGTAATCTAAAAATTATGTAAATAAAATTATTTTTAGCAAATTATAAATACCCGTGCTTCTCTGGTTATTGAATTGCCAAGAGTTGAGCTTGAAGGAAGTGGTATACTACTTTACCCTACTTTTTGCACTGAGTCTCAGCTTTCAGTATCCCAATTCAGAAACAATTTTTTAAAAGAAAGCTGACAGATTCTTTTTCTCTTAAGAAGAAAAATAAAATCTATTAATTGTAGCTAGAAAAAAGAGTAAACCTGGTTTAATTTCAGTTACACCTAAAAAAAATGTAAGTGTTTCTTCTTAGGTGGCTTAGGCCATGGTACCTGACAGAAGGCCTGAAAACCAGCTCAGGAAAACTAGAAGGAGTCATGGAAGAAAGAGATAATGTGGTTCACATTTGATTGAATGAAAGACAGATCTCCCGAGAAATTCCACTTTAATGGTCCTAGACACCATTACTTTCACACATCTTTACAAAACTATGGGATTTTCTCCACCAGAAATATGGCTTAAGTATGATTAGGCGAGGCAATCTTATCAGCAATACCTTCAGCTATCACACTCAAAACATACCTTGCCTGTGTCCTATGACAGTTTAAAACATAAGAATTTTTCTTGTTTTATAAAGACTTTTGTTTTCTTTGCTTTTATGCACACCTGCCGGCAGTCTTTTTCTGACATATTTAAGAAACACATAGTCATAATTTAGCAGATATCTGGAAGTATATTTTTATTCTTTTAATTCTGTCAAACATCAAAAAATACAAATGAAATATACACTAAACATTTTTAAAGCAGCTCCTTCGTAAGACATAAAAACTTTTCATTAATAATCATAACTTCTGCCCTATAACTTGCATGTGTTAATTAAAATTTTTTAAAAAGGTGTACCTTCATGATAATGCCTTTTTCTAGTATGTCTAGTATATTAAGCAACTTTTTTGCTTAGTACTACTAAACAGTTCCAAATAGTTTGCTATTAATATTGTTCTTGTCCTTGATCAAACTTTTTACTTCCTTTCTATGAAACGGATACATTCCAACAAAATATATATTTTTTTAACGCCAGAGTTTTGGGGATAACTCTGGTTTAAAGAAATGAGCAAAGACAGAAAGATAAAAGACATTTTGTGGCAATGGCTTATATTTACATACCATTACAGTATATTCCAAGGAAATGTCAAAAATGCTATTGTTCTAGACAGCAGGAAGTAACCAAGCTCCTATCAACAGCAAACTTAAAGTTGGATATCTATTGTCTCTGGGCCAAACTCTCATCTTTAGCAATCCCTGTTAACTGACTTAACAAGGTTAATTTAGTCACCCATTTATTCACTCATTCATTCAGCAAAGAAATATTTATTGAAGGCATATTATGTGTCAACACCAAAATTCCCCTAAGATTACCATCTTATACCATCTTTGATTACTGTCAAAGTATGACAGTCTGCGTGATAAATAAAATAAATAAAAAATAAATGAGATACCAAAGTGGAGCAGATAACAGACAAGTTAACTCTGCAGACAACAAAGCATTTAAAAGCAGACCATTATCCGCACCTACAATGGCTTGGGTGAAACCATAGGCAATCACACTGAAAAAGGAAGTAAAGACCACATCAAGAAGTTCTTTGCAACACAAAGGAATAAAAACTGCTTGAGATATGAGGACTTATTAAAGCAATCAAGGTGGCTGATGGTATATCATAGCTGCATTTCAGAAAGGAAAAACGCTCTGGGGTATGATGGACAGATTGGAGCAGGAGAAAAATTTAAGGCTGGGAGAATCATTAAAGTTGACAAGACAATAATGCTGAAGGTATAAATTAAGGCAGTGTACCAAAAGCCTTAGATATGATCACCGACCCCCATTCATACAAAATTTAGGCACTGACTTACTGTTGTCCACTCCATCACTTGCTTTTCAGGAAACTCGGCATCAGGAAAATGACTCATACA
Source organism: Phocoena phocoena (assembly GCF_963924675.1). Classification (NCBI taxonomy): domain Eukaryota; kingdom Metazoa; phylum Chordata; class Mammalia; order Artiodactyla; family Phocoenidae; genus Phocoena; species Phocoena phocoena. The sequence goes on along the minus strand of NC_089221.1, from coordinate 80,946,752 downwards.
ACACTGAGACCTTGGACTTTTGAACTATTCATCTCCATAATTTTGCATCTTTGCAACTACGCAAGTCCAAGGTCTGCATTTACCTGTATAACTGGGCTGCCTCTGATTTCTTATTTTCTCACTCTCTGAACACCATTGCTGGGCTCCTTGATTTCCTTCTCTAGTAGTATTTCTACAGTCAGCGCTATGATCCCCTGAAAACCATGAATCCATTGATTTTATATAGAGAGTTCTGTTCCTATAAACCTCTTTAAAACATCCTTCATTCATTCTTCCATATACAAATTCCAAACTTGCATGAGATCAATTTTCTTACACTTCCAAGTCTGGTTCTGAGCACTTCAATGTTTCTGAATAAAACACGCCTATACACTGATTATTTACCACTTAAATACACCTGCCTATTTAGCAAATATTTACTGAGTGTCTACTATATGCTGGATACTGCTCTAGGCTTGGGGGATTCAGAAATGAACCAGACAAAAGCCATGTCCTGCTGGCTTTTTCATTCTAGTGAATGAAATCCATTAACAAAAAAGGCAGAGAAAAAAGTCAACATTTATGTAAAACAACTTCAATTGGCAATAAATATTTAAAATTCAGATCAAGGTAAACGGATAGAGATTAGGATGGAAAGGCAATTGTATGGGGTGGTCAGGGGAAGTCTTTCTGAAGAGACGAAATCAGGGCTAACAATTGAATGATGTAAAGAGCAAAGAGCAAACCCCGTGTAGATCTAAGAAAAAAGTCAGCCTGGAAATGGCTCCTGCTTCACTCAGAGTTGAAATCCACAGCCTACAAGGCCTTACAATGGCCTTCATGGTCCTAAAGCAAGGAAGGTGCCTGTCACCTCTCTGACCTGATCTTCTTTTACTCTCCTATTGGCTCTCTCTGTTCTAGCCACACAGGCCTGCTGGGCTGGCATAGGGCAGGCACGTTGCCATGGTGGAGGCTGTATACTGGCTTTGAAGTGGCTCTTCCCTCTACCTAGAACACTCTTCCCCAGACATCTGCATGGCTAACGTCCTCAGTGAGGCCTACTTAGAACCATGCCTAGCACATATTAAGTGTAGACTATTGCTTTTTAAAAAAAAAATAATTTTGATTTTGGTTTCCATCCAACTACTTTAGTGGGGAAGTTTAACCTTTGCCTTTTAAGGAGTCCCTAGCCCTACTCCTATGGCAACGGAGGCATGCATAGGGGACTTCCTTTGCCCACATACTTTCTAATTAAAAACTAAAATAAACAGACACTATACTAGCAAATAAAACACACCTGCGGTGTGCTTTTAGTCTGCAGATCAAAAGTTTGAGGTTTCTGATTCAAGGGCTTAGTGCTTGGAAAACCATGAGCATATCACATTGCTCTTTTAAGGCAGTGAACATAGTATCTACGTACTGTTGGAAGGGGAGTGATGGAAAAGGAGCAAATACAGGAAGAAAACAGTGAAAAAAAAAGAAATGGTTTAATATCTCAATATTTTTGTAGATTTTACAAACTGTTTCAAGTACCAAAGGATTTCTCTAAAAGTTCTTTGAAATGTTTGTGTATCAGTAAAAGACTGGCAAAAAGGACTTTGCATTTCATGAGGAAAATTTCAACTACCTGTTTCCTATTATTTTCCATTAACAGTAGTACAGTTAGAGCACTGCTTCTCCAACTATAATGTACAGTGAATCACCTGAGGATCTTGTTAAAAAGCAGAATTTAAGTAGTTACGGTGTGGTGCCTGTGGTTTCACATTTCGAACACACTCTCAGTACATGCTGATGCTTCTGGTGCTAGGATGATTAATTCGAGTTTGGTTTAGATTATGTCTTTCTTACAAGAGTCCGTACAATTGTTCTCTGTAAGGTGTCTTGATGTGTGCAGGTTAAAACCTATTTCAAAGAGTAATTAAACAATTAAGAAGTTGAATTGTTTGCACTTGCTTTACTCAGGGAATCAGTAGCAGCATAACACATCTACAATCTTAGTTAATGGTCCTTGGCACTGCACACCAGATTATTCATTTCCAAATTCTTAAGGACACTTAGAACTGGAATTTTTGCTGTATACTTTAAAGAAAAACTTTTATTGTATATATTTAAGAGAAAATGTTTAAATCTTGTATGATATAAAAATTGATTAGTGAGAAAATATTTCCTCTCACATATACAGGGACACACACACACTTTTTAATGGAACAAACAAGGTAAATTGTCTTTAAATACCTTGAAAACATCTGGAATATTTTAATTTTATACATTCAAATGTTAGTGAAATATGATATGAAAATTGAAATGAAACAGAAATAGATCTTTTTAAATGAGGTTTTTTTAAAAAAACCATTGGTTTCAACATATTGACAAAGTTATCAAAGAAATATTGAAATAAAATTTACCTCAAACAAAGAAATTTCATGAAAATATGTGATTACATTATATAACCTCATAAGTGCAGAAACTTCAGAACACACATACCTGGTTTTAAAGAAAAGTGTTCTTATCAGTTTTTTATCCTAAGTTTTATTTAACCAATTCCATGAAAGAGACCATTTTGACCCTCTTACTTTCTCCCTCTTATATGACCTCTGGAGGTACAGAATTACTCCCACAAGGATTGACCTCCAAGTATACTTGGGGAAAAAAAACCCACCTCCACTCTACAAGGAAAATATTTTCTAATAAAATTAAATGTAACTTGAACAAATCTTTACCATCAAGACGCTGCTTATCATTAGTAAGCTGCTAGAATAAAGTAGAAAATACGATTTTTTCCAATGTCCCAAACCATAGTACTCTCTTTTCAGAAATTCCCCTGGGAATTTCAAGTCACTTATCTTAAATATCACATAAAGAATCTAGAGAAAGTCCAAGTAAAAAGGGAGTGTAAGATGAAGGTATAAAATCCTCAGAGCCCATAGATTCACAGCAATAACAATACAATTAACATATTCCTGCTTCTTGTTTATTTAATCACAGCCATAGTAAAATTATAAATAGGAGGCACCCCCCTGGCATTTGAAAGAGACAAACATAGGAAAGTACTTCCCACTTTACAGAGCAAAGATTTACTGGACCTATCACCTTAGTGTGGAATATAGGATAACATTTTTTTAATTAAAAATAAGATTTATATAAATTCCTCTGTGAAAACTCTATAATAAGAAAAATTTTTATTTTGTAAAGATTATGATCAGAGATAGAAACCATGCCTTACACCAACACATCTTTTATTGCCATGGCCAAAGGTAGAGTGCATTCACTAAATATTTGCTCACTGAAACATACTGTCCACCGAGGGTGACAAGTATTACACGTTTTTATTTACATAAAACAAGATAAAATAATTGTAGCAGTTTGTATTATCTTAATGCACCTCTTCGTAGGCAGAAGGAATAAACATCTTCATACCAGCTAAGAGGTGGCCCAGGTTATAAATTTGAGAGAAGTTGATTTCTTTGCTCTTTACTTGAATCTTATTAAATAATGGAAATAATACTAATTGGCCATTTTTAAAGCTATACATGTCCAACAGAGATTTCTTTTGGCCATGAGGAAAGTGCTCAGCATTCCCCAAGCTCAATGAAATTTTAGGTATCAGTGGCATTTGACATTTTGTTATTTGCCAGGAATGACCAAGATACCCCAACCCCTTGGTCACCTGATTTATTTCTTATCAACATTCTAGCCTCAAGAACCATATTTCCAAGAAGGTTTTCTGTATTGTTCGTTTATCCTTCAGCTTACATCTTCTTCTTGCAGCTACACTGGCATTTCATATGGATCTCATTGCACCTGTACCATTGTTTATAATAGGTTGCTTACACATCCGTCTCCCCTATTAACCACCAAGCTTCACCAGGGCAGTGAGCAGGGCCCAGCCCAGATTTCTATCTTTCATACCTAGTATACTACCTGACTACAATATAGACTCTACCAAGATGGCTGATTGATTGGGTAAGGGCCTGGATGAATGAAGAATATTTCTCTTCAATGTATGGACTTATTGAACACCTAAAATATGGCAACATCCAAGTTTCAAACATGACCTGTTTTATATCATATATTCCCTACTACATTTCCAAGAGGAAGGAACAATTATTAGTTCCATGAAAATAATGTGGAAACTGAGGCTCAAAAAGGTTAATACATACAAAGTCATAAAACTAGCAACTGATGAGGCTAAAATATGAATTCAGGCCTCTTGAATTACATACTTTATGATAATAAAGGATGAAAACTTGAAATAGACATTAGCAGAGGAGAAAGACTGGGACATTTCAGACGAATCTGAGCCTGTGAGATACCAAAAAGCTACTATCCACAAGAATGCTCCATTCTTACCCTTATATTTTAACCATGAACTGACCTGAAAACATTGCTCCCATATAGATTATGGCATTCCTAACCTTGGCCACACTGTATACTTGGCCATTACTTCATATGCCAAAAACAAGGTTTAAGTGTTTTCTCTGGGTCTTAAAAATTCACAAGCCACCAATTTACGTTCACTTCTAAATCCATAACACACAATGAGCCAGGGCAGTCCAGATAAGAGAGTAGAGGGGCCAAGGGAAAACAACAATGGGGGAAACGTACAATAACTATATAACTGTGCATGTTTCATGCTTTCTTGTTAAACTTTTATGTTAGAAATTTATTTGTAACCTGGTGTACCACAAGTAGCAGTTGATAAACACACTCCATTTAATAAAAAGATTAAATAAAAATTACTATTAAAACAAGTATCATATATAAACCATGTTACTCTTCCTACTATTTCATTATATACCGTGCTGACATGGAATACTGAACAAAAGGAGAGAACATATTATGAACTTGCTATTTTTGTTCATTGGCTTTTATGGGTCATAGCCTATTAGAAGTTTTGAATAACTAAACAATAATCTTATTTATACACACTGGGTTTTCAGTCAATGAAAAATGGTAGAACAGAATTCAGCTTAACATAAATTGAAGTAAGACTAGAGTGTATGAATCGAGTCCAGAAGTCATTTATCTATAGCTTCAATTCCACACTATTAACAAAAGGAGTTACCGACCATCCAGAGTAAAGGACACAATAGCTAATCAGTAGCACTTTAAGTTCTTTTCCAGAAGTGTTGATGGGTTTTACTAAGCCTTTCAAACTCATTCATGTGGTGCTTTATTAAAAATACAAGCAAGAATGCTGATGCCATGTGTTTTTCCCAGGTACTACTGCCATTGAATCTTCCTTTCTTTCTCACTCTGACCTACTGGATTTATCTTATACTAAAATTTACAGAATGAAAAAAAAATTATAAATGAAGTAAAAAAAAAATGGTTCCCCTTCTCCTTAGCCATGATAAATAAAATCGATCAAGCTTCTTATGGTCAACAACATGCATTAAGTATCTATATGTATCATGGACACTGAGACAACCCAGAAGAGGCAAAAGGTATGGTGTCTGACTTTGAGAAACCTACGACCACGCTGAAGCTGAGTGAATGGCCATGAACTCCATGAGTGGACAAGTCCAGCAGAAAGAGTTCAGTGGCCAGAATGTGTACACTGTCTAGGTGTGCCTCCTTGAAGCCACTCATTGACCCTATTGTACTTGTGCCTCTGCTTTGTGTTTGCAAAAGTGCTGTTAGCAATGCTTACGCTTCAGTCGAAAGACCGAAGGTCAAGCATGGAGGTCTCAGGCTGGAGCTTTTCTGTGAACTTGGTCATGATCTTAGTCTTATTAGTCAAATGTTCTACGCAACTGGAAAGGAATGCTTAGAATCATTCAGATAATCAGAGAAACGTTTTCCTTCCAAAGACAAGTATGGGAAAAAAGAGTAGCCATCAAATTCCTTATACTTTCTGGAAGTTCCACAATTCCAGATAGAATTTTATACAGAAAATAAAAAAACACAATAACCTGACATTTAAAATTCAATATTTAGTAACGTTTAATGGCAGTGGGCATTGGTAGACACTCCCATTTAGGCTTTATTACTTTAATCAAACAATTTTAGTACATTTACTATTCTACAGTAGTACTTTATTATGAATTACTGAAAGTAAACTACCCTTGTCAAAATAAATAAAACAAGTACATCTCAGGATTCCACATTCCTAATTTTATAATGCTGCCTTTTAATTTTCATTGCTACTCATTTGCATAATTTAGTTATCTCTTGGGAATTCTCAAGTCATTAGTGTGAATTAGTATAGTATTAAGTATGAAATGACAGATACTTCAAGGAATTTTAAAAGAAATGCACTTTTAGGCACAGATTAATGGGAAGTAATGTATCTCCTTCTAGATTTACAGCTCCCACAACGAAAACAGATGGGCCACAAATATGCTTTTCCTAAGTGGTCATTTTTAGTGGCAAAACTGCTAACACAGCAATATTCTAAGCCCATTTCTCCAATACAGACCCACAGAGAAACTCAGCATGCTGTAGCAGAAAAAATCCTAAAAAGATGTCAGATAGGATTCTTGTCCTGCCCTTGAATGACTCCATGCATCTTATAGTTCCTTCACCTGTGCTGGAAGGGTGCCTTTCACACTGTGCATACTTCTGAGTCAAGAATATCTGGTGATGTTTAGGGGGCTGATAAAGTACTTTGTAGCTTACATAGCTCTTTCCTCTGTACATTATTTCATTTTCACATCTCCACAGGACAGAATCTAACATGTAGGGAAACTGCTATACCTACAAGAAGTTAAGTAAATTATCCAGTACCACTTTGCTACAAAGTGCCAAAATCAGTACCAGAACCTATATATTCTAAGTCCTCGTGGGTTTATTGTTAGATAAAGAAGCTCTCTTAGCCCATGACCCCACAGAGGTTTCATATACCAGAAAGACTGAGGTCAGAGCAAACAAGGCACCTGAAGGGTTTGCTAATGCACACTCTATTCTAAATTAATACATTCCCCCCACACCCAATCAAATAATCTACTTGCCCAGTCTTTGAGGATATGGTTTTCTTTTAGGAGTAACAAATTTTAGAATCACCTTGAGCTAGTGTTTTTTAAGCTGTTGCTAACTCTTGGAAAGATTGTTGATAAGATCTCTTCAGAGAGACCATTATCCCCATTGTAACTATAAAAATACTAAGTCCTTAACTCATTTATTACTTTAGCTTAAATTACAGCATTTGGAATTATGTAACAATTAAGAAAAATACCAAAGCTGTACATATGTGTCACCAAGCACACGATAAACTATTACTGTAAGTCTAGTATAAGAGAGGAAACACAAAATGGAATTTTAAATAAACCTAGTTATAAATATTAAATACAAAAATGATGATTAACATATTCTTGTTACTATTCCTATCCCAGAAAAAAATACCTACACTATTCCTTCCATTGGGATTCTTTATTCTCAACCTATCCTCCAACCCACTTTTTTGCCTGAAGAACTCCTGCTCATACTGCTTGGGTCCCAGCTTTCAGCCTTTAAGTATGGCTTCCCTAGACAATTTAAACACATACTGTCAACTCTTCTTTTATGATACATGATATAATCGTATTTCTTTTTCAACACTTCCAGTTTGTATTACAGTTATTACTTTACACATTTGTCTCACCCTTGATTTTTGGATTCCCTGATGTCAAAGACCATATTTAATTTTTTTCTTTGGTGGGTAGGGTATATCAAGCACCTTGAAACAGAGACTCAATAGAGGTCTGGAATTAGTGCATAAATGAGGGGAGAAGACATAAAGTATTTGAAATCTAGCGACTAAAATTCAGTACGTCCACATCATAAAATTAAGTGTAGTATTACCTTATAGTCCATATATAACTTGCTGCAGTAGCAGGTGTAAAACAGACTTCAATAGAGGTCAAGAGGCAAAAGCATTTGTATCTTTCCACAGCACTAGAAAGAGAATAGAGACAAGTTAAAGATGATCAGAGTCCACCAAAAGGTATTACTTTTGCATTTCAGAATATCTCATATCTCTTCTGGACATAAGTCAACTGAGTTCACTAATTTGCACTAATGAACAGAAATCCTTAGGTAAATCATTGACTTCCTTTTGAAAGGAAGCTAAATTAATACTTGGATGGGTCAAAGTTAGACGCAGAAACTTCAAAAGTGACTGAGTGAATTTAACTTATCTTCCCATGATAATTGATAGCAAAAGCATTCATTTAGTTGGAAATCTTCATGAAATACATACATACTGAAATCCTATTCCACAGTTTTCCATAAATCACTTATGTTTAAAGACAAATGAAGTTACTGATGTACTTAGCAATTAGTTTTTACTTAGTTTTAACTGTCACACAATTTCAATCTTTGACAAGAAAAACTGGATAACTTTGAGGGTTTACTTCTAAAATTAACAAACTATGCCAGATTTATGTGATAGTTAAAATGTTCACTGTAAATGCACAAACTTTTTTTTTAACATCTTTATTGGAGTATAATTACTTTAAAATGTTGTGTTAGTTTCGGCTGTATAAAAAACTGAATTAGCTGTACGTACACATACATCCCCATATCCCCTCCCTCTTACGTCTCCCTCCTACCCTCCCTATCCCACACCTCTAGGTGGTCACAAAGCACCCAGCTGATCTCCCTGTGCTATGCGACTGCTTCCGCTAGCTATCTACTTTACATTTGGTAGTGTATATATGTCCATGTCACTCTCTAACTTCGTCCCAGCTTAACCTTCCCCAACCCCCATGTCCTCAAGTCCATTAGCTACATGTGTGTCTTTATTCCTGTCCTGCCCCTAGTTTCCTCGGAACCTGTTTTTTTTTTTTTTCTTTTTTTTAGATTCCATATATATGTATTACCATATGGTATTTGTTTTTCTCTTTCTGACTTACTTCACTCTGTATGACAGTCTCTAGGACTCTAGGTCCATCCACCTCACTACAAATAACTCAATTTCGTTTCCTTTTATGGCTGAGTAACATTCCATTGTACATATGTGCCACAGCTTCTTTATCCATTCATCTATCAATGGACACTTATGTTTCTTCCATGTCCTGGCTATTGTAAATAGAGCTGCAATGAACATTTTGGTCCATGACTCTTTCCGAATTATGGTTTTCTCCAGGTATATGTCCAGTAGTGGGATTGCTGAGTGGTATGGTAATTCTATTTTTAGTTTTCTAAGGAAGCTTCATACTGTTCTCCATAGTGGCTGTATCAATTTACATTCCCACCAACAGTGAAAGACGGTTCCTTTTTCTCCACACCCTCTCCAGAATTTATTTCTTGTAGATTTTTTGATGACGGCCATTCTGACTGGTGTGAGGTGATATCTCATTGTAGTTTTGATTTGCATTTCTCTAATGATTAGTGATGTTGAGCACTTTCATGTGTTTGTTGGCAATCTGCATATCTCCTTTGGAGAAATATCTATTTAGGTCTTCTGCCCATTTTTGGATTGGGATTTTTGTTTTATTGATATTGAGCTGCTTGAGCTGTTTGTAAATTCTGCAAGTTGCTTCATTGGTAAATATATTTTCCCATTCTGAGGGTTGTCTTTTGGTCTTGTTTATGGTTTCCTTTGTTGTGCAAAAGCTTTTAAGTTTCATTAGGTCCCATCTGTTCATTTTTGTTCTTATTTCCATTTCTCGAAGAGGTAGGTCAAAAAGGATCTTGCTGTGATTTATTTCATAGAATGTTCTGCCTATGTTTTCCTCTGAGAGCTTTATAGTGTCTGGCCTTACATTTAGGTCTTTAGTCATTTTTGAGTATATTTTTGTGTATGGTGTTAGGGAGTGTTCTAATTTCATTCTTTTACATGTAGCTGTCCAGTTTTCCCTGCACCACTTATTGAAGAGGCTATCTTTCCTCCATTGTATATTCTTGCCTTCTTTATCAAAAATAAGGTGACCGTATTTGCGTGGGTTTATCTCTGGGCTTTCTATCCTGTTCCATTGATCTGTATTTCTGTTTTTGTGCCAGTACCAGACTGTCTTGATGACTGTAGCTTTGTAGTATGGTCTAGAAGTCAGGGAGCCTGATTCCTCCAGCTCCATTTCTCTTTCTCAAGATTGCTTTGGCTATTTGGGGTCTTTTGTGTTTCCATACAATTGTGTAATATTTTGTTCTAGTTCTGTGAAAAATGCCTTTGGTAGTTTGATAGGGATTGCATTGAATCTGTAGATTGCTTTGGGTAGTATAGTCATTTTCAAAATGTTGATTCTTCCAATCCAAGAACATAGTATATCTCTCCATATGTTTGTATCATCTTTAATTTCTTTCATCAGTGTCTTATAGTTTTCTACATACAGGTCGTTGTCTCCCTAGGTAGGCTTATTCCTAGGTATTTTATTCTTTTTGTTGCTATGGTAAATGGGAGTGTTGACTTAATTTCTCTTTCAGATTTTTCATCATTAGTGTATAGGAATGCAAGGCATCTCTGTGCATTAATTTTGTATCCTGCTAATTTACCAAATTCATTGATCAGCTCTTGTAGTTTTCTAGTAGCATCTTTAGGATTCTCTATGTGTAGTATCATGTCATCTGTAAACAGTGACAGCTTTACTTCTTTTTTTCCGATTTAGATTCCTTTTATTTCTTTTTCTTCTCTGACTGCTGTGGCTAAAGCTTCCAAAACTATGTTGAATAAGAGTGGTGAGAGTGGACAACCTGGTCTTGTTCCTGATCTTAGAGGAAATGGTTTCAGTTTTTCACCATTGAGAATGATGTGGGCTGTGTGTTTGTCATATATGGCCTTTATTATGTTGAGAAAAGTTCCCTATATGCCTACTTTATGAAGGGTATTTATCATAAATGGGTATTAAATTTTGTTGAAAGCTTTTTCTGCATCTGTTGAGATACCATATGGGTTTTCTCCTTCAATTTGTTAATATGGTTTATCATATTGATTGACTTGCATATATTTAAGAATCTTTGCATTTCTGGGATAAACCCCACTTGATCGTGGCATATATCCTTTTAATGTGCTGTTGGATTCTGTTTGCTAGTGTTTTGTTGAGGATTTTTGCATCTATGTTCATCAGTGATATTGGCCTGTAGTTTTCTTTCTTTGTGACATCTTTGTCTGGTTTTGGTGTCAGGGTGATGGTGTCTTTGTAGAATGAGTTTGGGTGTGTTCTTCCCTCTGCTATAATTTGGAAAAATTTGAGAAGGATAGGTGTTAGCTCTTCTCTAAATGTTTGATAGAGTTCGCCTGTGAAGCCACCTGGTCCTGAGCTTTTGTTTGTTGGAGGATTTTTAATCACAGTCTCAATTTCAGTACTTGTGATTGGTCTGTTTATATTTTCTATTTCTTCCTGGTTCGGTCTCCGAATGTTGTGCTTTTCTAAGAATTTGTCCATTTCTTCCAGGTTGTCCATTTTATTGGCATATAGTTGCTGGCAGTAATCTCTCATGATCCTTTGTATTTCTGCAGTGTCAGTTGTTACTTCTCCTTTTTCATTTGTAATTCTATTGGTTTGAGTCTTCTCCCTTTTTTTCTTGATGAGTCTGGTTAATGGTTTATCAATTTTGTTTGTTATCTCAATGAACCAGCTTTTACTTTTAATGATCTCTGCGGCTCTTTCCTTCATTTTTTTTTCACATATTTCTGATCTGATCTTTATGATTTCTTTCCTTCTCTAACTTTGGGGTTCGTTTATTCTTCTTTCTCTAATTGCTTTAGGTATAAGGTTAGGTTGATTATTTGAGATGTTTCTTGTTTCTTAAGGTAGGATTGTATTGCTATAAACTTCCCTTTAGAACTGCTTTTGCTGCATCCCATAGGTTTTGCATCATCGTATTTTCATTGTCATTTGTTTCTAGGTATATTTTGATTTCTTCTTTGATTTCTTCAGTAATCTCTTGGTTATTTAGTAACGTATTGTTTAGCCTCCATGTATTTTTATTTTTTACAGATATTTTCCTGTTATTGATATCTACTCTCATAGCACTGTTGTCAGAAAAGATACCTGGTATGACTTCAATTTTCTTAAATTTACCAAGGCTTGATTTGTGACACAAGATATGATATATCCTGGAGAATGTTCCATGAGTACTTGTATTCTGTTGGTTTTGGATGGAAAGTCCTATAAATATCAATTAAGTTCATCTTGTTTTATGTAGCATTTAAAGCTTGTGTCTCCTTATTTATTTTCATTTTGGATGATCTGCCCATTGGTGAAAATGGGGTGTTAAAGTCCTCTACTATGATTGTGTTGCTGTCAATTTACCCTTTTATGGCTGTTAGCATTTGCCTTATGTATTTTGGTGCTCCTATGTTGGGTGCATAAATATTTACAATTGTTATATCTTCTTCTTGGATCGATCCCTTGATCATTATGTAGTGTCCTTCTTTGTCTCTTCTAATAGTCTTTATTTTAAAGTCTATTTTGTCTGATATGAGAATTGCTGCTCCAGCTTTCTTTGGATTTCCATTTGCATGGAATATTTTTTTTCCATCCCCTCACTTTCAGTCTGTATGTGTCCCTAGGTCTAAAGTGTGTCTCTTGTAGACAGCATATATATGGTTTTTGTCTTTGTATCCATTCAGCCAGTCTATGTCTTTTGGTTGGAGCATTTAATCCATTTATATTTAAAGTACTTATCAATATGCATGTTCCTATTACCATTTTTTTAATTGTTTTGGGTGTGTTATTGTAGGTCTTTTCCTTCTCTTGTGTTTTCTGCCTAGATAAGTTCCTTTAGGATTTGTTGTAGAGCTGGTTTTGATGTTGCTGAATTCTCTTAGCTTTTGCTTATCTGTAAAGGTTTTAATTTCTTCATTGAATCTGAATGAGATCCATGTTGGGTTGAGTAGTCTTGGTTGTAGGTTTTTCCCTTTCATCACTTTATATATGTCCTGCCACTCCCTTCTGGCTTGCAGAGTTTCTGCTGATAGATCAGCTGTTTACCTCATGGCGATTCCCCTGTATGTTTTTTGTTGTTTTTCCCTTGCTGCTTTTAATATTTTTCTTTGTATTTAATTTTTGATAGTTTGATTAATATGTGTCCTGGCATATTTCTCCTTGGATTTATATTGTATAGGACTCTCTGTGCTTCCTGGACTTGATTAACTATTTCCTTCCCCATATTAGGGAAGTTTTCAACTATAAACTCTTCCAATATTTTCTCAGTCCCTTTCTTTTTCTCTTCTTCTGGGACCCTTATAATTTGAATGTTGGCACATTTAATGTTGTCCCAGAGGTCCCTGAGACTGTCCTCAATTCTGTTCATTCTTTTTTCTTTATTCTGCTCTGCAGTAGTTTTTTCCACTATTCCATCTTCCAGGTCACTTTTCTGTTCTTCTGCCTCAGTTATTCTGCTATTGATTCCTTCTAGCAAGTTTTTAATTTCATTTATTGTGTTGTTCATCATTGTTTGTTTGCTCTTTAGTTCTTCTAGGTCCTTGTTAAACGTTTCTTATATTTTCTTCATTCTATATCCAAGATTTTGGATTGCCCTTAGTATCATTACTCTGAATTCTTTTTCAGGTAGATGTCTATTTCCTCTTCATTTGTTTGGTCTGGTGGGTTTTTATGTTGCTCCTTCATCTGCTGTGTGTTTCTCTTTCTTCTCATTTTGCTTAAGTTACTGTGTTTGAGGTTTCTTTTTTGCAGGCTGCAAGTTCATAGTTCCCATTGTTTTTGGTGTCTGCCCCCAGTGGCTAAGGTTGGTTCTGTGGGTTGTGCAGGCTTCCTGGTGGAGAGGACTGGTGCCTGTGTTCTCATGGATGAGTCTGGATTTTGTCTTTCTGGTGGCAGGACCACATCCAGTGGTGTGTTTTGTGGTGTCTATGACCCTATTCTGATTTTTGGCAGCCTCTCTGCTAATGGGTGGGGCTGTGTTCCTGTCTTGCTAGTTGTTTGGCACAGTGTGCCCAGCACAGTAGCTTGCTCATCGTTGAGTGGACCTGGGTCTTAGCGTTGAGATGAAGACCTCTGGAATAGTTTTCACCGTTTGATACTTTGTGGAGCTGGGATGTCTCTGGTGGACCGATGTCCTGAATTTGGCTCTCCCACCTCAGAGGCACAGGCCTGACACCCAGCTGGAGCACCAAGATCTTGTCTGCCACACACCATGTGTTCTCTTAAGAGCACTCTTAAGTAACATCCTGATTGTGTGTGGTACAACTTTACTTTCGAACTGAGAGTTGCGGTGGATGGGATTTTTGCCTTTCCCAGTTGTTTGAAGGTTACAATTTTTGTTTTTGGCAACCCCACAACATTCTTAGTTCTATTATTATTTTTGCTTGAAAAGTATAAAGAGAGTTGGAGTGGAGGTGAAGTTTGTGATCGGGAAAGCCCTGGACACCCTCCTTCTCCATCTTCTGCCTCTTTCTCTCTGATTAGTTCCTATCCAGCAGCAGATTGAAGCAGGAGATGATTATTCTCAAGGTTTTTTCAGTAGCTTCATTTCTAGATGAAGGCTTCATCTGCACAAACTCCTTACCATGAATAATTAATAGAGAAAGTCACATGATGAAATTCCAAAGCAGCATCCTAGGATTTTGAGGTTGTCATTACAAATGTAGATGTGAAAAAAATCTCTAAGTATCTCATCAGTTCAGAAGTTCAATGAGCTTTAGTCAAGACAAAGAGAAGAGAATGAAGGATATCATAAAAGACACTAAAATGAGAAGCACAAATTGATCTCAAATTTTCATTCTTTAAAGGTAAAAAAAAAAAAAAAAAGGCCCCCAAACAAGCAGATAAAATCTACATACTGAATACCAAGGAAAGCAATCTCACAGACAAGGAAATCTGGATGATGGTAGAAATGAAACTAATCACCCTGCTCCCCACCATCAATCATGAGATTTATGATGAAAGGCAGCTCCCTTACCACCAAAACATACAGGTGGAGGCTTCACATCCTGTTACAGCTTTAGGGGCCAGAATAGGGGCCAGAAGCATCTTTATCCTCAGAATGCAGTAAAAAGAGATACCCCTAGGCCCCAAATTCAGGACCCAGGGCAGAACCCTGAGAGTAAAAAGGGGTTCATATTTCAGAGCATCAGTGGCTGACTTGGCTACTGAGAGGTGCTGCAGCCGCAGAACAGGAGGGGACAGAGGAGGCAGCATTGCCCAAAGTGAGCACAGGAAGCCTCCAGAAGGTGGCAGAAGTATCAGCAGCACAAGTGATTCGGATAAACCCCAAGACGACTTGTAAACTAATGTCCTTCCTCCCTTATGGGCTTTGTGCACTTGTTCAAATTCATGACTCACTAAATCTGTTCCCTTAATGGAAAAGTAAGAATACCAACAGCATCATTTTATCAGTCAGGGTTTGCTAGGAAAACAGAAACCACTTTGTGTGTTCTAACTATGAAGGGCTTAATACAAGAAGTAGAGAATTTCCCAGCCATTGGGAAAGCTGGGTAGTGAAGTTCAGGAAAGTCACAGCTGATCACCTCAGCCTGAAGCACTGATAGGATTTTTTTAAAGAACTCACAGGAATTCCTGCAAACACACAGAAGTTCCCATTGACTTTGTCTGCAGTAGTGATGGGGGTGGTTCTAGGGAGCTGGGCAGGAAGCCAGTGTGACTCTCTCATCTGCGCAGCATTTGGCTAAAACTGCTTTCAGACAATGATGACCTCTTTCCTTCCTTCTGCCTTTCTAATCAAATGGAAATGCTTCTTGTTGGCATAGGCCAACCTGAAACGTACAGGGAGAGGAATTCTGAAAAATGAAGGCCTTGGCTTTTCTGCACTGCAGAGAGGACCTTACAAAGAGGTGGCGACTATCCAATTACCCAGCCTAGATAGAAATTAGGATTAAAATAAGATTATCCATGATAAGAGTGCAGTGAGTATTGGCACTATTATTACCATTATTATTACCACTCTCATCTTCATCATCTTTATAGGGCAGAAACAGCTGTTGGGCAATGTTGACCATACAAGAAAGAATATGTCTCATTATTTGGTTCCAGGCAGAGGGACTCTACAAGAAAAGCAGAGTCTGGTGGCTCCTCAGGGAAGGAAAATACCCAAGAGGTTTTTTCCATACTTATTATTTCCCAAAATGTTTATCAGTGGACCCATATAACTTAGACAATCAGAAATTAAACAACATTATCTTAGGAAGACAAAAGGGAGAAGAAAAGGGAGGAAAGAAGGAAGGAATAAAGGAAGGTGGGAGGGAAGAAAGGGTAAGAGAAACTTGAAATTTAGCAGTTACGTCCCTGGGACTCATTTCAAGCCAAAGGCTTTTGCTTGGTATTCTACGTTAACCATGACTGATGTGCTCTATTTCTCAGCCTAGTGACTGGAAAAACACCTATTTTATCTTTCATTAGCAGGGGACATGGCAATGAGAAGGGCAGTTTTAGTTAGCAGTAGCTTAGAAAACAGAATCAAGCACAAGGAAGTGAACAATCTAAATGCTAAAAATCATCACTGGCATTTCGGCAAATTCACATAGCACATGGCTTAAGTGCAGTACATTCTAATACAGAGAAAATCTAATGTACTGACACACCAACGTAACAGCGTATCATCAACCAAAACAAAAATGTACTGAACCTCTCTAATATGCACAACTCTGTGAAGAAGTGTAGACAATGACCTATCGGCAGCTGCGGGAGACCTGCCAATGTTAGATTACAGCACAAATTAGCTCATGCCAAGTGCCCACTGACTGAACAAACAGTCAAGACAAGGAGGTAGCTGCTGAAATCAGGACTCAAGAGTGGTTATCCATCAGACAAAGTGAAATAAAGCAAGAAACAAAGTTCAAACTTCTCTCTTTGAAAGAGAGCAAAGAACAAGGGGAAACAAAATGAAAGTAGTTGGAAACGTTCCCAGAGTTTCAGGAGCCATAAAGCTGTCCACACACATTATATACAAGGTCAGTCACTGGGAGTGGTGGTGGTGGTGGTGGGGGGCGGTCATCAATCAGTCCAGTCACACTGGAAGACTCCCTCAGGCCAAGTTAAGAGGAAAAATAAAGACCTAAACAGTGCCATGTATCAATCCCAGGAGTCTGGGAACAGGATGGTAAAAGAGGCATTTATGGTACAAATTAATCCAAATGACTAAGGAGGACAAATGTTTTCCATCCGTAAGCTGTACATGTCATGAAGGACCTTGTGACCATGCATAAAAGAGGTCATTTTGTTGACTCTCACTGCAGCCTTTTTCCTAAGCCTTCTCTGCCCAAAACATACACGTAGGTATCCTCGTATATTGGCAGCATGCCACTATACTCAACAATGTATGAAGACATTTTATTTACTTCTGTTCGCAAGCCCTTTGAGGAACATTAAAGAGTTTTTTTCCCTGACACCTTTTGACACTTTCCCATAGTAGAATAAACTGACACTAAATTGGATTGCACTGGATTGTAACAACTGATAGTTTAGAAAAAAAAAAAAAAAAACAGTAATTCTAGTCATATATTCAGTGGTCACTTAAGAGGGGCCTTCAGTGTTGTAGTTCATCTCCTGGTTACTAGCAATGTAGTAAGTTTGTGCTACTCCCCTAAGCAAACAAGACCAGCTCCACACTGAGTTCAGAGTCTAAATACCACATCCTGGCTCTAAAGGTCTTCTACAACGCGTCTTCAATTCATCATTCAGACACATCTTTTAGTACAAATCTCAGATAACACATTCATGAACATTTATTTCTCCTTATCTGACTGTGGTCCTTCCTTACATAAAATATGTTTTCTTCTCTTTTATGGAAAATTGCATCTTGTTCCCAGTAAAGACCAGCTTGTGACAAACTCCCCTCAAACCTTAGTGGATAACAACCACCACAATTTATTTTTTTGCGGTACGCGGGCCTCTCACTGCTGTGGCCTCTCTCGTTGTGGAGCACGGGCTCCGGACATGCAGCCTCAGCGGCCATGGCTTACGGGCCCAGCCGCTTCGCGGCATGTGGGATCCTCCCGGACCGGAGCACGAACCCACGTCCCCTGCATCGGCAGGCGGACTCCCAACCACTGCTCCACCAAGGAAGCCCCGACCACAATTTATTATTTCTCATCTTTTTGAGTACTGGCTGGGAGGTACTCTGCTGACTTTGCCTGTTCTCAAAGTGTCTGCACTCAGCGGGAAGGTCCCAAATGGTCCCACTCGTGTCTGGCAGTGTGTGCTGCTGCCAGCTGGTGTGTCTTTGTTTTCTCCAACAGTCCTTTTATCCTGCTCTAGCAAGGCTGACTTAGTGATGTCACGGACTCAGAGCAAAAGAGGGCAAAGAAGAAAGCTGCAAGATCTCTTGAGTCCTAGACTTCAGAGATCACACATCACTTCATCTACATTTTCTTAGGCTCAGTGAATCACAAAGCCAGCTGTGATTCAAGGAATGGTAAAGGAGACTCTACTTCTTGATGGGAGAAGCTACAAAGAATTTATGGCCATATTAAATCTACCACAATCCATCATCTGGTCATAATTATTTACAATCCTCCCATACGAAATACATTTACCTTTTCTCAAGGACCCTACCAGTCTTACCCATAAATAGCACTGGGTTCAAAATCCAACATCTGATTATCTGTATCTTGTCCAGAGATCTGTAAGCTAAAAATAGTGATGTACCACCACTACCACCACACACACACACACACACACACACTCATACCCATACCCATCCATTCAGCTAACATAAATTGGTAACATGGGGACAGAAAAATCTCAATAGAAATAATGTGAACATATAAACTTGCTAGAAAGAACGGGAAACACATAGAATTTACTGGCTCAGAGTAATTCTGAAATGCAGCCCATCACTTATGACCAGTTACCCTAACACCGGAGGCACAGGATGTTCCTTCATCACAACACATAAGTACACCCTAAGAATGGTTCCCAAATCCATTGTTCTCCTAAATTCTTGGTTCTGCTCTCAAAGTCACTTTTCTTTAACTTTTTTTTTTTTTTTTTTTGTGATACGCGGGCCTCTCACTGTTGTGGCCTCTCCCGTTGCAGAGCACAGGCTCCGGACGCACAGGCTCAGTGGCCATGGCTAACGGGCCTAGCCGCTCCGCGGCATGTGGGATCTTCCCGGACCGGGGCACGAACCCGCGTCCCCTGCATCGGCATGCGGACTCTCAACCACTGCGCCACTAGGGAAGCCCTCAAAGACAGTTTTCTATAGCCCATGTTTAAGTAGTTCTCACGGCCTACTTTCTGTCCAGAGGCTGCTTTTCTTTTTTAATTGCCTCTGTCCCTAAAGGGCAAGTTCAACTCGTTTCAGTTCAGTACCAATATTCTACAATCTAGCAATCCCACACCACCTTCTATTCTTCTTCGAAAATTTGCTTTCTAATCAGACTGTTTCTTCTTTAGTGCCTCTCTAGTTTCCCATACTAAATCATACACAGTTAGGAGAAGCAAATGGGTACTTTCACTACCTGTCTAGAGACCTTCTTAGTCAGAGCCATATGGGTATTTAGAGCAATATCTATCTTTTGAATTACAGCAAGCGAATGTTTTGAAAACTGTTCAGCCACATGTGATATAGCTTCCAACAGTGACTTCTCAACTTTTCTAGCCTCTACCTACAGTCTCCTTGCCTCCATCTGCCACCTGATCCCAAATATTAAACCCAATTAGGGTTTCGTTACAGCAGAACTTGTTTTCAGTTCATGTCTGGCAGTTCGCGCTTCCCACCAGCGGGGGAACCTTTGCTCTCTGCCATGGGGCACCTCATCCTACAATCAGTAAAGCCAGCTTCTTTACATGACGGTCTCAGGGCAGCGTTCCAAGAGCACAAAGGCAGAAGCTGCACAATGTCACTTCCATCTCTCTCATTCTGTTGCTCAAAGAAAGTCACAGGGTCAGTTTCCATTCAAAGATCAGAGAAACAGACTCTACCTTGATGCAAAGAATGTGAGGCCACATTTCTACCACAACCTCTTATTAGATATTTTTATTCTTAGCAGTCCTCTAGGCTAGGGACTATTACCAGGGTATCTCCTGTATTATTTGGCACAGTATTTATTATTTATCTTTACCTTAATATTTATTCCACAAAATTTAAAGGTCACCATGTATTACATCTTAGTAAAAGGATAATAATGACATATCTATGCAAATGTTTAAGAGAGCAACATGTTTTTAAAAATTGGAGAAACATGTATAGGTGGTTAAGCACTCGTTATGAAAATTACCAGTCTTTCTAATATGCTCAGTCTGCTTTCTGCCAACAGAAATGTGGACTATGTGTCCTTGGGAAAAAAATTAGATTCATTTTTTTCCTTTTCAAATTTTGTACACCAAATGGAATTGCACTATAAGGAAATTTATAAATCACCTTCAGAAAAGATACATACTATAAAATAAACCTTCCAAAAAGTGAGAAACTGAGTTATGAAGTCTCATTTGCAAATGGATACATTTTTGATTATCACATGAACATTTTTTCAGCCATATTGCTCTTTCCTAAACACTCCTCTAAAAGGAAATTCCATGATGAGAATAATTAAAGTATGTTTTGTTTCCCTGTAGATTTTAATTACTTACTTCAGCTAAGCTCTTACATACTTATTTTATTTCCATAAAATATGCTTTACTTAAGCATATTTTAAAATAAAGTTGAATACTCATCTGTTTTTCCCCAAGCAAAGTAACCTTTGATATACAAGGGGGAAAATGCATTTCATTGAAGGTCAGATTTAATAATTTTTCCTTATACTAACTATGTGACACTGAGGAAATTACCTGACTCTTTGGATTTCTATTTCTTTAAGATAAAAAATACGAACTTCTTTTAGGTCTTATAGCTTCAAGACACCTTGTTCTCTATATTCCTCTTTGCTAATGCAAAATTGAAGAACTCATTAGATGTTTTTTCACTACCCATCAGTTTCATTAACAAGAGCTTTACTACTTAGAAGGTAGACGATGTTAGTAGATGATTAAATGAGCCAGATCTTCAGCTTAAATATACATTTCCATGATGCTCAGCAAAATGATAAACCAGCTAAGAAAGAAACACAGGTTGAGAACGTTTGTCCAATTCACGTATGGCAGCGATTTTATCTTTCAGTTAATAAAGTTAATACCTAGGAGAGCTAACAAGAAAAATAGATGATAGATGTCTGCAAAATGAGGTCAAAGGTCAAATACAAGGAAAAAGTAAAGTTAGAATGAAACATTACAGTTAACTTACAGATACTTTTAAATTATTGAGTTCTCAAGCTTTGTTGTCTTCTTAAAGTACTTATACAAACTACAGTCCTCTGATCATATTGTACCTTCTTCTCAGTTATTCTTTTGAATTCTCTTAAAGATTAAGATACCAGGAAACTTCCAGATTATGGAATTTATAACTATATTTTCCTTACTGAAAGGAACCAAAGCTTCTTAGACAAATAATTTCAGGTAGATCAGATAATACATAAGAGATGTCTGAGATATCCTGTTTTGTCAGAAAACAAAGACTACTGTGTCAAAAGACACAGAAGCCAACCTGCAGACAGGCTCTCACTATCCAAAGATGGACCTATTTTAGTAAAAAAAAATAATAATGATAATAATAAAACTGTAATATACAGAACTATGTTAAATAAATGAAGTTTTATAAGTTTATAATATTTTTAAACACATAGATTATCATCGAAGGTAATTAGGATACCCACTCATCATTCTGAAAATTGGTAGAGGGAACAACTAAGCATTTATCCTGCTTCTATTTTATGAATTATTTTGGGGGTAAGTAAATAGTACAAGATAGGACAGCCTAATAATCAATGGAGTCTACAGGTAGATCTGGGCTTCTGTATATCAATATTGTTGCAATAAATAGGACTAAACAATATGTAAAAATGTAAGAACAAGAATTTTCTTGAAATCTTTTAGGGAGAATTTTCTGAAATTCTCTTCAGATCAAGAATTTTCCTGATTTTTCCGAGTGCCACTGTGTTCTTCCCTGCGCTTCTCCCAATGGTATAAGAGCTCTGAGGTCCGCTGCTGCCTTCCTCCACAGGAGTGCACTGACTGTCTAACCCTGATGTTCCTCAAGGAAGAGCACGGAGAGCCCCATTTTGCTGTAGCCTTATCACATGTGTACTCGTCTCTTTGTGAAGGTAATCTTGAATTTGTTCTCAAACCTCATTTTTGCCAATTTTTCAACCCCAAACAAGTCTTTGTTTTAGCTTAATAAATATTCACACTAATTTTCAAAGCACTTCCATAGAACTTATGGTCATCAATAATGTTATTCTGAACAGTAATATTACTCAGTTGGAATATTATCAGGAAGAGGTCATTTCAGTAGACAGTGTGGATATAGGGCAGAAAGATGCCTATTGGAGATGTGGGAGAGGAAGAAAAAAAAAAGAAACAGCAATAGATTTAGTGGGGTATAAAAATAACTTGATGGAGGCTTCCTTGGTGGCGCAGTGGTTGAGAGTCCACCTGCCGATGTAGGGGACAAGGGTTCGTGTCCCGGTCCGGAAAGATCCCACATGCTGCGGAGCGGCTGGGCCCGTGAGCCATGGCCGCTGGGCCTGTGCATCCGGAGCCTGTGCTCCGCAACGAGGCCACAGCAGTGAGAGGCCCGCGTACAGCAAAAAAAAAAAAAAAAAATAACTTGATGGAAGTATTAAAAAAAAAGGTGGAGGAGTTCAACAGAAAATGAGAGAAAAGATGAGGAAGAAACATACAGAGAAAACCTACTGAAAAAGGATTTTAAGAACATATGTAAAAAGAGGAAATGAAGATCAAGGAAGAAGGAATGGAATGGAAAAGAAAAATGACAGATTCAATGGGTTCTGAAGTATGTTAATCAAGTTAAATGCTTATACCTCATTGTGCTGTCCATTTGATCTGTGGCTATAAAGTAGTTTATAATTTGTAATTTATCATCTGTCCTTTGAGAGGTTAATTAGCTTTCCTACAATTAAACACTATTCAGGACTCTTCAGCTGTTCTTATCAAACCTTCAACTGGCTATAAACATATAGCCAAAGCAGTCCTTTGGGAAAGACGATTCAATTGCAAAGTTGTGATTAAAAAAAAAATAAAACACCTATTAAAGCAGTTTTTCTCAAAGGGTAACCCAGCTTTCTAGCATCAGAATCACCTAGGATCCTTAGTAAATGCAGATTCTTGGGTGCTGCCAGAATACACTGAATCAGAATTTCTGAAGGTGGGACCCAGGAATTTACATTTTACCAAGAATCTTAAGTCTTTTTTATACACACTAATGCTTCTTCTGCTAGGAGAAATAGAGGCAGGCCAGGTTAATCATCTAAAGTGCTTACTTTTATCACTTATGAGATCAGTCTTTCAGAAGGAGAAAGAGTAAACCAACAGTTATCCTGATCATCTCTAGGGCAAGTTCAAGAAAATACCAGTCTGTTCTGAGTCAATACCTTTTTTTTCACTTCCTTCCACAACTGGCTGGCCAAAGTAAAAGATGGGTATCTTTAACAGAAAATTAAACAATAAAATTAAAAAACAAACTAATGGCCTGTAATTTTGTGGCATTTCTTTCTCAGGCATTCATTCCTTTTTTCTTTTAAATTAATTAATTAATTAATTTATTTATTTATGGCCGCGTTGAGTCTTCATTGTTGCGCACAGGCTTTCTCTAGTTGCGTCGAGCGGGAGCTACTCTTTGTTGTGGTGTGTGGACTTCTAATTACAGTGGTTTCTCTTTTTGTGGAGCACGGGCTCTAGGTGCATGGGCTTCAGTAGCTGTGGCACACGGGCTCAGTAGTTGTGGCACACGGGCTTAGTTGCTCCACGGCATGTGGGATCTTCCTGCATCAGGGATCGAACCCGTGTCTCCTGCATTGGCAGGAGGATTCTTAACCACCGCACCACCAGGGTAATCCCCATTCCTTATCTTACTTCATGTCTTTATTTTACCAAAAGTCAGAGAATAGGAAGAATAAAATAGGACCATGAGTTTATTTCAAAAGCCTTAGAGAAATTTTGCTTTAGAGTCACAAACACCAGGGAAACAGAATATCTTATGTAAATAAGAGCCCATGGCAGCCCATTTTCAAGGCAGATATACAGCAGGATCCAGTAGGGCCTACATCTGCTATATGTGCGCTAGCCTTCATCTCTCAAAACCCTCAGCTATGTAATCAAACACATTTTTGTTGACTTGGGGGTGGGGAGCTAAAATTCATATGGTTCACTTACTGCTTGTTCTTGGAGAGACTCCTGGTTGGAACAACGTGACAGATCAAACAGCTATAGATTTTCGGAAGGCTGGTTAAGTAAAATCTCAATAATTGTTTGGAAACCATATTTGTCACTGCATCAAGTATCTTTTAAAAAATGCGCCAGAAAACACCCAACTTACAGAATCCAGATTTGTTGACAAAGCCCAAGGTGGTTTCTGTTCCACACAACTTAGAAAGTCTCAGAGGTTCCATATAAGATCAAACTGATGCAGTACTGAAGAGATGTGAATGGATCTAGAAATTCTGAATGAGGCTAGAATCCCACTAAACTATAAATAAGGAATGAGCAAAGTACCCCTAAAGGGTCATTATAGGCTCATCTATTTATTTACCGCAATAAAAAACAGGATTGTTAATATTTGTTCTATACCTCTCATGTGGCTGTGAGAATTATTTAAGATTATTTGCATGAAAATGCTTTAAAAAAGTATGAAGTATAATATAGAGTTGGATCATGTGATAGCATTCCAGGATACTTGTTCCAAGATATTGCATCCATACTAAAATTCCACTCTGAAAATAATTTTTTAAATTAAATTTTTACAAGTACATCTGGTAACTATCACTTAGAAATGTGATTATGCACAAGAAATTGGTTACCCTTTGTTAGTTATCTGCTTCTCATTTCCTCTTGCCCTTCACACATCTCATTTACATGCAGCCTATCCCCAGCCTTCAATGATGTCCCACTGATTTCTATAATTTATTGCCTCTTGTTATTCATGTTAACAAGAATACAGTAAAATGAGTCTTTTAAACTGTGCATGTGGAAATTTTTGCTATGTTAATTACTGAGCTGACAATATATGGAAAGCAAGAATATTGTTCCCACTTTCTACTTTCATTCCTCAACCTCCTCATAGTTCCTTTTCTTTCTTTTTTTTTTTTTTTTTTTTTGCATTAAGAATGAATTGAAGAGGTACCTAAAAAGATGAGTTGAAAAACAACTTTAACAGCTCATATAGGATTTTTCTCACCTAGATTTCCATATAGTAACCTGTGTTATGGACATGAGAGCATGATAATAGCTAGCATGTATTTTTTTTATAATTTTGTTATTCCTTATGACCCCATGTAGTAGATAACCATTATTATTCCTGTATTATGTATGCCTAAACTACAGAACATAGAGGTTAAGTAAATGACACAGGCCCTGCAGCCAGTAAATGCCAAGCCCAGGTTCAAACCCAGCTTATTTGAATCCATGGCTGAGTTAGTTCAAGAGCTCCCAGAAGCACACACCAAAATAAGATTAAAAGTGCAAAGATTTTATATAGGGAAATGCCTATGGAGGAAGGGAGAAAAAGTCAGGAAAGGATGGGAGAGATGTCAGACCACTATACAGGTCACTCACTACAGAAGTAGAGAAGAGAGGAAATGGGTCACATGGAAGTGACTTAGACACAGGACAGTCCAAGGAAGGTTTGCCAGGACTGTCAGGGTCCTCAGGCCAAAGTTGCCATCAGAGGAGCCCCTGTCTCCTAAGACTGGGCCTCCCTTTGTCTCCCTGCTGTGTTCAGTCATTGACCAGAAGCAGCCAGTGGGAAGTGTGCAACAAAGCAAGCACAGATCTGGGTTTCAGATCACAGCATCTTCAGCCGTGGTTGCAGGCCTGTAGCTGCAGGTCTGCATGGCACATGCTCAGGACCACCAACATATCCTTAAACACTGGGCTATACTGCCCACTAGTCTAAAGCAAAGGGGAAAGGTAGAAGAAAAACCAGAAAGAGCAGTCCTGCAGTTAAGTTCTAAGACTGAGTGTAGTAAAGAGAATGTAGTATGGTAGTAAATCCAGTATAAAACAGATTCTATAAATCCTTGCACATTTTTCCCAGTGAGAATTGGGATTCTAGAAGACTTCTCTTTGTAAGTCCATATAATTTATGAACAAAGGCAATATACAGTTGCTTGGATATATCTCAGACAGATCTGAAACGTGGACTCATAAGGGTTTGACACACCTGAGAAACTCTTCCTGGGAACCTGCCCACTAGGCCCTCAGGACAGTGCCGGGGATGCCCACAGTTACTGTATCTAGTAAGCAGTCAGGCACAGAGCCAGAGGTTCCCAAGCAGCTGGGAAAGGTAAGAAGGGTCTAAAAACCAGTAAAGGCAAATGGGTGTTGAAAAACCTGTTGGGATCTTCACCCCATCAGATGGTAATACCTATACCGGACAGTCTTTTGGGGCTTTGGAAGCCAGAAGAAGCTTGTTCCTCTAACAGGGAGATTGTTCTCCCATCTTTTGAATTTCACAACTATCTAAAAATAGTAAGCTGTATTCTTTGTGTACATATACAAATATTACATCTTTTAAATCAGTCTACTGGCATTTTCCGGTCAACTGCTTTCACCATGTGACACTTGAACTGTGAATGCTTATATGTATTTACCAGTTTAATTGAGATAAGAAAATTCAGAGGTTACACAACAAATGTCCATGTAGTTAGATACTTCAGAAGCCCCCATTTTCTTCTAACTGGCTTGCTGTAACATTTACCAGTTATTCCTATTCCAGCCTCAGTCCCACTACAATCTATCCTAAACATTGTTGCCAGATGAATCTAGAGCAGCAACATACCATGAAAACTAAAAGCACAAGTGTTTGAATTTCAAGCTTTTTGATCACTTGTGTGACTAGGTAAGTCACAAAAATCTGACACTCAATTTCCTAATATATGAACTGCAAACAAGATGGTTCTTCCAGTTACCAGTTTAATGTCTCTCAGCTCAAAATTTACTTTTCATTGCCTGTTACTGGACCCTAATTGTTTCTCCTTTGCCGGTGGGCACGGTTAAACTTTAACAATAGAGGCACGAGAGGGACCCTAGAGATGGGCGGGGTTTCTCTTCCTGGTTCGGCTGTGCCTCTCCCCGCAGGTTCCTGCAGCACACACACGGCTTGGATGCTCAGTTCCTGCTTTGCGTGGCAGCCTGATAGCACATTTTTGGCAAGCAGAACTCCGCATCTCTCCATGAGCAGCTCCTTGGGCACTCACTTGAGCAGCTGTGCAGGGATCGCGATCATCCGCACTTCCCCGTGAACAGCTTTCCCCTTGGCTTTACCTGGAGTTCTGAAGCCCTTCCCTACACAGCTTCAGCATTACCCAGAAGAAGGGTTCTCAGTGAGACACCTCAACCAACTTTGCCATCCATAGTGCCATGGCGTGCCCTTTCCAACAACGTTTGGATCTCAGTCCCTTGGGAAGAAATCATCCAAGTTTGTCTCTCTCTTGGATGCTGGGTGTCAGCCCCAGCTGGGAGTAGAGGTTTCTTCCTATATTTGCTATTCTAAAATTCTTCAGTTTTCTTTTCCCCTTACTAGCCAATCCCATATTATAGTCAGTAACTCTTTATATTTAACTTTCCCTGTTTAAATTACTGTGTGATTTCTGTCTCCGAATTGGAACTTCATTAATACTACAGTATAAACCATTGCCATAGGAGTGTTAATTGCAATGAAAGATGGAAATCACAAAGCACAGTAACCTGGTAATGGCATAAGTGCTTAGTAGATTGTAAATGTTAACATTATTAATGGAATTTAACCCTGACAATAATTCCTAATCAGCCAAATTGGAGAACCCACCATTCAGCAAACATACTTGCATTTCTTATCTCTATGTCTTTGCTTATGCTGATACCTCTGCTTAGATTGCCTTTGAACCAATCCTTCAAGATTCAGAAACACTGGGAAAATAATAGAATTCTAGCCTACGGCTATTCAGCCCAAGCACAAGGGAAACTTGATTCCAGAGCAAATGCTCTTGGTGACAAAAAATTCATCTCAATCCAACACACATTGTTTTCGCATTTTCTGTATGCTAAGCATTATGCTCTTCATAACAGATACCAAAGACTAAGATAGCTTTCTGCCCTCAAGTCACTTACATCCCATTAGTATATATAGAATTGATGACGCAGAGCTGTACTATAATTCCAATGGGGTTACAAATTAATTTACACTGCACTTAAATGCATGCAGAATATGTATCGCCTTTTATCTATTACTGATCCTACTTTCTAAGTAGTAGGATAAACACAAATTTTAAATTTGCCCAACAACACACCCTCTCACTATGTACAAAAATAAACTCGAAATGGCTTAAAGACTTAAACATAAGACATGACACCATAAAACTCCTAGAAGAGATCATAGGCAAAACGTTCTCTGACGTAAATTGGACCAATGTTTTCTTAGGTCAGTCTCCCAAGGCAATAAAATAAAAACAAAAATAAACAAATGGGACCTAATCAAATTTAAAAGCTTTTGCACAGCAAAGGAAACTACGAGCAAAACAAAAAGACAACCCACAGGATGGGAGAAAATATTTGCAAACAGTACAACCAACAGGGCTTGATTTCTAAAATATACAAACAGCTCATACAACTAAACAACAAAAAACCAAACAACCCAATCCAAAAATGGGCAGAAGACCAGAAGAGACACTTCTCCAAGAAGAAATACCGATGGCCAATAGGCATAAAAAGATGCTCATCATAGCTAATCATTAGAGAAATGCAACTCAAAACTACAATAAGGTACAACCTCATACCATGTCAGAATGGCCATCATTAAAAAGTCTACAAATAAATTCTGGAGAGGGTGTAGAGAAAAGGGGACCCTCCTACACCGTTGGTGGGGGGAATGTAAGTCAGTGCAGCCACTGTGGAAAACAGTATGGCGGTTCCTCAGAAAACTAAAAATGGAATTACCATATGATCCAGCAATTCCACTCCTGGGCATATATTCAGACAAAACTATAATTCAAAAACACACATGCACCACTATGTTCATAGCAGCACTATTCACAACAGCCAAGACATGGAAACAACTTAAATGTCCATCAACAGATGAATGGATAAAGAAGATGTGGTACCTATATACAATGGAATACTACTCAGCCATTAAAAAGAACCATATAATGCCATTTGCAGCAACATGGATGCAACTAGAGTTTACCGAACTAAGTGAAGTCAGAAAGAGAAAGACAAATACCATATGATATCACTTATATGTGGAATCTAAAATATGACACAAAATGAACCTGTGTATAAACAGAAACAGAATCGTGGACATAGAGAACAGAATGGTGGTTGCTAAGGGAGTCGGGGGTGGAGGAGGGATGAAGTGGGAAGTTGAGGATAGCAGACGTAAGCTTTTATATATCGAATGGATAAACAAAAAGGTCCTAGTGTATAGCACAGAGAACTATATTCAATATCCTATGATAAACCACAATGGAAAAGGATATTTTAAAAAGAATGGGTATATATGTGTAACTGAATCACTTTGTTGTACAGCAGAAATTAACACACTGTAAATCAATTATACTTCAATTTTTTAAAAAATTTATAAATTTGCCCAACATAGTAAAATGTTTCTAACAGTCTCTTAATATGCAGTCTCTTGTCTGTCTAAATAATACTCTATATTCACTCTACTCTGAGAAGGTGTCTAGGTTTGCTAAAGATAGTTTGACTTCACAGTATCAGCAGAAAGAAAACATCCTTGCCTTGTGCTGGCTGGGGTTTCTGAGGCATCACTGCCTGAGTTCCCATCCTTGGGCAACAGGATGGCTCCTGCTACTCACCGTCTGCCTGGAGTAGCTCGTGATTTTTTCTCTGTCAACCTGGTTGGGCCTCGGTGAGACCTTACATCTGACTGACTGGGCCTCACCTTGGGACTCCTGCTGGCGTTGTAAACATACTCCGATTCTCTTCTCTGTTTTGCACCATGGGGTCCTAGACTTGGTCTATGAGACAGCCTGTGCTGTGGGCACATCTTGGCTCTGATCCACAGCATACACACAGGGGCTCTGTTACCTTCAGCATCCCCCCTGATGTGCGGCAAGGAGGAGATGCTGGTGCCTCATAACCAAAGAGAACCCAGGGTAACTCATGAATGCTGGCTAGGTCATTATTGACTACAGTTCTCTACAGGACTGCTGGGGCCTATCCCAGACCACAGCATGCTACCAGTTGTCCTTGCAAGAGTCCCAAATGGGAAGAGGAGTCAAAGTGGCTCCCACTTCGGTGTCCTGCTCTGACACCTGAAGTACCTTCTGTTCTAGGATTTTATTAGGACTCACACATCTCAACCAGCTAACTCTTATCTCTGCTCCCTTTTGTCCACCTAATTCCCTGGGGCCAGGAGAAGCAGATATTTTTCCTACTTCTTCTTCTTTAAGAGTGATTTCATCTATATTGTATTTTGCCTTTCTCAACTCATTTCACATGGAAAAGCCTTTGGCAGCAGAGAAACTGGCTTCCTAATAAAGACATTTTAAAAGTTTAACCTATTACATCCCTTTTGTTTTTCAAGATAGTTCAATTATACAATTCCCTTCACAATATACCCTGAAAACTATAAAAATTCTTGGTGCTCTTTGTTCTCCTTAGAGAAGATGTCATAAATGGCATCCAAATACTCTCTTCCTTCCTGAGGGCCTATGTCTTTGGTTCAACCACAGTCCAACATCTGGCACTAACTCATGATACTGCTCTGGCTTTGTGTGTTGGCATGTGCAAAAGACATTTAACATGACATTTGAGCCAGAAATTGATTTCGCAACCTGTGTTCCCCTCTTAATGTTCTGCTAGCAGCAGCATCTTCATTTCTCTGTCGGGACTACATGTACAGGCAGAAAACAGCTCGGACACAGGATCTAAAAGAAATGTGTTTCCAATAGTTAAAAATACTATAGCCCCACCTCAGAGATGTACAAATAAAGTGGTACTTAACTCCGACACAAGCCCCAGGAGAAGTCTCACCAAACTGCAAAAGGTTATGATCTAAAAGAACTCTGAAAGATCAAAAGGAGGTATTGAATTAACTTGGGAGGAAGGGGGACTGTCCTGAACTCACGTCTTGGTTATCTCTGTATTCCTCATAACACCTCACAGAGCTCCTCTTGCAGTGTAGCAACAGTAAGTATTTCTTGAACTGAACTTAATGGAATTGATATGTCATGCTCAGTTTCATACTGAAGAGGTAGAAATTAAAATCATTCACATTTCCCTTGGTGATATAAAGGCATCTGCCTCTGCAAAGAAACCTCATGAAATTTCAGGCCGAATGTGAAGTGTTTTGGAAAGCTGGGCTTATTTTTATTTCTACTAAAAACGAACGCACTTAAATCTAAAAGGTCTAAGTGGCTGCCACTATGTTTGGTTTCTACACCCCATTTCATAAACATTTGCATGAACTATTGTTTTTGTTTGCTTTCTGTTGAAGGGTGTCTGTGTTATTTCTCTGATTGGAAAAAGAGAAGACATTGTTGCATGTACAGTTCAAAACAGCCTTCTTCCCTGACTGATTCTGTAGTCAAAACAAGCATATCGCTGCAGGTGGTTGTGAATCTGAAACTCAGCTTAAGGGAGAGAAATCAATGATTCACTTTAAGGAAAAATAACTAGCTTTAGGCAAAAAAGTAAAATTCAGGACAATAAATGAAAGCAGTATATATCATGTTCTGAAATTGTTTCAGTGACTCAAAGAGAAATTCAACACTGTTTCAGTCTTGCCTTTTTTTTTTTAAGAGTTATGGACACATTTATAAAGTCATCTACACTTTCATCTAAGCTTCCTTTGTCTGATGCAGTGTTGTAAACTTAGCAGAAAAGTGAAATACCCTTAGAAAAGCAATTTATTCAAAATTCTGTCATACTGATCAGAACAGACTGTCTATATGGGAACCCAATAGGCATGATTTAAATATATCAGTTACACACCACAGAGATAGACTGAGCTGATTAGAGAGATCCTAAAATGGTCTTTGGAATAATTTAATTCACATGTTCAGGTACAATTTTGAAATACATGAAAAGAAGTCAGTAGAACCATGTGTTTACTTTGGCATAGACTGCAGTCATGTCTGGCAATAAATGCAGAAGCACACACTGGTTTTCACGTGTGAAGAATATATTACAAATGGTATGAAATAGATGTAAGAGAAGACAATATAGATTTGTCTCTTCATTTGGACTATCTTGAGTATGACAGTGATGTAACTGGCAAAAATCCAAAATTAGGCAGAATTTCTTGATGAGGCTAAGGACAAAGGGGCACTCGTACATTGCTGGAGGGGCTGCAAAATGGTACAACCCTTATGGAAGGGAACTAGTCAATATCTAGCAAATCCATAAATGCTCTAACCTTCAGTATAGCAATCTCTCTCCTAGAAAACCACCCTAGGATACCATGGAAAAAATTAAAAAGATATACTCAAGTGTCTGTCAGTTAGACCATTATAGTTTACAATAACAAAAGGCTGGAAATAACCATTAATAGAACTTGAAAAAAGTATTTCATATCCATACAATGAAATATACAGTTCTGTAAAAGTAATAAATAATAACTAGTATGTATAGCTATGGAGTGATCCCCAGTATATGTTCCTAAGTGAAAAAGCAATGAGAGAATGTATTCTGTCACTTGTCTAAAACTAGTATTGTTATAACTCCACTAGTACTACTATGTTTTTAAAATGAAAAACTCAAATATTTTAAAATCCATAAATTTAGAATAATTTTTTAAAAGAACCTCACTGATCACATATGGTAGATATTATAAAATTAACTCAGTATTTTTAAAAACAGGATAAAGGAAAAATATTAAGCATTAATCTGGGTTTTATATATGAACTGTACCTCAGAGTAACAAAATAGCTGGTAACAGAAATTTTCTCTTCGTAAAGGTGTTGTAGCTAATAAGTAAAGAAAGATGAGTAGAATTAGAATATCATGATTTTGCAACCCTTGATGATATAATAATTTATATCTAGGAAAAGAGAGAAACCACACAATGGGTCCTTATTCATATAAATATTCAATATAACCTATGAAGAAATCTTTAAAAATAAAGACCTCTACCTGATCAAGTCTTCAAGCCTTGAACAACCACTTTATAGAACATATAGAGACAGCATAATGTCTTATCACAAGAGGGATGCAATCAGACTGTGGAAAATTCTGTTATTTCAAGAATTGAATTGCAAAAATAAATAACATTTTTAAAAGGAAAAGGAAGAGAGCTTTAGGTTAAAATAGAAAAATTACATGAACCAATTTCAGAGCATTGGCCTTATTTCAATCATAATTCAAACAAAGTGAAAAAAATGAGGCAGCAGAATTAGAGCCCTGTATATTTACTAATATTAAGGAATTATAGTTTTTAAATGTGATGGTAGTATTGTTGGTAATTTCATTAATAATTTTTGACTTTTAGATGTAAGTAATATGAGTATTTTCTCTGAAACAAAACAGTGGGTGAGAGACAGTGGGAAGGAGTGTAGATAAATAAGATTGGCCAAGAGTTGATAATTGTTTAAACTGAGTGATGGGCACATCAGAGCCCATTATACTAGTATGCCTAGTTTTGTATGTTTTTGAAAATTTAATAAGAGAAAAATTAATGTTGATACAAATGATTAACTCTGTGATCTGGACAAGTTAACAGTCTAGAACTTCCCTGAACAGCACCTGTAAGAGGAGGTATCGTTTTCACAGGGTGGTTACTTAGTAGGTAACCAGTTAATGCTGACTCTCTTTACATCTTAACAAGAGTCCACTAAACCCTTTGGCATCTGACATAAAACGATATACTTCTGCAGGTTAAGTAAAATGTCAACATTACCTGTTATATTAATAGAAAAACAGAAGCATGGAAACTTAAGCACATTTGTTGTGGTCGCTTATGACAAAAGTCAACATTAAATCTCAAATCCAAGTATAATTTTATAATAAAAATTTTAAACACCACAGTTTACTTTAAAATCACCTAAACTTCAGAGTTTTGCTCTACTTCATGTAAAAACAAAACAAAGACAATAAATAAGCACCATGGGTAGTAATAGATTTACTTGATTCATTTAAGCGATATTATTTTAGAAAGTACATACTTGTACCTCTGAGATTTACCTGAGAGTTATTATACACACTAAAGCTGTATATGAGGCACAACCTTTTTTAAGCTTTACTCCTATAGGAGAAAAGGTATTGAATGCATCTTTAAAAACAACATGCATTTTAAAGTTAGTTCACTATACCAACTCTGGAGAAGTATAACCCTGGTTCCTATTTAAAGGGATTGGAGCTGTCAGAAATAAACGTTTTTATGGGCATGGGGACAACAGCAAGGCAGGTTGTGGTTCACCTTGTGACTTTTTCACAGTGGCTCATCATAATTACAGATGTAAAAGGTGCTTGGTCAGTTAATTCCATAAAGTATTGGCAGAAATGCCAAAAAAATTCTTCCTGTCCCTCCCTCAAATGGCCTGAAGCAGCATGATATCTGTATTTTCCATCTATCGTTTTGATAGACAGTCACAAATTTTGTTTTAAATGAATATCTTTTTAATTTCCTGCAAGCCACACACACACCCTACTCCATCCTCCAAGAAAAAAAGGAATCACCCTTCCAAGTTTTTCTTTTAAGATAACAGAAAATAATAATAGCCAAAAAAATTATGCTTATTCCATTTGTACTGCCGAAACTACTTGGGAAATGGGCCATGTAGCAGTAATGGCATTTTGGTTTGCTACTTGTAGGATAATCTGAATTTTTGAGAATTCTTTGTTTTTCCCTCTTTTGCACTCTTCACATAGGTCTCTACCATAGAAAGCAGTTGCTTCAGGTTGCCTAGTTTAGGAGAGAAATGGGATAGGCTATTTTTAGGGAGATTTGGCAGCCTATGGGAAAAAACAAGAGTAAGAAGCAGGTAGTAGATCTGAGCTGGGCAGGACAGGAGTCAAATTAAAAGTTGGAGTGTAACCAATTATACCCCAAATTTGTTGGTTCTCATTTCCAGACAAGTAAGAAGCAATACCTGTTGAAGTCCATCTAAGGCTAGAGCACGAAGCCAGTAACTAGACTGGGTGCAGAGGCATCTATGTGTGACATATCCAGTGACCTTTTTGCCTAAAACAGCTGGCAATGAGGATGAGTTGTTACATTTGTGAAGTCAGGTCTATTATGGATTTTTTTCCAGTTTCCTTATTCCCAGTCTAAAGTTGAAAATGTAGTTCTTACCATAAAGAATGGAAAGAAGGAAGAATGGCAAGGAAGGAAGAAGGGGGGGAGGGAGGGAGGAAAAAAACTGTAGAGAAATGTGAATGAATATAGACACAGTCTTTATGGGAGAAATATGGAAACAAAGGCAGAAGAAAAATACATAATCCCAGATAGACCTATTAAACTTATAAACACTGGGCTTACTACTGTATTAGGAGACACTGTGTTATGTGTTTAATATACATTGTATTTTTAATCTTCCCAGTAAGTTGGTGGATTAAGTCCTAATTTTATTCCCATGTTTTTGGGAACATGTAACAAATTCACAGTGATTCCAGAATTTAAAACAAAACTGTCTGCCTCCCAAGCTGACCACTAAATCACTCATTATGGAATTTACTAAAGGCAGTCATTAATTCATGATGTTTAAGATCTCTAATGATATGACAAAAGTTTCTGTAAAGCCAAGAAAGCTACTAAATTTAACATAGAAATAAAGAATCATTATGAAATTACATATAAAAATGAGACATAAATTTGTTAAAATATTAATAGTTGTTGCTGTGGGTGGTGATTTGAAGGCTGCTTTTTTTCTTCCTTGTTTATATTTTCCATCATTTTAAAAAATGTTCTACAATGAAAAACCTTACTTTTATAATTAGGGAAAAAATGTTCAGTAATTGGTCCAATGCCTCCAAATTATATTCACTCAGACCAATATTAATTGATGCAACGCTACTTCTCAAAAACTTAAATTTATTAAAGCTCACTACTTATTTTATTCAAAGTCTAGTCAATTTCTCTTACAAGGCTTTTGGTTTAAATATTATAAAAATTAATTCCCAAATCTATATTGTCCCTTCATCTCCCCAAAGAATCTCTTATTTTCTTCTGGAAATTTCCTGTTCTTAAATTCAACATGTCTAAAATCTAAATTAACATTTTTTTTAAAACCAATATCATCATCTCTCTTGATTTCCCTTTTAAAACATTAAAAAGCATTTTCCTAATGCTTTAGGCAAAACCCTTGGGACAACTTTAAAGGAACAACTTTATTCCTTACACTCTATCAGTCTCTATCTAATCCTTATGGAGGCTTCCTTTGAAATATTTGCCATCTGTATCCTTGCCTTTTCATTCTAAATGGTGCCATTCTGTTTCAGGTCCTTGTCAAGTTGGCCTCAGGTATGCACTAGACATATTTCCTACACAGTTCTCAAAATTATGTGAAAGTGCTGCCTTCACCATGTCATTCCTGTGCTTTCCAACGGTCAATACTCCCAAGTGCCTATCAACTCCTCACCCAGGGTTTAAGCCCCACCTCCTGCCCCAACCTATTGTAATCAAGTTTTTGGTTTCAAATTCTACTACTTGTTTCCTTCATTCCAGCTGAACTCTGGTTTCCCATTCTCCATGCATTTTACACTGCTGTGGTCAGATAAGTCCTATCTGTTCCTTACAGCCTAATTCACACTTCAGCTTCTCTAAGCTCTCACCAACATGAAACCTTCTTAGACACTATAGATAACAACGCTTCTTCCAAAGAAGTCTAAGCAACTGAAGAGGTTATTGTTCACAGTATCAAGACACAGGAAGAGGATATTGTTATTCCTTTTTAACATATGGAGAGGCTGAAACACACTAGATGATTTCAGCAAGCTACATAAAAGGCCAGGGTCTATATTATAATAAAGAAATATATTGAAAAATACTAAACTGGTATGAGTGGCCTTTTTGTAACGGAGAAGTCAGACTCATCTTAGGAAATGTTTCATCAAGACATCTGTTTCAGATAAATATGTTCTTCTCAGCAAGGAAAGTGTTGAAATCCAAATGCTTCATCAAGGATTAATGAAAACAATGGGTATTATTTTAAGTTCCTTTCTCCACAGGTTTAGCTTAAAGACACCATGAAAGATGACAGATACTCTATTTCAGAAACACATGTATCTCTAACACTTGCTCATTTCAGTCACTGATTTGATATACTCCTCAGCACAAAGAATACAACAGAGGTGTAATATATAGGGGAGAAATAATTCATATGGTGGCTTTATGGAGCACAGCTTGCATCAGAGGTAAAGATAGAAAACTAAGTCCAGTGGTCTCTAGCCTCTGCTTCTCTCCGTGGTCATGAACTTAAGTCAGGGTAGATGTATTTTTATTTTCACTCTTATTAATAAAATAACAAAGCTCAAACTTTATTTTCTCTTTCATCTTCCATAGGAAAATGCTCACTCCTCTGTTTGTAGGCAAGTTATTTGTTATTCTTTGCCTCATTGATTCCAGCAATGAATTTCAGTTTAAATAGTTAGGGGTGTTGGTTAGGGTTCTAGGACCCTTAAGTCATCAGATACATTTTAGAAAATAGTGAATATTGAATTACTTTAGTAACTTTCATTTTCAAAATGTAACACCATGCCATATTTTCCTGCTTTTTGCCTAATACCACCTTTTATTTTGTGGTTCTATTTTCTATTACAAAAATGAAGGTGGGGGGGACCTTGAAGATGGCGGAAGAGTAAGACGCGGAGATCGCCTTCCTCCCCACGGATACACCAGAAATACATCCACACGTGGAACAACTCCTACAGAACTCCTACTGAAGGCTGGCAGAAGACCTCAGACCTCCCAAAAGGCAAGAAACTCCCCACGTAACTGGGTAGGGCAAAAGAAAAAACAGAGACAAAAGAATAAGGACGGCACCTGCACCAGTGGGAGGGAGCTGTGAAGGAGGAAAAGTTTCCACACACTAGGAAGCCCCTCCGCGGGCGGAGACTGCGGGAGGCAGAGGGGGGAGTTTCGGGACCGCGGAGTAGTGCACAGCGACGGGTGCGGAGGGCAAAGCGGGAAGATTCCTGCACAGACGGTCGGTGCCGACCAGCACTCACCAACCCGAGAGGCTTGCTGCGCACCCACCGGGGCGGGCGGGGCTGCGAGCTGAGGCTCGGGTTTTGGTTTTGGACGGAGCTCAGGGAGAGGACTGGGGTTGGCGTCTTGAACATAGCCTGAAGGGGTTAGTGCACCACGACTAGCCGGGAGGGAGTTCGGTGAAAAGCCTGCACCGGCCGAAGAGGCAAGAGACTTTTTCTTCCCTCTTTGTCTCCTGGTGCGCGAGGAGAGGGGTTTAAGAGCGCTGCTTAAAGGAACTCCAGAGACGGGCGCGAGCCGCGGCTAAAAGCGCGAACCCCAGAGACGGGCGCGAGCCGCGGCTGAGGGCGCGAGCCCCCGAGACGGGCGCGAGCCGCGGCTGAAAGCGCAAACCCCAGAGACGGGCGCGAGCCGCGGCTGAAAGCGCAAACCCCAGAGACGGGCGCGAGCCGCGGCTAAAACCGCGGACCCCAGAGACGGGCGGGAGACGCTAAGGCTGCTGCTGCCGCCACCAAGGGGCCTGTGTGCGAGCACAGGTCACTCTCCACACCCCTCTTCCGCGGAGCCTGTGCAGCCCGCCACTGCCAGGTTCCCGGGATCCAGGGACAACTTCCCCGGGACAGCGCACGGCGGGCCTCAGGCTGGTGCAACATCACGCCGGCCTCTGCCGCAACGTCATGCTGCCTCTGCCGCCGCAGGCCGGCCCCGCACGCAGTGCCCCTCCTTCCCCCATCCCCCAACCCCCGGCCTGAGTGAGCCGGAGGTCCCGAATCAGCGGCTCCTTTAACCCCGTCCTGTCTGAGCGAAAAAACAGACGCCCTCCAGCGACCTGCACGCAGAGGCAGGGCCAAATCCAAAGCTGAGCTCCTGTGAGCTGTGAAAACAAAGAAGAGAAAGGGAAATCTCTCCCAGCAGCCACAGAAGCAGCGGATTAAAGCTCCACAATCAACTTGATATACCCTGCATCTGTGGAATACCTGAATAGACAAGAAATGATCCCAAATTGAAGAGGTGGAATTTAGGAGCGAAATCTATGATTTTTTTCCCTTTTCCTCTTTTTGTGAAGGTGTACGTGTATGCTCCTGTGTGACATCTAGTCTGTATACTCTAGCTTCCACCATTTGTCCTAGGGCTCTATCCGTCCATGACTTTTTTTTAAAAAATTCTTTTTCTTAATAATTAAGTTTAATTGTAATAACTTTATTATACTTTACCTTCGTTCTTTCTTTCTTTCCTTCCTTCCCTCCCTCCTTTAGACAACGAATCACCCCAAATTGAGGAGGTGGTCTCAGGGAGCAGGATTTATGATTTTTCCCCCTTTACCTCTTTTTGTGAAGGTGTATGTGTATGCTTCTGTGT
This sequence comes from Phocoena phocoena, assembly GCF_963924675.1. Taxonomy (NCBI): domain Eukaryota; kingdom Metazoa; phylum Chordata; class Mammalia; order Artiodactyla; family Phocoenidae; genus Phocoena; species Phocoena phocoena. The sequence continues at coordinate 80,907,437 of NC_089221.1, read as the reverse complement.
AAGATTTTCTCTGTATAGCTTTGCTTCCAACATTTGTCCTAAGGTTCTATCCGTCCCTTTTTTTTTTCTAAATATTTTTTAATTCAATAACTATATTATACTTTATTTTATTTTTACTGTATCATCTTTCTTTCTGTCTTTTTTTCCTTCTTTCCCTCCTTCCTTCCTTCCTCCCTCCCTCCCTCCCTCCCTCCTTTCTTTCCTTCTTTGCTTCTTTCTTCCTTCCTTCCTTTCCTCCTTTCCTTCTTTCTTTCCTCATACTTCTACTAATTCTCTCTACTTTTTCTCCCTTTTATTCTGAGCCGTGTGGATGAAAGGCTCTTGGTGCTCCAGCCAGGAGTCAGGGCTCTGCCTCTGAGGTAGGAGAGCCAACTTCAGGTCACTGGTCAACAAGAGACCTCCCAGCTCCACATAATATTAAACAGCGGAAATCTCCCAGAGACCTCCATCTTAACACCAGCACCCAGCTTCACTCAACGACCAGCAAGCCACAGTGCTGGACAACCTATGCCAAACAACTAGCAAAACAGGAACACAACCCCACCCATTAGCAGAGAGGCTGCCTAAAATCATAATAAGGCCACAGACACCCCAAAACACACCACAAGACGTGAACCTGCCCACTAGAGAGACAAGATCCAGCCTCATCCAGCACAACACAGGCACTAGTCCCCTCCACCAGGAAGCCTACACAACCCACTGAAACAACCTTAGCCACTGGAGACAGACATCAAAAACAACGGGAACTACGAACCTGCAGCCTGCAAAAAGGAGACCCCAAACACAGTAAGATAAGCAAAATGAGAAGACAGAAAAACACACAGCAGATGAAGGAGCAAGATAAAAACCCACCAGACCTAACAAATGAAGAGGAAATAGGCAATCTACCTGAAAAAGAATTCAGAATAATGATAGTAAGGATGATCTGAAATCTTGGAAGTAGAATGGACAAAATGCAAGAAACAGTTAACAAGGACCTACAAGAACTAAAGATGAAACAAGCAACGATGAACAATGCAATAAATGAAATTAAAATCACTCTAGATAGGATCAATAGCAGAATAACTGAGGCAGAAGAACGGATAAGTGACCTGGAAGATAAAGTAGTGGAAATAACTACTGCAGAGCAGAATAAAGAAAAAAGAATGAAAAGAACTGAGGACAGTCTCAGAGACCTCTGGGACAACATGAAACGCACCAACATTCGAATTATAGGGGTTCCAGAAGAAGAAGAAAGAAAGAAAGGGACTGAGAAAATATTTGAAGAGATTATAGTTGAAAACTTCCCTAATATGGGAAAGGAAATAGTTAATCAAGTCCAGGAAGCACAGAGGGTCCCATACAGGATAAATACAAGGAGAAACACGCCAAGACACATATTAATCAAACTGTCAAAAATTAAATACAAAGAAAGCATATTAAAAGCAGCAAGGGAAAAACAACAAATAACACACAAGGGAATCCCCATAAGGTTAACAGCTGATCTCTCAGCAGAAACCCTACAAACCAGAAGGGAGTGGCAGGACATACTGAAAGTGATGAAGGAGAATAGCCTGAAACCAAGACTACTCTACCCAGCAAGGATCTCATTCACATTTGATGGAGAAATTAAAACCTTTACAGACAAGCAAAAGCTGAGAGAGTTCAGCACCACCAAACCAGCTTTACAACAAATGCTAAAGGAACTTCTCTAGACACGAAACACAAGAGAAGGAAATGACCTATAGTAGCGAACCCAAAACAATATATAAAATGGAAATAGGAACATACATATCGATAATTACCTTAAATGTAAATGGACTAAATGCTCCCACCAAGAGACACAGATTGGCTGAATGGATACAAAAACAAGACCCTTATATATGCTGTCTACAAGAGACCCACTTCAGAACTAGAGACACATCCAGACTGAAAGTAAGGGGATGGAAAAAGATATTCCATGCAAATGGAAACCAAAAGAAAGCTGGAGTAGCAATTCTCATATCAGACAAAATAGACTTTAAAATAAGGACTATTAAAAGGGACAAAGAAGGACACTACATAATGATCAAGGGATCGATCCAAGAAGAAGATATAACAATTGTAAATATTTATGCACCCAACATAGGAGCACCTCAATACATAAGGCAAATACTAACAACCATAAAAGGGGAGATCAACAGTAACTCATTCATAGTAGGGGACTTTAACACCCCACTTTCACCCATGGACAGATCATCCAAAATGAAAATAAATAAGGAAACACAAGCTTTAAATGATACATTAAACAAGATGGACTTAATTGATATTTATAGGACACTCCATCCAAAAACAACATAATACACATTTTTCTCAAGTGCTCATGGAACATTCTCCAGGATAGATCATATCTTGGGTCACAAATCAAGCCTTAGTAAATTTAAGAAAACTGAAATTGTATCAAGCATCTTTTCCGACCACAACGCCATGAGACTAGATATCAATTACAGGAAAAGATCTGTAAAAAATACAAACACATGGAGGCTAAACAATACACTACTTAATAATGAAGTGATCACTGAAGAAATCAAAGAGGAAATAAAAAAATACCTAGAAACAAATGACAATGGAGACACAACGACCCAAAACCTATGGGATGCAGCAAAAGCAGTTCTAAGGGGGAAGTTTATAGCAATACAAGCCCACCTTAAGAAGCAGGAAACATCTCGAATAAACAACCTAACCTTGCACCTCAAGCAATTAGAGAAAGAAGAACAAAAAAAACCCAAAGCTAGCAGAAGGAAAGAAATCATAAAAATCAGATCAGAAATAAATGAAAAAGAAATGAAGGAAACAATAGCAAAGATCAATAAAACTAAAAGCTGGTTCTTTGAGAAGATAAACAAAATAGATAAACCACTAGCCAGACTCATCAAGAAAAAAAGGGAGAAGACTCAAATCAATAGAATTAGAAATGAAAAAGGAGAAGTAACAACTGACACTGCAGAAATAAAAAAAATCATGAGAGATTACTACAAGCAACTCTATGCCAATAAAATGGACAATCTGGAAGAAATGGACAAATTCTTAGAAATGCACAACCTGCCAAGACTGAATCAGGAAGAAATAGAAAATATGAACAGACCAATCACAAGCACTGAAATTGAAACTGTGATTAAAAACCTTCCAACAAACAAAAGCCCAGGACCAGATGGCTTCACAGGTGAATTCTATCAAACGTTTAGAGAAGAGCTAACACCTATCCTTCTCAAACTCTTCCAAAATATAGCAGAGGGAGGAACACTCCCAAATTCCTTCTACGAAGCCACCATCACCTTGATACCAAAACCAGACAAGGATGTCACAAAGAAAGAAAACTACAGGCCAATATCACTGATGAACATAGATGCAAAAATCCTCAACAAAATACTAGCAAACAGAATCCAACAACACATTAAAAGGATCATACACCATGAACAAGTGGGGTTTATTCCAGGAATGCAAGGATTCTTCAATATACGCAAATCTATCAATGTGATAAACCATATTAACAAATTGAAGGAGAAAAACCATATGATCATCTCAATAGATGCAGAGAAAGCTTTCGACAAAATTCAACACCCATTTATGATAAAAACCCTCCAGAAAGTAGGCATAGAGGGAACTTTCCTAAACATAATAAAAGCCATATATGACAAGCCCACAGCAAACATCATCCTCAATGGTGAAAAACTGAAAGCATTTCCACTAAGATCAGGAACAAGACAAGGTTGCCCACTCTCACCACTCTTATTCAACATAGTTTTGGAAGTTTTAGCCACAGCAATCAGAGAAGAAAAGGAAATAAAAGGAATCCAAATCGGAAAAGAAGAAGTAAAGCTGTCACTGTTTGCAGATGACATGATACTATACATAGAGAATCCTAAAGATGCTACCAGAAAACTACTAGAGCTAATCAATGAATTTGGTAAAGTAGCAGGATACAAAATTAATGCACAGAAATCTCTGGCATTCCTATATACTAATGATGAAAAATCTGAAAGTGAAATCAAGAAAACACTCCCATTTACCATTGCAACAAAAAGAATAAAATATCTAGGAATAAACCTACCTAAGGATACGAAAGACCTGTATGCAGAAAATTATAAGACACTGATGAAAGAAATTAAAGATGATACAAATAGATGGAGAGATATACCATGTTCTTGGATGGGAAGAATCAACATTGTGAAAATGACTCTACTACCCAAAGCAATCTACAGATTCAATGCAATCCCTATCAAACTACCACTGGCATTTTTCACAGAACTAGAACAAAAAATTTCGCAATTTGTATGGAAACACAAAAGACCCCGAATAGCCAAAGCAACCTTTAGAACGAAAAAAGGAGCTGGAGGAATAAGGCTCCCTGACTTCAGACTATATTACAAAGCAACAGTAATCAAGACAGTATGGTACTGGCACAAAAACAGAAAGATAGATCAGTGGAACAGGATAGAAAGCCCAGAGATAAACCCACGCACATATGGACACCTTATCTTTGATAAAGGAGGCAGGAATGTACAGTGGAGAAAGGACAGCCTCTTCAATAAATGGTGCTGGGAAAACTGGACAGGTACATGTAAAAGTATGAGATTAGATCACTCCCTAACACCATACACAAAAATAAGCTCAAAATGGATTAAAGACCTAAATGTAAGGCCAGAAACTATCAAACTCTTAGAAGAAAACATAGGAAGAACACTCTATGACATAAATCACAGCAAGATCCTTTCTGACCCACCTCCTAGAGTAATGGAAATAAAAACAAAAATAAACAAATGGGACCTAATGAAACTTCAAAGCTTTTGCACAGCAAAGGAAACCATAACCAAGACCAAAAGACAACCCTCAGAATGGGAGAAAACATTTGCAAATGAAGCAACTGACAAAGGATTAATCTCCAAAATTTACAAGCAGCTCATGCAGCTCAATAACAAAAAAACAAACAACCCCATCCAAAAATGGGCAGAAGACCTAAATAGACATTTCTCCAAAGAAGATATACAGAATGCCAACAAACACATGAAAGAATGCTCAACATCATTAATCATTAGAGAAATGCAAATCAAAACTACAATGAGATATCATCTCACACCAGTCAGAATGGCCATCATCAAAAAATCTAGAAACAATAAATGCTGGAGAGGGTGTGGAGAAAAGGGAACACTCTTGCACTGCTGGTGGGAATGTGAATTGGTTCAGCCACTGTGGAGAACAGTATGGAGGTTCCTTAAAAAACTACAAATAGAATTACCATATGACCCAGCAATCCCACTACTTGGCATATACCCTGAGAAAACCAAAATTCAAAGAGAGTCATGTACCAAAATGTTCATTGCAGCTCTATTTACAATAGCCAGGACATGGAAACAACCTAAGCGCCCATCATCGGATGAATGGATAAAGAAGATGTGGCACATATACACAATGGAATATTACTCAGCCTTAAAAAGAAATGAAATTGAGCTCTTTGTAATGAGATGGATAGACCTAGAATCTGTCATACAGAGTGAAGTAAGTCAGAAAGAAAAAGACAAATACCGTATGCTAACACATATATATGGAATATAAGGGAAAAAAATGTCATGAAGAACCTAGGGGTAAGATAGGAATAAAGACGCAGACCTACTGGAGAACGGACTTAAGGATATGGGGAGGGGGAAGGGTGAGTTTTGACAGGGTGAGAGAGAGTCATGGACATATACACACTAACAAACGTAGTAAGGTAGATAGCTGGGGGGAAGCAGCCGCAAGGCACAGGGATATTAGCTCGGTGCTTTGTGACAGCCTGGAAGGGTGGGATGGGGAGAGTGGGAGGGAGGGAGACGCAAGAGGGAAGACATATGGGAACATATGTATATGTATAGCTGATTCACTTTGTTGTAAAGCAGAAACTAACACACCATTGTAAAGCAATTATACCCCAATAAAGATGTTTAAAAAAAAAAAATAAAAAAAAAAAGAAGGTAGACAGAATTAGCATGAGTCAACAATAAAGAATTTCAAATCTTACCATTAAAATTATATACTTATTATCTCAGCAAGATTCCACATTATTTCCGAGGAAATATTTAGTCCTTTTTATAACATAAAATATTTCAGACTATGAATTTCTAAAAAAATTTAAAGAGAAGTTATCTCCCTTTGCCCCAGCTATCAAACCAAAGGTACATATTTCCCAATAAAGAAAGAATTTTTTAAAAAAGGATATCAATAGTGAAATTGTTCTTATTAAAAAATATTGAAAACCAAAGTATTTAGGCACTACATAAAATCAGATATATATGTGATCATCTAATTTGAACACATTATTTTCTAATTTTTCAGGACAATTTTAACCATAAATGAAATATAAAACATTCAAAGTGTGTTTTGATATCTCTAGTCTTTATAAAATCCCTCAATAAGTTTATTCAATCTTACCTCATTTATTTAAAACAATTAAAATTATTTTGTTATTTAATTAAATAATTAACAATGGCCACACATAACAAGTCTGATGAAATAGTATGCAACATATTTTAAGAACCTTTACTTTCCTGCCCACCATAAATGCACCTTCCAAGAAATTCTATTATCTGCAGGAGTAGAGCAAGGATCATTTGGTGGGCCTGAGGTCTCATTGCCACAGTCAATACTTGGGTTGCCCTAATCAGCATAATGTTGGAAGCTCACAGTACAGATGAGGTGGCCACAGAGGACAGAAGCATCTGGGAGCCAGGAAGGATGCACTGATGGCAGATGTGCAGGGGGAAAGCTTTGGCAGAGACACAGGCATCCCCAGTGGCCTCACAAAGTGAGTACTTAGGTTTTAGACACACCTCCTATTTAAGGCTCTGATTATTTACCCTTGGGTCCTCTTCTTGTTTTCTTCATTTGGTTCATTTTCTGTCACTTTTCATGTTGGGATGCTTGGAAGTGTTTCTTGTGAAAGGTATTTGAAAAGTGTAAAAATTATATGTAGAAGACTTTCAGCTCCTCACAGGAAAAGTGCCATAAAATCTAATATCAATACATAAATAATAAATCAACTCAACAGATGTTGACATTTTCTTGTCAGGCAGTGACTTTAAACTCCTGATTCAGAATCTGTGACAGAATAAATTAACTAAAAGTGAATCTCAATTTGTCTACCTTACCCAAGGACAAAAGATAAAAAGCTTAGATTAAACAGAATTGCCTATATCCTACCAAACAAGATGGGACAAGAAGTATCATTCATATCTTCAAAGCAGACCTTGTAGCAAAAAATAACACTCAGAACAGGACTTTTTTAAGTTAAATATCCTGTTCATTAAATAGAAATTAATAAACTCAAACCATATGCTCTTAATTAGATTCTGAAAATAATTTAACACACCTTTTTTTAAGGCACCAGACACTGAATATTAGCCAAGAAATATTAAAATCTAAGGAGCACTTGAGATCACCTTGAAATTTCATTCCTAAAAAAAAAAGAAAATCACTGTTTTCTGGCATTACAAGCAGAACATTAGTCAAGAAGTAGACAATCTTTATGTCAAGAAATGGAACATAGCCCTCTGGAATTGTAAGTTCACTATCTACAGTTCTTGGAAAATTATCCTCATTGCCTATGTTTCTACTTTTAGCATTATAGTGCAAATACTTATTATTTAAATGTATCTATACCTAAAAACTCCACAACTTAGATTATTATAAATTTTAAATATCATCTATAGGAAAGACTTTGAATCCCTGCTACTCATAGTGTTATGCATGGACAGTAGCACAGGCATTACATTTGGAATCTATAAGATGCATAGAATTGACAGCCTCACCTCCCAGATCTACTGAGTCAAAATCTGAATTTTGACAGAAATCCCCAAGTGATATATATGCACATTACAACTTGAGAATCACTGATTTGGCCACTAGCACATAATTAGCCTTTTATGTCTATTAATAACCTTTTGGTGATTTCTTTTAATTATTTTTTACAAATCTAATCCAATCCCCCAAATATACTCACTTAAAAGAATTACATGGTGCCACTGAATGAATGGAAGGGACTGCTTTTGCAGATTACATTTCATAGTAGAAAAATATATAAATTGAATGGAAGAAAATCTTAGAAAAACTATGAAATAGACCAAGTTTCCTTTCTGTGACCTAACACTATGCTCACAAATGAGAATTCCCTCACAAATGTCCATTTCCCTTTCAACTACAGTTTTCTCCCTATATTATTCTTCTATATTGTTTCTTCCTTTTCTTTGAGAGGATGACTTTTGCCAATATTTTGTCAAGCCTCTAAGTGTTTTAGTTTTTGCTTTGTTTCTGCATGCATTTAATATCTAAAACAAGGTTCCCTTTCTATTCTCTGGGGGTTTTATTTTTATTACATATCTAAGTTGCACACACACAAGACTCACAACAGTTGTAAAGTGCTTAAAAATAATAATAGAAACATAAGCAGAATTGAGAGCCCAGAAATAAACCCATGCATATACTGTCAACTAATATTTAACAGGGGAGCCAAGAATACTCAATAGAGAAAAGACAGTCTCTTCAATAAATTGTGCTGGGGAAATGGTACACTCACATGTAAAAGAATGAAACTAGACCCCTATATTACACTACTCACAAAAATTAACCTTAAATGAATGAATGACTTAAAGGTAAGACGGGAAACCATAAAACTCCTAGAAGAAAACATAGGAGAAAAGCTCCTTGACATGGGTCACGGCAATGATGTTTTGGATACGACACCAAAAGCATACGCAACAAAAGCAAAAATAAGTGGGGCTACATAGAACTAAAAAGTTTCCACATAGCAAAAGAAACGATCAACAAAATAAAAAGTTAACCTATGGAATGGAAAAAAATATTTACAAACTATATACCTGATTAGGGGCTAATCTCCAAAATATATAAAGAATTCATATACCTCAATAGACCCCCCCAAAAAAGTCCCAAATAATCCAATTAAAAATGGGAAAAGCACCTGAATAGACATTTTTCCAAAGAAGAATATAAATGACCAACAGGTACATGAAACGGTGTTCAACATCACTAATCATTAAAGAAATGCAAATCAAGACTACAATGCGATATCACTTCACACCTGTTAGAATGGTTAGCATAAAAAAGACAAGAGGTACCAAATGTTGCTGAGGATACGGAGAAAAGAGAACACTTGTAAATTGTTGGTAGGAATGTAAATTGGTACAGCCACTATGGGCAACAGTATGGAGGTTTGTCAAAAACCTGAAAATAGAGTTACTGTATGATTCAGCAACTCTACTTCTGGACGTATACTCAAAGGAAATGCAAACACTATACTGAAGAAATATATGTATCGCCATATTCACAGCAGCATTATCTATAATCGCTAATACATGGAAACAACCTAAATGTCCACTGACAAATGAATGGATAAAGAAGTTGTTATCCAACTCCACAATGGAATATTACTCAGCCATCAAAAAGAAGGAAATCCTATCATTTGCAACAATATGTATGGACCTTGAGAGCATTATGTTAAATGAAGTAAGTCAGATAGAGAAAGACAAATACTGCATGAACTCACTTATACGTGGAATCTAAAAAACAAAAGCAAAAAACCAAACTCATACAAGACGTTATAAGAGGTGGGAGGTAGTGGGTAGGAGAACAGGATAAAGGTGAGCATAAGGTACAAACTTTCAGATAAAAAAATGAAACATAAGTACACCTATCACTCATTTTTAAATAAAGAAGCCCCTGTGTGCTCCTCCCCAGGAAACCATATTTTTAAATTATTTTGCTGCTTTTATGTTTAATTTTACAAAGATAGCTATATCACTTAAGAGCATATCATTTGGTTTTGCATGATGTTATATAAATGTAGTCATTCTATTTTACTTGAGTTTTTGATTCAACATTATGTTCCTGAAAGCCATTTTATTTTGACATAAACTATAATAGATTGACTTTCATTGCCATATAATAATCCTGTCTTCTTTCAATGGGCTTTGTGTTATGCCAAGTCTTTAGTTAATATTAACAGCACCATCACGAGCACACTTGTATGCGTTGCCTGGTGCACATGCAACACTTCTAGGACACATGCTTAAGAGTGGAGTTGCAGGCTTGTGGAGAATTCACATCTTTACATTGTTAGATAAATGTTCTCTAAGTTGCTTATTCAGAACCTCTAAGAACTATCCCTCTAAGAGCTACACTGTGGTCATCAGGGGAGAAAAAGCCTCAGGACACTCAGGTAGTTGTGGGGGAAAGGTAGACATACATTAGAAAACATTAAAAAGGCTGGATGAAAGGGGTGCTGAACACATACATTTAAAGACATCACTCCATTTGTCCAGGAAAACATTCAGTATCCATGAGAGAGGTTATACTGAAGATCTATAAAGCAGGCCCTGTGTTTGTCCAGAGTAGGAAAACATTAACAATCTCTTTGTAAGTTAAGTGTTCAACTTTTAGGATGTGTGACATGAATCACTCTGGCTTATGGAGTGGTAGCTTTCATCACACATTTATACCTATATACTTATTATTGTATAGACCTACCTCCCCAGTGGCTGAAAGGGACCCTTGACAGAGATAGACAGGAAAGAGAGGCCTTCCCAATGAGCATAGGTTAATGCTAAAATATTTTTTAGATGTAGTATAAAGTATATTGTTGAAGTTGTTTAGCACTACATGTATATATCAGAAAATGTGTAACTTAAAAGACACATTGAGATAGCATTTGCTATCTGAAGGAGAAAATCTTGGACTATCTAGAGAATAGGTATATTCCCATTAACATATTGCAGTACTAAATTAATTTGGAATGTCATTTTGCAGGAAGATGAGAGACCCCAAACTCCTAACGTTGTCCTGTATGGAACTTGGATGTTTTCTGCATTATAAGCATCACAAAGAGAACAGCACACAGAATGAGAAACTACTATAGTATGAAATGGAGTATCAGCTAAGCATTTGTTCTACTATCTCCCTTTTGCGTACCTGAAAAAGTGGGTGGTTCCTGGATTAGGCCAGGAAAACGGGATTTAGGAGACCCAAGGATCCCTTCTACATGTGAGTGTAGAGTGTAAATATAGTGAGGAAGGAGCTTGGTGATGATGCCCTTTTGTAGACCAAGTAGTTAATGGCCAGGAAATGGAACAGAGATGCCAATATACTGGTTAATGGTCTGTGTATGAAGTGTATTTAGCTGGATGACCTCAAATACTACCTTTCTAACTATTTATATTGCAGGGTTCAACAAATACGACTTTCCTGATTAGAAAATAATTCTTATAAATCTAATATACTGAACTTATCAATACTTGGAATTTAAAGTTATCTTAGATGCTTCAAAACTAAGAAAAATTTAGTAAGATTTCACTTCAAAATCAAAGCCTAAGCTGATTATTTACATCACTATTGGGATCTTCAACACTGTAACTACAAGACCTTCTGAATGGATATACTCTCATTCTTTTATATTCTTAGGACCATATCACTCTTAAGGATACCTAATACTTTATCAAAGTGAGTTTTCTACATTTTGCTTATTTCTGTCTACCTCCACTTCACACATATGTATGCGGGGAGGCAGGCTGTGTGTGCATTTTAACTGTTATTTCTCATGATTCAGAAAATACCATTTAAGTAATAGTTATAGTTTCTATCTTCTTCATTGATGCAATAAAATAGACCAGATGACTTTGTTTTAGAATGCTCTGTGATTCACAGCGTTTTAGATTAAATGTGTTTCAATAGACCTCAGCTATTTTTCTCCTTTTGATGCTCAAATTTTCACAACTTTGGCCTGAGAGAGTCCCATTAACATTCACTTCTGTGACCCTTTGACATGATGTCATTAATATTTAAAAGCCTCCTTGCTTTCAGGCACTGCATGATTTTCCAGTCTCAATTATAGATTCCTCCTCCTAATATCCTTATCTTCAAGGAAGTCTGGTTCACTTGAGCAGAAAAATACAATTAAAAATGAGAATCTGGACTCTAAGGTGAAGGATTTCAGTGAACAAAATCAGAAAAGACTGTTCTTTTTCTTACAAAGTCATACATCCATATTGAAAGTTGCAACTAAGTTCTAATAGGATATAGTTTCCATTAAAATTTTTAATCCTATACTGTATTTGTATCTGTTTAACTCTAACACTGAAAAATTATTACATCTATTCAATTAAAAGTCATTACCTATTCGCTTTACCTGCAAACCCAAGAAAATAAATCCAAAATTAAAATTATATGACATTACAGCAAACAAAATAATTTAATGAAGTTCAAAATTTTTCTAGTTTCCTTTGTTCTTAGAATATAGCTCACAAATGATATTTGATCAAATTACTTTGTTCTGCAGCTGCTTTCAATCTCTCATTCTATGTGGCTATGTAAGTATTATTTGATGGACAGTTTGGTTCCATTTTTCTTTAGTTCACTTTCAATTTTTAAAATGTTGGCATTCTTCTAAGCTCCTAAAATATGGAGGCTCTCAACTACTAGTCTTTCCTTAGTAGCAGAAAAGTCTCCTGGAAGAGAGAAGAGAGTCCTTTCTTCTTTGCCATAATTAAAACTGATCAACACATGCTCAAAATTTTTTTGATGATCTCATTACCATTACCTGGTCCATGTATGACAACTTCCTAGACAGTTACAGGTGCAACATTAATATACTTGAATATTAATATATTATATTACTTGAATAAGTCACCTCTACCTCCTGTTGTTTAATTTTCAGTACTGTTAAAATCCATGTACAACCACATAGGTAACATAACTGTACCAAATGACATCCTGAGCGTAAGGCTTTTTGATTTATCTGGCCTTTTTTTTCCCTAAGGTATAAGTTTTATAGTCAATATTTTCTTACCAGCATAATATATCATGTTATATAGTGCTAAATCAAAATTTATCACATATAATCCAAATATTCTTTCAATAATAGTTGTAGACTTTAATTTTCCTGCAGGGTGATCAAAATATATGCACAATCTTGGAATCCCATTAGATTCCCAGTAAGTACAGGCATTTGATATTTGCATGAAATCTTTTGACTCATGAACAGAATTCAGGCTTTACTTCATATAGATTACCAATGTTTCTTTTTTTAGATTTTTTTATTGCAGTATGGTTGATTTACAATACTGTATTAATTTCAACTGTACAGCAAAGTGATTCAGTTATATATATATTTTTCCTGATTCTTTTCCATTACAGGTTATTACAAGATAATGAATATAGTTCCCTGTGCTATACAGTAAATCCTTGTTATTTATTTATTTTATATATAATGTCATGTATCTGTTAATTCCATACTCCTAATTTATCCCTCCCCCCTTTCCCCTTTGGTACCCATAAGTTTGCTTTCTATGTCCCCTCCCTTTTTTTGTCTAAGCTGGTTTGAATTAAGTTTCTATCACCTGCAACCAAAAGAGTTCTGATTGACACAGTGGGAATGTCTCTTAATTATTAACAAACCTAAAGAAAAATTCAATTTTTAAGAGAGTTTTGGATAAGTACAGGCATTTATTACCTTATTCTATATGAATTCAAACTCCCAAATGCCAATTAGGAATGTTAGGAAATATAACAGAAGTATATCAAATAAACTATAATTACATTTTTTAAAACAGCCATAAAAATGTATCAAATTGTATCTTTAACATACAGTTTTTCCAGAAAATTCAGGTGGAAAATTTTTAATAAATTCATATGATTTAAAGATCATTTGCATGAATCCTGCTAGAACTAATGTATAAAATATTCCAGTTTTTACAATCATAGCACTCCAATTTTTTAAGGGAACAAATTATTTCATCTCTAAAACCGATATTGGCAGGCGCCTCTGACAACTTGTCCTACAACAGTGAGGTCAAGTACTACCTCTTCTGGGGCTCTGAAATAAATGTGGCTTAGAAAATAAAAACAAACATAAAACAGATATTAACTTGCAAGTTAAAATAGAGCTAATTAGAGATATATATATTTTAATGTAAGCATTTATTCAATGTCTTCTGATAAAGATTTTTGTCTCTTCAATGAAGAGGCATGGTCTTCACTGAACTAGACTCTAGAACTTGTTCTGGACTTGAATATAGTACCTGCAGGCTCTGAGCTGTTACTTGAAAACTAAGAGCCCTTACAGATAATAACTTGAGGACCAACTACTAGTCTAGGAATTTTGATAAACACTTGCAACCATCTTCAGAGAAGGGAAATCAGAAAGCTTGTTGGACCCAGGTACAAGAGTTAAATATGTCCAGGAACAGCAAACAGAGTTGCTGATGTTTACTTTTGCATTCATTTTCTGAACAATTACTATATCCCTTTTTTTTTTTTAAATAGTTACATTTCCTACAATATGGCAGATAGAAGAAATAGGTTTCATACCTCCCCTAAGGTGTGATAGTTTGGTCTTTTGCTCTCAGGGGCTTTTTACGGGTATTTGAGAAAACTTCTCTCCAAAATGTTCTTGAAGTCTTTAAAGACGTCTTGTAACCTCTTACGTAAGAGGCATAATTGTGTTTTCATTATTTTTTCTTTTTTGTTAAATCTCATCCTCCCACAAATTTTTTGAAGACATGTAAAGTTGATGGAGTGTTCCAAGATTTACCATTAGGTATTTTAATACATCCTAATTAAATCTTTCAAAAAAGAAAAAAAAAGTAGTTTTGGTGGTCATATTTTGACATCTTCTAGAAGCAAATGCTGAGGAAAGGATTTAAGAACAAATAGTTTCTTTGTAAGATAATTCCAGAAATAAGCGGCCAGAAAGAATGAGGAAATGAGACAAGGACAAGATGAAAATCAATAAACTACGTTATCACTGTGGGTCATCAGAATTCAGTACTACTGGAGAAACCTAGGAGACAGTGAAGAAGCATTCCTCAGAAATGTCAAACAAAGGGAGCAAGGAAACTACAGTATTTATCTCTCAGTATCTTGTTGGCAATTGGCTGATGGCAGCATGACCACCATGTTTAAAAAATACCATAGTCGATTGAGACACAGATCCCACCTGGGAGATCTAACAAGGCTTACTGATATAAAGGATTCAGAAATAAATAAGCATAGTCACTATATACAGCAGAGAGATCAATAACTTTATCTAAAATCAGAACAAGGTATAAGCTTATAAGGTCTCCCTAAATATGGCCATTCTTAGAGTCACACAATTGTAGATAATTAGTCTGATTGACAATGTCACATTAGACCATCTGGAAGCTTAGCTATACCCCTCCAACCCAGTTTTGCGTACACAAGAATGGAACAGTTCTGCACAATCTGGTCTGGATACACACTAGGAACTACCTCAGCTGAGCTGGGTTTATTTTACAATCTTGGAGTTATATAACCACAATATATAATCTGACTACAGAACACATAAACAAGAAAAATATTAAACCTAGTCCTATCACCCACAGCCTTCCCAGGATAGCACATCCTGGTCCAGGCATTTTCTTGGACTGAGATCTCTGGAACTAAAACTAGGGTCAGCTATCCACATGTTTCTCAGATCATGCCATCAGGCCCTTAGATATACTGTGTGTGGACCTGTCTTACAGTTGCTAATTTTCATCCTTACTGAAAGAAACAAAGATAACTGGGAAATAGATTTGGATTAAAGTTGCCAAAAACATTAAAAGTTTTAACTTACTATAGTGTCTAGTTCATAAAACCTTTCTCCTTCTATGTATGTCCCATTTTGTCTTATATCACATGCATTCATCACAATTATGGCAGAATTTCAAAATCAGCATATCTCAAGGGACCCAATCTTTCTGTCACCAGACTTATTCTCCCTCTCTTAGCATTAATTTTATTGCTAGACTTTTCTGTTTGTCTAACTCAAAACCTAACATTTATTTCTCCCTCACATGCCACATCCAATCAATCTTCAAGGGCTCTAAGTTTTGCCTTACCAGTCTCTAGAATATATCCCTCAATGGTCATAGTCTCAGCTACAGATTTATGTCTAGCCCTCATCCTTCCAGCTTAGCTACTTAGGGAGCTTCCTAATTGGATTTATTGCTCAAGTCTCATCCCACCTAAATCCATTCTTCACAATGCAGCTCTCAGAATGATTTCCTAAATTCAAATCTTATTTGCCTACTCAAAATCTTTTCATAGCTATCAAACACAAGCATTTTTGTTTAACTTAGGATGGATGCTAATGCCTGCATCTTTTTACTCCTTTTGATCTTCCACAGCAGTATTTCTAGTCACAAGGTCTCATACTTTATCTACCAGAAATACCAAAATCTTTGTAGTTTCCCAAACTTTCCTTGAAGCTTCAGCCCCCTTTACACATGACATTCTCACTTCTGAGAATAATCTGTTCTTTGCCTTTCCAACAACTGCCACCTTCCACCTCAGTCATACTGAAATTCAAACTATAAAGGTTGTGACTGAAATTTTTTTAATTTTATTGAAGTATAGTTGATTTACAATGTTGTGTTTATTTCTGCTGTACAGCAAAGTGACTCAGTTTTATATATATATATATATATATATATACACACATATACACATATATGTATATATATATATTCTTTTTCATATTCTTTTCCATATGGTTTATCACAGGATACTGAATATAGTTCCCTGTGCTATACAGTAAGGACCTTGTTGTCTATCTATCCTATATATAATAGTTTGCATCTGCTAATCCCAAACTCCCAGTCCTACCCTCCCCAAACCCCCACCCCCTGCTTTGGCAAATACAAGTCTGTTCTCTATCTCTGTGAGTCTGTTTCTGTTAAGTAGATAAGTTCATTTGTGTCATATTTTAGATTCCACACATAACCGACACCATATTGTATTTGTCTTTCTGACTTTCTTCACTTAGTATGATAATCTCTAGTTCCATCCATGTTGCTGCAAGTGGCATTATTTCATTCTTTTTTATGGCTGAGTAGTATTCCATTGTGTATATGTACCACATCATCTTTATCCATTTATCTGTTGGTGGACATTTATGTAATTTCCATGTCTTGGCTACTGTGAATAGTGCTGCTATGAACATAGACGTGCATGTAGCTTTTTGAATTAAGAGTTTTGTTTGGGTGAGTGAAGAATTTGACATCAAGGAGGTTTAGCCTCTCCAGAGGATGATCTATGACTGTCTACCCAAGTCATGGTTCTCTCATTCCCCTTGGCCAGTGACCTAAGTTATCTCCTTCTCCTTGGCTTAAGGTTGAACATATACATACGGTACAGTTCCAACTAATGAGACATCATAAGTGTGCCACAAAATGCAGCTTTATCAAAAAAAAGAAATAATCTCAAGAGGAGAAAGTGCTTTATCCCGCTATTCTCTTGCTCTTTTTTCAAAAGCAGGTGTCCTGGAGCTTCCCCGGTGGCGCAGTGGTTGAGAGTCCGCCTGCCGATGCAGGGGACGCGGGTTCGTGCCCCGGTCCGGGAAGATCCCACATGCCGCGGAGCAGCTAGGCCCGTGAGCTATGGCCGCTGAGCCTGCGTGTCCGGAGCCTGTGCTTTGCAACGGAAGAGGCCGCAACAGTGAGAGGCCCGCGTACCGCAAAAAAAAAAAAAAAAAAAAAGCAGGTGTCCTGCTTAGAGACACAGCAGTCATCTTGTCATTATGAAGTGACAAGCAAACACGCTCAGAAGGGTGGAGAAGAAAGCAAAAATTGGGGTCAAATTCTCAGTAGACTTTCATTTTTATTTCATAAGATAACAGTATTATTTTAGCATTATGAAGCTTACCTGTATCACGGGTTGTAAAATTTGAAAAGATTATCACTAGGCAAAATATAATCAACTAGAATTCCAATTTAAAATGATCACTTTGGTATCATGCCATAAACCTCTTTCTCTTATTATTCCATCAGTAAGTTTGATCTGAAATTCAATATTAATAATATTGAATAATAGTTTAGAAACATACTACTGAAAATACAGTTGACCCTTGAACAACACAGTTGTTAGGGATGCTGACCAAACACGCAATCAAAAATCCAAAAATCCACGGATAATTTACAGTCAGCCTTCTATCCCTGTGTTTCTGCATCCACAGATTCAACAAATCATATGACTGTGTATAGTACTGTACCTATTTATTGCAAAACACAAGTGGACCCACACAGCTCAAAGCCTTATTGTTCAAGGGTCTACTCTATAGTATGTTTAACAATGAACATTGTCTCAAAAGAAAATATTTACTAAAGATCTCAATTATTGTAGGGAAACAATATATATCTATTAAAGGAAAAATTATAAATTATTTTATTCTGACAAATATATTTCTAATTATTACTTAAAATCCATTGTATTGTCATATTTTGACTCATTGAATAATATACTGTTGCACAATGTTTTAGTTTGCTTTTCCCCAAATTCACATTTGTCTTTGCTGCAAAGTTACAATGGCGGAGCCAAGGACTAAATATTCAAATACAGAAATGTGATGAAAATAAGAAATCACTGCAAAGACTAGTTCAGAGTCTATATAAGTAATACAGTCATGACTGGAAAAATAATTTCTACCCTAATCTTTAGAATCTGATATCTAAGAGCAGGGGAATAGGTTTTTATTTGGTGGATACTAACAGAAGAAATAATTCTGAATGTGACCAAGCATTATCTTGCTATCACTTTTTACTTTAACTCCAACACGAAAAAGGAAATCCTTCCACTTATTTAAATGTATGTCCTTGTTTTATCAGCTTACATTTCAAAAAGAAAATCATATTTTTTCATTTTATTAGTGTATAAGACTATGCTTATGTAGCAAAATTAACTAGAAAATTATCTTAGAAAATTCCAGACACAAGAGAGAATCATTTATGTACTTATCTATGATCACTCATCTCGCCTTGGGCAACTTCACCTTCCCAAATGCTATAAACTATACAAGGGAAACAAGGTTGAGGTGACTATCCAGAATAATTAGGGAGGAAAAAGTAATTTACTTTCAGGCTAGAAACTTAATTCACAAACACTGCCCTTCATGTTCAATCCCAGGATGAAAGAAACTTTTATTTTTATTTATTCATTCCATCAGTAATCTACTAAGTGTCCAGCAATATGCTAGGTACCACTGAAATCAAGACTAAGACAAAATCATTGCCCTCAAAGAATTCTAGGCCAAGTAGAAGAGACAGAAAAATGAATAAAGAGGTACAAAGCTGAATATTATATTTGATAACTGTGGTATGAAAAAGGCATAAAGAAATGGGTGAAAAAAAGAAAAATAGAGGAAGACTACAGAGAAAAGGTGATGCTTAAGCTGATCCTTGAAGGATGAACAGCAGAGTGTAGAGAGGAGAGACAAAGAAAGGGTTTTCAAGACCAAAGTTTTTTCTTGGTTTGTTTTTTTTTGTTTTGTTTTGTTTTGTTTTTGGTCACAAGTAGCTTAGCAAAGGTAGAACACAGTGTAAGTATAAGGGAAAGACAAAAAATATGGTTGGCCAGATTATAAAGGGCTTTGAATATCAAGTCAAAGAGGCATGTAGGAAATAGGGCATCACTGTAGTATTTAAACAAGCCAGAGGTATATTTGGGTTTTTGATACAACCCTTTGGTAGGTCTTTGGAAGATGAATTTTAAAGAGACAAGATTGAGGCAGGGACATGAGTTATGATTTACTGCAACAGTACATGGATCAACCAATCCATGTCAAATCTAAAGACGATTAACAAGATAAAGAGAATGGAGTAGATCTGAAGAAGCCAGAGAAGTAAAATAGACTGAACTTAAGGACAGTTTGGGTTTGAGGTCTCAAGTAAGATAGGAGAACTTTTTGGCTTATGAGGTTGATTTCAGTTTACAGAAGAATAACAGAAGGAAAACCAAAGTGGATTACTTCTGTTGTTGTTCTTACTTTTGTTGGTTATTTTTGTTCATTCTGAGAATGAGAGTGGAGGGGAAATGGTAAGTATAGTGATGTCCAGCAGTCAGTCAGAAATGTGTATAATGGGGATGGTTTTCAAAATTTCTAACTGACAGCTTAACAGGAGCACCAAGTAAGGCCAGCCGGGGAGGAAGTGCTAGTGCAGAGTCCAAGACCCATCCTGTTGTGTCAGGTATCAGGTTTTTAGATACTCAGGTGTAGAAGATGTGGAGCCGGACATTGTGGGGAAGGGGTATAGCTGCAGGGCTCAGGCAGTGACTATTAACTAACTAGTACGGAAGTATTTCAAAATTTTAGCGACTAGTATGTCCACAGGGTCCATACAGCTTAAACATCGTCCCTCAGTGAAGTTAGGAAATAGCACAATTCAAAAATCTGTAGTTCTTTCCATACTTTAAGGTGTAGAGGCAGAATATATCTTTGGTGGAGAACGTTCTTTTGAATAAGAGCACTTTAATGGTATTTTATTTATGCAAAATAAGTCTCAGGCTCAGGGCCTAGTCTGGAAGGCAGAGGTTAAAGAGAAAGAAAAATAAAATGCTTTAAATAATAAAGCAAAAGAGTTTCTCATATATTGGAGAGAAGACATTGTCCTAAATAGATATTTTGATACCAGGAGATTTTTAGTCTTTTCTAAGAATCAATGAAGCAAGAACTTTAAAAGGATGAGTGGGTCCCAGCAATGTGGTGGCTGACCAGACCTGAGTAAAGGAATAGCCAGGAGGATGGTACCAGGGAAAAGCAGCATAAATGTCAAGTGTGCAGGGAAGGGACCTGGATGGACACAGCTATGAAATACAGAAGCAGTGATCTGGTAGCCAAAGTTAACAAAGCAGAAGCTCAAAATAAAAAATAATGAGTACCAATGTAAGGTTCTTTTGAGGATATTTAGAATAACTTGGGGAGGTATGGGCTTCCTGAAGTCAGACAGGATGAAGGATATTAAATGGATATTAAATAGGAGGTAAAGGAAAACTTCAGGAAACCTTGGGTAAAATACAGATATAATATTTAAGAAACTGGGATTTATAGGCTTAAGAGTCTTTGTCTAAAAGATAATTCCATTATTCCAAATGGTACAGATGAACCGGTTTGCAGGGCAGAAATTGAGACACAGATGTAGAGAACAAACGTATGGACACGAAGTGGGGAAAGCGTCGGCGGGGGTGGGGGGTGGTGGTGTGATGAATCGGGCGATTGGGACTGACATGTATACACTGATGTGTATAAAACGGATGACTAATAAGAACCTGCTGTTGGGCTTCCCTGGTGGCGCAGTGGTTGGGAGTCCGCCTGCCGATGCAGAGGACACGGGTTCGTGCCCCGGTCTGGGAAGATCCCACATGCCACGGAGCGGCTGGGCCCGTGAGCCATGGCCGCTGGGCCTGCGCGTCGGGAGCCTGTGCTCCGCAACGGGAGAGGCCACGGCAGTGAGAGGCCCGTGTACCACAAAAAAAAAAAGAACCTGCTGTTTAAAAAAATAAATAAAATTCAAAAATATATATAATTCCATTATTCTACATGGTTTGATGATTAAGAGTTTGTAGAATTAAGAGAACTGAGGACAAAATCCCATAAGACACTAACACATCTATAGAACAAATGGAAAAAGAGGCACCTTTCAGGAAAACTAAGGAGTGGGTCTGAAATGTAGAACTAAAAGAATGAATTTTTGAAGAAACTAAGAAAGATTTTTAAAGTGTATGTAGTCAGAATAAGTTAATCAAGATAGAACCTAAAAGAATCGATGGTATTTGGTAATAAGAAAGCCATTAGGAAGCAAAGTGGGAGGACTCTCAGTGAAGCAGTGGTAGCATAGCCTATTTATGAGTTGAGAAAAGAAAAGGTGGAAAGAAAAATGAAATAGCAAATTTAGACCACACTCTTGCTAAATGAATGTACAAAGGAATGATGTAAAGCAAGAGCTAAGGAAATTACTGTATTAAGGGAGGTATTATTCTTAAGATGGGATCAAACTAAACATATTTATATGATGGAGGAAGGTACGAAGAAGAAAGAGATAAAGAAAGAGGTGGGGAGAAAAACAGATACTGATAGAGGTCTCAGAAGAGCTAGGGAGTGATAGCAATCCAAACAAATGGAGATAGCACTGAGCAGAGAAAAGTAATCTTCTTACATTACTGGAATCCTTGTCTCTTTATCTCCTGTTTCAGAGTTGGAAAATTCAGAGCACTGAAATGAATGAGAGGTGATAATTTACAGATTGCAATAGTATAGCTCTCAGTAATTTGCTGTGTAATAATAACTGAAGTCCACCTGCACAATTTAGAAAATAGCTTTTAGTATCTAAGGCAATACTTGGAAGAGTTTGGATATGGAACAGTTACTCCTTCAGGATGCTGTTTGAATAGTGATCCTGCTTTAAGAATTAGTATGTAAGTCATTCCCCTACAATACCATCAGCAGCAGAATAATTAGGGAAGGTCATTTCATTTGTGAAGAGAAAACTCTAAGTCTCTCATAAAGAAAAATGGTTTTAAAAGAACAGTTTCCATATCTTTAATCTCTATAAGGGAAGAAGAGCTTGATTTTTTGTGGGGGGGGGGGGATGAGGTTGCTTAGTTTTGTTTGTTCGTTTAAGAGTTTAGCAGTTATATGGTTCTCAAAAAAATAAGGCAAATCACTGAAATATGTACAAGTGGGTTTATAAATGCTTGAATCATATCACAGACAATCAGCTGATCAAAGTAGTTAAGAAAGTGGATTCTGAAACTAGACTGCCTAGGACTGAAACCCTTTTCTTGAGCAAATTACTTAATCTAAGTCTCAGTGCCTTCCTCTGAAACAGAGCAATGAATAACAGTAATAATAAGAGTATTATTCACATCATAAAATAATTAAGAGGTTTCAGAGTGTGTGTGTGTGTGTGTTTGTGTGTGTGTTAATGCATTTGGAGTGGCTAAAGATGTAATTGGAGTGGCTAAGACATTTATTTCTCCCAGGACTTAATGAGTTTCCTCACAAATATTCAAGAATCAGCTAAAAGAAAAATTATCAAACTGGATATTTGCTACAATTCATTAAAACTCTAGGATTTTGAGGTTTTTACAATCTTCATGTTAAAGACAGAAAAAAATGTAGCACTATTTATTTGACCCAAGGCAAGCAGTAAGTAAGTCCAAAACCTCTAGACCACCTACTTGAACAAGATCGGCTTAACCTGGAAAATCAACTTAGATTTGTTGTGTGTGTGTGTGTATGTGTGTGTGTGTGATGGCAAATACTACTTAAAGAAATCTGAACAGCAGGTACCTGTTATTAAAGTCAGTCACTGACAGTTCACAGTGCATCTGGCTGACCTCCTCTGAGGGAAACAGCACTGGAAATATGGAAATTCAGTTACGAATCTCCATGGAGCCCTACGAGACCTATAGATGGATACAGAGTAAAGATGCATATGCCAAATAGGTGAGATGTTGATGATACATTCTTTTGAAAGAGACATCAAGAAAAGAAGACCTTTACTAGCTCTGTCTTGGAATGTCAGCGTGGTGTTTAAGGGATTCACTGAATTCCTTATCCTGTTGAATTGTTAACCTTCACTGATCTAAAATTCTTGTTCTAAAACAAGAATAAATAAAAGTTGCCTCTCTTTCATAAATTCCTCAAGGAGAAACAGACATGCAATCATAAATTATAGAGTATCTGCATTTTTAAAAATGGTACTTTGTACAATATCTGCAATCTGATTACTTTTTATCTTTTCTCCACACAATATCTCAGAATTTTCATACTACAATAAGATTAGGAATTCAGATTCAGAAAACTAATGGAGATCCAGGGGTGATGGAGAAGAGCTGAACACCTTGAGAAAGAATTCACTTTTTTTGATGCATGTCAAAGCTATGGTCTAATGATTGTTAAGTATAAGTTAATCCAAAGGTTCCTGATTATTGCTAATGAAAATTGCTAACTGAAATGGAACATGGTTTTGTAAATAATTCCATCGCTTTGAATTAAGGACCAATGAACCACAATTTCCATCATAAGATGGGGCACTGATACCTAATAACATATAAATATACTTTAATATCATAGAAAAAAAAAAGATGGGGCACTTAGTGCCTTTTCATGTTTATGGAACAAATCCCTAACCCCATAGGACACATGATATTCTGAATAAATATATATAGTTATACTTATCCAGTACATGCTTATATCTGGAAAACAAACAATAATGTGGTTTTCAAATAAAAATGTTCTCTAACCCATTCTTCATCTCTGTTCTCACTAAAACAGATAAAGTATGCCTTCTCTATCAAAAGACAAATAGCAGAGAAAATATTTGTGAATCATGTATCACATAAGGGTCTAGTATCTAGGATATTTAAAGAACTCTTAAAATTCAACAGAAAGAAATAATTTAAAAATAGCAAAAGACTTCAATAGACATTTCTCCAGAGAACATATACTAATGGCCAATAAAACATAAAAATATGCTCAACATCACTAGTAATTAGGTAAATGAAAATC
The DNA here is from genome assembly GCF_963924675.1 of Phocoena phocoena. NCBI lineage: Eukaryota > Metazoa > Chordata > Mammalia > Artiodactyla > Phocoenidae > Phocoena > Phocoena phocoena. Next base: position 80,883,097 of record NC_089221.1, on the reverse strand, counting down.
AAACCACAATAAAATACTACTTCTTACTCACTAGGATGGATATAACTTAGAAAATGAAAAATAACATGTTGGTTAAGATGTGGAAAAAAAAAAGATGTGGAGAAATCTGGACTCATAAACTGCTGTTGGGAATGTAAAATGGTTCAGCCACTATGTGAAAAGACTGGTAGTTCCTTAAAAAGCTTAAACATAGACTATGTGATCCCACAGTTCCACTCCTAGGTATATACCCAACAGAACTGAAAACAGGTACTCAAACAAATGCATATATCTAAGTGTCCATAGAAACAATATTTACAATAGCCAAGAGCTGGAAACAACCCAAATGTCCATCAACAGATGAATGCACAGCCAAAAGCCAGACACAAAAGGTCACATATTGTATGATGCCACAAATATATTTTATAACAACTAAAATATATTTTACATATATAAACTATCCAGAATAAGTAAATCTATAGAGTCAGAAAGCAGATTAATGGTTGTCAGGGCCTTTGGGGGGAGAAAGGAATGGGGAGTAACTGAGTGATGTGATATATTTCCTTTTGTGAAGAAAATGTTTTGAAACTAGATAGAGGTGGTAGTTGCACAACACCGTGAATGTACTAAATGCTTCTGAAGTGTTCACTATGATTAATTTTATATTGTGTGAATTTCACTTAAGTAAAATGTCATACAGCACCCGTGCATGTGCTTTGACTTCACCCCCTTGCTTTCTAAAGAATTATTTCTTAACTTTCTGCATCTTCAACTACTCGTTCTCTCATGTTTTGTTTTACTGAGATATAATTTACATACCATAAAATTCAGCCACTGAAGTACACAGTACAATGGTTTTTTATATGCACAGAGTTTTGCAACCATCATCACAATCTAATTTTAGAACATTTCCCCAACCCATTAGCACGCATTCTTCAACCCTAGACAGCTACTAATTTACTTTCTGTGTCTATGAATTTGTCTATTCTGGACGTTCTATATAAATGGAATCATACAATATGTGGCCTTTTATATCTGGCTTCTTTCCCTTAATAAAAGGTTTCAAGGTTCATCCACACTTAGCAGGTTATTGATACTTTATTCCTTTTATAACTGAAGAGTATTGCATCGCACGCGTGCCACATTTTGTTTATCCATTCATCTGTTGATGGACATTTGGGTTGTTTCCACATTTTTGTCTATATAAGTTATGCTGCTGTGAACATTCATGTGTAAGTTTTATGTGTGGATATAAGTTTTTATTTTTCTTGAAGATATACCTAGGAGGGGAACTGCTGGATCATAAGGTAACTCTAACATTCTAAGGAACTGTCAAACTCTTTTCTACAATGACTACACCATTTTACATTTCTCAGTTTAATATAATTTACCTTCTTTCTCTGCAATCTAACTTCTGCATTTAAAAATCAATTAGTAGAAGATTGTCTTCTACCCTTCCTTCTCAGGGTGGCTCCTTGATTCAATGGGATTGGAGGGAAGTGATAGTATGGCACCAACTAAAGAATGTCACTCGCCACCCAATACTACAAGAATTAAATCATTAGTCACTGCAGTCGCTGACCTTCAACACACCCTGAGAGGAATTCAGAGCAGAATGAGGCACTCTGTATTCTGGGAAAACAGGTAGAACAGCCCTTTAGATAGATATTTTCAGGAGAAATGTTTACAAACCCAAATTCTCGCATCTTCCCATACTTAGAAAAGCACTAAAACCATTAACTTAGGTATCTGTTCCTCGTGACTAGCAGTAACCTTCTACTGACATGTGTACTTGATTGAACGTATTCCCTTTGCCAAAACCACATATATACTGACCTCTCCCCTTACCTCTTCAGAACAGTTCTCAGAGCTCTCTGAGAGGCTGTCTCCTGGGCTATAGTCTAAGACACTGAATAAACTCGACTCATGGCTTTTATTCTTGCTCATGTTTTTTTGTTTGTTTTGTTGTGTGTGTGTTTTTTTTAGTTGACAACGGAAAAGTAAAATAGTAATTAAATTAAGGTATAGAAAAAAATAAAGGTACAATACTTGGCTAAGTGAATTCATAAACACAGAAATCTGAACCTGATATATGCAAATATAATCAGAATAATGCTTATTGTGTGCATACATGTACAATTGATCATTTAAAAATTTGTAAGTAACGTCTTAGGAAATGACTATTATACCTTTAATTGGTTGGAGAAAACTTTCAGGCTGAGATAGTAGATGTTTAAATAATAGAAGGCAAAGAGTTTGGCAAGCTTAACAAGCAGTGGTCCAGGAGGAAAGCAAGAAATTTGACTGAGATAATTGAAAGCAAACAACAAAAAGATTAGAAGAAACACAGATTTGGATAAAGAGATTTAAAGTAGAATCTTGGTCCAAATTTGGAAGACGTTTGGAAAGTCACTATACAGTGCAAAAGAGGCAGGTGGCAAGGTTAAAGCAGAGGTCAAATTGATTTAACAGCAGTTTTAAGAAATTACTGGAGTCAGGCAGGACTGAAGTCTGTGAGTGAAAAGATATAAAACCAGGCCAGGTGGAAGGTGCTGGCTCTGAGGCTTGGCAGCTGATATGCTGGTTACGAGAATGATTGATCAAAGTCCACGTGATGCTAAAAAGCTGATTGGAAAATGTTTACAGTAGAAAAATGCGGTACGTGGGCCTCTCCCGTTGTGGAGCACAGGCTCAGCGGCCATGGCTCACGGGCCCAGCCGCTCCGCGGCATGTGGGATCTTCCCGGACCAGGGCATGAACCCGTGTCCCCTGCATCCGCAGGCGGACTCTCAACCACTGTGCCACCAGGGAAGCCCCTTGTGTCCATCTTTTATATAGATTGGTGAGAAAAGAAAGTCAATTTAGATGATTAAAGAAACTCTCTCCTTCCAGCCATCCAGACTGAGTCTGTTGTTTCCAAACACACTTGGTGATAGGAATTACCTGGCAGCAACAAAAAATATCTTTCATTAAACAGAAGGTTTTTCAAAGACCATTCAGTCAAGCAAATGGCTACCTCATTAACCAAACTGGGAAAGATTCCAAATGTTTACAAAATAACTGTATTCAACACTTACAGGCACAGCCCAAGCTTCTTTCATGGGCTTTCTCTCTTTTCAGTTGCATTAAAGCAGCCACCATTTTCCTAGGTAGCATTTTAGTGTACTTTTTTTTTATTCCAGACAAAGCATGATGGACAGCGTCAAAGAAAATTATGTATTAATTTTTCCTCACCAAAAACAAATAAATAAAAAAAGACATGTTCAGATGCTCCATGCTTCCATTGAGGTTGGGGTATGAATTCCAAGCCATTCATTTAAATGAGTTCACTTCATCCTTTGTTCACCTATGTATGAAAGCTGAACCAGTCAGACTGCAGAAAACATATAATTACAATGTCTATTCTAATTCTAAAAATCCCTTTAAAAGCTTTCTGCAAGTGAAATTATTTCAAAAAGCAACACTATGTTTTTATTTAGTCTCAGATCCTCTCACTTAAAAAAAAAATGTATTACCTGCACTTTAATTGGAAAAAAATGTGGTTGTTTAATATTTTTGCAGCAGTTCAGCATACTAAAATTAGACCAGGCTTAAGGGGAAGGTTTTTGCCTGAGATCCCCCTGCTCTCCACTTAAAACCAACTTTCTGTTTTCTGTACACACCAACCCTTAGGTTCTTAGTGACCTCCAATTTCCTCTTAGCTTTTGGGATGTTAATAATCAGAAGCCATGACCTCATGCTTCAGATGGTTCTTATCCATCCCACCATCAAAATGCACCTGCTCTTGGCTTTAAAGTCTTTAGAACTTTTCTCTCTGAAAGTCACCTTAGTCCTCAAATTGATTGATTTATTATGATTGGCTGTTTATCTTATCACCCCTCTAAGAAAATGTCTTTAAATCAGAACAGGGACCTTCCGTTGGTAGTATCTTTTTCAAAGAAGTAATCCTGACTGTGGGAATGCCAAGCACTATAGCAGGCCACTCTGGAGATATTCCGAACAAAATATAGGCAACTGCCTTTTTCAACTTAGCATCAGACTGACAGCCTCAGCCTAGTAAATAAATGCACATGGATAGCAAATCTTCAAAGAGCAAACCCTAAGAGCTAAGTCACAGGAGTCGTTCATCATAGCATTAGGTAATTCTTGAGCTTTAAGATGATTGACGTGTTTAAACTGGTCTGGATACACACGATGTGTCCCTGAAGTGGTAATAGGGTGAGTGGGAGAGATGGAGGAGGAGATTTTAATGGAAAGCAGTTTTCTCTTTCAAACTTTCCTGTATGTCTTTTAACAACAACAATTTTTTTATGTGTTTTAATTACCGCCATGTTGTACGATTCTACCCTATTCTTTAGGTTTCTCCTAAAATACCAGTGAAGTAAAAACTGTCTTAAGTCACATTGCATAAGGTATATTTTTATATAAATAATAAAGCCTTTCATAGAAAACTCACTTCAGTATCTTATGACAGTGGAACCTGGAGTCACATAGATCAGTTGAAATCCCACTCAATATGTTAAAACACGTTAGTAGATGTAATGGTGTTCAGATTGGTGGGCTCCGTTTTAGTCTTTCTGTTTTAGAGAAAATACAGAGGAATTACTGAATCAGAAATACATGTTACAAAAACAAAACCTATTATATTGTATGACTTTCTGGTCTTCATTGCTAATAAAAAAGCTTTTCTATATTTTATAATTTAGAATTCCCTAAATTGGATAATAGAATATGATTTAGAGTTGTTAAACTCTAGTATTAAAATTTGATGTGTGGGGGCTTCCCTGGTCGCGCAGTGGTTGGGAGTCCGCCTGCCGATGCAGGGGACGCAGGTTCGTGCCCTGGTCCGGGAGGATCCCACATGCCGTGGAGTGGCTGGGCCCGTAAGCCATGGCCACTGAGCCTGTGCGTCCGGGGCCTGTGCTCTGCGGCAGGAGAGGCCACGGCGGTGGGAGGCCCACGTACCGCAAAAAAAAAAAAAATTTGATGCCTGTATGAAACTTCTAAGTAGTTTTGGTGAAGGAAATGCTTTGAAATGGTCTGATTTAACTGATTATTTTTTCACATATTGAACATTTGCACTTATGTGAGCTAAACACTGCTAAGTTCTACAGATAAGACAGTGAGCTCCTTTGAACTTTACTATTTAGATAATCAAGAGTTTAATAAGTCTCATGAGTAAAAATATAATTATAATGTATATTTTAGTGCCATGAAGGAAAATTAAAAGGTACTTTGAGAGCATGTCACAAGAGATACTAATGTAGTCTGGAAGATCAGGAAAGATCTCTGTGAGGAAGTATTATCTGATCAAGTTCTGAAAGATGCTTGGCAGCTACATGGTGAGTTAAAAATCGGAAGGAGAGCACTATGGGAAGAGACCCAAATAGGAAGCGTGTCAGTGAAAGATGATGACAATGACTGGAGAAAATTGTGAAACATGAGGATGAAAATACAGGCAGAAAGCAAATCATGGAGGACCTATTACACCATGCTAGAGATTTTGTGTTTCATCCTAAAGGCACTGCAAAATGATGAAAATGTTTTAATTAGGACATAGCATGAGCACCTATCCATGTTAATACCATCCTGGCCCTAGCAAGGAAAATGGATGGAAATTGAATCAGAGTCAAAGTAGGAAAATTATTTTTTTAATTATTGCATTAGTCCAGAAGAAGGGATTGTAGCTTCAACTTTAATGGCAATCTGAAACACAGACAAGCTTAAGAAATAGTCAAGAGGTAATGTGGACACGATTTAACACAGGATGAGTAAAAGTTTTAGAAGAAACAATTAGGCTTTTGTCTTGTGCAGCTGGATAGACATGGTGCCATTTGCTGAAATAAAAAACATACAAGCAGAATACAGTTCTGTCTTAACATGGTGAACTCAATTTTGATCATATCGATATTTAAGTTCCTTTGAGATATCCAATAGGAGATGTATTTAAATATATAAATCTGAAGCTTAGAAGATAAATTTGAGCTACCAATATAAACTGGGATAATTTGCATGTAGATGGCAAACAACACAATGAACATGAAGAGAAAGGGATCTAGAATGGAATACTAAGAAAAGTATCTAGAGTCTGCACCAAAAGATAAACCAGCAAGAAAGACTGATTAGGAGATTCCATATAAGATTGCTGTGCCTCCTAAAGAACTTTCTGGATGGAGTAAAAGCTGCAAAAATATAAAATAAATGGAGTTAAAACAATAATGTATGCACTAATAAGGTAGGATGGAAAATTAAGGAAAATGGGTCTTTGTTCAACTCAGTGAGCATCCTTATCTGAGAAGAAAGATGATAGACCCGAAACAAATGGAAATTAAGTTTACCCTCTTGCCATGAATTTGGGTATTCTTAGTGAAGCCATAAAAATTAAAAATTTCTGTGTTACGGTTTTTAGAGTTTTAGAGGTAAATATTATAGCAGGTTGAAACAAAGGTAGCGAAGATGTTGCTTGAGCTTAAAGAAACCAACAAAGTCAGAGCATTCCATGCATATTCTGAGGCAGTTGAAAATGTATTTGTTTACATCTTTCTTATCATTTGCTTAATCTTCTATAATCTTAGGACTAATTGTCCCTCAAAATTTCTGGCAGTAGTAAACGCATATGAATTCATGCAAAGTCATCAAGCAAGGTACATTTTCTCTTGGGGATAACCATTTTTGAGTCCACAGTTCTCAATCTTCAAGATGGACCAGAGGCTTTCTAATATACTAAACAATAGTGTAACCATTATACCATAATTCTTTCTGTAGAAATCACTTTACCAATATCTTGGGAATTTTGTCTCTTTTCTGAATTCTATGTTTCCTCACTTTTTTCCAGTTTTACTGAGATATAAATGACATAGCATTTTATTAGTTTTAGGTATAGAACATAATGATTTGATACATGTATAGATTGCAATATGATTACAATCATAAATTTAGTTAACATCCATCACCTCACACAGTTACAACTTTTTCTTGTGATGAGAACTTTTAGAGCTTTCTTAGCAACTTTCAAACTTACAATAGAGTATTGTTAATTATAGTCACCATACTGTACATTACATCCCCCAACCCCAGAATTTATCTATAAATAAAATTAAAGTTAAAAACACTTAAAGTTATCTATAACTTTAAGTTTGTGCTTTTTTGATCTTTTGCATTTAATTTCTTGATTTACCTTATTATTTTGGCAGAACACCTCATCCAGTATTTTTCTGAAGAAAGGATATATAGTAGAAAGGATATATACTATATATATAGTAACATATATAAAAACATATATATATATGTTTTTAAAATATATGTCTGAAGACACATTTACTCTACCCTTGCACTTGACTGATAAGCTACTAAAGCATTCTAAATAGGAAATCACTTTTTCTCAGAACCATGAAGGCATTGCCTCACTATCTTTGAGCTTCCTGTATTGCTGTTGATACAAATACTAATTTCTCTTTTCTTTCCTAAGAGATCTTTTTTTTCTTTTTTAACCATATGGAACATCTAAGAATCTTCATCATTACCAATGTTTTGAGTTTTCCTATTAATGAGTCTTGGTCAAAGTCTTTCTTTGTCCATAATGCTGGACACTTACTTGGCTCCTGCAATATGAAACAACATGCCCTTAATTCTGGTTAATATTTTTATATCTTTGTTAATTTTACCCCCTCTCTATTCTTTCTTTGAAATTCTTGTTATATGGATATTGGAATTTTTTAACAAATTCTCTGGGGTTTTTTTTTTTTACTATTTCCTTTCTTTTTTTTTAATTCTATTTTCTGGGAGATTTCTAGAACTTTATATTGCAAACTTTATTCTGACTTCATATGCTATCTAAACTTTTACTTTTCAAGATCACTATCAGGTGACATTAATTATGTTTAATTTTTTTCTGTTTTCTTCTGCATTTACACTATCTATTCTTCCAGGATGTTTTTCTATTTCTCTCTCTGTGTGTGTGTGTGTGTGTGTGTGTGTGTGTGTGTGTGTTTGTGTGTATCTTTTACTGTTGAAGCTTTCCCTGATTATTTGGTGACACTTGGCTACCCATTAACAGTTAAGGATGAGGCTGAATGTGAGCCCTCTGTGGCTTAGGTATGACTTGAGGAATGGGTTTCAGTGTAGGGTGCTTGGGGAAGGAGTTCCCTGTTCCGTTAGGGCATCAACAGTTCTCAGTCACCCTTTCTCTTTAACAGTCCACTTCCTCAGAGATAAAACCTGTACTCTACTGCCCAGAAACTATGAAACTGGCTGCTATAGCATTGGGAACAGTAGAAGAAGGCAAATGTTCTTCTCCCTCCTTTGTATGTGGAGTTAATTCCTGTATTCCATATGGCACCCCTGACCTCCATTGTGCTTTCTGTCCAGGAGTCCCCCTCGTTCAGCCTCCCCAGCGAGTAATCTTCTTCTGGGTTGGGGAGGAGGACTTATTTGACTATGGATGGTTGTGGGTAGAGTATTCTCATATAAGCCTTCTGCCAATTCCTCTATCCGTAAGACATCCTTTACACTTGCTTTCATTGGTATTTGGTGCCCCCAGTTTTTGAGCCTGTTGTATATTCTGATATACAAACTATCTTCAGCTGTTTTAATTTTGTTAATTTGGTCATTTTTATCTTCTTTCCAGTGTCCAAATGTTATTGATATTGCTCCTCCCCAGATTAATATTCTATTTTGTTTAATGAAAAGCACTTACTTTGAACCAGACATTGTTATAAGTACTTTACAAAAACTGAATTATACTGTACCTGAACCAATCCTATGGGATAAGCATTTTACAGATGAAGAAACTGATACTAAGAAAAGGTTAAGTAAATTGCCCAAGTTCACAACGCTAGTAAATGGAAACCCAGGATTAAAATCTCATTCAGTGGGCTCTGGAATCCAGACTCTTCACCCCTGCTCTAACAGACTCTTAGTGGATGTGATTTAGCTATGCTAAAATAGCTAACAGGCACCCTTTCTCCACATTTATAAACAACAAAAAGGGGCAGACTCTATAAGTTACTCTTAACCTTATGAATTTTTACACATTTATCCCTTTATTGTTCAATTCCACCATGTTTAATCAGAAATCCGAATTTAATTTAAATTCTTTAAGAATATTTTAAAGATAGGCTACCTTCATATTTAAAATCTGGTGGTACTGCATATAGTTATCATTCAACATGTCAAATCACATCAAAACTAATGAGAAATACTTGACTTCAAATTAATTCATTTGTTTCTGACTTAAAATTTCTTTGACCACAGACTCAACATTAACCTAAAATATTAATTGCCTGTTAAATGAGGTAGTACATTACCACCATACACACAATAGAAAAAGAGGTACAAGATTATCAATAAATTTTGTACTGACCATATCTATACTTACAGATGCTAAAATAATAAAAGGTGACAAGGATAGAAAAAAGCTACTGAAAACAGGTCAAAAGTTGGAATTTGGAATGTTCTAGTCTCAAGGGCAAAGCTGTGGTGGCTGAGGGAGTGGACCTGACTGGGGAAAAGTCCACTAAAGCCTGAAGAAAGGCAGAGTATTGTTAGGCAGCTTCTTCCTTCCTCCGTCAATATTTCAGGACAACCTATAGACTGGGAGAAAATATTTGCAAATGATGTGACTGACAAGGGCTTAATCTCCAAAATATACAAACAGCTCATACAACTCAACAGCAAAAAAAAACCAAACAACCCATTTGAAGAATGGGCAGAAGACCTTAATAGACATTTCTCCAAAGAAGACATACAGATGGTCACTAGACATAAGAGAGGCTCAACATCACTAATTAAATTATTAGAGAAAGGTAAATCAAAACTACAGTGAGGCACTACCTCACACCAGTCAGAATGGCCACCATTAAATCTCTACAAATAACAAATGCTGGAGAGGGTGTGGAGTAAAGGAAGTCCTCCTACACTGTTGGTGGGAATGTAAGTTGGTACAAACACTATGGAGAACAGTATGGAGGTTCCTTAAAAAACTAAAAACAGAGCTACCATATGACCCAGCAATCCCACTCCATAATTCAAAAAGATACATGCACCCCTAAGTGCATAGCAGCACTATTCACAATAGCCAAGACATGGAAACAACCTAAATGTCCATCAACAGATGAATGGATAAAGAAAATGTGGTACATATACACAACGGAATATTACTCAGCAATAAAAAAGAACAAAATAATGCCATTTGCAGCAATATGGATGCAACTAGAGATTATCAAAACTAAGTGAAGTAAGTCAGAAAGAGAAGGACAAATACCATATGATATCACTTATATATGGAATCTAAAATATGGCACAAATGAACCTAACAGAAACAAACTCACAGACACAGAAAACAGACTTGTGGGAGCCAAGGCAGGGGGTGGAGGGGAGGGAGAAAGATGGACTGGGAGTTTGGGGTTAGTGGATGCAAACTATTACATTTAGAATGGATAAATAGCAAGGTCCTACTGTAGCACAGAGGGAAATATATCCAATCTCCTGGGATAAACCATAATGGAAAAGATTATAAAAAAGAATGTATATATGTGTATAACTGAGTCACTTTGTGGTACAGCAGAAATTAGCACAACATTGTAAATAAGTATACTTCAATAAAAAAAAAATAGAGAGAAAAATATTTCAGGGCTCTGCCTCCCTGCACCAGGAGTCTGGGCAAGCCCCTCTGCTCAGAGCCCCCCTGGGGCAGGGACTCCAGTGAGAACATGGCTTCCTCCCCAGGATCTTCTGGAAAAGGATCACAGAGAATGTAGCTGTTTTCAAAACACACCTGATATTAGTATGAATATCAGACCAGAATATATTTGGAAAGCACACAGAATGGTTTTGAAGAAAAGGTCTTGCCAATAATTTTTAGCATAGATTATATAATCCATTGACTTATTCCACACCAAAATCTAAAGATATTTGTATTATGTCATCACACAACAGATGCAACTTAAAACATTCCAAAAATTATCATTTGGGATTTTGTCTGGGATTGCATTAAAGTAATTGGGAGAATGAAAAGATTAACAATCTTAAGACTTCTCATTCAGGAATGTGAAAACGAGAAGATATGAATTGGCATGACTTGGTTTCTGTACATTCTTTTCCTGAAAAATTATTTCTTCAACCAAAGCCTAATAGAGCAAGGGAATGGCTTGAAACAGTCTGGAAGCGAATTTGGATAGTGAAGAAATAATAGAAATGGATGTATTAATTGGAGATGATCCTTTTCCACCTAACAGAAGAATCAAAATCATTTAGATCAGTAAACAGCCATAAATCTCAATTTCTTAAGACTATTTTTAGGTTTTTGCCTGAAGAAATTGAATATTATTTCTAAGAAGCAGACTTCAGATATCTTGATATAAGTTGAAAGAAAATGGTGTTAATAAAAATCGGTATCCTTAAAAATGTGGAAGTTTCCTTCACGAGAAACTTTTCAATAATGCACATAGCTTAGATTATTATGATACTTTTTGAATACAAAAATTTCCACTAGAAAGTGAGTTTTCCCAACTTAATAATATTTTGCAATATTCACATCAATTTTTTAGATTTATAATGTTCCAGGGAGAATTTAAATTAAGTACATAATATTCCCTAATCCACTTCCCTTCTCTTTTACTATGCCTCTCCCACCCCCCACCCAAGAATTAACCATTAATATAACTCAGTGTTTATTACTTCTATGCATATTTGATAATTACATTTCTGTTGAAAGTTTTTATACTTTATAGAAAATATATATATTCCTCTCTATATTTTTATTCAACAGAACAACTATTGTCCGAATTGCTCTAGTTTGATTATTTTCATTATTGTCCAGTTCAATTGATTGAATATAGCAAAATCTACTGATGCATGCTCAAATTCGTAGATATTTCTATTATTTTAATATATGCATTACTACAAACAATATTGTGATGAACATTCCTACATCTGCCTTTTTGTATACATGGATGTGAAATTCTCCAGGGCAGGGTTTCTCAATCTTGGCGCTATTGACATTTTGGACAGGATAATTCTTTGTTGTTGCAGTCAGAAGTGAGGAACTACCCTGTGCACTGTAGGATATTTAGTAGCATCCCTGGCCTCCACGCATTAGAAGCCAATGGTGGTCCCTATTTTATGATTAACAAAAATGTCTCCAGACATTGCCAACTGTCCCCTGGGAGACAAAATCATCCCTGAATAAAAAACCACTGCTCTAAACTCTACACATTTAAGTCTCATTGTTGTTTTATAGACTATACATATCTTCAGTTTTACTAAATATTGCTAAATGTCCTACAACATAACTGTAGCAATTTTCTTTGCAATCAGTAGATGATCCATTAGATCATTTTTTTATTTACTAGATTTTTATTATGAAATATTTCTAACATACAAATAATAGCTATAATGCAGATGTAAGATGGCAATAAAAATTAACACCATGTATTCTCAACTTGGTTTAAGAAACAGAACATCAAAATATCTTAGAAGCCCACGTGTCCCTATCCTGAAGCTACCCTTCTCTTTCTCACTTCTCTTTCCAGCAGAGCTAACCACTGTCTTGATTTGTTTATTCATTATTCCTTTTCTTCTCACACCACATATAAGCACACATCTAAATACGATGGTGTTTTTCATGTTATACTTTTCAGTTTTACACACATGAAATCATATTTCTATAAGTTGGTTGTTTTGTGTTTGTTCAACCCCATGATTTTGGTTCATCATTATAATTTTGAATTTTATCAATGCTCATGTAGATAACTGTAATCTATTCACAGGTAAAATATACAATTACAAACCTTTTGTATTATGGTCTCCAGAATACTAATAAAATAAAAATTCAACCTGACTTATCATTTATTTTTTTCAACACTTTTCAATTTTTTAATACCCCAAGACCCACATTTACTTTCCATGGTTACAAATGTAGATCTCCCATAAGCACAGATTAAGGCACTTCATAAAAATCAAAGCTGAAAGACAATAGCCAGTGGTGTAAGTAAAAATAAGAATACTTTAAATGTGATCTATAGAATGTACATATACCTTACGAATGCATGTTATATAATTAAAACTATTTAAAATATTGTAAGCATATAGATAAGGATTAGAAGAAACTTCAGAAAAAATTTAAATAGCTAGATTTGTTGAGGAGAAAAAATTTCAGGTAAAGTTATTTTTTAAAAATGTTTCACTGTTACAATGCTGTTTACATGACATTTTAAACTATTCATATCCAAGGGATCTCAAAGGAAAAAGGATGACCCTTGTTGACAGGATAGCATGCACTTCAAGACTTATTATGTGAAGATAAACCATAATTAAGCACATTGTTGTCTCAACATCTTTGGACTGCTCTACTAGGAATTATTATCAGCTCCACAGCTCTTCTTTTTCTATCGAAAATATACAGTTTTTGCATCATTCCGTGAACTTATTTCCTTCTATGTGCCAGGCACTGTGCTAGACATCAGAGATGTATCATAAACAAAGCAGATATACTCCTGACATTAAATAGACATTAAATGAATACTGCACAGCTTCCTTGACCATGGGGGGAATAAAGCCATGTACCGTTGGAAGGGAATAAATCTAGAAAAAGTAAGATGCAACCAAACTGATGTATTTATTTTCTTCAGAATGTGTCTTATTTCCTGCAGGAACAAGAGGAATAAATGAGTTAAATATCAGTTTTCAGAGCACAAAGTAATTTGATTCAATTTGAATGTAAGGACAGGGACATTGTTTTGTTTACCACTGTATCCCCAATGCATAGTGCAGAACTTGGAATACAGTAGATGTTTAAAAACTATGTTAAAAGGAGCACTTCCAGGATAATGGAGTAATTAAGGACCTCCAAAAATCAGCTGTCTATAAAAACAGTGATAAAACTGGCAAAAAAAGTCATAATTGACTTTTTCAGAAATATGGAAATTAACCAACAATCCCAGGAGTGCTTACTCTAGAAAAGTGCCTAAATCTCAGTAAGAGCATGCTCTGTAGAGTTGTAAATTGCACTGTTCCCTTCCCTCTCTCCCCAGCCCCATAGATCCTCAAAAAGCAGCAGCAGCTTGGAATCACAGTAGATGTGAAAAATGGCATTCTAGAAGCAAATGGAGGGGACAAAATGGGCTAAAAGTTCTTGCCCTAAAAATCCCATCCACAGAGAATTATCTTTTTTGACCTGGCTGGAAACATTTTGGAAAAGCTCCACTCATAGGGCTTGTCGTCATTTGATCAGACTCAGGGCTTACTCAGTGAGGAAAAGTCCAGTCACAAGGCATTTGTGGAAAACAATCAATAAACACCATTTCATACCACAGCTAATGAGGCAGCAAAACTAACTGGGGCAAACAAGAGGTTGCTCCCCCCCCAAAAAAATAGAAGACCACATAAACGTGCAGGGCAGTGAACATACATAAGAAAGACCAGAAAAGGCTGTAATCTCTGACCACTGACTGACTTTGAGGGTCTGTGAAAGCAGAAATTGCAAGCTAAGGCACAGCTTACTAGCGCACTGGGCTTCAGAGTCTCTGGATCTTCCATAGATTTAACAGATTGTACTGGCTCAGGCTTCAACTCACTGCTTATGGAGCAGCTTTCTGTTCACTATGGCAAGAAAGGCAAGCTGGAGTTTGCCGTCTCTTCAGCCCCCCAACTATCTGCAGCAGTTGTAGATCATCGTATAACTCCACACCATCCAGGAGCATTTGATTATCGCTACATGGTAGACAAGGAGGCCATCTTTGATATCTGCCACTGCAACCTGGACACAGCATCCTACCTACACAAACTTCAGCTGGCTCATTGGCCAGACTGTGTCCTTCATCACTGCCTCCCTGCATTTTGATGGTGCCCTCAAAGTGGACCTCGAGAAGTTCTAGACCAATCTGGTACCCTACTCCCACATCCACTTTTACCGGGTGACCTACTCATCCACTGTCTCAGCTGAGAAGGCTTGCCACAAGCAGCTCTCAGTGGCACTGAAGCATGCACCAGCACACCCACAAAGACTTTCAGCAAAGGAGAAGCGACTTATTGATTCAATCTATTTAAGGAGATCTCTATCCAATCGTTAGGAAACACAAAGTTAACTTAGCAGACTGTGGTGTCCACACATGACAAAGAACACAAACTTTAGGAAATTAGTCCAGGCAATTCACTAAACAAAGAGCAATAATAACAAGTAGCAGCAATGAGAAAACTCTGGAGTTCTGTTATTTTAACTGTCCAGTTTTCAAAACAACAAAATTACAAGACACACACAAACAGGAAAATGTGGCTCATACACAGGAAAAACTGCAGTCAATAGAAACTGTCCCTGAATAAGCCCAGATGTGGACTAGACAGGCAAAAACTTTAAATTAGCTATCGTAAATAGATTCAAAATTAAGTATATTCCAAATATATTCAAAAGTAAAGAAAAAAATATATAAAGAATTAAAGGAAACTATGAGACAAATATCATGAATTAGTATCAATTAAGAGTAGGAAGTATGTTAAAGAACAAAATAGAAATTCTGATGGCAAAAGTACAATTAATATAATACAAAGTTTAGTAAAAAAGCTTGAGTTGCACAAAAAAAGAATTAATTTAAAACTGGGTCAACTGAGATTATCCAGTCTAAAGAGAAAAAGAATGAAGACAAATTACCAGAGCCTAAGACTAGTGGTAAACCGTCAAGCATACCAACACAGACGTAATGGGAATTCCAAAATGCGAGGGGAGGAAGAAAGGGACAGAAAGAATTATTTAAGAAATAATGACCAAAACTTCCCAAATATGATTCAAATTAATCTACACCCTTAAGAAGTTCAATGCACTCCAATTAGGATAACCTTAGAGAGATCCAAACCTAGGCACATGATAATTAAACTATTAAAAGACAAAGACAAAAGAAGAGAATCTTGAAAGCATCAAGAGAAATGTGACTCCACACATAAAAAGGATTCTCGGTAATATTAGCACCTGTTCAAAGACACAAAATAGGTTGAAAGTAAAATGATAAAAAAAGATACTCTTTGCAAACAGTAACCAAAGGAGAGCTGAATACTAATATTATGCAAAATAGACCTGAAGACTAAGAGGTTTTTTGCAATAAAAAGAACATTTTATAATGATAGAAGTCCCATCAGGAGCATAACAATTATAAAAATGTGTTTTGGGAACTTCCCTAGTGGTCCAGTGGCTGAGAATCCGTCTTGCAATGTGGGAGATGCCAGTTCGATCCCTGATCAGGGAGCTAAGATCCCATATGCCGCAGGGCAACCTGCACCACAACTGATGAGTCCAGGTGCTCTGGAGCCTGCACTACAACTAGAGAGAAGGCCGTGCGCCACAATGAAAGATCCTTCATGCAGCAACTAAGACCTGATGCATCCAAAATGTAAATATTTTTTTAAAATTTGCTTATATATATGTGTGTGTGTGTGTGTGTATATATATATATATATATATATATATATATATATATATATTCTTTTTTTTTTTTTTTTTTGCAATACACGGTCCTCTCACTGTTGTGTCCTGTCCCATTGTGGAGCACAGGCTCTGGACACACAGGCTCAGTGGCCATGGCTCATGGGCCTAGTCACTCCAAGGCATGTGGGATCTTCCCGGATCAGGGCACGAACCCGTGTCCCCTGCATCAGCAGGCATACTCTCAACCACTGTGCCACCAGGGAAGCCCTGCTATTATATTTTTATAAAATATAGCAGCACACTTTTGATAATAGAACCTCAAAATACATAAGCAAAATCTGACAGATTTGAAGGGAGAAATAAAAAATTAATAATAGAGGCTTCAAAATTCTATCTACGATAATAAAAAGAACTACATAGAAGATCAGCATGGAAATAGAACACTTGAACATTAAGAACCAATTAGACTTAATACACATCTAGAGAACACTCCACCTTAAAAAAACAAAAAAAACCCCAAAAAATACACATTCTTCTCTTCGAGTGCACATGGACTGTCCTGCAGAATAGGTCATAAAACAAACTTAAATGTAAAAGGTTCAAATCATAAACAGTATGTTCTCCAAACCACAACATAACAAAATCAATAGAAGAAATTTGAGAAATTCCATGAATATATGGAAATTAAACAATGTATTCCCAGAAAACACAATGGATCAAAAATAATCAGAAAAGAAATTAGAAAATATTTTGAAATTAAAATGAAAATACGACACACCAAAACCTACTGGATGCAGCTAAATCTATGTTAACACGTCCAGCTGTAAATGCCTATATTAAAAAAGAAGATCTCAAATCCCTGATCTTCCATGTTAGAAAAGTAAACAAAAAAGAAAGGAAAACCAAACCCGAAGTAAGAAGAAGGAAATAATTGAGATTAGAACAGAAATAAATGAAATTTTAAAAAACCAGGAAAATCAATGGAGATAATCAAGGAAAAAAAAGTTAAACAACCTATCTGATGTCAAAACTTACTACAAAGTTACAATCATCAAGACAGTATAAGTCAAAAGGAGAAAAACAAATACTGTAATCTAACACGTATATATGGAATCTAAAAGAAAAAAAAAAGTCGTCATGAAGAACCTAGGGACAAGACGGGAATAAAGATGAAGACCTACTAGAGAAAGGACTTGAGGATATGGGAAGGAGGAAGGGTAAGCTGGGACAAAGTGAGAGAGTGGCATGAACATATATACACTACCAAACGTAAAATAGATAGCTAGTGGGAAGCAGCCGCATAGCACACAGAGATCAGCTCAGTGCTTTGTGACCACCTAGAAGGGTGGGAAAGGGAGGGTGGGAGGGAGGGAGACGCAAGAGGGAAGAGGTATGGGGACATATGTATATGTATAACTGACTCACTTTGTTATAAAGCAGAAACCAACACACCATTGTAAAGCAATCATACTCCAATAAAAAATAAAATTAAAAAATTTCAAAAAAGTATATAGTATTCACATATAAATAAATATACAGACCAATGGGATAGAATTGAGAATCCAGAGCCCTTATATTTATGGTAAATTGATTGTCAACAAGGTTGCCAAATCAATTAAATAAAGGAAAGAATAGTCTTTAACAAACAGTGTTGGAACAAAGAAATATTCACATGTACAAGAATAAAGGTGGAACCCTATTTCACACCATATATAGACATTAACTAAAAGTGGTTCATAGACCTAAACATAAAAGCTTGAACTATAAAATGCTTAGAAAAAAACAAGTAAATCTTTGTGACTGTGACTAATCTTCAGAGACACTTACTGTCATCTTTTTTGTAACATCTTTATTGTAGTATAATAAAGATATACAGAATGCCAACAAACACATGAAAGAATGCTCAACATCATTAATCATTAGAGAAATGCAAATCAAAACTACAGTGAGATATCATCTCACACCAGTCAGAATGGCCATCATCAAAAATCTACAAACAATAAATGTTGGAGAGGGTGTAGATAAAAGGGAACCTTCTTGCACTGTTGGTGGGAAAGTAAATTGATATAGCCACTATGGAGAACAGTGTGGAGGTTCCTTAAAAAAGTAAATATAGAATTAACATACAACACAGCAATCCCACTACTGGTCATATACCCTGAGAAAACTATAATTCAGAAAGAGTCATGTACCAAAATGTTCATTGCACCTCTATTTACATTAGCCAGGACATGGAAGCAACCTAAGTGTCCATCAACAGATGAATGGATAAAGATGTGGTACATATATACAATGGAATATTACTCAGCCATGAAAAGAAACGAAATTGAGTTATTTGAAATGAGGTGGGTGGACCTAGAGTCGGTCATACACAGTGAAGTACGTCAGAAAGAGAAAAACAAATACCGTATGCTAACACATATATATGGAATTTAAATACATATACACACACACACACACACACACACACATATATGTCTATTTCTGTCTTCTGCCCATTTCTGGATCAGGTGGTTTGTTTTTTTGATATTGAGCTGCTTGTAAATTTTGGAGATTGATCTTTTGTCAGTTGCTTCATTTGCAAATATTTTCTCCCATTCTGAGGTTGCCTTTTGTCTTATTTATGATTTCCTTTGCTGTACAAAAGCTTTGAAGTTTCATTAGGTCCCATTTGTTTATTTTTGTTTTTATTTCCATTTCTCTAGGAGGTGGGTCAAAAAGGATCTTGCTGTGATTTATGTCATAGAGTGTTCTGCCTATGTTTTCCTCTAAGAGTTTGATATTTTCTGGCCTTACATTTAGGTCTTTAATCCATTTTGAGCTTATTTTTCTGTATGGTGTTAGGGAGTGTTCTAATTTTATTCTTTTACATGTAGCTGTCCAGTTTTCCTAGCACCATTTATTGAAGAGGCTGTCTTTTCTCCTGATACAGATTGCATTGAATCTGTAGATTGTTTTGGGTAGTATAGTCATTTTCACAATGTTAATTCTTCCAATCCAAGAACATGGTATATCTCTCCATCTGTTGGTGTCATCTTTAATTTCTTTCATCAGTGTCTTATAATTTTCTGCATACAGGTCTTTTGTCTCCTTAGGTAGGTTTATTCCTAGATATTTATTCTTTTTGTTGCAATGATAAATGGTAGTGTTTTCTTAATTTCACTATCAGAATTTTCATCATTAGTGTAAAGGAATGCAAGTCATTTCTGTACATTAATTTTGTATCCTGCTACTTTACCAAATGCATTGATTAGCTCTAGTAGTTTTCTGGTAGCATCTTTAGGATTTTCTATGTATAGTATCATGTCATCTGCAAACAGTGACAGCTTTACTTCTTCTCTTCTGATTTGGATTCCTTTTATTTCTTTTTCTTCTCTGATTGCTGTGGCTAAAACTTCCAAACTATGTTGAATAATAGTGGTGAAAGTGAGCAACCTTTTCTTCTTCCTGATCTTAGTGGAAATGGTTTCATTTTTTCACCATTGAGGATTATGTTGGCTGTGGGTTTATCATATATGGCCTTTATTCTGTCGAGGATAGTTCCCTCTGCCTACTTTCTGGAGGGGTTTTATCATAAATGAATGTTGAATTTTGTCAAAAGCTTTCTCTGCATCTATTGAGATAATCATATGGTTTTTCTCCTTCAATTTGTTAAGATGGTGTATCACACTGATTGATTTGCATATATTGAAGAATCCTTGCAAGCCTGCGATAAACCCCACTTGATCATGGTGTATGATCCTTTAAATGTGCTGTTGATTCTGTTTGCTAGTATTTTGTTGAAGATTTTTGCATCTATGTTCATCATTGATATTGGCCTGTAGTTTTCTTTCTTTGTGACATCTTTTTCTGCTTTTGGTATCAGGGTGATGGTGGCCTCATAGAATGAGTTTGGGAGTTTTACCCCCTCTGCTATATTTTGGAAGAGTTTGAGAAGGATAGGTGTTAGCTCTCCTCTAAATGTTTGATAGAATTCACCTGTAAAGCCATCTGGTCCTGGATTTTTGTTTGTTGGACAATTTTAATCACAGTTTCAATTTCAGTGCTTGTGATTGGTCTGTACATATTTTCTATTTCTTCCTGGTTTAGTCTCAGAAGGTTGTGCTTCTCTAAGAATTTGTCCATTTTTTTTCAGGTTGTCCATATTATGGCATATAGGTGCTTACAGTAATCTCTCATGATCTTTTGTATTTCTGCAGTGTCAGTTGTTACTTCTCCTTTTTCATTTTTAATTCTATTGATTTAAGTCTTCTCCTTTTTTTTCTTGATGAGTCTGGCTAATGATTTATCAATTTTGTTTATCTTCTCAAAGATCCAGCTTTTAGCTTTATTGATCTTCGCTATAATTTTCTTCATTTCTTTTTCATTTATTTCTGATCTGATTTTTATGATTTCTTTCCTTTGCTAACTTTGGAGTTTTTTTGTTCTTCTTTCTCTAATTGCTTTAGGTGTATGATTAGGTTGTTTATTTGATATGTTTCTTGCTTCTTAAGGTAGGATTGTATTGCTATAAACTTCCCTCTTAGAACTGTTTTTGCTGCATCCCATAGGTTTTGGGTCTTCGTGTTTTCATTGCCTTTTTTTCTAGGTATTTTTTGACTTTCTCTTTGAGTTCTTCAGTGATCTCTTGGTTATTAAGTAGCGTATTGCTTAGTCTTCATGAGTTTGTATTTTTTACAGAGTTCTTCCTGTATGTGATACCTAGTCTCATAGCATTGTGGTCAGAAAAGATACTTGATACGATTTCATTTTTCTTAAGTTTACCAAGGCTTGATTTGTGACCCAAGTTATGATCTATCCTGGAGAGTGTTCCATAAGCACTCGAGAAGAATGTGTATTCTGTTGTTTTTGGATGGAATACCCTATAAATATCAGTTAAGTTGATCTTGTTTAATGTATCATTTAAAGCTTGTGTTTTCTTATTTATTTTCATTTTGGATGATCTGTCCATTGGTGAAAGTGGTGTGTTAAAGTTATGGCTGTTAGTATTTGCCTTATGTATTGAGGTGCTCCTATGTTGGCTGCATAAATATTTACAATTATTATATCTTCTTCTTGGATTGATCCCTTGATCATTATGTAGTGTCCTTCTTTGTCTCTTGTAATAGTCTTTGTTTGAAAGTCTATTTTGTCTGATATGAGAATTGCTTCTCCAGGTTTCGTTTGATTTCCATTTGCATGGAATATCTTTCTCCATCCCCTCACTTTCAGTCTTCATGTGTCCCTAGGTATGAAGTGGATCTCTTGTAGACAGCATGTATATGGGTCTTGTTTTTTATCCATTCAGCCAGTCTATGTATTTTGGTTGGAGCATTTAATCCCTTTACATTGAAGGTAATTATCGATATGTATGTTTCTATTACCATTTTCTTAATTGTTTTGGGGTTTTTATTGTAGGCGTTTTCCTTCTCTTGTGTTTCCTGCCTAGAGAAGTTCCTTTAGCATTTGTTGTAAAGCTGGTTTGGTGGTGGGGAACTCTCTTAGATTTTGCTTGCCTATTAGGGTTTTAATTTGTCCCTCAAATCTGCATGAGATCCTTGCTGGGTAGAGTAATCTTGGTTGTAGGTTTTTCTCCTCCATCACTTTAAATATGTCCTGCCACTCCCTTCTGGCTTGTAGAGTTTCTACTGAAAGATCAGCTGTTAATCTTATGGGGATTCCCTCATGTGTTATTTGTTGTTTTTCCCTTGCTGCTTTTAACATTTTCTTTGTATTTAATTTTTGATAGTTTGATTAATATGTGTCCTGGCATATCTCTCCTTGGATTTATCCTGTATGGGACTCTGTGCTTCCTGGACTTGATTAACTATTTCCTTTCCCATATTAGGGAAGTTTTCAACTGTAATCTCTCCACATATTTTCTCAGTCCCTTTCTTTTTCTCTTCTTCTTCTGGGACCCCTGTAATACAAATGTTCTTGCATTTAATGTCATGCCAGAGGTCTCTGAGACTGTCCTCAATTCTTTTTTCTTTATTCTGCTCTGCAGTAGTTATTTCTAATATTTTATCTTCCAGGTCATGTATCCATTCTTCTGCCTTAGTTATTCTCCTATTTATCCCTTCAAGAGAATTTTTAATTTCATTTATTGTGTTGTTCATCACTGTTTGTTTCCTCTTTAGTTCCTCTAAGTCCTTGTTAAATGTTTCTTGCATTTTCTCCATTCTATTTCCAAGATTTTGGAGCATCTTTACTATCATTATTCTGAATTCTTTTTCAGGTAGACTGCCTATTTCCTCTTCATTTTTTAGGTCTGGTGGATTTTTGCCTTGTTCCTTCATCTGTTGTGTGTCTGTTTATCTTCTCATTTTGCTTAACTTACTGTGTTTGCAGTATACTTTTCACAGGCTGCAGGTTTGTAGCTCCCGTTGTTTTTGGTGTCTGTCTCCAGTGGCTATGTTGCTTCAGTGGGGTGTGTAGGCTTCCTGGTGGAGGGGACTAGTGCCTGTGCTCTGTTGGATGAGGCTGGATCTTGTCTTTCTGGTGGGCAGGTCCACATCCGGTGGTGTGTTTTGGGGGTGTCTGTGGCCTTTTTATGATTTTAGGCAGCCTCTCTGCTAATGGATGGGGTTGTGTTCCTGTCTTGCTCGTTGTATGGCATAGGGTGTTTAGCACTGTAGCTTGCTGGTCATTGAGTGGAGCTGGGTCTTGGCATTGAGATGAACATCTCTGGGAGATTTTTGTCATTTGATATTATGTGCAGCTGAGAGGTCTCTTGAGGACTAGTTTCCTGGACTTGGCTCTCCCACCTCAGAGGCATAGCCCTGATACCTGGCTGGAGCACTAAGAGCCTGTCATCCACACAGACATGTGGCTGTACGTAGGAGGCCTCAGTTCCTTGACACATGGATCTCTCTTAGGGTTGTTTGAGTGTCCTCATGATATGGCAGCTGGCTTACCCCAGGATGAGTGATCCGGCCCGTGGTCCCCAGGACTGTCACAGCTTCGGCTGCTGGGGCCCCTCCAGAGCCAGCAGCCTCAGTGAGGCCACCCTCCCCTGGAGCTCCGGGGCAGTTCAGTGACAGTGGAGGGAAGAGACCCCGAGCCAGGAGTTCTCTTATTGTCATCTTACTAAGTTTTCAGTTACTTGCCCAAGACATCAAGCTAATTAGTTATATAATTAAAGGCAAAAACTCCAAAGATTAAGATCTTTCAGTTGGAGCACACTGCCTTCAAAGGGATTTAAAAAAAAAAGGCAAAAGATCTACTTTTACTAGAGTTGAGCATGGTTAAAATAAAGCATCACTATTTAAATTTAAATCACTTGACATTGTTTAATTTTTGAGGAAAAATAAATTGTCATTTACCTTCAACCTTTTAACTTGATAATTGGTGCCTCATCTCTATTATTCCTTTCTTCTACACATTTCTGTCTCCTGATGTGCTAAATTTCTGACCATTATTTCTTCATTATAGCTTTGCATGTGTGATTCTTTGCTTAGAATGGCTCTGCTGTTTCCTTCAACTTCAGAAATACTATTTATCCTTCTTGATGTAGTTTGTGGGTTACCTCTCTGGGGAATAGTTTCTCTTCCTTAGTCAGAAAGAAGTAGACCCTACTGTCTATTTCCACAGTACTTTCTGTAGCCCTGGTTTTCCTTCGTATTAACATTGCTTATTTACCCCTCTCCTCTACAGTGAGCATGTGGAGCGTATGGCTTGACCTTATAATACGTTTTACCTGTCAGTGTCTAGTATATAGCAGCAATACAATAACCTTTTGTTGAAAGCAAAAACAATCCCATATTTACTAAATTTAGTAAGAATACCGCAGCATTTTAAAAATACCGCAGCATTTCCCAGCATATGGCTACCTCAGATTGCATACATTCAACGTGGAGGAGAATACAAGGACAGAGTCTGTTTTGTACAAAGTCACATAAATAGAACACTGCTTACTAAATCATAAAAATACATAAGCATTCACCTTAAATTGAATGATGACTGATAGTGTTCAGAGACAAAGCCTTTACTAATAAAATATCTTTAGTTATTTTAGCCTTCATTTATTAGTGCAGTGTCTTTGAACATAAGTTTCAAAAATTAAAATATAAAAATATTTTCGTAGTCATAAAAAAGAATGAAATTTTGATATATGCTATAATATGGATAGAACTTGAGAACATTACTCTTAGTGAAATAAGCCCAACACAGAAGGACAAATATCATATGATTCCATTTATATGAAGTTCCTAGAATAGGCAAATTCATAAATATAGAAAGTAGGACAGCAAGCAGGAAGGGTGAGCTACTGTCTGTTAAGTACAGAGTTTTAGTTGGAGATGATGAAAATGGTTTGGATATAAATAGTCCTGGGGGTTACACAACACTGTGAATGTATTTAATGCCAATGAATTGTACACTTACAAAAATTAAAAATGATAAATATTACATTATATATATATTTTACCACAATAATAAAAAGAATAAGACAAAATGAAAATTTTGATAAACAATTTTGATAAACAAAAGTAGTCAAAAGGTAAGTTATAATCCCCTCATCTAAAGAAAACTAGTTATATTTTGACATAAAATTTTTTTCTGTACCTTTATAGATTTAATAAGAAAATGGAAATATACACTGTATATGAATTTTTATTAAACATTTTTCCAAGTCATTGAAAAAAGTAAGGTTAATAATAACATATTCAGACTAGGTGGTATCAGCAGACCAGCACCATAGAAAATGTTAAAGGAAGTTGTTCAGGTAGAAGGAAAATAACACATGATTAAAACTCTGGATCCACACAAAAGGAATGAAGAGTGCCAGTAAAGGTAAATATGTGGGTAAATATGAAAGAGTTGTCCTCTCAGTTTTTCTCATTAAACTCAAGAACTCACTTTGAATATGTAAAACCAAAAAAGTATAAAACTAACCCATCAAAAAATGTATTTTTCTATAGCTTTTGATATTTAACTTTTTGTCATTTTGTGTTAGACATACATTATGAGAAACTTAATTTTAAGTTTAAAAGATTTACTGAACATAGACACAAAAATACTCAACAAGATACTAGCAAACCAAATCCAAAAATACATTAAAAGGATCCTACACCATGATCAAGTGGGATTTACCCCAGGGGTACAATGATTCTTTGATATCTGCAAATCAGTGTGATACACCACATTAACAAACTGAAGAATAAAAACCATATGATTCTCTCAAAAGATGCAGAAAAAGCTTTTGACAAAATTCAACACCAATTTATGATAAAAGCTCTCCAGAAAGTGGGAATAGAAGGAACTTACCTCAGCATAAAGAGGCCATATATGACAAACCCACAGCTAACATGATTTTCAATGGTGAAAAGCTAAAAGCATTTCCTCTAAGATCAGAAAGAAGAAAAGGATGTCCATTTTCATCACTTTTATTCAACAAAGTTTTGGAAGTACTAGCCTTGGCAATCAGAGAAGAAAAAGAAATAGAAGGAATCCAAATTGGAAAAGAAGAAGTAAAATTGACACTGTTTGCAGATGACATCATACTATACATAGAAAATCCTAAATGCTACCAGAAAACTACTAGAGCTCATCAATGAATTTGGTAAAGTTGCAGAACACAAAATTAATACAGAGAAATCTCTTGCATTCCTATATACTAACAACAAAAGATCAGAAAGAGAAATTAAGGAAACAATCCTATTTACCATTGTATCAAAAAGAATAAAAATACCTAGGAATAAACTTACCTAAGGAGACAAAAGACCTCTACTCTGAAAACTTTAAGACACTGATGAAAGAAATCAGAGATGACATAAACAGATAGAAGGATATACCATGTTCTCGGATTGGAAAAATCAACATCAAATGATTATACTACTCAAGTCAATCTACAGATTCAATACAATCCCTATCAAGTTATCAATGGTGTTTTTCACAGAATGAGAAAAAATAATTAATTTATAGGGAAACACAAAAGACCCAAACAGCCAAAGCAATCCTGAGAAAGAAAAACAAAGCTGGAGGAATCAGGCTTCCTGACTTCAGACTATACTACAAAGCTACAGTCATCAAAACAGTATGGTACTGGGACTTCCCTGGCAGTCCAGTAGTTAAGACTCTCTGCTTCCACTACAGGGGGCATGGGTTTGATCCCTGGTCTGGGAACTAAGATCCACATGCTGTGCAGTGTGGCAAAAAAAAAAAAAAAAAAAAACAGCAAACAAACAAAAAACTGTATGTACTGACACAAAAACAGAAATATAGCTCAATGGAACATAATGGAAAGCCCAGAAATAAACCCATGCACCTATAGTCAATTAATCTATGCCAAAGGAGGCAGGAATATACAATGGAGAAAAGGCAGTCTCTTCATTAAGTGGTGCTTGGAAAACTGGATAGCTACACATAAAAGAATGAAATTAGAACATTCTCTAACACCATACACAAAAATAAACTCAAAATCAATCAAAGACCTAAATATAAGGCCAGATACTATAAAATCCTTAGAGGAAAACATAGGCAAAGCACTCTGACATAAATTAGAGCAATATCTTTTTAGATCCACCTCCTAGGGTCATGAAAATAAAAACAAAAATAAACAAATGGGATCTAATTAAACTTAAAAGCTCTTGCACAGCAAAGGAAACCATAAACAAATGAAAACACAACCCATGGAATGGGAGAAAATAGTTGCAAAAGAAACAACCGACAAGGGATTAATCTCCAAAATACACAAACAGTTCATGCAGCTCTATGTTAATAAAAGAAACAAGTAACCCAATCAAAAGATTGGCAGAAGATCTAAATAGACATTTCTCCAAAGAAGACATACAGGTGGCCAAAAAGTACATGAAAAGATGCTCAACATCACTAGTTATCAGAGAAATGCAAATCAAAACTACAATGAGGTATCACCGCACACAGGTCAGAAATGGCCATCATCAAAATATCTGCTAACAATAAATGCTGGAGAGGGTGTGGAGAAAAGGGAACCCTCCTACACTGTTGGTGGGAATCTAAATTGGTACAACCACTATGGAGAACAGTATGGAGATGCCTTAAAAAACTAAAAATAGAACTACCATATGATCCAGCAATCCCACTCCTGGGCATACATCAGGAGAAAACCATAATTCCAAAGGATACATGCACCCCAATATTCATTGCAGCACTACTTACAATAGTCAAGACATGGAAGCAACCTAAGTGTTCATTGACAGAGGAATGGATAAAGAAGATGCGGTACATGTATACAATGGCATATTACTCAGCCATAAAAAAATGAATGAAATAATGCCATTTACAGCAACATAGATGGACCTAGAGATTATCATACTAAGTGAAGTAAGTCAGAGAAAGACAGAGATCATATGATATCAAGCATATGTGGAATCTAATTCTACAAAAAAAGAGATACAAATTAACTTATTTACCAAACAGAAACAGACTTACAGATATCAAAAACAAACTTATGGTTACCAAAGGGGAAATGTGGAGAGAGGGATAAATCAGGAGCTTGGGATGAACACACACACACTACTCTATATAAGACAGATAACCAACAAGGACCTACCATATAGCACAGAGAACTCCACTCAGTATTCTGTGATAATCTATATGAGAAAAGAATCTAAAAAAGAATGAATATATGTATTTGTATCACTGAATCATTTTGCTGTATACTTAAAACTAACAACATTGTAAACCAACTATACCCCCAATAAAATTAAAATATTTTTAAAAAGTGTATTTGTGAGATCACAAATACAATTAAATTATCAAATTGTTTTTCTTAGGAAAGTTCACTCTTAATTTTGAATGTGACCTACACGACCCACTCTACTAGTTTGGGGTATAAAGTATAAAGATGATTCAGTTAACCATTTGAGGCCCTACATTTCTAAAGCTGTAAACAATTCAAGAGCCACGGTATCTCCTTAGGTCTTAAGTTGCCCCTCACAATCTGTCCTAAAACCATCAAGGCAAAACTTCAACTGGCAAAATTTGAAAAAACAAACAAAAAAATCAAAGCCTTTGATTTTACTCATTTGTAAAATCTAAAATTCTGTAACCAACCTTGACATTCTGATTCTGAAGGAAAGGAGGATAAAAGTCTAATAAACCAAATAATATAATATGAAAAAAAAAGCTTTACAGAAATGTTTCTTTTTGAAACAGGATAGATTTTAAGAGGAAATTGCAAAGTGTCTGAAATTCACTCAGTTAAAAGCAAAATTCACTTAAACATTTTGCATATACACTGTGAGACAATATTATACTGGAAAAATCTTAGGACTTTCAAAATAAAATTTCCATTTCTTACAAAAGATCAGCCCAAGTGTCCCTCACAGACACACAAAAAAGCACGTGCACACACACACACTTACACACATACACATTTACACAGCTTGAATTGTAAGAGGGGATGTGAGATTCAGGGTAAAAAGGAGGGCAAAGGAATTTCGAGTCATCGGAGTCCAGAAAGATCTCTGCTTGACAACAAAGAATGAACCTATTTAGATTGTAGATAATTTTCTCTTTCCTCATGGTAGAGATCAGATGGGTATGTGTGGTACAGTGTATTAAACCAACACACATAGGAGAAGTTGCCAAACACATCCAACTGCAACTAAATGGGATACTTTCTGTGCAACAGAATTCAACATCCCTCTTCACTGTTTCAGCCAAAACATCCCTGTTAATTTACTTCTATAATAGAGACTGGCAATCCACCCTGATAGTGATTTAGAATGGTACCCATAAATTTCCTTGCTTTCAATGCTATTTGACAGGTCTGGGACTCTTTATACTTTGATTCCAATATTGATTCAAGTTATCAATCATAAATTATTTAATTGAAAAATAAAGACATTTTAACTTCATTTCTTTGTTTTACTGTGAAGAGGGTGGCAAGGTTTACATAGTCTGTATGTAAATCAACTTCACTGACCACGAAGAAAATGTGATTAGTATTACCCAAAGTAAACAAAACCCTTATGCTAATGCCTAATCATGTGGGAAATATTTGCAGCCGCTGCACAATTGGTTTTTCAAAATAATGAGCTGATAAATAGGAGCTTAAAGGATTCATCTACTTCCATTATTCTAATATCTCCCCCAACTAAAACCTAAAATCCCCACCTAAAATTCCTTGACCCAGGGAAGATATTGCTATCTTTTACTCCAAAGACTGGGACCTGGTAATACTCTAGAATCCCTTGGCAAGTGACCAGGCAATCAAGGGCTCTGGCGTTTGTCACCTAAATTGAGAAGGAATCATACATTTAAAAGGATATCTTTAGTAGGTCTATGTCTTTATCCCCATCTTGCCCCTATGTTCTTCATGACTTTTTTTTTTTTTTTAGATTCCATACGGGGAGGGGGAAGGGTAAGCTGGGGCAATGTGAGAGAGTGGCATGGACATATATATACTACCAAACATAAAATAGATAGCTAGTGGGAAGCAGCCACATAGCACAGGGAGATCAGCTCGGTGCTTTGTGACCACCTAGATGGGTGGGATAGGGAGGGTGGGAGGGAGATGCAAGAGGGAGAAGATATGGTGATATATGTATATGTATAACTGATTCACTTTGTTATACAGCAGAAACTAACATACCATTGTAAAGCAATTATACTCCAATAAAGATGTTTAAATAATAAAAAAATAAAATGATATCTTTTAAAAAAATAATTCCACTCTATAAATATTTGAAGGTTGAAGACTCAACATATTAAAATTTCAACTATTTCACCAAAAATAAGGAAACACTACTCCTCTAGCTTTCCATCAGTACCAGAACGAAAGGATATAAAATCTTCAATACCTTTCTCTCACTCTTTCAGCTAATCAGGACACAAAAAGTCATCCTCAGTAACTTTGAAATATTACTCTCCTGATGAAAACAAACACTAAATATTAGAATTAGAAGGGATAATTTTTCTATAGAATATGTAATTTAAGATTAGTTCAGTATCCCTATTTATAAATACCTAAGTCATGGGATCTCTCAGATTCAGTGATGCAGATGAATGACTAAAAGGACAATCAAGAAATAAGCTAACTCCTTATCATCAGAATGGGGAGTAAGCAGGTAAAAAATAGAATGGAAGGAGAAGCAGAAGAGTAACATGTTTCATACCAGACAGCTACTTAGTATTATGTCACTCAGACATATTAGGATTCTACTCTGTTTTATCTTTCAAGGATAATGATTCAATGTAACACTTGAATCTATTTCTTCTGTTATCAAAATTGTATATCTTGACTTTCTACAAATTCATTTTAAGAAATAAACTCCCCTATATTTCCCTCCAGTTTTCCTCCTATATCCACCATAAAATTGTCAACTATAATACCTCTGTCATTGAAAAAGACCATATTATTTTTATTATTTTCATAACATTCATTAAACCTTCTGTACTTTTTCAGTAGTTTTACTTAGATAATTTAAAACTTAACAGTGATTTTAGTTATGGTTACATAATTATTTTTCTCCACATAACTATTTAGTATAATTCAACACAGAGAGGAATGGAAGCCTGAGTCAAAACAGTTTACTTCAAAAGAAAATGTCAAAGTAATGACCTTTTAGAGACTATTTGTATTGAAATAATCTTGCAATATCATACTATAGTTTTGTTTTATACTTTGATTACAATTTTCTTGTAAAGACTTGGTGGTTTTTCTCCTTTAAAAAATTTTTATTGGTAAAGACTTTACCAGAACACTAAGATTATGTATCCTCTTGATCATACCAAATATTATCTAAAATCTTTTTTCTTCCTGAAAATGTCCTTTATTAATCCCTCTAATTTGGGTTTAGACCTGGATTTGGCTATTATGAGTTAATTCCCTACCATATTTCTTAATATTTTCAGTGGTATTTAGGAAATAGGATGTTTTCTTATGAAATGCATGCCAGGTTCTGAAAAATGCATATTTTCCTCATGTGGAAGATAGCTTCCAAATGATCTCTTCTAATTCCCTTCACAACTTCTGCCTTTTGCTACGAGAATGCCCTTGCTGGCAGACAGCCTTCTTGAGTGAGTCTCAAAATGGCTTGACATCACCAAGATGGCTCAAAATTGGTTCCCTTTTACCTGTGCTCTTTTTACACAGAAAACTCATAAAGTTACTATTTGCTCATGTGTGTGTAAATTAGAACTCAAAATCCCACTTCTGGCAATAGCACCTTATCAGCACCTACACATGGGGGCTGCCGAGCTCCTAATGAGGACCACTGCGCTCCATCAGTGTCAACATATTAGAGGTGTGCGATTTGCATATACATGAAACCTTAGCCAAAAGGGTGTGGATAGCAGAGACAGCATGTGTACTAATAATATCTACGAGTTTCTGGCTAGAAGCCCTGGACCTTGCTCTTTTTGGAGCTCTCTGACTGGATTCAATCCACAGTGATGGCCTAAGCATCTGTCACAGAGAGAAAGAATTAGTACCTGTAAGGCAACTAATGGACCGTTATAAACATCCTCTAAAGGTTAAAGCATTATGGCCTTCTTTCTGCATTTTCTTTCTTTCAATTTTTTTTTTTTTTTTGGTGGGAAGGGTAGACAAGGATTTTATTTTTAGTTGAATGACTGATCTATGTAATTGCTGAAAGATGGGGAGCTTTATTTCTTGGTCCTTTCTGCCTTGAATAGATTTTTTTTTATTGAAGTATAGTTGATTTACAATGTTGTGTTACTTTCAGGTGCACAGCAGAGTGATTCAATTATACATTATTTATAAATATATATACACATATATGTGTATAAATATTCTTTTCCAGATTCTTTTCCATTATAGGTTATTACAAGCTATTGAGTATAGTTCCCCGTGCTATACATTATGTCCTTGTTGATTACCTAGTTTATATATAGTAGTGTGTATCTATTAATCCCAAACTCCTAATTTATCCCCGCCCCCCTCACTTTCCTCTTTGGCAACCATAAGTATGTTTTCTATGTCTGAGTCTGTTTTATAAATAAATTCATTTGTATCAGTTTTTTAAATTTCACATATAAGTGATATCGTATGATATTTTTCTGTCTGGCTTACTTCACTTAGTATGATAATCTCTAAGTCCATCCATGCTGCCGCAAATGACACTGCTTCATTGAATAAAGTTTTGATGATTTCTTCCTGCTTGGTCTGGAGCTATTCTTCCCAGAACTTGTGTGCTTCCTTGGTCTGAGACCTGAGGGCCTCAGCCTGGTCAGCCAGGAGCTTCTTTTGGACATTTACTGCCTTCAGCTTCTGGACGTGTTCAAGAGAATTCACTTGTTTTTGAATGCATTTCCCTTCACCTTTAAGTACAGACTGTGACACAGGTAGTGATAAATCTTAGATTCACGGTATCTTCTGAGCAGCAGAATTCTCCTTCTTCTCATCCTGGGCATCTTCTCAGGCATCCTAGCACTGGCAGGACCATTTCTTCATCCATGACCATATGCCTGCTCTCCCGGTGGCCAAGGTGTTTTTCTGCATCAAGACTGGGAGTGGAGATGCTTGCAGATGCTCAGCATACCCTTATAATCAGCATCCAGATCTGCTGATGGGAGCTGGCATTGGAGATTTCATTGGTCTTACTGAGACCCAACCAACATTTTTAGCAGAGCACAAGACA
Organism: Phocoena phocoena; assembly: GCF_963924675.1. NCBI lineage: Eukaryota > Metazoa > Chordata > Mammalia > Artiodactyla > Phocoenidae > Phocoena > Phocoena phocoena. Next base: position 80,850,139 of record NC_089221.1, on the reverse strand, counting down.
TTGGAGGCAAACCTCTTCTGAAGCATGAGTATACTCATGGCTGCAGCAGCAGCAAAAAGAAAGCCTCTTTCCCATATTCTAAAAGATTATATGTAGGTGTGGTATATGTATTAATATGAAGATTTACTTCAGACAAATATATGGCTTAATTTTGGCTACTGTTTTCATATGCTGAAGAATTTTATATTAAATATGACTAATTTTAAATGTTTACCTCTCATACTACATTATTAAGGTCAAAGATTCCACATTATTAGACAATGTACCATGATCCACAAACAGAGCACTTGTAATGGTTAATTTTAAATGTCAGCTTGGCTGGGACATGGTGACCATATATTTGCTTAAACATTATTCTGGATATTTATGTGAAGATGTTTTTTGGGTCAGATTAACATTTAAATCTGCAGACTTGGAGTAAGGCAGATGATCCTCTGACATGGGTGGACCTCACCTAATCAGTCAACAGCCTTACTAGCATAAAGATTGATCTCTCTTGAACAAGAAGGAATACTGCCAGCAAGCTGCCTTTGGACTTGAACTGAAACTCTTCCTGAGTCTACAGTCTGTTCGTGAATCCTAACCAACGTTAAGCTTGTAGATCAGATGTTAAATAACTGCATAAGCCAGTTCCTTAAAATCAATCCCTCCTTGACCCCTCTCTCTATATATTATATATATGATATAAAGTATGTTATATATAGCATATAATACATATATACTATAAATATAATAATATATATAATTATATAACGCAATATATACATTTATAATATAAAACATACGTTATATAAAATATATATTATACTAACATATATTAATAATTATATATTATATAAATTACATCCTGTTATATGTGTACATATACACATTTGGTTTGTTCTGTTCCTCTGAAGTACCCTTATTAATGCACCCCTCCTTAGCTCTGAGGACTACCAAGCTGTAAAAAGAAAACCTTTTATGATGAACACCATAATGTGCTGTCCAGATCTCAGTTCTAAAATCAACAATTTATGCTCCCAGCAGCTGCAAAAACAGCCAGGAAGCAGCCCTAAGCTGTCAGCTGTCTTTTGGGATTAACTCACTTGAGAAAAAAATTATCTTGCCCAAGTTCTCACCTCCTTCCAGGAGCAGCCTGCCCAATGATGGATCAGTGCAGGGGTATAAAGACGCAGCCCCTTCAACTCAACTCAGGACAACTCTGATGATCTGTCCCAGCTCTAGAGATGAGGCTTTTGTTGGGTTTGCAATGCCCAATCCTGCCTCTTTCCTCTTTCTTCCATAAGTGTTACTCCCAAGAATGATCCCTACTAAGTGGCCAGCATACTAATCTGCATCTTAGATTCCCCTTCTGAAAAAAATAAGCTGCAACAGTAGTTCCCTCTGCCCTGATATCACATTGCATTACCTTCCTTCCAGCTCAGATCTGTATCAGCAATCTGATCCATAAACCAATATTGGACCCAGAAATGGTATACCAATCTCCCCTTTGTGAATGCATTCATTTCTATGGGTGATTTTCTTGATACTCTCCTTAGTTTGGCAGAGTGATGCAAAACCTCCCCATTCTGCTTGCCATCCCATGTGCTCCATCTGCAGTCCCCTGCATTTGGAACTGTCATCCTCTATCATGCCTCCAAAATCACAGGTACACAATTCAGGTTCTCCAGAGGGACTTCTCACTTTGCTACACTCCAGGGGTGGCAACAAGAGAGCCCATGGATTGCAGCTCAGTAGTGTAACAGAAGAACAAGATTCTGCTAGCTATCTGAGCCCCTAAGAACATTTCTCTTAGAGACCTCTCTCACTTGACTTGATAGGATGGGACACCCTCTCCCTTCCCCCTTCTCTCATAGCACTTCTCCCCTTTATAAGAACTCACTGAAAGATTTGAGCATCAAATGATTGGAGATTATTTGTTAATTTTCATTATCTGTTGCATCTTCATTTTATGTTCACAAATATTCTTTATGTGACTATTATTCATATGCCTGACAAGTTTGGGGCTTGTCTTTATTTGACCTGACTCAGGACTTAGTGAAAAAAGTCCAGTCTCAAGGCATTTATGGAAAACAAAGTTTGGGCGCCCCCAATTATTTGCTCCCCTTTGCATACGAAATAAATCAATATAAAGTTCTACAACATTTAATGTTGCTAAAGAGAACTGCTAGCTGTCGCTGCTTCTGGAGTTGTTTTACTCAAGGGCCCAGCTGTAATTATGACCCGACACCATAAGATGGCTAGCCAAGGTCATGGGTGCATTTATTTCCATGGATCAGGGTCCTCTATTCATAGCTAAATGGGCCCTGACATTATTTAGAAGATAGTGCAACCATTTAAGCTAACTAACCATCCTATAAAACCTAGATCTTCCGCATCTCACTGAGCCCCCAGAAGGAAGTGATCACATGAATTGTTGTTAGAGTGCTTTTTGTGGACATGGCTGAAATGAACTCACTCATAAACTTGTACCACATGTACTTCATGAAATCAAAGCCCTCTTCCTGCCCTGTCACCAGGCAAAAGAACATCCATTATCTGTAATATGTATGCTTTAATGCTTAAACTAAGATAAAGTAATAGCCTACCTTCTTCTGGCTTCAGACTAGAGATTTTATCTCCCTCAGTAACATGGTCTAATTAAATAAACTTTATCTCTGTGCTTTAAAAAGTATCTTTTTGCTTAAATCTTTGATCATGTTGTGTTCTTCCTTTTTTGAAGTTCATTTCAATGACGCTATTCTTTAATCTTAAAATACTCTGCTTAAAAATGCTCCACCTTACTGATTAGAGTCTAAAGTTTCTTTCAAGTCATCAGTAAAATGTGTCCCAGTAGGTAGAAGTCAAACAGACAAGATCATTCAAGCATTTCTCAATTAGTTAAGGAACTTCTGATGCATCTCATTTATGGTTCTAGGTGAACAAAACAGCTGAGAAATATTTTCTTCAGGTCAAAGGGCACATTTAGCATTATAGGTAGCCAAATTTTTATATAATTAGAATAAATGGGGATTTGGGCCTTCTATTATTTTAGCTGCATATGATATGAGTAGAGCTTGCTAAATCATGACCCACTGAGAAAAATAATTGAGAAAGTGACCTTGGCACATTAGAAAAGGAAGCATGGAGACTTTTGACAGCATAAACTAATACAATTACCAGTAGGCTAAAGTTGAGGGGAAAGAAGCTATAGTCATGTGGGGAAAAAAAAGGTATCTGTGTCTGACACTTTTTACACTGTTGGGTAAAGACTTGGGGTTCTAGAATGTGGAGCATCTATTTTCAATGATTCATGAAATATAAAAGAATAATTATGTGGGATAAACAAGTGGTTTGAATTAGATATTTGGCAGCTTTATTTTCCATAATTATCCACAATTAAACTTCTAGAAAGTAGAGCCCTCAGGTTAATAATAATACCAGTCATGGCTGTGGCACTGAATAAAAGAGAAATGTTTTGGAAGGTTAGGTTTAATGTATCGGTTGCATTGTAAATTTCATACATCTATGTCTGAGTGGAGGTAGGCACATCTAGGTTAAAATTTCTTTTCCATTATTACTAGCTGGATGATCTTGGCCAAAATACTCACTTCTCTTTGCTGGTTTTCTAATGTGCAAAATGAGATCAATATTGTTGGACTTTTAAAAAGATTGAATGAGAAAATACATGTAAAATAGTTCTACACCCAGCATGTAATAAATGCTAACAAATTTGAAGATATTTCACTAGTAATTTTTAGAATATGAATCGTTGAGATCAGATTGAATTTCCAAGAGTACTTTAAGTCTAACAACCATGCAAGAATGTCTTAAATTATATGGTAAAATCCAAAGCAAGAAAGAAGCAGAGTTTTTAGTCTTCTACGCATCTCCCCTCATCTTCCCATCTCCATCTTTTATGATAACTTCTGGTGGCTTTTTTGGAAATTCTTCTCTCTCAGAAATTCAAACGTTTCATAATCCTGTGTCCTAAAAATTTCACTGTAATTTTTGTTAGAATTGCATATAAAATCATGTTAGTATCTCGAAAATTCTGTAGGATGTTGGGCAACTCAGTTTTGTTCTAGTTACCCATTCAGAAATTCACTTGTCCCTGTAGACACATGGTATTTGAGAGATGGTACAGCAGACAGTGGACACTAATACCTGTCACCAGAACAGCACTTGATCCACATATGAGCCAGGCATGAACAGAACCAGGGACAAGCAGCAGTCCTGACAGATCACTTCATTTCTAATTATTAAATGTTTGTTTATTCTTTAATAAACAAACATTTGTCTGGTTAGTCCCACACAAGAATATGGTCACTCAAAACAAATGTTCCGATTAAAAACTGCATTGAAAAAAACAAACAAACAAAAAAAAACTGCACTGAGCAAATTTGATTAAACCATGAGACACATCAGATTACTAGGACTTGTTTCAAATTTTTTCCATTTTTCTTTTATTTAAAACTCACACAGGATCAAAGACTTAAACATAAGACATGACAGCATAAAACTGCTAGAAGAGATCATAGGCAAAACGTTCTGTGACATAAATTGTACCAATGTTTTCTTAGGTCTCCCAAGGCAATAGAAATAAAAACAAAAATAAACAAATGGGCTCTAATCAAAACGTACAAACTTTTGCACAGCAATGGAAACCATAAACAAGACGAAAAGACAACCTATGGAATGGGAGAAAATATTTACAAACGATCTGACGGACAAGGGCTTAATTTCCAAAATATACAAACAGCTCATACCACCCAACAACAACAACAAAACAATTGAAAAATGGGCAGAAGACCTAAATAGACGTTTATCTAAGAAGAAATGCAGATGATGGCCAATCAGCACATGAAAAGATGCTCAACATCACTAATTATTAGAGAAATGCAAATCAAAACTACAATGAGGGCTTCCCTGGTGGCGCAGTGGTTGAGAGTCCGCCTGCCGATGCAGGGGACACGGGTTTGTGCCCCAGTCCGGGAAGATCCCACATGCCGCGGAGCAGCTAGGCCCGTGAGCCATGGCTGCTGAGCCTGCACGCCCAGAGCCTGTACTCCACAACGGGAGAGGCCACAACAGCGAGAAGCCCGTGCACCACAAAAAAAAAAAATCTACAAACAATAAGTCCTGGAGAGGGTGTGGAGAAAAGGGAACCCTCTTGCACTGTTGGTGAGAATGTAAATTGATACAGCCACTATGGAAAACAGTATGGAGGTTCCTTAAAAAACTAAAAATAGAACTACCATATGACCCAGCAATCCTAGTACTCAGCATATACCCTGAAAAAACCATAATTCAAAAAGAGTCATGTACCAAAATGTTCATTGCAGCTCTATTTACAATAGCCAGGACATGGAAGCAACCTAAGTGTCCATCAACAGATGAATGGATAAAGAAGACATGCCATATATATACAATGGAATATTACTCAGCCATAAAAAGAAACGAAGTTGAGTTATTTGTAATGAGGTGGATGGACCTAGAGTCTGTCATACAGAGTGAACTAAGTCAGAAAGAGAAAAACAAATATTGTATGCTAACACATATATATGGAATCTAAAAAACAAAACAAAACAAAATGGTCATGAAGAACCTAGGGACAAGATGGGAATAAAGACCTACTAGAGAATGGACTTGAGGATATGGGGAGGGGGAAGGGTAAGATGGGACAAAGTGAGAGAGTGGCATGGACATATACATACTATCAAATGTAAAATAGATAGCTAGTGGGAAGCAGCCACAGAGCACAGGGAGATCAGCTTGGTGCTTTGTGACCACCTAGAGGGGTGGGATAGGTAGGGTGGGAGAGAGGGAGATGCAAGAAGGAAGAGACATGGGGACATATGTATATGTATAACTGATTCACTTTTGTTATAAAACAGAAATGAACACACCATTGTAAAGGAATTATACTCCAATAAAGATGTTAAAAAAAATCTACAAATAACAAATGCTGGAGAGGATGTGGAGAAAAGGGAACCCTCCCACACTGTTGGTGAGAATGTAAGTTGTTATAGCCATTGTGGAAAACGCATGGAGGTTCCTCAGAAAACTAAAAATAGAATTACCATATGATCCAGCAACCCCACTCCTGGGCATATATCCAGACAAAACTCTAATCCATAAAGACATGCACCCCTATGTTCATAGCAGCACTATTCACAATAGCCAAGACATGGAAACAACTTAAATGTCCATCGACAAATGAATGGATAAAAAAGATGTGGTACATATATACAGTGGAATACTACTCAGTCATAAAAAAGAACAAAATAATGCCATTTGCAGCAACATGGATGAAACTAGAGGTTATCATACTAAGCGAAGTTAAGTCAGAAAGAAAAAGACAAATACCATATGATGTCACTCATATGTGGAATCTGAAATATGACACAAATGAACCTATCTACAAAACAGAAACAGACTCACAGACATAGAGAACAGACTTGTGGTTGCCAAGGCAGAGGTGGGTGGGGGAGAGATGAAGTGGAAGGTTGGGGTGAGCAGATGTGAGCTTTTATATTTGCAATGAATAAAAAACAAGTCCTACTGTATAGCACAGAGAACTATATTCAGTATCCTGTGATAAACCATAATGGAAAAGAATTTTTTAAAAAGAATGTATATATATATATATATATATATATATCTGAATTACTTTGCTGTACAGAAGAAATTCACACAACATTGTAAATCAACTCTACTTCAATAAAAACAATTTATAAAAAAACCTCACAGATCCATAAAGAAAAACATGATTTTTTTCTACTTTATAAGAACTCAAAGAAAAGTTAAGCTTTTTAAATCATTACACAGAAGAAACACCAAATATATATGATGAAGAATACTTGTAAATTACTCAGGAACTAGGAAATGACCCAAAAAATGGTTTATATGGATAGACATAAAGATCAAAATACTATTATTAATTATAATCTATATTTTAAACTTGGGAATATTTTATTTATTGAAGCATTACTTACCCTTTATATCATTTTACTCATAGATAACACTTCTGATGAGTTGGAACATGAGCCATAATTATAAAGATATTACACCCAGTAGAATTGTTAAGCACCAACAAAGCACAGGAAAGAACCTATTTAAGGTTCCAGTTTGAAGCTAAAAACTAAGATTTTTCAGGAAGCGAGAAGATGGGACTTCGGTTGAAAAACCTATGTCACCAATTCTTTAATGACACATTTTTATAAAACAGACACTAAGTGAAATATTACCTAAAGGACCATTTCTTAACAGAAAAATTAAGTGACTTCAAGATCAAACATACTCAATTTATATCCAAAGTCAATGCTCAGGGGGCAGAGTAAATGTAATGCAGTGTACTAGCACTGAAGTCATCTGCAATTCTGCTTGCTAAGGTTAACTGGTTGAATGCTAAGCTTTCCAGTTTCTAGCATGAAACATCATTTTAGTAAACCCTATGTCTGCACTACACATTGATTTTAGCTGAGTAAAATCCATTTGGAATTCTATATACTAAGCAGAGTAGTCTTCGTTTACTTGAGTACAAAAGAAATGCTCTAAAGGCATCTGAAGACTACAAAATAACTTGTCTTTTCGATGTACTCTAATCCTAAACATCTACAATTCCCAGAGTCCACTTAACAATGCTTTGATTGCATTGTACCATCTCTGTGGTCACTGCTGGATGCATCTGGCCTCAACTGAGATTTGAAGAAATGAAATCAAAGCACAGTTTATAGTATGAAAACTGTAGGGGGGAAAAAAGCTTGAACTTCTATCATAACCAGTGAAGTGAGGGCTCATAACCATTAATAATATTCTTCTGCCAGGAATCTGTTCCTTTGCTTTGTTCCACTCCCTTAGCTCACTTTCTGTTACTGTCTTTTACTTTTACCCTATACTTTTTATTTTTTCCTTTTTTTTTTTTTTGCAACTTTTTAAGTCACTATCACTCTTTCCCTTTATACCTTATCTAATTTCCAACTTTTTGTTTCTGCACTTAACTCCTTTAACCTTTAATCCCCACCACCCCCCCCCATTTTCTTTTTGTCTGTGAGCAATAATGTTTTTATATTGATTCCCCAATTCATTGTCAGGCTTCAACCCATTTCTCTGTCTGACCCTCATTAGCTAATGAGCCCTATTCTTTTCAGTTTCCAACATATCTGAACACAAAGGCAAGTGTTAGTGAAATCAGAGAACCTAAGAGATTTGGTGCTCAGTGTAGCTACAACTTCTTGGATTAAGATGGAGAAGTTGCTTGGCCATATCAAGAAACAGATTAATAGCAGCTTTCCTTCTTATTGTACTAACACTAAGAATTACAATTACCATCTGTAATAGAAAGTCATGTCTTCTATTAAGGACATCCCATTCTGCTAAACACTCTGTTGCACATCTAAAGTGATGTGTTGTGTCTCTAGTTGCATCTGTGTGAGAGAGAACAAAGAGTTCCCATGAGAATTCTCATTTTATACAACAGAGAGCTGTATTTCACATGCAAATATACCTAATTTCTTCTGTGTTGTAACTGACATGCCATCTGTGTACAAAGTGCAAACTATACTTACTACTGTTATCACTAAGAATAATATACTGGATTTATACCTTATCTAATTTCCAACAATGATCTATTTGTTGTTTGATATCTAATTTCCAATGATCAAAATTTTGCAAGTATTACCTTTCTTGACCTTGGTAATAACCCTAGAAAGAGATTCTGGCTTTCTTATCTAATTTATATATGATAAAACTAAGGCTTCAAGAAGCTGAGTCATTTATCTAAAGCCACACAGATTTTAGGTATGAAAAACCACTTGACTCCAAATTTGAAGATATTAACTATTAAGACTTTCTCTTAATAAAATTGCTATACACACACACCCCACAGTCTATCGACAATACTGCAAATAAATCTAAACAATTTTAAATGAAATTTTCTTCTTCTTGCGCCCATGCATAGGAAATGAGGTTTCCAGCCAGTTAAGTGAGGTAAGTATTTTACTTGTTATATTTAAGTAAAAAACAATTTCTTAAGTGCCTGCTATTGGATCAATAAACTGGAGCTTTCTGATTACATCTACTATAGAGATCCATCTGTTTGCAACATGTCTTCTTTTACATTTATTGCTAAAATAACATATAAAATGTGCATCACAGTATTCTCACTCTAAGTTGGTAAAATGACCCAGAGTCTAACAATTTTAACTCCTCATGGGCCTGCAGTTATCTGTTTGACCTTACACTGATGGAATATAAAAACTTTAATTTGGATAAAATTATAGTTCGTACAGATTTTACTTTTATATACGTATTACACCTTTTGAATGTTTCATCAAAATGTTACTTGAACTTAATATTCTAACTTTGAAAATGAAAATTCAGATGCAGAACAATTAGATGACCTGTTTTAAAACTATTGTAAATGATATTAATATTCGAGAAAGACTACTACAACTAAATGTTACTTGCAGAAATGTTTTCCTTTTTTTTTTAATTAATTAATTAAAAAAATTTTTTTTGGCTGTGTTGGGTCTTTGTGGCTGCGCATGGGATTTCTCTAGTTGCGGTGAGTGGCGGCTACTCTTCATTGCGGTGGCTTCCCTTGTTGCAAAGCACGGGCTCTAGGGGCACGGGCTTCAGTAGTTGGGGCACACGGGCTCTAGAGTGCAGGCTCAGTAGTTACGGCGCACGGGCTTAGTTGCTCCGCAGCATGTGGGATCTTCCTGGGCCAGGGATCGAACCTGTGTCCCCTGCATTGGCAGGCGGATTCTTAACCACTGCGCCACCAGGGTAGGCCCCCTTCTTACTTTTATAATGACAATTTTTTTAATCAAAATAAATGATTACAAAATTATTAGAATTTGAATTTTCCCAATTCCAAATTGAAATTCCAGAATTTGCATATGGTTTGTGCTCACCATTGATCTGACCTTTATACCAAAGAATCTCTTGTAGAAAATACTAAAGACAAGCATACTAACTAGCACTTGATTTTTAGATAATTGTGTATTAAGTGTCTTTTGTAATTGTTGTTTTCTTTTTTTAGATTTTTTTTTAGTCACCTGGCTATTAAAATTAAGATATGCTTCTACTATAAATCCTATCTTTATTAGAGATTATTTCTGCTACTGTTTTACAAGAATTCCAAATATTTTCTTTGAAGTTTAATTATGTTTTCTTGATTACTGAAAATTCAGAAATTTTATCACCGACTTAAAAAATATTTGAATAGTTTTAGTGTTAAAAGGTATGATATCAATCCTGATTTTTCACAAATATTACCTGCCTTAGAGCCCAGATAAAACTGATAATTTGATTTTCATATAATTTCTGGGTCAGTTTTTTAAAGTACTTCTATACACTACAATAAAGTACTTTTTTAAAAGAAATAAAATAATTGAGTGGAGATAAAGTCATCACCATTTTCAGATGAAGTGATTTTATACATGATAAATCTGTAAAAACCATCTAAGAAACTGGGAGAGTTCTGTAAGAGGAGTAAACACAGCACGCAGTTGTCAGAAAATATAGTGACAACAAACTTCATATACAAAAGCAACATTAAACACCTCCTAATAAAGAAATATGTAAAAAACTTAAAATTTTAAAAATACTTTAATAAGTGGAAAGTTTTCTTGACTGGGAAGACTCAATACTGTATTACATCACTTGAATTTCCTGAAAATTATCCCACAAATTACAAGCCCAGTCAAAATATAATTTTTGTCAAAACACAACAAGGAATTTGATACTCAATCTGAAAGAAATCAGCAAATTTAGTCAACAAAGGCCCAAAGAAAGTATACCATTTAGGAAGCAACAGACTTAATTAGTAATAAAATGTATCGTTGAGTACCAGTAAGTAGAATAATATGGCATGACACGAAACTGAGAGATCAATGGGCCAAAATAGAAGGCACAAATAGATTCAGGACATACAGAAAGTTAGTATATAATAAAGATAGCAATTAAATCATAAAAAAATAGATACTTTTAAAATTACTATAGAGAACTCCAAGGGAAAATAAAGCTGGATATCTGCCTCATTTCTTATTTCCAAAAAATTTACAATATAAACATAAAAGTGTTACTATAAAATAATGTGAAAGTATTAAAAGAAAAAATACATAGTTGTAAAAAGTAATTCTGGAGTCATTACCTCCTAAGAAGGCATAAATCTCAGTCACAAAAGAAAGCTCTGATACATTTATTTCAGCAACATTTCCTCTTATATGGGCCTTAAATCTTAGAAACAGATTGTTCATTCATTCATTCCTTCATTGAATAAGTATGCATGGAGCACACAATATGTTCCAGGTACTTTTCTAAACTTAAGGGATACAGCAGTGAACAGATTAGACAAAATCTTCTGCCCCATGTAGTTTTTCAATGAGTAGAAAATACATAAACAAATAAGTTAGTGAACATATCATGCCAGATGGTAATAAGTGTTATGAGAGAAAATTAAGCACAGAAAAAGTGGTAGTAACAAATATTTGTTGAATAAATGAAGTAGTCAGAGTAGGCAGTATTATCAAGGATATGAAGAAAAATGTATGTCCATATGCTATTGGTTAGAGTATTCATTGGTACAATCTTTTGGATAGGAATTTACCCAAACATAAAAGGTGCAAACCCTTTGACTCAATAATTCTACCCGGAGATACTTACCCTACAAATATATTTGTGTGTAACTCATATACGTATAAAATATTTTTACAGCATTATTTGTATTAGGGGTGTGGGAAAGACCTGTAAACAGCTTTAATGCTTCTCGGAGGCAATTGGTTAAATAAAATAAGAACATCCATAGAAAAGGCAACTATAAATATCTGTTAAAAATAAAGTAGATTTGTTATGATAATCTGGAAAACTCTCCCAGATGTAAAGCAAATAACAGAACAGCTTGTACATATTATCTCACTGGTATAAAACAAGGTGGATCCATATGTTTGTGTATATGCCTGAAAACATTCTGGAAGGATACACAAAATTACTTCTGGGGAATAGGATGGATGTTTTGAGAATGAGACAGACTCATTTTTGTTTGTGCTGCTTAAAATTTTTATTATGTGCACTGTTATTTTCGTAGAAATAATTTTAAATGTTAAGCATTGAGGCAACGTTGTTCATTTTGTGGAAAAAGCTGAAATGCCCTCATGACAATATTGTATTAGATTAGTGATCAAAATAAATATTGAATTTGCTCTATGAGGATGGCCAGAACAAATAAATTATGCCAACAAATCCTCTACGGGTTCTAAATTATATTGGCTGGATGACTATAGCAATCACATTAAAAGCCTAATTAGCAAATTGCTATCTCAAACTGTGATTAAAAAAAAATAGATGATGACAGACTACATCACAAACTTAGTCCATTTGGGCTGCTCTAACAAACTACCATCAACTACATGGCTTATAAACAACAGAAATTTATTTCTTATAGGTCTGGAGACTGGTAAGTCCAAGTCCAGCAGACTGAGTGTCTGGTGAGGATGTGCTTCTTTGTTCAGAGATGGCCATCTTCTAGCTATGTCCTCACATGGTAGATGGGGCAAGGGAGCTCTCTGGGGTTATCTCTAACAAAAGCACTCATCCCATTCATAGGGGCTCTACCCTCATGACCTAATTATCTCTCAAAGATTCCACTTCCAAAGACCATCACACATTAGGCATTAGGCTCTCACATACAAATTTTTTTTGGTGGGGGGTTGACATAAACTTTCAGTCTATAACAGAAAACAATATAACCTTTAACTTATACAATAGCTTTAGGACAGTTAAACATATACAACAACATATACACTAATATGGAACACGATTACATGTCTGAAAAATAACTTATGTAGTATATGTTTATGAATCTACTACATTATTACTTTTTTTTTTTTTTTTTAGAACTTGTCATTCACTCATTACTCACCAATCAGGAGCTACTATGATACATGTACCCCAAATTTTACAGGTTTACTGTTTGGTAGATTCTCACCATAAGGCTGTATTCACACAGCTATTACCAATTCTTGTTCCAGTATATAACTGCTGTGGTAGTGAGAAAGCAATTCCACTAAAACGACAGTGGTTCACTATACACTGTAATGTACATAGACACGCAAAACAAATGCTCTAAAACTGCCTAAGCAAAATGGATTATTTTTCTAGAACTCAACTACAAGCTGATTAATAATGAGAATTTCAGTGACTTAGCATCAAATCAAGTTGACACTCCTCTACAGCGATGTGGCACTATAGCCGTTTATTTCACTGGAGGTAGTAATAAAGGCTATACAACCAAAAAAAAGCTGTATGACAAAGCATCAACTATTTTTCATCTAGAGCCTAAATGATTTCTAATAAAGCAATGTAAACTTCATCTGTGTTCTCCTTATTTACTCAGGAGACCTTATGAGTAGCAATTACTTAAAATTTTGAGGATTGTTAAAGAGAGAAGATTATCTCATAATTTGCAGATGCCCATAAAGAATCTCAGGTTAAAAAAACAGTAAAGAGGGACTTCCCTGGTGGTCCAGTGGGTAAGACTGCGTGCTCCCAGTGCAGGGGGCCCGGGGTTCGATCTCTGGTCAGGGAACTAGATCCCGTATGCTGCAACTAAGACCCAGAGCAACCAAAATAAATAAATATTTTTTTTTAAAGGTAAAGAATATGTAAGGGATTTTAACATCTTATGAATGAATCTCACTTAAAGGTAATTTTTTCATATGAAATTTTTACCTAGACTGATCTATTATTTCTACGGAAATTGCTCAACAAGCATACGAAAAATGACCATTGCTGTGAAATGAAACATTCCTACTTGATAAAAAGTAAAACAATAGTATTATGTGCATTCACCATAGGAAATTCTAAATAATTAAAACGCAGAGAGATACAAACAATAGACACATCTTTCAGGAAACCTGTCACACAAAGTAAATTATGCCTCATATAAAAAGTGCTGAACTATCTTTCGCTTAATTCTTCCCACTTACACATAATTTTAAAAATGTATTTCTCACTGGGACATATAAACCCTAGAACGCTATGTACAACTTGCTGTAGTTGACAATTTTCAGGTGCTACTCTTTGCCCAGAACCATCCCCTTTTTTCAGATCTGTAAATATGTTTCCTTTACTTATTTACATATGTGTATCTTTGCAGTTTATATACTTAAAATCTCTCAATAGTAGTCTAAAAAAATCTTGCTTAAAATCATGTACAGATACCATGGTACAATCAGATATGCAGATTAGGAGTGCCCACCCTCTTCCGCATGATGTGTGCTGGGGCCACAAGACCCTAGGAGAGAGCAAAAGCTGAACCTGGGAAAGGTAATTCTAGAAACTGGCCACAGTGTAGATACCTGGGAAGTGCCAGGCAGAATGGCCTAGTGTGTCAATCTCAAGCAAGGCTTAGGTGGATGTGACAGGCTGGGGTGGATGGGAATATAATCTAACTTCACCTTGATGTGAAAAGGTGGAGTTAGATTCTAGCAATCTTTGCTTTTATAGCAGGTCTCCCACCTCTTACCCAAAGTTCAGGATGCAGTAACCCACTCCTCCAAAGGAGGGGACTTTTCAGCACTCAGGAGCACTTAAGGATACCAGAAAAGTCTAGGGCAATGCAAAAAAGAATGTCAGTGTTGATTGCAAAGTGAAATAATTATCCATATAGTTGAAAAGACTTCCAGGTGAGGCTTAAGGCTTTGTCCCACACTTTTATCTCTTCAGCTGGACAAGACCAATCTGGAAAGATAAGAATTGCTACAACTCTGGGGCTCCACGGGGCCCAGAACACACACACCATGTCAAACACCACATCTAGTGGGCAACATACTATGATCCCAAATCCTATCAAACCATGGGGCAGAGAGAGCTCATATACCTCCTGCTCTGAGCAGGGTGGAATCTGGATCGAGGTTAGCCCCACTGATTGATACTTCCTTGGGAAGCTGGGAAAGGCAAGGACCTCAATGCTCAAAATTAAAATCCAAGTCCTTGGTCTAGCATTCGGGGCCTGGCCAAATATAGCTTCAATCCATCTTTTCAAAATTGTCTTCTAGGGCTTCCCTGATGGCACAGTGGTTGAGAGTCCACCTGCAGATGCAGGGAACACGGATTCGTGCCCCAGTCCGGGAAGATCCCACATGCCGCAGGGCGGCTGGGCCCGTGAGCCATGGCCGCTGAGCCTGCGTGTCTAGAGGCTGTGCTCCGCAACGGAAGAGGCCACAACAGTGAGAGTCCCGCGTACCGCAAAAAAAAAAATTATCTTCTACTATTCAATTTTTCTCACCTTACAATCTAACCAGATAAAGAAGGTATGCCACAAAGTTTACATCTTAGTATATCCTGTGCTTTTTCTCTTATATCTCTCCATGTCTGAAATGTCTTCCCACACCGCCCCATCCTCCTAGCCATGTGTTCAAAACAAATCTATCCCTGCTCAAAATTATCCACTGTTCTCCTTACCACCTGCGCTGAGCACCACTTTAGGAAATAGCCTTTTTTATGCACTATGACACATCACTTCCTGCCTGGTATAATTATTTTTTAAATCAATTTATATTTCTTGTCACCCTTTTAAGTCTGTACCATTTTGAGGAAAGATCCCATGATTATCTGTATATGCCCCATGGTGCTTCACATACACCTTCACAAAAATACAACTTTTTAACAAATGTTTATTAAGTCAATATTTTCAACCTTACCCTGTTAAGAAACTAGTCACGTTGAACCAGTCTGATACAGACAACACAGGCAATTCTTTTCTGACCATCACCATTATGGAATGCACTATTGCTTTAATAATATGGAACACCAGAAGGAAAAACATATTAACTCCCTTTTCTTAAGAAGACTCAAATTAATCCTGCTAACATTTTCAATTTATTTGAAAGCTTAGCTGGAAAAGTAACCAAACTACTAATACAAGATTTTAATTCAGCCCTGTCTCAGCCCTTTTCTGTTATGCAGCATTAATGTTTCCACTGCCAAAAGCTAAAAGTGACTGGTCATTAAGTAATTGAGTAGTGGGTATAATAGGGCACTTGAGTTTAGAAGTCATGTCTGAGCAAATCAATATTCACCAAAAGCACCAGGACAAGTGCACGTATCTGGAGTCATTGTACAGTAAACAAATCCTCGTGTTTTGGGAATTCCACTGAAAACAGAGTATTCCTTCAAGATGCAGATAATGTTACTAATCAGAGATCAGTTGAAAGGACATTGTAAAGGGTAGTAAATTCTAGATTTTTTTTTTTACTGCCTTTTTTTTTTTTTTACATCTATTTGCCACAGTTTCATGCATTTGGACTTTCCTTCCAGTGTGTATTTCTCTCCATGGAGAAGAGATCCTCCTAAGCCTTTGAAAATGATTAAATTCTTGATACTGAAATCTCAGCAGTCTTGAGCAGTTCTGCAACACAAACCATAGCACATGGGTCAAGATTGAAAGTGCTGCAGTAAGGCAGCAGAATTCTAGAAAGATATTATTTGGCATGGAGGAATGCTATAAAGTGAGGATCATTGTGAATGATGAGTTAGTAACATTCCTTTTCAATTGTCCATTTTACTCTCTCAGGTGTGTTTTGTTCCTTTTGGAAATAAGGAATGCTTTGGCAAGTTAAACAATAAGAACTCTGATTTTACAGTGGGTAATAAATCAAAATTTATATTGTTAATACCCAGGTTTAGCAGCTAGGACAGTAATGGGAATTGTCTTTGCTTCTTTGGAACCCTATTTAAATGACAATTTATAAGGTCATTTGGGGTAAATAAATGCCAGGAATTTATACACATTGACTAAACAGCATCAGCCTGACCCATAGAAAGACTGTTTTGGTCTTATGAGGATTGAAACCATCTGAACATCTTTAAAACATAACAGACCAATTCCCAGCTTCATATAATCTCTAGGCAATCCCTAGTAAACACAACATGAGAAAGAACAGGATATAGATGTTTTATGAATGTATTATTCAGCAGTACCCTTGATAAGAGAGTTTTATTTAAGAATGAACACATTCATCACTTCAGGGTGGAAAGGGGTCTGACTTTTTCCCAACTAATTTCAGCTGGAAATTTTAAATCTGTTTTAGAAATAAGAGAACAAGGAAAATTTCAAAAAGGAAACTGTCATTACATCATCGAACACAATTACTGCATTTACCAGTGAGCAGGGTTGACTGCTACCCAAAGAATATTCTGTCACTGGTAAACCAAAAATGTTCCAATTCAGGAACTAAACTTACTGTTCTACAGAAACCATACACACTGAAGGAAGGTTACATACCTCTGGTCTCTTGATTATTTACTTCAAAATTATTTAATCTGCCCATACCCATCTGCTTTCTCCATCCTGTATAAAGACATAAGAGTTTCTGCTATTACGAATACCACCGAGAAGAAAATAATTGCATTGCACTAGGAATTTTATTGTAGAAGGTACAGGAAGAGAGTGAATGGGATAAAGAATAGAAATGCATTTTTCAAGTAATGTTCAAATAGGCAAGTGCAGAAATGGGGCAGTGGCTATAAAGGGATATGAAATCAGAAAACATTTGAAGATATAAGAAATTACATGATGATGTGAAATCCAACCGAGAAAGAAAATTTGATGATGCAGAAAACAGGTGAGAATTTTTGGAGCAATATCCTTGACTATGCAGTATAGCTTAGGCTCTGGAGCACAAGTGGGGAGGCTGGCCTTAGATTAGGTGTGGAAGGACAACATGTCCATAGTGATAGGAAGAAGAAAGAAAATATAACAAAGATAGGTAGATAAAGTGGTGGAAACCTGTGGAGGTCTTGAAGGTCATTAGATGAAACAGGGAATGGAAAAAGGAAGGTTTTGAAATTTGAGGAGAGGAAGAAGGGTGTGGGAGACTGCCTCTAAGGCATCTGCCAAAGGTCTCTGCTTCCTGTTATCCATGTGTTTGTGGAATCCCCTTCTTTTAAATGTGAGCTGGACCTAGTTAGTGCTAACGAAGAGAACATGGCAAAAGTGAAAGGGTGTCACTTCTGAAATCAGGGTCTGAAAAGACTGTAATTTTAATCACTCTCTCTCAGCCCTCACTCTGGGAGAAACAAGCTGCCATGTTTTGAGCTGCCTTTGAAGGGTCCACATGGCAAGGCACTGATACCCTCTCCAACAGCCAGCAAAGACCTGGACCTACTAACAATTGTGTGAGTTAGCTTAGATATAGATCCTTCCCTGTTGAAACCTCAGGAGATTGAAGCTGTCACCAACACCTTGCATGCAGTTTTGTCAGGGACTTCTAGCCAGAGGCATCCAGCTAAAGGACACCCAGATTTCTGACCATCAGAGCTTATGGTATCATTAACGTTTGTTGCTTTAAACAGTTTTAGAATGAGATTATTTAGGGGTTGCATTAGTAATGGCAAGGCATATATTTTGACCATGGAAGTTAGTGGCTGGGATATGGTGAAAGACAAGATAATTAAAGGAGAGGACACCAAGAAACTGAGAGACCAGGACAGAACAGGGGAACATTAAGATCAATAAGACATAACAGAAATAGAATTAGATATACAAAGAGTGAGTTAAGAATCATAATCTTCAAGAAATTGGAGAGTACCCCAGGTGTTGGCAGATAACTGCAGTAATAATGGGTAGAGAGTGATTTGATCTGATGATGCAATAATAAACACTACATTTTCCAGGAATCTGGATGATATTCATCACCCAAAAAATGTGATGAAAAATTTTACTGAATATATTAACAATTATTCAAAAATATCACTGGATCATTTAGAACAAACATATTAAGAAGTTGTAAATCTATCCCATTCCCTCCAGTTAGCACTTCATACCTCCCCCTTTAGAAGACTTACCACACAGCTGGGTGGTTATTGTGTTGTTTGTGCCCTCTCACTAGACTCTAAATATTAATATTGCAAAGGCCATGTGTGTTACATTCCAGCTGCATTCCATACTAGCCAGTGCTTGTGAAGCACTCACATTTGGTGCTTCATAAATGTTGTTGAATAAGGAAAAAGAAAGCTCGTTTTGTTGTGTAAACCATTTTAAAGGCATACACCATGAGAGCTACGTCAGGCACTATTCTAAGACTGCTAAACATAATAACTCATTTTATCCTCACAATCCCACTTTGAGATTAGTATCACTATTATTCCCATTATTCTATGCTACATAATTCAAAAAGATATATGCACCCCAATGTTCATAGCAGCACTATTTACAATAGCCAAGACATGAAAACAACATAAGTGTCCATTGACAGATGAATGGATAAAGAAGATGTGGTACCTATATACAATGGAATACTACTCAGCCATGAAAAAGAAAAATGCATTTGCAGTAACATGGGTGGATCTAGAGATTACCATACTAAGTGAAGTAAGTCAGACCTAGAAAGATAAATACCATATGATATCACTTATGTGGAATCTAAAAAAAATGATGCAGATGAACTTATTTACAAAACAGAAATAGACTCACAGACATAGAAACCAAGCTTATGGTTACTAAAGGGGATAGTGGGGAGGGGGGAGATAAATTAGGAATTTGGGATAAAAAGAGACACACTACTATATATAAAACAGATAACCAACAAGTTCCTACTGTATAGCACAGGGAACTAGACTCAATCTTATAATAACCTAAAATGGAAGAGGATATAAAAAAGAACACACACACACACACACACACACATATATATATAACTAAATCACTTTGCTGTACACCTCAAACTAACACAACATTGTTAATCAACTATATTTCAATAAATTTTTTTTTTAAAAGAAAGAATGAGGTGGAAATGCCTGTCCAACATTACAAAGTAAGGAACTGGGAGAACCAGGATTCAAATCCAGGCAGACTGTACTCATTTTACATAACCATTTACTAAGGTAAAAACACATGACAGTGAAAAACCTTCTTGGACATGGTCCCACACATAATTTTAAGTCCATATTTTTAATAGAAAGAGAAAAGAGATAGTAGAAACATTTCATTGATTTCAGTGTTTTAACTTCCAATGATAAGGATTTACGTAGTGATGCATGAAGAGGTGAAACAATGAATAAAAATATCAACAATTCAGGCATCACCAGGCACTGAAAAGTGAGTCAGCAAGTTTTCAGCAACCTCTGACAATCTTTCTAAAACTGATCATTTAAACTAGATGGGGAACATAAGCGAACTGGACATGACAAATGATACTTGACTATCCTTGAACAGAATTCTGAGTTAGATGAGGTTAAGATGAAATAAAACTGGTTCCATTTATTATCAAATAAAAGACTATCAACCTAAATTATTATTTATATTAGATTATTTCAGCAAAATGAATTAAGTTTTTTAATATTTTTAAATGCAACATTTCATTCATCCTTTAAAAATGCCAGATATGACTTTGAATAGAAAATCTGCAACTCATCTGAAAGAAGTAATATAAATTCAAGTTCTTTTTATATCCTGTAAATAGCATGTAATTGTCTTTTTCTCCCATTCTCACTTTATCAACCAAGCTTTCATGGAGACTTACAATTATTTAATGATATGAAAATGGGATGGGTTTGATTATACAAACTTCTCTCCCTCTTCTTCTGGGATTCCAAGAGTAATATGAGAAAAAAAGTTATTAGTGAGGGTGGTGTCCTTAAGATGTCTGATAAAATTGCACCATAGCCTACTATTCTACAAGATCTTCATTTAAGATATTATTAGAGGAAAATTGTATAAGAGAGAGCTGTTCGAAAACACTTAACATTGCTGGTGAACATACACAAGGAAGAAGGTGAAAAATGTGAACTGATCTTCAGGATCCCGAGTGCTTTGCATGAAAAATATCCAGTTATGCCATTATTAAGCTGCTTACTACACAGCACTAAAATGAGTAATTTTTGCATTTAAATATATGGGTAAAGAACTGAGCTACCAGCAGTAAATTATAGAAGTAAAGTAGTATGCTTCTGGAGTATTATTAGAATTCTAGATTATTTGGGGAAAGTACAACCAATGCCTTACTCAAAGAGTGCATCAATAATAGAGCAAATACATTGTTAATCGGCTATACTCAAATATAAAATAAAAATTTAAGAAGTAAAAAATAGAGCAAATATTAAAAAGTGGTGATGAAAGAAGAATTTTTACAATACAGTCCTAAAATAAGAAATAACTGTACTATTATGTGTGGCAGTTGAAAAATATTTTAATAATGATCTTAATAAAGATGGCATATTTCAATTCAGGTACACACTATTTAAGCCTCGACATTGATAACATTTTCTGTTTCGAATGTGTGCTTAAAAAGTTGTGTTATGATACCCCATTGTAATTTTGATTTGCATTTCTCTTATGATTAGTGACATTGAGCATCCTTTCATGTGTTTGTTGGCAATCTGTATATCTTCTTTGGAGAAATAGGGGTGGGAGGGAGATGCAAGGGGGGGGATATGGGGATATATGTATACATATATCTGACTCAATTTGTTATACCGCAGAAACTAACACAACATTGTAAAGCAATTATATTCCAATAAAGATGTTAAAAAAAAAAAAAAAAGGAAAAAAAAGGTTGTGTTTACCCAACTGGCAACTTGGAATACTTTGGTGTATTCCACAGCAGCCTAGCATAACATATAAGCATTTCCCCTTGTTATTTTTGTCCAAAAGAGACAAAGATAAATAATATGATAATGTGGATGATAGAAGCAAGGTTTCTTGCACAAGTATGTGTGTGTGTGTATATGTGTGTATTTTACTCATATTGATGTTTATATATGCGGATATATACACATACTTGTTAAAAAAGCTCTCATATATGCACATGGCTATAAATAAATGATTCAATTAGAAGTAGAAGCATTAGGTAAAAAGATGGAAAAATTGGAGGATAGATACAGGAAGTAAGAACAGGTTTGAAGATACATTACCAACACAAAAAGATGAGAAGTTATACAATTGTATCTAGTCTGAAAATGAGAGCATTATAGTGCTAAAACAATAATGAAATTTTGGAATCATCTTGTCTAGTTGTTCACAACTGCAAACAGATCTTAGTGAATTTTTTTTCTATGTACAACAGCTTACGCCCTACCCCAAACCTATCAAATCAGGATTCCCAGGGTGGGAGTGAGAGGGTTAAGATGCGCAGTTTTGATAAAGGATCTGATGGGATGCAACTTCCTGATTAAATGCCTAGGAATTAGAATTTACTTTCTTAATTATTGCAAAAAAAAAAGTTTATTTAATAAAAACAGAAAAAAAGCAAAACTATTTCATTGCTTGAAAGAATACTGTAATTTAAATGTTACTATTTTATTAGATCACCATAATGCTGCATATTAATAATATTCATATTCAACTGAGAAAACTCACAAACAACTCAGAAAATGTCAAGGTAATATGTAACATCTTCATTGTTATAAAAAGTCTATTAAAAGGAATATAAGTGATGGATCGGAAGGGAAGTGTTGTATACTCAGTTTTCTTCATATAGCAGGACCTAAAAGCAGTCTCTTCTTTGGCTTAGTATACTTATCATTACAATCCCAGGCTGGATGCAGAAGTTATTCTACAACTTTACCAATTTTTAAAACGTTGTGAACCTCTACTTTTCTCTAAAATTAAATTCTGGTATCCCTGGCAAGATAGCAATTATTCTGTTGCTCCTTTTTTGTCTTATTGCTGTTACCCCAGTGCACAGTGGTTAAGGTTAATGGCTCTGAGGTCTGGCAAATCAGACATCATCTGCCAATCCATCGACTCCATGAACACCTTGACCTTTGGCCGTGTTCTTCTAGATGGGAAAGTACCCATGCGCTCAGTACTCATTCCTCCACAAACATACTGAACGGACACTCACTCAAGGATTGCAGTCTAATCATACACCCAAATTTCACTATTTGTTTCCAAAATGAATCATCAGCAAGAGACGTATTGTGAATGACACCTATTCTATCATGTATAGCTTTTAGAAGCCATGTAGCCCCATTTTGCACCCAACACTATAGACCTTAACAGCTGTCTTCTGGCCCACTACCTGACCCCAATCTTTGATGAAGACTCTAAAATACAAGTAAGGTGAAAGAAAAGACTGACAGTATCCTTTTATTTTTGGGTGAATACAAACTGGCCTAAAAATTGTGTTCATGAAGTACATTATTTTTATCACATCATCGTTTTCTCTATTTTGTAACAGTGGAGAAATAATGGAAGTTTGTGAGAAAAAGGCATTCAGACATTTGTACTACCAAAGCTGACCATGTCTGTTTTTCAGGTTGGTGGGCTAGAAATACATTCCCCCAAATAAACTATAGCTCTCACACCTGGTGACTACTACATTCTATAAAGAAAAGGAAAAAGTATTGTTTGACAACCTAATTTTTGTAACATTATACTTTCCTATTAACTATGTAGTTGGACTCCATCTACACTAATCCCAGTAGTATTTCTTCAAGTCTACTCAAAATCCATTATACCTGGGTTCCCTTGTGGTGCAGTGGATAAGAATCTGCCTGCCAATGCAGGGGACGCAGGTTCGATCCCTGGTCCAGGAAGGTCCCACATGCCATATAACAACTAAGCCTGTGTGCCACAACTACTGAGGCTGCGTTCTAGAGCCAGCGAGCCACAACTACTGAGTGCATGCACCACAACTACTGAAGCCCGTGCACCTAGATCCCATGCTTCTCAACAAGAGAAGCCACTGCAATGAGAAGCCTGCGCACCGCAACGAAGAGTAGCCATCTGCTTGCTGCAACTAGAGAAAGTCCGCGTGCAGCAACAAAGACCCAACACAGCCCAAAACAAAAAAATCCATTATACTCTTTTCCTTTAACATGAAAAGAGCCCTTAGTTGAGTCACAAGCTCTTTTTCGTCAAATGCCAAGAACAAAATCACATTCTGCACACTACCAATTGTGGTCAACTTAAATGTGAAATATCTAACTAGGAGACACATGATAGTTACATAAATATATGCTCTCTTATTAACCAGAACATTCTACTTTCTCTCTGAACAAAATGCTTGTCATTTTATTTATTGGCAACTATATTTACAATCTTCTTGAAAATAGTATAATTTGTGACTGTGTTTATACAGAGTGAATCTTTGAAAGGCAGCTTAGGTCTAAAACAGGAAAGCAATATTTTGTACTTGTTCTAGATGACAAGTTAATGGGTTTACCAGAAAACTCACTGTGCTTGCTATTATGCAAAATTTTAATAACTCATAAGGTGGTTTTTTAAAACAATATTTTGTACAGGACTTAGAAAAGTAGACTGCAAGCTAACATAACCTAACAGTCAAAAATGTATTATTTTATTAACTACCTTTTTCCTTTTTGGCTGTTTGTGCAAAAATAACACCAAAAGTTTCACACTGCATTTGAATCCCCTGGCAAAAAGACTCACATCTTTACATGCAAAAGACTCTGTTCATTATTTTCACTATAACTGTTATTCTGAGTTGTAGTATTTTTTTTTCCAGAGTTGTGGTATTTACAATACCACTGTCATCAGTTCTTTTATGGTTCAATGATTCCTTCTGAGAAATTTTGACATTTTTGTGCAATGTCACGGCTGTGGTGTTAGTACAATAGTACAACAAAACAATAAAGGTACAGTAATTAAAACAGTATGCAATGGGCAAAGAATCCAGCATATAGACCAATGGAACAGAATAGAGTGCCCAGAAAACAATCCATACATATATGGTGAACTCATCTTTGACAATGGTGCCAAGAATACACAAAGGACAGTCTTTTCAACAAACAATGCAGGGAAAACTGGATATCTACACTCAGAAGTATGCAAGTGGACCTTTTTCTTATATCAGACACAAAAATCAACTCAGAATGGATTAAAGATTTATATATAAGACCTGAAGCTATAAAAATCTTCAAAGAAAACAGAGAGGAAAAGCTTCATGACACTGAATGTGGCAGTAATTTTTCTGGATATGATACCAAAAGCACAAGCAACAAAAGCAAAAGAATAGACAAGTGGGACTCCTACAAACTAAAATGTTTCTGCACAGCACAAAAAAAAAATTGGTCAACAGAATAAAAGGGCAATCAACAGTACAGGAGAAAATATTTGCAAATAATAAATTTTGTAACAGATTACTATCCAAAATACATAAGGAACTCCTACAATTCAACAGAAAAAAAAAAAAAATCAAATAGCCTCATTTAAAAATGGGTAAAACACTTGAATAGCAATTTCTCCAAAGACATAAAACTGGCCAACACATATATGAAAAGATGATCAAGATCACTAATCATCAAGGAAATGCAAATCAAAACCACAAGATAGGGCTTCCCTGGTGGCGCAGTGGTTGAGAGTCCACCTGCTGATGCAGGGGACACGGGTTCGTGCCCCGGTCCGGGAAGATCCCACATGCCGCGTAACGGCTGGGCCCATGAGCCATGGCCGCTGAGCCTGTGCGTCCGGAGCCTGTGCTCCGCAACATGAGAGGCCACAACAGTGAGAGGCCCGCATACCGCTAAAAACAAACAAACAAACAAAAAAAACCCACGAGATATTACCTCACATCTGTTAGGATGACTACTCCAAAAAAAAAAAAAAAAGTAAAAACGGGAATTCCCTGGTGGTCGAGTGGTTAGGACTCAGCGCTTTCACTGCCAGGGTCCAGGTTCAATCCCTGGTTGGGGAACTAAGATCCCGCAAGCCATGCGGTGCAGGAAAAAGAAAGAAAGAAAGGTAAGTGTTGGTGAGGATGTGGAGAAATTGGAACCCTTGTGCACTGTTGGTGGGAATGTAAACTGCTGCAGCCACTAAGGAAAACACGAGGGAGGTCCTCGAAAAATTACAAATAGAGTGACCATATGACCCAGCAATCCCACTTCTGGGTATATACCTAAAAGAACTGAGATATATACACAGGATAACAGCAAACCAGAAGCATCAAAAATCTGATAAAGACTTTAAATAATTTGGCATTTTAAAATATTTTACTGAAATTTTTATCTTGAGGAAATCACAACTCAGACTTCCTTACACTTATTTTACAGTTAGTACTGGTTTTTGCATGAAATTAGATATAAGATTATCCTGTCTTCAAACGGACTTGGGGGCTCAGTCCAGCTCTACCCTCCTCAGTGTCATTACCACCCAGATACTCTCTAATGAGATTCTAAAGGAAGATACAAAGTCAATGAAATAGTAGATTAAAAGACTTTTTCTATTTTTTTCCTAAGAAGTTGTTTGGTGCATTTTTTCATTTAGAGTCATTACCTTCACTCAATTTTGGTATTTCAGTAATCAAAAGGAAAGCCCTGGAAACTGGCCTCTCTTTATTACCAGAAAGAGAAATGTGTATTGTGAATCTTTAGTATTGAGACTTAACAAAACCCAGTAAGTTTTGTATGCAAAACTGGATCATCACTGGGTCCTTCCCAAGGGTAACTTGGTATGCTATCCGTGAGACCATAATCAAAATACATTTGAAATTCCTCTTTTAATTTTCTAGTGGTTTCACTCATTTTGAAAGTAAATACAACATTGTAAAATAACCAAACCATTTGGAAACATATCTCAAGAGTAAGCACGACATTAACCCTCCAGGATAAACATCAAAGTATGCTTACGATGTACTAAGAGTAATTTTCTTGTGTGGTACATGTTTTGGCTCAAAAGACAATTTTTAAACAGAAGTTAATATAGATAATAATAATGATGATGAAAGAGAGATAGAAGGAGAGGAAGGGAGGGAGGGAGCCAGTGGTTTGTCACCACCAACAACAACACTGAGGAAAGTATATCGCCTCCAAATATTAATTATTCTGGACATGTAAATACTAGCATGTTTACTTTTTATAAACTACTACTAATACTGTATAATCAGATTCTCTTCTGTTTTCCGGACTTAAGTACCTATGAGGTTCCACCGAATTAACACACACGCAAGGAGAGGGGAATCTTGTCCTTAGCAATTGAAGGTTTTTTATCTATAAACCCAAATGACCTGGCACCCACCTACAAAGATTTACTTCTAGCCTTGAACCACTGACTTAATCATGATTCACAGTTTACTAAGAAATAAGGATACACTATCTTCTCATCTAATTAATGCTTACTTTCAGGACATTTTTATCAAAATATTATTTTTACTTGTAAAACAAAGACAAACACAAAATGAACGACCAATTTCTGTATCATTAGTCAAGTGATAGCAGGTGCTACTGCTTAGTATCTCAAATAATTAAAGCAATAAGTATAATAACGGAAGAAGCAGCGAAGAGTAAAAACTTTACTCTCACCATTTTCTGCGAATCTCTTAAACAACTTAAGCAGTTGGGCTATGTATCCTGTGGCTTAGGGATTTAAAATAATATTAATTGACCTAGAAATGTATTTAAATGGTAAATTAGTGTGTCCTCTGGCAAAAGGCACACTGTGTAATTGCTACAAGTAAAATAAGTAAGTATAAAGTAAAATGTGACAACATTAGAAAATAAAACACTAAGGAAAAATGAATTCTAATAACAAGTAATTTATTCTTCAACCCCAAGTGACTCCATTTAAAGCAGTTTATGGCCTAGAGAATTCAATCCATATATGGTAAAAAATTAAACTCTGCGATGTGAGTGAAGCATTTTTAGATATAGACGGTAGCCATACCAAAGCACAGGTCAGGAAGGATTTATGAATAGTCCCTGGTTCTGAACACAAGCCTACATAATAGCAAGGCAAAAATTTAACTTTTGAAATGTATGTATTTGAATTTTGTTATCGTCTCCTCTTTCAACCCCTACTCAAGACAGGGAGATCTGATGGGCAGCATTAGCTGAGATGAATCGTTCATTACTAAGCACCATCTTCCCAGACGTCTGTGTGGGCAGCTGCCGACATCACCCTTTCTGAGCACTTCTGAAGAGGATGTGTCCTGAGAGTCTACTTGGTATTCAGAACAGATCAGCCTTTGAAGAACTTTATGTACTCCCCGAAGGACATTTTTCATCTGCAATCCAAAGGACCTCAACTTTCCGACAGAATTTTATTTTTTCAGTCTACTGTGGACTGCTGTAATTACAAGTGCACAGGGCAGTAGAAAAAGTCGTGTTTTGCTTGTTTCCGCTATATTTATTTACTTCCATTTCAACTTTCTGCCTGACTAGGTATTTCTGTTTCATTTGGCTGACACTCTCTCTCTCATATTGTTTCTCTCTCTCCCTCCCTCTTTCTCTCCTTTGAGTCCCTCATCTCCTCCCATCTCTTTCTCTCTCTTCTCCTTTGTTGCCACAGAGTTTTTACACTTTGATTAATATAACTTACCTAAAAATCACCTTGCTGATAGCAAAGGGGCAAGACTATTACAGAAGTAGAGATGAATAAGGAACCTTCTATTTTCTCTCCTGGTTAAAAGAGCAACAGGAGACCAACTTCCTATCAACAAGCACCACAATTTCTTTACTTGGAAAAGAAAAATTAAGCACAATTATCTGTTCAGCTTTTAATGGATATGTGGGCGTCTCCGAGAGTACCAAGGTCAAGCACTCACAAGCTCTAATCAGCTGCAATATTAAACAATCTTGCTGGGAGATGTTTTTTTCCTCCCAAGCCTCAACCAATACTGCAATTTATTTGTAAATAAAATGACCTTGCTATCAGACAGTCTTTTTCTTCACTGAGGGAGAGAATTAATCTGCCCTGAGCATCGGTGTGCATTGTAGCTGTAAGAACAGGGGAGAAGCCAGGAGCCACAATCACATCTCGGAAACTGAGATGCATCTCATATCTTGTACAGGGAAGGAGGAAGAGATAAAGACAAGCGTGCCAAATAGGCTCATTAGTGACAGCAAAGCATGCAGGGTCCCTGACTAGGGCTGCACATGTGTACAATTCAAGTCTCTTAATGAGAATTTAATGTACTTTCTAATTTTGTCACATATTTGGTCACAGTTTATTCCCCTTAAAGAATATCCAGCATTATCATTTTCACGATATAAACTACAAAAAGAATACAAAGGATATGCTCTATGTTGAGCAGAAGGGCACAAGTCACAAACAGGGGGCATCTTACAAACAAAAGGCCAACCTGCCATGGTTGGGTAACAGCTGCCTGCTCACACTGTTCGCAATCTTTATACAGGTGTAAGAAAAATGAACCTTTTCCAGTCCAGGAAATTCTGTGTTTCTTTCCAAGCCATGATGGTGACCAGCAGGCCCAAGAAGATAACGGAGATGTAATTATCTAAGTTATCTCACATACGTGTTTACTCAATATGACCATATTGATGACACTGGCTGGACTCAAGTCAGCAGGAGAAACAAGTAGTCAAGTAAACCTTAAGCTCCTCCCTTTTATTCATATTCCTCCGCTTCTGAGGCATCATTCTTTTCTGCGACACAAGGCTTCTCAAATTCCATCCCAGATCTCCCCCACACCCTCATGGAAGTAAAATTAACAATCAGATTACTGGAGTCCTAACTTTACTACATTTTCCTTCATTTGAAGATGGTTTTATTAATTATATTACTATTATCATAAGGTAGGGTTTCTTTTGACAAGTAGCTAGTAAACTGTAGTGAGTCAAGCTTTAGGCAAAGACTTTTTTTTTTTTTAATCTTACATCTGGGTTCTTCTTTGCCTTCATTCTTTGCTCAATGGAATGGAAATCATACTACTCTTCTCCCTGATTTCTCTTACCTAATTTTCTCTATATCTTTTCACTTTCCGTCTTTCTCTCCATAAGGTCTCACTCTAGTTCCTCAAGTCCTGGCTGACCTGCAGAGTTTTGTGACCTGCACAGTTTCTCTTCAATTTAATAACCGAATTCTTTGATGAGTTTTCTTCTCTCTATAAAACAGATGTTCCTCTCTGACCAGTATTTTGCAATTAAAATTCAGCAAAGTATTCCACAACCAAAACATTGTATAATTATAGTATTATTGCCTTGATAAAACTAAAAATTTTTTTAATATTTTAGGGTATTTAAGGATATCCTAAAGGATCTGCCTTGCAAAGGAAGAGAGTGGATTAGGACAGATAGATTGAGGAAAAGACATATTTGTTGAGGCCCTTTGTCCCCATTCCTCTAAAAATATGACCAGTGCCACACTCACCACCCCAGGAGCTATCTGACAAATTCTTTTGCACTAGAAATTTCAGCAACTCCCGCCCCTCTACCCCAGGAACAACTGCTAATCAGCTGAGATTCCCTTCACAATCTACAATTCACCTTTAACAGCAAAAATTCATCAACAACAAAAAAAGAGAGAATAGTGTTATGCTTATGAGTAAATAATTGCCTTTTGTAGAAAAGTGACTTCTATATACTAAGCAGAATAATGAGACCAAAAATTACAGTGGTTAAGATCAGAGACTTAAGTGTAAGAAGACTTTGGATTTAATTACACCTCTAATATTTACTCAGCAGAAAACCTTAGGCACATTCCTTAATCTGTCTCGGTGTTGTCATCTGTAAAGTGAGGATGATAATCTACCTACCTCACAGGACTGTTTTTTTTTTTTCCCCACAGGACTGTTTTGAAGGTAAATAACAAAGCAGCTGGCACATCATCTTACATCATCTACTTAATGTGCAAACAATTCTATTTTTAAAGACAGATATGTAAAAACAATCTGAAAAAAAATAACATTAACGTAATAATTAGTTGAGAGTCAAAGAAAAATTCTCTAATGGACCTGAATTCCTGTCAGCGTTTGTCATGGCTAGTGTCATGCTAATTTCTGGGACTCCACAAGAAACTTTAAGCAGCACCTCGACTCTTTCAGGGACCGTGGCCACTGTAGTACATGTGCACTGAGGCCCTGAATAGGGCACAATAAATTAATTAATTAGTACTCGCCAAGGTCAGAAGCAGTAAGGGAAGCATTTTTCAATTAAGTAAACTCTTCTGCAGATTCCAAAAGAAAGGAATCTATCCTACTGGTACACCTGGATCTTCAGAATTGTAATATGACCAATCAAAATAAGGTCACAGCAAAGACACTTTTCATGCTATAATGTAAATCCAAGTTTTCTAAATTCATTTTTCTTCATCTCACCACTTTTTCTCTTTTTTGTGTGGCTTCAAACCTCTTACCTGCCATTAATAAATCCTGACAAAATATATTTAGAAAAGGAAGTGTCCAGCCCCCGACCATCATGTCTGCACATACCATGCCTAATCCCCGCTCTAGATGAGAGACACTGGCATTAACTCTTCTTAGAACTGGTGTTAAGGCAAGGCCTTTCGTTCACTCATCTATTTGTTTAACCAGCAGCTCTTTTTCCTTTTGTCCTCCTGGAAATAAAATCATGGAAGACTAAAATGTAATCATGCCCTAAAGATTCTTAGTTTTCTGAATATTGCCTTGCTTAAAGATTTGTTATTGATAAAATGATCATTTCTAGACAAATAATGAGAACGTGAACTATAAAACTTAGCCGCTTTTTTTCTAAATCACCAGAGGTACCCTTTCCCAGGACCCAAAATACATTACAGATTTCCTCCTCAGCCAACCTATTTATTTACATGAGTATTAGTACAAGTCATTGTACCTGACCATTTGAAAATATTAGGGATCATTCTCAGAAGCTAGTGAAAGTATTACCACCAAGAAGACAGATGGGTTCATGTAGTTGATTCTGAATGCAAAGATATTAACAAGAACAGTATGACAAGCAACAAAATTGGAACTGGCTCTCCTATGATAATGCCAATTGGTTTCCATAGTAACATTATTTTAACTTTTGATTTTGATAACTTCCTGTCTGACTAACTCATACACTTTCATCATGTATAAGTGCTTCCCAACAAAATCTTCTCTTTATATTGTTTATAGTTTGTACCACATTAAATTTGGCTCCCTGACTACCTTTTGTATTGATACTAGAGATTGTTCATATCTTAATTTTTGTAAAATACCAGGCTTATTTTATACATCGAATTAATATTCTAAAAATATCTCATGACTTTTTGTGACTGAAACAGATTTTATGTCTCAGAAGGGCAAAGTAGATTTTTAATCCAGTGTTTAGTAAATGAAATCGAAGATCTTCAACAGTTTGAAATGTAAAATATTTATACAGATGATGCAATAGTTATTAAACTAATTATATTAAGTGAAAATATCAAAGGTATCCACTGTCTTTCCCTGACACACAGGATTTTTCATTTAATCCTTTTCAGATGAAATAAGTAATGTTGTATGCAGAAGTGCTCAATAAATACTGTGCTTAAAATTTTTTTTGTTAAATATATTATAATAAAATGTAATAATGTAACAGCAACCTAAATCTTGTTTGTCTGCAGCTCACCAAGGTCATCTACTGGTTACCAATGGAAGACAGCAGAGAATAGAAAAAATGTTAACAGAAAGTGACAGGGTAAACCAATGAAGCTCCCCAACTCCACATCTTTGGTAGTTATCAACCTTATTACCGAAGGAAATAAAAGGAAAAGCTTTATTCTTTGTCCTCATCTATGCCATGAATAAACCAACCAACTAACTGAATCTAATATAATTCTAGTACATTCTTCTCATAAAAAAGGATTCTGAGAGTAAATTACCTTACCTTATACAGAATGAGAAGTTTAATACCTAAGAACATTCTCCTGACTGAATTCTGGCAACTTGTGCAAAATTCTTTTGATTCATAATGTATTTTGAGCCAATATAAATTTACTATCTCAACACTAGCTAATATCCATCTCCATAGTAAAATATCTTCTTTCAACTGAATCCTAGGAAGTAAAAGCCAATTAAAGGTATGACTCCCATGTTCTTATGCAACAATGTTTGGAATATAAGACAACCAATGGTTGTCTTTTGATAGATAAGAGTCACAGGGAAGGGAGAAGTAAGTAAAAAGACAGCATCAGAGCCTTTAACATGGGCAACTAGACTTAAATCCATCCTTCCAGGATGATGAGCTAATGAGAAGGATGACTCCTACTTCTTTGGCCCTCTTGGGATATGGAGAATGGGGATCATAGTTTTACAAAAGTCATCAGAATTAGGTTTCCCTTAATATACATACATCCTGAGGGGGAACAAACATCTTCAGATGACTTTTTCATAATGAGGCTAAGATCGGGAATTAAAGATTGAGTCATTGAGAACATTTATAACTTTTCCACTTGGTCCATGTGTCCACTGAGGCCTATCTTTCATTTTTAAATGTCCAGTGTTAAAAAGTGTTAAATTCAGGAGAAACACAAGGATAGCCTAAGGATTTATTAAGTAGGTTACAAATATTAAATATATTACCCAGATTTAATACTGAAAATAAGATTTAAAAATAACACTTTTAAAGAAAATATTTGTCACAAGCAAAAAGGGTTAATATCCTCAATAAACAAGCACCTTATAATTTATTAAAAAAATGAAAAGAAAAACAATAGAAATATAGATGAAAATATACGTGAACAAGCAACTTATATAGAGGGAAGTAAAAATGGCTTAAAATATGAAAATACAGTCCAAAATGTTTCAACTATTAGGTAAAATGATAAACAGTATTTATCGGCTTATAGAGAAAAAGGCACTTTCATACAACTATTTGTGGGAGGGTAAATTGGTGTAATTTTTCTAGTAAGAACATTTGGTGAAATCTAGCAAAATATACCTAATTTGCCATTTTTTTCTAACCAATTTCTGTAATAGTCCAAGCAATTACTGAATAATTGTTCCTCTTTTCACTATTGCTTTCTCTTTCAGTATTTACCATAAGCTAAAATGTCACATGTGATGAGGCCTTATCTATACTCTGTCTTTATACATACCTATTAACCCCCAACCTCACTGAATATATCCTATGGCTGGACTATAGGAAGATTTCTGAGATACATGTAAAATGATCACTGAATCATTACTATTACAGGAAAACACTGGTAACAGTGTATCCTCTGATGAAGGAAATTTTAAATTATGCTATATCTACTACCATGCCACCAGTAAAAAGAAAGGTATACATACGTATCTGCTGATATAAAGACTGCCAATGTGTAAAATTAGTAAACCCATTTGTAATCTATCTCTAAATTTTACTTACTGCTCAAAAACTGCATTTTCAATTATGATTTATTTTTGTTTTAATAATCATCATCCATTGTATAACCTATGGACATTTAATGCAAAATAGTACAGAATCACATGGAACCAATAACAAAAAATATATGTATAATAATAAATGTACATGTGCTGCTTACCCTGATTACTTAAAATGCCTTTTTCTATTTAAAATGTTGAGTGTATAGACTTGTTACTTAGTTATATCTAAAAAAGAGACCAGTGTATTAGATATACAGACTATATTAACCTGCGCTTAGGATTTGCTGAAATGTATTTTATACATATGATTTTTGACAAGGTCTAATTCTGAAAAATCCAAATTGAAAAACAAACATTTCTCCCCTCAATAACATCAGTTTAATGTATAGTCTAAAACAAAACTCTAAGATTCTTGAGCTGCAGTGTGTTTTTGAAAATATTAATGATTAATAACAGAACCAGGAGGCAATTTGAGAGGCCACGTTGCTCAAATTCCAGCCTGGAACTACAGTAAATGATAATCTGGCCTGATCCTAAAGGCCGATTCTCTTTTCTCCACATCCTTGTTAACATTTGGTCAACATTTTTTATTTACAGTCTTTTTGATGATAGCCATACTCACAGGTGTGAGGTGACATTGCATTGTAGTTTTGACCTGAATTTCTCTGATGATTACTGATGTTCAACTTCTTTTCATGTTGAAAAGGTAGCCTATGGGCTACCTGAATCAAAAATGTCTATTCAGGTCTTCTGCCCATTTTTCAATTAGGTTGATGTTTCTTTGATATTGAGCTGTATGAGCTGTTTATATATTTTGGATATTAATGCCTTATTGGTCATATCATTTGCAAGTATTTTCTCACATTTAGTAAGATGCCTTTCATTTTGCTGATGTGTTACTTTGCTGTACAAAAGCTTTTAATTATTTGTCCCATTTTTTAATTTTTGCTTTTGTTTTCTTTGCCTAAGGAGACAGATCCAAAAATATATTGCTACAATTTATGTCAAAGAGTGTTCACCCTGTGTTTTCTTCTAGGAGTTTTATCGTTTCCAGTCTTACATTTAGGTCTTTAATCCATTTTGAGTTTATTTTGTATATGATGTGAGAAAAAGTTCTAATTTCATTCTTTTACATGTAGCTGTCCAGTTCTCCCAGACCACTTATTGAAGAGACTGTCTTTTCTCCATTGTACATTCTTGCCTACTTTGTTATAGATTGGCCACAGTGTGTGGGTTGATTTCTGGGCTCGCTATTCTGTTCCACTGATCTACGTGTCTGTCTTTGTGCCAGTACCATTCTGTTTTGACTACCATACCTTTGTATTATAGTCTGAAGTCAGGGAGCATGACACCTCTAGCTCCATTCTTCTTTCTCAAAATTGTTTTGGCTATTTGGGGTCTTTTGTGTTTCCATATGAATTTTTAAATTATTTGTTCTAGCTCTGTGAAAAATGCCATTTCTATTTTGATAGGGATTGCACTGAATCTGTATATTGCCTTGGGTACTATGGTCATTTTAACAGTATTAATTTTTCCAATCCATGAACATGGTATATCTTTCTGTCTGTGTCATCTTCAATTTCTTTCATCAGTATCTAATAGTTTTCTGAATATAGGTCTTTTACCTCCTTAGGTAGGTTTATTCCTAGGTATTCTTTTTGATGTAACTGTAAATGAGATTGCTTCCTTAATTTCTCTGATAGTTCATTGTTAGTGTATAGAAATGCAACAGGCTTCTGTATACTAATTTTGTATCCTGCAACTTTACCAAATTCATTGATGAGCCCTAGTAGTATTCTGGTGGCATCTTTAGGATTTTCTTATTATTATGTCATCTGCAAATGGTGATAGCTTTACTTCTTCCTTCCCAATGTGGATTTATTTTTCTTGTTGGATTGCTATGGCTAGGTCTTCCAATACTGTTGAAAGGTGGCAAGAGTGGCATCCCTGTCTTGTTCCTGATCTTAGAGAAAATGCTCTTAGCTTTTGTCCTTTAAGTATGATGTTAGCTGTGGGCTTATCATATATGACCTTTATTATGCTGAAGTATGTTCCCTCTATACCCATTTTCTGAAGAGTTTTGATCAAAAATGGATGTTAGATTTCAAAATCTTTTTCTGTATCTATTGATATGATCATATGGTTTTTATACTTCTATCTGTTAATGTGGTGTATCACATTGATTGATTTGCAGATATTGAAGCATGCTTGCATCCCCAGGATAAATCCCACTTGATCATGGTATATGATCCTTTTAATGTATTGGTGGATTCAGTTTGCTAGTATTTTGTTGAGAATTTTTGCATCTATGTCCATCAGTGATATTGGCCTGTAATTTTATTTGTGCTACCTTTGTCTGGTTTTAGTATCAGGGTGATGGTGGCCTCATAGAATGAATTCCTCTGAAATTGTTTGGAATAGTTTGAGAAGGATAGGTGTTAACTCTTCTCTAAATGTTTGGTAGAATTCATGAGTGAAGTCACCTGGTCCAGAACTTTCATTTGTTAGGAGTTTTATTTCTTTTTTAATTACTGATTCAATTTCATTACTGGTATTGGTCTTTTCATATTTTTTATTTCTCCCTGGTTGAGTCTTGGGAGAGTGTACATTTCAAGGAGTTTGTCCATTTCTTCTAGGTTGTCCATTTTATTGGCGTACAGTTGTTTCTAGTAGCCTCTTATGAGCCTTTGTATTCCTGTCTTGTCAGTTGTAACTTCTCCTTTTTCACTTCTAATTTTATTTATATGGGCTCTCTCTTCTCTTGTTGAGTGTGGCTAAGGTTAAGCAATTTTATCTTTTCAAAGAACCAGCTCTTAGTTCATATTTTTTTTTTTTGCCTCTATTTTATTTACTTCTGCCCTGACCTTTGATTTCTTTCCCTCTACTAACTTTCAGTTTTGTTTGTTCTTTTATTGTGGTTCCTTCAGGTGTAAGGTTAGGTTGTTTGAGGGCTTTTTGCTTGCTTCCTGAAGTAGGCTTTTATTGCCATACAATTCCCTTTAAGAACTGCTTTTCGTGAGTTACATAGATTTTTGCATCATTGTGTTTAATTTTTCTCCAATTATTTTTGGATTTCTTGATTTCAATAATCCATTGATTGTTTAGTAGCATATTGTTTGGCCTCCATGTGTCTGTTTTTCTTGCAGTTGATTTCTAGTCTTATAGCATTGTGGTTGGAAAGATACTTGGTATGATTTTAGTTTTCTTAAATTTATCAAAGCTTTTTTTATGGTCTAGCATGAGATCTATCCTGGAGAAGGTTCCATTTGCACTTACAAAGAATGTATTCTGCTCTTTTGAAAGGTATTTTTAATATATATAATATAATGCATATTAATATTTAATTATCAATTATTTAATATCAATTAGATATTAACATTGTGTATATATTAATATTTAATAGTATATTAATATATTGATTATGTATTAAAATTAATGTATTAATTATATATTAGTATATACTGAATATAATTTATATATAAATATATTATATATTAATATGCATGTTATATAATTATAATATATTATAATTAATATTAAAATTATTAATTATTATATAATATATAATATTACATATTTTATATTTATATATGTATAAAATACCATTCAAAAGCAACAGAATACACATTCTTCATATATATAAAGTCCATCTGGTCTAATGTGTCATTTAAGCTCAGTGTTTCCCTTTTGATTTTCTGTTTGGATGATCTATTGGTGAAAGTGGGGTGTTAAGGTCCCCTATTATTGTGTTAGTGTCAATTTCTCCCTTTACATCTGTTAACATTTGCTTTATGTATATAGGTGCCCCTATATTGGCTGCATAGATATCAATATTTATAATTGTTACATCTTCTTATTGGATTGATCCCTTGATCATTGTGTAGTGTCTTTCTTTGCCTGTTGTAGCAATCTTTGTTTTAAAGTCATTTTGTCTGATATAAGCCATTGCTACCCTGGATTCCTTTCGATTTCCAGTTGGATGCAACACCATTTTGCATCCCTTCACTTTCAGTCTGAGTGTATCTTTAGATCTGAAGTGAGTCTCCTTCTGGTCAACATACAATAAAGGTATTGTTTATGTATCCATTCAGCCACTCTGTCTTTTGATTGGAGCCTGTAATCCATTTACATTTGAATTATTGATGGTTATGTACTTATTGTCATTTTTTAAATTGTTTTGCGGTTGTTTTTATAGTTCTTTTTTGTTCCTTTCTTTCTCTTCCCTTTTGATTTGATGACGACCTTTGGTGTTATGTTTGGATTCCTTTCTCTTCTGTGTGTTTATCTATTATAGATTTTTAGCTTGTGGTTACCATGAGGTTTACATACATACACATAATTACTTTAAGTTGCTAATCTCTTAATTTCAAACACATTTTAACAAGCCTGCATTTTTACTCTCCTCCCTTCATGATTACTGTTTCTGATATCCTATCTTACATCTAATTCTTGTGTATCTTAACTGCTTATTGTGGATACCAATGATTTTTACTACTTTTGTCTTTTAACCTTCCTCTTGTCTTTTAACCTTCCTCTTAGCTTTTATATAGTTGTGTTACTACATTTACTGTATATTTGTTATTACCAATGAGCTTTTTACTTTCACGATTTTCGTGTTTCTATTTGTAGACTTTTTTGTTTAGACAAATCCCTTTAATATTTCTTATAAAGCTGGTTTGGTGGTGCTGAACACTTTTAGCTTTTACGTGTCCGTAAAATCTTTGTTTGGAGAGTCTTGCTGGGTCGAGTATTCTTGATTTTTCCCTTTCATTACTTTAAATATATTGTGCCACTCCCTTCTGGCCTGCAGAGTTTCTGCTGAAAAGTCCACTGATAGCCTTACGGGAGTTCCCTTGTATATAATTTGTGGCTTTTCCCTTCCCAGTTTTAATATTCTCTTTATCTTTAACTTTTGCCATTTAATTACAATGTATCTTGGTGTGGTACTATTTGGGTTGATCCTGTATGATACTCTGATTCCTGGACTTGGTTGCCTGTTTCCTTTTCCCAAGTTAGGCAAGTTTTTAGGTCTTATGTCTTCATATATGTTCTCTGCTCCTTTCTGTCTCTCTTCTCCTTAGGGGACTCCTATAATGCAAATGTCCATACACTTGTTTCAAAAGTGTTTTAAACTGTCCTCACTTCTTATTCTTATTTTTGTTCAGCTTCAGCCATTTCCATCTCACTCATATGCTCCTCTGTATCATTTAGGATATTGTTGATTCCTTCTAGTTTATTTTTCATTTCAGTTATTGTATTCTTCATCTGTTTGATTGCTCTTTATATTTTCTGTTAAAACATTCTAACTTCTCAGTCTGTTCATCCATTCTTCTCCCGAGTTCTTTGACCATCTCTAGGATCATCACCTTGAACTATTTTTCAAGTAGATTGCCCATCTCCACATCCCTTAGTTCTTCTGGTGTTTTATCTTGTTCTTTTATTTAGAACATGTTCCTCTGTCACCTCATTTTGTCTAACTTGCTGTTTTTATTTCTATGCCTCTCATAGACTGGTTATGTTTCCCAATCTTGGAGAAGTAACCTTTTGTAGGAGACGTCCTATGCACCCCAGCAGCTCACGCCCCTCTGGTCACCAGACCTACATGCTCTAGAGATGTCCCCTATGTGGGTTGTATATGTCTTTCTGCTGTGGTGGGCTGACTGCTGTGGGTGGTGTGGTAGTTGTGGCTCGTCCCTGGTCTGGTTGCCAGGCACTGTCTTGTATGGAGGTTGCTGGCAGCTCAGGGTCTTTCTACTCCACCATATTGGGAACCCCCCCCTCTGTCTCACCTAATACTTGGGTTTGTAGTTTATCTTTTCTTATCTGTGAGAGAACAGAAATTTTTTTTTAAAGTGCTCTACATAAATTGATACATAGGAGTTCTTAACTAAATGAAGAGAAAAGTCAGTAAATTCATTCAGAGCAGAAGACAAAATGCTACCTACAGAGTTCAGCAACATATGTAATAGTGTATAAATACTACCCATTTTTGTGTGTTATATTTAAACAAAAGCACAATATGATATCTATCAGTCAGGTTTTTAGTGCTTTAAGTTTCTTACCTTCCCTTTCAGATCCATAAATATTCTGCTGCTAATCACATCACATCTCTTAGCTCTCCCTTGTCTGTAACTCTTAATTCCTTAACTCTATCTTAACACGTCAACTGTCATTCCCTTGATTTCCTTAGTTGCTTCCTATTCAATTCTCCTTCTGCGTTTTGCTAAGACACAGCATTCAAAGGTTGGCTTAAGAAATTATTACTAATGGCA
Organism: Phocoena phocoena; assembly: GCF_963924675.1. NCBI lineage: Eukaryota > Metazoa > Chordata > Mammalia > Artiodactyla > Phocoenidae > Phocoena > Phocoena phocoena. The sequence continues at coordinate 80,809,872 of NC_089221.1, read as the reverse complement.
ACTGTGACCCAGTGACACACGTACAGTTTGGGGGCAAATCATTTAGATTTTCTGTGCCTCCTGTTTCTCATTTTCTAAAACTTGTCATAATGACACTGACCTCCTGACCTCCCCAACCAGGCTGTGAAACTCATTATTGTTCATGTGACATAGAAATATTAGTTTGGCTGACAACCTAAATATTTTCCATCTACAACTTTGCATTCTGTCAGAGAATTTCCCTGTACTCCAAAGAGCTTCATTTTTTGCTTTATACTAAGAAACAAGGTTCTTATTCCTTGACATTTTTCAATGCATTATCACAGTTTAGGAAAAGATTTTCCCCAAAACAAAGAAAATAAGAAAGAATCTTATATCCAAGAAGATTAGGGGTCATTATTACAGAAAACAATTTTGTAAAAGCATAGATTTTTAGACTCAAATTAATTAAGTCTGCCCTATAGGACAAATGTTGTTTGAGGGTATGTTGATGCTATTATAATTGGAGAAAGGGGATGAAGATTATACGTAATGTTGGATGTGAGACGCCTTGATGGATTATGAGCGCTCTATTTAAATAATACAAGGTAAGGTATTTGGGGTTTAAGGTTTGCAACTGGAGGTCTAGCCTTATTGGATTTGTCATAAATAAAGTAAGTTTCTTACTTGAAATTCAGGTTGGTAGAGAGCTCTCTCTGCATTATCTCCAAGGAGATTTTTCACTGCTATATTCCCAGCATCTAAAAAAGTACCTGGGACATAACCATTGACTGACTTGGTGATTCTCGTTCAGTCTAACAGCTTGGCCTGTAGCACTAGATGTCCATCATAATCCATGCTCGTTTCAGGGGAAAACAATAAGAATTTGAGACATCACATGGTAGCAATAAAATCCCTTATCTTGCTATACATCAGAAATTGGAAATTTTCTGAAAAAATTACTATCCAAAAATAAAATTGTGAAACTACATTTAGCACCAGGATGACTGTCTTATTTAAATGTAACAGAAGTGGTTTCATGAGGCATACACTAGGATTCATTTTCCCCTTGTATCAGATACTTTAGGGTGTTCAATATCTATTCATGAGAAAATCTCTTACCTAATTTCTCAGGACTGAAACTGAATATCCCAAGGGCAATCAAACTGCATTAAGTCAAACTATCATAGTAAACATTTTCTTCTTGGGGTATAAATAAAACTATCAATTTTAAAACTCTCATTTTGAAGACAAAGAAAAGAAAATAACAAAGACTCCTACCAAAATTACTATGATTAGACAAAAGATTTTGTACACATTGCTACGGCCCCAAGGTAATTAACCCAATATGATACATAAACATAAGATTAGCGTTAGTTAGAAATTTATTTCTAAGGGCTTCCCTGGTGGCGCAGTGGTTAAGAATCCGCCTGCCAATGCAGGGGACATGGGTTTGAGCCCTGGTCCGGGAAGATCCCACACGCCTCAGAGCAACTAAACCCGTGCGCCACGACTACCGAGGCTGCATGCCTAGAGCACGTGCTCCGTAACAAGAGAAGCCACCGCAATGAGAAGCCCACTCACTACAACGAAGAGTAGCCCCCACTCGCCACAACTAGAGAAAGCCCGTGTGTAGCAACTAAGACCCAACACAGCCAAAAATAATATAAATAAAAATAAATTTATTAAAAGAAGAAATTTACTTCTAATAAATATGTAACATGACTCTATTACATACTTAACATTTTGAATTTAAATATATTTCACCACTGACATAAAATAAAGTATATAAAGTTTCTGTTCTTGCCTTAAAAGTATTTTTACATTCCTCATTTCATCCATATTTCTCAGATTCCTCTACTACTATCAACACATTACCTTTTGATAAGATTTATTTTAACCACATTCATGGCAGAGACAAATTATCTAGCTGCTGCATGCTAAGCACATCTCTGTTTCATTTTATTACAGAAAATGCTTCTCAGCTTCTGGGTGTTTTCCTTCCAGTTAAAGATGTCTAAGCCTAATAAATTTTAAGTGTAATCTTATATTTCTTCAAGATCTAGTAGTAATAGATGAGAAAATATTTTTCTAGATAAGATCTTTAGACCATCTAAAGAATAATGGAAATCTTTCAACCACCAAGTCATTTTAGATGCTCCTAGCAAATAATTTTAGTAAAATGAGCAATTCAAATATGAATTATTCTACTGGGTCATTTAATAAAAACATAGCTCCAAGCCAGACGTCATGTTGAGTTGAGGAAGTATAACCCTGTTTGGGGACTTCACTACATTTTGTTGGAGGCACAAAATATGTAAGAATTTTGCTAGGAAAAGTGAGGAGAATTAGTAAAAGACCTCCAGATAAAAACAAAACACGCACACATACTGCCCCACTACATTAAATCATTATACAAAAGGTTTTAAGCCCTTCTTTGAAATTGTAGCAGTCAGTCTTTCCCCAGGACATAAACAGCTTTACTGACAATGACAGCCTCGCTCAGGAAGCCAGTGAGACACGGTGACCCTGGAACCCACGTGTTGAAGACATGGAGCTGTGAGATGGAGGAGTCTGGTGCCTAAATCAGTGCTTTGAGTAGAGCCACCCTCCTGTCAAAACATCTCTTTTGTACTTTACCTGCATGAAAAATAAACACATTTGACCCATTACTCTTTTGGGGGTTTGTTTGCTGTAGCAGCTAGTGTGACCATCTATTCCACTAAAGAAAAACTATCTTCCCCAACTCTGGCCATGAAAGAAACATCGATTACTTTAAATTTCAAATTTGAAAGAGTTTCACCTTTAATACGACTGTAGAGGTTTGTACAGCTTTTCACTGTTCACATCTATGAGTTGCTTTTGATCTAGCCATATGCTTTTGGTGCAGCACCTTAAAAATTAGGGGGTGGGGGTGGGGTGTGGGTACTTTTGACTTGTACTAGTTTCGCTCTTTCAAAATTTTCAAAGATTTGAAATTTTTCTCATGCTGGTATATCAAAAATTGATTAATGCAAAATTACTATGTGGTTTTAGTCTGGGCTGAATCGTGGTACCCAATTCATTGCCTGTCAGATAATGCTATTATAAGGCACTAGGGTCTAAGTTGAAAACTGTGTTGCCAACCTACATAACTGTCCCGCTGCTTAAAATACAGTATCTCATAAAGTGGATTTCTATAGCTCATTAACAACTTGCTTCTCATCTTCATTGTTAATACTAATCTCAGCGGTGCAAGAAAATAGGAAAAAATAAAAATGAATAATAACAGAAAAAATGATATCATGAGCATCCCATTAAATCATCATTGGTTAATTTGGTACATCCACTGCAATGCCGACCATGGACAACCCCTTTGTGTACCGAATGCTTTAATATATTACTTACTCACAATTCTATGACATAGGTGTTATTATTATTTACATCTTGCAGATAAAGATAAAGGCTTAGTGAGGCTAAGCTACTTGCTCAAAGTCTGACAATTAACCTATAAAACCTCAACCCAACACTGTCTCTAAGCCCATATGCTTAACAATTACATTCAGTGTCCTTAGTGTAGCCACATATTACAAAGTTTAGTCAATGTGTTCTTTTTTTTCTATTATACTGTTATCCTGTAATTCTACCCTATTTTGGCCTCTTGACATAAGATCACCATTGTGACAAGTGTTAGCAGAACCAGAGAACAAAACTGTTAAGTTCTTGATGTCAAAAATAAGTTAATATACGAGCTCCAGATAAATATGACGATATAAAACTATACAGAAATTCTACTGTGTGTTTCTTAGTTGCCTTGCAGAGAACTCCCTGCCTTCTATGGCAGGGCAAAAAGTGGAGCAGAGGTTGGACAGGATGCATAAGCAGGTGGGACTGCATCAGGCTCAGCAGCACCCACAGGTCCAAACTCAGCTTGAGAAGCAGCCGTACCTCCTATTGTTCCCCAGAATCCGGCATAATATTTGAGAAGCAGAAAGCTTGGAGGAGTATCATCAGCATGGGGAGAGGACTCCACACTAAAACGTGGCACAAACTGTGGCCCCAGGCAAGAATACAGAAATCGTAGCAGAAGCATCAAGAGAGGCCTCAATCAGGGACCAGCTGCTTCCCTGAACCCAATGCCATGATTACCTCTAGCCCCTCAGGTTTTCAGGCCAGTCCATGGGAGAAGGCAGAAGGAAAAATCCTGTTTACCACATTTTAAATGGATCTAAGTTGGAGAATCCAGAATTGAGTGACAGGACATTTTTGCCATCAGGCAGCATGAGGACTTGAAATCAAGATTAGGTTGAAATATAAAAATGTAGTTACAATATTTGCATATGAAACTACATGAGTTTATATACCTCTGTATAAATAACATACTGTTACCTTTTTCTGTGATGAGAACTCAGCAAATTTATTCTTAGCAAATTTCAAGGATACAATACAGTACTGTCAACTATAATCACCATGCTATGCATTAGATTCCCAGAAATGTGTATATATATATATATATATATATATATATTAAATCATCACATTGTACAACTTAAAAAACGGAAAATCACATTATACAATCTAAATATATAAAATTTTTGTCAGTCATAATTCAAAAAAGCTAGTGATAAAGAGAATGTATTGTTCACACATTTGCATTTCTAGGACACTTTTTGCTCACTTTTGTGCACACTTTGTCCATCATTTCATGCTTATAGGACCCTGATGAATCTTTCATAATGAGCTATGTAGAAAAGTTTTTTGAACATAACATGGAAAAGGAAGAGAGTAAAATGCTAATCACTTAGTAGGTACTTAAAAATTATTTGTTGAATTTAACAATGAGATGGTAGAGGGCCCCATATTATCATCTACATTTTTCTTACAAAGTCTCACAGAGACTAGAAAATAGACACTAGATCCAATAAAATGCTTTTTTTCTGTATAGTTATCCATTGCACGCCTTATCTGAGACTTCACCACTTACATTTCCAAGGGATTCCCTGGGTGGTATCAAAATTACTAGCACACGATTGTCCACAAAAATAAAGAAAATGTTATAATACACGTGCATGCATTTTAGTGCCCCTATGAATCCCTCTGAAAATAAGGGATAATTGATAACTATATTCTCAAAAGGAAGCGTGACTCATTTCTTAATAAAAAGTCATATTCACTTTTCACTTCTTGAAACTTTGGAATCTAATCATAATAAGAAGAGCAAACATTTCTAGCCTTCCTAGAGCTTTATTTAATTGATGATACTATTAAAATCAGCTGTCAAATTCCATATTCACTGAAATCTTCTGAGCACTATAGAGTATGTAAAACTAACAAAGTGTACAAATGCTCTTACTCTGTAATTGCTTTTCTATCTATTATTAGATTTCTTTGCTAAATTATTTGGGCAGGTTGCATAATGAGCAGAGATTATGAACATTTATGGTTACTGTCATACCCACCTATGTATAACCGGTTTCTTATCAGGAGAAAATCAAACTTATGCAAAATAGTTAGGAAGATACCAGGTCTAAGGAGCAACTAGACATTGCCTGGCCCAGCTCTGTGAGTGACAGAGCGCCATCCCCCAGGAAGATCCTAAGCCAGCTACTTAGAGCAAGCTGGGTGAATAAATAATAAGTGCTCCATGGTAGGAGAAAATGACTTTTGTTTTCTGCTAATGAAATTAAGAAGTTGAAACTAAGCTACTTTATAAACCTGAAGAACTGCATTTTAATAAGTGGATTAACTGCATTAACGCTTTTAGCTGCCTTACTGTATTTAAACCAAGCCTGTTTTAACAAATGAAAACAAGATTTGGGTCGAGGCCAACTTTAATCTGCAGGAGAAGTTTCAAAAGATATTAAAAAGATGTTTACTCATCTCATCACATTGCCAGGATGGAAAGTAAATGTTTTTTTATGAAATCCCTAGCGAATATAAGACTTATCTGGGTTTTGAAAATTTTTGAAGCCTAATATGTTGGTAATGAAGCAAATCACTAATGACTCAAGCATCAACATGAAGGGTGAGTTTCTATAATCCATTGATGCACAGGAATAAAAAAGTTACGTAGTTCTTTCTCTCTGAGGATAACCATTGACAAATCTGGGCATATGGTTTAATATATCCTCTGAATTATTACATTATAGCTTAAAATAAGAAAACATACACAAATATTTTACATTTTAAAACACAGGAAACAAAAATCTACTTCCTTGACATATTAAAAATGTATATCTAAAATAACTTACAAGAATCTACCCTTAAAAATGAAATATTAGTAGCATCTTATAAGTCATGGCTCAAGTAAGAGTGTTAAGCATTATTGTTTCTTTCAACATTATAGATGTCTTATCAAATTTAAAACAAAAAAAGTACACTGTAGGGGCTTCCCTGGTGGTGCAGTGGTTATGAATCCGCCTGCCAATGCAGGGGACACGGGTTCGAGCCCTGATCCAGGAAGATACCACATGCCGTGGAGCAACTAAGCACATATGCCACAACTACAGAGCCTGCGCTCTAGAGCCCGCAAGCCACAACTACTGAGCCTGCATGCCACAATTACTGAAGCCCATGTGCCTAGAGCCTCTGCTCGGCAACAAGAGAAGCCACCACAATGAGAAGCCCACACACCACAATGAAGAGTAGCCCCCGTTCGTCGCAACTAGAGGAAGCCCGCGTGCAGCAACGAAGACCCAACACAGCCAAAAATAAATAAGTTAAAAATAGCCAATTGTCTTTTTAAAAAAGTACACAGTAGGTATGATTAATAATATTAAGTCTAGATAGAAAGCAAGATAATTTACAAATTATTATAACTTAAGGTATTGCAGCAAGGTGATAAATTCAAAACCCAGGTCCTAGCTGACTGCTGGATAGCAGTCTCTCTCCATTTCTTTCCATACGGGATTCATCAGACCAACGATGCTAGAGAGTCAGAGAGTGCAAGCAAAGACAAATATCCAACCTTTTTTTTTGAAGATGAAAATTAACATTTATTCTTTATTTTTAAAACTACTCTAATAAATTAGAAAGGAAAGAACCTTCATTAACATAATAATCTTTAGAAACACTCAGTATCATTTTTTTCTAATTGTGTCACAGTTTTTTATAACTTAATCTTGGAAGTCATATACAATCACTTTTGCCATAATCCATTTCTTAGAAGCAAGTCCTAGGTCCATCCTTACTCAAGAGGAACAGGATTGTACAGGGGCACGAATAACAGGGGGTGGAAACCACTGAGAGTCACTTTAGAAGCAGTCAACTACAGCTGTATAGAGGAAGAGGCAGTCCTTTGGCTTTCTTGATTTTTCCTGGGGTCAGTAGTTGGCTTGCAGCTAAATATGAAGTTCTCTTCATTCTGTCAAGCTTTACCTATGGTGGCCATGTATCTATGTTTATCCAACAAATGCCTGGTTTACACCTGTTATACCAGTATTCCATCTCATTAGTGCCACCTTACATTCTAAAAGTGTTCCAGTTTAGACAACAAATTAAATGGTCACCCAAGATCTTAGACCATCACTAGGTTCCTCGCCCAAGTTAATTCTATTAGATTTTTGAAGTACAGATGGCTCCCATAATAGACAAGGGATACATTTCAAAAGTCAGCAGGAGGGCTTCCCTGGTGGCGCAGTGGTTGAGAATCTGCCTGCTAATGCAGGGGACATGGGTTCGAGCCCTGGTCTGGGAGGATCCCACATGCTGCGGAGCAACTAGGCCTATGAGCCACAAGTACTGAGCCTGCACGTCTGGAGCCTGTGCTCCACAACAAGAGAGGCCGCGATAGTTAGAGGCCCGCACACCGCAATGAAGAGTGGCCCCCGCTTGCCACAACTAGAGAAAGCCTTCACACAGAAACGAAGACCTAACACAGCAAAAATAAATAAATTAATTAATAAATTCCTACCCCCAACATCCAAAAGATAAAAATAAAAAAAGAATTGTTTAAAAAAAAAAAAAGTCAGCAGGATATTCATAAAAGAGCATGGAATTCACATAAGTAATTAATGCTTCCTCAGTGTAAATAGGCAGTCTTCATACAAAGGGCAGAGTGACTTCTGGCTCTATTAATTGATCACACAATTATTAACGTACTCAGTTCTTTTAAGAAGGAAAAACTATCACGCTGACAAACTACAGGATGTTTAAATCCCCATGAGGAAATTGTCTGAACTTTCCCCATAATATCTATACCTCAACCCTTCATCTCACACAATAAGGAACAACTACAAGTCATCAATATCCTCAATTCATTTATGGTAGCACTGAAGAATATAAGAAATATAAGACATGATCTCTGGCTTGAATATGTTTACGGTATCTTTTGCGAAGACAGGACTCAGAAGTTAACCAACAATACCATGAATTAAATGATCCATAGCAAGTAACTGTTAGAGAAAAGTTAAGACATCAAAAAGTTGAAAAAAATCATAAATAAATGGAGTACATAAGGATGGTTTTACAGAAGTGATACTTTGTTTGCGTCTAACAGAAAAGCTCACAATTGCATAAGAATAGAGAGGAAGGAGGCTTCAAATAAGGTGAAAGGCATATGCTGAGCACTGAGGTGAGAAAGCAAAAAAAAAGGATCCTGCAGGGAAATTAAGTAGTTACAATCACTAGTAGGTGTGATCACCTAGTAGGTAGGTGTGATCAAGCTGGAAAGGCAGAGTAGAGCCTAAGTGTGAAACGTTTTAAATATGGTACAAGAAAGTTACTGGATCAAAGTGGCAATTTTTAAGATTAATCTGACTGAACTATGTAGGATAAGTTACAAGAGAAAAGATCAGAGACAGATAGACTCGTCAACCAGTTTAGGTATTTTAAAAAGAGGACTGACAATAAGATTAAAAAGAGAGGCAACAGGGCTTCCCTGGTGGCGCAGTGGTTGAGAGTCCGCCTGCCGATGCAGGGGACACGGGTTCGTGCCCTGGTGCGGGAATATCCCACGTGCCGCGGAGCTACTGGGCCAGTGAGCCATGGCCACTGAGCCTGCGCATCCGGAGCCTGTGCTCCGCAACGGGAGAGGCCACAACAGTGAGAGGCCCACGTACTGGGGGAAAAAAAAAAAGAGAGCGGCAACAGAATTCCTTGGTTGTCCAGTGGTTAGTACTCTGCGCTTTCACTGCCATGGGCCTGGGCTCCATCCCTGGTTGGGGAACTAAGATCCTGCAAGCCAAGTGGCACCCCACCCCCCCAAAAAAAAAAAAAAGACAAATGCAAATAACTTGCAAAAGTACTGGCAAAATAAGAAAACTAATTGGTCTTGAGGATTAATGAAGAAAGGACTAAAGGCAACTTTGGGGTCAAGCCTGGGGGACTAAAAGCTAACAGTGGCCTGGTAAGTAATGTAAGTAATCAAACTGAGGCATATGTAAATAAATAAATGTTATTCCTTATTTTTCTTGGAACACATGGCCTTCTCAGTTTAGTTCCATAACTTTGACAGACATAAATCTGAGGAAAATTGTACTCTATCACAAGAAAACATTTATTCTAGTATAAGCAAAAAAAATTGTTCCACCATAAGAGAAAGAACTGTGGACTTATTGCTTCTAATTTCCACCCCAATTCAGAGGCAAGAAGACTGGAAGGACCTGTGTCATAATGTAGAGCACAAGCCTCACCCTAAGGGCTTATTCTCACTTCATGTCAGCTCTTACCCTGAAGGAATCACGCCAAATACAGACCTGGTCTTTCAAGAAAAGGCAGACATTTTTTGCAATCATTCTGCAATATGTAAATGTATCAAATCAGCACACTGTATGCCTTAAACTTACACAATATATGTCAGTTATATTTCAAACAAATGAACAGGCTCTGAATCAGTCCTAACAGAAATAAAAATATATATATTCATCTAGGGGTGATCTATGGATTGAAATTTGAGTTTAGAGATGCTAACATTTAATGATGTTTTGTCTTTGACTTACCTTACTAGATGAACCCTAAACGTCCTCGCAGTATAAAATGTGCACATTTTATATACACATACATGTCTTATCTACACATATGTGGAATGCTGGCCATTTATTTTGTTTTTCTTTCTCAGATTAAGTGAATCACTCAATAAGTTGATAAGTAGGAAATATCCATCTGCACCTGCTATCTCATTGCCAAAAAAAAGAATTTGGCAAGTTAAACACCCCTAACAACCTCTCTCTCTAGACCCATTATGAAGAGAAATCTGGTCATAAGATTTGTGATCTATGAATAAATTAGCTTACAATGTGGTATTTGATCAATCAAGCAACAGTATCCTATTGACGTACCAACCATGGACCAAGATTGAGCCTTAAACACGTTCATGATATCTTTAAGGAGCTTCTAATCAGAAAAAATAAGACACACAAAAAAGAAAAGCAAACTGTATGTGATATAAATCATTCATTCAACTATACTGAAGCTGCAAGTAAGACTGTTAGAGAATGTGGTGTCAGTGTATCCAGGAACAAGCATGGATATTAGAGTTTGGGGACTTCGGGTAAATTATCATTTCTACTCTTACTATCTTCATGAACTTGCAAAAATTACTTAAGCTCTCACTCTTTTCCTTTGTAAATTAAACATAACAACACCTTGCTCAAAGTTTTATTATGAAGATTAAATGAAATTAATCTTGTTAATTAACACACTTGTTTTTGTGAGTACACCTATCATAGGTCCTAGGCACATTACAAGATGTAAACAAAGTTTTAGAAAAAGGAGGGAACTAGAGAGACTTTAATAGTCTCTGAAGGGAACACAGACTACAGATTCTAAAACCAGTTATTTACAACTTGCAGGTCACAGTTGAGGTTAAGTATAAAATATCAGAAAAATTGTTACAAGTATAGGATATCTACTGCAGACAAAATGAACAGAATTTCCCAGATGGGAACAAGGAAAAGGAAAAGGACGGTGCTATGTTTTAAGCCATCATCTTCATATGAACATAAGTCTGCAGAGCTAAAAGTGGAGACTTCCCGAAACTTCTTCTGTTTTCCCTCAAGAGATTTTGATATAAGATATATTTTACCCACATGGATCAGTACACTAGGACTCTTTACCACCTCAAACTGACCACAAATCCACAGATAATTTCTGGAAAGAATTTACTTACATTTAATAAACTATGCTTTTTTTTTTTTTTTTTTTGCTTTAAGACAATATGAATCCTATTTATCTCTAGTTCATTTAAGTAAACATAACAGTCTCTAAGAATTATTAAGATCTTTTTTCTGAGTTCTAGGATATTACATGTATGTTTTATGTATTATTTATGTTTATCATCCAGATATCCTGATAAATATTTAACAGTGTGACTCACCAGTGAACCCCTGTATCTTAATCCTTTATGTTCTCTCTGATCTGCCTTTGTTTACTGCTTTATCTCAGGTACCTTAAAGCAGGGGTCCCCAACCGCCAGGCTGCAGACCGGTACTGGTCCATAGCCTATTAGGACCTGGGCCTCACAGTAGGTGGTGAGTGATGGGTGAGCAAACAAAGCTTCACCTGCCGCTCCCCATTGCTCGCATTACTGCCTGAACCATCACACCACCCCTCCCAACCCCACCCTCGGTCCGTGGAAAAATTGTCTTCCACGAAAAGGGTCCCTGGTGCCAAAAAGGTTAGGGACCACTGCAAAGGATTCCCAACACATAGTAGATATCTAATAAGGATGTGTACAGTGAATGGGTCAATCAATATTACCTTTCAGATCTAACTCATGACAAGAACCCCACCTCTTTTCTGTACTCAGTTTAGCAATATTTTGTTTCATTAATTTGTCTTCTGAAAGTGTGACTTTATGGATAAGGAATAATATTTACTGATATAACTTGGACCACAAAAGTTATATCAATGTATAAGGAATACTATTTACTGATATAACTTAGATCACAAAAGGCAGAACTCCACAAAACGTAAATTCTGAATTTTTAGCATGTATATGATAGAAACAGTATATACTATTTATGCAAATATTCAATATTCTGTAGTATTTTCTTTGTTTATATCAGTGTATTTATTGTAAGAGTCTCCCCCAAAATCAGCGGCAATAATTAACAACTGTAAAATCTCTTTTGTAAATAAGCGGCTATCCCCTACACAGCACATTCTGTGTTCCCCAAAACATGTAAAAATCAAATATGGAATTTTCTATCAACAGATTTTCTAGTATTAAAGTCTTGATACCCAGAAAAGTTAAATATTGTAAAATATATTTTATATATAAAATAATTGTATTATAAATTATTCACCATTTTGCCACCATTTTATGATAAATATATTCGGAATTTCACACTTTTAAATATTTGTTTGCTGTTTTTATTTAGATGGAGTGCACAAATTAGATTGAGGCTAAAGTTTCCTCAGCATTTGGTATTATTAATGATGTCCATCCATGCCTCAGTTACATCAGCTTATGGAACTTAAGTTTCTTATGATTACAATTATTCATTTTATTTAACATATACATCAAGTAAAAAAACTAGAATAGAAGCTAAGTAACTAAAGAAATGATATGCTGGATGTATGAAGTATAAATAGAAAGCAAGTTGTGGGGAATAACTAGTCAATAGTATTCATTTTCTTTATAGTTTGGCCTTATTTTCTGAAAAATTTGCTATAGTATAATTGACTTTACAGTAATCATTTATACAAAAAAATGTAAATTATATAATATCATTTCAATAATATGTTTAGCTATTTCTCTAAACTGGAACAGAGACTCCAATTCTGCATATTAGATTATAATTTTATTCTGCCAACTATTTTTTTTCTAGTCAAGTCACAACATGAGACTAAAATTGAAAAACTTTGTCTCTGGCCTGGGAATTCCAATAGTATTTTTACAGCAGAAATTAAGCCAATAATTTTGATTGCACTATGAAACTCTCTTTTAAAATACTGAGAATAGTCCTAAGGAATTCTAATTGTTAAAATATCACAACTGATTTGTTATATTGAAATATTACATTCATTCTTTATTAAAGACTTAAGAATTTTAAATTTTTTAATGTTTCTTATTTGTAGGGATTAATATCCAATACCTATTTGTGAGCATGGCCAGAAGCTTTTATAAGCAATATCATCTTTTAAAATATTTTTCTTTAAATTGAAGGCAAAGTAATTTCATTGGGATCCCACTAGTTTTGGATTTGTGATAACATTAGACAAGGACTACCCAATGTGTATGATAAATATTTGCAAAATAATTAACACTGCAAACCACATGTGATCTAATTAGTAAAATAGTCTGAATAAACATTTAACAGCACAGCCCTCTGTCATCCCTGAATATGTGATGAATCCATCCATCTCCATGTCTTTTCGTGTTGTGGGTGCTGAAGACAACAGTGAACACAACAGACCAAAGGCCTGGCCCTCAGCACATTATTACACATTCTAGTGTCACAGTGTTTACCATAGCAGTGAAAGCAGTATTGAGCGCCATCCAGCTCTTTGAGAATGGCTGGTTTCAGAAGGAGCTGGTATGTTTCTTAAGTTATGGCTTACCTTCCAAAAGAAATTCCAAAACACATTAATTTCTGAGTGCCTATTTTGTGCTAGTATTTTACATGCATTACTGAAATAGTTCTTTACAACAATCCTACAGGGTAGTCATTACTATTCCTAATTTATACATGAGTAAAGCTCATATAGTTTGTGTTAGTCTCGGGTTATTTAGCTAAGTACTAGTATTTAGCAGGAGAGCCAAGTTCCCATGTTCCATACATATTTTTATTTATAGACTTAGTTACATCTTTAGATTCACCAAGATTAATTTCTAGAAGAATTTCCACTGTAGCTTTGGGTATTTTTCCTCTGTTGGATATTTATTCTTTTATTTCTTCAGATGGCACTTTACTGAATAAACCTGAAACAAATTTCTGTACTGGGTCTAGAAAGAGAAAAATTAATAATGCATGGTTTCTGCCCTTGCAGAGCTTGGAGTCTAGTACAAAAAGAGGATAGTGTGCACGCATGCATGCAAAAAAGTTTCAGTGCTAAGACAATTACATGCAGATGAACAGTCTAACCATACGGGGTGAAACGTCAATTATTACTGTGAGGTAAGACTTCAGAGAGGAAGTGATATTTGTGTTGGCGTCTCCAGTAATGACTTAGTAGATAAAATGAAAAGAGAAGCAAGTTCACAGAGATGAGTGAATTTTAGAACACGATGCATTAAGGAATTGCAATCATTTGGTACATTTGGTATATGGGCTAAGAGTGGTTTCAAAAGGTGAGTGGGAACCAGATCATGAAAGGTTGTTTATACCATGGTCAATAATTGGGCCCCTAAGAGGTCTTTGAAGTGTTTTATACGAAGGAGTAATACAATATGACTTGTGTTTAGAAGGATCATTCTGTGACAATGTGAAGAAGTGTATGTGTATTCCTCAAGGCAGAGAGACCAGTTAGAAGAGTATTTCAATGGTCCAGGAACAAAAGAAGGGTCAGAAATAAGGCAGTACCAGTAGAGTTAAAGAGAAGAGGGTAGATACAAGAAGTTACTGAGGTAGCATTGCCAGTTCCTGATCACCAAGCATATTTTTGGATTAAGAGAAAAGACAGATTGAGGATGACTCCAGCTTCTAGTTTCAGCTGGAATATTTCAGCAGTAGGAGAAAGGTCAGTTTTAAGGCAAAGTTATAACTTTGGATGGGTTGATTTCAGGAAATCTGTCAGATACCCAACTGGTGATATCCAGCAGGCAGTGTGAGTCTGAAGCTCAGAAGAAAGGTCTTACACTAAATCCTTGCCCAGACTGCATTGACCTGATGTTTCTGAAATGTGGTTATGCTTTTTTTAAATCTTAGTCTCACTGACTGCTTGCTCAAGAATTAGCTTCTTAATTTTCCAGTTATTTGATAAGCTCATCTTCCTCCTAGTGATGACAGGTTTGGTCCAGTTGATTTCAAGATATTGTGCTCAGTAAACAAATCCTAAAATACAATTAGAGTTAATCTCAACACTGTCATTAATTTTCAATGTGACCTTAAGCCACCTATTTAAACTTTCACCGTGTTAGTGTCCCCAGCTGCAAAATGCAAATACTGTAATACAAGCTAATACACCGAGCTAAGGGAAAGAAAACTAATATAAACTTTACCAAAGTGCTTAGTAAATAGAAAATCTTATATAAATGCTAATCCAAATATATTTCCCATTTTATCACTGTGCTGGTAATAGCTTAGAGAGGGAAGAGGTGACAGGCACAAAGTAGTACTCCAACGATTGGTTGCAAAGTGAAATAAAAAATGGGATAAAATGCATACACAACACCCTCTAATATATTATCTATATATTATCTGGTAATTCTGACCAGTGGCTAAAAATTCTCATGAATTTCTATGAGCTATCATGATTGAATTGTGTAGTCATCAGCCACTAACCCATGGAAAACGATAGTCCTGCCTGTGACACTCTGGCTCTCGGTGTACATGAGAACCAGGCTAATTATCCAGCATTTTCAATAATCTACCTAAGCTGTTCATTGAGCTAAGATGCCAGTAAAATTTTTGGTTTAAGAGTGGATGCTCAGAGAGGTAGAAATTGGAGAGCTCTTGGGAAGACAGGGAGTGAGTCCATCTGGGAAATATCTATGTACTCAGTCCTGAATAACTCCATCCTCAAGGCCAAAGCCCAGTGGGTGATGCACTGTTTTGAATTGTGACTTTCCTAGATTTTGTTCTCATGAAATGCTTTTCCATTCTCCATTTCTCTCCTTTGCTGCATCCTTCCTGACCTTCCTTGGTAGAGATCAGGGATGTGGAGATGAAGACATGCCAGAGTCCCACACCTCAGCAGAAATGACTTCTGGGAGGCTCCCAAGGCCAAATGAGCTGCTTCTTGATAGAGCTACCATGGCACCATGGCATTTTTAGGAGACTACCCACCTTCCTACTCCAGGATTCTTTAAAGCCTGCACACCCAAAACAGATGTTTCTAAGTCATTTGTTTATTTTTTAAAAGTGTTTTATTGGGGCTTCCCTGGTGGCACAGTGGTTGAGGGTCCGCCTGCCGATGCAGGGGACACGGGTTTGTGCCCCGGTCTGGGAGGATCCCACACTCCACAGAGCGGCTGGGCCCGTGAGCCATGGCCGCTGAGCCTGCGCGTCTGGAGCCTGTGCTCCGCAACGGGAGAGGCCACAACCGTGAGAGGCCCGCGTACCAAAGAAGAAAAAAAAGAAAAAAGTGTTTTATTAAATATCTGTGTCTCAGGCACCTTACTGGGTACTGGGGTTATGAAGAGAATTAGAAGTTTTTAAGGGAGTTCACAATAGAATGTTATAATTATAGTAGTAATGTTTATTGAGGAGCTTTCCATGGCAAGAACTGTCCTATCTTCTAGTCATATGCTATTTAATACTCACGTGAGTTCAATGGTGTATATATTACTTTCCTAGGGCTGCCATGAAAAATTACCAAAAAGTTGGTTGCTTACAACAAGAAAAGTATATTTTCTCACAGTTTCTAGGGGCCAGAAGTCTGAAATCAGGTGTTGTCAGGTTTGCTTCCTTCTGGAGTCTCTGAGGAAGAAGTCAGCTCCATACCTCTCTCCTTGCTTCTCGTGGCTGCCCTGCAATCCTTGGCATTCCTGGGCTTGTAGGTACATCAGTCCCATCTCTGCCTCCATCTTAACCTTCTCTTCTCTTTATGTCCTTTATTTGCCTAGTAGGAGAAACTCAATGGATTTAGGGCCAACCCTAATCTAGTACAATTTCATCTAAATCCTTCACCTCAATCCTGCAACGACTATTTTCAAATAAGGTTGCATTCTGAGGATCTGGGTAGATAAGAATTGCGGGGGGCGCTATTCAATTCACGATAAGGTATATACAAGATCTTTATAGCCGAGGAAATTGAGGCTTATCAAATAACTTCTCTAGTGTGAGTTTGTGCTGCATAACAAACTACTTCAAAACTAAGTGACTTAAAACAGAAAACACAGATTACTCATATATTTTGATCATCTGGGTGGTTCTTCTTGGACTTGCTTGGCTGGGGCTGGACAGTATAGTCTGTAACCTCACTCACATGTCTGGCAGTTATCTCAGTGTCACCTGGGGCTAATAGGATGACTTGGCCAACTGTCTCTTTATTCAGCAGGGTAGCCTGGGCTTACTCACAGGGTCCAAGAGCAGCAAAAGAACAAATCCCAATATATAAGTGCTTTTCAAGACTCTGCTTGTCTTTTATTTGGTAATCTCCCATTGGCCAAAGCAAATCACAGGGCCAAACCAGAATCAAGGTGAAAAGAGATTAGCCAGTGATATGATACAAGGAAGAGAATTATTGCAGGAGTTTTTTGGTTTATTTTTAAATTTTTAATTAATTTTTTTTTTTGCAAATTATCAATGAGAGTGTCCAAGCAGCTAACAAATGTCAGATTAGGGATTTGATCAAGAATCCTTTACCCTCTAAAGCAACTTTTCTCTAGTGAATTCACAATACAGGCTCCCAAAGAAAGAACTTATTGGAAAAGAATATGGAAAAGAATATATATATGTATATCTGAATTGCTTTGCCATACAGCAGAAATTAACACAGCATTGTAAATCAACTATACTTCAATATATTTTTAAAAAGAGCTTATTGGATTATCATTTTCAAATAATCTATTGCATACTGCACATTTGAATGGAAGAGATTTAGGTTCTGTATCTGTTTCCCTCATGTATGTCTTATGGCCCCACAAACCCACTAACCTTCCACAAGAAAATATAATTTGTAATGGTACCCATCACACATGATTACATCTTAGTCTTTCTTTTAAATAGGAAAGAATGCTAGGGGAAAAATGGTATTGGCAGAATATTCCTTAGCTGATTACTACAATTTGTGTCCTTTCTGGAAGAAGACCCTACCCCCTGGCATTACATGCATTTTTATGATTTAGTAAAACAACTATACAAGGATCTTTGGATCTCAATTTTTCTAACAGAAGAATTATAAAACTAGGCTGAGCTACAATTTACCTTTATATTTATGGGAAATGTATGACCCAAACATCCTGGGTTTGATAAGAGATATGTATAGGGATTTTAACAAGCAAGGCATAGAGTTGGGTAACAGAATACAGCTACAATTTTTCACTGGATGCCAAAAAAAAAAAAAAAAAACCACTTACCAGACTAGCTTTCTCTCAAAATTTCATACACAATTCTGACACTGAATAATAAACATAATGAACATTTATTGGCCATTTACAGCTTTCCAGGGATTGAGATAAGTACATCACATGTATGATCTAATTCTATATTAGGAAGTAGGGCATTTTACAGATGAGGAAATTGAGGCAAGAGAGTTTAAGGTACCGCTAACTGCTTATCTTCTACCATATTGAACCCCTAGTGATAACAAGCTTATCCTTTTTTCTCTGTAAATTATTTTTTCCTACCTTATCTCTAGTTCAGTGAAGTAGAAAAAAGGACAATGGGCTGAATCCTGTATTCTAGCCCAAGTTGCTCCCATCTCTGTGAAGTAGATTATATTTTTATATATAAAATAAAATTGGATAAAACCTTTCATGCTTCATTTACCATGCTTTCATATAGACCTATTTCATACTTAATTTTTTTAATTCAAAAAACAGAGAAAAATCTGGTCACTTCAACTTATAACCTAATACATTATTATATCAAAAGGTTGAAAATGGCTTTTTTTTTCATCTCTTGTTCCCACCCACCAATCCTTTTTCAGAGGAAGGCAGAAGGAATGACAGTATTTTTGATTCTCAGGTCTGATACTTTTTTGGAATGGACAATTTTTCAGAGTTTACACAATAGAGAAGGTAACCTATCATAAGCATTATTTCATAACATACCCTTTGTAGCCAATGTCTGCTCACAAGTAATACTACTTTTGCTCCAGATCTTTATCAACATGCAAAGTAAACAAAACGTTGTATTTGTTAGGTTGACCATTTTTAATACTTTTACTTTAATGAGATTTTTATTTGAGCTTTTGTATCTGAGTAAGTCTTTGCTAGTGAGATTCTATTCTGCAGAACACCAGATGGCTAAAACACAGAAATGACACCTGCAGAAGGAGTTAAATAAAGAAGGAATATTCACTAAGCTTGCCTTCTTATGGCTGCCAGCTGTATGCATAGTTACATGCAAAACAAGTATAATCTACAAAGCTGGTTTCCTTAAAGAGACCATGGAAAGTTGTTAGCACCATGCCCAGACACTCAAATACTAAATCAGAAAGAACCTAAGTGGAAAATCATATATGGCCGCATTGGCAGTGCTGGGAAATTAGACTAGGACTCTGCCATCTGTGGGCTTGTTTGAAGTACAAGTGCCACCATTGACCTTAACGATTTAACATTCCTCTTGGGAGTACAGAGAGTGCAGACACATGTGGTGAGTTTGTACAGAAAAATAAAGGAACAAATAAAATATGGGGCTTGCTACTTGAGCACTTTTAAGGTCAAGTGCTATGACTCTAGATGGCCTGATTAAATGAACAGATTCCAGAGGATAATAAATGTTTCCTTGCCTTGTAGTCCTACATTGTAGATCATCAAGTCTCTTGTAGGTCTCTCACTGATATGATTATTTGTGGGTTATTACATGTACTTCACATTAAGATCCACTGTCATATTTCTTGGAGAGTTGTATGTGTTGGTTTTTTAACACTTGTCATGATGTAAACTTACTAACAAAACCAACAATCATCTGAATTGCTTTATCTAACTTCAAACATCTCACAGAAACAAGGATAGAGCCATACCCTCATTTTTATACCAGGTCCTAAAGAAGAATACCTCAGCTACTTAAAACTTAACTGAAATATAATTAAATGCATGTAGTTATAGAACCCTCTAAAAAAAAAAAGACTATGGTGATGTTTGTAAAACTCTCTGAATACACTAAACACAATGTACACTTTAAGTGGGTTAATTTTAGAGCAAGAAAATTCTATGTCAATAAAACTGTGGGAAAAAAAATAGTCCATCGAAGTTTGACTAAGGCATCGTTGGTCTCCTTTTGGAGATTTCTAATCTCTCTCTTCCTCTTGCAGGTTATTTTATATTCCTTGAGCACCCCCAGCAACCCGTTTCAGTAGCCCAGACTCCAGCAAGGACTTTCACAATTATGTATCCCTTATAAACACATTTCAGTAAAGGCTTTCCTTCTCTCAAGAGCCTAACTGAATTTCTAAGTATTTAACAAATAAGTTTGCATATCATGTTTCTTGTATCCTGCCCAGGTAATTAATATATGCATTTTTAAGAAGGGTCTCCTGTAAGCATAATAAATAGAATTTCAGGCTACATTGCTATGGAAGAACAGAAGAACTGGGGACCCTCACTCTATAGCAAAGGCCTTGCATTCAAGTATTATTCTGGACAGGTGCCCATTCTGTTTCATCTCCTTTCTTTTTTCTACAGTTACTTGGCTAGCACTTTATATGTGTGCTTCTCTCAGTTGAACAATTCAGTTCTTATCTCTAAACAAAAGCAGAAACAACTCAAAGACTGGCTGACATTCAAACACATCACTGAGTTTTCACTCTATTTTTATAAATGAATTCCTGAGAGGCATTTCTCTATTGCAAGTTTTATCATGAAAAAATAAAACCTAACACAGGTGCCTAGACCATCATTCCATTATTCATTCCTCTATATTAACATTACACATCAACAGCTTTAAAATTTCATAAGCCTCTATTTATCTTATCAGTCCTTAGAGTTTCTTCACCCATTAAGACTTTTGGCTGGTGAAGCTCACCACCAATTCTCCTTTAGAGCCATTCAACACTTATGGTATAAATAGAAAGTAATGGTCTCTCCTGAGTAGGAGTTAATGCTCTTTTCATTC
Organism: Phocoena phocoena; assembly: GCF_963924675.1. Classification (NCBI taxonomy): domain Eukaryota; kingdom Metazoa; phylum Chordata; class Mammalia; order Artiodactyla; family Phocoenidae; genus Phocoena; species Phocoena phocoena. The sequence goes on along the minus strand of NC_089221.1, from coordinate 80,789,110 downwards.
TTTTCCTTAAGTGTAGAGATTTTTTACAATTACTGTACTTAAAAACAATCAAACAAAAATATAGGTAATTTATGCCTATTGTAGAAATATGTGAAAATGCAAATAAGCAAAAAATAAAAATTCCTAAAACTCTTACCATACATAAAAATAACCATTATCTTTTCATGTGTAGTTTCTTTCTTATAACATTTCTTAATTTTGCTACTTCATATTACTTCTTATGTTCATTCTGTAAATATGCTTTTAGTAACAACTGTGTTTTAGGTTCTATGCTGAGCACTTGGAATAAACAAGAAAAACATGGCTCGGCCTTAATATTGGAAGCCCTTTCTAGTGAAAGACAAAGCAAAACAACATCAAAACAAACCAAAAAATCCCTCCAAACCCACAGTGCATTACAGAAAATGTTATGAAGAAAATATCAAAGGGCTGAGATATAGAATTACATGTGGAGGCACTACTTTTTGTTGTTCAGTAATCCTGAAAGAGCAGCCTTTAAGCCGAGATTCAAGGATGGGAAGAAACTGCTCTTTGAAAGACCGATACAGGGAGCATCCCCAGGCAGAGGGACTAGCAAGTTCAAAGCCCCTGTGATGCACAGTGCAATATGTCAACTTGGCAAGGCTATTCAATCAAACACCAGTCGAGGTGAGATTGTAAACGTTTTTTGGCTAAAGTTCATAATCAGCTGACTTTAAGCAAGTAGTAATATTGGCAGATCTGATTCCATCATTTGAAAGAGCAGAACTGAAGTTTTCTGGAAAAGAACAAATTCTACCTCTGGAGTACAGCTTCAACTGCCTGAGAGTCCAGCCTGCTCTTCATGACTGCCTGCTTCACGGATTTCAGACTTGCCTAGATAGCCCAATATTCACATAAGCCAATTCCTTACAATAAATCTCTTAATATACATTTTCTCCTGCTTCTGTTTCTCTGGTTAAATACTGACTGACAGAGTCCCTGAAAGAGAAGAATAATGATAACAAACACAGCAACAACAGGAGAATAGTTACCTCCTAAACGTCTATGTGCACTAAGTACTATGCAATATCCATGTACCATTATTATTCCACTCTACCGACGAGGAAACCAAGACATAGGTAGATGATGCTCAAAGTCACAAAGCTAGTCATTACTGTAGCTATGGCTCAAATTTAGACATTTTGGATATGGTTACAGAGCTGAAAAAGTACTGCTGGAGCTCAAAGATCAAGAAGAAAAGTGGCACAAGATGACATAAAATATACCCAGACACCAAATCAAGAAAGACCTAGTATGGAAAAGGGTGGAATATTATTACATGAGTAAATAAAAGCACTGACCAATGCCCCTCTCTGATGAAAGTATCTGATTTAGGTTTTAAGGAGATTGCACTAGCTGCTGAGGGAGAGAAAGGAGAAGAAGAGAGCAAGAGTACAAAGAGGGAGAGCAGTTAGGAGGATGTTCTGCCATCCAGGAGAAAGATCACACTTGCTACACTGGCAACAGAGTATGCAAAGAAAAGTAGACAGATTTAGGTTTACCTTTTAGATAGAGGTGACAGGACTTAGATATAGTGGGCAAGGAAAAGAGAACCCCAAATATGATCCTGAAGTATTTGTCTTGAATGACAAGGTCGATGGTGGTGTTACTTTCTGAGATGCAAAATATGTTCATATTTTGACATATTAAATTTGAGATGTCTCTGGGTATCCAAGTTGAGATTTCCGGGTCTGGAGCTCAGAGTTTTGGATTGGAGGCACCAATTTGGAATTTTCAATTTATGACCATACAGTCAATATCTCAATCTGTGTAAGTGAAAAAGATTATTAAAAGTGCAGAAAGAGGAGGAGAATGAGGCAAGGTCTGAATTATGAGATGCTCCAAAGTTTAGAGATCAAGCAGAGACTCAAAAAAATATACCTACAGGTTGCTAGTGATGGAAAGAAAACAATAAGATTGCAATATTGTGTAAGCAAAATGAGGAAAACATTACAAGTAGTACAGAATGTTAGTTGTTTAAAATGTTGAAGAGTTAAATACAATGAAGATAGTAAACTACCCACGTGAGACGTACAACACAGCAGCCAAGAGAATACTGAAGCCCTTGAAAAGAAAGGGATAGATCAGTAATTAACAGTAAATATTAATAGCAGAACCCAAACTGTAGTGAACAAAAGTATGGATAGGAAGTTAGAACATGAGCACAGAATATCAGCCATGCTTTTGTGAAATGGCTGTGAAGAAAGCAGAGACATGCGTGGTGGGTATGTGGAAAGGGAGATATTTTTATATAATTGGAGATATAACAACACAATCTACTAAAGTGGGAGTGGCTGATGATTCAGGAGCAAGACAATGTCAGCAAAGGAACAACGATCCTTGAGAAAAATCTAACAAACTTGGAGAAGTTAACCTTTGGAAGAAAGAAAGGACATGTTCCCCACCACAGTAAGAAGGAATAGGAAGAATGGGGTGGAAATGTAGCTTGTCAGTGATAAAATCGGAGATTTCACATCTGATGATTTCTTTCCCTTTAAGAATAAAGCCAAATTACCATCTGAAATTATAATGAGGAAGGTCTATGATACACTGAGACGACAGATTATGGGAAATGTTGAATCTTAGTGTGTAGAAAAGCAAGGCTACCAGAGAAATACGTTAGTGTGATACTGAGAGTCCCTCTGAGTTTTCTGATCCAGGATTTCTAGCAGTTAGCAGAGAACTACAGATAGCCACAAATAAGTCTTCAAATCTCCCCAAATCACCAACCAAAGATAGACAAAGCAAACTTAGGATAGCAAAACAAAAAGCTACAACAATAACACTAGTGAAAAGATATTCCCTTAAACCTCAAAAAATGAAGTGGGAGGATGTTCAAGATGGCAGAGGAGTAAGACATGGATATCAACTTCCTCCCCACAAATACATCAAAAATACATGTACATGTGGAACAATTTCTACAGAATATATATTGAACGCTGGAAGAAGACCTCAGACTTCCCAAAAGGCAAGAAACTGCCCGTATACCTGGCCATGTGGCTGACAAGGTCTTGGTGCTCTGGCCGGGTGTCAGGCCTGAGCTACTGAGGTGTGAGATCAGAGTTCAGTACACTGGACTATCAGAAACCTCCCAGCCCCATATAATATTAATCTGCAAGAGCTCTCCCAAAGATCTCAATCTGAATGCTAAGGCCCAGCTCCACTCAACGACCAGCAAACTCCAGTGCTGGACACCCTATGCCAAACAACAAGCAAGACAGGAACACAAACCCACCCATTAGCAGAGAAGCTGGTAAAATCATACTAAGTTCACAGACACCCCAAAACACACCACTGGACAGGGTCCTGCTCACCAGAAAGATAAGATCCACCCTTATCCACCAGAACACAGACACCAGACCCCTCCATCAGGAAGCCTACACAAGCCACTGAACCAAACCTGCCCACTGGGGGAAGACACCAAAAACAGGAATTAGAAACCTGCAGCCAGTGAAAAGGAGACCCCAAACACAGTAAGTTAAGCAAAATGAGAAGACACAGAAATATGCAGCAGATGAAGGAGCAAGGTAAAAACCCACAAGACCAAATAAATGAAGATGAAATAGGAAGTCTACCTGAAAAATAATTCAGAGTAATGATACTAGAGATGATCCAAAATCTTGTAAATACAATGGAGAAAAAAGAGGAATGTATAACAAGGACCTACAAGAACTAAAGAGCAAACAAACAATGATGAACAACAAAATAAATGAAATTTAAAATTCTCTACAAGGAATCAATAGCAGAATAACTGAGGCAGAAGAACAGATAAGTGACCTGGAAGATAAAACAGTGGAAATAACTACCACAGAGCAGAATAAAGAAAAAAGAATGAAAAGTAAAGAGGACTGTCTGGACAACATTAAATGCACCAACATTCAAATTATAGGGGTCCCAGAAGAAGAGAAAAAGAAAGGGACTGAGAAAATATTTGAAGAGATTATAGTCGAAAACTTCCCTAATATGGGAAAGGAAATAGTCAATCAAGTGCAGGAGGTGAGGAGAGTCCCATACAGGATAAATCCAAGAAGAAACACACCAAGACTCTTATTAATCAAAGTATCAAAAAATAAATACAAAGAAAAAATGTTAAAAGCAGCAAGGGAAAAGCAACAAATAACACACAAGGGAACCCCCATAAGGTTAACAGCTGTTTTTTCAGCAGAAACTTTGCAAGCCAGAAGGGAATGGAAGAACATATTTAAAGTGATGAAAGGGAAAAACCTACAGCCAAGATTACTCTACCCAGAAAGGATCTCATTCAGATTTGATGGAGAAATTAAAACCTTTACAGACAAGCAAAAGCTGAGAGAGTTCAGCACCACCAAATCAGCTTTACAACAAATGCTAAAGGAACTTCTCTAGGCAGGAAACACAAGAGAAGGAAAAGAAAACTACAAAAACAAACCCAAAACAATTAAGAAAATGGTAATAGGAACATACGTAATTACCTTAAATGTAAATGGATTAACTGCTCCCACCAAAAGACAGACTGGCTGAATGGATACAAAAGCAAGACCTGTATATATGCTGTCTACAACAGACCCACTTCAGACGTAGGGACACATACAGACTGAAAGTGAGGGGATGGAAAAAGATATTCCATGCAAATGGAAATCAAAAGAAGGCTGTAGTAGCAATTCTCATATCAGACAAAACAGACTTTAAAATAAAGACTATTACAACAGATAAGGAAGGACACTACATAATGATCAAGGGATCAATCCAAGAAGAAGATATAACAATTGTAAATATTTATGCAACCAACATAGGAGCACCTTGATACATAACGCAACTGCTAACAGCATTAAAACGGGAAATCGAAAGTAACACAATCACAGCACGGGACTTTAACACCTCATTTTCACCAGTGGACAGATCATCCAAAATGAAAATAAAAAAGGAAACACAAGCTTTAAATGATACATTAAATAAGATGGACTTAACTGATATTTATAAGACATCCCATCCAAAAACAACAGAACACACTTTCTTCTAAAGTGTTCATGGAACATTCTCCAGGACACATCACATCCTGGGTCACAAATCAAGCCTTGGTAAACGTAAGAAAACTGAAATCATACCAAGCATCTTTTCTGACAACAAGGCTATGAGACTAGATACCAATTACAGGGAAAAAAAACTGTAAAAATACAAACACATGGAGGCTAAACAATACACTACTTACTAACCAAGAGATCACTGAAGAAATCAAAGAAGAAATCAAAACATACCTAGAAACAAATGACAATGGAGACACAACGACCCAAAACCTATGGGATGCAGCAAAAGCAGTTCTAAGAGGGAAGTTTATAGCAATACAATCCTACCTCAAGACACAAGAAACATCTCAAATAAACAACTTAACCCTACACCTAAAAAGAAGTGAAGGAAACAATACCAAAGATCAATAAAATTAAAATCTGGTTCTTTAAGATAAACAAAATTGATAAACCATTAGCCAGACCCATCAAGAAAAAAAGGGAGAAGACTCAAATCAATAGAATTAGAAATGAAAAAGGAGAAGTAACAACTGACACTGCAGAAATACAAAGGAACATGAGAGATTACTGTAAGCAACTATATGCCAATAAAATGGACAACCTGAAAAAAACTGGACAAATTCTTAGAGAAGCAGAACCTTCCAAGACTGAACCAGGAAGCAATAGAAAATATAAACAGACCAATCACAACCACTGAAACTGAGACTGTGATTAAAAATCTTCCAACAAACAAAAGCCCGGGACCACACGGCTTCACAGGTGAATTCTATCAAACATTTAGAGAAGAGCTAACACCTATCCTTCTCAAGCTCTTCCAAAATAGAGCAGAGGGAGGAATGCTCCCAAACTCATTCTACAAGGCCACCATCACCCTGATTCCAAAATCAGACAAAGATGTCACAAAGAATGAAAACTACAGGCCAATATCACTGATGAACATAGCTGCAAAATTCCTCAACAAAGTACTAGCAAAAAGACTCCAAGAGCACATGAAAAGGACCATACACCATGATCAAGTTGGGTTTATCCCAGGAATGAAAAGATTCTTCAATATATGCAATTCAATTAATGTGATACACCATATTAACAAACTGAAGGATAAAAACCATATGATAATCTCAATAGATGCAGAAAAGGCTTTCAACAAAATTCAATACCCATTTATGATAAAAACTCTCAAGAAACTAGGCAAAGAGGGAACTTATCTCAACATAATAATGGCCATATATAAAACCCACAGCCAACATTGTTCTCAATGGTGAAAAACTGAAACCATTTCCTCTAAAGTCAAGAAAAAGACAAGGATGCCCACTCTCACCACTATTATAGTTCTGGAAGTTTTAGCCATGGCAGTCAGAAGAAAAAGAAATAAAAGGAATCCAAATCGGAAAAGAAGAAGCACAGCTGTCACTGTTGGCAGATGACATGATACTATACAGAGAGAATCCTAAAGATGCTCCCAGAAAACTACTAGAGCTAATCAATGAATTTGTTAAAGTAGCAGGATACAAAAGTAATGCACAGAAATCTCTTGCATTCCTATACACTAGTGATGAAAAATCTGTAAGAGAAATTAAGGAAACACTCCCATTTACCATTACAACAAAAAGAATAAAATACCTAGGAATAAATCTACCTAAGGAGACAAGAGCCCTGTATGCAGAAAACTATAAGACACTGATGAAAGAAATTAAAGATGATACAAACAGAAGGAGAGATATACCATGTTCTTGGATTGGAAGAATCAACATTGTAAAAATGACTATACTACCCAAAGCAATCTACTGATTCAATGCAATCCCTATCAAAAGACCAATGGTATTTTTCACAGATCTGGAACAAGAATATCACAATTTGTATGGAAACACAAAAGACCCTGAATAGCAAAAGCAATCTTGAGAAAGAATAATGGACCTGGAAGAATCAGGCTCCCTAACTTCAGACTATACTACAAAGCTACAGTAATCAAGACAGTATGGTACCAGCACAAAAACAGAAATATAGATCAATGGAACAGGATAGAAGGCCCAGAGATAAACCTGCGCACATATAGTCACCTTATTTTTTGTTGTTGTTTTGTTTTGTCTTTGTTTTTGTTTTTTCTTTTTGCAGTACAAGGGCCTCTCACTGTTGTGGCCTTTCCTGTTGCAGAGCACAGGCTCCGCATGCACAGGCTCAGTGGCCATGGCTCACAGGCCCAGCCACTCCACGGCATGTGGGATCTTCCTGGACCGGGGCACAAACCTGTGTCCCCTGCATTGGCAAGCAGACTCTCAACCACTGCACCACCAGGGAAGCCCGTCACCTTATTTTTGATAAAGGAGGCAAGAATATACAATGGAGAAAAGACAGCCTCTTCAATAAGTGGTGCTGGGAAAACTGGACAGCTACATGTAAAAGAATGAAATTCGAACACTCCCTAACAGCATACACAAAAATAAACTCAAAATGGATTAAAGACCTAAATGTAAGGCCAGACACTCTAAAACTCTTACTGGAAAACATAAGCAGAATATTCTATGACATAAATCACAGCAAGGTCCTTTTTAACCCACCTCCTAGAGAAATGGGAATAAAAACAAAAATAAATAAATGGGACCTAATGAAACTTAAAAGCTTTTGCACAGCAAAGGAAACCATAAACAAGATGAAAAGACAACAACACTCAGAATGGGAGAAAATATTTGCAAATGAAGCAACTGACAGAGGATTAATCTCCAAAATATACAAGCAGCTCATGCAGCTCAATAACAAAAAAACAAACAACCCAATTCAAAAATGGGCAGAAGACCTAAATAGACATTTCTCCAAAGAAGATATACAGACTGCCAACAAACACATGAAAGAACGCTCAACATCACTAATCATTAGAGAAATGCAAATCAAAACTACAAGGAGGTATCACTTCACACTGGTCAGAATGGCCATCATTAAAAAATCTACAAACAATAAATGCTGGAGAGGGTGTGGAGAAAAGGGAACACTCTTGCACTGTTGGTGGGAATGTAAATTGATACAGCCACTATGGAGAACAGTATGGAGGTTCCTTAAAAAACTAAATATAGAACTATAATACGACCCAGCAATCCCACTACTGGGCATACATCCTGAGAAAACCATAATTCAAGAAGAGTCATGTACCACAATGTTCATTGCAGTTCTATTTACAATAGCCCAGACATGCAAGCAACCTAAGTGTCCATCAACAGATGAATGGATAAAGAAGATGTGGCACATATATACAATGGAATATTAGCCATAAAAAGGAACACAACTGAGTTATTTGTAGTGAGGTGGATGAACGAGTCTTTCATACAGAGTTAAGTAAATCAGAAAGAGAAAACAAATACTGTATTTTAACACATATATATGGAATCTAAAAAAAAAAAAAGGTGCTGAAGAACCTAGGGGCAGGACAGGAATAAAGATACAGACGTAGAGAATGGACTTGAGGACATGGGGAGGGAGAAGGGTAAGCTGAGACGAAGTGAGAGAGCTGCATGGACATATATACACTACCAAATGTAAAATAGATACCTAGTGGGAAGCAGCCACATAGCACAGGGAGATCATCTCGGTGCTTTGTGACCACCTAGAGAGGTGGATAGGGAGGGTGGGAGGGATGCGCAAGAGGAAGGGGATATAGGGATGTATGTTTATGTATAGCTGATTCCCTTTGTTATACAACAGCAACTAACAAAACAATGTAGCGCAATTATACTCCAATAAAGATGTTAAAAATAACTGAGGTGAACACAAACAACTGATGGCAATATGACCACGTGGGTAGAGCACCTGTGAGAAAAACTGGAGAGAAACCAATGCAGGAGGCTGAGGGGGGGCAGATTTTGATAGAGCAAGGATTTTCTAAGTGGTATTTATTTAGGGAAGGGGCAAATACATGGAAGAGTTTGCCAAGACAAAATCGACAATATAGAGGGCACAGTGAGAGAGGGGATTATTGGAGCCCATGAATACATTATGCACACATTTTCATGTCTGTCAATTTACGTCCACACTTACAATCTTTAATGGCTGCATAGATTTCAATTATGGATATACGGTGGAACTTCAATCACCTATCACTGGACAATCTGTTCTTATGGGGAAAACCTCACAAACGTGTATAAAAGTAACTACATAAAACCATACTTGGCAGTCTTCTTTTCAAACTTATTTGATTATTTCCTGAGAATTTCTAAAGGGAAATTACTAGGTTAAAGTATGCATTTATCTAATAGTTTTGCTATATATTTCTATGTTGGTCCAAAAAATGAACACTCCTACTATTGGAGTCTGAAAATAGCAAATGTTAAACACTAATCATTTGGGATTATTCATTCTTTTTATTGTCTATCATTATTTAATTCCTACTTTTTCATTTTAATAGTCACTTATTCCAGAAAATTGAATTCATCTTTAAGGTTTTCAAAGAAATTAGCTGATATAGTTAACTTGTATTTTTTATCTCCTCTGCAATTGTGATTTTTATCTACTTTCCATTGTTAATACTGTACAGGTATATACCTTCTATTTTAATTGGTTTTGCCAGATAGTGATTTATCTGTTTTAGGTTTTTCTCATCAAGTACTACTTCTGTAGTTTTTCTCATCAAAAACTACTTCTGTTTATTTATAGATTGTAGAGTTCTACTTTCTACTTCATTCATTTCTGGTTTCCCTGTTTTAATCTCCTCTTCCTACTTTATTATACTTATTAGTGTTAATGTAGTTTTTAAAATGATTTTAAGGGGTTAAAAACTGTAGTTTTAGTTTTTTCTTTGACAAGTTAATGAACAAAAGAAAAAGAAACATTTATTCCTTTAAATTTCTAGTTTTATATAATTTCAAAGACTTTCAATTTGGGGCAATTTTTAGGTTTTTCACATCGTCTAATACATGTTCCACGTATTCCACAGACATTATATAACCTATTTTGAAGGGTAAATATTTTTTACTTACATTTAATTATATTACTCCTTTATTTCCTCATTTTATTTCCAATCACTTAATGAAAGGAGAGAGAAAGACAATGACAGAGAAAGCAAAAGTAGTAAAAATTAACTTTGGGGAAAGTGAGTGAAGGATATATGAAAATTCTTTGTATCATACTTACTAATTTTGTGCCAATCTGAAATTAGGGCAAAATTTTTAAATTTTTAAAAAGAAAAAAATATGATCAGCTAACTGATGAATCCAAAAATCATTCTATTGCATGACTGCTCCATCAAATGCAGCAAATACCCCTTGGAATCAAACGGTGACTTCAGAAACATTGTCTTTTTTTTCATAATAACTAAGCACAAATAAAGATGTTTTCACCAAGAGAAAAGGAGAGTCTAATAATGTCAAGAAAACACTGCTTGGCATATTACTGAAATTTGGGGGAATAATTAAAGAAACATCAAAGAATTTTTACAAAAATACAACTGAAATTTTAGAAAAGAAATGAGCTTAATCTTGATGAAGCAGGAAACCAAGAATCACCAAAAAATCAGCTGTGAAAATGTTCCTTTGTCAGCATTACCTTGAAGGTTCATTTACACCAACCGGTAACCAGACTCTTGACATATCATTTGACTCTCGGTGAAATTCAAAGGTCCTATGGCAATAAATGTTATTTTTAAAAAAACAGGGTAATTTTCCAGGAAAAAAAATTTCTTTCTTCAATCCAAACTTTAGTAAACCCTTTTTTCCAGAGCCTCAACAAGTCTAACACATGAAGAAAAATCCTCAGAAAGGAAAATGTTTTGTTAGGAATTTTTTAAATAGCAGTTGGCTTTATGTATTTATGTAATGATTGTACATAAATGTGTATGTTTCCCTTCCTTATTTTTACACATCAATTTTGATTCTCTTATATTGTGGAATGAGTTTTCAGAAATAGCATTATATTTTGATTTGTAGTGTTCAATGATTTCCATGTTGGTATTACTCCCACTCTGGCCAGTTTCAAGGTACTACTCTTGAAATTAAGCTAACAAAGAGTTGGGAAGAGATGCTAACAACCCCGTACAAGCCAATTCCAGGGCACATCACTGCTTTCTTTCTGTGAGTTAAGTCTAAGTACCTGTCACCAAAACTTTGGGGAAAGTGTACAACTATCCATGCCGATGCCTGCTGAGATAGATCCTCTATTATTAATCCACAAAGGACCCTACTCTGTTTTCACTTGTTCTCTAACTCAAGGACTCTCCAAGTCTGTCTCTCAGCTAGCAGTAGTCCACTTGGACCCATGAGAAATGTGCATTTACTCCCATTACTCATGGAGAAAAGGGAACTCTTAGCACCTGTGGCAGACCCATTCACCTGGACACATCCTGCCACCATTTCTGTTCGGTTGCCTGTGTGGCACATTGTGCTGCAAGGCAATGTGGGGATCAGCCATGACTTCAGATTCCCTGTGGGACATGAAACACACGGAACTTCACACCTGACTCCTCCAGCCTACCTGAGATTTCTGTCACCTCTCCACCCAAGGAGGGCTCCTTTAGCATAGATGCAAGGAGGGCAAGAAAGAAGGTTCTTCTCTCAGGGAGACTCAAACATCTAAAACTGATTTTCCTCCCAATTATTGTCTCACCAGACCAGGAATCTATACCCTTTATAGGAGTCATAGAAGTATTTTACAAATCATGCATTCTTCCACAATTTTTGACTACACCAAAGTCTGGGCATTTAATACTCCCTGGCTCTGGCAGAATAAATTATTTTTCTATTTTCTTAGCACCTTTTTTCATGAAGAAAGATATATCCCACTGAACAATGGGATAAAGTGGAAAAGGACAAAAAATGCAAAGGAATTTAATGGAAATCTTGGAAATCTACTTATACATTTGTTCTAGAAGGATATTTGGCTTTGTTTATCAGAAGCTTTATTCATATGCATATGCTTTCTCCAGCAATTCAATTTCTAAACTTTTATCATGAAAAATAATTTTAAATGTACACAACATTTTAACTCTCAGAATGCCCATCACAGTCTTGTTTATCATTCCAAAAAATTGCAAACATCATAATGAAAATCTAGTAACATGGTATAGATATACCAATGAAACATTATACAACTATTAAATGAGGTTATTGAAGGATATATTGTCACAAAAAGTTTCCTAATTCATGGTTTAGTGAAAAAATTAAAATATCTTTCTGAAAAAAATAACTGTCATACACATATATGTACATTTAATAGTATTTATTATCCAAGTGATTTTTATTTCTTTATTATTGTTTATCAGCCTAATATTTTTCTTAGAAATAACATTGGATAACTGGTGAAAGATCCTCTGTTACCAAATACCACTTGAATAGCACTTCAATCGAGAAAATATTTTCCAAGAAAAATATAGAGCATCGTATTTTTTGGTTATTGGGAAGAGACTAAGAGTCATTTCATTTTCATTATATTATATTTGTTCTATGGCTTTGAGATTAACATACAGTTTCACATATATTTCTTAATCCTCAAAACTACCCCTGCATGACATAGAGCAGTTATTTTATCCTTATTTCCACGTAGGAAAACTGGTCCTATGTGATGTGTAATGCTTTGCCCTCTGTCACTCAGAATGTAGGTTGTGAAATGAATTATGTGCCTCCAGATTCAGTGCTCTTCCTACTACTGGGTTGGCCAAAAGTTCGTTTGGGTTTTTCCGTAACATCTTAATGGAAAAACCTGAACGAACTTTTTGGCCAGCCCAGTACATCATAGTGTTTCACATAAAATTTGTTCATACAATATTTGAGAGGGCAGACAGCACAAAATAAATCTTATTATTTATAGGTGCTAGAGAAACTGCACAAACTCATTTTAATCAAAGGAATTACAACTACATCCTTAAATAGAAGTTCAGGCTCATTAGTTTAAACAATTATTTATAAAGAAATATGTATACAAATACTTCTTAAAAATAAGAAAAGGCAACAAGAGGACTATATTCCAGCCTTAGGATAAGGCAGTTGTGTGTATTCCCTTGTTTATCAACTTTACTTTATCAAGTATGCACTGTCAAGTTTGTGTCAGGTATACCCTCTCGTATGATAAAACTAAAGCTTAAACGTAAATAATCTATCCCAGGTTGTACAAATAGCAAATGGCAGAATCAGGTCTGTGGGTCCAAAACCAAAGTCAATGCTCTTCACCAGTAGCTCACACCTATAGGAGCCAAGTATCAGTGTGAATCACCACAGTCATCTACAGGGCTCTGCAAGGGACATAGATTGAATAGTTATCCCAAACATTAGACAGAACATTTAAAGGAGATGCAATATCAATGAAATTTCTCAATCACTCAGATTCCCCTCAACAGAAAACCCAACCTTAGAGGAAGTTTGCTAAGTAAAATGCAAAAATTTTGACACACATAATGACCTCATTGTTCTATTTACGTTTTATGATAGTCTTCATGATAATCAAAAACCGTTCTGTTTATGACTAACAGCACGATAAGAAAAAAGGAAACGGAGCAATTACATAGATAGACTAAGTCAGTACACTGCTCTTGATTGAATTATATGGCAGTTTTACATAAAGCTGCTTTCAGGCACCTAAATTACGTAAGGAATTGTCTGCTGTTTCCCCCTCTGCCTCACTGCACGTTGTTAAATGGCTACACAACTACTGTGTTATACTATTGCCCTAAAGACAGTCACAATTCTATCTTATACATGAGTGTATGACAGCCCTGAGTTCTACCTGTTCTAGAGATAGTATCTATAAATCTAGCATCTATAGAACAAAGGTTCTTATCCACAATTTAGAACTTTTTTTGTATTTTAAAAGATCTATTCATTTACTTCTAACTCATATGAAATATCAACAAATATGAGTTAAGGAGAGTTGGAGAAAGTAAAGCAGTAAGATTTTTAGAACTTACTATAAATACAATTGATATAGCACTGATCTCATTTCATTTATTCATATATTTATTCAACAAAATATATAGAATTCCCTACTTTATGCCAGGCATTGGGTATAAGAGGACAGATAAGCCCCTACCTTCATGGGCCTTTTGTTCTACTGATATTCTTATCAGTAGCACCATAATCGATTTCCCCTTCACTAGAAAGGAATTTTCCTATCCTAGTATATATAAAAGGATTTTAAAGATGGCTCTTTGTACTGCTGGTATGACAGCTACAGCGGTTTGACAGAAAGTCGCCTCCAAGATCAGTTCTGTGTCTCCCCTCATCCTCAACGCATATGTCTGTTTACTAATATAGCTTCAAAACGTGTCACACCTGCGGCTCTCACTTGAAAGGAAACACATGAAAGCCTGGAGACTTGGTTCCTGGGGAAATTCAGCAAAGATGGAGCAAATCAAGGACATGCAAACTGCAGGGGACAAGATCAAGCTGTCAGGGTTCAGCTCACCTCACACATTTTCGTGTCTCCAGATACTGCTGTTCAGAGTCCTGCTTCTAAATATGTCTGTGCTTCTGGGAATACCACTATTAAATCATTTTTCACTTTTCCCATTTTCTTCTCTTCTATCAGCCTGAGTATGTATTCTAAAGCCATGGGACTGTATTTGTCAAAGAGATAAGCAACACTGGTGTTCAGAGGGAGAATGTGAGATTTCTTAAAGAAATAAAAAATGAATTGATGAAAGCTATTGTCATCTTTCAAAAAAGAACTGATGAAGACCACCTATGGTCGGATCATTATTGGATCATATATACACCTCCCCATGATGGGGAGGAACAAATTTAAGTTCGTTTTCTGCTGATCTAGCAATAATTTGTTATTTCAATACATTTGGGTTTATCTTTCAATATATGAACAGCTCAAGTGTGCCCTGACATGCTTAATTCTGCATTCTTCTAAACTTCTCAGACAGACATGTTTTCTCCACAACTTAGCTACTAGCAGCAGCAGCAGATGTCTGTACATCAAAGCAAAGCACAGGTCATATAACTGATGAATCATGAAAAGTTTGCTTCAATTGTTTCAAAGACTCACTTATGTAAAAGTTACAGCCACTTAGATACCACTTAAGAAATTTGTAATGAAAGGTTAAACAAGCAGTTTACACTTGACAGTTGACCACTAATGCACCATGCCTCTAAAACTGCCCTTTTAAATCAACGTTTTCTTAATTTCATAAAGATTTGGGGGAGAACATCGCTTTAATAAGTCACATTTTACTACCTGGCTTACTGAGAAATAATACACATGATGAAAACATTTTCTGCTCCAACTCTCTTCCTTAGAGTACTGGAAGAAATACTTCCCTTTGCACAGACTTAAGACTGTTTAAAATCTTTTATGTAGCTCCTGCTACATAAATCCAGTCAGATCTGCCCAGAAACTGAGTTATAGACTGCTTTTATTTCTTCTCAGTGATGAACAATTTGTTGATCCGTCTAAAATAATAGGCAACAATTTATTCAAGATTTAAAAATTCAAACACTTCATTTACTAACTGAAAAAAAAAAAAGCTTTTCATTCGTCATTCCTTTCCCTAAAAATTTCTAGCCTCTGCTTTTCTTCCCCCAGTATCTTTTACTGTAACTAAAGCTTTTATACTTCCCTTGGAAAAAAAAAAAAAAAATGAGTTGGGCTGCATTAGGATTAACTGAAACACCAATAGGACATCATTTGGCAAGGAGATACACCTTAATTTCACATTTTCCTATACCTCATTAGTGTTCATGCTGCCAGCTTGCAGTTAGCCACAATCATGGAGGATACAGAATGCATGGAACAGGAAATTCACATATAAATCCCAAACCTTATTTTATCCAACACATTCAATCTTCTTATAATCTAACCTTTCACTGGAGAACCTGATAATTAGCTAAATTGGCTGAAGTTTCACTTCATCTCACTTCTGGCAGAAAAGAGACTAAAGTAAGTAGTGGCCAGGGTGTAAGCCAGGGTTTAGAACAAGGGGTTGTATCAAAGTGAACTGAAGTACAGAATTCAGCAATTAAGTCAACATGCCAGGAATTCTGAGAGCAGCAAGGCCACAATAGATAGAACAACAGAAGGACAGGATGCTGCTCCATCCATGGCTAAAAGTAGCCAACAGGAAGTGTTTCTTTTCAGGCCCAGATAACCTATGATGTCAGTTAAAGGCTACAGTCTCAGATCCTAAGTACAGGGGATAAAGTACATCTGTGGTTGAGGAATGGAGCAAGAAACAGGAAGAGAGATGGGGAAAGCTCCCACAGAGTCACAAAATCTATCATTAAGTATCAATATTAGCCCAGCAAGGTCTGCCTAAATTCCGTATTAGGGGTAAAAGAAACAAAACAGGAGAACCACGCATATGGAATCTCCCATAAACACCAATGAGTCTTACAGCCTTTTAAGCAAGAGCAGGTTGGGGTGTGTTCCATCTTCCTTTCCATCTCGGTCCTTGCTATTTTCAGACAAGATTTCCTTTAAGTCTCAACGACACTGAGAGAGAGGGAATGTTCTAGGGCTGGACTTTTGGCATTCCAGACTCATCCTTGTCCAAGCCACAGGTGGATCACCAAGTGGGGGTCATTTCTATGGTCTGAGCTCCAGGGCTGCGTCTTCTGTGGTCTCTTCCAGAGATGGTGACAAGTGAACAGTAATTATTGTTACAATCTGTATCCTAAAAGTAATTGAGGTCCTTACAATTTTTAAAACACTTAAAAAAAAAATAAATCATATGCGAAATGAAAAACATGTGTCAGGTAATCAAGGACTGGGGGTAATAAAACCAGCAGGTCTAATCTGAAACTATGGTAAATGTTTGAGCTTCCTGACAGCCAAGGTAAATGGGGGGAATACATTAAGAGGAGTTCCCTTAGGGAAGCCAGGTAGTCTATAACATGCTGATTTATCCTCCTATTGGTGCATGATTTAGCTGTGAGGTCCATAAGTAAAAAGATCAACTCAAAGCTGTGTTGTATATAAAAAGAGAAGTAAATAACCAAAATTAATTATGTAACAAAGCAGAAGAATCAAGTCTAACAAGTAAACTGGGTGGTGAGGCATATGCTTGTAGTCTACTCTGCAGGTGGTTGCTAATTTTTGAGAATTCACTTGGGGAACCTCAACCAAAGAAGATGGATCATATGTCACATAGGCTGTTTCAGGTAAAGGTAGAGACAGGAGCCAGATAGAAAGGTAAGAACAATTCTGATAATCATGGCAAAATTTTAAAAGAAGCAGGAAAGAAGATAAAATTCTCAACATTTACAACAGTAGCAAATGCCATGTATCCAGTAGCATTTCAATGATCACAGATAGTAAATTCTGTATCACA
Source organism: Phocoena phocoena (assembly GCF_963924675.1). NCBI lineage: Eukaryota > Metazoa > Chordata > Mammalia > Artiodactyla > Phocoenidae > Phocoena > Phocoena phocoena. Next base: position 80,771,845 of record NC_089221.1, on the reverse strand, counting down.
AGGCTTTTATTTACTTTGAGGCAGTTTAAAGACATTCACATAGTGACAAATATTACCTTTGCTCTGAGGAAGCAAAAAGTTCAGCACAGAGGCTGTGTTCAGAATATTAGAAGGCCTATGAGTAGCTCTGAATACAGCTATATTTGGATCTATTCATTAACTTCGAATTTTAATACCCAACCAGAAGAGTTGGATGGCTTCCAAGTATTGCAATGAGAAGCATGACAACCAAAATGCAGAATGCTTTACAGGAAGGAGTGTTTCTTCCTTTCAGATACACTCTTAAATCAGCAGTTGTTCACTGTAACAAGTATTTCTATATCAAGGGGAAAATTTTTACTTCCATTTTTTTCCAACAAGATAAATACTGTCCCAGAAATACTTAATAACTTCATTTATATGGTATAGGCTCACTTAATTAGATCTTAAAAATAATGGTCCAAGTCAAAATACTTATAAATATCTTTATTAAAATCATCTGATGAAAAATTGAAATATATAATATGTATATTTAAAACATGCATATATAAATAAAACAACAAAAAGTATTGGTTGTCATGCAGCTATCACTTCCCTTTTAATCTATGTTTTACCAAAAAATGGTACAAATACAAATGTATTTGTACATATTTCTGTAGTGATAGAAATAACGGAGAGAAATAATCAAGTAACCCTAATTTTAATATAATCTTTTTAGACATAATGTTACAGGAAATTTTAACCATAAAAGTTAAAAGAGAAGTTCTCATTTAAATATTTGGTTTGGTTTCAAAATTTATAAAAGCATATGTTTCTAAGTTTTTAAAATATCAAATTTCTTCCAATTTGTAATTTATAAATAATCCATATTTTATATGCACTCCTTTTCAGTACCCTCTTGTGCTATTAAGGAAAGGGGAAAAAAAACGCAGTTTAGACCAATAATCTTTAACTTTTTTTCCTTGAAATTGGAGACTACAGCTGCTTTTAAGAATTTTATGAACACTATAAATTCTATACCCAGATTATAGTTCCCCACGAACATTCAAATACACATAACCAACTTACATCTCTTTGTAATTTCAGGCAGTCCCTATTGTAATGAATGCCAGAATCCAGGTTAAGAACCTCTGGCCTTGTAATTTTATCATTTTCTTTCTCCTTTTCTGTTCTTCCCTTTCCATTTTGCTTATTTGTTTTTAAAGACAACAAATACCTGAAATCTAAATTTAAATCTGTAGTCTAGAATTTGCTGCAAAAGTCTACTAAATATTATCTAGCCACAAATGGAGGAGTATTGCTTTTGAAATATTTATTCTCCTGCTATCTTCCTTTCGTTTCCTGTACTTAACTATGTAACAGGCTCTGTCCCTCATTGCTTCTGGGTGGAGACACACAACTGGCAAGGAAAAAAGAGCAAAGATTGCCTGCAAAAATTCTACACATTTGTTTTCCTAAAGTCCCAGCCTCAGAGAAAGAAAAACTGATTTCAAAGAAGAAAGAGAAAGAGAGAACTTTTCCTCAAACTAAAGAAAGGTCAACTTCTCACCCCAAAGAATGTCAGAGAAACAGGTCTGAGGGTCCTGGACTTAGGTAGACCAAGGCCAATTCCCTGGGATTCCCTGTGCTCAAAAGACTTATGAAGACCTAAAAGGACTTTTTTTTTAATATTCTTTTCCAAATTAACTATACTTCAGTAAAAACAAACAAACAAACAAAAAACTTAAAGGAATGCTTTAAGATCCATATAGGGTGACCAGATTACAGTATCAGGATGTCCCACCCCCACAGCTGACCTAAAGGGGAGCTGACACGACCACATCTCCATGAGAACCCATACAGACTGATAACTGGTAACCACCAAATCACCCACGTACACTGTGGCACTACATAAAACCCCAGAATGCTAATATAAAAGATGTGGAAGGGAGGGCAAATCTCTAAGGCTAAAGGAAGTTCAAGTCCTCACCATGGCAGCTGGATGGGGATTTCAATTCAAAAGTAAATTGACTTGGGGGAACCTTCAAGATGACGGAGGAATAAGACGTGGAGATCACCTTCCTCCCCACAAATACATCAGAAATACATCTACATGTGGAAAAACTCCTAAAGAACACCTACTGAATGCTGGCAGAAGACCTCAGACCTCCCAAAAGGCAAGAAAATCCCCATGTATCTGGGTAGGGCAAAAGAAAAAAGAAAAAACAAGAACAAAAGAATAAGGACGGGACCTGCACCTCTGGGAGGGAGCTGTGAAGAAGGAAAGGTTTCCACACACTAGGAAGCCCCTTCACTGGCGGAGACTTGAGGAGGGGGTGGGGGGTAGCAAACTTCAGAGCCACGGAGGAGAACGCAGCAACAGGGGTGCAGAGGGCAAAGCAGAGAGACTCCTGCACAGAGGATCAGTGCTGACCAGCACTCACCAGCCTGAAAGGCTTCTCTGCTCACCTGCCGGAACGGGCGGGGGCTGGGAGCTGAGGCTTGGGCTTCAGAGATCAGATCCCGGGGAGAGGACTGGGGTTGGCTGCATAAACACAGCCTGAAGGCAGCCTGAAGAGGGCTAGTGCACCACAGCTAGCCAGAAGGGAGTTGGGGAAAAAGTCTGGACCTGCCTAACAGGCAAGAAACCATTGTTTCAGGGTGCATGAGGAGAGGGGATTCCTTCCCTGTCTGCCCACAGAAGGCAGAGCACCGCCTAAATGAGCTCCAGAGATGGGAGGGAGGAAGCTGAGTCGATCAGCTAGGACACCAGAGACAGGCATGAAATGCTAATGCTGCTACTGAAGCCACCAAGAATCCTGTGTGCAAGCATAGGTCACTATCCACACCACCCCACCTCCCAGGAACCTGTGTAGCCTGCCACTGCCAGGGTCCCTTGATGCAGGGACAACTTCCCAAAACACACGGCATGCCTCAGACTGTTGCAATGTCACGCTGACCTCTGCTGCTGCAGGCTTGCCCCGCATTCCAGTTACAACTACTGTTCCACTCCCTCCCAACACCATGAGTGAGCCAGAACCCCCTAATCAGCCACTGCTTTAACCCCCTTCTGTCTGGGCAGGAACAAAAGCCTGAGGGCAACCTACACGCAGAGGTGGGGCCAAAACCAAAGCTCAACCCCAGGAGCTGTGCGAACAAAGAAGAGAAAGGGAAATCTCTCGGTGCAGGCTCAAGAGCAGTGGATTAAATCCCCACAATCAACTTGATGTATCCTGCACCTGTGGAATACCTGAATAGACAACAAATCAACCCAAAAGTGAGGTGGTGGACTTTGGGAGCAACTGTAGACTTGGGGTTTGCTGTCTGCGACTGACTTGTTTCAAATTTTTATGTTTATCTTAGTATAGCCTTTAGCACTTCTTATCACTGGTAGATTTTTTTATTGGTTTGGTTGCTCTCTTTTTCAGTAAAATAATAATTTAAAATAATTAATATTTTTATTTTTAATTTTAATTATTTTATTTTTTTTTTTCTTTCTTTTTTTCTCCCTTTTCTTCTGAGCCATGTGGCCAGAGACTTGGTGCTGTGGCCTGGTGTCGAGCCAGGGCCTCTGAGGCGAGAGAGATGAGTTCAGGACACTGGACCACTAGAGACAGCCAAGCCCCACATAATATCAATAGGTGAGAGCTCTCCCAGAGAATTCCATCTCAACACTAAGACTCAGCTCCAACCAATGGCCAACAAGCTCCAGTGCTGGATGCCCCATGCCAAACAAAAAGCAAGACAGGAACACAACCCCACCCATTAACAGAGAGGCTGCCTAAAATCATAAGGTCACAGACACCCCAAAACACACCACCGGACACAGCCCAGCTCACCAGAAAGACAAGATCCAGCCCCAACCACCAGAACATAGGCACCAGTCTCCTCCACCAGGAAGCCTACACAAGCCACTGAACCAAACTTAGCCACTGGGGTCAGACACCAAAAACAATGGGAACTACAAACCTGCAGCCTGTGAAGAAGAGACCCCAAACACAGGAAGTTAAGCAAAATGAGAAGAGAGAAACACACAGCAGGTGAAGGAGCAAGGTAAAACCCACCAGGCAAAAACAAATGAATAGGAAATAGGCAGTCTACCTGAAAAAGAATTCAGAGTGATGATAGTAAAGATAATCCAAAATCTTGGAAATAAAAGAGAGGAAATACAAGAAAATTTAACAAGTACGTAGAAAAACTAAACAGCAGCAAGCAATGATGAACAACACAATAAATGAAATTAAAAATACTCCAGAAGGAATCAATAGTGGAATAACTGAGGCAGAAGAACAGAAAAGTGACCTGGAAGATAAAATAGTGGAAATAACTACCACACAGCCAAATAAAGAAAAAAGAATGAAAAGAACTGAGGACAATCTCAGAGACCTCTGGGACAACATTAAATGCACCAACGTTCAAATATTAGGGGTCCCAGAAGAAGAGGAAAAGACAAGGACTGAGAAAATATGTAAAGAGATTATAGTTGAAAACTTCCCTAATATGGGAAAGGAAACAGTCAATCAAGTCCAGGGGGTGCAGAGAGTCTCATACAGGATAAACCCAAGGAGAAACATGCCAAGAAACATATCAAACTATCAAAAATTAAATACAAAAAAAATATTAAAAACAGCAAGGGAAAAACAACAAATGATATACAACAGAATCCCCATAAGGTTGATAGCTGATCTTTCAGCAGAAGTCTGCAAACCAGAAAGGAGAGGCAGGACACATTTAAAGTGATGAAAGGGAAAAACCTACAGCCAAGATTACTTTACCAGCACAGATCTCATTCAGATTCAACAGAAAAATTAAAAACTTTACAGACAAGCAAAAGCTAAAATAATTCAGCACCATCAAACCAACTTTACAACAAATCCTAAAGGAAATTCTCTAGGCAGGAAACACAAGAGATGGAAAAGACCTACAACAACAAACCGAAAACAATTAAGAAAATGGGAATAGGAACATACATATCGATAATTACCTTAACTGTAAATGGATTAAATGCTCCAACCAAAGACACAGACTGGGTGAATGGATACAAAAACAAGACGCATATATATGCTGACTACAAGAGACCCACTTCAAACCTAGTGACACATACAGACTGAAAGTGAGGGGATGGAAAAAGATATTCCATGCAAATTGAAATCAAAAGAAAGCTGGAGTAGCAATTCTCATATCAGACAAAATAGAGTTTCAAACAAAGACTATTACAAGAGACAAAGAAGGACACTACATAATGATCAAGGGATCGATCCAAGAAGAAGATATAACAATTGTAAATATTTATGCGCCCAGCATATGAGAACCTCAGTACATAAGGCAAATGCTAACAGCCATAAAAAGGGAAATTAACAGTAACACAATCACAGCAGGGGACTTTAACACCCCATTTTCACCAATGGGCAGATCATCCAAAATGAAAATAAATAAGGAAACACAAGCTTTAAATGATATATTAAACAAGATGGACTTTACTGATATTTATAGGACATTCCATCCAAAAACAGCAGAATACACTTTCTTCTCAAGCGCTCATGGAACATTCTACAGGATAGATCATATCTTAGGTCACAAATCAAGCCTTGGTAAATGTAAGAGAAGTGAAGCCATATCAAGTATCTTTTCTGACCACAAAGCTATGAGACTAGATATCAATTACAGGGAAAAAAAACTGTAAAATTGTAAAAAATACAAACACATGGAGGTTAAACAATACACTACTAAGTAACCAAGAAATCACTGAAGAAATCAAAGAGGAAATCAAAAAATACCAAGAAGAAAAAGGCAATGAAAAAACAATGATCCAACACCTATGGGATGCAGCAAAAGCAGTTTTAAGAGGGAAGTTTATAGCAATACAATCCTACCTCAAGAAACAACAAACATCTCAAATAAACAACCTAACCTTACACCTAAAGCAATTAAAGAAGAACAAAAAAACCCCCAATGTTAGCAGAAGGAAAGAAATCATAAAGTTCAGATCAGAAATAAATGAAAAAGAAATGAAGGAAACAATAGCAAAGATCAATAAAACTAAGAGCTGGTTCTTCGAAAAGATAAACAAAATTGATAAAGCTTTAGCCAGACTCTTCAAGAAAAAGAGGGAGGGGACTCAAATTAATAAAATTAGAAATGAAAATGGAGAAGTTACAACGGACACCCCAGAAATGCAAAGCATCATGAGAGACTACTACAAGCCATTTTATGCCAATAAAATGGACAACCTGGAAAAAATGGACAAATACTTAGAAAGGTATAACCTTCCAAGACTGAACCAGGAAGAAACAGAAAATATGAACAGACAAATCACAAGTAATGAAATTGCAACTGTGATCAAAAATCTTCCAACAAACAAAAGTCCAGGACCAGATGGCTTCACAGATAAATTCTATCCAACATTTAGAGAAGAGCTAACACCCACCTTTTACAAACTCTTCCAAAAAAATTGCAGAGGAAGCAACACTCCCAAACTCATTCTAAGAGGCCACCATCACCCTGATGCCAAAACTAGACAAAGATACTACAAAAAAGAAAATTACAGACCAATCACACTGATGAATACAGATGCAAAAATCCTTGACAAAATGCTAGCAAGCAGAATCCAACAACACATTAAAGGGTTCATACACCATGATCAAGTGGGGTTTATCCCAGGGATGCAAGCATTCATCAATACATGCAAATCAATGCAAAACACCATATTAACAAATTGAAAAATAAAAACCATATGATCATCTCAACAGATGGAGAAAAAAACTATTGACAAAATTCAACACCAATTTAGGATAAAAGCTCTCCAGAAAGTGGGCATAGAGGGAACCTACCTCAACATAATAAAGGCCATATATGACAAATCCACAGCAAACATCATTCTCAATGGTGAAAAACTGAAACCATTTTCTCTAAGATCAGAAACAACACAAGGATGTCCACTCTTGCCACTATTATTTAACATAGTTTTGGCAGTCCTAGCCATGGCAATCAGAGAAGAAAAAGAAAAAGAATACAAGTTGGAAAACAAAAACGGTCACTGTTTGCAGATGACATGATACTATACATAGAGAATCCTAAAGATACAACCAGAAAACTACTAGAGCTAATCAATGAATTTGGTAAAGTTGCAGGATACAAAACTAATGCACAGAAATCTCTTGCATTCCTATACACTAACAATGAAATATCAGAAAGAGAAATTAAGGAAATAATCCCATTCACCACTGCAATAAAAAGATTAAAATATCTAGGAATAAACCTACCTAACGAGGTAAAAGACCTGTACTCAGAAAACTATAAGACACTGATGAAAGAAATCAAAGATGACACAGATGGAGAGATATACCAAGTTCTAATACTGGAAGAATTAATTTTGTGAAAACGACTATACTACTCAAAGCAATCTACAGATTCAATGCAATCCCTATCAAATTACCACTGGCATTTTTCACAGAACTAGAACAAAAAATCTTTAAATTTGTATGGAAACACAAAAGACACCAAATAGCCAAAGCAGTCTTGAGAGAAAAAAACGGAGCTGGAGGAATCAGACTCCCTGACTTCAGACTATACTACAAAGCTACAGTAATCAAGACAATATAGTAGTGACACAAAAACAGAAATACAGATCAATGGAACAGGATAGAAAGCCCAGATGTAAACCCACACAAGTATGGTCAAGTAATCAATGACAAAGGAGGCAAGGACATATTATGGAGAAAAGACAGTCTCTTCAATAAGTGGTGCTGGGAAAATTGGACAGCTACATGTAAAAGAATGAAATTAGAACACTCCCTTACACCATACACAAAAGTAAACTCAAAATGGATTAGAGACCTAAATATAAGACTGGAGACTATAAAACTCTTAGAGGAAAACATAGGAGGAGCACTCTTTGACTTAAATCACAGCAAGATCTTTTTTGATCCACATCCTAGTGTAATAAAAATAAATAAATGGGACCTAATAAAACTTAAAAGCTTTTGCAAAGCAAAGGAAAGTACAAACAAAAAGACAACCCTCAGAATGGGAGAAAATATTTGCAAATGAATCAATGGGCAAAAGATTAATCTCCAAAACATATAAACAGCTCATGCAGCTCAATATTAAAAAACAATCCAATCAAAATATGGGCATAAGACCTAAACAGACATTTCTTCAAAGAAGACATAGATATCGCCAAGTAGCACCTACAATCTGTTCAACATCACTAATTATAAGAGAAATGAAAATCAAAACTATAATGAGGTTAACACCTCACACAACTTAGAACAGGCATTATCAGAAAATCTACAAAAATCAATTGCTGGAGAGGGTGTGGAGGAGAGGGAATCCTCTTGCCCTGTTGGTGGGAATATAAATTGATACAGCCACTACAGAGAACAGTATGGAGGTTCCTTAAAAAACCAAAAATATAATTACCATATGACCTAGCAATCCCACTACTGGGCATATACCCAAAGAAAACCAAAATTCAAAAACACATGCACCCCAATGTTCATTGCAGCACTATTTACAACAGCCAGGTCATGGAAGCAACCTAAATGCCCATCAACAGAAAATGTATAAAGAAGATATGGTACATATATACAATGGAATATTACTCAGCCATAAAAAGGAACAAAATTGGGTCTTTTGTAGAGATGTGGATGGATCTAGACACTGTCATACAGAGTGAAGTAAGTCAGAAAGAGAAAAACAAATATCATATATTAACGTATATATGTGGGACCTAGAAACATGGTACAGATGAAAAGGTTTGCAGGGCAGAAATAGACACACAGATGTAGAGAACAAACATATGGACACCAAGGGGGGAAAGTGGCCAGGGTGGTGGTGGAGGGATGAATTGGGATATTGGGATCAACATATATATACTAATATTTATAAAATAGATAACTAATAAGAACATGCTGTATAAAAAATAAATTAGGGGCTTCCCTGGTGGCGCAGTGGTTGCAAATCTGCCTGCCAATGCAGTGGACACGGGTTCGAGCCCTGGTCTGGGAAGATCCCACATGCCGCGGAACAACTGGGCCCGTGAGCCACAATTACTGAGCCTGTGCGTCTGGAGCCTGTGCTCCGCAGAGAACAAGAGAGGCAGCGATATTGAGAGGCCCGCGCACCGCGATGAAGAGTGGCCCCCGCTTGCCACAACTAGAGAAAGCCCTCGCACAGAAACGAAGACCCAACACAGCCATAAATAAATAAATTAATTAAAAAAAAAAATAAAAAATAAATAAATAAATAAATTAATTAATTAAATAAAATTCAAAAAATAACATTAAAAAATTACATAAATGAGCTCTTTAAAAAGGAACAATTAAACCAAAAGTTAGCAGAAGGAAAGAAAGCATAAAGATTGGATCAGAAATAAATGAAAAAATGAAGGAAACAATAGCAAAGATCAATAAAACTAAAAGCTGGTTCTTTGAGAAGATAAACAAAATTGATAAACCATTAGCCAGACCCATCAAGAAGAAAAGGGAGAAGACTCAAATCAATAGAATTAGAAATGAAAAAGAAGTAACAACTGACACTGCAGAAATACAAAGGATCATGACAGATTCCTACAAGCAACTGTATGCCAATAAAATGGACAACCCGGAAGAAATGGACAAATTCTTAGAGAAGCACAAGATTCCAAGACTGAATCAGGAAGAAATAGAAAATATAAGCAGACCAATCACAAGCACTGAAATTTAAAGTGTGATTATAAATCTTCCAACAAACAAAAGCCCAGGACCCGAGGGCTTCACAGGTGAATTCTATCAAACATTTAGAGAAGAGCTAATACCTATCTTTCTTAAAATGTTACAAAATGTAGCAGAGGGAGGAATACTCCCAAACTCATTGTACAAGGCCACCATCACCCTGATACCAAAACAAGACAAAGATGTTCCAAAAAAAACTAAAAGTACAGGCCAATATCACTGATGAACACAGATGCAAGAATCCTCAACAAAATACTAACAAACAGAATCCAACAGCACATTAAAAGGATCATACACCATGATCAAGTGGGGTTTATTCCAGGAATGCAAGGATTCTTCAATATATGCAAATCAATCAATGTGATACACCATATTAAAAAAACTGAAGGATAAAAAGCATATGATAATCTCCATAGATGTAGAAAAAGCTTTTGACAAAATTCAACACCAATTTAAGATAAAAACTCTCCCAAAAGTAGGCATAGAGGGAACTTACTTCAATATAATAAAGGCCATATATGACAAACCCACAGCAAACATCATTCTCAATGGTGAAAAACTGAAACCATTTCCTCTAAGATCAGGAACAAGACCAGATTGTCCACTCCTACTACTATTATTCAACATAGTTCTGGAAGTTTTAGCCATGACAATCAGAGAAGAAAAAGAAATAAAATGAATCCAAATCAGAAAGAAGTAAAGCTGTCACTGTTTGCAGATGACATAATACTATACATAGAGAATCCTAAAGATGCTACCAGAAAACTACTAGAGCTAATCAATCAATCTGGTAAAGTAGCAGGATACAAAATTAATGCACAGAAATCTCTTGCATTCCTATACACTAAGGATGAAAAATCTGAAAGAGAAATTAAGGAAACACTCCCATTTATCATTGCAACAAAAGGATACCTAGGAATAAACCTACTTGAGGAGGCAAAAGACTTGTATGCAGAAAACTATGGGACACTGATAAAAGAAATTAAAGATGATACAAACATATGGAGAGATATACCATGTTCTTGGATTGGAAGAATCAACATTGTGAAAATGACTATACTGCCCAAAGAAATCCACAGATTCAGTTCAATCCCTATCAAACTACCACTGTCATTTTTCACAGAACTAGAACAAAAAATTTCACATTTGTATGGAAACACAAAAGACCCCGAATAGCCAAAGCAATCTTGAGAAAGAAAAACAAAGCTGGAAGAATCAGGCTCCCTGACTTCAGACTATAATACAAAGCTGCAGTAATCAAGACAGTATGGTACTGGCACAAAAACAGAAATATAGACCAATGGAAAAAGATAGAAAGCCCAGAGGTAAACCCACGCACCTATGGTCAACTAATCTACGACAAAGGAGGCAAGAATATACACTGGAGAAAAGACAGTCTCTTCAATAAGTGGTGCTGGGAAAACTGGACAGCTGCATGTAAAAGAATGAAATTAGAACACTCCCTAACACCATACACAAAAATAAACTCAAAATGGATTAAAGACCTAAATATAAGTCCAGGCACTATAAAACTCACAGAGGAAAACATAGGTAGAACACTCTTTGACATAAATCACAGCAAGATACTTTTTGACCCACCTCCTAGAGAAATGGAAATATAAAGAAAAATAAACAAATAGGACCTAATGAAACTTAAAAGCTTTTTCACAGCAAAGGAAACCATAAACAAGATGTAACGACAACCCTTAGAATGGGAGAAAATATTTGCAAATGAAGTAACGACAAAGGATTAATCTCCAAAATATACAAGCAGCTCATGCAGCTCAATATCAAAAAAGAAAAACAATCCAACCCAAAAATGGGCTGAAGACCTAAATAGACATTTCTCCAAAGAAGATATACAGATTGCCAACAAACACATGAAAGGATGTTCAACGTCACTAATCATTAGAGAAATGCAAATCAAAACTACAGTGAGGTATCACCTCACACCAGTCAGAACGGCCAACATCAAAAAATCTACAAACAATAAACGCTGAAAAGGGTGTGGAGAAAATGGAATCCTCTTGCACTGTTTGTGGGAATATAAATTTATATTGCCACTATGGAGAACAGTATGGAGGTTCCTTAAAAAACTAAAACTAGAACTACCATATGACCCAGCAATCCCACTACTGGGCATATACCCTGAAAAAAACATAATTCAAAAAGGGTCATGTACCACAATGTTCACTGCAGCACTATTTACAATAGCCAGGACATGGAAGCAACCTAAGTGTCTATCGACAGACGAATGGATAAAGAAAATGTGGCACATATATAAATCGGATATTACTCAGCCATAAAAAGAAACGAAATTGAGTTATTTGTAGTGAGGTGGATGGACCTAGATTCTGTCATACAGAGTGAAGTAAGTCAGAAAGAGAAAAACAAATACTGCATGCTAACACATATATATGGAATCTAAAAAAAAAAAAAAAAAGGTCATGAAGAACCTAGGAGCAAGACGGGAATAAAGATGCAGACCTAATAGAGAATGGACTTGAGGACACAGGAAGGGGGAAGGGTAAGCTGGGACAAGCAGAGAGTGGCATGGACATATATGCACTACCAAATGTAAAACAGATAGCTAGTGGGAAGCAGCGGCATAGCATAGGGACATCAGCTTGGTGCTTTGTGACCACCTAGAGGGGTGGAATAGGGAGTGTGGGAGGGAGGGAGACGCAAGAGGGAAGAGATATGGGAACATATGTATATGTATAACTGATTCACTTTGTTATAAAGTAGAAAATACCACACCATTGTAAAGCAATTATACTACGATAAATATGTTAAAAGAAAAAGAAAATGTGGCACATATATTCAATGGGATATTACTCAGCCATAAAAGGAAATCAAATTGAGTTATTTGTAGTGAGGTGGATGGACCTTGAGTCTGTCATACAAAGTGAAGTAAGTCAGAAAGAGAAAAACAAATACCGTATGATAACACATATCTGAAATCTAAAAAAAAAAAAAAAGGTTCTAATGAACCTAAGGGCAGAACAGGAATAAAGACACAGATATAGAGAGTGGACTTGAGGACACAGGGAGGGGGAAGGGTAAGCTGGGACGAAGTGAGAGAGTAACATTGACATATATACACTACTAAATGTCAAATTGATAGCTAGTGGAAAGCAGCTGCATCCCACGGGGAGATCATCTTGGTGCTTTGTGACCACCTAGCGGGGTGGGATTGGGAGTGTGGGAGGGAGGAAGATGCAAGAAGGAGGAGATATGGGGATATATGTGTGTATATATATATATATATATAGCTGATTCACTCTTTTATACATCAGAAACTAACACAACCTTTTAAATCAATTATACTCCAATAAAGATTTTTTTATAGAAGTAAATTGACTGAAAAGAAACAAATAGTATTTTATAAACTAATTTTTAAAAATGTAGCTACATTCTGTTTGAGGAAAATCTAAAACATACTTTATCAAACATAGAAAGCTTTCTTAAAAGTTATGTTATCCAGTACAAACCAGAGAAAGCTGAAATTGGATTAATTTTGAACAAAATATATGTTAAGTCAAAGAAAAACACTATTGGGATTAAAGAATGTCTTAAGAAAATTATAAAAGGAATGCTTCACTAAGAAATTCTAGAAATCTACAGACTGAACACAGCTGTCAACATTTCTTCTATATTAGAGCTAAGCAGGTTTACCTGGGAATGTCCCAGGCTCAGTCCTTGGAACCCTGCTCTTCACTATCTATACCCACTTTCTTGGTGATCTCATCCAGTCTCATGGCTTTAAATGCCATTTATATAGTTGGTATCACCCAAATTTGTATTTGCAGTCCCCATCTCTTCTCTTGAACTCCACATATGTATATCCAACTGCCTTCACCACTCAAATATCTAAGAGGCCTATCTATCCTACCTAACCTACCTGAAACTGAGTATTTGATGGGCCTTCTAAACCTGCTCTCCATCAACTCTGCACACCACTGTGAATGGCAAGGCCAGTCTTCTAGTTGCTCAAACCAAAATCTTAGAGTTCTCATCGACTCCCCTCTGTTTCTCACCCCTTATCTATCAGCAAATCTTCCAGTTGTACCTTCCAAACATTTACAGATTCCCATGAGTTCTCACTAACTTCATTATCACCAGGGTCCAAGCCAGTTTCATCTCTAAACTCTTATTTTCCAATTGCTTCCCATAGTCTTCTCTTAACACGGCAACCAGAGAGATTCTTATAAAACCTAAGTCAGATTATATCACTCCTCTGTTCAAAATCCCCCAGTGCTTTCCACCCCACTCAGAGTGAAAAGCAGCCTTGCTAGTGATTTATCTGCCCCTCCTCCCTCTGGCCCACTACCTCTCTGCCCCCACCTCTTACTGCTCTCCCTTCACTACTCCACTCCAGCCCCACTGGCCTCTTTGATGTTTTTCCTCCTAGGTAGCATGGATTTCTCATCCTCCCATTTCCAATATTCAAGCATGTAGTTGGCACACTTTCACCTCAAGGTGTTTGCACTTGTTCCTTCCACCTAGAATACACCAGCCACAGGCAGACATTCACGGTTGCATGCCTTCACCTGCTTCAGGCCTTCACCCAGATGTCACATCCTCAGTGAGGCCTTCCCCGTCCAGCCTTTTTAAATGGATTCTCCCAACACTCTCTATTCCCTTTCCTAGTTTTATTTTTTTCTAAATCTTTGAATAATAAAAAATTATATTGCATTTTTTGTTGACTTTTCCCTTGCTAGAATATAAACTCCATGAAAGCAGAATTCTTTTTTTTTTTTTTTTTTTGGTTGATTCTCTACTTCTCCAGTGCTTAGAAAATCCCCTATCAGCTAATAAATAATTTTTGGATGAATGAGTTGTTTTATCAACTTCTGAGTGTATTCAAGACTATGGAAGTAACACCATATTGAGGAAATTAACATGAGATTTGGATCCAGAGGATATGATTTTAAATCTCTAAACTTTACTGTAGCCTTGGACAAATTATCTAAATTCTCTGAGGCTAAACTTTCTAACCTGTAAAATGGGAATTTTAAAAAAATCTTTCTTATAGTATCTGACTGAGGAATTAAATTGAGACATTATGTGTCATTAATAATTTGACCACATGGAGATATTGTGTCTAACCAAGTTTTTTTTTAATTTTACTTACATGTATTTACAGAAGTCACATACCATTCTGCTACCCCAGACTCCACACACCCTTATTTTTATCAGTGTTACTGCCTTCCCACTTCACAAATTTGTTACCTGCCTGATCCGTGAAGGCATTTGAGCTTGAACCCTGAGAAATGTTCAATACAAATTAGTTTCATCTAGCGAACAATGAGGTAAAAATTCCTTGAAATCCAAGTATGTTTTGCAAAGGATCAATTTGTTTTCATAAACAGGGAAAGCCCTGAAGTGTTCCTCAGAACTTAATAAGTTCTGTGAAAAAGAAAAAGAGAAAAAAAGACAGGACCTCTGAAGTAGCAGCTACCACGCTATAGTCCATTTACAGACCAAGGGAAACTAAGAATAACAAGAAACAATCTTCTGTAGCAGAACGAAGGCTGCAGGCTGTGGACAGGACCATGTAAGTCAGCTCTGAAACCTGTCATCAAAAAGCATTAGTGGTCACAAAGAAAATACAAACAATACGACGTAATAATGGACAGGGGAAAAATAGAAACCTCCTAAAGTTGAACAACCAATATGGTCAACTTAGGGGCTGAAATAACTTGAAGGTTTTCCTTTGGTGGGTTTAAAATGAGTTTGAAAGAGGGAGTTTCACTATCTTTTATCACCCAAATATGTGTAGGCATAAAAATATCTTGCCTTATTTTCAATAGATTTTATTGGTTTGTCCAACCAAGTGAAAAGCTCTAGCCATTGGGGAATGCCACTGTGAATATTTTGTATTTGTAGGTTTTGTTTTTATAGCCAGTGGGAGGTTTTTGTTTTGTTTTGTTTTCTTCCATCTAGTACCCTAAGATTCATTTTAGTCTCCTGACAACGCTTCTCTTCATTTCTCACAAAGGACAATGAAATTATTGTACTTTTGTGGTTTTTAAAAAAGTCACTGTATTGCTCATCTTTTTACCCATGAAACCTCAAACAGAACAAATCTCAAAACTAACAATGTCCAGTTTTCACTTTATATAGAGCATAAAGGTCAGCTTGTTACAAACTGAAAACAACTATTTTGTTGAGATGAATAAACATGGAATTAACTGTCACACATCATCACCAAAGAAGCAAATGAAAATGTTCATAAATGTGGCACTGCCATCAAATGACAGCCTTGGTCCTAAACAAAACAGGTAGTTACATCACATTATGGCAGCCACACTGACTAACTCCCTGGTTGATACCCACACAGAGGAAGGAAATTCAGAGGCATCAAAAACAGCTGTTTTCTAATACAACATCAGAGAAGCTATAAGCAAGTTACGCTCTAAAGGATGTAATTGTCTATGCTCAAGGTTTAAACAGAGAAAAGAAAAACAGAAATGATTTTTTTTACTTAACAAAATGAAAACAAAGTAGGAAAATTTCAACTTGAGAAGAAATTTACCACATTATCATATGCTGTTATCAATATTTCTAATAAAATAGCGAGTAATTACTATATAGCTGGAACTTCACAAAAAGGGTCTCTAATTCTTACAACAATGCTGCAGCATTTATATTTTTCAGATAAACTGAGACTCCGAATACTTCAGCGACTTATCCAAGGTCACGTAGCTAGTAACGGGCAGAGCCAGGATTTCCCTTCAAGTCCACCTAACTCCATGTCCAAGCCCACTGTTCAGCCTCTCAGTCCAGCATTCCCCTTTCCACAAACCACCTGTATTTTCTTGGTAAAGGTTTAGGTCTCATCCATACCTGTGACCCTCAGACCCAATGCAGTATCTCCTTCTGGAGTCCCAGGCTGGGAAAATCTCAAAATTAACTCTGAGGAAATCGATGATGAGAGGAAACCACACCCCGAATGCCACAGCACCAGCTGTGTCTTCTTTTTTAATTAAGAAACTAATCTACACCCTCATTTAGTGCTGACAAACTGCAAAGCCAACATAGCTCTCCACTAGAAAGTACTCAAAGTTACACAGGAATGAGTTTTCCAGTGTAAAGAAAATGGAACGTTTGGAGACAGGCCAAATGAGCAAAGTCAATAAATATTTTTTGGTTCCTAGAAAGTATTCTTATAGAGCATGTTGACTGGATATAATGCAACACTATTGTGAGACAGAAGAGTAATACACACAGGTTGAATTATGTGAAATAAATAAAAGCTTTGCTCTATCCAATCTGTATTCTGCTTTTAGATCCAAATTTTGCTCCCTTGTGCAATAGAAGATGGGATGGGGGCTGCTGCAGTTACACTAAACTTTATGACAAGACAGTGTATGTAGATATGAAGTATAAACAATTCTTTTTAGTGGAAGGATTTTGTTTATGACCAAGATTAATTTAAAACTTAAGAAAAAAATATTTCAGTCTCTAAAGAATGCAACCTTTCTTTTACTCTGTAGAGAATGCAGAGAACTGACTACACAAAGACAAAATTAAACTGTTGCTTTCATTGTTTTAACCTTTCTACAATTATTTTACCTAGTCTGGTTATGGCATTCATTATATTGTCTTTTTCAATTATACATGAACAGTTTATACATGAACAATGTATACCTGAACATGCAATCTCACTACCAAGTTATCTAAGGAAGTAGCTTTTGTTTGGCTTTGTCTTTCAAGCTTTGGCAGCTCTTTGACAACCCTGCCTCCTCAGTTAAATAAAGGAGCTGAAAATAGGAAAATGGACACTGTCCTCTTTTTCAATTGCTCTTCTCTTTTCTGTATCTCAGGCTTTCAAAGTCAGCTCTAAAATAATCTATGACACAGACGTGCATTGCCACTGCTGTATAAATCAGGTACTCTTATTTATTTAAAAAGAGCAACCAAAAAATGGTTTAAGGAACAAAGCCTAGATAAAGATCAAAGTTACACCTTAGCCTACCCTCAGCTGAGAGGCTCAAAGATCAGCTCACTCCTGCAATGTCACCTTCCACCCAACAGAGGTCAAGAATGAACTGACTCAACTCCTCTCCTGAGACAGCGATCCCCCCCTCTACTCCAGGTCTGCTGCCTCCATCATCAACCAGGTCATCAATTCAAGAATAAAACCCAGCTCTTCCAGATTGCCTCAGCTCTGTTGAAAGGCATCACAGAAAAGCCCAGATACCAACCCTTCCCTAACCTCTAACATTCACAGTCTCACAGCCACTAACTTTCCTGAATCCACCAGAGTCAATTTCATGATGCCATTCATCCCTATTGACATCAGTCAACACTAGCATCCTCACTCAGGTCCTTCCTCATTTTCCATACTTGAACCCTCAGTGGCTCTTACTCCCTCTTCTTCATTACCTGCTCCCACCTCCCCAGCCCATACACATACACCTATCTTCGAAATTGACCATTGTGCCTTCCAGAATAAAAGTCCACCATCAGCAAAAGTTCCCACACTATCTTCTCTTAGCATTCCCCTCACTTTCTGGCTGCATGTAGCAGAAATCTGACTTTCCCTGAGAACTCTGCTTCCCACGCAGCTCTCTAAAATGCTGGCTCTCTTTCTCCCATGGCCTGGGCTTAGAGGTAGAGTGCTGTCCTTCCTGCTTCTCTCATTGCCTCATTCTCCCTCCCACCTCCCTAAATCTCCAGCTTATCAGAAACATCCCATCATGAGACAAATCTCATGTTATCAGAGCTACCCTTATCCTACTTGCAAAGTTGGCCCTTGGCTGGCATCTGAGAACTTGAATTTTAGGAGAGCTTCTACCATTCCCTGATTAGGATGACGCACAGAGCCTCAAGTGTTTGTCCAAACAATATGGTTTATTCTGAACACCTGCTTTCCTTCTGGAACTCTGCAATATGTGCTAGGCAGAGGATGCCTACAAGACCAGCCCCCAGTAAAACTCTGGGCAATGAGTCTCTAATGGACTTCTTTAATCGACAGCATTTCATGTGTGTTGTCACAACTCGTTGCTGAAGAAATTCAGCATGTCCTGTGTGACTCCTCTGGGAAAGAACTCTTGAAAATATGCACCTCATTTCCTAAGGACTTTGCCCCATGTGCCTTTTCCCTTTGCTGATTTTGGTTCATATCTTTTCCTGTAATGAATCATAGTGGTGAGTCCAACTATATGCTCAGTCCTGTCAGGCTTCCTAGTGAATTATGGAACCTAGGGGTGGTCTTAGAGACCCCTGAAACCCCTTGCCATCATACTGCATTTCCCTGGTGCATTTACTCTCCTAGGTGATTATCATATACCTTCTACTCTCTTCTCAAGTATCTAACACCTCCTCCCCTGCTCTCACTGTAAGCTTATGACCCTGCTTCCTAATTCTTTGATAAAATTCAGCAATTGATCAACAGAGAACAGCAATCAACCTCCACTTTCACATCTACCCACATATCAACACCTGTATCTCCATACCTTGACCTTCCCTCCCTTCCTTCCTTCCTGTTAATACAGGTGTATTCTGTATTCAGGTGTAATGTAAAACCAATCCCTTGCACAGTATACATTCAATATCCTGTAATAAACCATATGGAAAGGAATATGAATATGTATATAACTGAATCACTCTGTTGTACAACAGAAACTAACACAACACTGTAAAGCAACTATACTTCAATGACTTTTAATTAAAAAGATAAAAACAACTATACTACCCAAAGCAATCTACAGAGTCAATACAATCCCTACCAAACTACCACTGGCATTTTTCACAGAACTAGAACAAAAATTTCACAATTTGTATGGAAACACAAAAGACCCCGAATAGCCAAAGCAATCTTGAGAACGAAAAACGGAGATGGAGGAATCAGGCTCCCTGACTTCAGACTATACTAACAAAGCTACAGTCATCAAGACAGTACGGTACTGGCACAAAAACAGAAAGATACATCAATGGAACAAGATAGAAAGCCCAGAGACAAACCCACACACATATGGTCACCTTATCTTTGATAAAGGAGACAAGAATACACAATGGAGAAAAGACAGCCTCTTCAATAAGCGGTGTGGGGAAAACTGGACAGCTGCATGTAAAAGAATGAAATTAGAACACTCCCTAACACCATACACAAAAATAAACTCAAAATGGATTAAAGACCTAAATGTAAGGCCAGACACTATAAAATTCTTTGAGGAAAACATAGGCATAACACTCTATGACATAAATGACAGCAAGATCCATTTTGACCCACCTCTTAGAGAAATGGAAATAAAAACAAAAATAAACAAATGGGACCTAATGAAACTTAAAAACTTTTCACAGCAAAGGAAACCATAAACAAGACGAAAAGACAACCCTCAGAATGGGAGAAAATATTTGCAAACGAAGCAACTGACAAAGGATTAATCTTCAAAATATACAAGCAGTTCATGCAGCTCAATATCAAAAACACAAACAACCCAATCCAAAAGTGGGCAGAAGACCTAAACAGACATTTCTCCAAAGAAGATATACAGATTGCTAACACACACTTGAAAGGATACTCAACATCACTAATCATTAGAGAAATGCAAATCAAAACTGCAATGAAGGGGCTTCCCTGGTGGCGCAGTGGTTAAGAATCCACCTGCCAATGCAGGGGACACGGGTTCAAGCCCTGGTCCAGGTAGATCCCACATGCCATGGAGCAACTAAGCCCGTGCACCACAATTACTGAGCCTGTGCTCTAGAGCCCACAAGCCACAACTACTGAACCCACATGCCACAGCTACTGAAGCCTGTGCGCCTAGAGCCTGTGCTCTGCAACAAGAGAAGCCACCACAATGAGAAGCCTGTGCACCTCAACAAAGGGTAGCCCCCACTCGCCGCAACTAGAGAAAGCCCACGCACAGCAACGAAGACCCAACACAGCCAAAAATAAATTAAATAAATTTAACAACAAAACAAAACAAAACAGAAACTACAATGAGGTATCACCTCACACTGGTCAGAATGGCCATCATCAAAATATCTACAAACAATAAATGCTGGAGAGGGTGTGGAGAAAAGGCAACCCTCTTGCACTGTTGGTGGGAATGTAAATTGATACAGCCACTATGGAGAACAATATGGAGCTTCCTTAAAAAACTAAATATAGAATTACCATATGATCCAGCAATCCCACTACTGGGCATATACTCTGAGAAAACCATAATTCAAAAAGAGTCATGGGGCTTCCCTGGTGGCGCAGTGGTTGAAAGTCCGCCTGCTGTTGCCGGGGACATGGATTCGTGCCCCGGTCTGGGAGGATCCCACATGCCGCGGAGCGGCCGCGCCCGTGAGCCATGGCCACTGAGCCTGCACATCCGGGGCCTGTGCTCCGCAACAGGAGAGGCCACAGCAGTGAGAGGCCCACGTACCGCAAGAAAATAATAAAAAATAAAGAGTCATGTACCACAATGTTCATTGCAGCTCTATTTACAATAGCCAGGACATGGAAGCAACTTAACTGTCCATCGACAGTTGAATGGATAAAGAAGATGTGGCACACATATACAATGTATTATTACTCAGCCAAAAAAGTAACAAAATTGAGTTATTTGTAGTGAGGTGGATGGACCTAGAGTCTGTCATACAGAGTGAAGTAAGTCAGAAAGAGAACAACAAATACCTTATGCTAACACATATATATGGAATCGTAAAAAAAAAAAAAAATTGTTCTGAAGAACCTAAGGGCAGGACAGGAATAAAGATGCAGATGCAGAGAATGGATTTGAGGACACGAGGAGGGGGAAGGGTAAGCTGTGATGAAGTGAGAGAGTGGCACGGACATATATACACTACCAAATGTAAAATAGATAGCTAGTGGAAAGCATCCACATAGCACAGGGGATCATCTCAGTGCTCTGTGACCACCTAGTGGGGTGGGATAGGGAGGGCGGGAGGGAGACGCAAGAGGGAGGGGATATGGGGATATATGTATATGTATAGCTGATTCATTTTGTTATAAAGCAGAAACTAACACACTGTTGTAAAGCAGTTATACTCCAATAAAGATGTTAAAAAAAAAAAACCCTCAGTGAGATACAACCTCACTCTTGGAAAGAAAAGGAGAAAAAAAGAAAAGGACAAAGCTGAAAAGGGAGCAGAAGAGGAAGGTGAACAGTGTTTGGCAAGATTGTGGAGAAACTGGAAACCTTGTGCCTCGTGTGCACTGCCGATGGGAAGGTAAAATAGTGCAGCCGCTGTGAAATACAGTATGGTGCTCCTCAAAAACTTAAACACAGAATTATCATAGGATCTGTTACCAAGTCCAAGCTCGCTCTGGTTGCCACACGACAGGCCAATAAATTGGAGACAAGGTGTTCAGGCAAGGAAGACGACTTTATTCGGAAAGCCGGCAGACTGAGAAGATGGCAGACTAATGTCTCAGAATGACCATCTTATTGGGGTTTGGATGCCAGTTTCTTTTATAGCACAGAGAGGGGGAGGAGATGGGGAAGTAAAGTAAAAATGCCTTAAGTTTTGCAAATATTCCCTGGAATGGCCAGCCTCGGGGAAGGGATGTGTTAATTTCTTCTTTCTTGTAGCCATCCACAGGTGGACAGGGTCAGGATGCTTCCCTGAACAAAGGCACTTTGGTTTAACATTCAGGCAGAGGGACAGGTTTCCCGGAGTCAGGCCATTATGTATAGATAGTATCCTTTTGGTGAACAAAAGCATCAGAAAGCAGAAGTTAAAGAAACAGATCCAACATGTAGTCAGATTTGGCTCGTCCCTGTAAGAAGATCTAGCAATTGCAATTTGGGGCATACACCCAAAAGAATTGAAAGCAGGGTCTCAAAGAGATATTCGTATACTCATGTTCATAGCAGCATTATTCAAAATAACCAAAAGGTGGAAGCAACCCAAGTATCCATCAACAGATGAATGGATAAACTATATACACCTACAATAAAGTCCTTAAAAAAGGAAATTTTGACACATGTCAACATGGATGAACCTTCAAGGCACACTGCTAAGTGAAAAAAGCCAGCCACAAAAGGACCGGTGTATGATTCTCCTTATATGTGTCATCTAGGGTAGTCAAGATAATAGAGGCAGAGTAGACTGATGGTTGTCAGTGGATGCGAGGAGTGGAAAATGAAGTTATTGTTTCAGTTCGGGAAGATGAAAAAGTTCTGAAAATGGATACTGGATTACACAACATTGTGAACATACTTGAACATACATTGTGAACATATTCGGTGGCATCTATTTTCTTAGATTCTGTATGTTTCTATTTGGCATCCATTTATAACAGGGCTAATTATATTAAGTATGTTTTCTTATTTTCCGTATCTTGATGCTCTGGCATTTATGGAGAAACGCCCCCTCCCAGGACTGGCTAGTTCTTAGAGATAACAAAGGGCTCAGCTGGGCACATTTTTCATATGCAAACTAACCAGTCCAGAGCCATACCTCCTCTATCTGGCCCAGACACTCCAGAAGAAGAGAATATTTTCCTCTGCCTTAATCATCCCAAAGCCAGGTACCAGACAACTAGGAACCATCCCTATAGCCCAAAGCCCTTAGAAATCACTCCTACTAGCCAATCCTAACCTGTTTATCCTGTGTTTAACAAAAAATTATTCAGTGATGTTTGTTAAAACACATAGACTTTATTCAGGACCAACCATCACGATAGGCATAGAAACCACTTCAATGGGATTTTACAGTGGAGGAGAGAGGTTGGGTCCAACTCCAAACACAGCACGGGCAAGTGGGAATTTATAACCAAGGAGATGGGTGGAGATCAGTGGATAGAAAATTACTGAGAAAACATCCAGGTTAAGTGGAGTTTTGGCTAAATAGACCTAACAGGATTCTTACTAAAGAGAGGCCAGGGTAGTCAGACAACACCTAGGGGATGGTAGAGGATGAAGAACTCAAATATGGAGAGTATTCAGATCAAGAGTGAGGAATTTTTGCCAAATGGACTTAGCAGTGTCCTTGCTAAAACTGGATTTTACAAGGGAGTGAGCAGAGGGGCCTAGATACTTTAGGAGCCTCACTAAAGCTCGGTTGAGCAAGGAATCTTTGCCTTACATTTTCCACAGAAACCGCCATAAAGGCCATGGCCCAAGCTCTCTTCTCACTCCTCACTTCTCCTCCTGACCAGACCGCGGCTTTCCCCAAGACCCTGCATGGCATGTGGTAACCCCCTCTGTTCAACCTCTGAATCTAATAAACTTCTTCCTTCCAAGCCTCATTCTAATCTCCTCCTGTGCCACACTAATTTCACCATACATCTGACATTCTCAGAACAGCCACTGAAAAATGGTGAAAACGGTAAAATTGTTATATTTTAATGAGAAATTTTTAAAAAGTAATATCCAGCTGTTTTTTCAATCTCTCATGAATAGGCAAAATAACTTAGGTTAAAGTGATTTGTAAACTCTTAAGTTATGAATAGAGGTTATAGAGGTTATGTGAGTTGTCACAATTGACAGTAACAACATAAGTTGATTTATCTTAATTATATACTTTTAGGGTATATTATTTCAAATAGAATGATGATTTTAAGTTTATAATGTTTGACTTAAGCTATTTTGTCCATATTTCTGAGATAGGAAGTGGGCAGGACACAACCTTTAGAAGAATGACATAGCCATTGAGGACACAACATAAACTGGTTAGAACCAACTAGGCCCAAGATGGTGAACGAGTCGACTTCCACTAGACCTTGAGCCTCAGTGTACGTTCATTGTAATACATTAACATGCTAAATTACACACCCACAGGCACCATGACAGTTCCTAGGCCTACCATGCAAGGCCAAAGAGTGGGAGGTGACCCAATTCCTGGAAATCTCTGCCCCTCCTCCCCAATAGTTGGAATAATTCTCCCACTCACTAGCCTGTGAAATTACCTGCCTATAAAAACTAACTCCCCCACATTTTCGGGTCTCTTGCCTTCTGAGATGGCCCACACTCTGTCTGTGGAGTGTGTTGCTCCCTGAATAAACCTTCTTTCACTTTACTATGGCTCACTCTTGATTTCTTTCTGGCAGGAAGCCAAGAACCCACACTTGGCGGCCGTCCTAGGGACTCACCTGAGAAATGAACATCCTCTCATGCCCCACTTTCTTTTTCCCGCTACATTTCTCCATCAGACTTCTAAGGTACCAAAAGCATGCATTACTCTTTTAGCATACAAAGAACATGGGATTCAGTGAGGTTTTTTCCATTTTATAATTTTATAGGATTCATACCTTCTAATTGCATATCATTTCAGTCTTAGCTAAATTTTCACTTAAATCAAAATGATTCTCCATATGTTTTAGCTTCTACACTTCAGATGAAATTCAGATATATTCTGTTTTCCAGGATAAAGTTTATAATATTAGTCTATAAAATACTGAGGTAGAGACTTACATGAATACTCACAACTTCAGTAGAAAATCTCAGTGGTAGAACTTCTAAATAAAGTAATGACAGATATTAAAAAACAAAAAAGAAATAGAACCCAATAGTTGTCCCTCTTCTTTTCACAATAAATGCCAATTTTTAAATGACTGAGGGGCTTAGAAATACTTTTTTTTTAAACAGCTGATCATTTACCAAAAACAAAAAGTGCTATATTTAATATACCATTAAGTAAAGCTTGATGTTTTGAATTACAAATAATACAAAATCTTCCATTTTTTTTTTAAATTTTTATTGGGTAGAGTTGACTTACAATGTTGTGTTAGTTTTAGGTGTACACAAAGTGAATCTGTTATACATATATCCACTCTTTCTTTATTCTTTTCCCATTTGGTCATTACAGAGTATTGAGAGAGTTCCCTGTGCTATACAGTAGGTCCTTATTTGTTATCTATTTTATATATAGTAGTGTATGGATGATCATTAACCATCAGTAAACTAATTTCATAAACTCACCTAATAAGTGCTTACCTATAAGGTTCACACTTTCTATAACTAGAATTAAATAGAATAAGCTAAGTCAGAGTTTTCTAATTTCTTTCCACGCACTGTCGATATGAACCAAGCTTTGTGACTTGAAGATACCAATTATGGTACTATTTCTTCTCTTATTTATTAAAGAACTTCAAAAGGCCAATAAAATGCCTTGTTTGTGTGAGTCAATGGTGTTTAATGAGAACAAACCTCCTGGTGTTCACAATCTTTTGGCAGAGGAAACAGTGAACTTTTTTCTTACAAATTCTATCTTCTGAGCTGTTTGAATTGAACTTTATTGATTACCAACTACTTTTACTCATCTAGAGAAATATTTGACCTTTACTATCTTCCAAAAGAAAAAGCAAAAGGCTAATAATGCACAGGCAAGCAACTGTCAGACTCTTGACAATATGGAAAAGAAACAAACAAGGAGTGTGTGAGGGCAGGGGGATCCGTCCAAGCTTAAAGTGCTAAAAATAAGCCAGTGACAACAAATGAGTAACTGCACCACATTTCTTTATCCTCAATGGCACTTGATACATGGGAAGAAAAAGCAGCAGGCAGGCACATTTCAAACCACCTTGAAGGTCAGCTTCTTTGGTCACAGCTACATTTTAGCAATTCTAAACTACCAGGTAATGGCAACATTTCTCTTCCCTTATCACATTCTGGGCAAGAACAAATACTGTTCCAAAAGATACGAATCTTATTCATCACTATCATAATCACCTGATAAAATGAATTAAGCATCTTTTGACTTACTTCAGTGCTGTGTGTTATGTTAATTACACTATAATAAAAGTGGTTTATAGTCTCCACCCCCAGGCTTCAGCCTTTCCATCCTAATTGTGAATCCAGTAGGTACTCCATTGCTTCCTTTTTATAATCTGTATGTAAGGAATATCTCAAAAGCCTGCAACAATCGAGCTAGTGACTCAAGTGTTTTTTTCTGAGAAACAGATCTCAAATGAATTTGGGATGAAATCAGTGTTTTTACTAATTTCAGCTCTTTCAAGAAAAAATTCACCCAAGAATATAGTTTGCTGACAAAATTTAGTAAAGGATTTAGAATATAATGTAAAAAAAAAACTTTAATCTCATTATAGAAGTGTTTTGTAGGAAAAGTTATCTAAAATAATTGTATTGTGAAATAAAATTCATATTGTATTGCAAGACAAGAAAACTTTAAACAAATTTTCTCTGCCCTTTGGCCTCCTCTCTCCCCTCACTGTGATTGTGTACCTGCGTTACGCATGGACCACACCTCTCCCATGAGCAGGAATACCCGTTCAACCCGAAACAGCAACATTCTCCCAGCATCAACAAGACAACTCCTTAAAAGATAACATTCCTTCTTCATCTTTTAAGGAGTCACATTACCCACCACAGTGATGACACTTAGGTCCGGATTATGTAAACTGTCAATAATATGTCATTTGATGTACAGCCCTCTCAAAAAATTTATATAACTGTGCCTTGACTTCTAACAGAAGTCTCAGAGCTTTCTGAGATGCACTTCCCAATTTATAATCCTCAGATATAGCTTGAATAAAATTTTCTATTTCTTTCTTATATTGACTGATTAATTTTTCATTGACAGTATCCTCAATGGTATGTTCAACTAATGTTATTCTGTTTGTATGTGTCACATGAAAATAAGACACCTAATGGAGATCCCTGACAGAGGTTCTAAGTAGAGGAAGTAGCAATTTTCTTTATTAAAATACAGTTGATTTAGCATATTGTGTTAGCTTCAAGTGTAGCAAAGTGATTCAGTTATATATTTTTTTCAGATTTTTTCCACTGTAGTTTATTACAAGAAATTGAATATAGTTCCCTGTGCTATACAGTAAATCCTTGTTGTTCATCTATTTTATATATAGTAGTGTGTATCTATTAATCCCATATTCCTAATTTATCCCGTCCCCTACCCCCTTTTCCCCTTTGGTAACCATAAATTTGTTTTTTTATGTCTGTGAGTCTGTTTCTGTTTTGTAAAGTAGTTCATTTGTACCATATTTTAGATTCCACCTTTAAGAGTTATATTCGTCTTTGTCTGACTTCCTCCACTTAGTATGATATTCTCGATTTAAATATTATAGAAAGTTGTACTAGAAAGCCCCACACTAAAACAAAATGCTGGGTTTTGGATGAGTTTTTAGGTTTTTCCCCTCTTACTGCTGACACTGTAAGACCTTCATCAAGTTAACTACACTCGCCGGATCTGGATCTCAGTTCTCTCATCTAAAAGCAAACCTCAGGTACTTTCTAAGGTTTCTCCAAGCTCTGAATTTCTCACTTTTAATTTATAGCTTTTGAGCTGAAAAAGTTGTCTATTTAAAAATATTAAAAGTTACTCTTAATCACATATAGGATTATTAAAACAACTTTTAGCTCAAATTTTATGACAAATGTTGTGATTTATTTATTTATTACCTGTAACTACCTTCTGATTTTTATACTTTCAGGTATCATGTACACGCATATGAATAAGGAATGAAAATAAAATTTTTAACTGAATAATTTTAAAATAGTTTCCTATTAAAATATAAATCTGGCGCTTCCCTGGTAGTGCAGTGGTTGACAGTCCGCCTGCCGATGCAGGGGACACGGGTTTGTGCCCCGGTCCGGGAAGATCCCACATGCCGCAGAGCAGCTGGGCCCGTGAGCCATGGCTGCTGAGCCTGCGCGTCCGGAGCCTGTGCTCCGCAACGGGAGAGGCCACAACAGTGAGAGGCCCGCGTACCGCAAAGAAAAAAAGAAAAAAAAAAAAAACTAGGGGCTTGTACTTTCTATACTTGTAACATCTGTACTGAGAATCAGTGAGCAGAAACAGACTGAGTCAGTAATCTAAAAATGTTCAAACAGAGGAGGCAGGGTAAAGCCTATGTCTAAGTGTATGTCATAAGTCTAAGTTGAAAATATAGCAGATTTATAGCTGAGAATAATATTAATGTATTAGAACCTGTGGTGGGGGGGGAGTCAAGAAAGCTAATTAAAGACAGGGATATACAAGAAATATTCATTAAGTGGACCAACTAGAATTCTGACAGCAGGTATTTCTCAGTCATGATGCCAATTTTCATGGGGTTTTTGTACTCTCCCCCCGTTTCTTTTCTGCCTCTGAGAGGCTGTGCTCGGCATCTGGCACCGACAGAATTATAAGAATTGCAGTATCTTTTAACTTAAGACTAACTTTGATCTGCATATTTTATTAGTCTGCTTCTTCAAACCTCATGTTTTTAGAAGACAGAAAAAATATGTTGCTCAAGAGTGTGTTTCTATCATAATAATTCCATGAATAAACTATTATTTTCAGCTGTAGGGTACGGCAGCTCCAGGAAAAAGGTCTATTAACAGGAATAGAAGGACCAGTAAGTGATGGGACTATGATAGAGCCACAGGGACTACAGAAGCTAAAGCAAAACAGAGCATGTTCCCCTTGTGGACAAAAAGAAAGGAAAAGTTATTATGTGTTTCTTAAGTTATACTATGAAATGTATTTTGACATCCTTTTTGAACAATAGAATCTTTATTCTTTTTGCAACGTCAATAACCCAACAGAGTCTAAGAACGCTGGTAAATTTCCTTTTGTCAAAGCTGAATATTCTCTTTCAAGATCATGTTCCTGGATCTCCCAATTACGTTCATTTCTCCTAGAGAACACATTTTGTTTATTAGATGCCTAGTTTTCCTGCCACTGCATTTCAGAGTCTTGCCCTTTGGAGTTGCTTTAATTGCCCTTCTTTTGCCTATTAATCTATGCAAGGCCTGACCAACTTTGGCCATTGCTTGGGACTTGGAAAAATGTAAGTCTTGTTAAAGGTCTTATTAGGAGTTTTGTCTCACCTGCTCTAATCTGTTCATGGACAATAGTCACATTTTCTCTTTACAAAATGCTCCCACCATTCTGGAAGCAGAGATAGTACCCAGCTCTGACTTCAGCATAATTGATAATGATGATTGAACATACAGAGAAAGAGCTCCCACTCAGTGTCACTATAGAAAGACAACTCGTTTCAGACTTTGACGAAGAACTCACCCATTAATACTGGTACCTAACACCTGAAGTAAAGTTTTGCTCATTTAAATAGATGATAATAAATGAATGCCAGTTACTATGATGAACAAAAAATTTAAAAACTAGAATATTAGGTTTACTTGTTCCATGCTGGGGCTACATATAACCCCAGTCTGCCCGCCATGGATGGAATTTTTATGTCTTCTCCCACCAAAATCCAAAATGAAAAAATTCCTAAGTCCAGTTTATATGCGGTTTCAAATACAGAACAAGTTATCAGTAGCATCTTTCTCATGCTCCCCGTGGCTACTGGACTTCCTTACAATGATAGTCTCAGTACAGTTGGGTTTTTTTTTTTCTTTTAAATATTTTGACCGACTTCCCCAGAGTGTGCATTTCAAGCTTGGCCTAATCTTGGAAGTCATGCAGCATCTCTCCTGCTTTTTGCTCATTGCACAAAGACAGCCTAAATTCAATATGGATGGGGGACCACACAATACCCTGAATATGGGAAGGTGCAGTTAATTAGAAAGTCATCTTTGGAGACTAGTTACCAGCCTCATGCAGCTACACATAAGGCCATAACCAAAGAACAATCTGTATTACTGAATGTCATATGAAGCAGATAGCTTCAGGTGGGACTTAACATCTCGTCAGTCAGAGAAACTGAAATACCCTGGGGAGCAATGGGGCTTACATAGCCCAACGAGCTTAGCTTCACACGCTTCATGGAATACGTGGTATGTTTAATTCACTAAGATGTGCGTGGCAATTTTGCTTAGAAGCATATTTGTTTCAGAATTACTCACGAAGGCAAAAAATTGAAAACAACCCTTTTTCCCCAACAGTGGTAGCTTAATTAAATTATAAAACACCAATATAATGGGATACATGCCACCACAAAAACAGTCTTAAAGATAATTAAATACATAGGAGGAACACTTATGTTATAGTCCTAAGCAGAACAGGGATCATTTAAGTAGAAGAGGGTTCATATCATATACACCTTTAAGTATATATATATATATTTATGTGTCTATGTATACACACACAAACACACATACATACGTATGTGTAGAAAATAGAATTAAATATATCCATGTATGTACAGGATTGTATCTGAATGGTAGAATTTTGGATGGTTTGTTCATTTTTTCCTTGTAGTTTTCCATATTTTCTACAAATGTTTATTATTTTTATGTATTTGAAAAACGTCAATAACTCCTTTATTTCCAGGTCTCTTAATGGCAAGAGAAAGAAGAAAAGATAAGGAGAAAATCCTAACCTTAAACTTTGTTTAGCACCATTTTTTCCACTACAGCTAAGAAATCAACATTCTATAAAAATCATGCTTTACCTCCTTCAGGCTACAATACAGTATAATTTAGTAGAATGAAATGATGATGCCTTGCCTGAAAAAGTTTAATGCATTTCAAAATGCGATTAAACTTTCCAGAAAGCAAAATAATACCTCAATTCACAGTTTCTGGCTTCAAGTCCAAGACGGCAAACTGATAACACATCCATCCCTCCTCCCTCCTAAAATTCCACTAAAATTACTGAAAACTGATGGGAGAAAAAAGTAGAACAACACTGAACTACCAAAAAGGTTGCCTCTGCAGACCAGAAAGTTGGATGGTTCACCAACAGAAACTAGATCAAGAGTTTGAGAGAGCACAGTCCAACACATCAGAAACAGGCATATAAGAAAAAATAATAGAAAGGCAGAAGAATAGAACAGAAAGCACATGATATAGGGCTTGGAATATAGGTAAGCGAATTAGTGAATCCTCTAATTACTGCTGTTGTTAGTGTATTATGTCATTGCTCAGGACTCTTACAAGTACCATACCTGTATATCCAATTTCCTGCTAGACATCTTTTCTTGGAGGGGCCCCAGACATCTCAAATTCAGTATATTCAAAAACAAAAACAAAACCTCATTTTTCCTCCCAAGACTTGCCTCTCCTCTTGTCTTCCTGATCAGCCCAAGCTAAGAACCTTTTGTGTCATCCTTGCCACCTCTCTATCCATCAGTTATCACATTCCACCAATTTACCTCATAATTCTATGTTCCTATCTCTACTTTTCTATTTTCATGACTCAAATTTGGGTCCTGTTATCCCACAATAAGATTAAAGTTTTCTCCAGACTTGTTCCATGACAGCACCTTTCCTATTTCTTCATTTTTTGTATGAATTCCTTTACATGTAAGACACCTCATTAAAATTAGAACAATGTAGATGAAAGAATACTATTCCTCAAAGAGGAAGTTCATAGAAGGAGCTTCCAAAGCCCAGAGTCAGCAACAGAGAACAACCAAGATGAATTGAAAGGTTTTGTGTAATGACCCATCCATGTCTGGCTTCATTACCCAAAAGTCCTTCAGTAAACTTGAAAGTTGACACTTGCACTTATAGCCCAGGCTGCTCTTGCCTGGGATGCTGTTGAGACGATCGTCAAGAAGACGTGACCGCATGTCTGACCTTTGAGCAGGACCTGGCATCTAGAACCTGCTTGCCCCAACGCTGTTTTTGGAATGTGTGCCCCATCTGCCTTTCCCATGATAGAAGCTACCCAAGAACACAGCCTTGAGATAGTGAAGTAGGGTTGAAACCATCTGGACTGTGTACATGTCTGAACCCAGTTAAAGCCCGGCAGAAATTTTTTTTTTTTTTTAAGGGGATGGGACTTCCTTCCCATTGTAATTTTTTTCTAATTAAGTTATTTATTTATTTATTTTTCGTTGTGTTGGGTCTTCGGTGCTGCGTGCGGGCTTTCTCTAGCTGCGGCAAGTGGGAGCTACTCTTAGTTGTGGTGCGCAGGCTTTTCATTGCAGTGGCTTCTTTTGTTGCAAAGCATGGGGTCTAGGCATGCAGGCTTCAGTAGTTGTGGCATGTGGGCTCAGTAGTTGTGGCTCGCGCGCTCTAGAGCACAGGCTCAGTAGTTGTGCATGAGCTTAGTTGCTCCATGGCATGTGGGATCTTCCCAGATCAGGGCTCAAACCCATGTCCCCTGCATTGGCAGGCAGATTCTTAACCACTGCCATCATGAGGGAAGTCCAAATCTACTCATCTTGTGGCCACCCAAGAGAAGCCTCTTAAGTTGTTGCCACCTACCAATCTGGAGTGATCTGCCTTTTTCTTCAGTCTCTCCTTGCCCTCTGAGTATGGGGGACAGTTGTTTGCATTAAACCTGCCTCTGCTGGCCAGTTCTCCTTCCACAATTTCTGAAAACCAGCCTAAGTTGTATCTGAGTGTCCTGTTTATCCAGGGACAGATGTCATACACAGAAGAAGGAAACAAAGGAACTTTTAAATAGAAACTAAAAAGCTTTTAATGACTGACTGAGAAAATGGTGGTGCAGTGGCTTAAATAGTATAGTGACTAGAAGGGTCATGGGACAAGTGATCAGAGTTTATACAGTAAAAGTAATTTCAAGCTTTCTGTAAGATTCAAGGTTATGGACTGAAAACAAGCATACCTAGACAGAAATACACTTTACTGATACAAAGGCTTAGAAGTATAACTTCTCACTAATGTTGTCAAAACTGGGAGCCAGAATTTTGATTTTGGTAGTTATTGAGAAACTTCCAAATCCAAGTATAAATCTCTTAAATTTCAAATCTTTCATGGAAGGAAGTCATTAACTATGAATTTTTTTAATGTCAAAAACATTTGTGGAACATTAACTCATATTCTGAAATGATAAATAGGGGCCGATTATAAATATATATATACATTACACAATAAAATCACACAAAAATATGTTTATATACTTCACAATGAATAAGACACCACAAGCTTGGATCTCACTATTTTCTCCTCCTAGGAACTAGTAGAAATCCTTAACCAATATGACAGTATGCTGTTAAATCTGAAATTTCTTCCATGTGTCTTACACTGCTCTTGCCCCAAACCTACCTGGTTCTATACAGGAATGTTCATTCCTGCTCTAGGATTAATAGTATTAAGTCTTAATTTGCTTCGTAGTCACTCAGAGTGCAGTTTTGAATGCTTTGTCTGTGCTTTTACTGTGTAGATTGGGGTATCACACTAACTCTGTGCTTGGTCTACAGAACCTCCTCAGGTAAAAGAAGCCTTCTGCTCTGTTATCTGGATTCATTTCTGACCGTTATCTGGCAGGTTTTAAAGAACTCTTGCAAGAAAAAGGTCTTTCTTTTGGAGTTCAAATTGAAAACAGATGCACTGTCTTTACAGGGCTACTCCCTTGGAAATACCATCAAGCACATCATAGAAAATAAAAGGAAAGCTCTGGACTTTGTTGATTAATGACTGCTTGTCCACGCTCCCATGTGTTAGAGAACAACAATTAAGTAGGAAATACCCAATATGGAGTCAGTGAACACACAACGAAGGTATTGAATGGGTAGCATATCTACATATTTTTATCATGGTCACTGATGGAACCATGAGGGAAGATTTCTCTAAGCCTGAGCCTATACGTGCGACCTTGCCCACCACATGACCCCACACCTGGACAGTGAAAGAAAAGCAGCTGTTGGGGAACTAGAGTGATGGCTTTTCATATAACTGTTTAGAATCAGCATTTTAAAAACAACCTGATGATAAACTTGTGGCCGACCCAATAAATGGACTGAAGGCTCAACAGCCAGCTATGCTACTCTCTACTTCAACAAAATAATGCTGAACTGACAAGCCAATCACTTTTCCTTGTGAAATTTGATAGCTATTGCCTTTATAAGCCCCATCCTTAACTTTGGTCTGAGAAACAGTGTTCATGAGTTGTGTTCCTCATATATACAAATATCCAAATAAGTCTCCAATGCTTTACACTTACTGTGAATTATTCTCTGCACCTTAATAATCACTCTGCCTAAGAGTCTTATTTTTTTTCTTTCCTCAGTAAAAACCTCTGATCAAACAATCCCTTCTATATGGCTGCCAGTTTTACAGAAGCTGTAAAATATTTTAAACAGACATTAATCTTAAACCTTTTGACCACTTTCCCTTGCTAATTTATGTAGATCTCCAGGTATCCATTAACACTTGATTTTTATGACCACTGATTGCTACAATATCACTTCCTTTGGTTTTCACTAAAACCGCTTAGGTTCCTCAGTGTGGAAGAAAGCAGATTTTAGAGTTGTATTTGTTGCTGTTCTAATTTATTGTACAGCTTTTTTATGGGATCAAATTGATATTATATATTATAGTATTTCACGAACTATAAAAGGACTATGCATATGTGCTACATGTCAGTTAGGTTTAAGAACCTACTATTAAGTATGGAGAAATGAGAGCAAAGTTGAATGAGGGAGCAGTATTCTAGAATGCTCTCATTTTAACTGCGAATTCCTTAGCGCCTTGACAACTGCAGCATGTTTCCATAGCTTTTGCCAATGTGACCATAGTCACACCTCTAAGTGGAATTTCTATGCTAAAGCTGAGCTGTCTATTGTCCTTCCCCCAACCCACAATTATACAGCAGATGGTGAAAATTATTCATAATAAATTTGTTGGATCAATTTTTATGAGACAAAGACAGTCAACCAGACTGTTGACTACCTTGGCACTGAGCCTTGTGGATGGTTAGGAGGAATCGCCACTGCATGAGTACTGCAAATAATTGAAATTGAACTATGCCAGGATGGAGACGTTATTCTGAATCATTGCCTCTTCCAAGCTTCTATCAATGTCTTAATAGTGCCACCTGACTTCAGTAGAAGGGCTTTTGCATTCCAATTTTTCTTACTTTCTTGATAGCATTTTCCTTTAACAGGTTGAGCAATGATTATCAGTATAAGTCAGCAATTTTCAGAGCTCTAAAGAGCCTGAGAGGTCATTTTATTCTACTCCTTGTAGAAGATAAAATAAGGCTAAAGACGATTGAAGAGACAAGGTGAGCTGCTCACCTCACACAACCTTTCATTCCAAAGGTCTTTCTAACTTCATCCTTTTGCCTAAGTTGAATAATTTTTATTGGCAAAAATTATGTCATTTTTATTAGCAGAAACATAGTATTTAATTTCCAAACTTTTATTTCTGGGCTGTATTTACCTTTAATGGAGATAATTAACAAAGTCATAAAATATAGGCAGCTATTGGCTCACTTTGTTTGGAATCATCTTCAAATGTGTCCTGATAGCTCCAAGGACCTTGGAGAGAAAGCAAAACTTGTAGATCTTGAGTGAATAAGGTATGGAAATTTTCGGGAATCTACCTTCCCACATGCAAGATCCTTACGAACACAGGTCCCAGAAAAGCCTGGAAAGGATTGCCATCTTGATCTCTAAAGCCCAAAGCCATATATGGAGAGCTTAGCTTCTTGTCTGTATTACTGTTGGCTCTGAGAGGTGTAGAGTAGGAGTCTAACAGTTATTATTTTATAGATATGGTATATCTCCTTAAAAAAAAGGAGATTCTTCTGTATTAGTTTCCTACTCCTACGGTAACACACCACAAACAGAATGGCTTAAAGCAACGCAGGTTATCTTACATTTCTGAAGATCAGTAGCCCTATATCAGCTTCACTGGGTTAAAGCAAAAGGGTCAGCAGAGTTAGTTCCTTCTAGAATCTCTAGGGGAAATTCTGTTTCCCTATCTTTTCCCATTTCTAGAGGCTGCCTACATTCCTTGGCTCATGGCCCATTCCTCCAACTTTAAAGCCAGCAGGGTGGCATGTTCTATCTTCTCTGACCTCTGATTCCACCCTTGTACCTTGTTTAACTCTGATACTCTTGCCTCTCCCCCTTACTGGGTCCACCCAGGTAACCCGGGAAAATCCCCCCCACTTCAAGACCCTTAATCATATCTGCCAAGTTCCAAAGAAAAGAGATCCACAGGTTCCAGGGATTAGGATATGAACATCTTTGGGGGAGCATTATTTGGCCTACTACACTTTCCTAGATCTCTAGGAAATCATGGTCTCGATTCTGGAAAAATAGGACTTGCATTTTCTAAAGGAATGTGGGGATTTGACCATGAATCTATACTGCCTTCTTTCGTCCTCCTCCCCAACCCAACTAGGCCGGGACAGTAACTAGATACTTGTATATCAGGGAACAATGTAGAATTAGAAGGGGTAGTAGCTGAGAATCCTCAAGAGGTGCGAAGAGCAAAACCAGCAGTCAGAAAAGAGAATCAAGCTGAGGAGAAGCCAACTGGCTTTTTCAAACCAAAGGGAATTGGTGGTGGCCTGTCAGACGTCCATGATAAAGTCACATCAGAATCAACACTGAATCCAAACTTCAGACGTGTAGAGAAATTATATATTCTTTATTTTGTTTAAAACTGTTTGTATAATATGATTAAATCCTAGGCCACAGTGATACTTTAAACAGTATCCCTAACAGGAAATGCTCAGTTTCTCATAGCCACCTCTTGCCTCCAATTGTCTCCTCAAATGATGTTCAGAAATGTAGGGGAAGTATGGGGTCAGTAGCCAAAATGTCCTTATGAAGTTTGGGGTAAGAATTTTCCTAACCTTGTGCTGGTCCTGGGGTACATAATGACTGGCATGCCCTTATGCCCATGGTGACCAGCTTTGCTAGCAACCTTGGTTTCAATTGGCAGGTGGGGGGATAACTCCCCTTGGCTTGGTTTTTAGCCTGACAGTGCTCTCTGGCTAAGCCATCGCAACCTAACCTCCTCCTGGCTGGAGGCCTCTCCAGAAATCTTCAACATTCCCCATTCAGCCCTGTGGCTCAACTGTGCACCCTGTCCTCTGCTGCAAGCATGACAGACCTGCTGCCACCATGGTACATCTGCTAGGGCTTCACACACCATCCACAATGTGCACTAAGAGCAACATGTGAAAATCCAACCTCCAGGCCTCTGTCCATCTGACCATACTGCATAACTTGGTTTGCTTCTCTATGTCTATAATTGTGCCTTCAAGGTGGCCTCTGGGAAGAGTCTCAAATAAGAGTTCCTTTCCTCATCATTCATCACATCTCATGTCACATGTGTATGTGTACACACATACCCCATTCTGGGCTGGAGGCAAAAAGAGGACAAGTATTGTTTCATTTTCCTCTTTGTTCCCCTTGCCATTCTTCGAGGATAGAAAAAGGCAAAGTTTTGTTGACTTCCATTTCATTAATGCCTTCCTTCTGACTCTAACCCAGGTTTAAAGGTATACAGGAATAATTTCTCTTAAGTATGAGAGTCTTCTATGATAGTTACATAAACTCAGCAATTAATAGCTTAATTTGGGGTATATAGTTTTAGAAAAAAACTTTTTCCAATATTCTATTTAACATACCAGAAACTGAATATTGTCTTACTAATATTCTTCTCATTCATTTTGTAGCAAATTCTAATAGAAGAAAGCCTCAGTGAAACAGTATAAAAGACTTACACTTGAAAAGCAGAGGAAAATTTCCTCTGTTTGCCAAGTGATCAAGGTTAACATCACCAGGGACCTGTCATGTGATGTCTTATACCCCTGCTATAATAAAATGCTGAGAGCTGTTCAGCACTGTGGTCTTCTCCCTATTGAGCCCAGTCTAATCATGAGAAAAACCCCAAACAAACCCAAATTGAGGAGGACCAGCAAGTACTCCATGAACCTCTCAAGGTCATAAAAAAGAAAAACAGACTGAGAAACTGTCACAGAAGAGACCAAGAAGACTTAACAACTAAATGCAAGATAGTGTCCTGGATGGGATCCTGGAACTGGAAAAGGTTGTTAGTAGAAAAACTGGTGGAATCCAAAAATGGGAAGAAGATCTAAATAGACATTTCTCCAAAGAAGATATACAGATTGCCAACAAACACATGAAAGAATGCTCAACATCACCAATCAGAGAAATGCAAATCAAAACTACAGTGAGGTATCACCTCACACCAGTCAGAATGGGCATCATCAAAAAACCTACAAACAATAAATGCTGGAGAGGGTGTAGAGAAAAGGGAACCCTCTTGCACTGTTGGTGGGAATGTAATTTGATACAACCACCATGGAAAACAGTATGGAGGTTCCTTAAAAAACTAAAACTAGAACTACCATACAACCCAGCAATCCCACTACTGGGCATATACTCTGAGAAAACCATAATTCAAAAAGAGTCATGTACCAGTGTTCACTGCAGCACTATTTACAATAGCCAGGACATAGAAGCAACCTAAGTGTCCATCGATAAATGAATGGATAAAGAAGATATGGCACATATATACAATGGAATATTATTCAGCCATAAAAAGAAACAAAATTGAGTTATTTGTAGTGAGGTGGATGGACCTAGAGTCTGTCATACAGAGTGAAGTCAGAAAGAGAAAACAAATAGCATATGCTAATACATATATATGGAATCTAAAAAAAAAATTGTTCTAATGAACCTAGGGTGGGACAGGAATAAAGATGCAGACATAGAGAATGGACTTGAGGA
This sequence comes from Phocoena phocoena, assembly GCF_963924675.1. Lineage (NCBI taxonomy): Eukaryota > Metazoa > Chordata > Mammalia > Artiodactyla > Phocoenidae > Phocoena > Phocoena phocoena. The sequence continues at coordinate 80,732,866 of NC_089221.1, read as the reverse complement.
CATGGGGAGGGGGAAGGGTAAGCTGGGATGAAGTGAGAGAGTAGCATGGACATATATACACTACCAAACGTAAAATAGATGGCTAGTGGGAAGCAGCCACATAGCACAGGGAGATCAGCTCCATGCTTTGTGACCACCTAGAGGGTTGGGATAGGTAGGGTGGGAGGGAGACACAAGAAGGAGGGGATATGGGGATATATGCATACATATAGCTGATTCACTTTGTTATACAGCAGAAACTAACACAACATTGTTAGGCAATTATACTTCAATAAAGATGTTTTAAAAAAAAGGCTCAAAGATATTCCTCTTAAGTGGAAAAAACCTAAAGAAAGATTTTAAGAGACCTTGTTTTGAAGGAGAAGAAAAGCCAGATGACAGCAAAGACAGAATTCTTCCTGCCCTCTTCCTTTTAACTCACCCAGCACTGGCAGGCCTAAGTAACACAGTATATTATCAATTTGGATAAGAAGGGACCGTAGCAGGATAAAAAGAGTTCTTTATAGAAACTACTGAATATTTACATTAAAAACTTGCTAGAATTATCCCACAAATATATATTTCAGTAGAAGTTTATTAAAAGAGAGATTTTAGGTTTAACCATACATGAAGAACAAAATTTAATTTAAAATGCGATTCATTAGCCTTCTTCAGCTTCAGTGTCAAAGGAATATTTAGAAGAGATTGTCTGTAAGTAACATAATCCATTGATTTGCTGCTACACCAGAATGATTCTGCTATACTCTTTAACACCATAATATTTAAAAAAAAAATAGGCTAATGTAGCTGTGGTCCTGAATCTTCCTACGGCATGAAGAGGGCCCTATAAAAATATGTCCCACCTCCTTTCATGTAAGATGCAACCTTCTGTTAAGGACATTAACCCTGCATTTACTTTACCATGTTGCACCATGCAATGATTCTGCCCACCTTCACCATTTGACTGTTGGTAAAGAAGTATATTTTACTCTTTTCCACAAAGTTCGAATCCTGTTTTATCTGATTATAATTCACACTTGTTTCTGCAAGATTAGCAAAATGATGACAATTGATGAAGTTCTGTAATGGATGTGTATTGCATTATTCTACTTTTTATTATGAGAATTTTCAAACACAAAGTTAAAAATAAATAAATAAAACTGGTGAAATCTGAATAAAGGCTTGAGTTTAGTTAACAATATTGTACCAATGTTGATGTGAAATGGCAACATTAGGGGAAACTAGGAGAGAAGAATAGGAGAACTCAGATTTTTCTTTCTAACTTTTCTGCAATCTAAAGTTATTCCAAAATAAAAAGTTTGTATAAGAACAAAAGAATTAGTGGGATGCCAATTCCAAGGTTAGGTTATTAAAACAGTGACTTCCATCTTGCTCACCCCTACTCCTAGAGCCCTCTCCATGGGGAAGCAAGTTTCCATGTTGTGAATAGCTCCATGGAGAGGCCCATTTCAAGGAAATGGTGTCTCCAGTCAACATTAAGCAAGGATCTAATGCCTGCCAAGAGGTACATAAATGAATGTGGGAGTTGATTCTCATCCAACCTAACCTTGCTATGACTACAACCCCAACTGACACCTTGATTTCAACCCTGTGACAGACTCAGAGGTATCCAACTAACTATACATCAATTCCTGACCAACAGATGCTCTAGGAAAATATTTATAGTTAATATAAAACTGAACTGTTAAATTTAAGGGCCCGTCCAATGGAGATAACAAATCAATTCCTAAGATAAAAACACAAACTTACCAAAATAATAAAGAAAAGTTATAGTACAAGTAAACCATATATTCTGGCATTTCTTTTTGACCACCCAAACATACGTTTCAGGTACAGAGGACAAGAATAGATATTGAAAACAAAAGCCTGGTCCAGAATCATTTCCCTAAGAAAATCATAACTCTAAGAGGGATGAATGGAGAAAAAACAAGCTAACATGAATTCAGTGTTTATTATATCCGTACATTATGCAGGTGTTGACCATGACAGGCTTGTAATTGTGTTTGAAGTCCTGTTTACACACCCAATGGCTTAGAAAAAAAGACCTCAGTTATACTAAAAATTCTTTACAAATTGTTCAAAAAAATATTTCTAGATGTAGTCTAGTCATTTAATATTAAGCTTGATCATACAGAATTATAACAGAAGTAGCTGAAATCTAAGGCAATTTCCTTAGTTTTCTACTTTTCAATGATTAAAACTGTGCTCTTTTATAAATACTGATAAGACCAGTTCATTTCATAAAGGCTACAACCAAATTCATATTAAATTTGAAACTGTAATGTTCTAGTGAAAATTTCTACTTTATTCATAATTATTAGTACCCAGAACTAACTACCCCAAAAGTTAGTTCCCTGTTAGTGGTGCTTTAAAGATATTCTTTTCTCCTTTAAAACTAAGTTCTAACCATGTAATCTCTGACAGCATGGAGTAAGAAAGAAAATGAATTCTTTAATATAGGAAAAACTAACAGAATAAGAAATTAAAAAGTTGTCACTCAAGTAAAAATTGAAGTCAAGTATCCCTGAAACATCAGGGAAAGCAATTCAGTATTGGAGAAATATAAAAAAACTGAGTGTCTATTATCAAGCAGACAACGGCTCAGTGGGCAATTAGTAATGTCCATCAAAATTTTAAATGCTCAAACCCAGTGAACCAGCAATTCAGCTTCTAGAAGTGAACAAAGAACATACAAATTTATATGTAGAATATGTCCATCCCATTAGTTCTTCCAACCAGAGGTTGAAAATAACCAAATACTATCAATGAATCACTCACTGTACTATCTATACAGTACAATAGTAAACACAAACTCACTTATTAAAAAGAATGAGATCAATCTATAGGTATTGACATGGAAACATGTCCATGGAATATTAATAAGCAAAAAAGCCACCGAATATTATGAATGTATGATTGCCCTGAAATATTCTTCCTCACACAGCTACGTTGCTTGTTTCCTCACTTTCTTCGGGTCTAAGCACCTGAAGTAATCTTTATAAAAAGGTCTTGCCTTACCACCCATGTGAAATATAACCCATACACAGCTAAGCCCACGTTATACCTTTACACGCACTAATATCCTTTATTCTATTGTTGTGTGTCACCTGGTATATTTCAGGTACATTTATTTGTTCATTAACTCCCTTCCCCCAGAAAAACATAAGCTTCATGAAAGCAGGGTCATGGTCTGTATCCCCAGTTTTAAAAACAAGGCCTAGTGCATAATAGGCAATGACTATTTGTTGAAGAAATATATGGATTAATGAATCCCTATTAGCAGATGAGGGAAATAGCATACCAAAGAGTTAAATGGTTTACCTGAATCCATGCAGCTTCTGAGAACCGTTGCTACAATTATGCCAACTCTGAGCCTGAGCAGTTAACTATTTTATGAAACAACATCCCCAAATACACTCTCACTCTCTCCTCACTTCTCTTCGAAAAGCATAGCAGTAAGAGTTTGGCTGTCAAATGTCCCGGTTCATGGCACGTTGCCGTTAGACTTTGCAAGGTTCTGTTTTTTATTTTGCCCTTCACCCCAAGAACACTCACTGTACTACGTTTAAGTACATCCTTAGATATGTCTTCTTGACAGCTATGCAGTCCTACTGTACATAGGTGAGTTTTATTTTTTATGACTGTAACATTTTTTATTTATTCATTTATACAACCTAGTGGCTTACTCTTAGAGCTTATAGGATCCATTCTCACAGTTGTAGTTATGGCTGTTTTCAGTGGTTACATCAGAGAACACTGGCCAGCAAAACATTAGAAAATTTTGTGCATCACAATTGTGATTCTAAAAAATAACTTTTCAAAAAGGTTTCAAGCCAAGGCTTCCTTGGTTCCTTCTGATAGTTACCCATTTTAAAAGGAAATGTTTCCATTATTTTGTCCAAGGATTTTAATTTTTTTTTCAAGGATCTTAACTTTTAATGTAATAGAATCTTTAGTGCCTTAAGCCAAAAATAGAAGTCCTAATTTGGTTAGATTTTTATGTCAGATATGGGAAACATATATTCCTACTTTGCCATTTTTTTTACATTTGTCTCCAAGGCACTCAAAACGGACCTTAAGTTTGGAGACATGTTAGTTTAACAGAGAAAGCTTGATCCAACCGCCTAGACATAAAAACAGGACTGAATGTTCACAGCTATTTGACCTTAAGATATTGCCAACTAATTAATAATGGAGAGAATGAGTTATAAGAACACATGTGTTTTTAATGGCACTTTATATCTCATTTTGTTTTGTACCCTTTCCAGTCATGAACAGCCCTTGTTGTTAAGACCTATTGCCTCTTCTGGGAAACCTTGCATACATTTATGAAATGTCACTAAGTAGTTTGTATCCTTTGTTAATTCAGGACCTCTCCCAACAAACGGAGACCCAGAGCATTCGTTTGCTGCCTGCCTGCCAGTCTCATTCTCACTTATCCATGATCAGAACTCTTTATTCTTTTGATTGCTGGGATCAAAACAACTCTTGTGGCAATTTCTCTTAGGGCACTATTTTCCAAATTCCATTCTTTGGATTTGGTTCATAGTAGTTCACATACTATAATGCTTCCTGAAGCAGTTGGGACTTTGCTGACAGAGTTTAGAAAACTGTGATTGTCTTGACAATTTTATGCTGTCCGTATAATTCAGCCTTGACCTGCAGAGCACTACTCAGAAAAGGACAGAAGTCTAGACTCCACAACCACTTTATCTTTGGCCTCTCTACTAAGGCAACCAACAAGGGTATCAATTAGTGGTAGATCTGAAAGTGGATTTAGATAGCTTTTACAAAGTCTGAAAAAGATCAGAGGCAGGAAAGAAATGGAAAGAAGTGGGGAGAATATCTCAGGGTTATTTCTTTGATGAAAAATAACAGAAGTTCTCTCCTCCAGGCTTTTAACTTTCTATTACAAGAAATAAAGAAAACTGCAAGAGATGTTCCCAAACAGCTATATGTTATTTCTCTCTCCTAAAATACTTGTAGACATCCTCAATGACTAAAACTCATTTAAATTCATTGAGGTTTTATTATCTACTTTTTTGTCACTAATAATAATATTACAAGGCTAGGTCTCTCATTTTTCCTTCCTTCCAAATATCTTATAATTTAGCATGTGCAGAGAATATTAAAGAATCAAAACCATGAACATATTTTACCTCAATCATGAGTCATTATTATCATATAATAAGGTTAAGTCTTATTCTTTCACTACCTTATTTCCAATTCATTAGAAAATTTGTTGTTTTTCATTTATTAAATATATTTGCTTGTTGTTCTATGATACTCTGCTTGACAGAGGCATTAATTATAATTATGAAATGATGAATATATATATCCTGAAACTGAATAGGCTAAAAGTACAGACATTTTACTCAGTTTTACTGCTTGGTTTCATTTTAAGTAGGAATATTAGAATTATGTGTGGAAAAATGCATTGTCATCCTAACTGCTACTTCCTAGCTTTGTGTCCTTGGGCAAGTCACCTACTGGAATTCAGTATCATTAAATTTGTTCATCTGCCATAATCTAGACTGAAACATTACTTCATATCTAGGTCGACTATAAAAAAGCAAATCTTTATCAATGCTATGAAAAACATTAAAAAAGCAGCAGTGGTGGGGTTGGTGGAAACAATTCTAAATTTCTTCACATTAGGATTTGAATAAGCCATAGTAACAAAAGTATAAATATAAAGAAATATAAATGACTAATGTATAAAAATAATTATGAAGTAATGATGCTAAGAAAGTATGACAGTATACTGTATTTTGTCATCACATTTTCTATCACTGTAACACCTATGTTAATGTGGTGTCTCTTAGGGATAACATGAGACTAAAAGTTTTCTTTACTAACAGTATTTTTTCTCTAATTTTCTGAACTAACCAAATGTGCTTAAATTTTAATATTAAGCTACATAAAGCTGATATGCAACAAGAATATTACAAATCAGAGGTAACTGAAAATCATGCCAACTAAGACACAGAGAACTCTAAGCACAGTGAGTGGTATCCTACTGCTTCACCAAAGGGCTATTCCCCATGGCTGCTTTTCCCCCACTAAAGAAGCTGAGAAGGGCAACAACTGTGATGGTACATAAGTCATGACACATTTTTGGTGTTATGATTTATCATGCATGTCCAGTCTCCACTTCCCCCTTGAAATCCTCTTGATTGCTTTTCTTCTAGTACCTAGAATGAAATTCACCACGTATGTGATGAGAATTCACTGCTTTGTGTTTATCCTCTTAGTAGTCCCCATTTCACTTGTATGCTTGTGCCTTGCATTTTCCCTGTCCTTGGAGGGCAGAAAACAGTTCTTTGATGTTAAAGGATCATCCTGTCTTGAAATGTTTGTATTACGTTCCCCAAAGAGAGAGAGAAAGGGAAGAGTGTGTTGAGGAGACACATGTGGGCAGAATTCTTAAAGGCTGCAAGCAGGACTGCCGTCAGCAGTTCTCAAGGATAAGAGAGCCAGAGACTCACATCCCATTCTCTGGAAGAAGCTTTAGGGAGGAGCAGCAGGAACTCACAGGATAATGTTTGTATCATTTAGAGATGCTGGACACCAGAAATGAGAATTTCTAACATCAGCAAAACATCTTGTCCCCACTTGGGGATCTTTGCTCAACCCTGAGGACATGGGGAAGGAAGTCACATAATGACTGAGATTGAACTGTTGCTGCTCCCTAGGATCCTTGGCCCTTTTCTTCTTGGCATTCATTCCCTAATCTGACCTCATTGATTTCCATAGCTACTTCAAACATTACTTAAGTGTTGATTATGTTTATGTAAGTGAACACATAAAAATCTTCCTATTGCCTCTCAGCATCAAATCATACATTCTTGGCAGTAACGTGTATCTCCAACTTAACACCCCTCTGCCTTGTCAAAACTTGCATGCTTAAGGCTGCATCATTTTCTTTTGCTTCTCTCCTCTCTTCATTCCCATTCGGTTGACTGGGAAGGACCATCTCACAGAGATCGTATCAAGGGTAATATGCAAGGCAAATGAAGACTAGAACGAGTCACTTAGGCCAGTTTACTTCAGGTCATTCAGAGAACTGTATTCTAGTTTTCGATTTTCATACATGTACCGTCAGAATTTTTAAGAACTTCCATTCTCTTTCTTCAACTACCAGCCATATGTCAATATCCAGGGTGACCTTGGGAGTCACTTGCTGATGACTGCACTGTTACATAGCAGGGACTGTCAACGTAGGTCCCTGAATAACTGTGTGGAGATCCTCCCTTATCACATTTTTATTCTGTTAAACCCACTGAAAGTTCAGGATTTATCTGTGACAGAACTAGCGTTACCCCGACAAATACAGGTAATAGAAAACTGATGCTTAGCACAACGAAGTAACTTACAAGATCACACAGCTAGTCCTATCAGAACTTTATCAGACCCTAACAGGTCCCACTCATTCCAAAATCCATTTTCTTTCCTCTCAGCTATGGCTCATCAATTTCACAGTTTTTCAATTGCCACCTATATATCTTTTACCCCAAGTATATGCTTCTCTTAATCAGAACAACACAGTATATCCCTCCTCTCATTTTCTGATGCCCTAGCACCTATATAAAACAAGCAAGCAAAATGGGTGAAACAACTAAAGCAAGTGACATTAAACGAACGTGAGCCATGAAACATACTAATCACCTACCTGAGCTTAGTTCTCAAATATGGATGACCTATATCAAAATTACTAGAGATTCCAGCTTGTTAAAAACAGATTCTCAGGCCTCATCCCAAACCCACTGTTTCAGAATATGTTTTGCTTACTTTTTAAAATCTGTATCACAGGTTATTCTGATATATACTAAAGTATGAGAACCAGGACTCTAATTATCCTAAATTCCATTCCCTTATTTAAAGAAGGTGTGTCTGGTTGAATCTCAGAAATCGAGGCATCCACACAAATGTCACTGCTATCCTTTAAATTTTTGTTTTCACAAAATTTGAAAGTTAACGGAGGTCCTAACATCAATAATGAATTATGAACAAAATGATTTGTGCACCAGAACTCAGGAATCTATCTCCCAAAGTAGCACATTTTCTGTTATCTCTTTTACTTTCTTATTAGCTATTATGCATAGAAAATAACTACTAACATGAAATAAACATATCACTATGCAGAAACTTGCCTCAAATAAATTTTGGAAGAATGTTTTCTTCTGGAATTCAATCAGCCAATTTGCAGTGTATTTTTAATGAAAGATATTTGACATAATTGAGATTTGGAGGTTTGGGGCTTCTTCGCCCCTGATTTTGCTTTTTTTTCCCCCATGAAGGTAATCTACCTAAAACATACCACAAGCAAACATATAAACATGACTAAGATTCTTCTGTCACTATTTATATGATGAATTTAAAGCCCAGTGTGTCCATTTGCAGTATGTGAGCTATACCTTAGGTATATTTGTCTTCACTTTTCAAAATGCAAAGAAAACAAATGCCTTTTACATGGCTGCTAAGCCATACCTATAAAGCAAGTACAGTCCAGCTGCCTTTGTTAGATTGCCACAGACCATCTGGTTGGCATTTATCCCATGTAAAGAATGCAAATACATACCCTGAACAATAAAACATTCACACAAATATATCTTTTTATCCTGGGGAAATTAGAATTTCAGGTATGTGAAACCAACCAGTCCCTTAATAAAACTGTTAATCTATGCAAACTTGACTATATTGTATCTCCAAGTCCATTTCTCTTCACAATTTTCACTTAGATCTAACACTAGCAGCTGATTATAGAAGACTGAGAATAAAATTTAATAGTGTTTAAGAGTCATGATTCTAATGGATATTTAAAATGACTTTGCTTGTCTTTGGTCCCATTTATAGATTTGGACCAAATCTATAAATTTAAGAATCTGATATTGCTTAAGTGGATATCTGCTAATTAATCAAACAAAATGGTGTAAGATTTGGGGGGCTTTCTGAATAAAGTAACCATTTTTCCTAAGTAGTTTATTTAAATAAGCTAGACCCAGACAAACATGAATATTAGAATATCAACATAACTGCCCCATATTAACCAAAGGGCAATGTGGTATCCATTGAAATAGGCACAGAAATGACCAAGTTAGCATGATCCAGCCATGTTTATGTCAGGTATCGGCCATGTTTACTTCATTAACTGAGAGGGTATTAGAATAGCACAGTTAATTCGTTAAAACTTAGATCAGCATTTGTTTTGGACTAAAAATCAACCTAACTATAAGAAGTACCAAACATTTCCCTTTTATTGATGAGCTACTAGAAATATACAAAAAGGGTTTTACCTTAAGGATTTTACTCACATGTCACTTGTTTTCTATCAGATTGTTTTTCTTTATATACTAGTTTTAAATTGTTTGAACATACTATTCATGTACTTACATTTTTTTTTAAGGGAAAATAAAAGAGCAGCTAGGCACCAGTGTGGATTGTATATTACAGTCAAAGTCTGCTTAGAGTTTTTTCCTACTCATTCCTTATCTGCCTTCCAATTTTGCATGTTCATCTGCTTGTTTCTGTCATTTATACAGATATGTGTGGCCACATGAAGACATGACTACCAGTGCATAATCAGGCCATTATATATCATAAAATTTCACCCTCCAAGTTACTAAACACTAACTTAACTTGGCCTGATTCAACCAGTTAAAAAAACTCAACCAATTGAACTTGAAAGGTTAAATCATGTTTTGAATACAAAATTTTTTAGCTTATCAAACTTTAATTCTTTCCCTTATATGAAACTATTTGTTCCTGATTATAAAATATATAAAACTATTTTCCTAATTATGAACAGAAATGTTTCCTGTACATGTAAATCTCCTTTGATAGCTTGAGTATGAAAATATCTATATGCAAAGTCTGATACAACAAAGTTGATTGTGGTAAGAATCAGGAAATTTGGGTTATTGCCACATAACTGGGTATTCAGAACTGGAGGCATTTTAAACTCTGTGGACCTGAGTTTAAGGATGTTGAATGAAATCTCTCCATTTCCTTAAAACAATAATATTCTAAATTTAAATATGTCTAGCCATATATCAATCTCTAGAAATATTATGTTACCCTGAACAATGCCTGGCATACCAGAGTTCAAATTCTAGTTTGAATGTAAATATAGAAATCTATATCTTCATAAAATATCTAATTTTATTCCAATATATCTAGTTTTATTCCAAAATAGTCAACTGAAAGGAAAGGCTAAGCTTAAAGATTCAAAATCCTACTCTTTTTTTTTTTAAACTATTCTTATCCTCTGACACTTGGAAGATTAAATATATGTTTAACACCAGAAATTTACAGCACAGCATACTACAAAAATCTGGCACTTCAGATTGGATCGAGTGTATGAGGACTCAAGGAACCTACAGTCTTTTTGACTTGACAGCTAACTGTCATACCTAACAAAAGTAATTGAAGAATTGCCATATTGTATGATGAAATACAGACTCTCCAATTATATTTTTCCTAGAAAAACACTCATTTTTTAAAAAGTGATAGATTGCCAAAGATGGCATCCAAAAGGCTCTTGGCAATATTGCTCTCAGAAAACCCTGCTTTCATTAGCTCTGCTAGTACATGTTAAATTGGAGCTATTTAAAAAGCATTCCCTCTTTTACTATGTGCATTATAATACTATATCAAAATCCATGAAATTCTTCATTAGTATAGGTCAGAGTTGTACATAAACCTGACCATGATTTAGTGGATATAATTATAACCCACTTTCCCCCAGGCCATATCATTCAACCAGCAATGGAATCATACATTATTTTCTGTAATCTGTTCTACTCAAAGATTTTGGGGCTCTAACCCAAACTCATCAGGCATCTGATAAAATACCTGAGAAGTTGGTTTCTTTCCTTAGTGTCTTCTACTAGTTGCCTTCTTTAACAAAAGATATTTAAAAATTCAGCAATGTATTTAAGTAAAGATAGAAGGAATGAAACCCTCCAGGAAGAAACAACTACCTAATTTAATGCTCAATCTTCTGAAACCTGTGTCTGCAGCTATTCAGAGACACTCCCTGGTGGAAGCTTCCCAAGCTACCTACTAAGACCCAGTTCTACCAGGTCATGTGAGAAATCACTGTGGTTATACAAATACTCTGACCTAGATTAAAAATCTCAACCCAATCACTTATTTTCTGTGTGGCATTATTCAGTAACTTCTTGATCTTAAGCAACTGCTGTTCACTGAATGTGTCTAATGCATAGCAGGTGTTTAATAAAAGTACTATCATTGGAGAACTGAAATCTTTTCTTTCACTGCATGTAAATCTTGAACCATATGCTCAAGTGTTTCAAAAATACTCACTTCTAGCTTCTCATTCAACTAAATTAGACTTGAACCTTAGTGCGTGTCCAACCAGACAGCAGGAAATTCAATCTCAGACAGATATTATTGCCCTGTACACCTTTACAGTCACACCAGAATCCCTTTAGGGCCACACCAAAATTTTGCACTGCTGGGAGAAAAAAAAAGTGGGGGAGATCTTTAATCACCATTATATCATGGTGTCCACTGACAGATTCATTTTCCAAGCTTTTGACAGTTTCTTGAAGTAAACAACTATCAGCTTTTATTCCATGTGCAGGGAATACAGGCATCTGTTGAACTTGGAAACAGGACACCCAATTTCCTCTCCAGCAGACCCATGGAGCTACCGTTTCACAGGTCTTCCACCTACTCAAAGCACTACCACATGTGGTGCTCAGGTCCCCTGTGACTTCAGAACCCTCAGCTGCAGGCCTGTTCACTCCCATTTGGAACCCCAGGTGTCCTCCTTTCATTTAAAGATTCTCCACCACTCCCCTCTACCCAGTCCCTTCCAGGGCCCCTGATATTATCTTTGCTAAGGTTTTTATGTTTACAGAAAACCAGCATTACTGACTTTACCCTAGATGGCTCTGCCGTGAAAGTGTGCCTCCTGCACTTAAAGAGCCTAGTTGTCTACCTGCAACATGAAGAGAAGGAAAACACAAATGACTTCACACTTCTTAAGATCAGGGAAGTATTTTGTTTTGTTTTGTTGTTTATATTCCTAGACCTAGCACAGGGCTTGGCATGTCGTGCTAAATAAATGTTAATGATTGATGACTGAATCATCAGTGAGTAAGCAAATGAGCAAGTGATGGCAGGACACTTTTGAGATCCTAAGCTGAGTAGTTATTTTTTCTGAAAAATATTATTGATGTCCTGTGGTCCTCCATGCATTGAATTTGTAGCACTTGTGCCTTCCAGGGGAAGCCTGAACAGTCTGGAACAAAAAAGCCAACTAAGTGCAAAAGAATTTTTTATAAACTTACAGCAGGCACAATAGTCTGAAGGTGTTTTATTGGAAAGAATAAGGCACTTAAGATTTAAATGGATTTGTTGTGAGTTTCAATATCTCTTGGCTTGGAAGATGAGATCAGACCCTGGAGGTCTAGAACAGAGGTCAACAAACTTTTTCCATATAAAGCCAGATAGAAATCCTATGGCCCACAAAGCCTAAGATATTTATTATCAAAACTATTCAACTCTGCCATTGTATCATAAAACCAGTCATAAACTTTCCAATTAATAAGCATGGCTGTGTTCCAGTGAAGTGTTACAAAAACTGACAGTGGGCCAGACTTGGCCCATAGACTGCACTTAGCCCAACTCCTGGCCTAAAGTGTAGTTTATAAACACTGACCACAGAATAAAGCAAGAGGTAAGATATAGTATCAGGGTAATTTTCCACTTCAACATATATAAAAATAATCCCTTCCTGGACTGTGGAAAAGCCTAGAGAGAAAGAGGAAAAAAAAAAAAAGATATTTACCCTAAAAATAAATATTAAAAAATACTGCAGAAGAAAAAGTTGTCTTCAAAAAACTAAGAGGATCCAGGAACAGAAGAAGGTACTCCTCTCTCTCTCTCAACTCTGAGGGTTGATAATATACTCTAGGCCAAAAATTGTGCAGTTCCATTGTAACCCAAATAGCAGTAGCAACAAAAAGCTCCTGTGCCTCTGCCAGGGAATTGCTGTGGTCAAGATGAAAAGACTCCAGGTCCGCCTGCCGATGCAGGGGACACGGGTTCGTGCCCGGGTCCGGGAAGATCCCACATGCTGCAGAGCGGCTGGGCCCGTGAGCCATGGCCCCTGAGCCTGCGCATCTGGAGCCTGTGCTCCGCAACGGGAGAGGCCACAACAGTGATAGGTCCAAGTACCGGAAAAAAAAAAAAAAAAAAAAAATGAAAGGACTCCAGAGCAGCCAACTTTGGGAACACAGGCTAAGGCTGGGAATGGGTCGAGAAGATGGCTGAGCAGCAGGTAAGCTGTTTCTGCGAGTGCTGAGGTCTTATCAGCAGGAAAGACGTTCCCCAGGAGCAACCACCATATATAACTAGTATTGGGAGAACAAGCCCCAAGCTGCCTTAGGGGACAACAAGAGCTGTAGGAACAGGGGTTAATGTACAAAGGAAAGGAGTCGTCCATCACCCTCAGCGCAGGCTGCTAAAGACGAGACACCTCTCCCTATCGCCCTGCTGTTCTCGCAATTACTTCTGTACCCAGAGGCCACCTAGGGGAGGACCAGAACATGTGAGGGGAGAAGACAGCCCTGAGAGGACACAGGGAAGTGGAAGAGGGAGAAATCCTGAGCTGAATGAATTAAACAAAATGATATTTCCACTGCAAGTGAATGACTGGCCTTGAAGTGCAAATTTGGAGCTTCTAAAACTAAGTTGTTTTCAGTTACAGAACAAAACAAAAAAATATTCACAGACATCTCATTTAGTCAAAGAATATGCAGTTACACTGCTCAGGGTTGCTGTTTTTCAGCAGTGCCACACTGGAGGTGGGCTCAGGGTGTCCTCACTAAATCCCTAATACAGATATAAGAATTCCGGCCAAGACTTCTTTTAAGTTAGGGAACATCTCAGTATTGCTTTACTGTGCGAGTTACCAATTCACTCACGTAACCTGCCATAGTTATATGAGGCGGACACTAGTGTTATGTCTGTTTTTGTAGACAAGGTATCAAGGCATAGAAAAACTAAAATACTTGCCTAAGATCAGAGTTAGTGAGTAACAGAGCCAGGATTCCCCCTAACAGTTATTAAAATTCTTCCAAAGGAGATGCCACCTCCTTTTCAGAGGACCCAAAGGAGCTCTCCCCATTTTCTTCCTAATTCCCGACAGTCCCAGCAGAGTGTAGCTTTATAGTGACAAGCATTCTTCCTGGAGGTCCCAGAATTCAGTTATTCACAGGAATTAGAAACTGTCATGAATTTCTCTTCATAAGCCCTGAACAAAAACTTTTAAGTCATAGATATAAACTTTATATACATATATATATATGTATGTATGTATATACACATACACACGTATATATACATAGCAAGTTAGGTATATATAGATATCTCTAAGTTATCCCTAGATATAAATTGTTATCTTTCAAGGTAAATAAACTATAAAACTCTAGTCAAGACGCTGAATTTCCATAAAACCTATCTGAATACTTTAGAACCAATTGCAGAAGGGTATGCCTGATGAAACAAAGTTCAGGGAAGCACGCAAAAAAGTTTCCCATGTGTCTCACCTGCAACCACTCAAGGCTAAAAGGCAGGTTATGGACACATGGAGATGAGTACATACCCTGTCTTGAGTATTGCACATACAGACAGCGTTTTAAAGTTCAAAAACTTCCCCACAGTGAAGAGTTAAATGAGGTACAAAATACTGGCAATTGGAACTGACCTTGTTACTCAGGTCTGTTTCTGTAACTCAGTCTATAAACTCGACTTTCAGGGTTCCTTAAAATTCCAGTGTGGCCTGGCCCATTTCCTAGCTCAAGCAGTCTTGTTACTGCTGGTACTGTGAAGGTCACCACCAGGGTCAATGTGCAGATCTAGTCCAATTTAAAAACCTCTGGCTCTATCCTGGAGCAGAGTTCAGTTATTAAGAAATCAGAGAAACACGAGTTTCTCGGAGTCCTTGAAAGTTAACTTAAAAAAATGACAAACAGCCTTCATTAATGTTAATTCCAAAGAAGGATGCCAAGATTGAGAAATTTTATGATCTCATAGAATTAAAAAGTACAGTTACTCTTTTCAGTGTAGTTTTTAAAGCCAAAATATCTTTCAGTCCAAGAATTTTAGGTACTTCTAAGAATTTCATAAACCTAAAATTATGCTAAAAAACAAAAGTCACTTTCCTTCAGTATGTTTCTCCAGTAGATATTACAATCAAGTAAAGACTTTATTACCAAAACAAAATTAAGCAATTGTTGCTGATCTATATGTATTGTCTATCACCATTTCTCCAAGGAAATTATTTGTATCTGGTATAAAAGATTCTTCAAAGGATTTAAGATAAGGTTAACAAAATGGAAAATTAGAGATGAAAGGGAAATGCTATACAGTGGGCAAAAGAGATTTTTTGAAGAATATGCTGTCACATTCTGCACCTTTATAACCCCTTTCAGGGGCAGCTGTGCCCCTGCTGTGAGTGCACTCAGACAAAGGGAAACAGTAAGTCTCACTACTTTGAGGTCCTACTGGGGCTTAGAGAGCTCCCTATGAAAAGATAAGCTTTAAAGTAAACTGATAGCTGAGTTTAACAGGTTCACACTGGGAAGGGTAGAGGAACATCTGAGGCATTATCTATTTTTATTTTCTTGTAAGATTGTGAAAAATCCTGCAAAAGCCTAACCTACTGTGCTTTTACGTGCTTTCTGTTCAAAACTTTTAGCCTAACAATTGACTGTGTATTCTATACTATCAGATATTTTTTCTCCTTGCCAAAACAAAAATAGATAAAAATATACATATGCCTATGTAAAAATAAGCACAGAGAAAGGCAGTTTTAAGTTACTAAGAACCTACAGCTACCTTCAGACTGTAAAACCATACTGTTAATGAAATTAGCATTTATTAAAATAAGTACAAAAAGCCGTAATATGCTATAATCATTAACCATAATCTTATACCAGCAGTCATTTTGGAATTAAAAGGTTTTGATAAGATAATTAAGAAAGGGAAATATGGAAGTATACATCAGTGTTTTCTAGAGAAACAGAACTAATAAGATGTGTACATATAGGGAGAGATTTATTTTAAGGAATTGGCTCAAGCAATCATGGAGGCTGACAAGTCCAAAATCTGCAATGTGGGCTGGCAGCCTGGAGACTCAAGAAGATCCAATGTTGCAGTTTAAGTCCAATTCTGCTGGCAGAACTCCTTCTTGCTTGTGAGAGGTCAGTCTTTGCTCTACTAAGGCTTTCAATTAATTGGATAAAACGTGCCTATAATATGGAGGGCAATCTGCTTTAAAGTCCACTGATTTCAGTGTTACTCTCATCCACAAAAACACACCCTCACAGAAACATCCAGAGTAGTGTTTCATCGCGTTATCTGGACACCATGGCCCAGCCAGGTTGACACAAAAGCAAGTGTCTGAACGTTTATTTTTAGAGTAATTATACACGTTCCAGTTATATATATCACATATTTTTAACATCTTTATTGGAGTATAATTGCTTTACAATGGTGTGTTAGTTTCTGCTTTATAACAGTGAATCAGCTATACTATATGACATATTTTTAAACAAGTGGTATGGTTGTGAAATAGAAAGAGTCCTAGAACTCATGTTTGTGCTGAAAATTAGCTTTTCAAGACTTGTATTCAATTGCTTCTTCATTTACACTGGAAAATCATTTGTTACAATTAAATGTTAACTTGAGTGTATACAGTTCTTCCTTCTGAAGTTATCATTTCTAAGACAGCATAACTTTGCCAGCAGGGATAATTTACTTATCTACATGAAATATTTAGAATGTTCAAATCCCTGCCACTGCAACATGACATTTTGTCAAGATCAATAAGGTCCTTCATTTTTCTAAAATATGCAACCGAATGTTAGAATTTGCTTGAATATTTTTCCAAAAACTAAACTTGAGATACATTTTTCAAGACATTTTGAATGTTACTGTAGCCCCAATTACTAGTTAGTATTCATACTTCCTTTTTACACTTAGCAGCAGACTTCTTTATACACCATTATTAATCATCTCTAAGTGCTTTAGCACTTTTCCTCAACAATACCTCGTGAGTGGTCAGCTCTGTTCATATCATTCACATCTTCCCTAGAGCCTCCAAAGTTTCCTTCTTAACCCAAAAGACAGTCAGGATATCTTACATATCACCTTCTCAAGCCAAAACCTCACTTGCCTATAGCCTTAGTACTTATCACTTGACACATTATCAAAAACTGGAAGATGCCTGCCTGCCACAGTTGGGGAGCATATTTTGGTTGCCCACCTAAACAGTGATTGACGTAAGAAACCACCTTTCTTACTTCAGTGTCTTAGAAGACTTCATTATACATTGGTCAGGAGCAGACTATGGATAGAGTTAGTCCTAGTTAAATTTGAACTTCCCTGATGTTAAAGTGGATCATGGTCTATGTGGTGTGATGGAATCTTTCCAGCTCCTTGACAACTGTTTATGCAAAAAGAAACAAAGGTATGGATATAAGGGAGGAGAGGAGGGCAAAAGAGGAAAGCAAGGAGGGAAGGAAAGCTGGTTTGAAGAAAGATGTTCTCTCAGGCTTGATATCCTGTCTAAAAGCTATATTCTTTTAGCTTTCCTATTAGAATGAAAACCTCTATAGTGAAAAGTAATAATATTTTTAATTACTTCTAAATGACAGTCAAGTTACAACTTTAAGCTTTTGAATAAAGAAAGCTAATGGGCACCCACAGAAGTAGTGCAGAGGAAAAAGGCAACAAATCTGAGAGACTGGTGAAGGAAAACTAACTCATTTCACAATTGTGCTGGGACTAGGGGCTAATCCTGTCTACTCATGCAGATTTCCAGCCAAATGGCAGTTTGTAGTAAAGGATATTAAAAAAAAACAGGATTGGAAACATTTGACCTTGTGACAGATTCCATTCAGGTTCAGCCAGAGTTATAACATGAGACAAGGGCATACTAAAGCATAGGCACAGTAAGTATCATCAGTAAATGGACAGATAAACCATTTCTCACAAGTATATACTATGTTTAAAAATATATGTAAATACCTTAGTAATAAGATACAGATTAATTTTTAAATGCAACTAAATTTATAGTAGCAGTATAGTGCAGAGCTGAGCAAACAGTTTGGAATCAACCTGAATTTGAATTCCAGCTTCATCACTTAGTGTGTGGCTTTAGGCAAGTTATAAACATCTCTGTACCTCAGTATCCTCACATGAAAAAGGCATATATGAGAGTTGTGGTGAAGATTTAAGTAGCTTAAGATTGTTCATGTGGACAAGCCTCTTAGATAGCTTCATCCACCAGAGTGCAGACAGCAGAAGAAGAACTACAATCCTGCAGCCTGTGGAACAAAAACAACATTCACAAAAAGAAAAGATGAAAAGGCAGAGGGCTATGTACCAGATGAAGGAACAAGATAAAACCCCAGAAAAACAACTAAATGAAGTGGAGATAGGCAACCTTCCAGAAAAAGAATTCAGAATAATGATAGTGAAGATGATCCAGGACCTTGGAAAAAGAATGAAGGCAAAGATCGAGAAGATGCAAGAAATGTTTAACAAAGACCCAGAAGAATTAAAGAACAAACAAACAGAGATGAACAATACAATATCTGAAATGAAAACTACAATAGAGGGAATCAATAGCAGAATAACTGAGGCAGAAGAACGGATACGTGACCTGGAAGACAGAATGGTGGAAATCACTTCTGCAGAACAGAATCAAGAAAAATGAAAAGAAATGAAGACAGCCTGAGAGACCTCTGGGACAACATTAAATGCAACAACATTCACATTATAGGGGCCCCAGAAGAGAGACAGAAAGTCCCCGAGAAAATATTTGAAGAGATCATAATCGAAAATTTCCCTAACATGGGAAAGGAAATAGCCACCCAAGTCCAGGAAGCTCACAGAGTCCCATACAGGATAAACCGAAGGAGAAACACACCAATACACATAGTAATCAAACTGGCAAAAATTAAAGACAAAGAAAAATTGAAAGCAGCAAGGGAAAAATGACAAATAACATACAAGGGAACTCACATAAGGTTAACAGCTAATTTCTCAGCAGAAACTCTACAAGCCAGAAGGGAGTGGCATGATATACTTAAAGTGATGAAAGGGAAGAACCTACAACCAAGATTACTCTACCCAGCAAGGATCTCATTCAGATTCGATGGAGATATCAAAAGCTTCACAGACAAGCAAAAGCGAAGAGAATTCAGTACCACAAAACCAGCTCTACAACAAATGCTAAAGGAACTTCTCTAAGTGAGAAACACAAGACAAGAAAAGGACCTCCAAAAAAAAAACCCCCAAAACAATTAAGAAAATGGTCATAGGAACATACATATAAATAATTACCTTAAATGTGAATGGATTAAATGTTCCAACCAAAAGACACAGGCTTGCTGAATGGATACAAAAACAAGACCCATCTATATGCTGTATACAAGAGGCCCACTTCAGACCTAGGGACACATACAGACTGAAAGTGAGAGGATGGAAAAAGATATTCCATGCAAATGGAAATTCAAAGAAAACTGCAGTAGCAATAGTCATATCAGTTAAAATAGACTTTAAAATAAATAATGTTACAAGAGACGAGGTGGGACATGACATTATGATCAAGGGATCAATCCAAGAAGAAAATATAACAATTATAAATATATACACACCCAACATAGGAGCACCTCAATACATAAAGCAATGGCTAACAGCTATAAAAGAAGAAATCGACAATAAGAGTAATAGTGGGGGACTTTAACACCTCATTTACACCAATGGACAGATCATTCAAACAGAAAATTAATAAGGAAACACAAGCTTTAAATGACAGAATAGACCAGATAGATTTAATTGATATTTATAGGACATTCCATCCAAAAACAGCAGATTACACTTTCTTCTCAAGTGCACATGGAACATTCTCCAGGAGAGATAACATCTTGGGTCACAAATCAAGCCTTAGTAAATTTAAGAAAACTGAAATCATATCAACCATCTTTTCTGACCACAACACTATGAGATTAGAAATGAATTACATGGAAAAAAACGTCAAAAACACAAACACATGGAGGCTAAACAATACGTTACTAAATAACCAAGAGATCACTGAAGAAATCAAAGAGGAAATCAAAAAATACCTAGAGACAAATGACAATGAAAACACGACAATCCAAAACCTATGGGATGCAGCAAAAGCAGTTCTAAGAGGGAAGTTTATAGCTATACAAGCCTACCTCAAGAAACAAGAAACATCTCAAATAAACAACCTAATCTTACACCTAAAGCAATTAGACAAAGAACAACAAAAAACTCCAAAGTTAGCAGAAGGAAAGAAATCAAACATCAGAGCAGAAATAAATGAAATAGAAACAAAGAAAACAAAAGCAAAGATCAATAAAACTAAAAGCTGGTTCTTTGAGAAGATAAACAAAATTGATAAACCTTTAGCCAGACTCATCAGGAAAAGAGGGAGAGGACTGAAATCAATAAAATTGGAAATGAAAAAGGAGAAGTTACAAGTTACAGACACCGCAGAAATACAAAGCATCCGAAGAGACTACTACAAGCAACTCTATGCCAATAAAATGGACAACCTGGAAGAAATGGACACATTCTTAGAAAGGTATAGCCTTCCAAGACTGAACCAGGAAGAAATAGAAAATATGAACAGACCAATCACAAGTAATGAACTTGAAACTGTGATTTTAAATCTTCCAACAAACAAAAGTCCAGGACCGGATGGCTTCACAGGTGAACTCTATCAAACATTTAGAGAAGGGCTAACACCCATCCTTCTCAAACTCTTCCAAAAAATTGTGGAGGAAGGAACACTCCCAAACTCATTCTATCAAGGTCACCATCACCCTGATACCAAAACCAGACAAAGATACTACAAAAAAAGAAAATTACAGACCAATATCACTGATGAATAAAGATGCAAAGATCCTCAACAAAATACTAGCAAACAGAATCCAACAACACATTAAAAGGATCATACACCATGATCAAGTGGGATTTATCCCAGGGATGCAAGGATTCTTCAATACATGTAAATCAATCAATGTGATACACTATATTAAATTGAAGAAGAAAAAAACATATGATCATCTCAATAGATGCAGAAAAAGCTTCTGACAAAATTCAACAACCGTTTATGATAAAAAAAAAAACTCTCCAGAAAGTGGGCCTAGAGGGAACCAACCTCAACATAATAAAGGCCATATACGACTAACCCACAGCAAACATTCTCAATGGTGAAAAGCTGAAAGTATTTCCTCTAAGATCAGGAACAAGACAAGTATGTCCACTCTCACCACTATCATTCAACATAGTTTTGGAAGTCCTAGCCATGGCAATCAGAGAAGAAAAAGAAATAAAAATTGGAAAAGAAGAAGTAAAACTGTCACTGTTTGCAGATGACATGATACTATACATAGATACATAGATAATCCTAAAGATGCCACCAGAAAACTAGAACTAATCAATGAATTTGGTAAAGTTGCAGGAAACAAAATTAATGCACAGAAATCTCCTGCATTCCTATACACTAACAATGAAAAATCTGAAAGAGAAATTAAGAAAATACTCCCATTCACCATTGCAACAAAAAGAATAAAATACCTAGGAATAAACCTACCTAAGGAGACAAAAGACCTGTATGCAGAAAAGTATAAGACACTAATGAAAGAAATTAAAGATAATACCAACAGATGGAGAGATATACCATGCTCTTGGATTGGAAGAATCAATATTGTGAAAATGACTCTACTACCCAAAGCTATCTACAGATTGAATATAATCCCTATCAAATTACCAGTGGCATTTTTTTTTTTATAGAACTAGAACAAAATATCTTAAAATTTGTACGGAGACACAAAAGACCCCAAATAGCCAAAGTAGTCTTGAGGGGAAAAAACGGAGCTGGAAGAATAAGACTCCCTGACTTCAGACTATACCACAATGCTACAGTAATCAAGACAATATTGTACTGGCACAAAAACAGAAACACAGATCAATGGAACAAGATAGAAAGCCCAGAGATAAACTCACTCACATATGGTCACCTTATTTTTGATAAAGGAGGCAAGAATATACAATGGAGAAAAGACAGCCTCTTCAGTAAGTGGTGCTGGGAAAACTGCACAGCTACATGTAAAAGAATGAAATTAGAACATTCCCTAACACCATACAC
Organism: Phocoena phocoena; assembly: GCF_963924675.1. Classification (NCBI taxonomy): domain Eukaryota; kingdom Metazoa; phylum Chordata; class Mammalia; order Artiodactyla; family Phocoenidae; genus Phocoena; species Phocoena phocoena. Next base: position 80,710,644 of record NC_089221.1, on the reverse strand, counting down.
AAAAATAAACTCAAAATGGATTAAAAACCTAAATGTAAGACCAGACACTATAAAACTCTTAGAGGAAAACATCGGAAGAACACTGTTTGACATAAATCGCAGCAAGATCTTTTTTGATCAACCTCCGAGAGTAATGGAAATAAAAACAAAAATAAACAAATGGGACCTAATGAAACTTCAAAGCTTCTGCACAGCAAAGGGAACCATAAACAAGATGAAAAGACAACCCTCAGAATGGGAGAAAATGTTTGCAAAAGAATCAACGGACAAAGGATTAATCTCCAAAATATATAAACAGTTCATGCAGCTCAATATTCAAAAAACAAACAACCCAATCCAAAAATGGGCAGAAGACCTAAATAGACATTTCTCCAAAGAAGACATTCAGATGGCCAAGAAGCACATGAAAAGCTGCTCAGCATCACTATTAGAGAAATTCAAATCAAAACTACAATGAGGTATCACCTCACACCAGTTAGAATGGGCATCATCAGAAAATCTACAAACAACAAATGCTGGAGAGGGTGTGGAGGAAAGAACCCTCTTGCACTGTTGGTGGAAATGTAAATTGATACAGCCACTATGGAAAACAGTATGGAGGTTCCTTAAAAAGCTAAAAACAGAATTACCATATGATCCAGCAATCCCACTACTGGGCATATACCCAGAGAAAACTGTAATTCAAAAAGACACATGCACCGCAATGTTCATTGCAGCACTGTTTACAATAGCCAGGTCATGGAAGCAACCTAAATGCCCATCAATAGACGAATGGATGAAGAAGATGTGGTACATATATACAATGGAATATTACTCAGCCATAAAAAGGAACGATATTTGGTCATTTGTTGAGACGTGGATGTATCTAGAGACTGTCATACAGAGTGAAGTAAGTCAGAAAAACAAATATCGTATATTAATGCATATATGTGGAACCTAGAAAAATGGTACAGATGAACAGGTTTGCAGGGCAGAAACTGAGACACAGATGTAGGACAAACGTATGGACACCAAGGGGGGAAAGCAGTGGGGGGGGTGAGGGTGGTGGTGTAATGAGTTGGTTGATTGGGATTGACATGTATACACTGATGTGTATAAAATTGATGACTAATAAGAACCTGCTATATAAAAAAATAATATAATTCAAAGAGAAAAATAAATAAAGATTGTCCATGTGCTTAAAATGTATCTGGTATTTGTGTCACTATATAAATGCTACTTGTTTTTTCACCATCATGTGTCATCTCCATTAATGAATATTAAAAGTACTACTACTGTAAATGAGATCTCAATTTTTAATATTAAAAATTCCTTGTTCTTGAGAGGGTTATGAACCACTCTGAAGAAAAACTTCAGACATACACACACACAAAATACTGACAATTTCTATGCACATACAAAGCAGTGCACACATACATACTGAAGTCCATACTTATTAAATCTCTCAACCAACCTTTTTCAAATTATCCTTTGCTGTATTCAATAAACCTTGGAGTGTCAATGATTGGTTTAATTTCAAAGTAAGGAAATTATGTTCCTAAGTTATGTGATTGAGGCAAACTTAATTATTATATTCATGATACTAATGTTTGAGCCATTTGCTTCTGCAGTTTCAAAAACATTCTCTCCTTTGCCTTAAAATCGGGTAATGGAAATCATTTTAATTTCTGTTCAATTCCTGAGTCTCCTCTCAGTATGCTTAAAATGACTTCAAATAATGGAGCTAGAGAGATGTGAAGGGAGATTAAACAGATACCTAGCCATTCTCACTCTTGTTTAACTGCATTTTCTGTCTATCACTAGAAGGAAGGGAGAAAAATTAGGCTAAAACATGCCTGACTTCCTATGAGATTGTCTTGAGAACCATTCTCAAGAGCTAAGAAAGCAAGGCTAAGCATTTATATAAACAGCAGTCATTTTATGATCTTAATTGAGAAGGAAGAGAATTACAGTCAACTTGGAAAATGTGAAGTAGATCTCACTCACTGAGTTTCTATCCTGAATAGCAAGATGTCCTTGTTTAGCAAGGTAACTTATTTTACCAGTGGGACATAGTAAATGTTATTCTAGATCACTTGGAGAACAAGTAGTAAATGAGTATAATGACTAGTCACAACTATTCATGAGATCAGGGGATTATTAACATAGCTATTGCTTTTTGGTGTTTTTAGAATTAGACTGATTACCATATGAAGACCATCCCTTCTTGAAAGAGTCCTTTTGATTTAAGCATTAATATTTGGCACAATTCCTCTTGCAGAAGATGAGACTTTTAAATTAGTTGTTACACAACCATCAATTTGGTGAGGGCAAAAGGTAGAAATGTCATTTTCCAAAGTAGTTTGCTAAGGTTAGAGATAGTGGCCTATAAAGTGCAAACACTATTAAAAACAACAGGGGGAACCTACTGATGTAACCACATCCTCGAAAGAGTTTGGGTTGCAACACATTTGTCAAGAAAACCACCCACAAGTTCACCTCTGAGCATAATACCTATTATGAGTAGGCATAATGGTAATAAGCCTTATCTCCCGTATAGTGAAGAGCAAAAAATTATGAGCCAGACAGGGAGAAAATTAAGACAGTCTGGTTAGAAAAATAGTTTGGAGTAGGCAGGTCTTCTAATCCCTTGAATGACATCATAGAGAAAACCTACATTGAGGTATATACAGTCACCTAGGGAAGCCCTAGCAATCAAAGATGTGCCATGACAAAATTGCCCACCCTGTAAAATGAAAATAAATCAGAGTATATGTTATTTCTAGATCAATCTACCTAAAAAGCAAATCTACTCATATCCCTACCACACTTAAACTCCTTTAAGATAAACTCCAAATTCATTAGCATAATTGCCACAAAATTATGTTCCTTCCTAGTCAGACTCTGGTTACCATCAATTTATGAGAATACTGAACTACTCACACACCACCATCTCTCCAACACAAAGACCAAAAGTTGACAAGGAAAAAAGGGACTTTCCCAGCAAACCCGCCTAAGTAAAAATGTACAAGGAATTGATAGACATCTTTCGGGATATGTTTAAGAATAGGATTTACCTGAAACAGAGACCCTTCCCTCAGGAACTAAAATTTTAACAGCTCTTTTTACAAGTGAAAGTTTTTTATTTTAATGAGTTATCAGACATAAATCAGAGATCCTTATGCAAATGACCACCTATAGTGAAGCCAATGCAAATGACCACCTATAGTGAGAAATGAAAGAAAATGCAGGTTTTTTAAAAACATCAATTCTACATATATTAAAAGCTTATACACTACCATATATAAAATAGATAAACAAGGATTTACTTTATAGCACACTCAACTATAGTAAATATATTGTAATAAACCATAATGGAATAGAATATATACACATACATATGTAGAACTGAATCATTTTGCTGTACACCTGAAATTAACACAATATTATAAATCAACTATATCTCAATTTTTAAAAAGCCTAAAAAAGTCAGATCGTTTGATTGTTTAATAATAAATTAGGATTTTGTTTTTATTTGCATCCCTGAGGAACCTGTCAGAGACAGGTAATTTGGGCAATGAATGACCATGATTACCAAACAAAACAGTAAGAATACAAAGAAACATACAAAAAAGGGAAGGCAATAAACAAAATCACAATGTATAAGAGAACAAGGAAATTCTGGCCGAAGTGTCAAACTATGACATTTCTGTCCATTAACTCCATACATTCACATATTCCTGGCTCTCTACCAACTTCTCTCCTTACTTCTTTGTCTCTCTCTTCTCTTTTCATTCTATCCATGTGCTGAAACATTTCATTATCTTCCTGCTATACTGATATTCTGTGACTCCAGTTCAAACTCCCAAAATGTGTGTCCAAAGCGGAATTCAACTCCTCTTTCTTCCTCATTCCCCATCCCAGAAAAATGATACCATTTACTCAGTTGAACAAGATATAAACTTAAGAATTCAACCTTGATTTTCTCTCCTTCCTACCCAGATCAATTATCCAATCAACTACCCAGTCGTTTCCACTTTAGTGTCTTTCAACACATCTCTCCAGCCTCAGTGCAACTTTTTAGTGAAGTATTCATTGTTTGACAATAGCTTCAAAACTGCCATCCCCGACTCCAGAATGGTTTTCTCTATTTTTCATATTGCTGGTAGGTCCATTTATCTAAAATGCAAATAATTATCTTCATTGTTGTGATGGTTTCACAAGTGTGTGTGTGTGTGTGTGTGTGTATACATCTGCATGTCAAAGCTTATGAAGTGTGTGTATCTTAAATGTGTGCAGTGTACCTGTATGTCAAGTGTATCTCACTAAAGCTGTAACCTAAAGAATCTGGGCATGTCTCTTTTGAGACATGTCCCCCCAAACATTTCTTGGTGCTTCTCCTGCCAGGACATATTTACCCTCCTCCATTCCTCTGCATCTCTCCTACTTCTTCTGTCCTAAGAGTGTGGTTGGTGCTCCTCCCATGGGCTCCCAAAACTCCCTAGGCATACTTGTCAGTAACAAGCCACAGATTGTTTGCTTTTCTCTCTCCTCATTAGAGCTTCAGCTCCTTGGCTGAAGAGAGTTAGTGCTAGTCATCCTGGAATCCTTAATTCCCAATATGTACCTGACACATAGCAGACATTTGTTAAAGTAAACTGATGTGATGAAAACTGATTTATGGAATTAATTTGCACTAAGTAAATGGAAAAACTGTGACTCTGCATTGAAGTAATTATACTTAGTTCCTAAGAGGAATATAAACAAAAGGCCAAAGAAGAGACCAATGACGATAGTAGAAACCGTTCACAAATCATCCAAGGGACTCAGAAAAGGCTAACCCGGGGCTTCCCTGGTGGCGCAGTGGTTGAGAGTCCGCCTGCCGATGCAAGGGACACAAGTTCGTGCCCCGGTCCGGGAAGATCCCACATGCCGCGGAGCAGCTGGGCCCGTGAGCCATGGCCGCTGAGCCTGCGCGTCCGGAGTCTGTGCTCCGCAACGGGAGAGGCCACAACAGTGAGAGGCCCGCGTACCGCAATAAATAAATTAATTAATTAAATTAAATAGAAAAGGCTGACCCTGCCTCATTAGGTATAAAGGTCACCGCAGTGGTATTAACACAGTCTCATGCTCAGGCTCCTAATATCCTCCCTATTTATTCTCTCTCTGCAATATTATAGGAAGGTTAAGCACACTTAGGCATATCAATTTACATGTTATAGGCTGTCTTTGGGGCCATGTTTACATAACTGGGACTGGGGAAGAACATTATACATATGAGTGCTTATGTGGCTTCTTCTAAAAACAAACAGCCTAACCCATTATGTCTTTAAGTATTCTTAAGCAAATTCAGCAACCAAAAAGACTTGGTTCTAACAGATTGAATGATTATTGAAATGGATAGCAACTGTTCTGACAAAATAGAGTATTTCTCACTTCATTTTCTATATAATCAATGCTAGATAAATGGAGATATCCTTTTGGGCTGACTCTTCTGTAGATTTGGTGCGATGAATTTAGAGCCCTAGGCAATGGCAAAGCAAGGAAGCAAAGTACCTCAAAGGACATTCAAATGCTGAAAAGTGCTACATTATTCAGTAATTCATGAATCTAGATCTGCACTGCCTTCCTTAGCCAAAGTTTAAATTTCATCTTATTGAGAGATTTTTTTCTTTCAGACCCATCTCCAATTCTCTGTTTAAAGAATCTGATTAAGAGTTCTTTTTCAGCTCTTTAAAAAAAAAAAAGAGCGAGAAACTAGTATTGCTTATAGGTAGTTTTACTGGTATGTGAATTTCTTTTAGTACACACCTACGAAAAAATATTTATCAAATTTCAGGAAATAAATAAAAGGAAATCAAGGTCCTTATCAGTTGGATACTTATTAAATGAGATTTTCTCTGTTTAATAAGAATAAAAGGACATGTAATTTCTTCAATACCTGCAACCTCATCTTTTTTGCAATTCAGTAATATAAGTCTTGTGCATGAAAATTCAAATAAAAGACAGGATAAATACATAGTAAATTATAGACATGTAGAAAATAATTCTATTAAACTTATATCTAATTTTTTTTGCATGTGTAGACTAATACATTTTATAATTTAATTTTCCGTGGATTTTAACTGTTCTATAATCGTTAAATGTGATTTTCAGTACCATATTCACTTGCAGGATTCTCTAAAGATTACAGTCTTTCAAGTCATCCTTTGAAAGCCATGTTTATGTCAATTCATTAAAACCTCAGCTGGGGATCTCCTTGCCCTTGAGGTCTTGACAGAGAACCCTAAACAAGAAATTAGAAGATATCATATAGGCTGCTTTTCTCCCTGCCAATCCATGGAGCACTTTAATGTGGATCAAGCAATACAGCACACGTTCAGAATACAGAAGAGTCAGACGTGACTCATAAAGAGTATCCGGGGGCAAAGAAAAATTAGTAAATTCATTTAATTATCATTTATTCATCAATTAAATGCAATGTTATAAGTTCAGTAATGTAGAAATGAACAAGATTCACTATTAGCATAGAGGAGGAAATAAAACCTACAAGGATAGGGTGGTGAGATAGCAGATTGTGGGACTGAATATTGTAGAATGTTTTGATTATGAGTATTAAAGAAAATAGAAAAAGATATTAGCATAAGAGATAAAAAACACAACATACAGTATATCTGAAAATCCTCAAAAAAAATTGACCTTGCTGGAGCTTAGGATTTAATGCAGGGAGTTCAACTGGGTGAAGGTTAGAGAGAGATGAAGTGAGAGCTGGTGGTATTCAACTGTTTCAATGCAATTAAGTCTGACGGGAGAAGAGTAAGGTGAATAACATGAGAACTTACTCCTTGCCAGGCACTGTGTTAGTTTTGATATACACATGCTATCTCTTTATCACCTCATTTCATCCTCATTAGACAGATGAAAAGATTAAAGCTCAGAAAGATTAAACAACTTCCCCCAGGCCATAAAATCCAAGGATAGCAGAATTTCTCCCTCTGTGCTAGAACATCGTCTTCACTGGATTTTATAATATGGATTAGTTAGAGCCAAAGTAAACCAGAGATCGACACCTGATTTCAGAGCAGGGGTTCTGAACAGCATCAGCATCATTTGAAAACATTCTAGAAATGCAAATCCAGAGACTCATCCCTGACCTACTGAATCAAACTAAAGGGGTGGGACCCAACTATCTATGAATGAACAAGTCCAGGTGATTGTAATGCCCGCTACAGTTTGAGAATACTCAATTACAGGAAAAGTGAAGACATTACAGGAAACCTCTGAAGTAAATTTCAGCCTAGTTTTCCCTTCTGCTGTCATTATACTAGGTAAGCTTTAAAGGCATCATCCGTGGCATGGTGTCGTAAGGGAAAAAATGATTCCCACAAAAGAGGGCTTCCCAGACTTTAATGTGCATATGAACCACCTGAAGATTCATTAAAATGAAGATTTCAATGGAGTAGACTTAACAAGAGCCTGAGATCTGCACATCTAACAAGGTCCTCCCATGACTCCAATGCCGCAGTTCCGAGGATCACACTGTGAATAACAAGGGCAGGGGACACAAAATTGTGTTCTACAGACACCAAACTCTAAATTTTACAAGTCAAACAGAATGCCACATCAGAAAATGACAAAAAACATCACCCAGAGAATTGGAATGCTGGCAAAACACTAACATACGATTGCCCTTAAAATATCCCTAAAGAAATTTCTCTACCTTTTTTTTTTTTAGAAGAGACTTCAAGGAAGAAATTGCCCCAAAACCCTAAGCCACACATTCCTGTATCTGCAAGCTTTTTCTTTCTAACTCAAGTCCTCTGCATGTGAAGCCCAGCTTCTTGCTCCAGTCTCAGTGGACATGAAGAACAGCTGACTCTAGGCTTAGAATATGCCTGTTCAAAGTTGGCCCAAGTCACAATTAGTTGAGGCTTTGCACCATGATAGGCAAAGCTAATTAACTTTATTTGATTGCCTGAGAGAATGACAAATGATTTACCATAATATCTGACCACAAGCTGTCAGAACCAGTGAGGCCTTTTAATGGCTTAATCACTGTTTCCTCAAAATTCTAAGGCAACCAAAATATTAAACAAACCAAACAGACAACTGAGAATTTTGAGATATAAAAGGGGTTGTGTGACAAACATCCATCACATTCAAATATGTCTCCGCTGTGGTATTTATTGCTTTGTTACCTCTCACTTACAGTTCTAGCTCAAACCTAATGGCACAACTTACCATTTTGCTACAATATGCAATACAGCTTTCCACCAAAACAAGGAAAAAAACTGCAATAAAAGTGTTATTTGTTGTATGGTCCGCACACAAACTCTGGAAGCTTTCATTGCACATCTCCATGCCAGCATGGAAGTGGTTTATGATAAAGACAGGATGATGTTTCCTCAGTAGACTTGGGCACTCTCCCAAGTTTCTTCTTTTTTTCCTCAGTTTTGTATGTATTTATTATCCCTTGGCTACTTGGATATCCTCATTTCAAAAGATTCATTTCAATAGACGTTTAGCAAAATAGTACAGCAAGGGCTGTGGGTGAAGCAAAGATAGATGAAATATAGCCCTGCCCTTAGGAAAATTAAGCAGTGTGAGAGGCAGCAGAGGGTAGTGGTCAGGGTAGCTTCCACAGACACACCTGGGTCCGAATCCCATCATCTGCCACTTAAATTTTCTGGATAATTTCCATCGTCACCTTCTGCTTCAATTGCCCCATCTATTTACAAAATAAGAAAATAAGGCAAAGATAGCACTTTATGGTGGAATCATGAGAATTAATTAGTTAATATTCAAAAAATACCTAGAAGGAAATCTGGTACATCATAAATGTCTGATAGTTTTTTTTAAATGTAGGTAAGATAACACGCATCTTAGCCCATAAACTCAAATGCACCAAAGCTCCCCAAAGTCTTCTAAGTGATTTACATGAGCAGTGGGCATGGGAAACCCTCTCTCAATAAAACTGCATAAAGAAAGAAAAACAGCTTAGAACTCTATTCCCTACTGCCAACTACTTACTCCTACCTGAGAACAAGAGAATTGTTCTTCTTCTGGGTCACTCCACACACCCTGAAATCTCCATGAGCTCATCCACCCAGGGACCAAGTCCAAGAAGCAGGGGCCCCTGTGACCCACCAATTTCTGTTCTCCAGTTACTGCTGCATGATCCTTTCCTTCCCTGAACCCCTAGGGGAAATTTTCAAGTGATGGAGAGGGAAAACCTCCCCGTCTCCAAAGTCCTTAATATTTTAGTTAAACTCTGAAGTTCACTCCATTCCCGTGAGAGCTTCGTATTTTAGAAAACACTCCATTCCCGTGAGAGCTTCGTATTTTAGAAAACAGTCAGGAAAACTCTTTTTATATGATTTCCATTCTGTTACATCTGTCCCTGGAGGTAAGGCTCAGTTGACAACCTTGCTGCTTGAATGACAGCAGGGAAAAAATGAAAATAGGAAGAAATACATGAGTTAATTGTTCTGAAATGCTATCGAGAAACAGTTATGTGCACAAATAATGATAATGCAAGGCAGCATTAAGTGTTGTGAGAAAAGGATGAAGAAATTACCAGATTTTTAAAGGGAGCGATCCCCCTGTATGGAGTGGAGAGTAGATCAGAAAAGGCTCTGGAGGATGCAGCATTTAGGCCTTCATGAGGGATGTGACAGGCAGAAAAGGGTAGGAGAACTTCCCAAAAAAGTTTGGGCAATCACTCAAAGCCAGGAAAATCCACTGTTTTTATCGAAAGCAAATAATTCAGTCTGAAAACTTGAAACACCATCCTTGCCTGTAAGAAGCTTCAACTTAGAATAAACCATTGTAACCGTATGAATACCCCCAAACAGGGCTATAACCACAAATTATTCCCAAGTCCTAGTGAACTGAAAACACGTTTATACCATTGTTAAAAACCACCTTGTAGGGACCCCTGAATAAATCAGGTTATAATGGACTGATTTGTAAAAGAAATGTTTTTCTGTCAGTCAGCTTGGCACATGTGTCCATTAATTTAAAAGATCCAGGCAACAACTGATAAGAATTAAAGAAGTTCTGCTATGTGAGACCATCATATCTGACTTCTGGTTTATTTTATGGTTACAGAAAAAGAACTTAAAACTCTAATTCCCACTAGTTCCTACTGCCAAGCACAACATCTTCCAGATACAGCATAAGGGAATTGACTCATGCATAATAAATTTTTTTCATTATGACCACTGCAGATTTCTGACCCCAGCAGTTCTACATGGCACACGGGACTGCAACAGGAGCAGTGTAATTTATTTCTTCCCAAAATTACATTCAGGTAATGGTTGTCCTGTCGGTTTGTGTAGATGTTAAACTTCTCTACGCTTTGTTCTTTTAAAGGTGTTTACTAGAATACCTTTTATAGGGTCAGAATTCAATCTTGGTTCAAAGAAAACATAAGATTATTTGTGTAATGGATTAAGTAAATGGACTTCGTAAAGATGAAAGTATCAAGGTTAAGAAAAAATTCTGTGTCAAACTAAGAAATAGATTAAGTACTATGTTATTCACAAACATTTCAGTATTATAGCCACAGAAAACAATCATTTTTTAAAATCAGCCTTTTATGTCTGAAAAAAAATGCCATCTCCCCCCAATAATTGTCTTACTGGATTTTTTTTTTCTTTTACCTAGCCCAAAACTGACATTTGCCTGTCATCATTGGGTCTTTGGGGATTTGCATTATATTAACTTTATCACTTAACCCTATTTGCAGAGCTTAAGCCCAGCCAATAGTAAATCTCTCTGGAGATTAATAAAGATGAAACACATAAAATTTCAGAATATAAAAAATCATCAGCAAAACTGTTTTATTGGCAATCTTCTTCTTAATGCTGAAGGAATTACCTAAGTTCAATTTTTATGGGACAAATTGTCTGCTTTTAAAATAAAAGTTTAATTTCTTTATTACCTCCATTTCTAATTCTTCAGAATCTAAGCTCCTAAATGTCTCTTTTCCTTAGAATATAACACATTCTTTCAAAATTACATTAATGGTCAAGAAAATAATCACTGGACAGTAAGTTCAAGCACTAAAGTATTTCTAGATAAGAGTTAAACAGAGGTATACACATACACACTAGTAGGATGTGACTCAACTTTAATCCACAGTGTGGTTCTTTGCGGGCAGGGCTCGTAGCTGTAGAAAAAAATTTTTTTAATTTACTGTATTAGTAAACAATGTGGGGTAAACATAGAGACAGAATGCTAACAGCCTTGTAACTCAAAAAAAAAAAAATCTATGTTCCTGTTACAAAGGGTGAAGAGCCCTGGGGGTTCCTGTTTACTTTGTTCCTGGTGCGAAGTGTATGTAAGGTGACTGATTCACACCTAGTCAACCAAAAAGAGTAGTCACTGGACATATATACCTTGTGTCGAGGATTGCACATTTCCTAAGTCTTTGGATGAGATGGGAGCAGAGAATCAAGTTATTGCTCTATAATTCTGTGGCTTGGAAGCAAAGCCTTTCCTATGTTTCCGGCAAAGACCTTGAGTACTTTGAAGTACATTTAGTATTTTAATATAAAGAAAGTAAGCAGTAATACAGCTATTTTCTTAAATTTTGTAAGGTTACCTAGATTCTGCCATCATTAAAACTACTACAAAACTGAAATATTCCTTGTCAGGTGGGCGTAAGGCCACAATTATTTGAACATGAATCTTCTACTCTGTTTCCTTTTCTGTCTTCTAAGCTGGGGTCATTCATTTGTGCTACCAAAATTCAAAAAAAAAAAACACTACTAATCAGTTGCTTTCCCCAAGAAACCCAGGAATTTCAGGTATGTCCTTAACATTCTGACTTACCAAGAGTATAATAGAAAAATCACCCCACCAAAAAGAAAAAAAAAGGGGAAAAAAAGGTGAAAATATTCCTCTTTTTCTTAGTGGCCCACTTTAAGGATGTTCTCCAAATATTGCTTTAACTCCTTTTAAATATGCTTTAACTTTATTTCCTTTCAAGTATTGTTATTATTGTTTCTCTAAGCTTTAACATGTATCCCATTATTCCAAAGGTTACATTTTGCTTTGTAACCCACAGAGAATGACAGAAACACAAGTGTACATTAGCAATGTTACAATTTCCTGAATTTCACGTTGGCCTTACAAGTTACAAGTGCATACGTGCCTCCATGTGTCCAGCAGTGCTTTAGCTTCTGGGAGACACAGAAGCATCCCAGCCTTTTGGCTCAAAACATGTAAAATCAAGTTGGTGCTCTATAACTTGCGTCTCTGAAGCCATTATTTAAAAAATACACCTAACATCAGAATTAAATGGCATGAAATTATGTTCTCAGTTTCTCTTAAGACTGAGGAGCCCCTAGAGGGTTCCTGCTTGCTTTGTCTCATGTAGAAATCCTGTCTTTTTAATGACTGCATCAAGTTCACGTGGCAATTGGGAAGGTTTCTTGTTACCTTCATTTTTGACTGACCAAAGCAGTTCTTCATTGTCAAAAAAATGAGTATTACATAATATAGTGAGAGTGTATGGCGAAACCTTTTTCCACTGAACACTATTATACCTGTTTCAACTTCTTAACAACTGTTACTCCCAATATTAGAACATGTAGAGATTTTACTGTACTAACCCCTCCCCCCCAAAAGCTCTGTTCCTTTTATTCCCCAGTCCTTTGCTTCTTTTTCACACACCTTTCCTCTAGGAAACTTCTTCCATAAAAGTGACTGTACTTTATTGCTCACCTCTCTTTTCTTATCACCTGCCTTCTGTCACAGCCCAGCTGGGAATTGATTGAATGAAAAAAGAAAGAGCTGGAATTGTTTCAAGTCATTTTCTCCTGAGCCCCAGGAAACCCCAGGAACTGATTCATATACTTCTCACCTCTCTGCAACCTTCTCTCATCTCTTCCAAGTGCCAGGCTAAAACCACAGAACAGCATGTTCTGCCACCAAAGAAAACACGTGGTCCCAAACCCTATTATCACTATGACATTTGATGCCCTAGACAGAGAGACTAAGGTATTGCCTTTGCCAACACCTGTCAAGTGTAAAATGTAATCAAGTTATCCATCTTTGTGAGCTGTACAGTGTCTTGTCTAGTGTTGTAATTAAATGGAATGGACCTATTGAAATAAGGAGAGCAGCTAGATATCAGTGAGCCTCAGGCTTAAGTTTGCTGCAAATGTCTGCTTAGGACTCCTAGGATGAATACTTGCCCTTTTCCATCTTCACTATAAGAAGTAAATTGATTATAATAAGGGGGGGAAATATAGGTTAGAGCCAAGAATTCTAAGGATGGAGCAAGAAATATGAGCCTTAAATATCAGATTGGCTACAATCTTTCATCCAGGCTTCATTGCCAGCAGAGAAAAGCTAGCGACTCCAAACACCAAGAATCAGTACTTTTACACAAACTGAGACTTTTTATTAATGACACTGCTATTAATATAAAGACCCCTAAATAGAGGCATGGGGGCATGCATATGTTCACAGGGTGGAAATAAGTGAAAGAAGGAACTATTGTAGCCATTAAAGCTAATAAACCACAAGAATGACTATAACACCACACTATAGGTTATATGTGTATTCTATGCCAGAGAAGCCTGGGACATTTCTAATAACTAAACAAAAGCAAAGTGAGGATAGCGCTATTGTGAAAGAAAACAGATTAAGGTGCATGTTACTGAATTATATTTGGTTTTTTATCAGTAATTTTTTATTCCCTAGCTTTAAGGGAAATGCTTTCAAAATTCATTATAGGCTTGAGCCTGGCTCCTTTATGCAAAGTAACAAACTGTTTTAACTGTAGGTATTGCTTTATGGGAAATTTTTACTGGGGTTTTAAACTTAAAGTGTCATAATAGTTACTCTGCCTTTCTAAGGAATTGAGCAAGTCTGCAAATACTTTCCAGTTGTTACAATTCAGACAGATTCAAAGCACAGTCAAAGCAGAGTACAGCACATTGTCTGGAGGAAAAAAAAATGAGGCTGTGAATGCTAGCACTAAGGCATCTTCTCTGAATGTACAGGCAGGAATTGTAAAGTGGTTTACTTCTTCAGTATTATTTTTTCCATAAGCCAGCAAAATGAAAAACATTACATGTTAATACTGTCCTTTGTGTTTCTCTAATTTACAAATAGCTTACATTCCCCTAATGATTTTTATATCTTCTCACTTCTTCAGAGTTTCTGGTCAATGAGTTGTTATTAATTTGCCTGAGTATTTTGAAAGAGACTACCAGATGCTCCCTAGTATCCATCACTCTTTTCGCTGTGGTTTTTAGGCCATTAGGAAAAGGACAGCAATGGTGACAGCAACTTCCAGATCACATTCTTACTAGAAATTGCCCTCTCTTTCCCACTCCTATAGCCTTGAATGCAGATATGGTGCTGGTGAGATAGCTTTGTGCATACAGATAAGGGAAACATCCTGAAAAACGGTGGATGGATCAAACAAAAGCCTGGTCCTCGAATGTCCTCCTAGAACACAACCATCTACATGCCTTGGATGGTATCTTATCTGTTTTATCGGAGAGAAGTAAGTTTCTACCTTGTTTGGGTCACTATATTTGGATTTCTTTATTATAGCAACACAGCTTATATTCTATTGCAATTGTTTTTATTTTTGTTCTTATGCTTGCTTTTTAATATTGTGGATAAGAATTTAAAAATCCCAGTGAGTAAATTCCAAAAAGTAACACAAACAATAATGTCGATACAATTAGAAAGTGTTTTATAAAAGTTAAGTTGTTAACTGCCTCAGAAATTTATCATGACTAGAAAATGCAGACCTGTCCAAAAATTAACTTATAAAATGTCCCATCATTCTGAATTGTGTAAAATACAATTTCATTTGAATAATTTTAATACTTCAAAATTAGCGAGGAAGATTTTTCAAAATACACAAAGTTTCTTAGATATATTGAACAGGAATCTTTAATGGAGGAGCCTAGATTTGTGATTCTGATAAATACAGAGTAACTTTTTAAAATCCTATGCCTTGCCTAAGAAAATTGTTCCTTCTAATCTAACAGCAGTAGGGGGGCACTGTTAGTTGATAGTTGTTAATGGATTTATATCAATTCTTACACTTTTCTGATAATACTATGGCCAAAAACATTTTCTAATTGCTGTTGAGGACTCTATTAAGAGAGCCATCACTGGTAGCAACGCTAAGGGAAAATAAGAGTAGAAATTTACCGAGTACTTGCTTTCCAGGGCTCAGAGGAGACAAAAATAGACAAACATAACTGTCGTTGAGCATTAAAAATCCTTACATTGATATCTGAAAACCAGTCTCCCTACCATTGACCCATGTATTTCCAACGCAGCTTGAGCACTTAATGCTCAAATATATGAGAAGCACCAGTGAGCAATGGCCATCTAAAAAGGGTGACAGACAGAAAATATGAATATAACTATATAGCAATAGGCTTTTGCATATTTATAGCCTAGTGTAATTTTATCAAAAAGAAAAGTTCTTGGATATTCTATCATATTCAAGATGACAAAGACACCAGGTAAAATTCTGTCAGGTACATAATAAACCTATTATTTCTTTCTTATTCTGGAGAGCATAATTCTTTTAGTCTGCCTGAGTGTAAGAACTCATCTAATTCTCCATAAAACATGAACATTTCAAGAGACATAAAGTAATTTAAAGCAGCATTAAGGAGACTGAAGACTTCATCATCTGTTGAGTAGAACCCCCAAAGTGTGAATATTTATGCAAACTTCAAATACAAGGAAATTGCTGGTACATGAGATTACGTTTACACATAGAACATCCAAACTGCAATTCTTCTTACAGAATAAAATAAGTCAACCTGAAATCAATGAGAAATAAAAATATGGGAAGAGGAGAGGAAAGGACAAGTTGTCCCAGGCAAAATAATAGACTGAAGGAAGACATTCAATTTTGCAAAACTGATGCATTGAAGACTCACAGTGACCAATTTGTCAGAGTTCTTATCACAGCACCTGGCACAAAGTGAATTCTCAGTGAACATCATTTTCCTTCCTTCACCCCACTTTCTCCTTTTATTCCTTAATATTTTTTTTTAATTCCAAGTACTGCCTGCTTCTGTTTTCTACGAGATGAAGACAACTTAAGCCCTTTTGAGAGCTCTTCATGTAACTAGTCATGACAGGATTATTTATTATTACCAGGTTTCCCATAAAACTAAGAACACACATCTCCTGCTCCTGCAATTAGTGCTTCCATACATATGCTAGATTCCATTTGTTTTCCTATTTCCCAGGATGCTGCTTTCACAAGGGCTTCCTCCCTTCATTAATCTGCAATATTCTCTTCCATGTATTTTTCCCCATCTCCCTTTAACTATATTTAAACATCTTCTTTTCAAGAACTCTGTAGTTTGGCCCTCATCCTATTTATATTCTTCCATCCAATGCCAGACTCATTGTATATAGGTCCCCTTTATACGGCTTCTAAATATTTTCCACTTATTTCTATGAAATTTGTTTTTTGTACTGATATTCATGAAACTATTACCTCAAATGCAACAATGAACTTTCTCCATCTATTTCACTTTTCTGTAGCATTCAGTAAAAATATCAAACTCCAAGCTCCTTGATTTTCAAGACTGCACTCTTTTTCCTTAATGCTTCACTTTCCTATAATGTCGATTACATGAACTAATACAATTGACATGCATATAGAAAGTGCTCAATAAATTTTTATTTCTTTAGTCCTTATGTCTAAAGCATCCTGTCTTCAATGCCTATCCAAAGTCTAGGATAGGGTCCTTCTGCCCACTTTACTATTGAGATGGCAGCTCATTCACTCTCATTATTCCCCATGCATGTAATTCCCAAATGCATCCCCAGTCTTAACCTTTTATACCTCCATTGCATATTTCCAGTTGCCCACTTGAGCCTGTCACTTCTATGTCTTGCCACCTATGGAAACACATCAGATCCCCAAATAAGCTCCTCTTGGTATCAATTCTGCACATTTGAAAATCTTTAATTTTTATTTCCCTGGTAACTACACCCCTGCATACAATATGTAACCTAAGTCTTGATGCTTATTTCAAAATATTTGAGTTGTCCATTTCTCTCCATTCCTATAGCTCAAATCTAAATCAGACCATACCTTAGATACAGCAACAATCTAATTACTCTTCCCAACTGTCCCTGTTTTCCCTTAAAGCCCTTCAACATATTACTGTCAAACCATTATTCCTAAAGCATGCCTGTAACTGTCATTCTCACTGACCGCCATGTCACAGTCCATGGTCTCTGTTTTGTATTTAATGTTTCACTTTTGCTGGACTCTCTACCTCTGACACTGTGCTTCATACTACACCATGACCTGATCCCCTACCCCAGCCCCTCTGGCTTGCCTTCTTCCTTCTCTCCCTCATCCTTTTCCACACTATGACACACTGTGTTATCCTTCTCACTTCTACTCTCTCTCCCTGCCTTAGCTGCTCCCTACCCTTCATTCAAGGGTCATTCCCAATTTTTTCATAAAGTTTTCCCCAATTCTTGCATTTTGTTCCAAATCTCCCAATTAGTTCAAAGTAAAAATTGGACATTTCTGCAGTTATCTTCCCCAATATGCATTATATTCCATCTTCAGCAATTCGTCATCTGTTTTAAGCATTGATTTTGATTTATGGCCTTATTTTAAAATACAAAAACCCAGAGGAAAGATCAAATAGTAGCAAGCTACATGAGAAAGGGGACTTATTAAAAAGTTAAATAAAAATAAAGGGATTAGGAAAAATGACATGAAATGCATGTAGACAATTTTATCCGCTTCCCAATATTGCCTTTGATCAGTCCTAAGGTTAAAAAAATAACCTTAATGGATTCTTATTTTCAAAACAGGAATGCTGTTTGAAAGACAGAACAAGAACTTTACCAATGTCTACCAGGAACTGACCTGGAGAGCAGAGACAGTGCCTCTGAATGACAGGCACTATTACCAGTTGCATCCATCCTTTTTGTCTAGAAGTATAATTCCTTCAGGCTCTCTCAACTTAAAGGAGATGGTCCTTAAATCCATCCACTTCCCTTTCTCTGGCTGATTCTATGCTTGCTAAAGCCATCAATTACTAACAAATTGAGTTTCCCCACATATATTGATGTCCAAAGAGTGGTGTCTTGAGCAGACAACTGGTTCCAGTTATAGATTGCACTAGGTGGATCTTGCTTTATAAATAAGCCAGACTCTGGTTTACAAACCCATCCCTTCAGAGTCTGATTAGTGTAAATCAATTCATCAACATGTAAACAACTTAGGAGAGCCATTAGCCAAGGAGAAAGCCCTAGAACAGAGAAGAGGACAACACAGAAGCATAGGAAGCATTGAGTTGTCTGCTTCCTCTCAAGTCCCCTTAACAACACTAGAAAAGAGAAATCCAGGTGTCTGCAGATATTTGTATCTTGATTTATTTTATTGTAAAATTAGTAAATTGAAATAGGCATGAGTTAAGGAATAATCCTTCTGACATTTTATAAAATCTAGATATCCAACTTTTTAAAATCTCACTAATTTTGCCCATGAACCACATTACTTCCTTACCTTCTTTCCTGGAAAGTGTGGGATGATACTCTCTTCTGAGCTTTGGCTACAATGGCACTTGATTTCTAAATGCCCTTCCAACTCCTCTTTAAAATCTTACCTGATGTTCTTATCCCAAACCTTGTTTTTTTTTCTTGAGTCAAATAAATCAGGAAAGACCATCTTTGAACAGTTACAAAAAATTGACTAGGAAACTATTTCCCCTCAACTCCCATCCCACCCAGTTAATGCCTTTATCTTTCCATTCTCATTATTGCCCATATTTTTCAGGTAATATAAATGGATAAGCATGTTAAAAAGCAAGAAGGTAAAAATGGTGTGTATTCAGACCAGCTAAAGCCCAGCCTTGGGACTGTTCATGGCAGACCATGAGAAGCTCTTGAAGGGTTCAAAATCGGAGCCTACATGTTTAGGGTTGTGTCTTAAATGACTTCAGCAATCATGGAAGACGGATTTGAAGGAAACAAAATTGGAAGCAGAGATCCCAAAGAGAAGATACTTGCAATAGCATAATAACAGTTGAAATCCTAAGATAAAGATGTAATAGTAGGAATTACTAGCAGGCAAGGAGAATTAAAAAAAAAAAACAGTTATGACTAAAAATAAATCAGTCCTGATGATTGATAAAAGGTAGGAAGGAGATCAAGGATGTATTCCAAGTTTTGCACCTGAGTAACAAAGTAGACAATAAGATAGAGAACTCAGGAGAAATTAATGTAGGAGGGAAGATAGTAAAGTTAGCCTGAAAATGATGACTCAAAGTATCAAAAGTAAATTGTGGTGGAGATCTCCAGCAAGAAGTTGAATATATTAATATGAGGCTCTGAGGGAAGGTCTGGAGTTAGCTTATAAGTTTGGAAATACTGTGTAAATGAAAGCTAAAAATATTAGAATAAATGAAGCTAACTAAAGCCAGTATGAGGTGTAGGTAAGAAAGGCAAAAGGACCGAGACCCAACTTGGAGAAGTAGACAAGGAAACAGGAGCCCACCCACGACACAGAAATGGAATGAACAAATTAAAAGGAAAATGGAAAGAGCAGGGCATTTAAGTCCGGGCTTCATGATAGAGAAGAAGTAATATCCATGGTGCCAAGTTCATGGCCCAAATTTTCAAGTAGTTTATTCATAACCTTCTAGAAAGCAAGCAATTTGACTGCTGATTAAAATGTGTTGAAAGATGAAAGACAAATGGAGACAGCAATTCTATATTAGTTGATTGAGAAAATGAATAGGTAGAGAGAGGAGACCACAAATAATTAGCAGAAATGTGACATTAAATCCAGGGGATTTAACATTTTGAATGTGTATTTATCACAGGAAAGTGACTAGTGGAGAAAAGGTAAAGACAGAGAAGATAAATGATGGTAGAGACAGAGAAGGGAAGTAACTGATGGGGCAGTGTCTTGAGGAGGACAATATGCAAGGGTCAGTAACACAAAAGAAAGCACACCATCTCTGGAGAGGAGGAGAAATAGGTTAAGAGTCACTATTAAGGAAAATGTATTTGGTAATTCCCATCCAAAGTGGGAATACGAAATTTTTTTTCAAGAAATATTTTTTGTTTACCAGGTTCCATTCTACCCTTCTAGAAATAGCACTTTGGGGGAAATTTTGCTTTGAGGAAGTGTCTCTCTCAGTATTTATGGTTTGGGTACAGCTGAAACCATCCCTCACCACCACCTTCAATAGGAACAGAGATCTCCTAGTGAGCACATTTCATTTTTCTGGCCAAAATAACCAATTCAGGGAAGGCATGGGACCTGCATAATAGAAGGATTTCTGCCGTGATCAGTAAGCTGCGCTGAGCCACTACAATTCAAGACTAGAATTGCTGAGGCCCATCTCATCACCACAGGGGAAATATGCATAAGACCAATTCAGGGACCAATAGGGTGACAATATAATTCATCATCCAGAGGAAGACACTTTTGTCCAGGACAAATGCTACCAACAGGCTACCAGGATGACAATACGGATCTGAACTATCCCAGACAAACCAGAACCCACAGTCACCTGACCAAGAGATGGAAATAAGCAGATTCTTCATAGTATTAATTGAGCATCTGGACCCAGACTTTTAGGTTATAGGGCTGACAAATTCCAAATTTTGCTAAATCCAATTCAAGTAGGGTTTTTTCCCCTAAAATTTAGGGGACTTGCATAGAGAATCTATGTGTAAAAAAGAAAAAAAATGTCATCCAGAGTCATCTCAGGTCAACAGTCATAAGTCACAAGGCTGGGAACTTGAGGAAAAACAGGAAACCACTGAATTCACAGGCATCCTGTGGAAATGTCAACTTGGGGGTTTTGGATAATTAAATATGCTAACATAACACTATGCTTTTCACACTTAGAAGAGATACGCATGACATATAAACAGTAAAAACAGCTTTTCCTAGAGTAGTATCTAGGAAAGCAACCACGTTATTAATAAAATTCTTAATGCGTTTCCTCTAGGTTAAGACAGTAAAGACAAAGATAACACATGGATGAAAAACATCTGAGATAGGGCTCACCTTTATTGATCGCATCAACTGAAACCACTTCTATTAAGAAGATCAGTGAGCAAAAGTATGAATCACATCAACTACGTTAGCAACTACTTTCACTGGTTTGATTAACTCATTAAAATACTTAAAGCTCTATTCCTTGGTTTTTCCCACTGTAGCACGTTACGTAACATCTACCTATTGGGATTGCTGTAAAAATGGATGCAATTGTTTCTCAAGTGCTTTAGGAAAGTCAGTAAGTATTAATATTACAATCCAACTCTTTTATTTGGATTTTGATGTTAGGTGATAGCTATGAGGAGATGAAGAAAAGGTCAGAATGATTGAATGACTGCTCTAGTTAGGTTTCTCTCAAGGTACCTGTACTTCAGTGGGACCTTGACAGGCAGGCAGCAATGTGAATGCAAATAAAGGAACTCTGGTGCAGATGAAAAAATGCGAGAAGACAGTCAGCAGGTCTGGTTTTAGGACCAGATTTTACACAAAGAGCTGAATAACCTTGGACAGGTCAAATGAACTTGACAGGCCTCAGTTTTCTCATGTTTGAAGCAGTGTTTTGAAAAGTAAGTAAAATGGCACTGCTGAGGTAAAATGGATCTCATGTGTTGATACTTGAGAGAGGAGTTTCCGCAGAATGGGGGGAGGTTAGGGGGAGGCATGCTGTAAGGTATTGGGAGTAAAGTCGTAAATATATAAGAAAACAAGGAGTTATAGAGTGGATAGTGACTTTTGAGGGTTGGAAGTGAATGAAAAAATTGAGTAATAAATAGCTACAGGAAACAGCAGAGGCAAGTGAAGGCTTTTTCGAGATAAAGGAGATGTCCTTCCCTTACCCAAATATCCTTGATGGCTTCTCAGGGCCTTCTTTATCCTGGCACGCAGTTTTGTCTACCATCTGGTACCAGTCTACTAGCCAAACTCGACACTGCCTCTAGCTTTAGTCTTGAACTTCATAAAATCATGTCTTACTGCCACTGTAACTCTTCACTCCCATAACCGACTCCAAGTATTTTTTATGCCATTTTCCCCATCTGGAATGCCTTTTGGTCCTGACTCCTAGGCTTTGGATAAATTCTAGCCCTTCTTTAGGATACTCTGTAGTTTATGTCTTCTATTACACTGTTCCTCATACAGTCGACAGTAAGCAATCAATGTTAGGTGTGATATAATGATTATATTGACGACGATTCCAAATGGCTCAACTAATCTAACCCACAATAGTGTGTGTGTGTGGTATTCACACAGAGACATTACATAATTTCTTATGATTTATAAAATAGCTAAATGATACATACCTTATCATTTCATGTTTCTTTGTTCAGACTGGCTAAAATATATTCTAATTTCTTAGAGACCAGGGATGGTGTCATGTACCTTTTTTATATCCCTTAACAGCTTAATACATAATATTGACCACCAATGGATAGTTTAAGAATGAATTCTGCTGTAAATTATTTGGTTTCAATTATGTAGTTAAGCTCTACATCCCCAAAAGACAACTGTCCCTATTCTTTCATGATTTTTTTTTTTCCTACTTGCTTCTTCTTTTCAGGGTAATTCAGAAATTGTTTATTTCATTGAATCTAAGACACCATTGATTTTAAGCACTGTCATTTTATACACTTCTACACTGTCAGTTACACCATAACATGCTATCACTTATAGGATGCGTCCCAGTTCCAAAGATGTTCAAAAGTGAAAAAAAGAAAATGTTTCTTTTAGAAGTAATGCAATATGACAGTTAATGTAGATAACATTTTGTTATAAAACACCAAGAACTTGTTAGCTGTCAGTTATTGAGAAAGGCTTTACAGGGTTCCTGCTAAATAAAACATGTTTTAGGAGACAATTATTTCACAGGCCTTTAACCTTATATCAGTTTCTTAAAGTTATATCAAGATAATCTGTAAAGAAATGTTAATTAAAATATACTTTAAATGAACTTAATATGGCTGAATCATGTTTACTGAGCAAGCAAATAAATGTTAATTATAATTAGAACTTTTCCACTACTTTTGAAAATTAGAATTCTGACCTATGATCTAGAAAAACTCTGAGTTTGCTTTCTTTGTTGAAGACACTCGCTGTCATACAAATGAAATTTAAAATTAACGCACTAGTGACACATCACCTACTAGTGACATATCACAATAGAATCTCTAGACATGTACTGCATCCACAGAGGAGGCTTCATGAGATGAAACTAATGAAGAAGTATCGTGAGGTCATGAATTATTGTTCATGATATCAAGAGAGCATCATCATCTCCCACAGGTGACAAACATAAGGTAACATCTCATAGCCATAGGAACTCTAAGGCAAACGAAACTGACCATTGTAAGCCTTATTTCCCAACATGGAATGATATTTAGACAAATGAAACATGGCAACAGTGGAAGATTTAGCTCAAGTGTAATTGACAAAACTTACTGAACTCTTCCGGAAGTTATCAGCCAGAAAGCACCCGTGTGGCCTGATGATTATCTGCCACCCAGAGAAGCAATTGAGCAGGACCTCACGAGAATGGTTTGTCTGATTGGATGACCTGATTTCCTTTTAGGCTAACAACTCTTCCAACTGCTAGACAAGGCTTTTAGCCCATCTGTTGGAACTTTTCCTACCAAGTACATAGCGAAATTCTCAAAGCCTTAGTACTGACCAGGGAATTCTCAAAGCCTTAGTACTGACCAGGGAATCATTACAGAGCCTTTGTAACTGAAAGACAGGATTTATTCCTGAACTATGCTTTTATATTTTTTTCTTTTTGATACATAGTATTTTTATTTTCCTGAATGATTTATTAAACTAAATCAAGCTCTTGCCCAAGCAATGAAATTGTAAAATATCAGTAACTATCTGCTACAATGATTCCTTCTCTGTAGTGGGACTTCTGACATTTCTATAATAAATAAATGCCATTTGATTGTTGAGGACCTCACTTTATGTTTACCAGATGTAATTTTGTCTTTATTAGTGCAGACAAGTCAACCAAATCAACATTTTCTTCTGTCTGATCGGCTGTAGTTCTATAAACTCAAACAGTAGAGCTCTAAGACTATTGGCATTCCTATATATCCAACCAACCCAGTGTTTTGGATGACAGTTTGAATTACTAAAAATAATGTAGATATGGTACAAAAAGTTTGGATCCTGTAGGTATGAGCAAACTATGACCCGCAGGCCAAATCAAGCCTGCTGCCCATTTTTGTACAGGCTATGTACAAAGAATGATTTTTACATGTTGAAATGTTTACATAGTAAATGGTTATACAAGTATACCTACTTAATAGCCTTGATTTGCCTCTTGACCCAGAAAAACTAAGCTCTTAACTATCTGGTTCTTGACAACAAAGTTTGTTGACCCTGATATAGAACATCAGTGTTTATATTAAGCTTTTGTAGGCCTCAGGACTTGATTCCCGGAGGCTGCTGAAACTGCTGCTGCTAGACCAATGCAAAGTGTACCATGACTACCAGCTACACAGCCTCGATCTGTTTCCCAAGTCTCCGCAAAACAAATCCCTGGCCTTCTAATTAGGGAAAATCTGTGCTTACCCTGCATAGATGCCCCAGGTCCCATTAAAATGAAAAGTTACAAAGTGGTACCTAGACTCTGTAGCTCTCAAATTCCCAGTTCAAAGATTCAGTCACACAACTGTATTACTCTGCAGAACCAGATTCCGTAATGGGTCTGTATAGGGCAGTCATCTAATTTTTATTTCCATGAACTCTTCTTTCTGTAGTTTATCAATGTACTAAGCAGAGATAGGAGACAGATGCATATCATGACATCCAAGCAGCTCACTCTGGGCATGGTTATTAGAATCACACTTTGTTGCTCCTTTCCTGTGTATTACTAGCCATAAGCTTATCCTCATGTTTCAATCTAGCCCAGCATCTCCCCACCCAGAACAAATTTGTTTTTATCCATTTCCTATAAAGGAGTGAACACTTTTTATTTTGATAGTGAACTTTGGTTTGTGTCCTTAATAGATGTGCTTTTACAAGGGCACAAGGCTCGAGTCTTAAATTGTTTAGCTAATAAGGGTGAGTACAATGACTGAAATATCACAACTACCTGGTATGTGAAAGGTAGACTTGTGTCAGACACCCATACAGCTCCTAATCATCTTTAGCTGGAGGCAATCTTCCGAAGGCCGTATCTAATAAAGTTAGCAGAGCCAGGTCTGGGGCTCTACACTGATGCCAGACAGAATGTTGAAAATAGAACAAAGTCATATGACTGCAATTTTAAATAGGAAACTATACTATTAACAGGACAGTGGTGTTTATAATGCAAATATACTAGTTTGGGCTGATAATATAAAAGGTGAAGTAAATTAAATTTTAAAAATTAGATGACAATGAAGCTGAAATATACATTAGGAAAATCTGCTGGGTCTGTTTTATATTCATAATCAAAGGGACGACGCTTAAAAAAAAGAAAAAATAGAATATATTAACTAAAATGTAGCATCACTTAGACAACACTTGATGAGTATCTAACTGCTTTCATGCCTTTGGGAAAGAGTATAACAAATACAAAGGAAAGCAATCAAATTGATTTTACTGCCGTCTATGAGGTAACCCCAACTTTACCTACATAAACTAGCTGAGATTAGATACCAAGTACAAGAAAATAAAACAAGATTTAAGTTTCAAAAAGAAGTTTAACTTGAGAATTGACTGAAAGGTCACAGATTACATCACTACATGCTCATTTAATCAACCATCAATTTCAGTACTTGTGAAACTGGTAAGAGCAAATCTTTTCCAAATACTCTTGTACATCTAAATGTTTTTTATAAACCATGTTTTTTATAACCCATGTCTGTAAAACAGAATGAAGAGAAAAATCATTCAGGAGACAAGCTGCTCACATGGGCAAGTAAACTGTCAGGGACCTTGTCAAACTTTAACCACTGTTTACTATTGAATTGCCAATGACAGTTGGTTCCTCATATTCCTTCATGGAATGTGAAAAAGTGGTCATTAACCACAGAGAAACAATCGACTTGCCAACTGTGTGCTGCTCTGAATCTTAACAGCGAAGAGTTAAACACTCAAGTGGAAAATATCACAAGATAGAAGAGTGCCACCTTCTGTTCTCCATCGGAATGCTGAATCATTTATCAAAATGATAAAGAAGAAAGAAAAATAACTATCAAGACTTGAGCTCTAGCAGGGATCCTATTAGAGGAAATTAAAACATTCCAAGAAAAAAAGATTTCTGCCTTAAAAATCATCTCAAAGTCCTTCATTTGTATTCAAAGATGATGACCGCTTTCTTATAGAAGTAACAAATACTCCTTATAGAAGTATTCCCTGTAAACAAGAGACAATAGAATACTTTCTTTTCCAGATCAGTTTGAGACTCCATTAAAATGGTCTTTGCAACACCACTACATCACAGGTAAAGTTCCTAGTTTGAAAGATTCCCTCTTAAGTTACCTGTTTTATTTCTATATATTTTTAATTAAAAAACATCTACTCCTACAAACAACAGATAGGCATCGCATTTTCTGCAAATTAAAATTTATTCTTCAGTTAACCACTGAAGCTTATGATAAGGCAGTTCTATTTGCCATTATCCCATATAATCTGAAAAAGGAAAACATGTTTTTACAGTGATTTTAATGATCCAGTGGAAAAACACTCCTTACACAGAAAAACATTCTTTCAAATATAGCTTTCTTAAACTGTGTAATCATCAAGGTCATGACCGGGATTAAAAAGGAGCTTTCAAAATAATTAGGTTTTTCTTTTCAAAATAAAATTTTCAACTTACATGTGAAACAATTATACTGAGCAACGAGAGTCATGTGTTTTTAATCACTTGTATTTAATTACCTATAATCTCCCTTTTGCTGTGTGCTTCTGCCTAGGAACAATAAACGATCTTCCACGATTTTTAAAAATATTGCTCTATTTGGGTCTGTACTCAGATATCATTACTACCCAGGGCCAGAATACCCATTGGCCATTGTGTATGCTCAGCTCTGTTGAGGGTTCAGTGACCCACTTTCAATGAAAGCAGAAGATGTTGAAATGCACTGCAGGTCAGAGAATAGCAAAGAGAAACAAAATATTCAATTTTTTAATATTTGTCATTGCAGAATGTATTTCTTCATGGACAAAGGATGATTCCAGGTAACATTTCTTGGATAACATTAAGGAAAGATTATACTGGAGGATGAAAATACTACAAATTCAAAGGCAAGTGTTAAATAATTTATGGTTGCCCTGCCTCTTATGGATGCAGCTTCCATTCTCTTTGTACCGCAGAATCTCCATATCAAACACACTAAGTGATCTCGCTTAACCAAATTCTGACTTTAGGTCTTGCAAAACTTGGCATCAACATATTCCCAAGGTTGTCGGCTTGATTTTATGAACAGCAAAAAGAACCAGAGAATTCAAGTGTATAGAAATATATTTACAATAATCAAATTCTGGCTTTATTTAAAAAATAAGGTTTACCTCCCAACCCTTTGCCTCCTCATCTATGAAACCAAAAGAAACATTTCAAAGGAAAAAAAAAAAAAGGCTTAAGAGGTTTAATTTAAGATAGACAATTAAGAAAGGACAACAGAAAGAAAGAAGTAAACAGAATTTTTGGAAGCTACAAGGCAGATGGACATGAAAAAATCCAAAATGCTCAACAGTAAAAAAACAAAAAAAAACAAAAAAAAACTTGTGGTCTAATCAAGCCATGGCACACACTCACAGTAATGAAATGGATGAAATGCACTGCAGCTACTTATAGCATAGATAAATCTAATGGTCATAATATTCATCAAAGAACAGAGACAAATGATTATTATAATCAATTTTTACCAGTCTCAAGCTCAAAAAGGGACAAAACGGAAACATATTACTTAGAGAAGCATTCAAAGGCAGTAAAAATACAAATAAAAGCAAGAAAGTGATTATCAAAAGTATGAGACAAGGAACTGCCTTCAAAGGAGAAGTTAGTAAAATCACTAACAGATATACAGGGACTTCTTTGGAGCCAGCATTGTACTATTTATTGACCCAACTAGTGGTTAAACTACTGTCACTTTAAAGTTGTTATACAACACATAAATACTTTATATTCCATTCTATAAGTGTTCTATATCATTATTTAAAGGTTACAAGCAAGAGGCAGATTAAGTAAGACATTCAAAATTATGGTGTAAAAACATCCCTTTTCCCAATATAGATTTCTGTACCCAGCCAATTATCTGTCAAACATCAAGGTAACACAAAGATTTCACACATTCCAGGTCTCAAAAAAGTATTTCCCACTTACCTTCTCTCCAAAAGCTACTGGTATTTCAAAAGCAAAGCAACAAAACTGTGGTGATTACTACAGAGAAAATCAGCATTTGACCAAAACATTATATGGTTCACCTGTGAAAAGTATGACATGGCCCTAAAAATGTAAGGACTGAGTTTAAATACAACTAATATTGGTACATATCCCTAACAGAAAAATTGAGGAGAAATGATTAAATCTTTCTTTCATAAAAAAAATTCACTGCTAATACCTACTTTAATTTCCTATCACTGGTAAAACAAATTATCACAAATTTAGCAGTTTAAATCAACATAAATTGAGTGTCTTACAGTTCTGGAAGTCAGAAGTCCAAAATGGATCGCACTGGGACAAAACCAACGTGAGCAGAAGGTCTGCTGTCTTTCCCAGAGGTCCTAGGGAAAACTCGGTTCTCTTGCTTTTTCCAGTTTCTACACGCCGCGCCTTTCCTTCAGCTTCAAAGCGAGCAACGGCCAGAGCACCCGTTTCACAACGCACCATCCTAACACTGACTCTTTTGTCTCCCTCTTCCACATTTAAAGGAAGCTGTGATTACATTGGACCCACCTGGATAACCCAGGTTACTCTTTATTTTAAGGCCAGCGGATTAGCACCTGCAGTTCCATCCATTACCTTAATTGCCCCTTGCCCCTAGCAACATACTCACTGTTTCTGGGGATTAGAATGTAGACATATTTGGTAGCCATTATTCTGT
Organism: Phocoena phocoena; assembly: GCF_963924675.1. Lineage (NCBI taxonomy): Eukaryota > Metazoa > Chordata > Mammalia > Artiodactyla > Phocoenidae > Phocoena > Phocoena phocoena. Next base: position 80,681,595 of record NC_089221.1, on the reverse strand, counting down.
CTGTCACAATATTTAAAACTGAAAATCAAGCATGTTATTTTGAAATGTAGAGGCAAATGCCAAAAGAACTAACTGGAGATGTTGAAAATGATTGCATCTACAGAGAAAAACTTGAGAGTGGTGAGGGGTGGGGCAAGCAACTACCATACTTCATCATAAGACGTGTAAAACAACATGGTTTTTTAAATTGCATACAAGAAAAACTTCTCTAAAATTAAAAAAAAATCATATAGTTCTGTTTCTCTTTCCTTCTACTCTAGTACCCATCAGAGGCATCCACAATATAGGCTTCTAGAACCATTATTACAAACCAGAGTTTGAATGTGAGGGCTTTGATTTGCAAGATGCATGTTTCCATTGACAGAAAAAAAGCTCCTTAAGTCTGAAGGAGAGACACTGAAGGAAGCTCAGCACTGATGTGTTTTTGTCATAAAAATAGCCTAGAAAGAGTGTGAGGAAAAGTTAAATGAGCCTTCTTCCAGGAGGCCAGGTGAGATTAATCTGGCTAAGAGGGAAAGGGTAATTGAGCTGTGAGTTCTAGAACAAGACACTAATAATCTGGTGGGGGTAGGGAGAGCACATATGTGGTAAGAAGAAAATCAGCCCCATCCAGAGTTCACACCAGGGAAGTCTGTGCAAGTAGAAGCAAAGCCTACAAACTGCCCATCACCTATCCTGTGATAAAGAAACATCTTCGCTGATCTAGCTGCCATCTGGTGACTGCCTTCCATCAACACCCTTGGATTGGCCAGGAGAAGTGACATGAATTATTGCCCCATTATTTTCCTGAACCTGTAAACTGCCCCATGGTGAGACCCCCAGGACACTCATTATGTCCCCTCAAATAGACACTGCTGAATCACCCACATTACACTATTGCTGCCTTTGGAAAATGATTTTTCATAGCCTGTCTCATCCTTGTATACATCTGACAATCACACTTTATTTCCCTATCATAACAGTTCCCACCTACTGCACAACAGTCTGATTCCTTTCTTATCCATATCCCTTGCTAGAAATCCTGTATCTCATCTGTCATATTCCCAGCCATCACACAGGTCCTGAGGCAGGAGGTACTTAATAGATACTCACATAATGAATAAGTGAAATACAGAATATGCTTATCATGTTTGGATCTAAAACTTGTCCCCAAGCTGGTATACTGAATGGTCTGAGATTTCTTTTCGTACAAAGAATCAGTCGGGAATAAAGTAAGAGGATGTTCATTTAGGCTGAATGGCTATAACAAATGACCTCAAAAAATATTGAAGTTGGTTTACAAATTGAATAACTCCTCTGTTAGAGATGTGTATCACAATTATTGATCAGAAGTCAAACAGACTTAGTTTCTAATTTTTTCTTTGTCAGAAACTATCAGTGTGACATTGAGTTAATCTTTTTTTGTGACTTAATTTCCTCTTGTAAATATGGGTGAAATAATACAAACTGCATAGAATTGTTGTATTAATGAGATAACATATATTTAAAAATACTGCATAGATGTATATATGTAGTAGCAAAACGTATTATGTGAGACTTTGTGATAATATAGAAGGGTGAGGAACTCTGTTATCAGCTAGCAACACAACTCTTCAATATTTATAGAACCATCCTTAATTATAGAAATAAATGGTTAACCATATGCATACTAATTTATTTAATTAAAACACATTTTATAATTCAAGTTATTTTATATATATTGCACATTTAAGAAAGATATTTAATAATTTCCTTTAAATTTAATAGTGCATTACTTCCTTATAAAAGAAACTTAAAATTAACACATGAAAGCTAGGAACTTGAAATTATGGCTACTATCCCAAAGTCTGAGAAAAACAAAAGGAACATTCAAAGATCAAAGTAGAAGAATAAAAATTTTAAAGCAACATTCAATATTTAGGTCTGCTTTCAGTATTCAAAAAATAATGTCATTTTTTAATCTATTTTGTCCAAATGAGTTTACATATGTAGAATATTAAGTTATCTTCCAATTTGGTTCAGATGGGATTATAATTGGTATATAATGAAAGCTAGTATGCCAAATACATATTCAGAGCCCAAAAGATTTAATCAATATTATGGAATAGCTGTATAACCATCAACATACACCAAAAGGAATTCTTTCCACCAGCTATAAACATACAGCTCTGCAAAGAAATGTGCAGAGATTTTATCTTTAAGATAATTCTAATATTGGAAGAAAGCAAGTGAATCCAACAGTTTTATTAAAAGGCTGTACAGGGCTTCCCTGGTGGCGCAGTGGTTGAGAGTCCGCCTGCCGATGCAGGGAACACGGGTTCGTGTCCCGGTCCGGGAGGATCCCACATGCTGCTGAGCGGCTAGGCCCGTGAGCCATGGCCGCTGAGCCTGCGCGTCCAGAGCCTGTGCTCCGCAACGGGAGAGGCCACAACAGTGAGAGGCCCACGTACCGCAAAAAAAAAAAAAAAAAAGCTGTACACTCTACAAAGTTTACAAAGTACATATAAATTATGCACTTTGACTTTGTCAACCTTAAAATTCTTCAGTATCTCTAATGCTTAGACACCCCTAAGCAGGGACATTCCTAGGCAAAGTGTGCAGCTCCTCGTAGTAAAATTTCTACTTTCCTCTTTACCTGCTTTGATGGCCTCCTGCTCAGATTCCCAGGCCATTTGTCTCTCTTGCTCAAAGCTTCTTATCCAGCTTATTACAGGGTTAACGCTATGCCAGGCCCTGGGCTAAGCCCTTTCTACGCATTATCCCAAATCATCTTCACAACAAGTCTGTGAGGCTTGTCATGTCATGCCACATGAAAACTGTGGCTTAAATAACTTCCCCAACATCCAGACACTTGCTAAGTGGTGGAGTCCAGGCTTGTAGCCGAAGTCCACACTCTTAATTACCACTCTGTGATTTTCAAATCTTTTCTTAGCTTCAGAACAAAGTCTCATTCAGAAGCTCAATACATAACAATAGATAAACTTGAACCAAACCCGTCTGGTTGAATGAAGGTGAGGGGTTGAAGATCTAAACTTATTCCTTTGTTCCACACCTTCAACAGGATGTCCAAGGAGACCAAGTTAAAAACCACTGCTCCCAATCTTTCCGTCACCCAAAATATACCTGACTGGGCCAGTTCCCTCTCAGGGCATCAATCTGAAACTGTTGTGTTCTTCAGTGGGATACCCAGCAAACACCTCTTGGGCTGTGTCACATCTCCCTTTAACCTAGAGCTGTGGGACAGAGTTTAGACACCTGACCCTTCCAGGTTCCTAACAAGCCCCGAATCTTCCCCACCACTGTGGGAGTGCACCATACCTACCTGCAAGCAAAACCCAGAAGGCATAGGGAGTTAACGCACCCAGGGCAAGCTTCAAGCCGTAAAGGACAGGATTGGATGGACGAAAGTGAAACTGCACATAAAACTGACCAGCTTAACCTGGTTTTGCCGCCTCAAATAGGTTGTCGATTAATTAAACCTTGAGTTATTTTATAGCAACAGCACTGCACAAGCTCAATACAGGAACACATGTCTCCAGGATGATCCCAGAACCAAGAACCTTCAGTCTACAGAGCTTAAGAATAGAAATGTTGCCACTGGAGGCCTTTACGAAGTGAAAAGTCCTTCAGTAAAGAAAATCTGGCTTCCAGAAGCCCGACTAGCTTATATGGACTGATTCAAGACTAGACAATTAGCTTCCAAGTTTGAAATTCCCCTAACCCCTTAAATTTTGCTCAAAACCCTGGATCTGGGAGATAGATCTGAGACCTTTGCCTCCTGTCTCCTTGCCTGTCGACCTCGCAATAAAGCTCTTCCTCAAAAGCCGGTGCTGTGGTGTGTGTCTATGCACGTCGGACCGTGATCCCTGTTCAGTAGCAAAATCTGCAACCTCCTGTTTCCCAGATAGACTTATAGTTGAAGGCCCCATGACCTGAGGCAGTAATCTCCGTAATAACACGCCTATGTTGACTTCTCTTTTTCTCTCTACTCTCCCTACTCCCTTACTCTTGAATCCTGGTATCACCTCACAAATAAACAGCCTCGCCCAAGTCCCAGCCTCCAGAGGACTCAGTCCAAGTGAGAACATTCTGAAGTCTATGCGGCAACCTTAAAACCATAGCAATCAGCACCAAGCGGCACCGTAACAGGACTGTGAGGGAGAGAAGCAGCAACCGGAGCTGTTGTCGTGCTTTTCCACCACTCTTAACATCCATCTTCCCACTTCTCACCTGCCTCGCTAATGATGCAACTTCCCCCAGGGAAAAAACTGCAGGGGAATTATAAACATAGACATTTTTGTTGATGGATAAGTTGTGTTCTATTATATCTCTGAAATAAAATTAATATTCCTATATCATATTACTCTGTTATAACTTTAAAAAATTATGTGGAAATTAAAACAAGAATATTCTTTTCCAGTTCTAACCATGTAGTAGGTACAACTGAATTGCAAAGCACAGCTTAGTCTAGACCCTAGAAATCTCTGGAGAAGGCAGAGAAATGTCCTGGAAGCTGAGTCAGCTAACCCCTCCTCAGGATTAGATTCTTCAGGCCACTAATACTACAGGCTCTCACTTCCCTGAACAATTTATTAGACTCTTATTGGTAAATATTTAATTTCAGAAGATAGGACATATAAATCAATAGGTACAACTTATACCAAATTCTAAATCAGTAGTGACAATAAAAGCTTCTACAGAAATTTTTGTAGAAATTTTTTTATTTTACTCATCAAAGAAAGTAAAATCGTTTGAGTTGATAAGACCAAGAAAAGCTCCTAAAAGGAAATGTGACTTGATCTGGGATAGGACCTGAAACAAAAGCCAAGTGAGGAGGGCATCCCAGGCTGGGAAGTGGAAGGTGAGAGTATAGAAAAGAGTGATGTGACAAAAGGCACTGGAAGGCATGCCGTGATGCATGGCACCAGAACACCCAAATCACTGGCATGATTGCCCTAAGGACGATCTGAATTGGGATCTGTTGTTAAAATGAAAGCTACAAATGTGAATGCAGAGGCCCTAATGCAGCAGTTCAAGATTAGAAAGTGCAGCTTTCAGAAAACTATGGATAAGCTCAACTATTTTAAAGTCTTTTCATATTTGCGCCCAGATCTAAGTAACTACTTACAGAATCAGAATTTATTTTTACAGATTTATATTTGTAAAATATAGATTTGTTTTATTTTTAGAGCAAGCCTCAATATAAAATTAGAATTTTTAAATTTAAATATTTGAACTCAAACATGAAAACAAATTTTAACACTCAACATATATAATAAAATTAAATACTCCCAATTCATCTATGCTTTCTGTCTTATTTTTCATGCCCATTTATACATAAAGGATCAAATTTTTAAATTACTAAATATGTACCATTCTCAAGGTTGAGAGCCAACAAAAATAAATAGTTCTGGAAAAACGTATATAGAATCATTTTTTAAAATACCTCATGGATTTTGATATTTTGAGTTGATATCAATAATTCCAAAATCAATTATATTCTAATTCACTTGCTTTTCTTAGAAGTTTTCATTATTATTTATCTTTCTAGTTTAGTTCAATATGGTTTCTTCAATATTTAACTAATATTTAACATTTTTCACCTACTTAAAAAATGAAAATTATTTGAAGTATTTAGCTGGGTTAAAAAAAGAATGTTTCAAACAAAATACCTGACATTATAAACAAAGTTGTTTTGAAGAACTCTTCTAGAAAAACATTTGCGCTTTGATTTATAAATGGAGAAATAGCATATGTTTTTTAACCAAATTAGATGACTTTAAATGGGGCTTATATGTATTTATTCTAATTTGTGTAAGAAATGTGACTATCAATACCTCTCCCTTACCTTATCCTTACTCAGAAATAGTGGCATGAGGATCATTTCCACTTTTTGACAGGCTTCATTTGAAATCTTGTCTCATGATCACTTCTAAAAATATCATTTGTTTCAGGCAGGAAGAAAGAAGGCAGAGATGTCACTGAAGTGGCAAGCTGGTCGTGCAGATATCTGTGTTCCATACAACCACTTGAGGGACATTCAGTCAAGAATCCTGTGTCCACCTGCATCTCCCAAAACTTACTTTTGGACATCGCTCACAGAGTAACCTAAGTTAGGGTAACTAACGTGCTAAGCAAATTATGTGAGTCCAAATAAAAAAGAAATTAATTTAAATAAGTCCAAATAAATACAGCATTGTGTCAAAAACTTTTAATAATGATAAATAACCACTAATGAGAAAGAATATTTTCTAAGCTCCATGAAGATAGAGATTATGCTTATTTCATTCAGTAATATAGATCTACACCCAGACATAAAACAGATGCTTCATAAATATTTGTTGAATTATTTAATTAACTTATTTGATGTTGGTTTACAGAGGATCTGTTATTTATCTCCCTGATAAAAATTCTATAATTAAATCTACAAACCTTTGCTTGAAAATTTTAAAATGAGAATAAGAAGATTCACTGCTTAATGAGTCATGGAGCTGTGATGGAACAGTATTCATCCCTGAAGTAGAGGTGGGTGTGCAAGAAGATCAGAATGCTTGCGTCGTTGTAAGGATTCTCCCCTCCCAGGGCACAGATAAACAGAAAGTTTGAGCTCCTCTTTCCTAGGCTCTCAGCAAACCTCCCTATCTGTTCATCTCATTTTCTTTTGACTGCAGAAGAGTACAGCTGACTGAGGCTTCAGTTTTCTTAAGTTACACTCACACTTATTCATGACTTCTTAATTCTACACCCCAGTAACCCCAAGTCTCTCAACAACATATTTAGAAACCGTTTCTTGGATGGCATCCTCAATTGGCGAATCTCATCAATGCATTCACTCCTAATACTTTTATACTTCAAGTTCAGTCACTACTATGGCTGATGTTCTGTTAAGGCAACAGTTTTGAATAGGCAATAGCAAGCAAATGAGGTGAGATATAGTATTAGCTTCTAGCTATGGTACTAAAATAAACCTCAAGGCTCATTTTAATGTAATATTCACTTTTATATATTTTATTATATTAAGATATGTATCATAAAATCATAATGAGAGGTCTTGGAATTTTGAAAATTTTAAGAATTCTGACATGAATACATAAAGGCATGTTTAGGATATCCTCTATACGAAAGTATATCTAAATGGGAATATATTTTTCCATTTGCTATTTATTCAAACTCTTTTCTATTTGTTTCTCCTCTCTTTACCTTTTTTTGGGGGGGTGGGGGTGTGGTATTCAGTAACCAGTGAAGCCATACAGTAGACAAAAAAGAAAAATAAAAGGGTTGATCTAACTATAATTCATTGTTTTAAGAGCTCATTCCCAAGTTATACATTAGTCCTATTATTGTGTTCATTTTTTGAACATTTTTCTTGCTTAACTTAAAGCAAGAAATTGACTTAAAACAATAAGTGAATTTCTTTCTATCTAATAATTGTCTCTATAGCAATTGTTCTATTTTCTATAATACAGTATAGCTTTTTTAAATATCTGAAAAGTAATTTCTAGATCTTAAAATGACTAAAATTACAGCTTTAATTTCTATTTTAGCATACGAAGCAAGTTAGTGCCATATTTGTATAACCTGTCAATTTTCTATTATATGAACTATATATCATATGAACATTCCCCAGTGACTCCAAATGGTTAAATGGAGTCTGCCAAAGTGTTACAGTGAATAAATGAAATACACACACAAATCTGTAGCAAGAGCAGAGGAGAAATCATCTGTTACAGATACCCACCTCCAAAGGGAAGAATCTGAGGATTACTTCTCTCTGGTTTGGAATAGCACCACCTCCAGTCAATTTCACTACCATTAGCTGCAAAATGCCCCCAAACCAACTGACCATGGATGGGTCTATTTTGTATATTACAACTTTACCATTGGAGAAAGTTTGCCAATCCACACTATTCTTTCTAGCAGTAGTTAAGGTACAGTGCCAGCATGTTCCTGAGATGATGCCACAGGAATATGAACCATGTTATTGGCATGGTGAAAAATACTTGTTTTCCAGGTTGTTTTTGCCCCTAAGAATGGATCAAATCACCCCCAAAACTACAGGAAAACAGTAATTTATATGCAACTTATTAGTACAGATCTTCCTCAACTTATGTTGGTGTTACATCTCGTTGAACCCCACTGTAAGTTGAAAGTACTGTAAGTCGAAAATTCATTTAACACACCTAACCTACCGAACATCACAGCTCAGCCTAACCTACTTTATTTTTTTTTAACATATTTATTGGAGTATAATTGCTTTATAATGGTGTGTTAGTTTCTGCTTTACAACAAAGTGAATCAGTTATACATATACATATATCTCCTAACTCTTCCCTCTTGCATCTCCCTCCCTCCCACCCTCCCTATCCCATAACCATAACCTACTTTAAACATGCTCAGAATACTTACATTAGTCTACAGTTGGACAAAATCAACTAACACAAAGCCTATTTTATAATAAAGTGTTGAAGATCTCATGTAGTTTATAGACTATCTTACTGCAAGTGAAAAACAGAATGGTTGTATTGGTACAGGATGGCTGTAAGTATATCGGTGGTTTGCCCTTGTGATTGTGTGGCTGACTGGGAGCTGTGGCTGCTGCCACTGCCCAGCATCAGGAGAGAGTATCATAACACATATCACTAGCCTGGAAAAGAGCAAAATTGAAAGTACATTTTCTCCTGAATGCGCATTGCTTTCACACTACCATAAAGTCGAACAATTGTAATCTTGAACCTACGCAAGCCAAGGACCATCCGTACACATATGTACATATATCTCACACATGTTTAAAAAATAAAATCCTTGACACTCTCACACCCGGTCTAGCTTATTGGTTCACTTATTTACAGAAAGTCTCCCTAACAAAAATGATACCGCTCGGGCTTCCCTGGTGGCGCAGTGGTTGACAGTCTGCCTGTCGATGCAGGGGACACGGGTTCGTGCCCCGGTCTGGGAAGATCCTACATGCCGTGGAGCAGCTGGGCCCGTGAGCCATGGCCGCTGAGCCTGTGCGTCCGGAGCCTGTGCTCCGCAACGGAAAAGGCCACAGTAGTGAGAGGCCTGCGTACCACAAAAAAAAAAAATTAAAAAAAAAATATATGTGTATATATATATATATATATATATATATATATATATATATATGTATTACATGCCTATAGAATATTTTTAAATGATTTGCATACTGGGACACAATATTCATGGCAAATGTTTCAAGCTTCTCTTGTGGATGCTTTCTTGAGCTCATTAAAGGCTCCTCTGCTGGGCCCTTCTGACTTCAAATCTCATAATACAGATTGTATATTCTGTTCCTTTGCTGGTCTGCACATGGTTGTCTGGCTGTCGTTCTACACAGACATTTACCATCAGAATCCCCTCACTTTCTCTTTTGGGCAAGACCAAAAACGGATTTATCCTGCAAGCTCTCTCTTGTGAGATCTACCTCTGGTCCACAGGAAACACTCACAATTCTTTTATTCTATTAAACTTTGGGGTAAAAGCTGACTTCCATCCTGCAATCATAGACTACATTAGCTTATCAGGTATGAGTCAGGCAGCGACCTCAACTCTTGTTTCCCCCTTTTTGTCTGAGATGTAGGTAGGGATTCACAGAATGACAACAGCACTCTACCAAGAAAATTTTCTTACAAAGTCCTTCTCACTCTTATCTGACTATTTCTATATCCTTGATCTGGCCAAGAAATCCAAGAGTCATAAGTATGCTTCTAGATATTTTTCTTTGTAACTTCAGAATATGAGGATTTAGCTCACATTCACTTTGTCATTGAAAATTAATTGTATTGATGACTTAGGAAAAATTGAGGCAGGAAAGATCTTCACACTTTCAACTGAAATATAGGTTGATCAGAAATCAACATAACTTTCTCTGATGAACTAAAATTAGGCAAGCCCAAGCATAGAATACAATAGAAAATTCTATATATATAGTATGGCACAACTTCAAAAATAAAAAGGAGAAAGGTGAGGAGGAATAGGAAGAAAAGAGAAGAAGCAATAGCAAGATAACCATAATATGCCAGGAAATGCCTATAGCATTCCTGAAGATACTTCTTTACAAGAAACAGCTTTGGACCAACCATTCAGCAGATCACATGCAGCAACAGATTTCACAAGACAAGAGCAGTCGCCTCAAAACAGGATTTTCTCTCTACGTGGTGAAAAAAACATAGAAACCCATCTTTCACCAGGATTTCTAATTATCCAAACCCAACTGAAATTCAGTGAGCTAGGGAACTGTTTACCCAGTCCAATAATTCAGCTTCCTGGGGGCACAAAGCAGAGTGGAAAAGAGTGGGAAATAGATCTAGAAGGATAAATGAAAGGTGACCAGCCCATTAATGAAGTTTGTGGAAAGTTTCTAATGCAATTAAGATCTTAGAACTAGAAATCAGAATTTAGCATTTGCAACAGAAATATGTCACCTAATGTCTACCTATGCACCAGCCAGTATTACAGTCACCAGGTAATATGTTATAATGACAAGGGCCATCCAGACTTTATTTCCTGAATGGAAGTTAAAAAGTTCAGTCAATCTGGAAAATAAAATATAGGCTCATTCATGTGAAATAGTCACACTAATTCTTCTTTGATGATAGTGCACCAATTAAAGGATGACACATTTTAACAATTTAAGCAAGTTGAAGATTCATGACCTTAAAACTGTCAAACACTTGGATCATTTTCACCTCATAGTAATGGGGCTAATCTAGCCCATGCAAAACAATGGAAACAGAATAGAAAAGGAATTCTTTTAACTAAGGTTTCGTATCTGCAGAAATCAGGAAAATATATAAAGCAAAGGCACATAAGAAAATGAATATCAAATAAATAATCTGGAAGCCAAGAAGGTGACAAAAAGTAGAAAATAAGGAGCACATAGGGAGTAATCCACAGTAAATGCCTCTAACAGATCTGGTTTTCTAGGGCTTTGAAGAAAAACGAAGTTTTGGTCAAATTACAAACCTTACAGAATTGAGTTTATCTGAACAATTGAGAAAGAGAGAGCAAAAGAGAAGATGCCTGATGGTGTTCCTTTTCACATGACACCTGACTATACTTCATGAAATTAGCTTCCAATAGATTTACCAGTATTCGTTCAATAAATTTACATTTACTTGAAACACTTAAGTGATACATACTTCTTACAACCAAACAACCAGTGTAACTAGGATATCCAATGACTACTACTATAATTTCTATCCTATCAAAATTTATTGGAAACCTAAATTAAAATGGATCATAGACCTAAATGTAAGCTAAAATCATAAAACTTTTTGAAGAAAACATGGGAGAAAATTTTTGTGACCTTGGGTGAGACAAAGATCTTTTAAATACAACAACAAAAATTCAGTCCATAAAAAAAGATAAATCAGACTTCTTCTAAGTTAAAAACTTTTGCCCATCAAAAGACACTGTTAAGGGGGAGCTTCAAGATGGCAGAAGAGTAAGACGTGGAGATGAACTTCCTCCCCACAAATACATCAGAAATACATCTACACGTGGACCAACTCCTACAGAACACCTACTGAACGCTGGCAGAAGACCTCAGACCTCCCAAAAGGCAAGAAACTCCCCACATACCTGGGTAGGGCAAAAGAAAAAAGAAAAAACAGAGACAAAAGAATAAGGATGGGACCCGCACCAGTGAGAGGGAGCCGTGAAAGAAGAAAGGTTTCCACACACTAGGAAGGCTCTAGGCAGGTGGAGACTGCGGGTGGAGGAGGGGGAAAGCTTTGGAGCCACAGAGGGGAGCGCAGCAACAGGGGTGCGGAGGGCAAAGTGGAGAGATTCCCTCACAGAGGATCGGTGCCGACCAGCACTCACCAGCCCGAGAGGCTTGTCTGCTCACCTGCCAGCACGCGTGGGGCTGGGAGCTGAGGCTCGGCCTTCGGTTGGATGCAGGGAGAGGACTGGGGTTGGCGGCATGAACACAGCCTGAAGAGGGCTAGTGCGCCACAGCTAGCCAGGAGGGAGTCCAAGAAAAAGTCTGGAGCTGCCGAAGAGGCAAGAGACTTTTTCTTCCCTCTTTGTTTCCTGGTGCACGAGGAGAGGTGATTAAGAGCGCAGCTTAAAGGAGCTTCAGAGACGGCCGCGAGCCGCGGCTAAAAGCGCGGACCACAGACAGGCATGAGATGCTAAGGCTGCTGCTGCCGCCACCAAGAAGCCTGTGTGCGAGCACAGGTCCCTATCCACACACCCCCTTCCGGGGAGCCTGTGCAGCCCGCCACTGCCAGGGTCCTGTGATCCAGGGACAACTTCCCCGGGAGAACGCACAGCACGCCTCAGGCTGATGCAATGTCACGCCGGCCTCTGCCGCCGCAACCTTGTCCCGCATCCATACCCCTCCCTCCCCCGGGCCTCAGTGAGCCAGAGCCCCCGAATCAGCTGCTCCTTTAACCCTGTCCTATCTGAGCGAAGAACAGACGCCCTCAGGCGATCTACATGCAGAGGCGGGTCCAAACCCAAAGCTAAACCCCAGGAGCTGTGCGAACAAAGAGAAAGGGAAATCTCTCCCAGCAGCCTCCGGAGCAGAGGATTAAATCTCCACAAACAACTTTATGTACCCTGCATCTGTGGAATACCTGAATAGACAACGAATCATCCAAAATTGAGGAGGTGGACTTCGGGAGCAATGATATACATTTTTTTTTTCCCTTTTTCTCTTTTTGTGAGTGTGTATGTGTATGCTTCTGTGTGTGATTTTGTCTGTATACCTTTGCTTTTACCATTTGTCCTAGGGTTCTGTCTGTCCGGGATTTTTTTTTTCTTTTTTTTTAAATTACTTTTTAAAAATTTATTTTAATAATGATTCTTCATTTTTTATTTTAATAACTTTATTTTATTTTATGTTATTTTATTTTATTTCATCTTCTTCTTTCTTTCTTTCTTTTTTTAATCCCTTTTATTCTGAGCCATGTGGATGACAGGCTCTTGGTGCTCCAGCCAGGCATCAGGGCTGTGCCTCTGAGGTGGGAGAGCCAACTTCAGGACACTGGTCCACAAGAGACTTCCCAGCTCCACGTAATATCAAAAGGTGAGAATCTCCCAGAGATCTCCATCTCAATGCCAAGACCCAGCTCCACTCAACGACCAGCAAGCTACAGTGCTGGACACCCTATGCCAAACAACTAGCAAGACAGGAGCACAACCCCATCCATTAGTAGAGAGGCTGCCTAAAATCATAATAAGACCACAGACACGCCAAAACACACCACCACACGTCGACCTGCCCACCAGAAAGACAAGATCCAGCCTCATCCACCAGAACACAGGCACTAGTCCCCCCCACCAGGACGCCTACACAACCCACTAAACCAACCTTAGCCACTGGGGACACACACCAAAAGCAAAGGGAGCTACAAACCTGCAGTCTGCGAAAAGGAGACCCCAAACACAAAAAGTTAAGCAAAATCAGAAGATGCAGAAACACACAGCAGAAGAAGGAGCAAGGCAAAAACCCACCAGACCTAACAAATGAAGAGGAAATAGGCAGTCTAACTGAAAAAGAATTCAGCATAATGATAGTAAAGGTGATCCAAAATCTTGGAAATAGAATGGAGAAAATACAAGAAACGTTTAACAAGGACCTAGAAGAACTAAAGAGCAAACAAACAGAGTGATGAACAACAAAACAAATGAAATGAAAAATTCTCTAGAAGGAATCAATAGAAGAATAACTGAGGCAGAAGAGCAGATAAGTGACTGGGAAGAGAAAATAGTGTAAATAACTACTGCAGAGCAGAATAAAGAAAAAAGAATGAAAAGAATTGAGGACAGTCTCAGAGACCTCTGGGACAACATTAAACACACTAACATTCGAATTATAGAGGTCCCAGAAGAAGAAGAGAAAAAGAAAGGGACTGAGAAAATATGTGAAGATATTATAGTTGAAAACTTCCCTAATATGGGAAAGGAAATAGTTAATGAAGTCCAGGAAGCACAGAGAGTCCCACACATGATAAATCCAAGGAGAAACATGCCAAGACACATATTAATCAAACTATCAAAAGTTAACCACAAAGAAAACATATTAAAAGCAGCAAGGAAAAAACAACAAATAACACACAAGGGAATCCCTATAAGGTTAACAGCTGATCTTTCAGCAGAAACTCTGCAAGCCAGAAGGGAGCGGCAGGACATATTTAAAGTGATGAAGGAGAAAAACCTACAACCCAGATTACTCTACCCAGCAAGGATCTCATTCAGATTTGAGGGAGAAATTAAAACCTTTAAAGGCAAGCAAAAGCTATGAGGATTCAGCACGACCAAACCAGCTTCACGACAAATGCTAAAGGAACTTCTCTAGGCAGGAAACACAAGAGGACGAAAAGACCTACAATAACAAACCAAAAACAATTAAGAAAATGGTAATAGGAACATACATATCAATAATTACCTTAAATGTAAATGGATTAAATGCTCCAACGAAAAGACAGACTGGCTGAATGGATACAAAAACAAGACCCGTATATATGCTGTCTAGAAGAGACCCACCTCAGAACTAGGGACACATGCACACTGAAAGTGAGGAGATGGAAAAAGATATTCCATGCAAATGGAAATCAAAGAAAGCTGGAGTAGCAATTCTCATATAAGACAAAATAGACTTTAAAACAAAGACTATTACAAGAGACAAAGAATGACACTACATAATGATCAAGGGATCAATCCAAGAAGAAAATATAACAATTGTAAATATTTATGGACGCAACATAGGAGCAACTCAATACATAAGGGAAATACTAACAGCCATAAAAGGGGAAATCGACAGGAACACAATCATAGTAGGGGACTTTAACACCCCACTTTCACCAATGGGCAGATCATTCAAAATGAAAATAAATAAGGAAACACAAGCTTTAAATGATACATTAAACAAGATGGACTTAATTGATATTTATAGGACATTCCATGCAATAACAGAATACACATTATTCTCAAGTGCTAATGGAGCATTCTCCAGGACAGATCATATCTTGGATCACAAATCAAGCTTTGGTAAATGTAAGAAAATTGAAATCATATCAGGTATCTTTTCCAACCACAACACTATGAGACTAGATATCAATTACAGGAAAAATCTGTAAAAAATAAAAACACATGGAGGCTAAACAGTACACTACTTAATAATCAAGAGATCACTGAAGAAATCAAAGAGGAAATCAAAAAATACCTAGAAACAAATGACAATGAAAACACGACAACCCAAAACCTATGGGATGCAGCAAAAGCAGTCTTGAGGGAAGTTTATAGCAATACAATCCTACCTTAAGAAACAAGAAACACCGCAAATCAACAACTTATCCTTACACCTAAAGCAATTAGAGAAAGAAGAACAAAAAAACACACAAAGTTAGCAGAAGGAAAGAAATCATAAAGAGCAGATCAGAAATAAATGAAAAAGAAATGAAGGAAATGATAGCAAAGATCAATAAAACGGAAAGCTGTTCTTTGAGAAGGTAAACAAAATTGATAAGCCATTAGTCAGACTCATTAAGAAAAAAAGGGAGAAGACTCAAATCAATAGAATTAGAAATGAAAAAGGAGAAGTAACTGACACTGCAGAAATATAAAGGATCATGAGAGATTACTACAAGCAACTATATGCCAATAAAATGGACAACCTGGAAGAAATGGACAAATTCTTAGAAATGCACAACCTTCCAAGACTGAACCAGGAAGAAATAGAAACTATGAAGAGACCAATCACAAGCACTGAAATTGAAACTGTGATTAAAAATCTTCCAACAAACAAAAGCCCAGGACCAGATGGCTTCACAGGCAAATTCTTCCAAACATTTAGAGAAGAGCTAACACCTATCCTTCTCAAACTCTTCCAAAATGTAGCAGAGGGGAGGAACACTCCCAAACTCATTCTACAAATCCACCATCACCGTCATACAAAAACCAGACAAAGATGTCACAAAGAAAGAAAACTACAGGCCAATATCACTGATGAATATAGATGCAAAAATCCTCAACAACAAAATACTAGCAAACAGAATCCAACAGCACTGTAAAAGGATCATACACCATGATCAAGTGGGGTTTATCCCAGGAATACAAGTATTCTTCAATATAAACAAATCAATCAATGTGATACACCATATTAACAAATTGAAGGAGAAAACCCATATGATCATCTCAATAGATGCAGAGAGGGCTTTCAACAAAATTCAACACCTATTTATGACAAAAACCTCCAGAAAGTAGGCATAGAGGGAACTTACCTCAACATAATAAAGACCATATATGACAAACCCACAGCCAACATCGTCCCCAATGGTGAAAAACTGAAACCATTTCCACTAAGATCAGGAACTAGACAAGGTTGCCCACTCTCACCACTCTTATTCAACATAGTTTTGGAAGTTTTAGCCACAGAAATCAGAGAAGAAAAGGAAATAAAAGAATCCAAATTGGAAAAGAAGTAAAGCTGTCACTGTTTGCAGATGACATGATACTATACATAGAGAATTCTAAAGATGCTACCAGAAAACTACTAGAGCTAATCAATGAATTTGGTAAAGTAGCAGGATACAGAATTAATGCAGAGAAATCGCTTGCATTCCTATACACTAATGATGAAAAATCTGAAAGTGAACTCAAGAAAACACTCCCATTTACCATTGCAACAAAAAGAATAAAATATCTAGGAATAAACCTACATAAGGAGACAAAAGACCTGTATGCAGAAAATTATAAGACACTGATGAAAGAAATTAAAGATGATACAAATAGATGGAGAGATATATCATGTTCCTGGATTGCAAGAACGAACATTGTGAAAGACTCTACTACCCAAAGCAATCTACAGATTTAATGCAATCCCTATCAAACTACCACTGGCATTTTTCACAGAATTAGAAAAATTTCACAATTTGTATGGAAACACAAAAGACCCCGAATAGCCAAAGCAATCTTGAGAAAGAAAAACGGAGCTGGAGGAATCAGGCTCCTGGACTTCAGACGATACTACAAAGCTACAGTAATCAAGACACTGTGGTACTGGCACAAAAACAGAAATATAGATCAATGGAACAGGATAGAAAGCCCAGAGATAAACTCACTCACATATGGTCACCTTATCTTTGATAAAGGAGGCAAGAATATACAGTGGAGAAAAGACAGCCTCTTCAATAAGTGGTGCTGGGAAAACTGGACAGCTACATGGAAAAGAATGAAATTATAACACTCCCTAACACCATACACAAAAATAAACTCACAATGGATTAAAGACCTAAATGTAAGGCCAGACACTATCAAACTCTTAGGGGAAAACATAGGCAGAACACTCTATGACATAAATCACAGCAATATCCTTATTGATCCACCTCCTAGAGAAATGGAAATAAAAGCAAAAATAAACAAATGGGACCTAATGAAACTTCAAAGCTTTTGCACAGCAAAGGAAACCATAAACAAGACGAAAAGACAACCCTTGGAATGGCAGAATATATTTTCAAATGAAGCAACTGACAAAGGATTAATCTCCAAAATTTACAAGCAGCTCATGCAGCTCAATATCAAAAGGACAAAAAACCCAATCCAAAAATGGGCAGAAGACCTAAATAGACATTTCTCCAAAGATATTCAGACTGCCAACAAACACATGAAAGAATGCTCAACATCATTAATCATTAGAGAAATGCAAATCAAAACTACAATGAGATATCATCTCACACCAGTCAGAATGGCCATCATCCAAAAATCTACAAACAATAAATGCTGGAGAGGGTGTGGAGAAAAGGGAACACTCTTGCACTGTTGGTGGGAATGTAAATTGATACAGCCACTATGGAGAACAGTTCAGAGGTTCCTTAAAAAACTAAAACTAGAACTACCATACAACCCAGCAATCCCACTACTGGGCATATACTCTGAGAAAACCATAATTCAAGAAGAGTCATGTACCAAAATGTTCATTGCAACTCTATTTACAATAGCCAGGACATGGAAGCAACCTAAGTGTCCATCAACAGTTGAATGGATAAAGAAGATGCGGCACATGTATACAATGGAATATTACTCAGCCATAAAAAGAAATGAAATTGAGTTATTTGTAGTGGGGTGGATGGACCTAGAGTCTGTCATACAGAGTGAAGTAAGTCAGAAAGAGAAAAACAAATACCATATGCTAACACATATATATTGAATCTAAGAAAAAAAAATGGTCATGAAGAACCTAGGGGCAACATGGGAATAAAGGCACGGATCTACTAGAGAATGGACTTGAGGATATGGGGCAGGGGAAGGGTACGCTGTGACAAAGTGAGAGAGTGGCATGGACATATATACACTACCAAACATAAAAAAGATAGCTAGTGGGAAGCAGCCACAGAGCACAAGGAGATCAGCTCAGTGCTCTGTGACCACCTAGAGGGGTGTGTTAGGGAGTGTGAGAGGGAGGGAGATGCAAGAGATATGGGGACATATGTATATGTATAACTGATTCACTTTGTTATAAAGCAGAAACTAACACACCATTGTAAAGCAATTATACTCCAATAAAGATGTTTAAAAAAAATACACTGTTAAGAAAATTAAATATAAGCCACAAATTGGAAGGAATTTTTCAAATTATATATCTGATAGAGGACTTGTATGCCAAATTCATAAAGGATTTAAAAATTCAATAAAAATAAAAACAAAGCAATTAAAAATAAGCAAAATATTTGAATAGACATTTCACCAAAGAAAACATAAGAATGGCTAATAAGCACATGAATAGATGTTAAAACATAATTAGTCTTTAGGAAAATGCAAATAAAAATTACAATGAGATACAACATCACATCCACTAGAATGGTTATGTCAGAAAGACAAATGTTATAAGGTTGTAGAGAAACTGGAAATCTCCTCATACATAGATACTGGAAATGTAAAATGGTACATTTTAGAAAACCAAAAGTAGTTTCTTAAAATATTGAACATAAATTTGCATGTGACACAGCAACTACACTCCTAGGAACCTACCCAAGAGAAATGAAAATATATGTCAACACAAAGGCTTATATGAAAATGTTCATAGTGGCATTATTCATAGTAGCTGAAAAGTAGTAACATTCCAAATATCCATCAGTGAAAAAAAAAATTGTAACATATTCATACAATGATTATTCAGCAATAAAAAGGAACAAAAGTACTGACAAATGCCACAACTGAGATGAATCTCAAAATCATTAAGCTCAGTACAAGAAACCAGATGCAAAATACTTCATATTGTGTAATTATATTTACATGCCATTTCCATAAAAGCAAATCTGTAGAGACAGAAAGCGTACCAGTGATTGCCTAAAGCTGAGGGTAGAAGTGGAGATTGACTGCAAACAGGCTTGAGAGATCAGTTGCACATGATGTAATGCTTTAAAACTGGACTGTAGTGATGTTTGCACAACTATGTATACTGACCAAAATTCCTTGAATTGCACACTTAAAGGCATGTGAATTTTTTGCCACGGAGCAACTAAGCCTGTGCGCCACAACTACTGAGCCTGTTCTCTAGAGCCCACAAGCCACAACTACTGAGCCCACATGCCATAACTACTGAAGCCCACATGCCTAGAGCCTATGCTCCGCAACAAGAGAAGCCATGGCAATGAGAAGCCCGTGCACCACAACGAAGAGTAGCCCCCACTTTCTGCAATTAGAGAAAACCTGTGCTCAGCAACAAAGACCTAACACAGCCAAAAAAATAAATAAATATTTTTTTAAAAAAAGACGTGAATTTTATATGTAAATTATACCTCAATCAAGCTTTTTTTTTGTTTTAAATTGACCACTTCTACTGAACATAGTACTGGAATCCTAGCCAGAGCAATTAGGCAAGAAAAAGAAATGAAAGACATCCAAATAAAAAAGGAAGAAGTTAAATTGTCTCTGTTTACAGATGACATGATCTTACATATAGAAAACCCAGAAGATTCCACCAAGAAACTGTTAGAAGTAATAAACTAATTCAGTCAAGTTGCAGAATACAAAATCAACACACAAAAATCAGTTATGTTTCTATACACTAACAACAAATTGCCTGAAAAAAAAATTTTAAAAAACAATTACATTTACAATAGTATCATGAAGAATAAGCTATTTAGGAATAAATTTAACCAAGGAAGTGAATGATCTGTACATGGAAAACTATAAGACACTGAGGGGAAAAAAAATGAGGAGACATAAATAAATAAATAAATAAATAAATAAGAAAGATAGCCTGTGTTCTTTATTTGGAAAAATTAGTATTGGGAAAATATCCATCCTACCCAAAGTGACCTACAGATTAAATGCAATCCCTATCAACTTTCCAATGGCATTTTTCACAGAAATAGAAAAAAAAAAAAATCCTAAAATTTTCATGGAACCACAAGCCTTCTGAATAGCCAAAGCAATCCTGGGAGAGAACAAAACTTAAGGCTTCACACGTCCTGATGTCAAACTATATTACAAAGCTATCGTAATCAAAACAGTATGGTACTGGCATAAAAACAGACACATAGACCAATGGAATAGAATAGAAAGCCCAGAAATAAACCCACATATATGCAGTCAACTAAAATGCTTAACTAATCCTCAGGGAAATGCAAATCAAAACCACAATAAGATACCACCTCACATCTGCTAGGATGGCTTTTATGAAAAAGACAAGAGATAACAAGTATTGGTGAGGACATGGAGAAAAGGGAATACTTGTATACCATTGGTGAGACTATAAACTGATACAGCTACTATGGAAAACAGTATGGAGGTTCTGCAAAAAATTAAAAATTGAACTACCTTATGATCCAGCAATCCCTCTTATGGGTGTATGTCCAAAGGAAATGAAATCACTATCTCAAAGGGATATTTATACTCCTCTGTCCATTGAGGCATTATTTACAATAACTAAGACATGGAAACAATCCAAGTGTTCGTTAACAGATGAACAGATAAAAATATGTGGTATATATATGCAATGGAATATTATTCAGCCACAAGAAAAAAGGAAATTCTGCTATTTGCAACAACATGAACTGGACATTATGCTAAAGAAAATAAGCCAGAGACAGAAAGACAAATCGGTAGGATCTCACTTATATGTGGAATCTGAAAAGTTGAACCCAAAACTAAAGAGTAGAGTGGTGGTTACCAGGGGATGGGAGATGTTGGTCAAAGGGTATAAACTTTTTGTTATAAGATGAATAAATTCTGGGAATCTAATGTACAGTGTGGTACCTATATTTAATAATACTTCATTGTATACATGAAATTTGCTAAGAGAGTAGATGTGCTCTCACCACACCAAAAAAAAATAAAGAAAGGAAAGAAAAAAGGTAACTGTGAAATGATGAATGTGTGAGTTAACTTGATTGTGGTAATAATTTCACAATGTAAATGCACATCAAATCAGCATGTACATCATATATATGTTGATTTTATGTCAATTATACACCAGAAAAGCTGGAAAAATTGACAACCAATTCAAACTATCTACTTAATATTCTTAATCTTC
This sequence comes from Phocoena phocoena, assembly GCF_963924675.1. Taxonomy (NCBI): domain Eukaryota; kingdom Metazoa; phylum Chordata; class Mammalia; order Artiodactyla; family Phocoenidae; genus Phocoena; species Phocoena phocoena. Next base: position 80,660,111 of record NC_089221.1, on the reverse strand, counting down.
ACCATAAGCAACATTCTCGCTTTAGTGATGTTTATTTGCTTATCTTTTGACTCCCTCAAATAAATCTACAAATAAAAACCTGTCAAACGTACGATAAACATAGCCTTTTTTCCCAAATAATAAAAGGCAACACAAGTTAATTCCAATTTCTTCAAAACATTTTACTGACTATCTGCCTTAAGTGTTTAAGCAGCCACATTGATTATACAATTACTTGAAGATTTAGGAGGAATTGACTGGCTAGAGAAAAACACACACACAAATTTGTAGACAAGCAGTTAACTCACGACTCAAAAGTTGTAACTGAGTGTTAACAATGTTCTCTCTTTCCAATTGTTTCTTACTTTTTACCCTGTGGGTATCCAGTGGAGGACAGAAGATTCCTAATATTAAAACTGACGTAGTTTAAATAACATTTTTTATCAATATGACTGATCACTAATAAAAGTGATGACAGTAATCTTTTGATTCTGATTCACGGGGTAAGAAGGTGTAACACAGCTTCTACCTGATGAATACTGAAAATGACAAGGCAATCCACTAAAAAGATGAGACATATGCAGTAAAAGAATTTGGAAATGTGGCAGAAATGTGCCTTTGTCTTAAATCATGTCTATTGAATCTCAGAACTTGGCTTTTCTTCAACTTTCAAGGCCCAGTACTCTTTGGCTCTTTCCCTCAAATTACCACTTCCAGCATCACTCCACAAATTGCATGTCTTCAGCTGATGGCTCATCATTCACTCCCACTTACACAATGAGGTACAAGCTGATCCAAGATGCCAATCGTTGGCCAAACGTAGTTTCCACTCCCTTCCCAGGAACACACCACCAGAAGCTAAAACAGAACTCAATAACCTGAATGAGAAACCAAAATAGGGACCAGCATAAAAACTTCAAGTACTCCAATATATGTTAGATCACTACAATAATTCATTAAATGTTCAAAAGGGAAACTAGTGTTAAGGAATGAAAAAAAATTTTTTAAACCAAAATTGTTCTCAAAATACTTATAGATGAATATTCATAGTAGCACTATTCTCAATAGCCAAAAAGTAGAAACAACCCAAATGCCCATCAGCAGATGAATCGATAAACAAATTATGTTATATACACGCAATGGAATTTTATTCAGCCACTAAAATGAATGAAGTACTGATACATGCTACAACATGGATGAACCTCAAATCATTGTGGTAAGTGAAATAAACCAGATGAATATCCATCTGCAGATGTCCATCAGCAGACGTCCATCAGCAGATGAATCAATAAACAAATTATGTTATATACATACAAGGGAATTTTATTCAGCCACTAAAAGGAATGAAGTACTGATACAGGCTACAACATGGATGAACCTCAAAAACATTGTGCTAAGTGGAGCAAACCAGACACAAAAGGTCATATTCTTTACAATTTCATTTATATAAAATACCCAGAATAGGTAAATCCATAGAAACAGAAAGCAAATTGGTGCCAGAGGCTGGGGGAAGGGGAAATAGAGAATAACTACTTAATGGGAAAGAGGTTTCATTTGGGGTGATGAAAATGTTTTGAACTAGATAAAGGTGGTGGTTGCACAACTTTATCAATGTATTAAGTGCCACTGAACTGTACGCTTTAACAGGGATAATTTTACGTTACGTGAATTTCACCTCAATTAAAAAAAAAAAGAAAACATTGATTGTAGCCATTTCTGCTTTCTGAAGCCAAAAGCATCATTCAGAGTGCAAAACTGAGACGAGGTTCTCTTCGCTTCCATCTATAGAGACGGACAGAGGGAAAAAGGAAAGAAAGGAATTTAAAGTCTCTGTAGCTTCTTCAGGATGGATAATGGTTTGTTATAATCACTCTGAAGTATAACTGAACATGGAAGAAGCTGATTAACAGGTAAAGCAGTAAATTACCATGCAGAACAATCAGAGAAGGATTTGAAGGGGAGAGGGACAATAGTCCACTGGTAAGAGGCCAGCGACCATGGGCAAAGGTGGCCAGTGAGAAAGTCTTGATGTGAGGATGGCCAAATAACATTTAAGAGAAGGGATGTCTTACATCCAAATGCACTGTACAAGTACAATGCAGTTTGCTTGGGGAAAAGAAAAAGTTAGCGATTCGCTGCACTGAGCACAAAGCAGAATGAAGAGATCAGATACTGGAAATGAGACCCAACAAAAATAAGAGTTTAAAGCCAGAAGTGATCACTAAAACACATAAATCACTCAAGAATTCACAGAAATCTAGCTGTGGCATTGGATCTCTAGAATGTATGACAACAAGCTCAAGGAAATTTTATCTATAGTGGTCAGAGAATGGGATTATTAGCAGGCATCTCGTTAGTTAACTACTATGCATAAATTAGGTAGGTATATGTCGATAACCTTGTCTACCTACTCATTATAACTCTCTAATTAAACATATTAAAGAGCCATTACCCATTCACTCCATTTCATTCCTTGGGTACCTATACAAAGTTTCAAACTGAACATTGATATGCTAACAATCTTAAACCAAGGATAGTACTGTGAGAAAAATAGGGAAAATTCTTAGCCCCTTTAGTCTGGGTTTCTCAAAGTACAGTCTACTAAGGAACAACATTTGAAATATCTGAGATGTTTGATAAAGCTACCAATTCCCAAGTCACACTTTAGACCTAACCAGAATCTCTCTGAGTGGGACCTAGAGACTTGTAGTTTAATACACTTTCCAGGTGATTCTTATATACACTAAAGTTTGAGAACCACCACTTCAGTTCTGTGCTCGCCAAAGTAGTGGGTAATTCCCAGGTGTTTATAATAGTCCTCTGGGATTTGAACTTCTTAAATATTCATTTTTAACCTAAAAATAAAAATAAGAAAGTTCTGTTCATATTTAATATGTGGGTTGGTCCAGACACTGCTGTGAAGTAACCTGCGGAAAGAATAAATTCTACATGAGAGAGGATTTGATGATCCCACCCTCCCAGGTTCAGCCTTTGTGGGCGATTACAGTTGGTTACTTCATAATGTCATTGTGTTGTGACATTTATAAAAGCAAAAATATTGAATAGTAGACTATTTATAATATTCTGTAATGATATGAGGAGTCACCAGAAAATTCTTTTCTACCACAACAGGTTCACTGGTTAGTGCAAGACAAGTACTTAAAAAAATCTGTCAGCTGAAATACGAGTTAAACATTATTCTTGTATAAGAAAATAAGAGTTCCAAAATTGCTCACCTTTGCTGGATAAGTGGCCTTCAGTAAGCTCTATCTAACAAATGTTTTTGACAAAATAAACATGCTTAATAAATTATTTCCTTATAAAGCATATATTTTAACAATGGTTGAGAGGTCAACTTGTTTTCAAAATAAAATGGAACATTTTGAAAATGAATGCTTGGAAATATTTCCATGGTTAAGTGATTTTCTTGCTAAAAATGATGAATATGGATATCACATAAACCTCTCATATCTTTACACTCAAAAATTAGAAACAATTTTCTAATGTTTTGAAATTTTGCAAATAAAAAGGCTGAGAATATGCCATAACTATTTTGTTTTAATGTAGAACAACATCTTTTAATTGGTATGTCAGAAAAAAATGTATTAATGTCAAAGAATGTGGAAATTTAGTACTTTTTAATTTAAAACTTGTAAAATTGGTAGATGATTTTTTATGAATTCCATGATTAATAAATGCAGCCAGATACATTTCTTTCTTCTATTTCAATTTATCTTTATGAGGTATCTTTTTCACTGAGGTATCTTTATCGCCTTTTTAAAGTAAGTTGTGAAATAAACTGACCTTAGATTTAAACTTCCAAATAACTGGATCACAAAGTGTTAAACCAAGTTTTTCAAAAAGAATGAAACATACTCACTTACGTTTCTAATAGTAATACTGCTAGTATTTTAAGTAAAAGCAAAAATTGTTTTTAGTTTTTAAATATTATTTATTTCATTTTACTTGTGCTTTAAATTTCCATTTGCGTGTACTTTAAACAATGTGTATAACACACCATGAAAATGTAAAATAAATAAAAATAACATAATTTGGAGAAGCATGCTTTAAAATACTGCTAAGACAGTGCCATTTGGAAAAATGTGCAAACAACTACTTCAGATGGTAACATTTTAGTTGGCATAGCTATATTTTCTTGTCAAATTAAAATTGGTGAAAAAAGCACAAAAATTCTCTTTTCCAAGCCATTCATCTTATTTACATTAAAGTGACCTGGTGAAGTTTTGTCTGGTGAGATTTCATTGTGAGCCCTTTAACATGAATAATATCCCATGTTTTCAGTTTGTCTCTCCCACATCAGCCCCTGAAATCTCCATGGTTGAGGAACCTGGTCCCACAGAGCACGGCTCACCTACTTCTGTTTTGTAGAGATAACAGCTTATTGCTGCTGTGATAATCATATCTGTGTGAAATTCCTTTTCAAATCTATGGCTTCCAACAGTTTCAAGGAAGAAAAAAAAATCCATAAGCTGTCCAAAAATCTTTTGATTTAGATCAAATTCTCAAGAACTGTTGAGCTCAATTTAAGTTTTTGTAGCACCATATTTTCAAGCATCCAAGATACCCTTTGCTAAAAAGGTTTTTACCTTGTTTCTCCAAAACGCCAGTGCACCTTTATAGCTATCTCCTTTACGAATCCTAAAATTTATCTCACTGTTTGTTTTTTGTCTTTCTAGAGGCATGTAGCACTCAGGAGAAGTCTCCCTACCTATGTGTCTATCTATAAGATTTAATCATAAAAATAGGTGTGAACAGGCATAACATCAACAGGAAAAAATCCACAAAGGGCACAACAGCCTATTTACTCCTTTGTTTTGGTGCTGGTGAGGTAGAATATAGACTGCTTGTAGTTTCTGTAGATATGAGCCTTGGATCTTTTCTGGAACCAATAGAAGGATTTGATAGAATAAACAGGTTTGGGATTCACAGAATGGGCGTTTAAGAGTTACATTCTGTCTTTGTCACATTTAGCTATAACTTTATTCTGTGGTTCTTCATGTATAAAGAAGGGCTAAAAAAATCTAACTTACAAGGTTAATGAAAGCTTAATATGAAATAACCTATGATAAGTGCCCTGGGCATAGAGGGGGTCAACAGGACCCTGGCATCTCATTTAATTGCGCTATCAGTTGCACCATCCATTGGCTCCCATTGTAGGCCAATAAATAATAAATTATCCCTGCAACTTCATCCAGTTCCAACACCCCTAGAAATAGTAGTAGTAAAATCTGAATACTCTCTGATCTGTTTTTTTTTTCATTTGTTGTTGGTTTGCATAAAGAGGACAATAGTTTTGGAAATATTAAACCAATATATGGTCCATGACCCTCTAAATCATGTTCCCTTAGCACTGCTCAGCCATTAGGTATTAGCCTTGAGGTTCATTGCATCAGGAAGAAGAGGGTGCATTCAAAGAGGTCCTGGAATAAAAAAGTAAAAGTTTATATCATTAGGAACTCTCATTCAACAGAGCAAAAAAAAACAAGAATTGGCAGAGATAAGCTGAAAGGGGTAGGAGGTGCCACGAGTAGAGCAAAAATGGTGGGATGCCAAGCTCCTTTTTACTCCCTCAATTTATTAGCAAGAGGCAATGACATCAAAGCATGAGAGAGGGTAAAGTTGAAATTAGACAGGTTTTGCCCCACCTACCACTAGAGATTCTAAAAGAAAATCATCTACCACAATATGGAACAGCTACAGCAAAGTAGAAATTGTGTGGAGAACATCTGGGCAGAAGAGGATTAGAGGAAGCACCCTTCCCCAAAGATTGTTTTGGCTCCATGAGTTATGAAAAATCTTCACGCATTCACACATGCTCTAAAGCCAATGGTACTAACATTGGGCCATTATGGTGAGGGGTGAGGTGATTTAAGTGTCTGGGGCTTGAGGGATGACATAACTGAGTCTCAGTCATGTGCCAAGATGAGACCCACTCAGCAGAGAGAGAAACAGATAATAGCAGAGGACCCTCAGTTAGACAAATCACCCCTCATCTCAGTGAGGGCAAGCAAACTTCCTCCTACCTCCTGCATCCAGGTTAGAATATAATAGGGAGAAAACAGTGGGATTAGAACTTTGAATGGAATGACAATTACCAGTTTTAAATTTACAATTTATCTGTTTTAAATCTGAAAAGAGTAATAAGTCTTCAGTTGGCAAGTTTGTGTTCCCCTACCATCCCCCAAGCCTTCTGCCTCAGCTACTTACTACCAAGCAAAATGGGACCTTGAAATCAAAATGTCTTAGAAAATTTTAAATTCTCTTTTTTTGCAGATATGTGTCTAAATGTCTGTATATGACTCAACACAAAGGGTCCGACTGTCAAGAATCAGATTCCCATAAATCAGAGATCTTCCTCACTATCAAACTATGTTAATAATTTCAAGGGTACGTGCAATCAAAAAGCACAATTGAAGCAAGGAGACATCTCAGACATGTCGCGTGCCTCCCCAGGTACGCTCTTTATGTATCACACGTGTGCTGTCTGGCTCAGAATAATAGATGAGGCCTCCAAGTAAGGTCCATACGTCTCTTCACACAGTGAGGAGTGCTTAAGCTATGAAACATTTTGTACCAAATCTTTACAGGGCCTATGTGACAAGACATTTCCAGAAATCCATATCTCATTAATCAAAACAGAGAAATGAGAAAAAGAGCAAAGATGACTAATAAGAATATATAAATAGATATATAGATATAGATATACAGATAAACACAAATCAAAAGAAAACTTTAGAGTCTTTATTAATATTTTACAAAGTAAATTTCAGAACAAAAAAATATCACGTATTTACCAAGGATAAAAAAGTTTATTTCATAATGATAAAGCAGTTAATTCATCAAAAAATATAACAATTCTAAGAGTTATGTACTTAACAATAGAGCTTAAAAAATACATAAAGCAAACTCTGACAGAAATATAAGGAAATATAAAAATAGACAAATCTGTAATTAGAGTTGGAGATTTCAATACCTGTCTCTCAATAATACATATAAAAGTAGACAGAAGATCAGTAAGGATATTGTTATGGATTAAATTGTGTCCCCACCAAAATTCATATGCTGAAATCCTAACCCTCAGTATCTCAGAAGGTGACCTTATTTAGAAATAGTCATTGCAAATGTAGTTAGTTAAATTAAGATGAGGTCACACTAGAGTAGTATGGGTCTCTAATCTAATATGACTGGTTTGAATTATTAAAAAAGGGAAATTTGGACACAGAGACAAGCACACAGAAATAACGCTATGTGAAATTTGTAGTTATGCTGCCACAAGCCAAGGAACAACCAAAGCTAGGAGAGAGGCCTGGAATGAATCCTTCCCTAGTGCCTTCAGAGAAAGCATGGCTCTGCCAACACTTTGATCTCAGACTTTAAGATACTCAGTTTGTGGTATTTTGTTATGAAGGCCCTATCAAACTAGTACAGATATAGAAACCTTAACAACACTATCAAACACCTCGATCTAATTAACGTTTATAAAACACTCTACCCAACAACAGTAAAATATGCATTCTAAGTGCAAACAGAACATTTTCTAAAATAAATCATATTCTGGGCCATAAAATCAAGGACAAAGTCATACAAAAAGTACATTCTATTTTTAAAACAAGTTGTTCTCAATTAATGTCTTGATTTGATCGCTATCAACTTCAACTGGTCTACCTGACCATGGAGCAACATTCAGAGAGAAATCTCCAGCACAAAACTTTGCAAAGCACTTTTGACAAGTTCGATCAGTCACAGCACCTTCTCCATAAACTGCACAAAGCTTTTTTGCATTTCAGTTTCATTTTTACCTTTCTTGAAATAATAAAGCATAATATGCCAAGGGGAAAAAAGTACATTCTATGGAAACAACACAAGGGCCCATCAACAGATGATTGAAATAAAAAGATACGGTATGTATATACAACAGACTATTACTCAGCCACAATAAAGAATGAAGTACTGCCATTTGCAGCAGTGTGGATGGACCTAGAAAATATTATGCTTAGTGAAATGTCAGACAAAGACAAATACCATATGATACCACTTATATGTGGAACCTAAAAATAATACAAATGAATGTATATGGAAAACAGAAACAGACTCACAGACATAGAAAACAAGCTAGTGGTTACCAAAGGGAAGAAGGAAGGGGGAGGCGCAAATTAGGGATATGTGATTAACAGATACAAACTACTATATATAAAATAGAAAAGCAACAAGGATTTACCGTATAGCACAGGGATTTATACTCATCATCTTGTAACAACCTATAATGGAATATAATCTACAAAAATAGTGAATCACTATGCTGTACCTGAAGTTAACACAACACTGTAAATCAACTATACTTAGATTTTTAAAAAATTAGGTTCTCTGACCACAATAGAATTAAATTAAAAATCAATAACAAAAAGTCTTATTATTCCTTCTTTTGCTCTTTTGACACATAAATTGATTATGTTTCAGTACTTACATATAGTGTGGAATGTGATGTTCCAATGATCCTCTTGTAGATTTAAAATTATAGATTTAAAACAAAGAATTTGGGAGAGACCGATAAAAAGGTATTCCATTTTAACCCAAATAGGATCTAGGCAAAAGCTTTTGTAAAGTATATATAATGTCAACCAGAATACCTGGGATTAAATTATACAAATTTAATGGAAAGCCCTGTGCACTCAAATGTGCCCTGCTTTCATTATAACCACAAAAAAATAGAAACAATGTAAATATCAATATTAATTATTTTAGTAACAAAAGAAAAATGAACGTGAGAAAGAAAATACAATCTGAATAAGCTCTAAGGTGTTGATCAGTTACCAGTGCTATAGTCGAAGCCCATAAGTGGCTTATCTTTTACTCCAGGAAATTCTGCATTAACTAAAAATAATCTAAAAAAGCAAATGTTATAATCCAAAACCATAAATTTTTGGCAATAAAACACTTAATTATCCCTTTAAGCCACACAATAGTAATAAAATCATTATCATTTTACATGTATCATTTTACACAGAGACTCCAATTTACGAAGTGATTTTTCATAAATTGCCTGATGCAAGTTTCAATATGTCCATAAAATAAACAAGATGAGGATTATGCTCAGTTTCCAGAGAAAGAAATCAAGGCACAGAGATAATAAGAAAATGTAACTGTTGGAGCTAGGAATCAGTTCTTCTAATGCTTAAATCATTGGATGACTCAGATAGGTGTGATTTACAATGAACATTCTCTTTGATCTAGGAAATGAAGTTTTATATATAAAAGATTAATTTATCAACACATTTTATCACATAACTAAAAATATACGAATAGAAAAATTTGTTCCAAATTACATTTGGAAAATTGAGTGAAATCTATGTTGCTTATCACAATCCCACAAAGTGAATGAGTTACAAAGCTCAAAACAAAAATCACAATGTCTGGTCCAAATGCAGGGCAAATGGCTCACTAATTTTCTCTCACATGTACCTATCCAATTTTCTCTTCCATTTTTAAAGCCCCTGAATCCCATTACAGTGTAATCAATGTAATGGATTCAGAAATAAATAAATTAAATGAATCAGGCTTTGCCTCACAGCAGATATTTGCATTACATCCATGAGAATTTGCTGTTATTAAATTAGCTGCAGGAGGGCTTTTTTATTGCCACCTAAATGCAAGAGAAATAGTCAAACCAAATAAAATTCCATTTTTAACAACCAAATATTATACTAAAAAAGTTCAAATATACCTGTTTTTACTATTATGTGCATGCAAATTTTGATACAGAGCAACCTTTAATTTTCAATTAAAAATGCCAATAATAGTTGCCTTACATTTTGGCTATTCAGATCTCCCTACAAATAAAGAAGATATTAAAATTGCATAATACTGAAGTTTGTGTAATAAAGAAAACGATGACCTCAGTAGGCTTAATGGCATATCATTCATTTTTTCTGCCAAGTTTATTGCCTACATTAATACTCCCATTAACAAAAACACAGGCCAAGAGCCAAAAAGTAAGCCAGATATTACAGTGAAAAAAAAAAGAACTTTGGTGTCAGATGGAACTGATTTTGAATCCCAGCATAATCATTTCCTAGCAAGGTGATTTTGAGTAAGTGGCTTGGCCTCATCTGTAAAACAAAGATAATGATAGCTATTTCTTATGGTTATACAGCTTAAATAAGAAGAAGTAAATAAAGCATGTGGGATAGCTTCTGCACATAATAAGTACTGAGTTGTTATTATTGCTATTAAGCTGCTACCTCATGAAACTAAAATTTTACTCACAGGAGAACCATGGAGATAATAACCAAGGGCCTATTTGCTCTTGTACACATGGCTCTAAATATCTTACTTTCCCTAATTCTCAGTAATAATTCTTTTTATTTACTCATCCAGTGTATATTTATTAAATTCCAACTATGTGTCAGGCACTGATTTAAGTCTTAGGGACACAACAATAAACAAAAAGAAAGTCTCTGCTCTCATGGACAATATAAAAGGTACACAAGAAAAATTCATAGTATGTTAAATAGTAATGAGAGCTAAGGAATAAATGCAGAACAGGAAAGGGAGCAAAGAATGTTGTGGGTAGGTGTGAGGGTCCAATGTGGCATATCTTGACTTTCACTGAGAAAGAAGCATTTGAGTAAAGACATACAGGAGGTGAGGGAAGAAGCTATATAAAGTGGTAAGATTGTGGTTCTATTGTGAAGGTACAGCCAGTAAGATTTGACAGACTGGATATAGGTTGTAAGAGAAGGAGAAAAATCAAAGATGACTCCAAGACTTTTTGCCTCAGCAACTAGAAGAATACAGTTGCACTTTACCAAGATGCAAAAGATTAGGAGAGCAGTAGATTTGGGAAAAAACATGGGAAACTCAGTTTGGAACATACTAAGTTTGAAATAACTATCAGACATGTAAGTAGAAATCTCAAGTAGTCAATGAAATACATAAATCTGGAATTCAGAGAACAGACCATCCTGGAAATAAATTTGGTAGCCATCACACTATTATCAACATGTAATCCATGAGACTTGTGAAGATCTTTAAGGCTCATTAAGAGTTTGTATGTATACAGAAATTTTAAAAGGACCAAGGAATGGGACCTGGGCCCTCCATCATTCAGAAATCAGAGAAATGGGAAGGAAAAGAAAACAAAAAAAGAACCAAAGATGACTAATAAGTAAAAGTTAGTGGGATAGGAGAAAAACCAGGAGCAGCAGTGTCCAGGAAACCAAGCAGGAAACAGTATATCAAAGAGAAGGAAGGGTCAGTAGTGTCAAATGTTTTTGAAGGTCACATAGCATGAGGACTGAGAAGTGTCCATTGGATTTAACAATTTGGAATCAATTGGTACCTTGATAAGAGATGTTTCATTTGAGTGGTAGGAGCATAAGATATAGTAGAACTAATTAAGAGAAACTGAGGCAGGAAGTATAGAGACAGTTTTCAAAGAGTTTTGCCACAAAGGTAAGGAGAAAAATTGGTGGTGGTGAAAGGAAAGTAAGTCAGGAAGAGTTTTGTTGCTGTTGTTTTTAAGATAAGTTCCAGCAATGTTGAGCACTGGTGAAAATAGTCTAATAGATGAGGAAACCTGATGATGTAGAAGAAAGAGAGGACAATTGTTATAGTAATGACCTTGAGTAATAATGAAAAGGGATGTGAGCTGGTGCAAAGTAGATGGATAATAAGAGGCAGGAAGACAGTGCATATTGGTGCTAACGTGCTAATTTAAGAAGAAGAGAACTTATTAGAACTTCTAATTAGAAGTTCTCTTCTATGGGCTTCCCTGGTGAGGAATCCACCTGCCAATGCAGGGGACACGGGTTCAAGCCCTGGTCCAGGAAGATCCCACATGCCGCAGAGCAACTAAGCCCATGCACCACAACTACTGAACCTGTGCTCTAGAGCCTGCGAGCCACAATTACTGAGCCCGCATGCCAAAACTACTGAAGCCCGCATGCCACAACTACTGAAGCCCGCACGCCTAGAACCCGTGCTCCACAAGAGAAGCCACCGCAGTGAGAAGCCTGCACACCACAACGAGTAGCCCCCACTCGCCGCAACTAGAGAAAGCCCTCGCGCAGCAATGAAGACACAATGCAGCCAAAAATAAATAACTAAAATAAATAAATTTTTAAAAAAGAAGTTCTCTTCTAATTTTTCAGTAATATAGAAATCAAGATTAAGAGCTGAGAGTAAAGCATGGTGGGTTTGAAAAAATAGAATAAGGTATGAAATAATAGTCTAGGAGAGAGATGGTAAAACGGACTTCAGAATGGAGTAAAACAATGCGACAGCATCGAGGGCCAGATAGAGATAGGTGATCACAAATTTAAAATAAAATCTTGAGCGGAAAAACAAAATATGGTATATTACACACAGCCTTAAAAAGGAATGAAATTCTGACATGCTACAACACAAATGAACCTCGAAAACATTGTGCTAATTGAAATAAACCAGTCACAAAAGAACAAATGCCATATGATTCCACTTATATGAGGTACCTAGATTACCTAGACAGTACCTATGAGAGTAGTCAAAAGGTACAATGGTGCTTGCTGGGGGTTTGGGGGGAATGAGAAATAAAAAGTTATTATTTAAAACTTATTGTGTAAAGTTATTGTTAGAGTACCAGTTTGGGAAGATGAAAAAGTTCTGGAGATTGATGGTGGTGATGGTTGCACAACAAAGTGAATGCACTTAATGCCAGTGAATTGTACACTTCAAAATGGTTAAAATGGTAATTTTTATGTAATATATATTTTTATCACAATAAAAAGGTAATTTGTCATGCAAAAAACATAAAATAAAGCAAAATCAGACAGCATAGTTTTGTATTTCTCTCCAGCCATGTTTAGCTATGCAGACACAGAGCAGGGGGAGAGTTGGGTTTAAACAATATGGTTTACTTACTTTTCAAGGTCAAGTAAGAAGTCATTATAATGATAAACCGTGTAACTTTAAAAAATGAGGGAACTGAGGACACAAAGGAGATGACAGACACTAAAATTCTGGTGGAATCATACCTGATAGGATTGGAAGATTATTGGAGTTGAGATATTTGAGAACATAAACTGAAAAAAACCAGGAGATGGTTTTCAGGAAGAGGGGTGCTTGAAATTAAGATTATGGTGATATTAAATCATGTGTACTGACAGAACCTAAAGCATGACCACGGGAGTGAAAAATTTAGAGATGGCTGAGGAAAAAAGTCACTAAACAGTAGGTCAAGGAAGTGCTGGGCCAGGATATTGGTTGTATCATCTATGCAGATAGTGAGATTATCAAGAATTATAAAACTGTATTATTGTAAAGAGTGTCAGTAAGCCAAGAGCTAAAATCTTCACGGAATAAAAGGTAGTAGGTGCCAGTGAAGCAGATGGTGGCACCAGATGATTGCAACCAGGAGGACCAGGGGGCAATAATGAAGTCTGATGAAGTAAGATTTATAGCTGAGCGTCTGTAAGGAGAAGAAAGAATGATTGGAATCAGCAAAGAGAACATATACTCCACCTGCTGGTCCAACAGTATAAAATTGCATGAAAGAATATACACCTCCCACTCGGGAGGGCTGCCAGGGAAGAAGTGTCCAGATCCAGTTAAAACACAGCATTAATGTCATGTTCAGGAAAGAGGTCAGTGATAAGGGGCAGTTTGCCAGTGACTGGTGTTAAAGTCTAATCAGCCAGGGACCATGAGGAACAAAACTGTAGTCTAACAAAATCAAATTTATTGACTTGATGCAGTGGAGAAAGGCACTCAGAGGAATCCTGGAATGCCCCTTTCAACCAGAGGGAGGAGGAAAGCATGCTTTGTAAGGGTTGGGTTCCTGCTGAAGGATTCTGAGGAAGGACTGAGGGAAGTCAGGACCAGTTCTAGATCAGCTGCAGTTTCTGAGGTGGAATCTGGAGAAGCAAGCATTAACTAGGGATCAGGGGCTGTTAAGAGGTGAGGGTGGCTGAGCAATTGGGTGTCCCCAATAATATATGAGGATAGCAAAGTGGGTCTAGGATGTCATGGGTAAGAAAGCAATAATCATTCGATGAGGGGAGCCTTGTGGCATTTTACGGTTGCTGCATGACCTCTGCAGAAATCCTGCTTCCTGTTCATTTTGCAGCTGGCTTTATTTTTCTCTGACCTCCTGGCCTGATGAACAACAGTGATGTTTTTTCCTCTTTTCAGTCTGAGCTGATATTCACTCTTTCAGCCCCGGACAGACTTTGACTCCAGAACATGAATCTAGAAGGCAAACTGGAGGAGATTCAGAAGAAGGAAGAGGAGTGAGAGATGGGACCAAAAAAGACACATCTTGGACAAAGAGGATTAACATTTAGGAAACAAGTGATGACCTGGAAAACATTGATTTCTTGTCCTGAATATTTGAACCAACTGTCCTGAGATGCTTTGTGGGGGAAAGGTTCTGAGTGTCCCATGGGGTTGGGGAGATTGGAGTCTCTCTGGGAGTGTGCAGGGCCTGAAGTGTCTGCCTACCTCTGCTGAGTGAGGCCTACAGAAAGGCAGGCTTATTTGGAGCACTTTGGCTCTCTCTTGATTTCTACGAGAAAGCAGCAAATAGAAGGAAGAAAACATCTGGAATGGGTATTGTCTCATAGTGAAGAGAAGTGACAGCAGAGGAGGAAATAAAAATTATGAAATCCATCAAATTTCAAAATATACAATAATTTGAAATTATTTGATATCAAGGCAAATAACCCAATATACAGCATATTCCCTGAAGTCATCATAGTGTTATAGCAGAGTATGATTAATATTTTTAATGGTGTCCCTGAATTACCAATAAAATGGAAAATTACGGTAAGTATGCACTTTACAAGGCAATAATGTAGATCCAGAATATATTTTCTTCTGTTCACAGTAAATAATCCATCTCTTCTTCTTCACTAGTTCCTTCCCCATTAAATTTATTTGGAAGAGATTCCCATCAAGAAATATTTTTAAAGTGTTGAGACTTAAAAGAGTAAACCCTCAGCCATACAGAACACCTGGTTCTACAGACAGACTGTTACCCCTAAGGTTGTCCAGTGAGTGGACTGAAATATGCCATGTCCTCATGTTCACATTCTCTCACTCAACACGTGGTAACAGAACAGGTTCCTTCTACCAACAGCACCCTTAAAAGAAAACTGCTGTGGAGTTAGAGACAAAGAAGACAGTCCCTGCCTACCAGTACTCACAGTGTAGCACAGATTTATACACTCAACTCACCTTTGCATGTTTTACAGTTTACTTACCGCTTTCATGTGCATTCTACCATTTGGTTCTCACAAATATCCTGTGAAGATATGTAATCTCATTTTGCAATGGCAGTAACTATGCTTCAGGGAGTTTAAGAAATTTGTCCAAGGTCACAGTGCTAATGAGCAGAGACGGGACTTCAATTTGGGTCTCAACCTTCACATCCGAACAACTCCTCGGCCAGAGGAGAAGCAGGGAGAAATTACAGGAGTGTTTTAGGAAGCGCATACACAATCAGGGCAGAGAGGACTGATCAGACAGAGGAAGAGAGTGAGAAGGCATCTGCATCTCAAACACAGGTGAGATACAGGAAGCAGCCAAAACTGGCTAAGACACGTTTCCAATTTGTTTTTTCTTATTCTGAGCAGAACAGATAAGCTCTAGCCTTGCAATTGGTCTTACTCCGGAAGTATTCTTCTGCATTTGACCTCAGAATAATAAACTCATTCTATTGGTCTAATTTGAGTTGAACCATGATCTTAAGTGTTAATTCAGTGTGTTTATATTGGCCAAATTATATAAACTCATTTCATAAACAAATGGGATATTGTCCAGTTTTCCTCATGTGGAAATAGCTTTCATTTTCACTGTTCTCATATGTTATTACCTTAGTCATCTGGGCAGTGTGTTGACAGTGTTTAAGAGAGAATAAGATCTACTTTAAAATAAAAGATCCCTGGGGCTTCCCTGGTGGCACAGTGGTTCAGAATCTGCCTACCAATGAAGGGGACACAGATTCGAGCCCTGGTCTGGGAAGATCCCACATGCCGCGGAGCAACTAGCCCCAGGAGCCACAATTACTGAGCCTGCGCGTCTGGAGCCTGTGCTCCACAACAAGAGAGGCCGCGATAGTGAGAGGCTCACGCACCACGATAAGGAGTGGCCTCCGCTTGCCGCAACTAGAGAAAGCCCTCGCACAGAAACAAAGATCCAACACAGCCATAACTAAATAAATAAAAATTTTTAAAAATTAAAAAAAAAAATCCCTAAATGTTATAAGTACATCCTCCTGATTCTTGTAGAGATTATCTTCCCAGATCATTTAAGTCAATATACTGACCTACATACAAAAAGACACGTTTAAGAACATACAGACTCTTGAAAATACAAGTAGATAGTTGTTTATTAATGTGTATGGCAAGCAAGTGGAGTTGAAATGTAAGCATTAGTTACTAATATCACTTACATATGCCTAGAATACTTATCATGTGTTCCCTCACTTAGATATAGTAAGCACCTGCTATATATCAGCATCTGCCCTCATGTGGCTTACAGTCTAGCAGGGAAATATATCCATGTGAGAAATATGCCATGAAATCTATAGGGTATGGTGGGATCACAAAAAGTAAAGCGGAAATTATATATTAGTTTATTGAGAAATTTTTATCAGCAGAAATAACTTTTGATCTTGATCATGGAAGAGGGTTAAGTGTTTGCTATGTAAATTGGGAGGACCAGAAACTTTTAGGAGAAGGTGCTTACAATTAAACCGCATAGGATAAGAGCCCAAAAATGTGCAATGGAGCTCACAGAGAGCTAGGGTAAGAGAAGAAGACAGCCTTATGCCATAAAAATCAGCTTGGACTTTATTCTCTCAGCAATATCCTTATTAATCAGGGCAGGCTAACTGTTACAGCAACTCTCAATTTCAATATATTGAAAGCAATTTTATATCAATATTGTAACATTCAAATATGATGATACATGAGTGGTCAGAAGGGTAATGTTTGCAATGGCATGGCAACCAAAACTAACTGTGATATCCTGCTCATTGCCCTTAGTTTTTATTTGCTTCATAGTTAACACTTTTTCCTGTGGGTCAATGATTCAAGACAATTACATAGTTCTGCTTTCATTAGTTACCCAAGTCCAATAGGTTATGTATAAGAACTGAAAGACTTATTCTACATCTCTTAGGAACACTCTATAATAATTATTGAGCATGTAATATCCTTCTGAGTTAAGTGCTTTGTACATATACATACTTTCATCCTCAAAATATTTGTATTATGTAATACTATTTTTCCCATTTTTTTTAAGGAAGAAATTAAAGCTCAAAAACTATAAATAGCTCATCCAGGGTTATGCACCTTATGAATGGTAAATTGGAACTTGAACCCAGGTCTCACAGACTGCAAAGGCCATATTCATAATCACTAAATGGACTCTACAAATATAAATATAAATAATTACAGTTCCTTCCCTCAAAGAGCATATAATTTAGTGGAGTAAATAGTCAGTTGCAAAATAGACAGTAGATGTGCACTCTGAGGGCACACTGGATGAACACCTGCCACAGACCTGAGCCACTAGGGAATTCATTCCATAGAATGGGACCTGCAAAATGAAGGAAGAAAAGAAGAAGGCTATTCCAGGCTAAAGGGAGAGAGGAATAAGAGCACAGTGTCTCTATGCAAAACCATAGGCAGTTCCATGGGACTACAGGGTCTGGTGGATGGTGACAGAACTTTGCACTAAGACATATATTGTTCATCCACTGTTGGAGCCACTTGACTTGGGCCTTTATCAATACTCCACATGGCATCAATCTAGTCCAAAAGAATACATTAAAGTTCGAGGTCAAAGACATGCACAAATCCCTAAACTATGAGCTGCAAGGAGAGCAGCCTCTGGTAAAATATGATCAGGAAAGTATATGGTTTCTGAGTTGCAAACTTCTGTTGTTATACACAATGAAAATGTTGGTCTCTGTCTAGGGCTATAAGTACCATTTATCCTTTCATACCTCCCGGGTCAGGCATTTCAAGTTTATGTATGCCAAAGGGCAGCTATTCAGGGAGCCAACTCAATTCTACATGTATGTCAGAAAAGTATAAAGTTTGTAGGACCATCAGAAATTGTTAGATCAGTTTTCAAACTTATAATTTCAGGATTGTGGAATATCATTAAGTGTTATAAACTCTAACAAAGGGGATAGAACTAGAAAAACGAGTGCACCTATTAATAGAAGTAAATAAAATTCACCAAAATTGTCTGGGCTGTGGCTTACTGCACTAGAAAGTATGATCCAGCACTGATTTCAGAAAGTTATTTTTTAATTTTAAATTAACCTTCAAAGTAGTTCAGCCTCATGAACTTGTGTCAACAACACAATTCGACTTCCCTCCCCACACCCACAAACACCACCACCACCATCACCAATAGGAGAAAAATTGTATGACTCCCATATAGAGGTTGCTATTTGGGGCCTAGGCATCTGTAATACCCTCCAACATGACTCCAGCTTAGGCAAATGAAACAGGGATTTAGCAAAAAACTACACCATAACTGAGCTCAAAGAGCCTGCTTAATCCTGTCTCTGAAATAGGGATTGAACAAGTGGAGTCCCAAATTACCTCTTTTTCTCACCTACTGATCCACACGTCCATAGTCCTAATTCATCTGAATTTTGTTTTTTAAAAAATCCTTGGATGTCAAAATAAGAAAGAGACAACACTTGGGACAATTTATCAGTTGAGCTCAACTCCTCAGATTGAATTTGGGGCTGTCCTACAAGTACCTTCCTAATTACAAGCCATACAAGCAGTGTTCTAGAGCTAAGGAGCCCAAACTTCCACAACTATCCCTTTCTCTGTTAGTTCCATCAGTCTCAAGAAATGCACACTGACCTGAACTGATCACTTACAAATCAGACTATGTATAGGGGCAGAAAATAAGAGTAAAAAAAGATCTACTTGATATGTAATCTTGTCAGTCAGGGACCTGGCAAGAAACAGATGTCATAATTAATTTGGACAAGTGAAAGAGAGTTTGATAAAAGGTAAGGGGTAGGAAAATCATAAGAGATAAAGCAGTATAGAGGACCCATTATCTCCGGGCTTTATTACTTCCCAACCAGAATTGGAACTGAGATTCAGCAAGCCACTCCACCATTGTATAATCCAGCTATTCTGTTTGATGGGTCACATGCTACAACCAGTTAATTCTGTGGGAATTAGGCCATTGTTACACTTCCTTGCTTGTCAAATGTGTTCTCTGATTGGAGGAAATGTTAGGAAGGATACCAAGGCAATGGCTAAGGCATCCTGTAAATGCACTAATTGTGGTACCAACAGAAGCACATTGGGCAAGAAGTATAAATCCATATCCAAATTATGAAGGACAAAGTATTGATGAAAGAGATCCAATGTAATCAACTTCCTCCAAGTAACTGGCTTGTATCCCAGAGAATGGCCCAGGATGAATACACAGCAGTAGCATGTGTTGGGTCAGCCCTGATGAGAGGAAGTCCTATGCTATTGACCATCTCCTTGTGAAGCAACAGATACTATCATCAAAAATCTTTTGGGGGCTTCCCTGGTGGCGCAGTGGTTGAGAGTCCTCCTGCCGTTGCAGGGGACGCGGGTTCGTGCCCCGGTCTGGGAGGATGCCGCGGAGCGGCTGGGCCCGTGGGCCATGGCCGCGGGGCCTGCGTGTCTGGAGCCTGTGCTCCGCAGCGGGAGAGGCCGCAGCAGTGAGAGGCCCGCGTACCACAAAAAAAAGAAAAAAAACTTTTTTCAAGGTTAGGTTGGTTCTTTCAAGGTAAAGGAGAGATTCTGCCTCTACCGGCATAAGAGGCTCAGGGGGATTTGGGTGCTCAAAGTTCTCAACCTTGTCTTGTCTATGTCTGTCCTAATGATTCTCTCCCACATATCAGTGTCCTTGTGCCCTTCTCCTTTATTGCTCTGACCTTACTATAATAGACCTGACAATGTTGAACATCTAATTGGGGCTGAATTCTGTACCTTTTACAGCCAGGTCCTCTTCTTTGTCCTCAGCCACAGTAGAAGATAAGACAATCCTTAACAGCCTCTGAGGCTGTTTGATTTTTCTGTGCATGTTCTAAGCTTTAAAATTCTCCATTTCACTGTACACACTCTCTCTAGGACCAAACTTTTATAATCACTTAGACACCACAGCAACTATTTTCACAGTTGATCTCTCATTGCCTTGCCCTCCACCTGCACCTAATCCTGTGCCACTACTATTGATATTCAGATGACCTTGTTGCCACTAC
Source organism: Phocoena phocoena (assembly GCF_963924675.1). Lineage (NCBI taxonomy): Eukaryota > Metazoa > Chordata > Mammalia > Artiodactyla > Phocoenidae > Phocoena > Phocoena phocoena. Next base: position 80,639,854 of record NC_089221.1, on the reverse strand, counting down.
ACGCCAATAATCATCCATGCCCTATGCCCCCTAGCAAGAAGGTTCTCTTGAATTATGTGAGCAATTCACTCCCAGTATCTCTCCTATCCCTGCTTCTAATTACTCTGAATAGGCTTTGGTCTGAAAATAATGAAGTTTCAATTTTATTTTGTGAGGAGAATTTCATATATAAATCTATTTACAAAGGTGTAGACAGGGTGTAAAGAAGCCACAAAGGGTAGTGCCATATCCCAGGGCTAGTAACAGTGGGGCAATGTTAACACCTCCAGGCCCGAAGCAATGAGGTACAGAAGGAGTGCCTACCAGAACCCAGAGAGAGAGAGAGACATGAGAGAGAGAGGGAGAGAGGGAGGGTGAAAGAGAGAGAACACAGTGGGGAGAAATCTACCTGAAAAGAGCTATGACTTTTAGACAAAGAATACATCCAGCTTGTGGCGAGAAGCCACAGGGTAGAAACTAGAGGAATAAATTCTTCCTTTCTCACTCTGACCTACTGCAAGTGCTCCCACTGTCTGACCCAAACAGAAGCCAGAGAACGGGAGTCACTATCACTGCTGTCCACCCAGTTTAGCTGCACTTTGATGCTGTGGGAGTAACATGTCACTGAGGAAGCTTTGAGCTTGGAACCCTCCCAGTCCCAGACTCCTCCCAAGGTGTCTCTTCCTTTGTCCAATTCTAGTTTGTATATTTTGCTATAATAAAACTATAATCATAAATGTAACGCTTTCATTAATTCTGTGATCCGTTCTCGTGAATTATCAAACATGAGGGAGTTCATGAGGACTCTGAATTTGTAGCCAGCTGATCTGAAGTCAGGATGGCCCTGGGGACCCCCAAACTTGCAGCTGGTGTCAGAAGTCTTGGGCAGATTTGGCAGTCTAAAGGATTGTGCCCTTAACCTCAAGTGTAGCTAACTCTAGGTACTTGCAAATTCTAAATATGAATCAAAATGTCAGTATGAACTCATGATTTTGTATTCTTAAAAAGATAACCTTTATACAGTTTCTAACTCTATCCATTGAAAAGGCCTAGAAGCTATGACTACTTACCTAGACCGTGATTCTAAATATCATTTCTGACTAGACGTCTTGGTTGATTCCATATCTAGAACAAGAAGTTTACACCAAAGACTGGATCATCTTGCTGCACCAGAATGCAAAAAGCTTTGAAAGATAAATGGGGTCTATGTCAAAAGGACACAGAAGTCAACATTAAGGGACTCACAATACCACAAAAATGGACAAGTTGAACACCAAAAGGAATAACAAAAACAATAAGTTGAAACACACTGAATTCAAATATAAAAACAAAATTCCATAAGTTCACAATTATATTTTTTAAACAAACTCATCATCACCATCAAACATCGCTAGGGAACCTACTCCTTATTTTGAAAACTGACAGACAAAGAGCAAAATTAAGCACAGTATTCTGGATAACAAAGTGGCTGAGGTAAGACTTTAAAGAGAAATTCCAGGTAAAAAATATAGAAGGAATAACCAAATTAGAAAATCACCTTTTTGATTCTTCCTCTTACCTCTTCTTTCTCTTCCCCTGGGCAATGAAAGGTCATGATATGCCTGGATCATCTTGTATCAGAAAGTAGATATCTGCTTAAAGAATAATGGAGTCATGTCAAATGGACAGAGGAGCCAACTTTCAAGGGGCTCTGACTGGCCAAATCAATTTGAGTATCAAAATTTTAAATGATACTAATGGATTATAACTCATTGAATGAAACAGGAGAATATAACATAGCACACTGCTATAACAATAAGTTGAAATTTTCATGAAGAGTGGGATATTTAAATAGTTTCAAAGTACCTTTCCATAAAATATTAAGTAATTACAAAAGGATAAAGAATAACTTCCCAGTGGAGAAACCTGGCAGATACTCACTACCTTAATCAAGTGATAAAAGTGAATACCGTCAGCAATGGAACAAATCAAAATCATGAGCCACCTGATAGTTTGGAACAAGAACACAATATCACTTTTGTGATATTTCTGCAAAGATGCATAACCTGGATCTAATCATCAGGAAGTACCAGTCAAACACAAATTGAAGGACATACTATAAAATAAGTGCTCTATAATCTTCAAGAAAGTCAAAGTCATAAAGGTCAAGGAAGGACTGAGAAACTGTTCCATTTCAAAGGAGAATAAAGAAGCATGATAACTAAAGACAGTGCAAGATTCTGAACTGGATCTTTTTCTTATTAAGGACATTACTGAAGTATTTGGCAAAACTTGAATGCGATCCAAGATTAGATGACAGTAATGTGTCAGTATTAATTTACTGATTTCAGTTGTTGAGCTGTGGTTATGTAGAATGCCCTTGTTGCAGGAAATATACTAAAGTATTAGGAGATGGCTGGGCATCACATCACCAGCCAACTTTCAAACATATAAGAAAAAAACAATTTTCTGTACTGTAGTTCCAAGTTTTCTATAGGTTTAAGGTTTTTTTTAAGTTTTTAATAAAAAACTTAATAAATAAATAAAATAAAAATAAATAAATAAAATTTTAAAATAAATAATATAAATAAAATAATAAATAAATAAAATTAAAAAAACTTTAATAAAAAAATAAATCACCATTTTGCAACCACAATTAATTGAAGACCTAAACAGCAATCAACAATGGGTGCTATAATTATAAGGTATCCTGTAAATAGGCTATCTCATAGTTTAAGCTTCCATATGCTCTTCTTTATAATGGAGGGCTGAGACTGACTGCACCTGAACCAACTGATCAATGTGTGTTTGGTTTTTTTTTTGCGGTACGCGGGCCTCTCACTGTTGTGGCCTCTCCCGTTGCAGAGCACAGGCTCCGGACGCGCAGGCTCAGCGGCCATGGCTCACGGGCCCAGCCGCTCCGCGGCACGTGGGATCTTCCCGGACCGGGGCACGAACCCGTATCCCCTGCATCGGCAGGCGGACTCTCAACCACTGCGCCACCAGGGAAGCCCTGATCAATCTTAATGTCATTAAATGTTAGTCAACAAAGGAGAATATGCTTCATGATGTAATACAATATGAAGTACACAGTAGCCACTATGAAGTATCCTTCCCTCGAAATATGGATCTGAATCTCATAATGCCTCTAGCTCTAGTGAAGAGTACCCAGGAAACACAGGGCATAGAGCAGTCATTTAACAACACCACAAGGACACAATCAGCCAAATCCAGAGTGCAGAACATTCTACTGGACAGATAAACTGGTCTCTCCAACAAGTTAGTTACAAAAAGAAACAAAAAGTGGTATATGAGTGGGGACTTTAGTAGAATAAGAGGCTTTAGAGTCATAATAACTAAATGTCACTATAGACCTTGTTGGAACCTGATTTGAATAAACGAGCATCAAAATAACATCATTGATATAATCAGAAAAACTTAAATAAGGGCTAGTTATAAATAATATGAAAAATCAATTGGTAAAATTGTTAGAAATAATTACTGTGTAATAGTTACATTTTAAATTTCTCTTTATAGATTAGAAATGTATATCAGTGTAGTTAGAGGGTATGATGTTTCAGATTTGCTTTAAAATAGAGAAGCAAGATAAAATGATAAAAACACTTGGCAAAAGTTGATAACTTTTGAAGCTAGGTATAAGTTCACTATACTATTCTCTCTTCTTTTGTGTATAATTGAGAATTTCCATTTTGAAAAAAATAAATATATATGTAAAAAATTAACTTGTCCTATTTCTCAAAGTAACTTTGAATATTTTTATTAACCTTTAATGGTACATATAGGAATTCAAACGTCAATAAAGAAATTTGGGTAGAAGAAAGGACACAAGGAAGGTCTGGCTTGTTTCAAATGGTTCAAAATTAAGAGGGAAGGTGTGAATTCACATATATACACACACATACACTCAGAGACAAATGGACCCCTCAGTTAACGCTGTGTAAAGCCACTGTCAGTAGCACCTTGCTAATGGAAGGTGACTAGTGGAGCAAGATTATGGTGGGATGTACTTTAAACCCAATTAAGGCCAACTTGTGCTCAGGAAACAACAAAATGAATCATCGTGATCCTAAGTCACACACCTAGCCAGTTTTTAGAGTGAACTCTTGATTCTGCACATAATGTTGCAGTTCCCAACTTCATCAGAAATACTAAGAACCTTTTCTTCCAGCCTGGATATAGCGTCCCCAGCTTACTATTCAGAAGACTCAGAGTAAAGGAGTTATTACTCTCCCCAGGAGACAGTAATTCGATTACTACAATGTCAAAGTGTCATAAGAATGTCCACAGCCCTTCTACAGACTCAGATTTTACAACAGATGGCCCCATGAGTCAGGGCTGGACCGTCTGCTAAGGAATCAGTAAATTTTTTATATTCTAAAGAAATATAAACGTTCCAGCATGATGGGAGATAAATTTCTATGTAGAAAATCAATTATTCAGAAATATGTTTCACTGAAAGTAAAATTACTCAATAAATCAAAATTTTTCCTAGGATTTCTTAAGGAAACTGATTTTACTCCAGCCGCAAAACTCTTCCTCACAAAGGGACTTGCAGAATATGTTTAGCACAGTAAGCATCTAATAACTGCTCTAATATTAATGAAAGCAAGATTGCAAATAGAAGAGCATAGAAGCTCGTCTGAAGACTTTGCTTAAACCACGTATATTTCTAATTTAAAATAGCAACACAAAAAGCCCTGTTGAATTTTTTCACCAACAACTGACAGGGATCATAGAATTGCTAAATCTGAATACCAAAGAGTTAAATGTAGCTTGCCCCAAACTACTCAACAGTTATTACTTCACAGTAAAACAAATAGTTACAAATTAAAAACTCAAGTTTCCAGCAGCCTTTGTGTTAGGTCTTTTCTTTTCTGTCTTTTCCCTTAAACAGCTAGCTGAGTAGGGGAATAAAGGTGATCTCTGGAAGTGAGATAGATGGACAGAGCAATTCAAAACAAATATAGAGTGGATCAAGTTTCCTGCAGAGGAAAGATACATTACAGAGATATCACCATGTGTGAAATGTATCTTCTGAGCTTAATATTTCATATTAACTTTTTTCCTGCTGAAATTTATTTTAGAAAATTCAAGCCAAAACATCCCTTTTGGATCCGGGTGTGTCCTTTACCTTTGACCTCAATAGGAGTTCTACACACATGAAAGTAGAAATTGACTTTTTATGGTAGATCGATAAAAGCTCTCTGGGAATGAGCAGAATGCCTCCCAGAAACATTTCTGTCTTTACATCTCATAAAATGACCTCGATATCTGGAAGAAAAAATATTCTCTCTATTTTCCCATCCAATTCTCTTTTCTCATATCACAGAGACTGCACATTGCTTATACTATGCTATACACCACGACAACTGGGAGAGAGATTTATCACATTCTGATACTCCTCAGTTTAGAGAGGTCTTGCTGCTGTTCCATTTCACTTGCGTGCATCTGGAGAACAGAAATTGGACTCAAATATTCAATGTAAGTAAATATTCCATCAAATAAGTCAGTAAATACATCCTCTGTCCTGATTTTTCCTCATCTTTCCTTTCTTCATCTCCATCTTCCCTTCTCATTTAATTCTCTTTTTCTCACATAAATGCACAAAATAGAACATGCTATATAATACATTTCAGAATTGTGTTCACTACACTTCAACTACCAGCACTTACTATGGATTAAAAAAAAAAAATTCTCTTCAGGCAAATCAACACAAATAATGTACAACTTTCAAATAAATTATACTAGATTTAGGGAAGACATTTTAGATTCTATTTTCACATACAATTGCCTGGAAAATATTTAGATTAAAAGAATGCTACAAGCTTGCATGTCCAGCTTGCATGTCATGGCTTTCCATGAAATAAATGATTTTAGGAAAACTCCTGTAATTGGAATTTAGATATCTTGATGTATACAATCTCAGAATTATATTCTTTAAAAGCTAGTAACTTGAATTTAAAAGGGAGAAAACACAGACTTCAGTTTTAAAACTTTGACCACCTCTTTAGTTTTCTCAATATCTTTCAATAAATAACTCTCATTTCAAAGCCATAAGTGTGTGTGTGTGTATACAACCAAAGCAGTCCTATGGCAAATCCAACACCATCTGAGCAGTTTCCAGATGGGATTTGAAGACATGTATCTTTCTGCAGCCTTATTTTGAATTTTATACTTCAGTAATCCGACTTCCAGCACTTTAATTAGTGAATTCAGGTACTGAACTAAGCCCAAAACTTACCTGGCTCATTCTCATACCTAAATCTTTGTTCATACACCCTTATACTTGAATTATCTATACGTGTGCTCTCAATATGGTAGCTATGTGGCTATTTAAATGTTCATTTGAATCAACTGAAATTACATAAAATTAAAATTTCAGTTCCTCAGTCACCCTTGCTTTATTTCAAGTACTCAGTAGCCATATGTAGCTAGTTGGTACCATATCACACAGTGCAGATATAGAACTCTTCCATCATCACAGAAGGTTCCATTGGACAGAGATGATCTATATTACGTTTAACTTTGAGCATATTATCTGTCCTTGTCCCCAGTTACCAACAAGAACCCTCTCCAGATAAACCACATACATCCTTCAGAGCTTCTCCTCTATGGTTGAACCCTCACTCTTCTAAACTCCACAACTCTTATTTCAAGGCCACTTGTCATTCCAACCCTGCTTTGTATTACTAAGCCTTTTTCTATATGTCTTTTCTCATCAACTACCATAATCATTCAGTCTTCAAATATTCATTGAGCACCCCACGCAGTAGTCAGCGTTCTGAATTCTGGAAGATGATGTTTATCAAAACAGACAAGAGCACGAGCGCCTTCAAATCAGAGCCAATGCTTCTTTGATTTTTCTTGCACTTAGAACAAACTAAGGACACAATAAGGGAATGAAAGATACACATATTAGGCAGCTTTAGAATTCTAAGTTTTAAAGAAATAAGTGAACAACAAAAATAAAAAATATTTTGACAGGAAGAAATTTGATGCCTTCTCACTGGGTCTACATCCTGAATTAGACATTCACCGGGTCACATACATACTGTTATATGATTACATTTATGAAAGCATTCAACCAAGTGCATCTTTTCAGAACCTTTTTTTAGCATCATTGAGTTACTGAGACAAGCATCACGTGCACTAGGCTATATGTTGAGCTCTTTCACAGAAGAAAATATTTATTTCAAGCATAAAAGGTGAGGTATATTAGTTACAGTAAAAGCTAAGGTAGTTTAACAAAGAGATAAAAACAGTGGCTTTTGTAAGACAAAATTTACTTCTCTTTCATATAACAATCCCAAGTGGAGGATTCAAGTTTGATAGGGTAGTTCTGTTACACAAGGTCCTTCAGGATTATAGGTTCCTTTCGTCTTATTGCTCTACCACTCCCCTAAGGTATTACTTTCATCTGCATGGGTGAAGCTGGGTCACAAACACATTATATTCCTACTCACGAGAAGGAGAAAAAGAGAGGAAATCTAGAATATTTTTTTTTGTTTTTAAGCAAATGAGTCTGAAGTTTTCCACACCGTTTCTATTCCCATTCCACTGGTGATAACTTAGACTTATGAGCACTCTTGACCAAAAGAATCCTGGGAAATGTAGGCTCTAACTAGATGGCTATTTGCTCCCAAAAAAAGAAAAAATGGAATGGTAGAAGTGAGGGGAGTCTGCCAGTGAAATTATTTTAGCTATACTACCTGGAGAAACTATTCTCTTAGGTTATAACCCATTCATGCACAATACATTAAGGAACTACCAAAAGAATTATAATTCTAAGTATACACCTGTTGAAGAAAGCACTATCCTGTTCTATTAGGAATTCATATTGTCATTTTCCATAAATTTACATATGACCTGGAATAAGGCTGATAAAAGGAATGCTTACCAGTTTACAGTAGGTTGTAATAAATGCTATTGACTTACCAAAATTACTATTTTATAATATATGTACAATACATGAACCTGCCTCAAAGAGCATATGACTTCAAAGGAGATCAGCAGAATATGGCATATATAGAATTATAAGTACATAGTGCATTTAGCATAAGCTCAGATAAAATTATGAAGTATGCAATTTATGTCACCTCTCCTTTTTCTCTAATCCAATACTCAGCATCTTCCCAAGAACAACACCAACTCTTTAAAGCCTCTTTAAACAATAAGACATTCTGAAAGTTCTTCTCCCTGTAGGAGAAAGATTATACCTGAAAATCTTTAATACCCGAGTGTGAGTTTTTTCAAGTCACATTCATCAAAGAATATTCACAATTTAATGGAGGTTTTGGGGGGAAAAGAACACAAACGACTGAATCTGAAATGGTGACATTTCAGGATTTAGACTCCTATATGAGGGAAGTAGTTAAAGTAATTTTTTCCTGCTGGCTCTGGCAAGTCATGCAATATAAGGAATCAGCTAATTATAACTGACACACAGTTTAGCTTTCCTGCATTCATGTTATTTGACCAATAAATGTTTGTATCTTCTTTTTCTTGCACAGCTTTAAGTGTGTAGTTTTTCCCTGAGGACACCAATTATATTTTGACACTGCCACCAGGGACAAACTAGTGAGCTTGATGTTCCCTTAAACTAAATTACTATGTTCTAGAATTCTAGTTTATGACAGTGACCCAGAAAACTGTAAGAATATTGTCTGCTGAGAAATATCTTATTGAAGCCAGTCCTTAGTAATGTCACTCAGACTCAAATATTAATCTACCCACTTGTCCTAGCTGGCAACTAACATAAAAAGATGATAGATAGATAGATAGATATTGATAGAAAAAATTGCAATTCATGTTCATTTCTCCAAAGGCTGTTCAACCATATTCAGGGGTTACTGAAAACTTGTGATATCAGAAGCTTTTCCAACAAAAGCAAATCCTAATAAAGAAAAATATAATGTTCCAGGTTTTTATAATCACATGAAACAACAATTTATTATGATTCCCCCACATCCCTGACTTGGCTGGAACAGCCAGTTTTTGCTTGGAGTCTCTCATTGATTGCATTGGGCAAGCATCTGGGGCTGAATTTATGTAAAGAGAGTATTGGACCGACATCTAAAATGGCTGACTCACATGGCTAACAATTGATACTGGCTGCAGGATGGAAGGTCAATGGAGCTGTTATCCAATGCTCTTACACATAATCTCTACATGTGGCTTAAGCTTTACACTATGGTGGCTTCATTCCAAGCATGTCTATTCCACAAAAGTGGAAGCTGCCATTTTCTTAAGGTGTAGGCCTGAAAACTGGCTCAGCATCGACCCTGCCATATTCTATTGTCTAAGCAGTTACAGAGTTCACCCAGATTCAAGGGGAGGGGCCACAGGCTCCACTCTCAATGAAGAAGGGTCAAACAATTTGAGGACACCTTTAATTGGTCACACATGGCTACATACTCACTGCACATGCAAAGAACAGCAAATCGATCATCAAGAACTTTTTTTGGTATTACCAGATAATTAAACTAAAAGTGATATTTCATAACAAAATAATTTACTTCAGATTACTTCAAATGAAGTTCATCTGGCCTCCAAGGAATTACAAAAGTCCTGTTATGATTATTACATTGTAAGTTATGGAGTTCTCTTCAACAGAAGCAAAGAGCTTGATAATTAAAGTGAGATCCTAAGGTAGCAATAAAAATAAGAACTTAATGGTTATATTCAGAATACCCTAAATTAGAAAGAAAGGAAAAGTGAATAAGCCTTTCATGAAAAAGCAACAAGGATAAATTTGAATTACTATATCAGCTACCACCTGTTTATCATTCAAAGTGAATTTTAAATAGAGAGATCTAAATTTTTCCAAAGATATTCCAATTAAACATAAAACATTTGTAAATAAAAAGGCATGCAGGCTGCTTGTCAATCCCATTTTCTCTTTCTGGGCCTCTGTACAAACCCCACCTCCCTTGTGGCTAGTTAGGGCTATATCACTGGGTTCTGGCCAGTAGAATGTGTGCAGAATTGATGTGCACCACTTCCAAAACTGTCTGTCAAACAACCTGTATGATCCCGCATGCTTTCTCTTTGCTTCTTAGACAGGCAGATGAAAGAGAGTGGAGGACTCCATAGCCTCTAAGGGTCAACAAAGACAAGTCACCTTCTGGTGGAGATCTGCCCTGTCCACATCTGACATAAGCAAGAAAAAAAATCCTTTGTTGTGTTAAACCACTGAAATATGGGAGTTGCTTCTTACAGGCACTGTATTAAACACACTGATTCATATAGAAAGTACAAGTTAGTATCCCACCTCCCTCCTAAAATAGACACCATAATCACCTTCTTTGGAATGCTTAATATATCGGGGAAATTCAAAGATGACAGGCACCATAGATGTCATATGGCTAATCTATTTTCTTGATGCCAGTAACCACACTGCCACCAATGAATAAAACACTTATAAACACCCAGACTCAGAGAAATATACATTGTAGAAAACAGGAGCATGGAATCCTATGTTGCCATGACAACAAGAACATAATTCCATTTCAAAAGGATCACCAGCTACTGTATGAAAAATAAACTTCTTTTCCAAGCAAGCTTTTTAAAATGTTCTGTGCAGGAAAGAAAGTATTGAACATCTCACTCAGAAAAACTGGTTACATCCCTTGGTACTATAAACACCAATTGTAACCAGTAGTAAAAAGCCACTTTGGTTTCTTCAGGTGTCCCTAAAATGTGAGTGTCAACAACAGAAGGAAACTTCCAGATAACATATCATTTCCTCTGCTAGGGAATAAAGTATCTTTTCCTTGAATAGTAACAGTCATGCAAGTTCGGTAGTCTCAAAAACAAATGTTTTGATTTAATAAATTAACCTTGTGATTAAAGTCATATGCCAAAAGTCTTACTATTTTAAATAAATACACTCTTCAAAATTACATGATACTAATGTTCTTTGAGGCTACATGATAGTAATATTATAGATATAGATTATTGTAGAATTGTAAGTAACCCTACAGATCATTCAGTCCAAATTATTCATATTAAGGATTAGGAAATTGAGACTCAGAGATGCTTAGTGACTCAACCAATGTCACAAGATTAATTAATATGATTTTGTACTATTATAGTATTTTTGTACTACTGCACTGTGAATACTATTTTTATACCATAGAGTGTTTTCTATTAAAAAACAATCGAAGTACCCACACTTCCAGCAATTACATAATCTCTAGGGATTTAAAAAAATATTTTTGCCAAGATAATACTTCAGCATGTATAAGTAACTTCTAATGTAATCTTTTTAACTATAAGGAATTTAATGAAAGAATAAATTGATCTCTTTTAACTGTTTTAAAACCTTCCTTGTCCTTTACCATCTTTTGAAAAACTAATACTGTAAAACTTTATCAAGTTTTTATTACTTGCAAAAGAAATGATTTTGTCTAATGAAAAGCATCATTTTATATATTTAATAATAAATGTAGCATGATTTCAAATGTATGGCTTTATTATTCCAGTTGTCTGCATTAACTGAGCTACCCAACATTAAAATCCTCCTTTAATGAATAAATAAGAATGCTTTTATTAAAGTATGTGAAATCAAACTTTTTATTTCATAAATAACAATTACATAATATTATGTTCAAAGTTCTTCAAAACTGTCTGAAAACAATTAGTTGACCAAATTAGACAGATGTGCCACTGAAATTTCACTTACTATTAATTTTCTTAGAAAACATTTTTTCATTGAAAATATAAAGAAAGGTATATTTTAGTTAAGTCCCTCTTCAAATTAATGTAAATTTATAATTAAGTGAAATTGTAAATAAAATATTTTTGTATATTAATACTGATTTAACATTTAAATAACAAGAAAAAAATAAGTCTGGGAGAAAATATTTATTGTGATATTTTCTAAAATGAAAAAATAGGGAAGCCAAGAAAAGAGCTTATAAACAAATATATCCTTTTCCACCAACCCCTTGCCAACCCTACTTTGTAAGCCTTAGCACTGTGAAACAATCCATTTTGAAATTAGAACTATCAATATTATGGCCCAAGTAATTCCTCATATATTTTAGATAAAGGTAGAAGGGCAAAATTATGGAGAGAGGCAAATATATGGACTGATAATGTATGAGCTTCCTATCTTTTATGGTCACCAGAATCTTCCTTTTCCGAAGTATTTGGTTTCCTCTGTAACTGTCTACCTCCTCTATTATCACAGTCCAAAACAGTCAGATCATAAGGTGGACCAACCCCCTCCCAGATTCCTCCCCGACTATCCAAAAAAATGCTGAAAAGGAGATTCAGCCTTACTGCCACTATTTGCCATTTATTAGGAATAAGATCTGAATAAAGACAGAAGCAATATGTTAGACACACTTACCAGTGAGTTCATCCCATAAACCACCATATCTTACTTGATGCTTATTTAACAAATGTTAAATTTAACCCTTCTTTGATTTAAGCCTTTCCTCCTGGCAAAGTTAGTATGGCATTGGATAGAGATTATAATTTACACTTTATTTTCACAAAATAGAAGTAGGGCTTCCCTGGTGGTGCAGTAGTTGAGAGTCCACCTGCCGATGCAGGGGACACGGGTTTGTGCCCCGGTCCGGGAAGATCCCACATGCCACGGAGCGGCTGGACCCGTGAGCCATGGCCACTGAGCCTGCGCGTCTGGAGCCTGTGCTCCGCAATGGGAGAGGCCACAACAGTGAGAGGCCCATGTACCGCAAAAAAAAAAAAAAAAAAAAAAAAAAAGAAGTAATAATTACCCAATGGAAAAAATAATTTTAGGAGGAGAAGATTTACTAACTGGCCCTTTATCAAAAGGACAATACAGTCACCTTATTCACATAAATATCTGTGTTGAGTTACTGACAGAATGACATAAAACCATCACCATAATCATCATCATCATCTGAACTAGATACTGGTCCACCGTACTTGTCTCTATCTCACTGTAAACATTCTTAACACAATCATAAAAAGTTGTAAGCTTTTTGTAGTTTGTTTTGTTTCATTTGGTTTGTTTTCAGAATAATGCTTCTTGCCCATCTAATATAGTGAGAACCAGCAATAAATATTAACATGAAAATGAAAAACTCAAACTTCATTTTAAAATGTATTTCTATTTTTAACATAACCAGAAGATCACATTTTTCCACCACCATCACTTTCTAGAATGCCAAAGTCTAGCCCCAATGTGGGGATTTAGGAATCAATCCACCTCTTTGCCAGTTAAGTTGCCTTGGGGAAGAAACTGTCTGTTAGTTTTTCTTCCATCTCTTTCCCCTGTCAGCTCTTCTCCATAACTTAGCCTGAGCACATCAGCATTTCTCTATAGAAAAGAAGGAATCACCATTGAAGACATTTGATGTGCAAAATTGAAAACTAACGAGGTGATAAATATTAAGGGATTGTATGTAACTCATCACCTAGGAACTAAACAGGAGTAAAGGACCCTGAAATATGTGAAAACAAATGGTTGAGCTTCTTGGTTTCTATGAATTATATTTTCAAGCTTCTAAATGCACCTCTTAAAACTAATTTCAGAATTTTTGTTATATTCTGCTCTGGATGTGTCCCATAACATTTATATGTGTAAGGAAGGAACCATAAAATAGCTCTTGTCATACCTTGGCTAATGTTTAGCAGTGGCATTTCCAGTGCCTGTCCCTTAGGGACACTGGTCAACTCCCCTGGCTTTTCTTTTTCCCTAGTAGTAATCATCACCCTAGATTAGAAGCCCCCAGAGCATCTATGGCTCTTGATCAAAGAATGTCTCAGATTTGATCTGTCAATGGGTAGTCTGATTTATATTATTTGATTTTAGTCAGTAAAAAATGGATAAAATTTTTTATTTCATATTTTAAGATATTTGCTGTTGCTTAGAGAGAGAAAAATGGAAACAATAAAATCCACTGCCCTCAACTTTACCAAATCACAGAAAAATACCAAACCAGACTAGGCTAACAGCCATAGAATTGAAGTATAATCTATCAATATGAGTCACGAAATTTATAGATTCATTTACCATATAAAGAAAATGTAAGAATACATGAGAATATATGTGCAAAATAATACATAAGAGCTTCTGAATCTAATGAAATGTTACTTTAATGGTTCTATAATATGGTTGAATATACTCCAAGATCTAATTTGTATTGATATATAAAACAGCCATGTTTATGCGTTTCTGTGTAACTCTTTCCAATATGTTATATAATAATTTCACTTTATTTTATTTTTCACTTGGTCAAAAAATATTTTAGAGATAGTTATTACTATTCAGAGGTCTAAATAGTGTTCATAGAAACACTGGATATAATGGAATTCCTTAAATAAATAGTAGCACATAAAGAACTTTATGAGAAAAAAGACATAAAGATTAATAAAGTATGTACACCTGAGCAGCATTTTTAATGCACTGGAAAGATGCTGTGCTATGTACATGCAATATTTGAATTAATAAAACACTACATATGCTCCAGACATCTTTATGTAAAACCAAAGCATTTGACAACCAGACCTGAAGACCTCTATGCATCAATATGGCTATTAAATCATTGTGTACATGAATATTAGTTACTCAGATCATTCCATGTACCACTGAGAATATCTGAGAGCCTGAGTTTTAGAAAGAAAATGGACTATCACACTTAACAAACAGATTAAAAATGACAATAACATTTCTTTTGGTTACTCTTTCCCACTCAGTTTGTTCTTGCTGGTGAAGGAAGTAAGATAAACAAGTCCTTCTCCAAAGATGTTTACTTGCTGTAAAAGCTGCCATGAATTTGCTTAAGCTCTACCCAGCCCTTTTTTGCAGAAGTCTTTTTTTTTTTTTTAATCTGAAAAGGCTGCTTAGTTTTCAGATACTTAGAGTCTCCTAGATCAACCCTTGAGAAAGGCCAAAAAGGTGTCCCATATTCCCATTATTAGCTTTTCTCTGTTTGACTTCTAAAGACTCTCTAATTCTCAAGGGAGCCAGGGGTCACAAAAAAAATATAGGGAGCACAGAATATCAAAAAAAAGAAAACATAAGCAAACAACCTCAAGAAAAATTTTAGAAAATGAAAAGACAGTTGCTTAGAAGAATCTTTGTCTTTTCTCTTACTTTGGGGGTTACTGTAAGTTCCCTACATACGAACCTTCAAGTTGCAAATTTTCCAGCATGCGAACGTGCATTCTCATGTCCAATCACGTAAGTTAGTTCACGTGTCTGGCGTACATTGTCACATGGGTGCATCCTCTACAAGTGATTGTGCTTTTGTGTACTTTACTGTACAGTACTGTATAGAGTACAGTAGTACAGTATATTTCAAGCCCAATGTCCGGAAGCAAGCGTAGAAGCAACGGTGATGTAGCTAGTACTGCTAAAAAGTGCCAAGCAATAATGATGGAAACAAAAGTGAAAATAATTGAGAGAGTGGAGAGAGGCGAAAAGATGGTAGAAGCTGTTCATTCTCATAACATGGATCGTTCAACCATGGGCATGATTCTGAAAAACAAGGACAGGATCATAGAACATGTGAAGTCTGCTGTGCCGATGATGTCGACAATAATATCGAAGAAGTGTGGAAAGGAGACGGAGGAACTTCTCCATGTGTGTATGCAGGATCAGTGTCAGCGTTGAGTCCCACTCGGCTTAATGCTGATTCAAGAGTAAGCTAAAAGCCTTTATGAAGTCTTGAAGAAGAAACACGGCAAAGAATCAGAGGGCACATCTTTAATGCCAGCCATGGCTGGTTTGATCGGTTCAAGGCTGGAGCCAACCTTCACAACATAAGTAAGTGGCGAGGCAGCGAGTGAAGATATGGTAGCTGCCTGGGAATTTCCTGAAATGCTTTGAGAAATTATTGATGAAGGCACATATTTACCCCAGCAGGTTTTTAATGTGGGTGAGAGAGAACTGTACTGGAAGAGGATCCCAGAATGAAGTTACATCAGTAAGGAAGAAAAGTTGGTGCCAGTCTATAAAGCAGCAAAGGATAGGCTAACTCTGTTGTTTGCTTGGCAATACCTCCTCCTGAGATATGAAGCTGAAGCCTCTCTTAGTTTATCATTCAGAGAACCCAAGAGCCCTTAAAAACATAGCCAAGGGCTCTCTTCCTCTTGTGTGGAAGAGTAACCCCAAAGCCTGGATTACACAGCCAATTTTGCAGGACTGGTTTTTCCACCACTTTATCCCAGACACAGAGAAATATTGCTTGGAGAAGGACATCCCATTCAACATTCTTTTGCTGCTCAATAATACTCCGGGTCACGCCCCATTCATGGACAACATTCATCCCAACATCAAAGTAGTACATCTGCCACTGAATACTCATCGCTCAGCCAAACTACATCGCTCATCCAACCTATGGACCAGGGAGTTATAGCAACTTTCAAGAAATATTATTTATGTCACACGTTTTGTCAGGCAGTAAAAGTGAGTGACGAATCAGAAACAACCTTACCACAATTTTGGAAGGACTATAACATCTGTAAAAAACATTGAATTTGCTTGGTGTGAGGTTACCGCCATCACCATGAATGGGGTTTGGAAGAACTTTACCTGCAATTTGTTCACGATTTTCATGGATTTGAGAAAGTGCACGAGGAGTCCAAAGAGGTCTTCAGCAACTTAGTGACCCTCAGCAAGAAGCTGGAGCTAGATCTGCAAGAGGACGATTTCACTGAACTCCTTGCTGTGCAACATGAGATGCTTACTAATGAAGACCTGATGGAATTAGAGGCCCAGAGAAAGGACGAAGAGAGCCAAGAGGAAGAAGAAGTAACTGAAAAACCAAAGAGCTTCATGATGCAGGAAATGGAAAGGGGATTTTCTTTATTTGAGGAGGCACTGTTAGTTTTTGAGGCACAGGACCCAAACATAGAACGGTACACGAAGCTTGCAGCAGCCGTTCAGAATGCAATCCAGTGCTACCATGCCATCTATGACAAGAAAAAAAGAGCTACTGCCCAGACATCACTGGATCGTTTTCTCAAAAGGGTAGATAGAATTGAATCCAGCAAGGAACCAGAACCTGTGCCATCAACGTCAGGCGTGAGTGCAATTGCAGCTTGCCCTCCGTCTCCTATTGCTGGCGATCCTTCAGCTCCTACCATCTCCCACCTCCTCTCCCTCCTCCAGTCAGTAATTCTGTTACTGTTTATTTGATGCCAGCCCCTGTATGCCAGCTGTGGTACTGTACTACTGTACTTTTCAAGGTCCTGTACTGTGAGATCAGGAATGTTTTCTTTATTTTTTGTGTTTGTTTTTTATGTATTATTTGTGTGAAAAATATTATAAACCTATTACAGTACAATACCATATAGCTGATTGTGTTAGTTGGGTACCTAGGCTAACTTTGTTGGACTTACTAACAAACTGGACCTACAAATGTGCTCTCGGAACAGAACTTGTTCGTATGTAGGGGACTTACAGCATTTATCATAATTTCATCCTTCGAATCTTTTCTTCCTTTGTATCTGACTTCTATTATGTTGCTTCTTGTCCATGAGATAATATCTACTCAATCTGCCTGCCACTCACGGGTCACTCATGGGTCATTTAGTGTACCTGCCCTCCCTAACTCATGCCCTCCACAAACACAGCCACACCTTCAAGCATTCTGTAGATTAGGAAACTGAGGCCCCAAAAGACTAAGCCTTCACCATTGTCTTGAAATTTGGTTTTCTTCTTCTAAGATGTTGGTTTTTGATATTTTGCACATATTGTCACAATACAGCCCTAGTACAACACCAGGAAACTAGTAAGGGCTATCAAAAGAGATGCCCAAGTTTCACTGGTGGTCACCCTATTGACAATTTCTCTTTAAGAGAATTTACTGTGATATCTCAGTGTAAAGACAGAAAAGAAATAGGGGGACTGGCAACTCAAAGAACTTTATTTCAGACAGCAATAAACTCCCATTAGTTATATCTAGTTCTGTTTTGTTTCCTCTTTAAAATTCATCTTTAATGAAAAACACATGGGGTGCGCTCAGGGGTCCCACGTATCTGTCTTTTGCTTCAACAGTATTTGGACGGAACAGACCCAGGGATGCCCCTTGCTCCAGCCTTCGACCACCCTCCAACCTTTCTTCCAGTCACAAATTTCAGAATCAGCCACTCAGCTATCCTTGGCCACTGGGAACTCCAATACCAATTTTTGAGCTTAACTCCATTTTACCGGTCAACCATCAGCTCCCAGATTAGTCAGAATTATTCCACCAAGGTGGAGGCATTGTCAACAGCCTGGTCAACATGCATTTGTGGGCCCCCTACACCTACCTCTCTCTCTGGGTTTCTATTTCGACTGTGATGATGTGGCTCTAGTGGCGGGGGGGGCACGCCGCTTTTTCCACGAATTGGCTGAGGAGAAGCTCGAGGGCTCTGAGCATCTCTTGAAAATGCAAAACCAGTGCAGTTGCCGTGCCCTCTTCCAGGGCGTGGAGAAGCCTTCTCAAGATGAGTGGGGTAAAACCCAGGATGCTATGGAAGCTGCCATTCTCATGGAGAAGAACCCGAACCTGGCCCTTTTGGATCTGCATGCCCTGGGTTCTGCCTCCCAGACCACCACCTCTGTGGCTTCCGGGAAACCACTTCCTAGATGAGGAGGTGAAACTTGTCAAGAAGATAGCAACCACCTGACCAACCTCCTCAGAATGGCTAGTCCCCAGGCGGGACTGGGTGAGTTCTCTTCCAAAGGCTTAGCCTCAAGCACGACTAGGAGCCTCTGGAGCCCAGCGGCCTTTGAAAATCCCCTCCGGCGTCAGGGCTTCTGCCTGAAGCCCCACTCTGCAGCCACTAGGCAGCTTTTTAATAACCCTGGAGCCCTCTCTCAAGCCTTAGACCAAATGGAAACAATAAAGCTTTTTGCAGCAAAAAGAAAAAAAAGAAAAAGAACTATTCCAAAGTTTTACCCTAAGAAGGTCCTATATAAATACTTTTGTTTTCTTTTTCTCCCAGAAATATAATAATAGTTCAAAGTGATGAAAGAATAAAGCTGAAAAGATAAAAAAATGAGACCTGTACATAATGGTTTAGTCTTTTCCTCACCATTCTCTACCTTTAACCAACTATTTAAAAACATGTAACTTGCACTTTTACTCCCTTGTTCTTTTGTATCTTTATAGTGTTTTCCAACATATTATACACTGTTGTACATATTAAATGTATTTTTTATTTAAATATATTCTTTTCCATTAATAGTTTAAAGCTTGTAGGCCATTCATTGTGATTAGTTATCCAAAGTGAGCAAATGAGTCCCTGAAATCAGTTTGTTATAGTGCCATAGGGAGAGTTCCAATAGAATTGAAAAACTATGGGACTGAGGACCTCTGCTGTCAGTTTTGTGGCATTATTTTCTTAAACCATGGTAATACTGACAGGAGGGAAGCTGAAGTTATCTACTTTATCTGAGGTATTCCTTTTTACTTATAATCTTTTAATTGTCTTCCTAAAACTTTATTTATTGGCCCTGACACATTTTCAGCAATTTGAGTCTTTCATTTCCACAGCAGTTGCTTTACTTTTTGAAAAAAATACATGAAAAGTAAGACTGTTGGATGAAAATATTAATTTTAATATTATTAATGTTTCAGCAAATTAAATTTGTTCATGAACAATGCTTTAAATTTTCTTTAATATGGTAGCTGTATATAACTATATGCATATGGAGGCATAGACATAGGTATAGATAGGTAATCCTCATGACATAGAACATGGAATTTTGTATCAAAATCTAATAAAGTTTTAATAACATAATTACTATGATAATTCTCAGTTTTCCAGAAACTAGGTTTGTTTCATATGCGATATATTCTTAGATAGCGTTGGAAGCCAAGTTTTCATTGAAATGTCCAGAGCATTTTTTTAAACTCGAAAATGCAGTTGTACTGGTTACCCCTTACTCTACTTTACCACTAATGTCACTTACCAGTGCATTCTCTCTATTATTCATAAATTCACAGATTACTATAACTGAAAGAGACCTTAGAAGTCATGTAGTCCAACCCTTTCATTTTACAAAGAATTTGAGACCTATAGAGGTCTGCTCAAGAACAGCTGCCTGTTCTTGCCAAGTGTGGGTAAAATGAACAAATAACTACCAAAGACTTATCTGTCTTCTAGGGAGATACCTCCTCAAGCAACAGAAGGGAAAGGGACAGCAGAGTCGCAGTCTTGGGCCACAATAACCCAGTCCCGCTGTGGAGGCAGGAAGCCTTAATCCAATCTGATTTCAAGCATTCGAGCAGTTAGGAGGAAGTTTGGATCCAGGGGCCAGAAGCAATAATAATAATCATGACAAACATTATTGAGCACTGAATACATGCCAGGCAGGCACAGTTCTAAGCACCCTACATGGGATAGCTCATGTAATATCACATCAATCCTGTGTAATGGATAGAATTGCTAGTATAATTGAGGAAACTGAGGCACAGGAAGATTAAGTCACTTCCCCAAGGTCACTCAGTCAAATCGAGGCAGTGTGGATCCAGAGCTCATACTCTTAACCCTACACTATGAGAAAACATAACAAGCCTCAAAATTGGTCCCAAAGTGTTTACCCTAGAAGTTTATAGTTGCTCTGTCTGACCTTGAATGAGAAAGTGATCTTCTATAGCCCAATCCCATTAGATCTAGAATTCTAGAAATTTAAGAGCGGGAAAGGGCCTTATTAAGCATGTACTGTGGTGGCCCTTAATCTCTTTTGGCTTATGGACTTATCTGCTAAAAGGAATAAAACTTGGCCTCTGAGAAATATATAAACACACATGACAGCACAGCAGCAGACACACACAGAATAAAATTTCGTGTTGTTTATGGGATCTTTGAATTCCCATTTATAGACCTTAGGGGACCATAGGACTCTCATCCTGACTTAGTCCAACTTCCACAATTCATGTTTTATATGAAGTTATTGGTCTCATATCTCTGTACCCAAAGCAAATATATACTGGTCTTATAAATGTCAGTGCTGTCCAGCTGTTTCACATGACGGCACATCTAGAAAATAATAATATTGTATGAAACACAAGCATAAAGGAAGAAGCCTTCTCATGACCAGAGGTGACCAGCCCCAAGAATCCAGGCTCCAGAGACCTCACCGAACTACCAAAGGACAGAGAAGAGTCAATATCTCTATATACCCAATTCACAACACACCAGTTACGAGTTCCCGGCTTAGAGCCCTCCAATAGATAACAAAGTATAAAGGGGCTTAGGAAATCAGTGCTTAAACTTCCTTCTCACTCCCAAACCCACCTCAAATTCCCACCCACAACCACTAGTCCTAACTTAGTTTAGATTTTAACCCTCACTTCCCAGATCTTCAAAATAATGACTATGTGTATTAGTGACTGATTGCTGCAAAACAAATTAACCCAAACTTAGCGGCTTAAAGGAGAAGTATTGATACATATTACCTCACAGTTTAGGTTGGTCAAAAATTCAAGAGCAGCTTAGCTCAGTGGTTCTGGCTCGTGGTCTCTCACAAGAACGCAGTCAGTGTCAGCTGGGTCTGCAGTTGTCTGAGGCTTGACTGGGTCTGGAGGATCTGCTTCCAAACTCAAGCAGAGATCTGTTGGCAAGAGGCCTCAGTTCCTCAGCACACCGGCCTCTCGCTGGGACTGCAACAACATGGCTTCTCCCATGGTGAGTGATATGGAGAGAGACAGAGAACCTCAAATGAAAACAGCAATCTTTTTATCACCTAATCTCAGAAGTGATACTTCTGCTATATTTTATTGTTGCCCAAACCAACTCAGGTACAACATGGGAAGGAACTGGGCAGAGGTGTGAACACCAGGAGGTGGGGCCATAGGTGACATCTCAGAGCGGCCACCACACTATGGGTTACGAGTGCCTACTTTGTTACAAGCGCTTTAAGTTTACTCAGCATTATCTCATTGAAATTTTAAAACAGTACTCTGAGATAGAGATCCTCTTTCACAGCTGAGAAAACTAAGACCAAGGAAGGTTAATTGCCCAAGATCACACAGATAATAAAGCAGCAGAAAAGGAAGTCAAAACAAGACCTATCTGTCTCTAATGAGTTACATTCTTTTCCACATATTTTTATGCTGTGCTTTGCCTCCTGAATCTCAATTTTTCTGGACCCCCAGTTCTCAAGTGTAAAGCCCCTCTCACTCTCTTCTCAGTCCTATATTTTGTCCACCCTTGCTGCCAATCCATACTCTGATAACTTAGATCAACAGCACTTCCTAAGGCCATATTTAATTCCATCTTCTCAATAATCATGTGAGGTAATGTAGGTATTATGTATCAAAATATAATCATAATTTTATAAATAGCCATTGTTAAAAGACATAAAAAAGAGTAACGATGTTGCAGAATAAACGTGAGACAAACAATTGTTTCATTTGCAGTGATTAACAAATGTATTCCACTATCATAAACACAGGCTGAAAGTTTGAAGGAGAATGGAGCAAACTGGAGGTGCCTTTGTTTGATTCCCGCATGTTTCCTGAAGACCAACTGCATATTCTATTGATTAAAATGGATACACAACAAACTGCAAGATAAAAGTGGGTCTGTAGAATGTCAACTGGCCATGTATGTTTTCACATCAAAAAAGCAAGAGTCAAATATGAAAAACTGTCTCACTTCCTGACCCGTTATCAACTACACTAAATGGTTCTTACTGAACTGGATTGGTGGCTCTTTATTAATTAAAGAAATCCACCCCTATACCAACTTATCCAGGTATTAACATCTCAGGATATCAATTGATCAATTATGATATGAGCCAAGTAGATAAGTTGAATCAAGTTTCCTGACACATATAAAAGAGCCTTGAAAATAGTCCTTCCTCTTGAGCACACGGGGAGTGGGAAGGGTAAGCTAGGACGAAGAAAGTGGCATGGACATATATACACTACCAAATGTAAAATAGATAGCTAGTGGGAAGCAGCCGCACAGCACAGGGAGATCAGCTCTGTGCTTTGTGACCACCTAGAGGGGTGGCATAGGGAGAGTGGGAGGGAGACACAGGAGGGAGGAGATATGGGGATATATATATAGCTGATTCACTTTGTTATAAAGCAGAAACTAACACACCATTGTAGAGCAATTATACTCCATTAAAGATGTTAAAAAAAAGAAAAAGAAAAAAAATAGTCCTTCTTGAGTTGCTTCAACTCTGAAGTTACCTCTCTCTGGTCACTCTGAATAGGCAGTGGTAAAATGTGTTGGAAAGACAGAGTATGCATATGTATGTGCATTTATGCATGTGTGTGTGAGTACACGTATGCTTGCATGAATGTCATTCTATGATTAATAATGAAAATCAGACTTCTCGGCCTGTTTGTACATTGTTCTAAGTCTTTGTCTCTAAAGCAATGCATTTGTAGATATGCCTTTCCCATTCTCTTTGAAGAGAGGATATAGTCATAACCTTCCCCAACTTAAAACCAAAACAAAATGAACAAACAAATATTAACAAAAAATACTGAGGTTTGGAGAGAAGTTGTGAAACATAGAAAAACCAAGACTGAAACTAGAATCTCCCAGCTCTAAATCTAATTCTCTCTCTACTACACCGTACCAGAGAGTCACAGTTAGAGAAAAGCTATTGGAGGAAGAAGGGCTTTGGTATCAACATAAGGAATAACATCTCTTAAATGAGTATCTAACATTAGAGAGAGCCCTTTCACAAATATCACATCAGTATCATCTCATTTAATGAAAAGTGAATGGAAATAGGGTAAAGGGATGTTGGTGGGTAAAAGGAAATAAAAAATTTTTCTTCTTCCTTCTCTGCTACTTTGGTATTACTTTGTGATGTTTAGATATGGTAACAAGTGCCTGCCCAAAATCTTCAGTAGAGCTTCAGCCCCTGGTGAAGAGTTGAATAAGTAGGGCCAAAATCCAATGTCCATTACTCTAAGCTCTGCCAGTGCCATTCTAAGACTCCATGAAAGTGTTTCACAAGATAATATAGACCAACTTTATTATTTAGTTCATCAGTTCTCAAAAAGCACCATTGAACATGTTGGGCTTCTTTATCCTGAGACACCTAATTTTATCTTACAAAAGACTGAAGAAACTTACTAATAAAGCTCGGCTCTAGGAAGGATTAATTCAAGTAGAGCTATCATAGAGGACTCTGTTAGATGTTCCCAAAAACAGTGACATAAAATGGTCTACTGGGAATACTATATAGAAGAATTAACAACTTAAGTATGAAATTTACATGATACTTTTAGGATTCTAAGACATTTTTCAGCATTAGTTAAACCATAATGCATCATACTGTTGGCATTATTGTTTTCTTAATAAGTTATTACCAAGGAAATGGTGTGGCTTATAACCCATAACAAAGTAAAATCAAGGAAAAATGGCATCTATAAATGAACTTACACTAATGAATGTTTTAGAAATGCATGTCCAAAGAGACTTGGGAAAAAAAATAAAACTCTTCAAAAGTGTCAGGCATCATGACTAAGTAAAACTGTAGTCTAATAACTTGCACTGTCCTCTGAAGAAAAGTCTGTTGGCAGGGGAAGGTGTCCTATGAGGAACTTGAAAGTAGAGGGTCAAAGAGGACAGATGTACAAGTTCACCTCCAGGTTGCTCCAGAGGATAAGTCTCTTATCGCCAGGTAGGTACAGCCCATGTGCAAGGAGACTAATGGACTCAGATAGGACCTCTTGTTCTGAACCCAAACTACATTAGTCAGACATATTTCAATGTTAAGTGAAAGAAACCCACTCAAGCATACTTCAGTAGGAGAGGGAGCTTGGTTGGAACACTTATGGATGGAGCTGGTCTCAGGCAGTTCAGGGATTCAAACACCATCAACTGTTCATCCTTGCTTAGTCCCTGTTCTTGACTCTTCCCACATCCAATCTCCCAGCTCCATTTTGCTCTATACATCTACTTCATTACTCCTCGCCAAGGCAGAGGACAGAGGGATATAGTCAACATAACCCAAGAGGAAAAGGAAAGCTCTTTTCTCTCAGAGACAATATTTCCCCAGTTTGGGCTACTCTAGGCTCACTCTTGAGTCAAACACTATAGCTGAGGGGATGGGACATTATGATGGACCCACTCTTGGTCCCATGCCCACCCATATGAGAAGGCTAGAAGGACCTTGTTATTGGCAGTTACTAAAGAGCTACAGGGAACGAGGAAGGGCAATTCGCAAGGAAAAGATGACAAAGAAAACAACAAATATCCAACACATACATTCACTACACCAGCTTATACATAAAGTTTGTTTCCCACACAGACTTCTCCATCAGGGTGCCAATGCAATACCCACCAACAGGAGTATTTCCAGACACTCACAATTATTGTTCTCAATATCTGGCTGACATTTCAGACTCTTCAGTGTTTGATCAATTTGAGTCAGTCCCCTGAGCCTAACAAATCAATAACTAAACAGGTTGCCAATCTAAAAGATGACTTTGCATAAATTAGAATAATGTTTTCCTCCCTCAAGACACTTTAATGTCATCTAATGACATGGTCATAATAACGTGTATCATGTCCACTGATGTAAATACTGCTCCATGGAGTTGTGTAATGCAAAACTTGCACAACCAAGAACTATATAGCCCTGACCAGAAACTAGAGACACGTACTCCTGCCCTGGCACTCTGTAAGCAGCTAGGTACTCCCTTACCTAACCTTTGTACTTCTCTAATTCAAGAGGCTCATTTAATAAGTACAATACCTACTTTGTGCATATGGCTGAACAAGAACAGAAAATCTTTGCTCCAAATCAGATTTTCTCCATTTGATTTAAAAATAAAACAAGAAAAGTGGGTCCTCAAATTCTTTGAAGGGATAGAGCAACACTTTGAACATTGAAAAGGCTAAATGGTAAGACCTACCAGCCTTAAAATATTTTTACCACCATCTAAAATTTTCCCTAGTAAGTTCCATTGTATTCTCTCTGAGACCCTTCATAAGACAAATGTTATTTAATTAGGAGCACTGTTCATGTGATGAAATAATATTAGTATGAGCTAGTACAGAAATTTTCATATCCCATTAAATCTTGCAAGTTCTGGAAAAGCATCTTGGCGGCTTCCTAGAGGGTGTGTGGGCAAGTCTTTACTTCTCCCACACACCTTCTTTTACAGTTATCTCATGATTTTGTGAGTTTTACACACTGACATTTGTTTGGATAAAGGGTTTTATTGTTTAAAAGTTTGAAAGCCAGTACATTAATTGATATTATAAGTTTTCTCTTGGCATGTACATGATGGGTAAATGTTACATTGCTAGGACAAGGAGAAGGAATCATAGGGACAAGGCCGTTGAAAAAAACGAAACCCAGGGAAAATGTGAAATTCATCAATTCTGTCAATAGAGGGAGTGCTAGGCAAGCATGGAACAGTTTCTGAGCGCTTATGGAAAACAGAAAAAAAATGAGTAGACAATTCCAGTGAGATGAGTCGATAAAAGGGTTTTCTTTCCCATGTGCAACACTCAGTATTTGCTGTATGCTGGGGCTGACCCTGCGAAAACAAGTGTGCAGCGCTCCTAGAAGGAACCATATTCAGCATAGATCTTGGAGATTACCCAGAGCAATATCTTTGGCAGAGACCTTATGAAACTAAGAAGGATACACCTGTACCAACAAGAAGTATACAAAATGTATAGACCTGAGCACAGAGGATTTTTTGGTCAGTGAAATTCTGTATGATACTACAGTGGGGGATACTTGTCACTATACATTTGTCAGAACCTATGGAATGTGTAACACCAAAAGTGAACTCTATTGTAAACTGTGGACTTTGGGTGATAATGATATGGCCGTCTAGGTTCATCAGTTGTAACAAATGCACCACTCTGACGGGGGATGTTGATAATGTAAGAGGCTATGCATGTGTCAGGGCAAGGAATACGTGGGAAATCTCTGTACCTTCTCATCAGTTTTACTGTGAACCTAAAACTGCTCCAAAAAATAAAATAAAGTCTATTTTAAAAATTTGTAAACTTGTCTTATCCCACTAACAGTGGTTACTGGTGAGAAAAGTGGATACAAAAAGACCAATTTCCCTGACTTCTCCGTACCACACACAGATTATAAATTTGCTGTTTGATCTAGAGACCTATGAATGATTCACTCTTAACTATGTTTCCTTTATTAGAATTGAAAACAGATCTTCGTCAAGAGATCTGGCAAGGTAATACAATGTAATCAATTATCTGGGAAATGCAAATAAGAATTTTCCCCTCATCTAGAGGGACAGTGGTTATAACATTGGTCTTTATTTACATAGCTCTCAAGAGTTGTGGGGTTTTTTAAAGCCTCAAAAGACTTTGGCCTGGGCTTCCCTGGTGGCGCAGTGGTTGCGAGTCCACCTGCCGATGCAGGGGACACGGGTTCGTTCCTCAGTCCGGGAAGATCCCACATGCCGCGGAGCGGCTAGGCCCGTGAGCCATGGCCGTTGAGCCTGCACGTCCGGAGCCTGTGCTCCGCAACAGGAGAGGCCACAACAGTGAGAGGCCCACATACCGCAAAAAAAAAAAAAAAAAAAAAAAGACTTTGGCCTGAGTAATCTCATACAGTCATCAAAATTACCCTAAAACATATGTAGAGTAAATAATCATCACACAAATGAGAAAATCATGCCTCAGAGTGTTAAGTGACTTTCCCAAAGTTATGCCAATTGTATGTTGGCTCAAATCTTTTGTTCTTAGGTAGATGTCAAGATTCCTATTCCACTGCATCAGATGGAGAAGACATGAAAAGAATCCAAGCCTGGGCTGACTCTTTGCAAATTTTGTAACAGAGAAGGTGGGTGCCTTTCTTCCAAGGCAAATCCCTTTCATCTTTATTTTAGAACTTATCCCTTCCTACTTCCCAGGAATTATACTTGATAGTAACCTATTCTTGTTTGTCTTCAACATCTCCATTTGTACTGGATTTTTACCTCTGATATATATGTGACTGTCCCAAGTCTCTTAAGTCTCAAACAAATTAACCAAAATTTTCTTGACCCTATGTCTACTTAGATAGACACTATTCTATCCTTCTCTTCTCAGACTTCTCAAAGATAGTCTATAATAACTGTTTCCACTTTCTAACCTCTTTTTTATCCTTCAACCTACTCCACTGTGCCTTCTACTTCTTCCATGCCATTGAAATAATTAATACCAATTTAACCAGTGACATTCTTATTAATAATCCCAATGGGAATTTCTCAGTTTTGCATTACTGGACTTCTTAGCTGTTTTTGACAAAATTGGTTACTATCATCTTCTTGACACTCTTTCCTTCCTTGGCTTTTGGGTTGGAGAAGGATGGAATGAAAAAAAGAACAGAAAGATTTTAAGACAAAAGCAATTATGTATGTAAAGACTTTAAGGCATAAGGAAAATGATTCAAAGAACTAAAGGATAGTTATTGTGATAGGAATATGTTAGTGAGGGGAAGCATAGAAGATGAGCTGGAAAGATGGGTAGAAACTATGAACATGCAGGCCATTTTTAAGATTTTAGATTTTATCCTAAGAAGAAAGAATGAAAACTGAGGAAGGATATGATCTAATTTGTTTTTCAAAGACCATCCTGGCTACTCAGGAGAAAACGTTGGTTGGGTAGATTTGTGGACAGGTCACAGAGGAGGCTAATCTTTCAAGTAAGAGATGGTGATGGTTCAAAGTAGTCTGGTGGTTGTGAAGATGAAGAGAAATAGCTGGATGCCACTTTATCCTGGTTTTAATGTGACTTTTCTGGCCACTTCTTTTTTTCCATGTGACTCCTAATTTACCACTTGTAAAATATTGATGACACCCAAGATTGATTCTATCTACATTTGAACTTTTTCATTTCATTACTCACTACTGTTTCTAAATCAGCATCACCTGTATAGCTTCTAAGATAAAAATATGTCCAGAACCAGTTTCTTCTAACATTTGGCATATGTGGTGGCCATGAGAACATGCCTCTCAGATCTCTGACTGCAGGGAGTATAATTTCTTCAGTTCACCAATGGCCCCAGTTGCTTCTCTCTGAAACCATCACATTTGTATTGAGGCCATGCTGGAGGCCAGGCATTTCCCTACTTAATTAATTTCTTCTACATTTAAGCGATCCTGGCATCTGATTTGTTGGCAACCCAAACTGGTCTTAGCTGTATCAGTAGTAAACCTAGACAAAGACAGTAAGTTCAAGATTTGGGCTGGTTGCCTACTCTCCGGCAATTGAACTGAATACCATCCTAGTTAGCAGGGGCTCACAGTCCGTCGTTGACACAATGTCTGGTCAAGGCACTCAAGTGGCTGTTCTCCTGCTCTATGTACATCCCCTCCTCCACCAATCCCTGCTTCGCACACATGACTATCCAATCTGCTTAACTATAGGGCTTAATCAGTAACAGCCTATGTCCTTGTCCATGCCCCAGCCTCTGTTTTCCCTGATAACTCATGAGCCAACCTGATGTCAATTCCCCCTATAAATGGTAGCCTCTTTCTCCCCCAAGTAAGGAAGATTGCTGCAATGTCCTGCCTGCCGTTGGCCATATATACGGTGGAGTATTGCTCCAGGACCCTTTGTTTTGGACTTGTAAGATCCCCTATCCAGTAAACCAATGATGTCTCTGTCACTGTATCTGAGCTCTTTCTTCAGTCTTGAGGCTGGGCAACTACAAGGCTTGCAGGCCTGTGGGGTACAGCCCAACACACAAGGTGACAACACAAATGTTAAAATTTCAGCAGTAGTAACCTGGGAAAATGTCCCAGTGGAGGAGAATGCTATGCTATGTGTAATGATAGGCATTCAAAAAAAACAATCCTGGACACAGCAGTTAAGAATCTGCCTGCCAATGCAGGGGACACGGGTTTGAGCCCTGGTCCAGGAAGATCCCACATGCCATGGAGCAACTGGACCCATGTGCCACAACTACTGAGCCTGCGCTCTAGAGCCTGTGAGCCACAACTACTGAGCCTGTGTGCCACAATTACTGAAGCCCACGTGCCTAGAGCCTGTGCTCCATAACAAGAGAAGCCACCGCAATGAGAAGCCCACACACTGCAATGAAGAGTAGCCACCGCTCGCTACAACTAGAGAAAGCCCACGTGCAGCAATGAAGACCTAATGCAGACAATAAACAAATAAATTTTTTTAAAAAATCCTAATCACTGCTAAGTTGTTTTGGCACACTATGGAAGGATAATGGTTAACAAGCCATTAATGGTTAAATGTGAAAGCACTATGTCCTCTCTAATAACCCACAGGATGTCCTTATCTCAGATAGAGGAAGGGCTGACACAGCTGAGCAGTAAGCTGAAGACTTAATCGTTAGTCTCAGAGTCCCAGAGTCCCAGAGATGTTTGAGTGCTCAGCCAAGGCAGGTATATTATGTAAAAGTCAAGTTCCTGGTGGGAAACCTGGGACACTTAAACATGAGATGGGATCATCTGAAAGGATACCCCTGAGGATGTTGTCTCTGCAACCCCTGAAACCTACGGATTTACATAAATGATCAACAATTCCCTAATAAGAGCTATCACTTCTGTTTTGCTAGAAGATGTTATAGAGACCTGTCCCTCATAAAGCATTACCTGCTCCCATCAGAAACTTTCTGTTCGATCCACCAGACCGATAACCACAAGCATTAAAGCTGAGCAGAACCAAGAATGGATCCAATAAAAGATGAAAGATATGATGTACCTAAAGAGTAGCAAGAATAAGCATTTACCAGCAGGAGCCAAAGGAGAATTCCTAGGATTGATTTTGAGAATGCTTAATCAAGCAGAGGAAGAAGGTAAGAGTGGAAAAGAAAGAATTCATTGATTTGGGGATATTTCTTTGGACACAGGATTTTTTTTTTTTTTTTTTAGCTGTATGCGGGCCTCTCACTGCTGTGGCTTCTTCCGTTGCGGAGCACAGGCTCCAGACACACAGGCTCAGCGGCCATGGCTCACGGGCCCAGACACTCCACAGCATGGGGGATCCTCCCGGACCGGGGCACGAACCCGCGTCCCCTACATCGGCAGGCAGACTCCCAACCACTGCGCCACCAGGGAAGCCCTGGACACAGGATTTTAGCATCTTAACGATGTCTCCAGGGAATGGCCAATTCATTGCTGAGATGGCTCATAGAGGTCTGGAAAAAATAATGGCCACTGTCAACAAAGTGGAAATTCCTGATTTGTCCTAGAATAAAACAGAGAAAGAAACAGAGAGGGGGAGAAATGGAATAATATGTGAGGCTAGAAAAACTAGCACAGGACTATGTTCCATAGGAGGGCTCAGGGTATACACCATTCACCAAGGCCATAAGGTATGAGCTGGTGAAAAGGGCACCCCCCTTGGCAGACCAGGTATGGTGGCAGGAAAGGCATTCACAGAACTGGGTTAGTTAATATCTCAGGAGATGATGGGATTCTGATGTAATTGAAGGCAGGTGTTATGATGCTCAACTGCCAAACCCAGGAGGCTACAATTGCTATGAAGACCAGCAAGGTCATAGGGGCAGCCAAGGTCACTGGAACTGCAGGGAATTGAGACAGTTAAGAGAGAATGGGGTCCCAACATGCAAAATTGACAGCCAGCCAACCAGGCGCTGCTTACTATCTGTCACTGGGAGGGTTGGGAGGTAAGCAAGAATAGAGGAGCAGGACCCTACACTAAAAGTGATTGCTCTAATAAAAAGCTACAATCCTTTGCTCATTTTCCAGACTTGAGCTGATTTTCAGGTCCAGAATAGGAACCCAATGGCTTAAAATGTGGCCAGGTCCCTAGGAAAAAGGCCCTGGCTTATACACTGTGACGATCCTCCCAGTCCTTCCCCTAAAGGGATATACAGCCTTTTACTTAGGTGAATGTACACTGGGAAAAGAAAAAATACTGGCTGATGATTTAAGAGAAGAAGGCAGGCTAGCAAGAAGGCCAGAAGCGCTAGGGAAGGTTTTAAGGAGAAAGCACACTGACTCAATAGGATTAATTCCCATCTACTATTTATCATTTTAAAAGCTGTGAATCCAGTTATACAATGTATGTTCTATGACCACAATGGAATTCAATTTGAATTCAGTAACAGAAACATATATGAAAAATACCCAATTATTCAGAAACTAAATAGCACAGTTCTATACAACCCACGGGTCAAAGAATACATAAAAAGAGAAATAATAAAATAATGAAAATAAAAATACAACATATCAAAATTTATGAGATACAGCTACTGCCTATATAAAATATTTCTTTTGTCTCCATCTGTAATAATTTTATTTATGTTTATTCATTTAGTATCTAGAATTTAAGCTTTATGGGGCAATAATATCATTTTTATCTCCATCGTACATGTAGTTCCTAGCATAATGCCCAGTCACAATTAAAGAAATATATATGTATGTGAATCCCATCACTCAGAAGCAACTACTACAAAAATTTAAGTGTATATCCTTCCAGAATTTTCTAGACACATATAAAGATATTTACATTCTTTTTTACAGTAATGGAATAACACTATCCACATCAGCTTGTAGACTGCATTTCCTCAATTAACAATATATTATGAAGTTATTTAAATGCAAGTAAATGAAAATTTACATCAATTACTAGTGGTTGTATAGTATTCTATTTTAAGGACTTATCTCGATTTATTTAATCTCTACCAATAGACATTTAGGTATTTCTGGGTTTTATATAAATAATTTTTATTTTAAAATGCAATAATTCACATATACCCACACATCACACTTATTTGACTATTTTTTTAAGAATAAATTTCTACAGGTAGAATGACTGGCTTAAAAGGTGTGCACATGTAAATGTTGGATACAAAATCACAAATTCTAGAAATAACATACAAATCTCATAGCATACTAAGCTAGTTTTTTTAAAAGCTAGTATCTTGATCTTGGAATCAAGTATACATTAATACTTTTATGTCTATCATATTTATAACTTTCCCCTTTTACTCAAATAATTATTAAAATGACAATTCTTCTTTGCAGCATCCTAGTAGCCTGTTAACAAAATACTGATAACAATTGTACATTTTAAGATTTGTGTAATATTTATAAACCAGCTGCTGTTATTTACAAACTGTTGCTGAAAAAAATTACACTACCAATAATGGCTAATTGTTGAGCAGAGTGAACTTGACCAAGCACTTATTTTGCAAATGCCTTGAAACTTGAGCAGACTATTTGATGTTAAAAATACCTACCCAAGGTGAAGCTATTCTTTCTCCTCTCCTACAGATCCTTTGTCACTACTTTGGCAGGTAAGTGCTCTGGGAATCAAATTCCAAGTTTAATACACTGTTACTCCAAAATAGTGTTCATTTTAGCCTCAATTTGCCATTGACAAGATACAGATAATAGCACTTGTATAACAGCTGCCTGGCAGAAAAATGAGATGTATGTCAGATAATTACTAGAGTCCCCCATACTAGTTTCAGGCACTTTACACTACTATACTTTCATAATCTCGCCACGAGATAAGTAGAAATACTATGAATGAAGAAACTGGAGCAACAAAAATTTAATAGTCAACAGTAAAATTAACAGAAAAAAAAACCTATCATAACTTAGATAATCCCACATCATACTGCAGCTATCAAATAACTGGTCCCTGAATAAGATTATGTCCTTAATTAGCTCTTTGCTTATGACAAGATTTAAATAGGACATTATATCTCAGATTTGAAGAAAAGATGGCACCAGTCCTGCATACCAAAGGGAGTTTCAAAACCACCTAAGCAGAATTTGCAAGTAAGATGCCTGAGACACTGTTTTGCTCCCCTACCTTAGGCTCATGTAGGGTCTCACTGACTGTTTAGCCAATCTGTCACCTCCATCTCCTCGCAAAACAAATGAGCATGAAGAGAAAAAGGAAGGTGAAAATTAGAAGAGATTAGGAGGAGGAAGACTGCTATGGACCACTATACATGCACTACCACCCTGAAGCTTGCAGAAAGGGGCATTGACGGCCTAGTCAGACAGTTTGGCATATTTCCTCTGGAGGATGGAAATCACACCTGCCTGACATCAGACTCACTTGATAAATCTGCCTGACAGCTGACCCTGGCTAGCCTATCTGGATGAAGGCAGAGTCAGGAGAGACTGTTCCACTGAACTCAATGTGTTTCTGACACAAAAGACAATTGGCCTGGGTGGGTCCCACCCAAGAAGACTGCCTGTCCCACATCCAGCAGGGAGTAAACTTTCCAGATTTCTAAGAACTGAAGTAAGAGCTATACACAGTCAATCAGAAAATACATTCACCAGCATCAACAAAATATAGGCCGAATATCTCCAAACAATGGAGGAAGGAAGGTATGGTGTTATCCAAAGAGTAACAAAAGCACTTTTGCCAGTAAAAGTTGACCTTACACATCTGCCGTGACCAAAATAAACAAACATAAATCAGTGCCAGACAAGCAGTATCAATAAATATATCTGCCCTCTCCACACATCTTTCAACACCAAAGGAGGAGCAAGAGGCAGCCTCATGAGTGGAAAAGAGGGTTCACTCTCTGAAGAAATGAAGAAGCTAACCAGGCCCCTCTTTCCATAGCTGGTGACCCTATCTAAGGAAAGGGAGAATCTTTAACTTCAATAAATCTGAAATTTCTATTTCATGGAAATAAATATTTGAATGATCTGAGATTGTCTGAGAAACTAGGAGGACCTAAAAGTAAACTGAAAAGTCATGAACTAGCCTTAAGTTTATCCATGGGGCAAGAGGAGAATTGGTCCCATAGAAAAGGTTTTAAAGATTAATGGGAGATGAATATTAGGTTGCTTCATGATTGCACACTCTCTGTGTCCCACTATTTCAATATAATGATTCTACACTGAACCTAAATATAATAGTATCAATAGACTACAAAGCATCAAATATTTCACAGTCACAATCTGTCAAATAGCAATTGAATATCCCACAATATGAAAAAGACAAGTTCTTGTTATGGTTCTTCAATTAAAGAGGCACTGTTAAGTAACAGACTTCAGCTATACAATGTGAATAGCAATGAGTCTACAGGTACTGATTAAACTCCATCTATGTATCCATTTCTCTTTCTCTCTCCTTCAAAGGAGTATAAATTCTGATTAAAGAGGCATTAAAATACCTGTAAGTTCAACTTTCAACTGAAAATTCAATGAGTTTTGAAGTTAAAAATATATATATTACAATAGGTTAATAAAATTTGAATTTTTTAAATAGGTGTCTTATTATTCAAGTAAACTTAGTTTTGTTTGAATTTGACATGTCCTTGTTCCTAAAAATAAATAGGATATTTGATACTAGAAAATTCTGAAAAAGAGCTAGGAGTAAAGATACCATAACTTATCTGTTCAAATCAGCGCATGGTCCGAATCTATTGACACTTCATAAATATTTCATTTATAGAAACAAAAAAAGCAATAACATAAAAATAAATAATAAAACCAACGACTAACAGTATATGAACATTTTAACCTCTTTAATATAAGCATATTTTCATATATTTTTATATGTCTAAGTATCCTTAACAACCATGCATTTTATATTCACCTCAGGTTTCACTAACACACGATAAGAAATGGACTTTTAGGCCCTGAACCAAGATGGTGGAGTCGAAGGACATGCTCTCACTCCCTTTTGTGAGAACACCAGAATCACAACTAGCTGCTGGACAATCATTGACAGGAAGACACTGGAACTCACCAAAAAAGATACCCCACATCCAAAGACAAAGGAGAAACCACAATGAGACGGTAGGAGGGGAGCAATCACACTAAAATCAAATCCCATAACTCCTGGGTGGGTGACTCATAGACTGGAGAACACTTATACCACAGAAGTCCACCCACTGGAGTGAAGGTTCTGAGCCCCACATCAGGCGTCCCAACCTGGGGGTCTGGCAATGGCAGGAGGAACTCCTAGAGAATCAGACTTTGAAGGCTAGTGGGATTTGATTGCAGGACTTCAACAGGACTGGGGGAAACAGAGACTCCACTCTTGGAGGGCACACACAATGTAGTCTGTGCATCAGGACCCAGGGGAAGGAGCAGTGACCCCAGGGGAGACTGAACCAGATCTACCTGCTAGTGATGAAGGGTCTCCTGCAGAGGCAGGGGGTGGCTGTGGCTCACTGTGGGGACAAGGACACTGGCAGCAGAAGTTCTGGGAAGTACTTCTTGGCATGAGCCCTTCCAGAGTCTGTCATTAGCCCCACCAAAGAGCCCAGGTAGGCTCCAGTGTTGGGTTGCCTCAGGCCAAACAACCAACAGGGAGGGAACCCAGCCCCACCCATCAGCAGTCAAGAGGATTAAAGTTTTACTGAGCTATGCCCACTAGAGCAACACTCAGCTCTACCCACCAATACTCCTTCCCATCAGGAAACTTACACAAGCCTCTTAGATAGCCTCATCCACCAGAGGGCAGAAAGCAGAAGCAAGAAGAACTACAATCCTGCAGGCTGTGGAACAAAAACCACATTAATAGAAAGATACACAAGATGAAAAGGCAGAGGGCTATGTACCAGATGAAGGAACAAGATAAAACCCCAGAAAAACAACTAAATGAAGTGGAGATAGGCAAACTTCCAGAAAAAGAATTCAGAATAATGATAGTGGAGATGATCCAGGACTTCAGAAAAAGAAAGGAGGCAAAGATCGAGAAGATGCAAGAAATGTTTAACAAAGACCTAGAAGAATTAAAGAACAAACAAACAGAGATGAACAATACAATAACTGAAATGAAAACTACACTAGAAAAAATCAATAGCAGAATAACTGAGGCAGAAGAATGGATAAGTGACCTGGAAAACAGAACGGTGGAATTCACTGCTGCAGAACAGAATAAAGAAAAAAAAAATGAAAAGAAATGAAGACAGCCTAAGAGACCTCTGGGACAACATTAAATGCAACAGCATTCACATTATAGGGGTCCCAGAAGGAGAAGAAAGAAAGGACCAGAGAAAATATTTGAAGAGATTATAGTCAAAAACTTCCCTAGCATGGGAAAGGAAATAGCCACCCAAGTCCAGGAAGTGCAGAGAGTCCCATACAGGATAAACCCAAGGAGAAACACACCGAGACACATGGTAATCAAATTGGCAAAAATTAAAGACAAAGAAAAATGATTGAAAGCAGCAAAGGAAAAATGACAAATAAAATACAAGGGAACTCCCATAAGGTTAACAGCTGAATTCTCAGCATAAACTCTACAAACTAGAAGGAAGTGGCAGGATATAATTAAACTGATGAAAGGGAAGAACCTAATACCAAGATTACTCTATCTGGCAAGAATCTCATTCAGATTCAACGGAGAAATCAAAAGCTTTACAGACAAGCAAGAGCTAAGAGAATTCAGCACCACCAAACCAGCTCTACAACAAATGCTAAAGGAACTTCTTTAAGTGGGAAACACAAAGGAAGAAAAGGACCTACAAAAACAAACCCAAAACAATTAAGAAAATGGTCATAGGAACATACATATTGATAATTACCTTAAACGTGAATGGAAGGCTTCCTTGGTGGCGCAGTGGTTGAGAGTCTGCCTGCCAATGCAGGGAACACGGGTTCGTGCCCTGGTCCAGGAAGATCCCACGTGCCGTGGAGCGGCTGGGCCCATGAGCCATGGCCGCTGAGCCTGTGTGTCCGGAGCCTGTGCTCCACAACGGAAGAGGCCACAACAGTGAGAGGCCCGTGTACAAAAAAAAAAAAAAAATCAAACAATAAAAAACGTGAATGGATTAAATGTTCCAACCAAAAGACACAGGCTTGCTGAATAGATACAAAAATAAAACCCATCTATAGATCTATAGGTCTACAAGAGACCCACTTCAGATCTAAGGACACATACAGACTGAAAGTGATGGGATGGAAAAAGACATTCCATGTAAATGGAAATTCAAAGAAAGCTGGAGTAGCAATACTCATATCAGATAAAATACACTTTAAAATAAAGAATGTTACAAGAGACAAGGAAGGACACTACATAACGATCAAGGGATCAATCCAAGAAGAAGATATAACAATTATAAATATATATGCACCCAACATAGGAGGACCTCAATACATAAGGAAACTGCTAACAGCTATAAAAGAGGTAATCGACAGTAACACAATAATAGTGGGGGACTTTAACACCTCACTTACACCAATGGACAGATCATCCAAACAGAAAATTAATAATGAAACACAAGCTTTAAATGACAGAATAGACCAGATAGATTTAATTGATATTTATAGGACATTCCATCCAAAAACAGCAGATTACACTTTCTTCTCAAGTGCACAAGGAACATTCTCTAGGATAGATCACATCTTGGGTCACAAATCAAGCCTCAGTAAATTTAAGAAAATTGAAATCATATCAACCATCTTTTCTGACCACAGCGGTATGAGATTAGAAATGAATTACAGGGGGAAAAACGTAAAAACACAAACACATGGAGGCTAAACAATACGTTACTAAATAACCAAGAGATCACTGAAGAAATCGAAGAGGAAATCAAAAAATACCTAGAGACAAATGACAATGAAAACACAATGATCCAAAACCTATGGGATACAGCAAATGCTGTTCTAAAAGGGAAGTTTATAGCTATACAGGGCTACCTCAAGAAACAAGTAAAATCTCAAACAATCTAACCTTACACCTAAAGGAACTAGAGAAAGAAGAACAAAACCCAAAGTTAGCAGAAGGAAAGAAATCATAAAGATCAGAGCAGAAATAAATGAAATAGAAACAAAGAAAACAATAGCAAAGATCAATAAAACTAAAAGCTGGATGTTTGAGAAGATAAACAAAAGCAATAAACCACTAGCCAGACTCATCAAGAAAGAGAGGGAGACGACTCAAATCAATAAAATTAGAAATGAAAAAGAAGTTACGGGCTTCCCTGGTGGCTCAGTGGTTGAGAGTCCGCCTGCCGATGCGGGAGATGCGGGTTCGTGCCCCAGTCCGGGGGGATCCCACATGCCGCGGAGCGGCTGGGCCCGTGAGCCATGGCCGCTGAGCCTGCGCGTCCGGAGCCTGTGCTCCACAACGGGAGAGCCCACAGCAGTGAGAGGCCCGCGTACCGCAAAAAAAAAAAAAAAAAAAAAAGTATGCAAAAAAAAAAAAAAAAAAGTTACAACAGACACCACAGAAATACAAAGCATCCTAAGAGACTACTATAAGCAACTCTATGGCAATAAAATGGACAACCTAGAAGAAATGGCAAAATTCTTAGAAAGGTATAACCTTCTAAGACTGAACCAGGAAGAAACAGAAAATATGAACAGACCAATCACAAATAATGAAATTGAAACTGTGATTAAAAATCTTCCAACAGGGCTTCCATGGTTGCGCAGTGGTTGAGAGTCCACCTGCCAATGCAGGGGACACGGGTTCATGCCCCAGTCTGGGAAGATCCCACATGCCATGGAGCGGCTGGGCCTGTGAGCCATGGCCGCTGAGCCTGCGCATCCGGAGGCTGCACGTCCGGAGCCTGTGGTCTGCAACGGGAGAGGCCACAACAGCGAGAGGCCCGCGTACCGCAAAAAAAAAAAAAAAAATCTTCCGACAAACAAAAGTCCAGGACCAGATGGCTTCACAGGTGAATTCTATCACACATTTAAAGAAGAGCTAACACCCATCCTTCTCACACTCTT
This sequence comes from Phocoena phocoena, assembly GCF_963924675.1. Taxonomy (NCBI): domain Eukaryota; kingdom Metazoa; phylum Chordata; class Mammalia; order Artiodactyla; family Phocoenidae; genus Phocoena; species Phocoena phocoena. The sequence continues at coordinate 80,600,330 of NC_089221.1, read as the reverse complement.
CCAAAAAATTGCAGAGGAAGGAACACTCCCAAACTCATTCTATAAGGCCACCGTCACGCTGATACCAAAACCAGACAAAGATACTACAAAAAAAGAAAATTACAGACCAATATCTCTGATGAATATAGATGCAAAAATCCTCAACAAAATACTATCAAACAGAATCCAACAACACATTAAAAGGATCATACACCATGATCAAGTAGGATTTATCCCAGGGATGCAAGGATTCTTCAATATAAGCAAATCAATCAGTGTGATACACCATCGTAACAAATTGAAGAATAAAACCCATATGATCATCTCAATAGATGCAGAAAAATCTTTTGACAAAATTCAACACCGTTTATGATAAAAACTCTCCAGAAAGTGGGCATAGAGGGAACCAACCTCAACATAATAAAGGCCATATACAGCAAACACACAGCAAACATCATTCTCAATGGTGAAAAACTGAAAACATTTCCTCTAAGATCAGGAACGAGACAAGGATGTCCACTCTCACCACTATTATTCAACATAGTTTTGGAAGTCCTAGCCAAGGCAATCAGAGAAGAAAAAGAAATAAAAGGAATACAAATTGGAAAAGAAGTAAAATGTCACTGTTTGCAGATGACATGATACTATACATAGATAATCCTAAAGATGCCAACAGAAAACTACTAGAGCTAATTGATGAATTTGGTAAAGTTGCAGGATACAAAATTAATGCACAGAAATCTCCTGCATTCCTATACACTAATGACGAAAAATATGAAAGAGAAATTAAGGAAACACCCCCATTTACCACTGCAACAAAAAGAATAAAATACCTAGGAATAAATCTACAAAAGACCTGTATGAAGAAAACGGTAAGACACTGATGAAAGAAGTTGAAAATGATACCAACAGATGGAGAGATATACCACGTTCTTGGATTGGAAGAATCAATATTGTGAAAATGACTATACTATCCAAAGCAATCTACAGATTCAATGCAATCCCTATCAAACTACCAATGGCATTTTTTACAGAACTAGAACAAAAAATCTTAAAATTTGTATGGAGACACAAAAGACCCTGAATAGCCAAAGCAGTCTTGAGGGGAAAAAATGGAGCTGGAGGAATAAGACTCCCTGACTTCAGACTATACTACAAAGCTACAGTAATTAAGACAATATGGTACTGGCACAAAAACAGAAACATAGATCAATGGAACAAGATAGAAAGCCCAGAGATAAACCCACGCACCTATCGTCAACTAATCTATGACAAAGGAAGCAAGGATATACAATGGAGAAAAGTGATGCTGGGAAAACTGAACAGCTACATGTAAAAGAATGACATTAGAACACTCTCTAACACCATACACAAAAATAAACTCAAAATGGATTAGAGACCTAAATGTAAGACCAGACACTATAAAACTCTTAGAGGAAAACATAGGAAGAAAATTCTTTGAGATAAATCACAGCAAGATCTTTTTTGACCCATCTCCTAGAGTAATGGAAATAAAAACAAAAATAAACAAACGGGACCTAATGAAACTTAAAAGCTTTTGCACAGCAAAGGAAACCATAAACAAGATGAAAAGACAATCCTCAGAATGGGAGAAAATATTTGTAAACGAATAAACTGACAAAGGATTAATCTCCAAAATTTACAAACAGCTCATGTAGCTTAATATTAAAAAAACAAACAACCCAATCCAAAAATGGGCAGAAGACCTAAATAGACATTTCTCCAAAGAAGACATATGGATGGCCAAGAAGCACATGAAAAGCTGCTCAACGTCACTAATTATTAGAGAAATGTAAATCAAAACTACAATGAGGTATCACCTCACACAGGTCAGAATGGCCATCATCCAAAAATCTACAAACAACAAATGCTGGAGAGGGTGTGGAGAAAAGGGAACCCTCTTGCACTGTTGGTGGCAATGTAAACTGATACAGCCACTATGGAGAACAGTATGGAGGTTCCTTAAAAAACTAAAAGTAGAATTACCGTATGATCCCCCAATCCCACTACTGGGCATATACCCTGAGAAAACCATAATTCAAAAAGACATATGCACCCCAATATTCATTGCAGCACTATTTACAATAGCGAGGTCATGGAAGCAACCTAAATGCCCATCGGCAGACGAATAGATAAAGAAGATGTGGTACATATATACAATGGAATGTTACTCAGCCATAAAAAGGAACGAAACTGGGTCATTTGTTGAGACGTGGATGGATCTAGAGACTACCATACAGAGCGAAGTAAGTCAGAAAGAAAAAAACAAATATTGTATATTAACGCATGTATGTGGAACCTAGAATAATAGTACAGATGAACCGGTTTGCAGGGCAGAAGTTGAGACACAGATGTAGAGAACAAACGTATGGACACCAAGGCGGGAAAGCCGCGGGGAGGTAGGGATGGTGGTGTGCTGAATTGGGCGATTGGGATTGACATATATACACTGATGTGTATAAAATTGATGACTAATAAGAACCTGCTGTATAAAAAAAATAAATAAAATTAAATTTTAAAAGAAAAAGAATGAAATGAAAAGTCATAGACTAGGAGGAAATATTTGTAAATTATATGTCTGAAAAAAGTCTTGTATTCAGAAAGTATATAAATAACTCTCAAAACTAAATGATAAAAAACAAACAGGTCAGTTAAAAAAAATAGGCAAGGGATTTGAACAGACGGTTCACCAAAGAAGATATACAGATGGCAAATAAGCACATGAAAAGATGCTCACTATCATTAGTCATTAGGAAAATGCAAATTGAAATCATAATTAGATAACCTGTATATACTATTAGAATGGCTAAAATAAAATATAAAGAAACCCAACAATACCAAGTAATGGCCAGGATACAGATCACCTGGAATTCTCATTCTTTGTGGGAATACAAATTGGCAGTGTCTTGGAAAAACAGTTTGGCAGTTTTTTATAATAATAAACATGCACTTAGCATGTGACCTAGCAATCTCACTCCTACATATTTACCCAAGAGAATGAAAATGTATGTTCACCCAGAAACCTCTACATGAATGTTTATGGCAATTTTACTCATAGTTTCCTCACAATGGAAGCAATCCAGGTGTCCTTCAATTGGTTAATGGATAAACAAACTGCAGTACCTCCATGCAATGGAATACTACTCAACAATAAAAAGTAATGAACTACTGATATACAAACAAAAACAAAACAAAAAAAGAAATGGACTTTTAAGTAATTTACTTAAATGCATTATTATAAAAATCAGTTTAATAAAACAAACTTATTAAATGTAATAATAATTAAATTAGTAAATTAATGAATCATTAAATAATTGAATTATCAACTATAATAAACCTTAAGATCATATTTTCTTGCTAAATTATTTTAACTCCAAAAAAAACCAAAAATATGATAAAAAAAATTTAAAAAACAATAAGAATCATATAGATATACTGCCTGATTCTTTTTGAAACCAGGAGAATATTAAACAAGAAAGAAAGGAAAAAAGAAGGAGGGGGATAGAGAAAGAGGGGAAGTTTCTGAAGACCTTAAATGAGTAAATAAACTAATAATATATCAAGTGGTAAATAAGCTAAAAATCTATAAAATGGTTGCAGTTTCAGTAAGAGCAGCAAACATTTTGATTTATAGAGTCCCACCAAAGTTGGATCAGTGAAACTCAGTAACTAGATTCTATTGACACTATAGGGGGAAAAAACCTGTCTATGACCTGTGGTTCCCAAATGGAAGAATAAATCCTGGAGCTACTACAGGCCATCTTGCCAATAGGAGATGAAAATAAACACAAAGGAAAGCAGAGCCAAAGGATGGAGAGAAAGATTCCTGTCAACATCTTTGATCCCCTGGATTCACCAGAGCCAGTGCAACATAGCCCTGTGACTCATTTATGGGAGCCAATAAGACCCCTTTTTTGGGTAAGACTAACTGAGTTGTTGTTGTTGTTTTTATAATACTTGAAAATTAAAGTGTCCTGATTAATACAATTCAAAAGTAAAATTTATTCTACACAAATAGAAAACTAAAACATTTAGCTGAGCATCGGTGTGGTAGTTCCTCCGAAGATGTTCACGTCCTGATTCCTGGAACTTGTGAATATGTCATCTTACATGATCAAAAGAACTTTGTAGATGTGATTAAATTAAGAATTTTTTTTTTTTTTTTTTTTAAATTAAGAATTTTGAGATGAGTTGATTATCTGGGTAGGCCCAATGTAATCACAAAAGTTCTAATAAGAGTGAAGTAGGCGGAATCAGAGTCAGAAAGAGAGAAAGCAGTTACAGAGACTGGAAGAGAGAAGCAGAGATTAGAGGGATGAGCTCTGAAGATGGAGGAAGGGGCCATAAGCCAAGAAATACAGGTGGTCTCTAGAGAATGGAAATGGATTCTCCTGACAGCCTCCAGAAGCAATCAGCCCTGCTGATATGTTGACTTTAGCCCCATGAAACTGATTTTAGACTTCTGGCCTCCGTGTAAGAGAATACTTTTGTGTTATTTTATGCCACCACATTTCTGGTAATTCGTTACAGCAGCCATTGGAAACTAATAAGTTGGACATTTCATGGAATCATTTTGTGTGTTATCCAATATCCTCTATATGATCCCTCTAAGAAAGCTAATGTTAGATTTTGTGTATGCTGAATTGAAAAACAGAATATTGAAGTATTGGTTTGAACTGAAATATTTTCTCTACCTCTAACTAGTGAGAGAACCCGGGAACGGTGTTCCACCCCAGCAGCAATGAGCACTTCTAGCACCCAAATCTTGATTTCTAAATACCATTCAACATTAAAAGAAGCAGGACCCATTAGAGAAACGTCTAATTCTGGGGCTGAAGTTGGGAAAGGACAAGATGAGTATGTAACATCTTTTTGTGCCAGAAAATAATAAAGTACTCAATGAATGAAAGGAACAAATCAAACTGACACAGAAGCCAGTATGATGGAACTTCCACTGACCAAATCAAGAACAATGTGAGTATCAAAGTCAACAATAACAACAAATGACAGCCAATTTTATAAAACAGGAATTTGTGAGTTCGTATCGAAATAAATAAATACATAAATAACTAGGGAGAAGAAAACCTTACACTAGAATGACAACTAATAAATATAGAAGGAATGCTTACATTAAAAAAATCAAAACTTTGGTAACCATTATCATAACACAATTAATTCAGCCCCACTATATCGATGGACACTAAAATTAACAGATGAAAGTTTGACAAAAATGAGATAGTTACATATTAAAAGAACTAAAGAAATTCCAAAAGGAAAGAATTACATTAAGCTAGGCCTAAAGTCCAATCTTGCATAGAAACACTTCTCAAACACTTACTAATATAAAGTGACTCAAGTAACTACACAATGGAGAAACCAGACCGACACCATCTCAATCAAGGATTCAACATAAACCTCACCAATAATGGAGCAAATTAAACTCATAGACTACTTGATAAAATGCAATAAAAAGAACATGTTGCTTCTGTTTTTCTGTGATATTCCTGCCACATACACAAAATCTGAATCTAATCATGAGGAAACCTCAGACATACCCAAATTGAGGAGTATTCTAACTGGCCTGTAAAGATCAAAAAAGTCAAGGATGACTGAGATTCAAGATTGAAGGAGATTAAAGAGAAACAACAACTAAATGCAACACGTGATCTTTGACTGGATTTTTTTTATTGTAAAGCATATTATTGGGACAATTGCCAGAACATGAATAGGGTAAGCAACTAGCTGGAAGTAATGTAGCATGTTAATTTCCTGATTTCGATGATTATGTGGTGTTTAGGTTGGAACATGTCCTTGCTTTTGGATTTATACATTAAGTATTGGACTGTAACAGGCATCATGTCAGTAACTTTGTTTCAAATAGTTCAGACCAAAAAAGTTCATTGTACTATTCTTGCAAATTTTATACAAATTTAAAATTATTTCCAAAGAAAAACATTCAATTCTACAATTAAATTTTTAAAAACTAAGCTCAGGGCTTCCCTGGTGGCGCAGTGGTTGAAAGTCCGCCTGCCGATGCAGGGGACATGGGTTCGTGCCCCGGTCTGGGAAGATCCCACATGCCGCGGGGCGGCTGGGCCCGCTGAGCCTGCACGTCCGGAGCCTGTGCTCCGCAAGGGAGAGGCCACAACAGTGAGAGGCCCACGTACCGCAAAAAAAAAAAAAAAAAAACTAAGCTCAGAAACTATAGTTGGATGTGTGCAGCCCTGGTGCCAGAGTCAGCACCATGGACAGACAAGATTGATTATGCTGTCATAAGTATACCTGGTCTAATAACCAAACAAATCCTAAAAATGATGTATACAATTTAAAAGCCCACTTTATGGAATTTCAAGGTACACCAGGCACAACTGTTTATTCATTCAGACATGTGTTACTGACACTGATGCATTTCTAACCTCCTCCTATAGGGAACATAACCTGTGTGGTAGACATCAATAGTTGTCTACCCAGTATCCATTCCTCCTTCCTCTTTTCTAACACAATCCACTCTTACTCAGGCAACGACTCTTCCCCCCATTATCAACAGTTTTAAAAGGAAGTTGATAGACCCTAGCACAGAATTGGGCCTCATTTATCTAAGAGTAATCCCATTCCCCATATTAGAGAGATTGGTTCAGCTAATCCAATTAGTTCATGGTGGTCTCCTAGCCTCAAAAATTGGTTCAGGAATTAGCTTGTAACCTAATATGAGCCAGTAAGTCATGAAGCAAAAGCAAAAAAGATTCCTGTCATTTTGCATATGCTCCATTATATGGAGCCAAGAAACTCAGGGCTCAAAAGGCATTTTTGCCACCATGAGGCAAGTCAGCCTAAGCAAAAGCCCATTATACTAATAGCAACAAAGCCAAGGAAACCACAGAGAAAAGGAACTGTACTCACAAAGCCAGACCTGAAACCCATCCTGCTTTTGTCTGTTACTTTGTGGGCCAATTTTAATGAGTGGGATTGAACTGAATTTTCTGTTACTTGCTTCCAAAAGTATGCTAATACAATCTGCAATTTCAGTTTTGAAAAGCGGCACACACAGGCCAGTCTTTTTAGGTAATTTCTAATTTTGTTCTCCTGAAGCCTAAAATGAGTATAGGGAGGAGAAGAGAAATGAAGACGAGGAGAAGGCAATTAGTCTATCAGTTGAAATGAAGTCTGAAGTTAGGTAGGATTTGCATATACATTTAAAAGAGGGATAAGTATTTTATTTATTTAAGGAACATGCATATTTCATTATATGTTTGGCACCATTTAGATGTTTTATAATGTTAACTCATTTGATTCTTATAACACATTTATGAGGAATTATTACTATCATCACCACTTTCAGTTGAAGAAACTGAGGCATGTAGACATTAAATAACTAGCGTAAGGTCACACAGCTAGCAAGTGGCAGAGCCAGGATTCAAATCACTGAGTATATTAATACCAGCCAGAAAAAAGATCATCTAATGAGGACAGTTCAGTTTTACACGTATATTAGAGGATATGGCTTGTGGTTAATTCATTTGAAAACCTAAAATTTGCATCAAGAAACTAGATATTTCTCAAATATCAGAAAAAATAAGTGGAACTATTAGTCATTCATCTAAAAAAAAAAAAGTTACCAGATGTCTAAGTTTATCTAAAATCAACGCATGAGTAGATAGTAGCACAGACTCAGTAATTATGAGGTATGGTGCACTACAGTAGAAAAGCCTATTAAAAATAGATTCAAAAAATTCCTGTTTTTAAAAATAGAAGGTCCATGAGGTTTATAATGGGAAATCTGAATAATTACATTTGTCAACTAGGAAATAATACCAATTTTCTTTTTTGTCCAGTACATTGCATATCTTTGCTCATTCAAATCTGCCAACTTGACACCTGAACTTCATTTCTCACCACTTTGACCCATTTAGTCTATACTTTCCATAAAAGGTTGGTCTAACAATCTTCTCCAGGCTCGGAAGGGAGGAAAAGAAGGAGGTGGGCCTCTCAGCTAATGATATAGAAAGTCCTGTGTTGCCAAACAATTTGTGTTATGACTTAGGGGTGTCTGCCTGTCTCTCCCTGAATGAATCCTCCCAGAACTTTTCCCTTTCAAAGCTATCCATCTTGTTTGGAGTGGGTGTATAGAAGAAGAGGCCTAAAAATAGAACACAGAGAAGATGAGTAAGAAGGCATCTACCTTCAACCCACCATGACTGAAGTGCTTAATGATGCCTTTAATTATTTAAATGCTCCAGTGTCTAAATTTTAAAAGGACAAACATAATATTGAGCATACGGAAGTTTAGCAGCATAATTTTAAATGTTTCCGCTTGCTACAAGGAAATTCATCAGAAACAAATCACCAGTAAAACTTACCTGGACAGTTTTTAAGCCTCCTGGCTCATTCCAAACAGTTCCCAAAGCTCAGCTAAATTCTAAGAAGGCAATCAACATTACCGTTGAACTGTTTTGTTACTGTTTTAGTTAGCAGCTTCATTTTATCTACGTCAGATGTTGTTTTTTTTTCCATTTCTGGATGTCAGAAAACATGTCTTTACATTTATATTCCACATAGTATGTAGAACATAGCAGCTACGAAACGAATACGTTTAAATAACTGAATTAAAAAGGAGTCTAGAGCAGAGGTCGTGATTCCTCGCCCTTAACCTGCCTGCCGCTCTGCGGCGCCGCCTACAGGTTGCGAGGTTGGTTCCCCTCGCTCAGAGGCCCAAGGTTCGCTTTCCGGCTCACACTTTAGAACCGCCTGGCTTTCCTGATTGCGGGGTACTTGAAGCACTGCCCTTGGGGTCCAGTTAACCGGGAACGCCCTCTTTTCTCACAGTCTTACCAAATTTTCAAAGCGCATCTGCAGGTGTTCCTTCTGTGACGCAGAAGGAATATTAACTAAATTAAAAATGACTGGGTTTTAGTCCTGACTTGTATTCTGACTTGCTGTGTAATCATGGACAAATTATTTAACTTCTCTAAGTTAAATAATTTCTTCTTCTCTAAGTATCATTTCGTTTCTTCAAGCCAAAGGTTGAACTGTAAGGAAGGCTACGAACTGACGCCCAACAGGGTCCATATCCATGTTTTCTTTGACCACATAGTGGGGCGTGTGTGGGTTTAACATTTTAAGTTACTCGCCAACATTTCAAAGTTGAGTAGAATTTTTTGAGTAGAATCTCAAATATATATAGAAAGAAGAACATTTTTCTAATTCTATAGCACTTATAGTTTTATTAAGTTTATTGTAGGTTTATCATTTTATCTTTGCTTTTATAATGTGTTGCTAGTCACAACCATGACTTATTTAATGGTGAGTTAACTGAGCAGGAATGCAACTGCAATTTTAGGTTCCTGTGGGAAAATGCAATGTGTTTATAATGCATTTTCCAGAAAAAAATTGGAAAAAATGAGGATTATCCTGTGATTTTTGTTATATTATAGATTCACATGCCCACTAAACTAGATTTTACTCTGTATAATTACTTTTGATTTAAGAGTTTATAGCGTTTGCTGATATGATAAAATTTAGATTGTGGCTAAAGTTGTTAATATTTTCTTAAAAGTAAGTTTGGTTGGTAACTGCGGAATATAAATAGTTGAAATTTGTATTAGGGCGAACCAAATTTGGTTCTGTTTTCTCTCAGCTGCTTGTCTTTAACGTTAGAAAATAAAGGGGAAAAAAGCCAAAAATCTAAGGAATGCTTACAAAGTATCTGAAGTTAGTTTTCAAATGCCATTCAAAAAAATTGGGGAAAAGGGAGAATAGGCATAAAGGAGTAATACAGATACATGGAAAATTCTACAAGGGGATTTTACTTTTAAATTTATTGCATGGTTTAAATGTGTGCATAAAGTGTGTCTGTGGGTGGATTTCTGATACACGTTAAATAACATAAATTAGATGTACATGAGACCTTAAAATAAATAAGTTGCAAATATATGATTAATGCAATGGTGTTTTTAGGCTGAAATGGGCTGATCTCTTGGAATTAGTTAAGATAATACCATCTTCTAAACTAGAATTGAATATGCTTTTATTAAATGAGTATTGGTTATCTGGATAAGTAACACCTTGAAATAACATTTTGTAATTGTAATGCTAGTGAATCTGGATAGTCTACTAAAATCCTTTCATGGAAACGAAAAAAAAATAAATATAACTCATAGAAAATAAACTTCAGACTGTATAACATTTTAAAAAACTGAACTCAAAGGGTAAAAATTCCTTTGTCTCCAGTTCAGCCCTTTCAGGAAAAAGAGTTCCCAGGTGTAACAGTTAACTTTATGTGTCAAATTGGGCCACAGGATGCCAGATATTTGGTCAAACATTTTTCTGGGTGTTTCTGTGAGAGTGTTTCGGGGTGAGGTTAACATTCAAATCAATAGTCTGAGTAAAGCCCTCCCTAATATGGGTGGGTCGGGGTGGGCTGGGGCTGGAAGCAGGGAGGGCTCATCCAACCCACTGAAGGCCTGATAACAGAAAGGATGATCCTCCCCCAGAAAGAGAGAATTCCTCCTGCCTGACTGCCTTCAAGCTGGGACACTGACTTTTTCCTGCTATCAGGCCCAAACTGAAACCTCAGCTCTTCCTTGGTCTGAAGCCTGCCATCCTCATACTAGAACAACACCATCAGATCACCTGGGTCTCCAACTTGCTGACTCACTCTGTAGATCTTGGGACTTGTCAGTCTCCATAATCTTGTGAACCAATTCCTTATAATAAATCTATTTTTATTATATTTTATCATATAAAATACATATCCTATTGGTTCTGTTTCTCTGGAGAACTCTAATATACTAGGCCATCCACAATATTAGTTCGCTGATCTGTTCATCACATACATTCCTACTTTGCTGATGCGTCCATACACTCTCTTATCCTAAAGCCGTTATTCTTTAGGAACATCCAGCTCTTTATTTTCTTTAAGTTGTTTTATTAACTTTCTGATATTAATTTGGTTTCATAGGAAGTCTGTCGCAGGTAAAAGACTAGGTAGACCACTTAGGTAGACCACTAAACATGTGTTTTCTAGACTTCTTATCTAGAAATTTCATTTTTAACCATGAAATTTTCAAGATTAATGACTCAGTTTCTTCAGAATATATCTATCTCCCAAAGCCTGGTTTTTCCTGAACTCACAATATAAAGGTGCTCAGAACCAAGGCTGAAGAGCAAATCCTAGGCTCAAGGTAGGCTCACATGGGATATATGCTCCATATGGCCTCTCTGAAATACAGCTTCAATCAATCATCCCTTCTCTCCTTCTCCCCCACCCTTCATCTTTCCACTCCATCCCACCCCACTGACAACATCACTAAATTTCAGAATTTTCCACATTATACAATCTTTAGGGAACAGATGGTAAGCATATTCCTATTTCAATTTCTGATTCAATTCATTAATACTGGCTGTCTCACCCATTATGTTGACAATTAACAAGCAACTGCAGACCACAGATAGAAATGATTCATTAACTATATCTGCCATGAGTGAGGGAGAAAGCAGTGGCTGCAAAAGTCATGCATTCACCATCCTTGCTCCAGATATTTAAATTGACACCCATTTAAAATATACATGAAGAAAAATGTTGCAGGGTAATTTATTGAGATAATTTCTCTCTTATTCCCACTCCTATATGAGATTCTCAGAAGAAATGCAAAACGTTCATTTCATTATGATTACCCAGATCCTTAGAAATAGGAACTCCAAGCATTGTTTTCTGATTTCCTTTAACTTCTAGGGCTTGTTGACAGCTTTGGGTTCCAGAGGCAGAAACAGGTATTGTCTGGTACCAAGGAGACAAGTCCTTTGTGGCTTTTATTTGGTACACTCGGCTGGGTAATCTCAGTGGAGAGAGGAGAAGGAGGCAGTGCTTGGAGTAATGTTTTTAAAAAGCTCATCTTGGAAAAGAAAGAATAGATTCTGGGGGACTAGTGAAGGCACAGGGGGACTTTATGATTTTCATATCTAGTGAGCATTCACAAACCCTTGCTCCCAGCTCCAGAGACTAGGGAGTATAGAAGGCTTTTGGACATCTGTGGAATCCTGACTCTTCTTCACAAAGAAGAGAGTCTCTGTGGCCAAGCCTGAGGTCAGTACTGAAAACTGATGTGAAGGCATCTGAATCCTTCAGGGGAAGCAGTGCCTGAATAATGGTAGAGATGCAGCTCTTCCCAGCAGCATCCCTTCATAGAAAGAATATTAATGACAACCAACACAATGGACTAAGAACCAGGATCTTCTCCCATTTTTCAAACAGGTGAATGTTTGTACAACATTAAAAAGAGGTCTACCACCCTTACCCTTCCCACAAAAAAAAAAAGATCAGACTAAAGTAGGGGGCTCAAATTCACATTTAGGCTATGAAAAAATGTTGTATATTGTTCCCCAAGAATTGCAGAGCAAAACAATTTTTCAGTACACAAGAACTAAAAAACAACAGAAAAATGCAAGGTAATTTAAAATAGGTTCAAATTCATTGGCATCACTAAAATTCCACAAAGCTGGGAAAAGAGGTCAGAAGATCTCATGAGTCAATGAGAGGGATAAAGAATGAGGATTGAGGCACTAATAGTTTAAGCCCTTTGTCCAAGATCATGTAACTGGTATGAGAGAGCTGAAATACTAACCTAGGTCTTCTTATTTCTGTGAGACTAAAAGAGCCAAGGTGATTTAATATTAAGAAGCATAATTCATGCTATAGTATTTGGAACTCTGTAGGGGACCAGAAATCAGGTGGCTGAAAGTGCTCCATGGGGCTCCTACGCATGTTAGGGAGGAATGACTAGAGAATCATCAGGAACAGAGTGGCACGACCATAAAAGCCTGATGTGTGCATTGCAGCAGACTGAGAAACTGTAGATGGGATAGATGTAGTCAGGCAGACCTGAATTCTTCTCACTTCTTTTTTTTTTTTTCGCCTTTTAAAAATGTTTTTTATATTGAGATATAATTGGCATACATTATATTAGTTTCAGGTGTACAACATAATGATTCAATACTTGTACACACTATGAAATGATCACCACAATAAGTCTAGTTATCCATCACTATACATAGAGAATTCTCCTTGTGATGAGAACTTTTAAGACCTATTCTCTTGGGCTTCCCTGGTGGCGCAGTGGTTGAGAGTCTGCCTACCAATGCAGGGGACACGGGTTCAAGCCCTGGTCTGGGAAGATCCCACGTGCCACGGAGCAGCTGGGCCCGTGAGCTACAAATACTGAGCTCTGCGCGTCTGGAGCCTGTGCTCCGCAGCAAGAGAGGCCGCGACAGTGAGAGGCCCGCGCACCGCGATGAAGAGTGGCCCCCGCTTGCCACAACTAGAGAAAGCCCTCGCACAGAAACGAAGACCCAACACAGCCAAAAATAAATAAATGAATAAATAAATTTATTTTAAAAAAAAAACCTACTCTCTTAGCAAATTTCAAATACACAACACAGTATTACTAACTGTAGTTGCCATGTTGTACATTACATCTCCATGACATTTATTCTATAACTTGAAGTTTGTACCTTTTGACTCCCTTCACTCATTTCACCCACCCCTACCCACTGCCTCTGGCAACCACCTATCTGTTCTCTGTAACTACGAGATTTATTTATTTATTTTAGGTTCCACATATAAGTGTCTTCTCACTTCTTCAAGAAAGTTTCCTAAACTCTGTGAGTTTAAGAAATGCCTGTAGGGCTTCCCTGGTGGCGCAGTGGTTGAGAGTCCGCCTGCCGATGCAGGGGACATGGGTTCGTGCCCTGGTCCGGGAAGATCCCACATGCCGCGGAGCAGCTGGGCCCGTGAGCCATGGCAGCTGAGCCTGCGCGTCCGGAACCTGTGCTCCGCAACGGGAGAGGCCACAACAGTGAGAGGCCACGTACCGCAAAAAAAAAAAAAAAAAAAAAATGCCTGTAATATGCCCAGGACAGTGCAGGTACTTAGATCAACATACTTTGAATAGAGGTGCAGTGAGACTGATTACAAAACTTGGGAAAGAATCTGCCACAGCAGATCAAAACATCACAGCAAATTTCTTGGAGAAAGTAATTCAGGAAAAGAATTATCTATTAGTGCAAGTTTTTCATAGCTTTGGCTTATGGTTTGTTTTGAAAGCAGCTGCTTTTTTAACTTTTATTTATAATTTGTTATATTTATGTCTCCATTTTGTTATATATTGCAATATTTACCAAATTTCTGTTGATTTCCAAACTTCTATGAGACCTTGATCCTACCAACTCCAGTTTTGTCATGCCCATTAAAATTCAGGAACATAATCCTGAAACTTGGCAAGAAATTAACATGTACCAAATTTCACTGTTCTTTCAGTCTTTTACTAGACTCTTACTTTCTATATTTATAGTCAATTTCTTTGTTTAAAAAAAGAAAAAGCAAAGGGAAAGGAAGGGGAAAAAAGTTATTTGAACACTTTTTCTACTTCATGGCACCCAATTCCAATTGCTGATTAAACAGTTCTCTAAACTTCTTAAATGAGAGAATAATTTCTTACATAAAATTTTAAAATCTTTAGCAAATATTCAGTGTGCTATTATATATACAAAAGATTTATAACTGTGCTTATATTCAGTTTTATTTATACTTATTAATTATGAATATATATATATCACAAAACTAGGTCAATAATGAATGGATACACATACACCCCTATATATGTGCTTTATAATCTCTATACAATCAATAATTACCTTGTCATCTAGCAACTTATCACATATAAATAATATAACTGAGAAACAAGGAGCTTTCTATTTGAATCACAGTTTTCTACTTGACTAGTTTTATTCACATATAAAATAGATTAGGATGTGGCTGAACAGACAGTCAGCTTGTTAATTGCTCCCTGAACAAGTTCTAAATGTGTCATTATTATCTAAATAATGAATAATTGTGGTGTGATTTCAATATGGAATAGCCTGCCCTTGGCTTTTATTTCTTGAGAGATGTAATATCACTTCAATTGCTTTCAATCAGATGTGACATCTTCTGTACACTGATAGATGTATTATTGATATACATGGTCTTGATGTGATGGGACAAATTATCTCTTTTATCTTTGATTAAAGTGAATTATCACATTGCAATAGCTACTCTCCCTATTGTCAGTTACACAGCCAGCTTACCATTTATTGACCACAATACTTCAATTTTAAAAAACATGATCAGCAAACACGTTTGTGTTTCTATATATGCAACCCAGCTTCCCTTCTTGAAATACATGAGACATAAAGACTTCTACTCCCCTACAATGGAACTCTATTGTTTTTGCCTGCCTGACTTCCTTTCCACTCTGGTCACAGCAGCCCAGTTTTCCTTTGGAGAATCTCCCCTACCCTATCTTCAGTCCTTGTGATATGAGTGGGGTTGATCTTACCTGTCCCCCAATCACCCCATTTCTAAGAATAAGAATATGAGTAAACTTGACCATTGAGTTTATTGCATGACCCATTCACAGTGAATGGTTCAGAGTAAGGGACATAACCCAGTCAGGTGAATCAGAATCATCCTCTAGACTGTGTTGGTACAAAAAAAAGAGTAAAAGTGTACATTAGGCTAAGAGTGAGACCCAAATCCTGATGACAGTTTTTGATTCTTTGGATTTAGCTATGACTAACTCTGAAGACCTACTCTTGGACCATTCAGTTATATAAACCATTCAATTCCTTTTCTTTTTTAAAAATGGATTGAGATGGATTTTCATTCACTTACAACCTAAAGACTTCTGATTAATATGCCCATGACCTGATTTTTTTTTCTGTTTAGATAGTGTATTATTCAAGGTAGGATAAACTCTGATGAAATAACAAAATTTGAAATCTCAATTACTTAACACAACAGAGATTTAATTTTGTTCATATCACAGCCCAATACTAGTTGGCTGCCTTCTTTTAAGGTATAGGTATATTATTCGAGCACATAGTTTCCAAGTTTCCCCCAGTCTGGGATGGGAGAGAAGAAGGCATCCTGGCTCCTCAGTGGCTTTAATGAAATATGACATAGTCACTACTGCTCACAGCCTATTGTCCAGTCTGATCACTTGGCATCAAACTAAGGAAGGCTGGGAAAATGCAGGGGAACAAATCCATACTCACTGAGCGGTACCCTCTGTATCAGTCAGGGTTCTGCAGAGAAGAACCATAGCGGGGAGAGTGTGTGTGTGTGTGTGTGTGTGTGTGTGTATGTGTGTGTCTGGAGAGAGAGAGAGAGAGAGAGATTGTATGGAATTGGCTCATATGATCGAGGGGTTTGGTAAATGTGAAATCTGAAGGCCAGCAGTCTGGAAACTCAGACAGAAGTTGATACATTCTTGAACAGAAATTCTGTTTTAGAAAATCTCAGGTTTTGCTCTTATGGTCTTTAATTGGATGAGGCCCACCGACATTACTTAAAGTCAACTAATTATAGATGTTAACTACATCTATAAAATGCCTTCCCAGCACCTAGACTATGTCTGATTAAATCACCATATACTATAGCCTAGCCAAGTTGACATATAAAATTAACCATCTCTCTGCAAAAAATCAAATGCCTTTATTTCTTATTTTCTTCTCATAATATTACTGTGGGAATAAGTATCTCTGCTTTATGGTGGGAGTTATAGCCTTGTCCTATTATTCAACATATTCTATGCATCTCCTTCCATGCCATGAGGCTAAATGTTTTAACAATATAAAAATATTTTTCTGATCATCAGAATACTAATTCATTTATGAAATCTTAGCTAAATTCTAGGGCTGTATTTTTAACTGCTTTCATTATGTATTTATTAATTAATTCAATTAATATTTTTGAGGACCTACTATTATCTAGGTAGACCAGAGGTCATCCTTTCCTGTCAGATATCTGCATCTTCACGCTGAGGGGAAATCAATAACTATGGTAAGAATTTAATG
The DNA here is from genome assembly GCF_963924675.1 of Phocoena phocoena. NCBI lineage: Eukaryota > Metazoa > Chordata > Mammalia > Artiodactyla > Phocoenidae > Phocoena > Phocoena phocoena. The sequence goes on along the minus strand of NC_089221.1, from coordinate 80,583,440 downwards.
CTCTGTGACAAATCATCCCAAAACTTGGAGACTTAAAGCAAGAAAAAAAGACCCCAATCCTTGGGTTGATAATCTATTCAAGTTCAATACTAAACCAGGTAATTGAGCTAATAATGTTGCACAGGCTTGTTTAAAGAGATGTTCAGAATAAACTATTTATAAAAATCTGAATTAATTGGCCAAAGAAATGCTTAAAATTTTTCAAAATTAAATAATCAATGCTTTATTACTTAAATGGAAAATTGATAGCACAGTTAGTTTTAATGATCTAATTAATGGAAAATTACAATAAAATTTCTTTAAAATTTTTTTTCAACATCCTTGTATCCCACCATATTCATTACCATTGTGTATACTTTCAAAGGTATTAATATCAATGGAATAATTAAAGACAATGAAAATGGAGCTCATTTATACCCATTTCTCCTTTTCTCAAGGCTTTATGCTGCTGGTTTATGTAGCCTTTGGGCTAAAGCCGGAAATATATATATATATATATATATATTAAAGAAGATGTTGGGGGGAGGAGTTTATTAATTAATTTATTGATTTTTGCTGTGTTGGGTCTTTGTTTCTGTGTGAGGGCTTTCTCTAGTTGTGGCAAGTGGGGGCCACTTTTCATCGCGGTGCGCGGGCCTCTCACTATCGCAGCCTCTCGTTGCGGAGCACAGGCTCCAGACGCACAGGCTCAGTAGTTGTGGCTCATGGGCCTAGTTGCTCCGTGGCATGTGGGATCCTCCCAGACCAGGGCTCGAACCCGTGTCCCCTGCATTAGCAGGCAGATTCTCAACCACTGCGCCACCAGGGAAGCCCCCAGAAATATTTATTTTTCTTGGCTAAAAAATTAGCTTTTCTAGTTCTTTCAGAATAAACAGAAACAGGAAAGTGGTATGTCAAATGGCTAACTGCCTTATCATTATAAACCCAACCTTCAGAAGAAAATAATAAAACCATATCCAACTAATCTAAACTGCCAAACCAAAATAAATTTCCATTTATTTCAAAGGTCCAGAACAAAATCACCAGCGCTTCAGTTAAAAACAAACACGCAGCATAATTATGTTGTTGATATAATAATTCATCCCATCAACTCTAATTAAACCTTAATGATCAAATCTCTAAGATATTCTTCAGAGTTCATAGCAGGCAAGAATTTCACTGACAGTATTATATCATCCATAGAAAGTTTACAGTGACACTGTTAGTACTATGCTATATTAAGCTACACTAGACTGTACTTGCTTGACTTTTTTTAAATAAAAGAAAATGCAAAACTTATCCTCAAGTTTTGTAATATTTGTTGAGAATGATACAGAAGAAAAACTTAAAAGGTGAATATTTGTTATCTGTTGAAATGTAACAAATTATTGGCTAATGTACTGCCATAAAACAATAGTATTATCTCACTGTTGCTCCAGGTTAGGAATCTAGGCATATCTTAACTGGACCCTCGGCTCTGGACCTCTCAAGAGGACCATCTCTGGAGGCTGCAGTCAAACGGTCAGCTGGGTCTACAGTCATCTTAAAATCTGACTGGTAGTGGAACTATTTCTAAGCTCACTCCACTGGCTGTTGGCAGGATTCAATTCCTCTCTGGTTGTTGGGTTAAGGGCCTCAGTTTCTCACTGACTGTTGACCAGATGCCACCGTCACTTCTTTACCACACAGGCGTCTCCATGGGGTCGCTCACAACATGACAGCTTGCTTCATCAGAGTAAGCTGAGGGTAGAACCAAAGAGTTCACAAGCAAGACGGAGATCACTTTTACTTTACTAATCTCAGAATGACATCCCATCTCTTTTGACTATTCTATGTATTAGAAGAAAGCCACTAGATCCAGCTCACACAAAAGATGAGTGGCTTATACAGGAAGTGAATAAAAGGAGGTGGGGATCATGGACAGTTATTTCAAAACTGTCTACCACATGGTGCTACTAAACTAGAGGGGTTATCTGAGTTTAATAGTGCCCTCCCAATATTCATATCCTTCCCAGAACCTCAGAATATGACCTTATTTAGAACTAAGGTTGTTACAGATGAATTTAGTGATGTTAAATTTAGGTCATACTGTAGTAGAGTGGCCCCTTAATCCAATGTGACCAGTGTCCTCGCAGGAAAAGAAGATACACAGAGACACCCAGGGAAAATGCTAGGTGACAAAAGAGGCAGAGATTGGAGCAATGCATCTATAAGCCAAGGGATGCCAAGGATTTCCAGCAACCACCAGAATCTAGGAGGAGGTAAGGAAGGATCCTACGCTAGAGCCTTCAGAGAGAGCACAGCCCTACTGACACCTTCTTTTCAGATTTCTAGCCTCCTTCCAGGACTTTGAGAGAATAAATTCCTGTTGTTTTAAGCCACCAAGTTGGTCATACTTGGTTGTTAAGCCACCAAGTTGGTCATACTTGGCTGTTACAGCAGCCATAGGGAGCTAATACTTTTATATAGGTGTTAAAGAATAACTATATAGACCATCCTGATAACAGAACTGTTCCTTCTGAAGAAAACAATGGTTTCTTCAGGGTATGCTAGGTAATTTATAGATTCCTCTTTAAAGAAGAAAAACTATCCTGATTTACCACTGTGAAACTATTTTCATTATTAATTATATCAGTTTTGTATGATAGATGACATTGCTTTGTTGAACATAATTGACAACTGTTGGGGTTAATAGTAGATTATTTACAAGTCTTACACTTCATTTATTGTGGGCTAGACAGTCTTGTAAGCGGCCTCAGATACTTGCCTCCTGATATTTACATCCTTGTATAATCCCCTCCCCTTGATTGTTGTGGGACCTGTAACTCTCTTCTAACCAACAGAATGTAGCAAAAGTGATGGGCTGTCACTCCCACAATTATAGTACGTCATATAGGAGTCCATCTTGCTAGAGATTCTTTGTCTCTACTGCTGACTTCAAAGAAGCGAGTTGCCGTGACTCCCACAGTTGCAATTAAATGAACTCTGTGTACAACCTGCAAGAGCCTGGAAGCAGACTCTTCCCCACTCAAGCCTTCAGATGAGAACATAGACAAGCATAGAAGCCCTGACTAAAGCCTTGTGAAACCCTAAGCAGAGGACACCTCAAAGACATGCTCAGACTCCCAACCCATAGAAACTCTGAGACAATAATATGGGTTGTTTAAAGTCACTAAGTTTGTGGTAATTTGTTATGCAGCAATAGATAACTAATGTTCAACTTGATTCTTCTTATTTTAAGCATGATGATCCCTCATTTGGGGAGGGGGGATTTAAACTTATTTTAATACTTTTTTTTTTAGACCAGTTTTAGGTTTACAACAAAATTAGGAGGGAAGTACAGAGATTTCTCATATACCTCCTGTCCCCACACATGCATAGCCTCTGCCATTGTCAACATTACTCACCAGAATGGGACATTTCTTACCAAGGATGAATCTATTAATACACTGACATATCATAATCACCCAAACTCCATAGTTTACCCTAAGTTTCACTCTTGGTGTTGTATATTCTGTGGGCTTAGACAGATGTATAATGACATATATCCATCATTTTAGTATCATACAGATTATTTTCACTGCCCTAAAAACCCTCTGTGCTCTGCCATTATTTTTAATAATATATTTCATTTAAACTATCCATCATTTTTTGATGAATCAATCAGTTACCATTAGCCAACATTCAACACTGAAAAGTAAAAAGCTCTATTTAATTAAAAAGCCTTTTTTATATTACTCTTAATACTAACAGAATTCTCCAAGTTGGGTGGGTGAATAACTTAGAGATATTTATATTACTTTTTGCAATGTTATTATGATACTATCACATGCCATAGAAGATTCAATTCTCTAGTCAGTTTTCTCAACTTAAGCTAGTCTGAAAATGCAATCCATACAGCACATCACAATGTCATTTGGCCTTCACTGGATAAAATGTAAGTCATAAACATAAATGCACACTCCACAGGAATCATGGAGCCATTCTCAGTTGTAAATGTTCAACAGATGATCCAGATTATATTTATTTTTGCTTATATTAAAATTTTAGATTATTATGCAAACAAAACTGCAAAATATAAAAATTCTCATTAATGAATATTCAAAATTATCCCCAAAGACACTCTGATCTACACCTCTTCTTCTCAGAAAAATAGTAGAATAAAAACAAGTAAAAGTGACATTAAAATGATAACTTGAATAATGTTAATATAAGGTTAACTTTTCTAATATAAATAATTTGCTACATTTGTTTTATTTATCATTACTACTTTTGTAACAGGCATATCTCCCCTTTGTCACCAGCTTGGATGCAAACGTAGGCCCCAATCCTATCCCTAAATCATGGGTTATTGAGGCCCTCCCCCAGCCCCATCAGTTTTCAGGTATTCCCTAGAGCTTTACCAGGGTCCTGGAAATATCCCCTGTGGTGTTTAGGCAGGATGCTGCACTCATATCTATGTGGTGGGGTACCCTGACCTGCTCATCAGCCTAGGGCTGAGGTGCTAGATGGGTTCAATCTCTGCTCCTAGTAACTCCCTTTATATACTACAGTCAAAGCCCAGATCTTAGGACCCTAAGACTTCTCTACCCTTCTTGGAAGGATAGACATGGAGGGGCAGGGAGAAACAACCCCCAGTAATGACTAGCATATCACCAAGGACAGAAGGGTTTTCTTGATAAAGCATAAAAAAAAAAAATTCAGTAAAGTTTATTTGGTGAGAACTTCTCTCTACAATAGTAAATTTCTAGCAGCACATCTCAAAGCTGACAGCAACACAGTGCCATGTTTTTTAAAGAACCATTGTCCAAACATACATTCACATTTACTTGATGGATTTGAAGAAAAACTTGAAATATAGTACTTGAATGTAGTCATAATTCTTCATTGCTAACGAAAGAAACACTAAAAAGAAGCAATTCTACTTCTAAGTATTTACCCAAGAGAAATAAAAACATGTCCACAAAAAGACTTGTATAGGGCTTCTGGTTTACGGTACAGCATGTAAAGAGCTTGAGGTCATCACTCCATCATAACAGCAAGCGTGAAGCTGAACCAACTGAAAATCAACTCTTCTTAGATCCAGTAGAGAATTAAGGTTACAGGGCAGGCCTTGTTAAGAAGAATGGAATGATATGGTATGTTTCAAAATGGGATTTTTCTTTAATTTCACTGTGAGAACCTGGTAGAGCTTTTGGAGGCAAATCTCACAGAAGTGTGGCCATGCCCCTCTGGAGGCCATAGCTCTCAGCTTTGTCTGGGCCTCCAGCAACTTGTCAGTTACGGTTTAGGTTTTCTCAGCCCATACTGATCCCCATGGAGGTTTTTGCTCATGGGTTTCTGCTCCAGTGAGTTGTGGTTCTCTGTGCCTTCGTCTCTCCAATTTTTTTTTTTTTTTTTTGCGGTATGCGGGCCTCTCACTGTTGTGGCCTCTCCCGTTGCGGAGCACAGACACCAGACGCGCAGGCTCAGCGACCATGGCTCACGGGCCCAGCCACTCCGCGGCACATGGAATCCTCCCAGACCGGGGCACAAACCCATGTCCCCTGCATCGGCAGGCGGACTCTCAACCACTGCGCCACCAGGGAAACCCCGTCTCTCCAATTTTTGAGGACAGAAAAACTAAGTACTTCATACATATTATCTTCATTTCATCTTTACGATTCTTCGATTATATTCCCCATATTACAGTGAAGAAATTGAAGCTTAGAAAGGTTGAACTGTACCTAAAGTCTGTAGCAAAACCATGCCTTGAGCCTAGGCTGCCCCAACTCCAAAGCCTGTACTTTGAACCACCATACTGTATGGCCTATTCAAACTCATTTTCAGTCACCAGACTTAGAACCTGAGTAAATAAGTCACCTCCAGATGGTGGTAGAGGAAAAAGGAGTTTAGAGAAGACATGGGTGGCCGACAATTAAGGCAAGAGTTATTGCTTGTAATCTGTAATCCTAGACCTATTACTACTTCAGAATGTCACCTTGGCTTGATAACTTTTTGAATAAAAGAAAGGAAAATGGACAGACTAGATCCAGATGTTCCCCTTAGATTGGAATACATTGTTGGGCTTGGAAGGGATCAAAGAACACTGAAATTCTGTGATGGTGGTATGTACGTATGCACACGCTAGGGCATAGGTATTTTTCTGGGAAGAAGATCCACAGCTTCAGATTCTCAAGCAGCTTTAAATCCAAATATTTTAAGATGATCTCTAAGATCCCTCTCAACTCCAGTAGTCTGTGCATCTCTCATTTTGAGTCATAGTTCCTCTTTACCTTAGTTTCCATCCATTATAGAGACAACTTGTATTCCTTCCAAAATATAATATTTTAGAGGAAAAGAACAGGAATAATTTCACATTTTGAAACATCATGCTTGAAAAGTTCTCTAGTAGATGTTCATATTTTGCCTTAAAATTGCATTTACATCTTCGAACAAATGCACTTCATGGGTAAATATATGGTCATTTCCCCAACAATATTACCTAAAATATTACCCAGGTGGACTAACATGTATTCACTTTGTACAGTTAGAGAAGTAGGAGGACAAAAGCAGAGGAGCAGAACCCAATCGTTCCCATTTTCACATATATTGTCACTGTGCCAATTTGTTGAAGCTAGAAAATCTGGAATTTTTTAGTGATTTTAAGAAACTTTTATAAACAAAAGTGAAAAACAGAATTGTTTTTCTTGGAAGAAAGGCTTTCTATGTTCTGAGAGGAAATGTTTTGTTAAGCACTTTTTAGCCAGGCAGTTATGACAAGAATCTTCACACACTCTCAGGGAAACCCTGAAATGAGTAAATAATCCAAAGATAGATACTTAAGGCTGGATTTGTGAAACAAAGCATTCCCTGAGGAGTCTAAGAAATACCTGGGGAGGATATTAGACTTTTATACATTAGGGACTTGACTGTGTTCATTGAGTTTTAAATGGAGACGAATCTCTCACGAGGACAGAAATATGAGAACAAACAAGTAGTGATACGCTAGTAAACGTTTAACAACTGGGGTTCCAAGAAAAATTAAAAGCCCTGATTTGTAGTGTTTGCTGATTTCTGAAAGACTTTCTGAGACAGTAAGAGTAAAAATAAACTTGCACTGAAAAACAAAAAGCAGCCTTGCTGTTAAACAAGCTAAAAAGACAAACATATAAAGTCAGCTGCAAAGTTAACAGAACAAATTGCTTCTCCCAAGGTTATGTGGCTGTAAAGTGTCATAACAATCCCCTTTATGAGTGATTGCTGCTTTCTTACCAATGACACTCCCAGATGCCCCTTGTTGTTTCCAATTAGATGCTAAACTTTCCTATCCTCTTGGCAGCACACAACCCTTAGTTAATCCCCATTCCTCCTAATCTTGTCTGAGAAACAGCAACCAAACCAGAATGGACCTCCCCTACCCTCAGGATCCTCTGGCAGGAACCCAACACTTAACACCATTCTCTCCACCCCCTTGTCCAGGGTGGGCTCCAACAGAGTTTCTCAGAGTGCTACCTTGCTGTGCATTAGTCAGTAAATTGGATTTTGTCAGACTACAGGCTAGAAGTCTTTGGCTAATGAGGTTTTAACATTTTCATACTGTTAATACTCCCACCAAAACTGATTGTAAGCTACCAACGCCAAGTCCCTGAACACAATTTGGGAAGAGATGAGCACAATCAACAGAAGTAGATACAACCTGGCTCTACTGCCCAGGTTACACTCACAATAACCATGGAAGAGAGATGTTTTTAATTTCCAGGCTATAGATAAGAAAACAGGCTCAGAGTTTACGTAAATTATTTAGGGTCACAAAGCTGGTGGTAGAGCCACCATTTAAATCTGTGTCAATTCGATTCAAAATACTAAGATTGTTTAACAAATACCACACTGTTTAATATGATAAAATATTATCTCTTCTTCTAATAATGTCAAGGGTGTAGACCTTTCTGCAGACTGCACATTACATTGCTTATACAGACTGCATTTTATAATTCTTTCGTATACCTTTCACACACTGTATGGTAGCTGTATAACTTTAGGCAAAATACATACTGTCTTTAAGTCTCAGCTTCCTCATCTGTAAAATGGGGACAAATATAGTGCTTACTCCATAGGGTTATTGTATGGATTTTAAAAATTAATAAATGTAAACTGTTTAGTATAATGACTAACATATAGTAAGCACTTAATAAATACTTGCTTTTAAAATTATAAGGCTGAATATGTAAAGGGCTGAATAAATGTCATATTTATGGACATTCAGCTTAATACGGCTCTATAATTCTCATTCAAACCACTTTTAGATTTTCATATACAGGTAAGATGGTTTTAAAAAATCTTTCTTGGGAATTACCTGGTGGTCCAGAGGTTAGGACCCCATGCTCTCACTGCTGAGGGCCCAGGTTCAATCCCTGGTCATGGAACTAAAATCCCACAAGCCTCACAGCGTGGCTAAAAACATAAAAATAAATTTAAAATCTTTCTATAGTCCTGTTTTCATTATCTACTGTTGCTCTACAAACCTACACTTACCGGTTTAAAACTACAGTGATGGTCCTGCCCACTAGAAAGACAAGATCCAGCCTTATGCACGAGAACACAGGCACCAGTGCCCTTCACCAGGAAGCTTACACAACACACTGAACCACCCTTAGCCAGTGGGGGCAGACACCAAAAACAACAGGAAATATGAACCTGCAGCCTGCAAAAAGGAGACCCCAAACACAGTAAGTTAAGCAAAATGAGAAGACACAGAAACACACAGCAGATGAAGGAGCAAGGCAAAAACCCACTAGACCAAACAAATGAAGAGGAAATAGGCAGTATACCTGAAAAAGAATTCAGAATAATGATAGTAAAGATGATCCAAAATCTTGGAAATAGAATGGAGAAAATACAAGAAACGTTTAACAAGGACCCAATGGAACTAAAAAGCAAATAAACAATGATGAACAACACAACAAATGAGATTTAAAATTCTCTAGAAGGAATCAATAGCAGAATAACTGAAGCAGAAGAATGGATAAGTGGCCTGGAAGATAAAGTAGTGGAAATAACTACCACCGACCAGAATGAAGACAGGACAGTCTCAGAGACCTCTGGGACAACATTAAACACTCCAACATTCAAATTATACGCATCCTAAAAGAAGAAGAGGAAAAGAGAGGGACTGGGAAAATATTTGAAGAGATTATTGTTGAAAACGTCCCTAATATGGGAAAGGAAATAGTCAATCAAGTCCAGGAGGTGCAGACACTCCCATACAGGACAAATCCAAGGAGAAACATGCCAAGACACATATTAATCAAACTATCAAAAATTAAATACAAAGAAAAAATATTGAAAGCAGTAAGGGAAAACCAACAAATAACATACAAGGGAACCTCCATAATGTTAACAGCTGATCTTTCAGCAGAAACTCTGCAAGCCAGAAGGGACTGGCAGAACATATTTAAAGTGATGAAAGGGAGAAACCTACAACCAAGATTACTCTACCCAGCAAGGATCTCATTCAGATCCGACGGAGAAATTAAAACCTTTACAGATAAGCAAAAGCTAACAGAATTCACCACCAACAAACCAGGTTTACAACAAAAGCTACAGGAGCTTCTCTAGGCAGGAAACACAAGAGAAGGAAAAGACCTACAATAACAAACCCAAAATAATTGAGAAAATGGCAATAGGAACATACATATCTATAACTACCTTATTTGTAAATGAATTAAATGGTCAAAACAAAAGACGTAGACTGGCTGAATGTATACAAAAACAAGACCCGTACATATGCTGTCTACAGGAGACCCACTTCAGACCTAGGGACATGTACAGATTGAAAGTGAGGGGATGGAAAAAGATATGCCATGCAAATGGAAATCAAAAGAAAGCTGGAGTAGCAATGCTCATATCAGACAAAATAGACCTTAAAATAAAGACTATTACAAGAGACAAAGAAGGACACTACATAATGATCAAGGGATCAATACAAGAAGATATAACAATTGCAAATATTTATGCACCCAACACAGGAGCACCTCAATACATAAGGCAAATGCTAACAGCCATAAAAGGGGATATTGACAGTAACACAATCATAGTAGGGGACGTTAACACACCACTTTCACCAATGGATAGATCAACCAAAATGAAAATAAATAAGGAAACATAGCTTTAAATGATACATTAAACAAGATGGACTTAATTGATATTTAGAGGACATTCCATCCAAAAACAGCAGAATACACTTTCTTCTCAAGGGCTCATGGAACATTCTGCAGGATAGATCATATCTTGGGTCACAAATCAAGTCTTGGTAAATTTAAGAAAATTGAAATCATAATAAGTATCTTTTCTGACCACAACACTATGAGACTAGATATCAATTACAGGAAAAAAATCTGTAAAAAATACAAACACATGGAGGCTAAACAATGCACTACTAAATAACCAAGAGATCACTGAAGAAATCAAAGAAGAAATCAAAAAATACCTAGAGACAAATGACAATGAAAACACAATGACCCAAAACCTATGGGATGCAGCAAAAGCAGTCCTAAGAGGGAAGTTTATAGCAATACAATCCTACCTCAAGAAACAACAAACAGCTCAAATAAACAACCTAACCTTACACCTAAAGCAATTAGAGAAAGAAGAACAAAAAAAAACCCAAGGTTAGCAGAAGGAAAGAAATCATAAAGATCAGATCACAAATAAATGAAAAAGAAACGAAGGCAACAAACAAACAAAAAAAGAAATGAAGGAAACAATAGCAAAGATCAATAAAACTAAAAGCTGGTTCTTTGAGAAGATAAACAAAATAGATAAACCATTAGCCAGACTCATCAAGAAAAATAGGGAGAAGACTCAAATCAACAGAATTAGAAATGAAAAAGGGGAAGTAACAACAGACACTGCAGAAATACAAAGGATCATGAGAGATTACTAAAGCAACTATATGCCAATAAAATGGACAACCTGGAAGAAATGGACAAATTCTTAGAAAAGCACAACCTTCTGACACTGAACCAGGAAGAAATAGAAAATATAAACAGACCAATCACAACCACTGATATTGAGACTGTGATTAAAAATCTTCCAACAAACAAAAGCCCAGGACCAGATGGCTTCACAGGCGAATCCTATCAAACATTTAGAGAAGAGCTAACATCTAACCTTCTCAAACTCTTCCAGAATATAGTAGAGGGAGGAACACTCCCAAACTCATTCTACGAGGCCACCATCACCCTGTTACAAAAACCAGACAAAGACATCAGCCCAACATCACTGATGAACATAACTGCAAAAATCCTCAACAAAATACTAGTAAACAGAATCCAACAGCACATTAAAAGGATCATAGGCCATGATCAAGTGGGGTTTATTCCAGGAATGCAAGGATTCTTCAATATACGCAAATCAATCAATGTGATACACCATATTAACAAATTGAAGGATAAAAACCATATGATCATCTCAATAGATGCAGAAAAAGCTTTCAACAAAATTCAACACCGATTTATGATAAAAATCCTTCAGAAAGTAGTCATAGAGGGAACTAACCTCAACATAATAAAGGTCATATATGACAAACCCACAGCCAACATCATTCTCAATGGTAAAAACTGAAACCATTTCCTCTAAGATCAGGAACAAGACAAGGCTGCCCACTATCACCACTAATATTCAACATAGTTTTGGAAGTTTTAACCACAGCAATCAGGGAAGAAAAAGAAGTGAAAGGAATCCAAATTGGAAAAGAAGAAGTAAAGTTGTCACTGTTTGCAGATGACATGACACTATACATAAAGAATCCTAAAGATGTTACCAGAAAACTACTATAGCTAATCAATGAATTTGGTAGAGTAGCAGGATACAAAATTAATGCACAGAAATCCCTTGCATTCCTATATACTAATGATGAAAATTCTGAAATAGAAATTTAGGAATCACTCCCATTTACCATTGCAACAAAAAGAATAAAATACCTAGGAATAAACGTACCTAAGCAGACAAAAGACCTGTATGCCAAAAACTATAAGACACTGATGAAAGAAATTAAAGATGATACAAACAGATGGAGAGATATACCGTGTTCTTGGATTGGAAGAATCAACATTGTGAAAATGATTATACTACCCAAAGCAATCTACAGATTCAATGCAATCCCTATCAAATTACCAATGGCATTTTTCACAGAACTAGAACAAAAAAATTCACCATTTGTATGGAAACACAAAAGACCCCGAATAGCCAAAGCAATTTAAGAACGAAAAACGGAGCTGGAGGAATCAGGCTCCCAGACTTCAAACTATACCACAAAGCTACAGTAATCAGGACAGTATGGTACTGGCACAAAAACAGAAATACAGACAAATGGAACAGGATAGAAAGCCCAGAGATAAACCCATACACATATGGTCACCTTATTTTTGATAAAGGAGGCAAGAATATACAATGGAGAAAAGACAGCCTCTTCAATAAGTGGTGCTGGGAAAACTGGAAAGCTACATGTAAAAGAATGAAATTAGAGCCCTCCCTAACATCATACACAAAAATAAACTCAAAATGGATTAGAGACCTAAATGTAAGGCCAGACACTATCAAACTCTTAGAGGAAAACAGAGGCAGAACGCTCTATGACATAAATCACAGCAAGATCCTTTTTGACCCACTTCCCAGAGAAATGGAAATAAAAACAGAAATAAACAAATGGGACCTAATGAAACTTAAAAGCTTTTGCACGGCAAAGGAAACCATAAACAAGACAACCCTCAGAATGGGAGAAAATATTTGCAAACGAAGCAACTGACAAAGGATTAATCTCCAAAATTTACAGCAGCTCATGCAGCTCAAAGAAACAAATAACCGAATCCAAAAATAGGTAGAAGGTCTAAACAGACATTTCTCCAAAGAAGATTTACAGATCACCAACAAACAAATGAAAGGATGCTCAACATCACAAATCATTAGAGAAATGCAAATCAAAACTACAATGAGGTATCAGCTCACACCAGTCAGAATGGCCATCATCCAAAAATCTACAAACAATAAATGCTGGAGAGGGTGTGGAGAAAAGGGAACCCTCTTGCACTGTTGGTGGGAATGTAAATTGATACAGCCACTATGGAGAACAGTATGGAGGTTCCTTAAAAAACTACAAATAGAACTACCATACGACCCAACAATCCCACTACTGGGCATATACCCTGAGAAAACCATAATTCAAAAAGAGTCATGTACCACAATGTTCATTGCAGCTCTATTTACTATAGCCAGGACATGGAAGCAACATAAGCGTCCATCAACAGATGAATGGATAAAGAATATGTGGCACATATATATATAATGGAACATTACTCAGCCATAAAAAGAGAGGAAATTGAGTTATTTGTAGTGAGGTGGATGGACCTAGAGTCTGTCATACAGAGTGAAGTAAGTCAGAAAGAGAAAAACAAATACTGTATGCTAACACATATGTATGGAATCCAAAAAAAAAAAAGTGGTTCTGAAGAACCTAGGGGCAGGACAGGAATAAAGATGCAGATGTAGAGAATGGACTTGAGGACATGGGGAGGGTGAAGGGTAAGCTGGGACGAAGTGAGAGAGTGGCACGGACATATATACACTACCAAATGCAAAATTGACAGCTAGTGGGAAGCAGCCACATAGCACAGGGAGATCAGCTCAGTGCTTTATGACCACCTAGAGGGGTGGGATAGGGAGAGTGGGAGGGAGATGCAAGAGGGATGAGATATGGTGATATATGTATATGTATGGCTGATTCACTTTGTTATGAAGCAAAAACTAACACACCATTGTAGAGCAATTATACTCCAATAACAATGTTAAAAAAAAAAAACTACAATGATGTACTATTTTCACATTTTTTGTGGGTTGATTGTGTGCTTCTAGTCTTTGTAGTGTCACCTGAGGTCTCTTATATGGTGACATTCAACTGGAAACTTGTCTAGGGCACCTTGGTTTTCTTTCACCCAGAAGAATTGGTGTCTCATCCTCCATGACCATTCCACAAGGCTCTCTCTATAGTAACATAGCCTGGACTTCCTCACGCTATGATATCTGTGTTCCATGATGGAGTTTTCTAAGAGGACAACTTGAATGTGTATGCTCTCAACAAGCCTTGCTTATGTCACATTTGTTAATGTCCTTTGACTACAGCCAGTTAGGAGGTCATGCCCAGAGTCCTTGTGGAAGGGGCTACGCAAAGGCTTTAGCATTGAGAGGCCACCAATGCACCAGCCTGCCACAGATTCCTTTGCATATTCATGTATAAACCTCTTTCAGAATCAATGAGAAGATGCCAAATAACTGATTTTATAGAGAGAGTCTTTAGTCCCATGAATAATTAAAGCAGAATTGGAACTGACTGAAAGTTCCCGTCAGTCCAATTCTCTGTGCCGTTATGTGCGTGGCCCTATCACAAGATGAGAATTTAGACATAATGACAAAGTAATTTTAATGAGCTAGGGAGATGTGAATAAATTATGATCCCATAAGTACCAATTTTAATCTACCTCTATGGACTAAAAAAAAAAGTGTCACAGATTATATAATCATTCATCTAACCACACGTACATAACATCATCATCATTAGAGTTGCCATTATAACCATTACATTTTTATTAATATTTTCTCCCTGTAATTTCCACTTGAAAGCCAATGGTAATTTTATTTTGAAATCAGTTCTAACTATGAATGGCTCCAGAACATATTTTGATTTTGAAGTCAGCCTCCCATGATAAAAGCTGGTCTGTTTTACTTTTTTCTTGTTCCTTCCCTCTGCCCTTCTGGGGATTAAAAAAAAAAGGGCCATTAAAAAAAAAAAACAGCTATTATTGTACATCTACTATAATTATAAACAAGATTCAATTACACTGTTCTAATACCTTCATTGTAAATTTATGATTTAAAGATATTTCATTTCCCATTCGTATGTAGCTCCCAAATTCACAGTATAAATATTTACAGTTAATTATGGAAAATTTCACACATTAATCCCAGTAGCACAAAAACTTATTTGGAAGTGGGAAAAGAGAAGACTTTCACGTAACCATGGTAGCCAGAGGCTTAAACTTTGGGGCTCTCATTCACCCAGGGCCCTTCCAAGGTCGTGTTCACATAATTGTATGTTTCTGTAAAAATCACAAAATGAGGATACCTTATCTTAAGGTCCTTTGTCTCTTTCTCTGAATTCCCTTCCATCACATGTCCCCTTGAGTTGGGTGGTGAAGGAGTGGCTGTGGGGTTTTTAGACTCTGGTAAGGAGAGGTAAGTATGGACACATTTAGTTTGAGCTTTGCAGGATATATTTATATGGCTTACAATCACATGGATGTATAGTTAAGTGATTACCAGCCATCTCAGGAAAGGAAAGACTTTCAATAAAATCTTTCCAATAAAGACTAGGTATGTTCACCCATCATGACAGGAAGGTGCAAGTCAAAGTCCCATCTCCATGTGAATGTATCTTACAGTGTCTGGCATGGAAGTTTGTTGGTAGTGTGGAATTTATGGACTAAATTATCTGTATATTCTCAAATGATAATCAATAATATACACCAAAAAACTACTGGGGTGGGGCTTCCATGGTGGCGCATTGATTGAGAGTCCGCCTGCCGATGCAGGGGACACAGGTTCGTGCCCCGGTCCGGGAAGATCCCACATGCCGCGGAGTGGCTGGGCCCGTGAGCCATGGCCGCTGAGCCTGCGCGTCCAAAGCCTGTGCTCCGCAACGGGAGAGGCCACAACAGTGAGAGGCCCGCGTACCACACACAAAAAAAAAAACTACTGGGCGGGAGTAATGTACAGGTATATCAGGCAATTAGTTAATAAAAAGTGTACGTTTTCTTTGTGGATTTTGTTATGTTTGCAGTATTTTTCAGCTTTTAAACTTTTGTAAATTGTTGTGATTCCTCTTCTCAACCTAAATATTCACTTCCATACCTAATTTGGTAGTAGTACTTTTATATTCTCTTCTTAAATACAGCTCCCTAAACTATACGAGCAAAACCTGGATCCGCTCCCAATGGTAACTAATCTCTGATACAGTGAAATCCCCTTCTATTTGAAGGATTGAGCTATTGGACAAAAATAAAATCATTGAGTAAATTATTTCCTTGTTTTTGGACTTCTATCTTTCTTCTCTTTACTTATGAAGACTGATTCATTCATCTACAAAATGTGACTCTAGTCTTTCACGTTCACTTTAAACTCTAACTCTAGGATTTTAAATGAATTTTGGCCAGAAGTAGAGCCTTAATCCTGATTGACTGATTATATTAGTCAGGATTCTCCTGAGAAACTATAGATCTAGATCTACATAAATAAATAGGTAGATAGATAGATAGGGAATGACAGAGAGGAATTTATATTCCTCATATTCCACATATATATGGAACCTAAAAAAAAAAAGTGGTTCTGAAGAACCTAGGGGCAGGACAGGAATAAAAACACAGATGTAGAGAATGGACTTGAGGACATGGGGCAGGGGGAAGGGTAAGCTGGGACAAAGTGAGAGAGTGGTATGGACACATACACTACCAAATGTAAAATAGATAGCTAGTGGGAAGCAGCCGCATAGCACAGGGAGATCAGCTCTATGCTTTGTGTCCACCTAAAGGGGTGGGATAGGGAGGGTGGGATAGGGAGGGTGGGAGGGATACACAAGAGGGAGGAGATATGGGGATATATGTATACATATAGCTGATTCACTTTGTTACACAGCAGAAACTAACACACCATTGTAAAGCATTATACTGAAATAAAGATGTTAAAAAAAAGAAAAGAAATTGTATCACACAATTATGGAGGCTGGCAAGCACAAAATCTGCAAGACTTGATTTGTGCCAGTCTAGGTCTGCATGCTGCAGACCCAATAAAGAGGTGATGTTGCAGCTTGAGCCTGAAGGCAGCCTGCAGGCAGAATTCCCTCTTCCTCAGGGAAGTTGGTCTTTTTCTCTTAAGGCCTTCAACTGTGATGAGGTGAGGGCCACCCACATTATGGGAGAGTAATTTGCTTTCCCCAAAGTCTACTGATTTATATGTTAATCTTATCATAAAATACCTTCACAGCAACATCTAGACTAGTGTTTTATCTATTGAACATTGAACATCTGGATACTGTGGCCTAGCCAAGTCAACACACCCAATTAAGCATCTCACTGATGAATACACAGTGAAGGTGGGAACTAGCATTGCTACATTCACCAAATTCATGATACAAAAATAAATTTGCCATATTCTATTCATTTGTGGGAGGATAAATGCTATGAAACTGAGTATCAAAATTAACAAAAAGGGATCAAATAAAGAAAGCATGTTTTGCTTCACCATGTGAAGCAAACAAGATGTCAGAAGAACACAAGAAGGCTTGACTGTAGATACAGAGCAGAACGTTGCAATCTTGGCCAGGTTATAAGGTTGGGCTAGTCCCTAGGAACCACCTAGAAAAAAAAGACTACTATGAATTATATTTCCTCCAATCCCTTAGAGGATTCCAGAGAAACAAAGAGATTGCAACCATGTGAAGCAAGATCCCTTACAGTTCTAATATATTCTATAACTCAATTTGATGTTATTAAATAAGATTTAGTGGAGATAGGGGAAGAAATATTGAAAGAAGCTTTGATAATAACACTGCATTATATGTGTTATGCTACTTTTTGCCTCAAAGAGCCTATCTATTAAATTATCATCTAAAAAAACAGCTTTGAGAGGCAAAGGTGGTTTAAAACCAGACACATTCATAGTTCACATCATAGTTCAGAATAGCTGATTCTCCAAATAATGTTTCAAAGAACTGCTTGTAAAGTGACTTTTAACAAGTGCTGACAGAAGGTAAATACAAAGTAAGCCCCCTTTATCATCCAAATCGTTAACATTTTGAAAATGAAATTCATGGAGTAGAAAAATTCAAATAAATTTTATTACATGACATGTCATACTTAGCATCTTAGCAACATCCAATTGTTAAGTGGAAGTTATCACTCCAAATTTCAATATTCTTTTTTTTAATTGAAGTATAGTTGATTTACAATGTTGTGTTATTTTCAGGTGTACAGAAAAGTGCTTCCATTGTATACATATATATGTCTGTGTGTGTGTGTGTGTGTGTGTATATATATATTCTTTTTTAGATTCTATTCCATTATGGTTTATTATAAGTTTTGAATATAGTTCCCTGTGCTATACAGTAAGGCCTTGTTGTTTACCTATTTTATATACAGCAATACATATATGTTAATCCCAAACTCCTAATTTATCCCTCACCCTCCTTCCCCTTTGGTAACCATAAGTTTGTTTTCTATGTCTGTGAATCTATTTCTGTTTTGTAAATAAGTTCATATGTATCATTTTTTTAGATTCCACATATAAGTGATATCATATGATATTGGTCTTTCTCTGTCTGCCTTACTTCACTTAGTATGATAATCTCTCAAATGACACCAAATAGCCAAAACAATCTTGAGAAAGAAGAACAAAGCTGGAGGAATAATGCTCCCTGACTTCAGACTATACTATAAAGCTACAGTAATCAAAACAGTATGTTACTGGCACAAAAACAGACACATAGACCAATATTCTTGTTAAGAGATTTATAAGCCTTTTAGTTTAGGTTTTTCCAACAAATATCATACTCTCATCCACTGTGCAATTTAATATGATACAGTAGGGTCATGTTGCCTATCAAATCTAGTCTCCAAAAAACACATTCTCTCTTTAGTCTAACTTGATTCTCCTCTGCATTCTAGTAAAGGTCTGTCTGCACATCTTTCTCCTACACTTTACTCACTCTCCAGGTTTTATGCCCTATTTTTATTCTAATCCAAATCTAACACCTCATTCAAAGATTAGATCAAGTCTTAACCCCTTAATAAATGCAAGTGCATAAGACAAGCACCAAGATAAGAAGGCATTCAAATTTGTAGCAGCAGTTTTCAAACCATCCTCTTGCAAAACACTGGCTTCCCTCATGTTGATCTGTGATATTTTAACTATTAAAATCTTAACATGAGAAGTCTCTTCTCAATCTGCATATTTAAAAGTGTAATTAGTAGATAAAACTTTTGATGTGAAAGAATTCTGTTATACATTTAAAGTAAAACTTTAGTGTCATCTAGTACCAACCAGATGACAAAATGAATGTATCAATAAAATGAATATTAATGAATTGAAAAAAAATTCATTTTATCTTCTACTGGATATTAGCCATCAGTAAATTTTACACAAGCATTCTCCTCACTTGAAAAGAATATTCCCCACTGTACATTAATACATCAACATTCTAATTATCCATTAGCTTCCTTTGAGTTTGGTTAGAAAGAATAAGTTTCTGACATCTCTATTAGCTCAAAGTACACTAACAAATTGAGTTTCTTTATCCAAAGTTTTATCATTAGCCCTGAGTTTTGACATCCCCACCAAAGTGTCATCACTATATGAAACCATGCAGAAATGGTCAGCCTTCCAACCCATTATCATCTCTCATTTTAGAAATTCAATACATATTTTTCATTTATGCAACTATAAATTCTTCAAATGCATGGACTATGACTTTCACATCCTTTGTATCCTCCACATCACTTATCACATTCTTGGCATGTCAGAGATGCTTAATAACTATTTATGCCATTGTTATTTCTACCATTAAATGATTCCCTTCAACTTTAGAAGATCTACAGTTTTTAATCCACTACCAACACATGCTCACGTGTCTTCCCAGCACCAGTCCTAGCTGCTAATCTCTTGAACAGCACAAAGAGTAACTGGAGACCAATGTTTTGTTTTGCTTTGTTTACCCCCAGTGTATCCAGTTTCTCTCCTCACTCTCAATACTAAAAAAGGAGCAAAAGAAAATGGTAACCTCACCCACCTCTTTTCTGGCAACCAGATCTCTGGAAACCCAACATGCATTGGCTGAGAACAAGAGCAACAGCATCAACAATATTAATAATAATAATTACCTTTACTAGGTGCTTAATTTGTTTAGGCATTGTGCTAAACACTTTACATGGATCATCTTGTTTATTCCTGTTAATGTACCTAGAAGGTAGGTTTTGTAACTGGATGATTGTTTTCCATAAACCCTAAAGTGTGTCTACACGGAAGAGAAAACTAGGGTGCCTGAAGAGCCCTTACAATTGGGATGAGGAAGAAACAGCAACTTTGATATCTAAGCCCCAGACAGGCAAGAGAATGACCCAGCTGATCATATGCTCTTCCTCCCTTACCTGTGTACTACTTAGAGGAAAGGGTGCATTTTTATATATGGGGGAACGTGAACCCTGAAAGGACTGAGATTGTTTTCACCAATAGATGGACTGAGCATTCATAATAGAAATTAATTTCAGTTATGGAAAGGTAAAAGAATGTATTCTTGAACATCTGAGATTCTGGACCTAGGTAATAATATCACCCCTATGGTTGGAGGGGGAGGGGAAAAAGCTGAGATTCAGACACTTGTTCAAGATCATACAGATAGTCAATGATGGTGTCTATATTTCAAGCGATAATATCTAAATCCAGAGTTTACTCTTCTGAGAATTGGATATATAAAAATTTTACAAATTTAATGGGAATACTCTGACATTAAAAATGTAACCTGCCTTGGGGCTTCCCTGGTGGCGCAGTGGTTGAGAGTCCGCCTGCCAATGCAGGGGACACGGGTTCGTGCCCCGGTCCGGGAAGATCCCACATGCCGCGGAGCGGCTGCACCCGTGAGCCATGGCCGCTGAGCCTGCGCGTCCGGAGCCTGTGCTCTGCAACGGGAGAGGCCACAGCAGTGAGAAGCCCGCGTACCGCAAAAAAAAAAAAAAGTAACCTGCCTCAGTATCATTTCTTCCAGAAGTTATGTCCTTCCTGTGTATCCCTGGGTCAAAAAGAAAAGGCATAAGTGTATCTGGGTCATAGCACTGTCCTATAGAAATATAATTCAATCTAAATATATAATTTTTTTAATTTTCAGCAGCCACATTTAGAAAAAAGCTTTTAAAAAGACAGGTAAAATTAATTTTTGTTAATATATTTCCTTTAAAAATATCCAAAGTAGGGCTTCCCTGGTGGCGCAGTGGTTGAGAGTCCGCCTGCCGATGCAGGGGACACGGGTTCGTGACCCGGTCTGGGAAGATCCCACATGCCGCGGAGCACGGGAGAGGCCACAACAGTGAGGGCCCGTGTACTGCAAAAAAAAAAAAAAAATCCAAAGTATTATCACTTCCAATATGCAGTCAATACCTTAAAATTTCAAATAAATTATTTTACTTATTTTTATAATAAATGTTCAGATCTGATGTATATTTCATACTGATACCACATCTCACTTCAGATTAGCTACATATCAAGTGCTCAATAGCCACATGGGGCTAATGGCTACCTTTTGGATGGTGCTAACCCAGGTAAAACACAGTAAAGCAGTGATTCGAATTTATCACAAAGGACACTTTATGACCCCAATTCATGTTTTCCCCAGACACTCCTTCTTCCATAAAGTGGTGAAGGAAGCACAGACCTTCTGTCCGTCTTTCCCAGAACTTTATCTTCCTTTGAAAAAAATCTCAGAATTTTTGGGAGTCAAGCTTAGCATTTTCTTTTGGTCAGACAATTTTTACTTAAATTTTTCTTCCCTCACTTTTATTAACAGCTTTACTGAGGAATAATTGGCATATAAAAGCTCACTTTAGTGAGAAAATTTTTATTTTGTTTTAGTAAGGGCAAGAGTTTCTCAAGTCTTTACTGCATTTCCTGTACTATCCTAGCTCTTATTAATAACCTCAGTGAAGTCTTGCAACCTATGAGTAAGTGCTGTCAGTATTATTTATCCCACTTCATATATCAGGAAACTGAGGTTTAGAGGGCCAATGTGACTGTCAAGGTTATTCGGCTGGTAAGTGGAGCACCTGGATTCGAAAAAAGGCAGGCCACCTCCACTTAGCAGTGCTGTCTTCAGGTTACCTAATTGTAAATATCAACAAGATCTAGGTTTATATTATTGTACCATAAAATGCTAGAGACAGAAATGAGGAGGTGCTAGGAGCACTATGATATAATTACCTAGAAAAATAGAAGAAACAAAAAAGTCTTTATGCAGACTTCTGGCTAGTCAAGCTAACCTCCCTTTAGAAAACACCTTCTCACTTACAGGGGCATTTGACTATATGGTCTGTTGTAACCTTAATATTTGTAAGCAGGAACTTTACAATAATTCTGTGTAATATTTGCTGAATACATCACAAGGTGAAAGTACGTTACAAGATAGAATAAAGCAAGAACATCTAATTTTTAGCATTATTCTCTCATGATATGTTCAAGAACTTTTGAAACTATCCTCCAGGTTTCCATGAGATGTATTCTCCCCTCAAGAATAACTGCTAGAACATTTTAGAAGTGTGAGGAGAGCCAGCATCTTCCATCTAAAGATGTTTCTTTTCTTTTAACGTGGCACCACCATCCGCTATCACCTTCTCACCACTAATGAATACAGGGAGAGCCCCACTGGAGCGTGAGCTGCATTCTTCCTAGACGCAGACATGTCTGAGCATTTCTGCAAACAGACGAATCAGAGCTATGAGGAATCTGTTTGGGAAGAGGGAGCCTTTAGTCAAAGTAAGAAAGAGAAGTGAAGCTCACTGTTTCTTCTAACAAAAACGCCCTGGGTAAAGAGTGAGAGGAGAAACAGCAGGCAAGTGCAATTCACTTTGTCCAGTGATGTCCCTTCTTCCTCCCGGCTGTGCCTTCCCTCCCTCCAGGGACACGGGCCAGAGCCGCAGAAATGGAGCCTTTAACAGGAATACAGGAGAGCTGCCTGGCTCAGAGGTCAGCACTGAAAGATGATACAACAAGGGTAGACATTTTCCACACAATCAGAGAAGAAGCCAGAACAGATTTGAGAAATCAAAACACAGAGTGAAGCCTTGGCGTAGCTAGAGCTCCAGCACACCAGCAGTGTCCGGACATTTCCAGCCACAGGGTAAAGCTCCAGTGACCTGAGCTGGCCTCAACGTGGCAAGGGCAGCATCATTATGACCACACATTCATCAGCAGCCTACACCCACACTAACAGGCAACACCAGGCAGCCTGTGCATCCCCAGAATCTGGCGTAAAGAGAGGAAAATATGTGACTGCACAGTGGCTAAGAGAACTGAATGTGAGCCCTTCTGGGAATTTGTGGGAACGCCCAGAAACAGTTGGGATGGGGATACCTGGAGGCAGCTGGAGGTTCCACAGAGGCAGGGATAAACAGAATCGGAGAAATAATTTACATGTTGTGAGCCTAATTTTATTACTAGCTTTGTGTGGTCTAGGCATACAAGCACTGTGCTATCCCAGTACCATTACTCAGACTCCAACTCTTGTTAAGTGTTCAAGGATCACTAAATTATTTTTTCCGACCTCAGGAAAGAAAAGTAACATGTCAGTGGAGGACAAGCCAAGGTAGACCACTGTGTAGGAGATGCCAGGGTAGGAATTGGGCACTAGGATGAATTGTGGAATTGTGTCTGCAGGGACATTCTTCCTAACAATGGTGGGTCCCGGCCCCGGACTTGAAAGGATAAACGGTGAATGGAAGACTCCCCTTTAGTGAATTTAGTCAATGGTATTTTGGCAATTAATTATTATCAGTACAAGTGAGAACAAATGATTCCATCTAACAAATCAAAATTTAATAGGAATTTAATTGTTTTATCAAGATTTTATAATGTCTCATGTTTGCTTTAATAGAAATTTATCTCAGTTCCTCAGTCTTATAACTGAGCAAGAAGTAAGTCACATTGTTTCAGAAATTCAAATCATGTTGCATAAATAAATGGAAAAATGATTCATCCTTCCACATTTCCCTAAACAAACTACAACTGAGCTGCCAATAAGACTAACACCTAGAGCATTTCTACACAAGGGGGCGCCAGAACCTGACTTTCCTTAATAATATAATCTACCTAGAACTAGTGAAGATTTCTGAGTTTGATGGCAAAGGAGAGAAGGAGTCAAATATGTAAAAGCAATAGGCAGATATATCCGGTTCACATGCCAGCTTTATGCTAATGCTTAAATAGTTTTAAAATCTCCATAGTGGTTCAGGATGTTAAATGTGTAAATAGCAACATCTGAGCAAGGAAGATAGTGGTATCACTCTGCTTGAAATTGCCTTGCTGAATACAGTGGGGTTTTTGTAATGAATTAATTTTAATAGGCTTTTTTCTACTTAAAGAGGAACTCAGGATGGTATTTCAATTAGATTCATTGGTACATATTCCTTTATGCAATGGCCAAAGTGTTACATTAAACAATAGAAAACATAACAAGGTATCACTATGGAATAAGTCGTTAATTTGCTAAGCAATGCCAATTTTAAGGATTTGGGTTTTGAAATGAAGCGATAATGTAGAATACAAATAGAGGGCTTTAGAATATTCTATTACCAAAAGAGAGAGCAACAAAGTTGTTTTTCAAAGGGGTAGAGAGGCAAAAATATGATCCAAACTACGATAGAAATGGATTTAAATAAATGTTTAAAAAAAAGAAAAGAAAAGGTCAATGGAACTGAGGAAAGAAGAACACAGATACTTCCAGCAGGAAAAACATCATGCTGGTGATTCTTAAGACAGGTGCACACAGTATAGTTTTGTTCAGATTACTCAGTCTCTCACACCTGTATTATTCTTACACGTAAGCAGTAACACTATCAATGAGTTACGTTCTTTCATTGTCCCCGGGATTTCTCCTTTCAGCACTTAAAATTGTAACCGGAACATCACATCCTTTATTATGAAGGGTGGAAAAGTATAGTACATTTTCCTAAAGGCTTGCTTTGAGCTACTCAAGCAGACACAGAATTCAAAAGAACAAACAAATAGTTCACATTAGAACATGTTCAAGTCCTACAGAATTCACAGGGCAGTGGAAACTTGGAATGGATTCTGTTTAATTCACTTCTCAGTGTATTAGTTATCTATTGTTACATAATTAATTACTCCAATGCACAGTAATTTAAAACAACACAGATTTATTACTCACAGTTTCTTTGGGTCAGTAATTCAGAAGCTCAGCAGGTGGTTCTGGCTCAGGGTCTCTTGATTTCACAGGCAAGATATGAGCCCAGGCTGTAGTCATCTAAAAACTTGACTGACACTAGAAGATCCATTTCCAGGATTTCTCACTCATGTGGCCTCACTTATTGACCTCTCCATAGAGCTGCTTGAGAGTCCTCACAACATAGCAGCTGGCTTCTCCCAGACTGAGTGGTCCAAAAGAACAGGACAGAAGCCACATATCTTTTATAACATCAACTCCAAGACACAATCATTTCTACAATATCCTATTGGTTATACAAGTCAGCCTTTTCCAATGTGGGAGGAGACTACAAAAGGACGTGAATACAAGGGGGCTAGAATCATTGAGGACTGTCTTGAAAGCTGGTTCCACACCCAGGTCCTCTAGATTCATGGCATTCCCATATGGCCAACCAGATGTAAGCATAAAAGTATCTCCTTCCTTCCACAGCCTCTGATTCTCTTTATGCCTCTTTTCTCCTCACTCTCAACTCCTTCAAGCAGACACCCAGACTCTGTCACTGGATCTCTTCTTGTTCAGCTCCTTTATGTTTCATGGCCATATTATTCCAGAGATTTTCATCACTGAGAGAAGAGAAGGGAAAACAATTTTCACTGAGGTCAGTCTTTTAGAGCCTCAGTATAAAGCCATTATCATCTTCATACTACCAAGATTAATACCTTTTAGTGTATCTCCTGCACTTTATTATGCTAAAGAATATCTGTCTCCTCCTTGAGTCAAATTTCCCAAAAAATCCCCTGTTTTCTTGGTCTCAATATCAGTCAGGCTCCAGGTCAGGTGGGGGAGGGGTTGTAGAATGAGGAAGGGGAAAAGGAAACAAAAACCATATAACTATGCAACAATTGCAATACATAAATTACTTGCAAATTATTCCTTTGGCATACATCTTACCCAATAAAATACACACTCCCAAAATGCAAACAGTGTCTACCTGTTTACCACTTTAATCCTAGTACCTACCACAGTGTATGACACATCATACTCTAATAATCATTTAGTATAAAATAGGCAGCTACTTCAATTACATTATTTAAAAGACTAAAAGTGTTTCCTGATGATAATCTAAGTAAAGATTAATAGATCTGTGTTAAAATACAATCATGTGATTCAGATATATTAAATAATGTTAATATACTGACCTCTTAATTAATATATTTGTTTATTTCTGGTATGTATTTACAATGCATCATAATTTAAGAATAAATCCAAACTTAGTCATCAACAAAATCATTTACTGACCACCCACTCTATAAATGAAATCCTTCTATGGTTGGTCAATAAATAAAGTTATACCTGTTAACAGAATTTGTTATCAGATCGTTGATAAATTTAAATATTTCTTCTGTTAGATATACCATAATGGAATAATTTGCCAAGGTATGCTGCCTCAATTTAAACCCACAGCTCAACACAGAGGCATCTCTTGTCATGGGGTTAAGGATCCCAGCATGCTGGGCATCTAGAGTGCTGGAATCTACAGTATCACACTCCATGTGTCAGCCAGTGTTCAAGAACAGAGACCTTGGTGCTGCTGTTCCACCCAACCCAAGAAGAGAGGAGATATACCCCCAGAAACAGTTCAGTTAGAAGGAGGGGATGTATCACTCTGTGTCCCAACCAGAACCAGATGACATTTACCAGATAATTCAAGAAGGCGGATTTATTTTAAAAAGGGGTGAGTTTTGAAGATATGGTGAGATGCAGACAAGCCTTAATAGAAAGTGCAGGTCAGTGGAATAAGGACTGGCAGAGTGCCCAACAGGCTTAGAAGAAGGGGGGTGGGCTGCTGACACCCAGATGGAGAGAACGGTTAGTAAGGAGTCTCCTAGAGAGGTGATGTGACTGTCCACAGCCAGCCTCACTCTTCTCCCTCCCTCAGGGGAGAGCACCCAAAATATCCAAGAGAGGAGAGCTTTATTTTATTCCTCTCTGAATCTTCTGCACATAACACAGTACCTGCCACAAGCAATGAGTCCCTAGGAAACGTTTTGTGTGAACTGAACCAGACCGCCTCCTCCTCTCTCCTCACACTCATGCTGATAAAACTGGCAGGTCACTGTAGCTCAGCCTCTGCACCCCTAACATGAGAATGATAATAATACAAGGGATTCTTTCTGAAAAAAAAAAAAAAATTGAGAAAATGTGCTGTGAACTCTACATCTCTACCAAATAAAAGCCATGGAAGGTCCCTAAAGGAAGGCTCCCTCCGTGTCAATAATACAGAAATGCCATTGCCTAGGATCACTTAGTAGTCAAAAGGCAGGGCTGATTTTCTCCTTTAAATTATTCCATTTGATAAAGTAGGTAGTCTAAGGCAGAGGAATCTATATCTATTTCCACATTACTCAATAATTCTAGTCTTACTTTTCATGGAAAAAAAAGGCACTTACAAAAGAAAAAAAATTGCTGTATTATTAGTTGAGACTTAACTAAGTCTGTGTAAAGGTAGAACTGAGTTGTTCAATACAGTAGCCACTAGTCACATATGGCTATTTAAATCTAACTTTTAATAATTAAAATTCGATATAATTTAAAATTCAATTCCTTGGTCACACGTGTCACATTTCAAGTGCTCCCCAACCACGTATGTCAGATGGTGCATAACGAACATTTTCACAAAAAGTTCTACTGGTGAACTGCTGAGCCCAGAATAATAACCTCTCAGGATTCTTCCAGAATTAAATTTTGAAACTTATATGACTAAAATTAAAAATGATCACACTTTAGAAGAAAAGGGAACCTTCCTACACTGTTGGTGGGAATGTAAATTGGTGAAGCCACTATGGAAAACAGTATGGAGATTCCTTAAAAAACTAAAAATAGGCTTCCAGGAAGATGGCGGAAGAGAAAGACGCAGAGATCACCTTCCTCCCCACAGATACGCCAGAAATACATCTACACATGGAACAACTCCTATAGAACACCTACTGAACGCTGGCAGAAGACCTCAAACCTCCCAAAAGGCAAGAAACCCCCCACGTACCTGGGTAGGGAAAAAGAATAAACAGAGACAAAAGGATAGGGATGGGACCTGCACCAGTGGGAGGGAGCTATGAAGGAGGAAAGGTTGCCACACACTAGGAAGCCCCTTCGCGGGCGGAGACTGGGGATGGCAGAGGGGTGAAGCTTCGGAGCCGCGGAGGAGAGCACAGCAACAGGGGTGCGGGGGGCAAAGCGGAGAGATTCCCGCACAGAGGATCAGGGCCAACCAGCACTCACCAGCCCGAGAGGCTTGTCTGCTCACCCGCCGGGGCGGGTGGGGCTCGGAGTTGACGCTTGGGCTTCGGTCGGAGCGCCTGGAGAGGACTGGGGTTGGCGGCGTGAACACAGCCTACAGGGGGTTAGTGCGCCACGGCTAGCCGGGAGGCAGTCCGGGGAAAAGTCTGGACCTGCCGAAGAGGCAAGAGACTTTTTCTTCCCTCTTTGTTTCCTGGTGCGCGAGGAGAGGGGATTAAGAGCACTGCTTAAAGACGCTCCAGAGACGGGCGGGAGCCGCGGCTAAAAGCATGGACCCCAGACACGGGCATGAGACGCTAAGGCTGCTGCTGCTGCTACCAAGAAGCCTGTGTGCGAGCACTGGTCACTATGCACACACCCCTTCCAGGGAGCCTGTGCAGCCCGCCATTGCCAGGGTTCCGGGATCCAGGGACAACTCCTCCGGGAGGCCGCACGGTGCGCCTCAGGCTGGTGCAACGTCATGCCGGCCTCCACCACCGCAGGCCCGCCCCGCACGCAGTGCCCCTCCCTCCCCCCCGGCCTGAGTGAGCCAGAGCCCCCGAATCTGCGGCTCCTTTAACCCCGTCCTGTCTGAGCGAAGAACAGAGGCCCTCCAGCGACCTACACGCAGAGGCAGGGCCAAATCCAAAGCTGAGCCCCTGGGAACTGTGAGAACAAAGAAGAAAAAGGAAAATCTCTCCCATCAGCCTCAGAAGCAGCGGATTAAAGCTCCACAATCAACTTGATGTACCCTGCATCTGTGGAATACATGAATAGACAACAAATCATCCCAAATTAAGGAGGTGGACGTTGAAAGCAAGATTTATGATTTTTTCCCCTTTTCCTCTTTTTATAAGTGTGTATGTATATGCTTCTGTGTGAGATTTTGTCTGTATAGCTTTGCTTGCACTATTTGTCCTAGGGTTCTATCTGTCCATTTTTTTGTTTTGTGTTGCTTTCTTTTTAATTTTTCTTTTCTATTTTTCTCTTAATAATTATTTTTTTATTTTAATAATTTTATTATATTTTATCTTACTTTATTTTATTTTACTTTATCTTCTTTCTTTATTTCCTTCCTTCCCTCCTTCCTTCCTTCCTCCCTCCCTCCCTCCCTCCCTCCTTTCTTTCTTTCTTTCTACTTCTACTAATTCTTTCTTTCTACTTTTTCTCCCTTTTATTCTGAGCCATGTGGACGAAAGGCTCTTGGTGCTGCAACCAGGAGTCAGTGCTGTGCCTCTGAGGTGGGAGAGCCAACTTCAGGACTTCTGGTCCACAAGAGACCTCCCAACTCCACATAATATCAAATGGCGAAAAACTCCCAGAGATCTCCATCTCAACACCAGCACCCAGCTTCACTCAACGACCAGCAAGCTACAGTGCTGGACATCCTATGCCAAACAACTAGCAAGACAGGAACACAACCACAGCCATTAGCAGAGAGGCTGCCTAAAATCATAATAAGTCCACAGACACCCCAAAACAGACGTGGACCTGCCCACCAGAAACACAAGATCCAGCCTCATCCACCAGAACAAAGGCACTAGTCCCCTCCACCAGGAAGCCTACACAACCCACTGAACCAACCTTAGCCACTGGGGACAGACACCAAAAACAACGGGAACTACGAACCTGCAGCCTGCAAAAAGGAGACCCCAAACACAGTAAGATAAGCAAAATGAGAAGACAGAAAAACACACAGCAGATGAAGGAGCAAGATAAAAACCCACGGACCTAACAAATGAAGAGCAAATAGGCAGTCTAACTGAAAAAGAATTCAGAATAATGATAGTAAAGATGATCCAAAATCTTGGAAATAGAACAGACAAAATGCAAGAAACATTTAACAAGGACCTAGAAGAACTAAAGATGAAAAAAACAACGATGAACAACACAATAAATGAAATTAAAAATACTCTAGATGGGATCAATAGCAGAATAACTGAGGCAGAAGAACGGATAAGTGACCTGGAAGATAAAATAGTGGAAATAACTAATGCAGAGCAGAATAAAGAAAAAAAATGAAAAGAACTGAGGACAGTCTCAGAGACCTCTGGGACAACATTAAACGCACCAACATTTGAATTATAGGGGTTGCAGAAAAAGCAGAGAAAAAGAAAGGGACTGAGAAAATATTTGAAGAGATTATAGTTGAAAACTTCCCTAATATGGGAAAGGAAATAGTTAATCAAGTCCAGGAAGCACAGAGAGTCCCATACAGGATAAATCTAAGGAGAAAAATGCCAAGACGCATATTAATCAAACTGTCAAATATTAAACACAAAGAAAACATATTAAAAGCAGCAAGGGAAAAACAACAAATAACACACAAGGGAATCCCCATAAGGTTAACAGCTGATCTTTCAGCAGAAAATCTGCAAGCCAGAAGGGACTGGCAGGACATATTTAAAGTGATGAAGGAGAAAAACCTACAACCCAGATTACGCTACCCAGCAAGGATCTCATTCAGATTTGATGGAGAAATTAAAACCTTTACAGACGAGCAAAAGCTGAGAGAGTTCAGCACCACCAAACCAGGTTTACAGCAAATGCTAAAGGAACTTCTCTAGGCAAGAAACATAAGAGAAGGAAAAGACCTACAATAACGAACCCAAAGCAATTTAAAAAAATGGGAATAGGAACATACATATTGATAATTACCTTAAATGTAAATGGACTAAATGCTCCCACCAAAAGACACAGATTGGCTGAATGGATACAAAAACAAGACCCATATATTTGCTGTCTACAAGAGACCCATTTCAGACCTAGAGACACATACAGACTGAAAGTAAGGGGATGGAAAAAGATATTTCATGCAAATGGAAACCAAAAGAAAGCTGGAGTAGCAATTCTCATATCAGATAAAATGGACTTTAAAATACAGACTATTAGAAGAGACAAAGAAGGACACTACATAATGATCAAGGGATTGATCCAAGAAGAAGATATAACAATTGTAAATATTTATGCACCCAACACAGGAGCACCTCAATACATAAGGGAAATACTAACAGCCATAAAAGGGGAAATCGACAGTAACACATTCATAGTAGGGGACTTTAACACCCCACTTTCACCAATGGACAGATCATCCAAAATGAAAATAAATAAGGAAACACAAGCTTTAAATGATACATTAAACAAGATGGACTTAATTGATATTTATAGGACATTCCATCCAAAAACAACAAAATACACATTTTTCTCAAGTGTTCATGGAACATTCTGCAGGATAGATCGTATCTTGGGTCACAAATCAAGCCTTGGTAAATTTAAGAAAATTGAAATCGTAATAAGTATCTTTTCTGACCACAACACTATGAGACTAGATATCAATTACAGGAAAAGATCTGTAAAAAATACAAACACATGGAGGCTAAACAATACACTACTTAATAACGAAGTGATCACTGAAGAAATCAAAGAGGAAATTAAAAAAATACCTAGAAACAAATGACAATGGAGACACGACGACCCAAAACCTATGGGATGCAGCAAAAGCAGTTCTAAGAGGGAAGTTTATAGCAACACAAGCCCACTTTAAGAAACAGGAAACATCTCAAATAAACAACCTAACCTTGCACCTAAAGCAACTAGAAAAAGAAGAACAGAAAAACCCCAAAGTTAGCAGAAGGAAAGAAATCATAAAAATCAGATCAGAAATAAATGAAAAAGTAATGAAGGAAACGATAGCAGAGATCAATAAAACTAAAAGCTGGTTCTTTGAGAAGATAAACAAAATAGATAAACCATTAGCCAGACTCATCAAGAAAAAAAGGGAGAAGACTCAAATCAATAGAATTAGAAATGAAAAAGGAGAAGTAACAACTGACACTGCAGAAATACAAAAGATCCTGAGAGATTACTACAAGCAACTCTATGCCAATAAAATGGACAACCTGGAAGAAATGGACAAATTCTTAGAAATGCACAACCTGCCAAGATTGAATCAGGAAGAAATAGAAAATATGAACAGACCAATCATAAGCACTGAAATTGAAACTGTGATTAAAAATCTTCCAACAAACAAAAGCCCAGGATCAGATGGCTTCACAGGCAAATTCTTCCAAACATTGAGAGAAGAGCTAATACCTATCCGTATCAAACTCTTCCAAACTATAGCAGAGAGGGGAACACTCCCAAATTCATTCTACAAGGCCACCATCACCTTGATATCAAAACCAGAGAAGGATGTCACAAAGAAAGAAAACTACAGGCCAATATCACTGATGAACATAGATGCAAAAATCCTCAACAAAATACTAGCAAAAAAAATCCAATAGCACATTAAAAGGATTATACACCATGATCAAGTGGGGTTTATTCCATGAATGCAAGGATTCTTCAATATACGCAAATCAATCAATGTGATACACCATATTAACAAATTGAAGGATAAAAACCATATGATTATCTCAATAGATGCAGGGAAAGCTTTTGACAAAATTCAACACCCATTTATGATGAAAACCCTGCAGAAGTTAGGCATAGAGGGAACCTTCCTCAACATAATAAAGGCCATATATGACAAACCCACAGCCAACATCATCCTCAATGGTGAAAAACTGAAAGCATTTCCACTAAGATCAGGAACAAGACAAGGTTGCCCACTCTCACCACTCTTATTCAACATAGTTTTGGAAGTTTTAGCCACAGAAACCAGAGAAGGGAAGGAAATAAAATGAATCCAAATCGGAAAAGAAGAAGTAAAGCTGTCAGTGTTTGCAGATGACATGATACTATACATAGAGAATCCTAAAGATGCTACCAGAAAACTACTAGAGCTAATCAATGAATTTGGTAAAGTAGCAGGATACAAAATTAATGCACAGAAATCTCTGGCATTCCTATACACGAATGATGAAAAATCTGAAAGTGAAATCAAGAAAACACTCCCCTTTACCATTGCAATTAAAAGAATAAAATATCTAGGAATAAACCTACCTAAGGAGACAAAAGACCTGTATGCAGAAAATTATAAGACACTGATGAAAGAAATTAAAGATGATACAAATAGATGGAGAGATATACCATGTTCTTGGATTGGAAAAATCAACACTGTGAAAATGACTCTACTTCCCAAAGCAGTCTACAGATTCAATGCAATTCCTATCAAACTACCACTGGCATTTTTCACAGAACTAGAACAAAAAATTTCACAATTTGTATAGAAACACAAAAGACCCCGAATAGCCAAAGCAATCTTGAGAATGAAAAACGGAGCTGGAGGAATCAGGCTCCCTGACTTCAGACTATACTACAAAGCTACAGTAATCAGGACAGTATGGTACTGGCACAAAAACAGAAAGATACATTAATGGAACAGGATAGAAAGCCCAGAGATAAACCCACGCACATATGGTCACCTTATCTTTGATAAAGGAGGCAGGAATGTACCGTGGAGAAAACACAGCCTCTTCGATAAGTGGTGCTGGGAAAACTGGACAGCTACATGTAAAAGTATGAGATTAGATCACTCCCTAACACCATACACAAAAATAAGCTCAAAATGGATTAAAGACCTAAATGTAAGGCCAGAAACTATCAAACTCTTAGAGGAAAACATAGGCAGAACACTCTATGACATAAATCACAGCAAGATCCTTTTTGACCCGCCTCCTAGGGAAATGGAAATAAAAACAAAAATAAACAAATGGGACCTAATGAAACTTCAAAGCTTTTGCACAGCAAAGGAAACCATAAATAAGACCAAAAGACAACCCTAATAATGGGCGAAAATATTTGCAAATGAAGCAACTGACAAGGGATTAATTTCCAAAATTTATGCAGCTCAATAACAAAAAAAAAAAAAACCCAATTCAAAAATAGTCAGAAGACCTAAATAGACATTTCTCCAAAGATATACAGACTGCCAACAAACACATGAAAGAATGCTCAACATCATTTATCATTAGAGAAATGCAAATCAAAACTACAATGAGATATCTTCTCACACCTGTCAGAATGGCCACCATCAAAAAATCTAGAAACAATAAATGCTGGAGAGGGTGTGGAGAAAAGGGAACCCTCTTGCACTGTTGATGGGAATGTAAATTGATACAGCCACTGTGGAGAACAGTATGGAGGTTTCTTAGAAAACTACAAATAGAGCTACCATATGACCCAGCAATCCCACTACTGGGCATATACCCTGAGAAAACCATAATTCAAAAAGGGTCATGTACCAAAATGTTCATTGCAACTCTATTTACAATAACCCAGAGATGGAAACAACCTAAATGTCCATCATCGGATGAATGGATAAAGAAGATGTGGCACATATATACAATGGAATATTACTCAGCCATTAAAAGAAACGAAATTGAGCTATTTGTAACGAGGTGGATAGACCTAGATTCTGTCATACAGAGTGAAGTAAGTCAGAAAGAGAAAGACAAATACCATATGCTAACACATATATATATGGAATTTAAGGGGGAATAAATGTCATGAAGAACCTAGGGGTAAGACAGGAATAAAGACACAGACCTACTAGAGAATGGACTTGAGGATATGGGGAGGGGGAAGGGTAAGCTGTGACAAAGTGCCAGAGAGGCATGGACATATATACACTACCAAACGTAAGGTAGATAGCTAGTGGGAAACAGCCACATAGCACAGGGAGATCAGCTCGGTGCTTTGTGACCGCCTGGAGGGGTGGGATAGGGAAGGTGGGAGGGAGGAAGACGCAAGAGGGAAGAGATATGGGGACATATGTATATGTGTAACTGATTCACTTTGTTATAAAGCAGAAACTAACACACCATTGTAAAGCAATTATACTCCAATAAATATGTAAAAAAAATAAAAACAGACTAAGAGAAAGAAAAGAAAAAAAATAGAGTTGCCATATAATCTAGCAATCCCACTCCTGGGCGTATATCCAGAGAAAACTCTAATTTGAAAAGATACATGCACCCCTATGTTCACAGCAGTACTGTTTACAATAGCCAAGACATGGAAACAACCTAAATGTCCATCGACAGATGAATGGATAAAGAAGATGTGGTACATATATACAATGGAATATTACTCAGCCATAAAAAGAATGAATGCCATTTGCAGCAACATGGATGGAACTAGAAATTATTATACTAAGCTAAATAAGTCAGAAAGAGAAAGACAAATACCATATGATATCCCTTATATGTGGAATCTAAAAAATGATACAAATTAACTTATTTACAAAACAGAAACAGACTCACAGACATAGAAAATAAGCTTATGGTTACCAAAGAGGAAAGGGTGGGGTTTGGGATAAATTAGGAGTTTGGGAATAAGAGATACAAACTACTTTATATAAAATAGATAAACAACAAGGTCCTACTGTATAGCACAGGGAACTTTATTCAATACCTTGTAATAAACTATAATGGAAAAGAATACGTGTGTGTATATATATATATCTGAATCACTTTGCTCTACACCAGAAACTAACACAACATTGTAAATCAACTATACTTCAGTAAGAAAAAAACAATAATTAATTTTTTTTAAATGGACACACTTTAGCTAGGTTATTCTGAGCAGGGCTGAGGTATAATCACAACATTAGATTCAAACTATTAATAATGGCTATTAACATGAAATATTTGATTTTTAGAAAGAAGACCAGTATTTCCATATTAGCTGCTATTAAGGTATATTTAACAGGAATGATGTAAAGTTTACGTTCATGGGACTATGGGGACTTTTTAAGCTTGTTATTTCTCTCTGCTCATGTAGCAGAGGTTCTATAATAAAATTAATGATATTTTTTCAAGTGAAATCACTTATTTATGTCTGTGTTAATATAACAACACAAGTGTGACTCTAGGTAGTCAGAGCACAGATATGTTGGAACTTTATTTGCCACATGATTCAGCCCTTATTATAGCACAAAGTGTGACTGAACCACTTACAGCAGGATGTGAAATAGGATGTTTTTTGTGGACTCCAAATTTTGGCGACAGCTGAGAAAAACTGATGAATATCCTACATTCTATACGTGTCCCCACGGCAGAGCCAAAAGGATCTTGAAACCATCACACCCAGTGGCCCACTTAGTGAGAAAGTTAGAGACTCATAGAAATGGAGTCTTTGAAATATATTTAAGGAAGAGAGTGCCATGGTGTCTCCCTTCACCCTGCTGTGCAGTATCGGGGAGTGGTGTGCCACCTCCAAAAGCAATCCAGGTAAAAGGAGCCCTAAGAGAATCATTCAGAGAGATTATGGTTTTCTTCAGAAGATATTTCACTTCCCAGGTGGAAGTTTGCTGAGTGGCAAAAATGTGTAGGCACATTCGTGAGAGTATTTGGGGATGCTTTAACGTCTGTCCCCATGTGTTGAAGACATTTTTTTATGAGGATACA
Organism: Phocoena phocoena; assembly: GCF_963924675.1. Lineage (NCBI taxonomy): Eukaryota > Metazoa > Chordata > Mammalia > Artiodactyla > Phocoenidae > Phocoena > Phocoena phocoena. Next base: position 80,546,828 of record NC_089221.1, on the reverse strand, counting down.
GACGCAGGGGGCAGATCGAGGACCCTAAAAATGTCTGTAGGCAGGAGGCAGCTAGGGAAGTCTGTAATGTCAGGGCAAGGAGAGAGACCAGCAGGACAAATGGTCCGCACTTGCAGTGATCAGCTGGGCCTGGATGCATGAGTTCTCCCGTGTTCAATCTTTGCTGCCTGACCTGGGAAGAAAACCACCTGAGTCTAGTGCTAGGGCAGGAGCTGGGACAAGAATACTGGAAAGCATCAACCAGCAAGTGCACGGCAAGCATCACAAAACTACAGTGCAGAGATCCCTGTGGAGGGGGGAGAGGGAGGAGATGGCAGAGAACCCACAATATCAACCAACAAAAGAGAACTAACAATGGATGCCCACCAAGGTAGAGAGCAATCATCATTCAAAACACAGTCCCAGAAGAAAGAACAATACCCAGTAGTAACAAACTCAGTAGGAATATACAGAACAAGTAACAATTATTTAGTAAGTGCTTTATGTAAATTAACTCATAGAATCCTCACAACCACAAATCTCTATTGAAATAAAGTCATTAAAATAAAATTATTATTGGCACTATATAGATGAGGAAGCTGAGACACTATGGAGTTATAACCAAGGTCACAAAGCCAGTAGGTGGTAGGGGATCTAGCCCCAGGTATCTAAGTCCAGAGTCCATGCTCTTAACTGCCGTACCTTCCTGCCTCCCTGTCTCCCCTCTACTGCTCATCACACTCCCCACCTGGACTAAGGAAGAGCCAGGTGCAGCATTATGAGTGGAGAAGAAGTGGAAGAGGGTTTGAAAAAACACTTGACCCTCCCCGCCCTCATCACTGATCCCTAAAACAAGGGTAGGGCTGAAGCTAAAGGGGAAAAACTTTACATTGGAAGCAAGATTAAATGTTGCTTTAGAATGGACTTTTTAACACCTGTTAATGACTGACAAGCGACAAAGTCTGTTTGAAATGCTATCAAATACTGGAGAAGGGAAAGCCCAAAAATTAGGTGTAACATATGGTGGTAGAAGAATAAAGCTGTTTTCTGATTGTATACCCCTGAACTCAGAGCAGTCAATAAATATTTTGTGTTTATAGCTATTTTTAATAGTTTGAAACTGACAAATTTGTGCTTATAGCTCTGCCATGCGCATTGATAAATAAACTCATCAAGACGGAGCCAAGATTAATTTTAGTCATAGGTTTATCAATATATAAGTCTGGAAGGACCTTGGGAAGTCATCCATCTATAATCCTTTCAACAGACTGTGTTAAGTCTAAACCAATAATGAAAAATGGCTGGGCACACACTGTATATGAAAGAGATAGGAAAAATGTCTAATTGCCATATATGTTTTCAAAGGGTAATTGAAGCTTAATGAGTACCCAATAACACAAAAGAATAAACTAGTAGAACATCTATTTGCATGTCTTTTCAAAATTTTACAAGTTCAAAATTTGCAACTCCAAAAATTATACTTCCTTATCAACTGATTCATCCTTTCACTTCAATACTGGCAGTAAGATAAATGACTTAAAACAGTCAAACTAATGAAAGCTGTAGGATAAATGGAAAAATATTTTAACTTCCAGGAAGCCACAACTTACAGAAGTTTGAAAGAAGTTGGACAAAGAACCTTTCCATTTCTTTCACCCCCCAGAAAAAAAATCATTCTTGAAAATTCAACAGATTTTCCAAACGAAATTTCCTTTCTAGCAGATTACACATCTCTCTCAACAGTTATTGAGGGATAAAACCTGTCAAAAACACATTGATATTTCAGACCAGATAATTTTTTCTGAAAGTCTACTCATTATGGTGAGTCATAGGAAAAAACTCTTTCATCAGTATTTTTTGATTTAGTAAATGACCTTCCTAAGACATTTCACATATAAAAGTGGTCTCAGGAATAGAGACGCACACGTACAGAACGGATGTGTGGACACTGTGGGGAGAGGATGGGGAAGAGAGGGTGGGAGGAATTGGGAGATTGGGATTGACATATATACACTACCATGTGTAAAACAGATAGCTAGTGGGAACCTGCTGTGTAGCACAGGGAGCTCAACTCGGTGCTGTGGGTTGATCTAGATGGGTGGGATGGGGCGGGGGGGGAGGTCCAAGAGGGAGGGGATATATGAATACATATAGTTGATTCTCTTCGTTGTACAGCAGAAACTAACACAACATTGTAAAGCAGCTATACACCAATTTAAAAAAAATGAAAAGAAAAATTGCAAAAAAAAAGAAAGAAAGAAATCTTATTAGAAAATCTAAAATGTCTATAGAGTCCTTAAAGGTGACTAATCTTAGAAAGGAGGTAATCAGGCATAAACACCTGAAACAACTTCAAGGGGCTGAAGAAACCCTAAACAGGGGCTCAGTGTGGGGTTTCTAATTGTGTTCACTGAGGGCACAAACATAACAGCTACCTCATTTACTTTCCTTCCTGACCTACTGTAATTTTCATATGTGATATGCTTTCCTAAAATTAATTTTATCACCAGATTCCCCTTTTTAACTGAGGACAAAATTAAAAGGAGCCAATTCTAGCTTTTTGGCCTAGCAGCCATAAATACCTAGGCCACACCTCCAGAAATTCTGATTTGTAGTTGAACTTGGGTGAACCCTAGATGTTAGTATTTTTAAATAGTCTCCCTGAGATGACAACCACTGCTCTGGCTTATTTGTATATGTAAGCATGGCTCAGTTTTCCTTTACTAAAAAGACCTTCAATCCAAACCAAAAAGAGTAGAGAGATGTAAACCTCCAGTTAAATCTACAAGCAGAGTTCGTGTGGTATGTTCAATATTCCTGCAACTCTGAAACAATGCCCTTTCCCAGCTATTCACTGTAGTTTTCCCAGCACAGTATGTATCTTAATTGTAAATTAACATTTTCATAAATAAATCCTAAATAGAATTCTAAAGCTGTTTTCTAAACCATTAAACACATTAGGTGCCCAGACATTCGGTACTTGTTGAGCCTTTGATAAAACTGAAATTAAGACATTGTTTTTACTTTAAATGGCCCTCCTTGCAAATTTGTCTACTGTTCATTGGAATGACACTTTTTAAAATGATATTTGTATTCACATGCATTCATATTTATTTCTATGGATATTCCATTTTAAGTTGCCATTTGTTAAAAATTAGTTGATGATTCTTCAATTGCCCTTTTTGGACCTGAGACTAGTCCTCATTGCTTTCAGAGGAGGTCTAAGGCAGCCGTAATCAGGAGCTCTGAGCCTACAAACCGAAGTCTCTTGTCTCATTTGCCACCTAAGCCAATCATTATTTAAACTGGATTTTCACTTGGTGAGAGAACCAGGAGAAAGTTCGTTCTCCAATTATAATATGGCATGCAAAACTGCAAGATAATAGCCAAGAGAGAAATGGAAACTGAGTAGGAAAAACCATTTTCCATTTTTTAAATATAAGGTTGGTTTTTCAATCAGCAAGTTCATTCAGCCTTTTACTCAACTGCTGATGTTAAAATTAAATATCAGTGTTGATGTTTTTTATTCAACAAGAATAACGTTTATTTTTTACCAGCATCTATATTATCACGCATGCATTTTCTCATTCCCAGGGCAGATCTATGAGGCAGAACATCCCTCTTTATAGACTGGTAAGGTGAGGCTCAGAAATATTTAATGATTTTTTTCAGTGTCAAAGAGCAAAATTTGGACTTCCCTGGTGGCGCAGGGGACACAGGTTCGAGCCCTGGTCCGGGAAGATCCCACATGCTGCGGAGCAACTAAGCCTGCGAGACACAACTACTGAAGCCCGTACGCCTAGAGCCTGTGGTCCCCAACAAGAGAAACCACTGCAATGAGAAGCCCACGCACCGCTACGAAGAGTAGCTCCCACTCGCCACAACTAGAGAAAGCCTGCACACAGCAACAAAGACCCAATGCAGCCAAAAATAAATAAAATTAATAAATTTATTTTAAAAACTTGAAAAAAAATTTTTTAAAAAGGAGCAAGATTATGGCAATGCAGGACTTAATTCTTAAATTCCCAATTCTTACTTCATCTCTAACATAACTGTTAACATATATGAGTCAAATGAAGGATTGTTACTCTCAGCAATTGATCAAATAAAAAGTATTTATTATTTGCCTAACACTGTATCATCAGGCCCCATAAGGATGCAAAAGAGTAATAAAAATAATGACCTCATGGAATTTACAATCTGGTTGATTCTAGCTAATTAACTATCTAATTTCAGTAAGTGTTAAGTTTTAAATTCTGATTTTTTTTAAGTTATCATTTTCAATAACACTATGGCAGATATAACCAGACAAGCAAGAATGTGAGAAATACTACAGAACTAGTGATCCAATTTCTTCAACAAATGAAAAGCATGAAAAAAAAGAGAGAAAGAAGTCAATAGATTAAAGACTGTAAAGGAAAATGTCAACCAAATTTAATGTGTGCCTTTTGTTTAGATCCTAATTTGGATAAACCTACTAGGGGAATGTGAACACTGATTGGGCATTTCATGATAGCAAGGAATCAATTTCTTTGAGGAGTTATAGTGGTATTTTAATCACATTTTTAAAATACTCCTCAACTTTTAGAAATAAAATTAAAAGGTTAGCAACCAGTTAATAATGGCTAGCATTTCATATGTTCCAAGGACTATCCTAAGTATATTATACGCATTATCTCATTTAAAACTTATAACACTAAACATTGGGTCCCACTTTACAGATGAAAAACTGAGATTCATATTCCTTAAGGGTAATAACCCAAATCAGAGAGCTAGCAAATGTCTGAGCTGATATTTGAATCCAGGTCTGTTTGATCATAAAGCTCACGCCTTAGGCATTCCATCTGTAGTTAGTTGTGGGGTTTTGTTTGTTTTTTATCTAGTGTAGCACTTACTATGTTTTTAAAGGTTGAAGAAATAAGGAAATTTTGTAATTTTCTTTCTGAAACCTGAACAATAAAAACTTTTACTGCTGCTGAGTATATAAGAAGTGTCTCACAAAGTGCAACTCAGATTTCCTTTTGATTGTCACTGTAAGGAATTTGAGGAATTTCTTAGGGGAGGCAGAAACATTGTTCTTCTCAAAAATTGGTACTATAAATTCATCAAGTTGAGTGAACACATTTAAGAACAAGGGATGTAGCAGTACAGGCACTTAAATCACTTCAACTTCAAAATGCTTTGGGCTCTCTAAATCTTTTTGATTAAGCCAGCAGTAAGTGGATGTCTAAATTAGAACATTTTGAGAAATATTTTCCAGAAAGTGTGTAAGAAATATTGCTTCTTTGAATTGAATAAATTTTCTCCAGTCATTTATTTGAAGGCAGATAAGCCACTGCTCCAAGGAGATAGCTTATTGTCATTAACGTATTGAATCCTTTACCATGTTTTAGAAAATAATTGGATGTGGTAAAACTTGAGGGGCAGAGAGATAGGGTTGGAGAGATGTTACTCAGAGATACAGAACCTCCAATGTCCTTCAGATGAACACATTTGTCCTAACATTGCTCCCATGTGGGAGAGTACTGTGAACTAGCATTAATGCATTTTAAAAATTTGGAAGGGAAGAAAGAGCTGTTGCCTGATGTCTTAGCCGTCCTCTCACCTACATTTTTACCAAAGTATGTACCATTCAGCATAGAAAGGCTATGCATATGCAATACTTCGTGTTTGTAAAATATGTGTAAGGAAAGAGCTAGCAGAGTGCATTATATCTATCCTATAGTCCACCTCTTATCTCCATCTCTAGCAAAAGATTATTGCAGGTGAATTTGCAGATAAAAGGAAGTACTTCTCTTAGTACTTTCTTCAGATATTGAAATTTAAATCTGTTACCAAGGATTCACAGAAATTTAGAATTGGAAATGATTCTAGAAATCATCTAGTCAAACTCTCTTTTTTTTTTCATGTGGAGAAAGTAAACCCAAAGAGGTCAAATAATTTGCCTAAAGTAACAACAGAATTGGTTAACTAAGGCAAGAGCTGGGACTAGAAATAAAGCTTCTTTATCCCCCCAGGGCCATTTTGGAGCAAGTGACTGACTGGATATCTTGGGAAATTGTACTTAAATCTTCAGAGTAACTGTACATTTTAGCTAAACCTTGCTTTATGAAATAAACAATATTCTGTGAAATGAAAGACTTTAAAACCTCTTTATGTCATGAGAATAACCCAGGTCTGGAAAATATTTTTCTCCATTTTAAAGTGAAAACATTAATGACACATATAAAAAATATTTAGGAAGAACTAAAGAAGTGATAGTTTTTTGAGTGGTGATGCATATCAAGCTGTTCTATAAAAAATGGTCAGCACTGGACATTGTATGCATTTTAAAGTATTCTTTCACCAGGAAAATTCTTTTTTTTTTTTTTTTACAGTCTAGGTCTTTTATTTTCTTTACACCCATCATGCCATGCATTCATAGGGAATGGGTTCTAACAGGTCAGGCTCCTTTCCTTGATTCTCACGAAGTGTGCTTCTCTGGGTGGAGCAGGCTGGTGCTTCAGTGGAACCCAAGTACTTTTCTCTTTGGCTTCCTTCTTCTTCTGATCATTTTCCTTCACACTTTTCAGGAGCTATCTCGGCTCTTAGAGTACTTAATATGCTGGATATGCACATTAACTCTCTTGGCAAGAATCTTGTCCTTAACTTGTTTGTTTACAATGATGCCAACTGCACACTGGGTAACACTGTAGAGTCTTCCAGTTTTGCATGGTAACATTTGTGGGGCATTCCCTTTTGAACAGTGTCCATTCCCTTGATATCTACAATATCACCTTGCTTGTAGATGCGCATGTATGTGGTCAAAGGAACAACTCCATGTTTTCTAAAAGGCCTAGAGAACATATTGCAGGTGCCCCTTCTCTTTCCCTTTGTGTTGGTCATTTGGGCAAATTACTGGAAGATAGTGGTTCTGGCGGAAAGGCCACCAGGAAAATTCTTTAAGAAAGTCCTATAATTTAACATTTCTGAACAATACTGGATTGTTCATCTGAAAATCCCTGTGGTATTTTGATTTTTTAAACCTCTAGCTAGATTCAGAATTCTGAAAGTACACTAAATGTCGTATCATCTAATTTAAAAATCCATAAGAAAAAATATCACAACACTCAACACTAAAAAGGGGTGTTGAATAAAATGTTGCAGATAAAGTTATACCAAGAAGCAAATGTCAATTTAAGGTCCATTATTCCCATTGCCATCTTCAGCATCAGTCTTTGAACTTAATAGGAAGAATTTTTCTTAAGAAAAACATGATTTACCATGGAATATAAAAATATCAACTTATGCATACATATAAATCTTGCCCTAAAGACATTGAACAGACCAAGTAATTATTTCAAATTACTAAATCATTCATATTGGTAGGAGATGCATAAGGGACATAGCAAAATAGCACCAAGCCTGAAGGTTAAATCTTCTAAGACATGAAGTCAAGAGGAATTAAGTGCATAAATATGATCATGTCAAAAGCATAAAGGAGATAGTCTGTAGGGACTCCCTCTAGTAAATATGGGACAATTTGACATCAAAATAATAATACTGCTAATGAATTACTATGCATTGAAAAATTTCATAATCCATAGTATTAAACCAGAGAGAAAGAAAAATTTGAGAGAGAAAAAAGATAAAAGCTAATTTGGCAAACTATTAACAATTGATAAATCTAAGTAAGAGACTCACAAAGATTCATTGTACTACTCTTTTAACTGTGTGGTAATTTTGAAAATTTTCAAAATGAAATGATGAGGAAAACAGCATGTCTCCCTCCCTCCCCCCAACAATATATATATAGCAGGAAGGGGAAAGTAAAGGATAAGATCAGACATCTTTTGGTAGAGAACTAAAACTCAAATAAAGTGACCTAGGTAGAAGCTCAGAGTAGTAATAGGATTAAGTGATTAGGTTATGGTCATAACTGGGAGGCTTAAACCCAATCAATTTTATGGACAATACCTTTTTTCTTTTTAAAGAATATGTAAACAAGAATGGAGTAGTCTGCTTGTTATGTGTGAAAGGGGAATTTGAAGAGCTTAATTTGACTGGTGCTGGGTTTCTAGAGGACAGAGGAGTCTGACAAGCATAGACTTTGTGTTAATTTGGCAGTTAAACCACCATAATGGAAATGGATATTTCAGGTATCAGCTATGGTGGTACAGTCATTAAAATTATCTAATTCCCTGCTCCTGATGACCCTTCTGTAGATTTTTATGGGGGAAGGGAGAAGAGGAACCACGTTGACTAATCAATAATGCTCTGTCCCTTTGGCAGGTATATTTCTATTGACATTGTTCTTAATACATCAGCTCCCTCTAGCTTACATTATGTAGAGACAAAACTTAAGACCATAAAACTTCAGTTCTTGTCTAATTTAAGTTAAAGGAATTTTCAGAAAATGGTTCATTATTCTTTCATTTAGATTTAGTGAGTATACATGATTAAATATGTCTAGGCAATTAGGAAAAATTGTATATCTGAGTTTTTAGGTGTGTCAACATGGGAAACAGAACCTGAGGCATGATAGAAATGGGGACGTTTTCTTCACGTAGTGTCTTCATTGTACTGCCGAATATTTCTGAAATGACCTTGAAGTTTATCAATAATATCAGTAAGAAATGGATATTGGAGGGTAATAAACACTTTCAGGAAAGGCAAAAGAACTTTGGTGCACTTTCCTATAAAATATAATATAGAATCTCAGTCAAGAGATAATATCTCAACAAAATGATTTTTCCAACTCTCATCTGTGATGCTTTAGAGGATCTTTAACTCCCACAGAAATAAGTGAGTTGAAATTAATCCATTCAACAAAGATTTGTTCAATTTATATTACATGTGCCGCTTCACTCTGGGAATCCAACAGTGGTCCCTGCTCTCTTAGAGGTTTTGTTACATTGTCTATAATTTATTTTAAAATTCTTCAAGATGGAAAGAAAGGCAGTTTTCTTTCACAGGGCCCCTTATCTCTCAAACCACGCTCTATGTCATGTGTTTCACTGGCCTAAGTAGTGTATCAAATTATTTCAGTTTTCAGCCCAATACCAGAAGAGAAACTAGTGGGATCCTAGAATGACAAATCCAGGTATTGTCAAATCTAATTCAGTCTTACAAATAATTAAAATTTTCAAGAGATGATTTCCTGTCTGATGTGCTAGATCTTTGGTTTTTATCATTTAACAAATATTGGCCATATAACTTGTTTCTGAAGCCCCCTACAAGACAGTTCCATGATCTGTTTAGATACCCAAGGAGAGTGTTAGTGATGGCAGAACGGGAAGTAAGAGGATATCAGCGTTGGATATATGTGGGAACCCATTCAGCACCAAATAAATGTTATAAATGGAATAATCAGAACACAACAGAAATCATGGAACGTCATGGGAATACCCTGGCAGGAAATGAATCAAGTAATCTCTACAAGCAAATATAATGAATAGAGTAACAGCAGTGATTACTACATCTTCGGACACTAAGGGAACTTTACATAACCACAAAAAACAAATAGGAAATGCAATACACCACAATAATTGTTCCCAGAAAGCCATTTTGGCACAAGCACAATGGGATTTACTTTTAAAAATTAATAGACTATGCATTAGGAAGCAGCCATGTTGTGCAGGGTCAATTAGAGTCCTGGAGACAGATATCTGCTCAGTAAATTACCTCCAAATTTTAGAGGCAAAGAAATGAGTTAACATTTCTTCCACCTATCCAGAAGGATATGTCATCTAGAATAATAAAAATAGCCTTAGCTGAAAGAGAGAGAGACTACTTGACAGAAGAAAGTCAGCTAAGAACTGTGAAATAAATGATAGAATTACAACTATATGTGCTTTGCAAGTCCTAATGAGATTATTGAATCAGCCAAGACTTATCAATTGGTGCTAAAAGGATTAGGCATATGGCTGTTGGTAACCTGGATATTCACCAGTTCCAGCCAAAAATACAAATTTGATCACAAGCTGAGAAACATACCTTTGCAATGGAAGAATCAGAATTTCAAACCCTTCAATCCTATGGCCAAATTTTATCACCACTGGTGGGACTACCAGACATTTGTGACTCCCAGTGTGATGCAACATGACCTATGATTCTAACTTTGGCAAAAACATGTAACTTAAACTTTATAAAGCCTTTAGTTTTGACTCCTAGATTACAGAGATTACTGGAGGCGAAGGAACAGGTAAAACACCAGCATATGAAAGGGATCAAACAATATAAGACATTCTAAAAGACAACTGGGAGAACTTCAGTAAGTCAGAATGTCATTGCAAAATAGTACTATGGAAGAACAAAAGAGACTCAAGGGATTTAATAAGATGTTTTTGGATTGAATCTTGATTCAAATAGATCACTTATAAGCAGACAATATGTATGAACTGAGTATTAAGTGACATTAATAAATCATTAATTTTTTTAGGTGTGATAATGTCATTTTTGGCTATGTAAGATGTTTTTATTTTTTAAAAAAACATATTGAATGTTAGGAATGGAATGTTCTATTTAATATTTAACTTAAAACACATCACCATAGGCAGTGTGATATATATGTACACATTAGCTTTAATCTACAAACTAAAAGCAGAATACATATACCAGGGATAGTTATCATTTGGATGACTACTCAAAAGCCCTTCAAAGTACCTGCTTCTAGCTTCAACTATCTTTATCTCTAGCCACCAAAGTATTTATTAATTGACATAATGGATGTTAGCAATTATTTTGTATTAGTGAGATAATTGGTGTTCAATGTACATGGACTGGCTAGAAATCTTTTGCAGGCACACTGGTCCTGAATTCAGTTGCTGTAATATTATTCCACCTGCCTTGAGTAAACCTTCCACACAAGTTGCTTGTCAGAGACCCAAAAAGGCAGCTGGACTTCACTGAGAATACTGAGAGGTGGGATGACTGTGTTGGTGTTTACATGCTAATAAATGCTTGCTGACTTTCAAAATTCAGTCTGAAGCTTGCTTGATTTCTCACATTGTAATGTATCACCTCATACCTGGGTTGAGGAAAAAGAGACCCATGGTCTTCACCTCCATCTAACAAGTGGAAGTTGTTAACTACCTAACCGCCAAAGGAACTGAATTGTGAAGGAGCAATGTAGCTTATGTCAGCTTGAAATAGGGTCTAAAGGACAGCGATAGAGAGTAATTTCAGGTACCCATCTATGTAGACACTGGGCTGAGTGCAAAAGCAATGGTTGACTGGACAGGGCATTGTTCTCAAGGAGCTTACATTTGTAGAGACAAAACTCAAGACCATAAAACTTCAGTTTTTGTCTAATTTAAGTTAAAGGAATTTTCAGAAAACGGTTAATTATTTTTTCATTTAGTCTTTTTATATATAAAATTAACATTTGGATATCTATTTTCAATTCAAATTTTAGTGCTTAGTTTAACTTCAACTAGTTTAGTTATCAATTCCTCGCCTTTTTATTTTACCCACAAAGCATATCACACTCCCTAAAATAGATTCTGATTATCTTTTTAACATCAAAAGTATATTTATGCTAGTTCTTTGAAGTTAATCCTAAGACATGTTAAACCTATAATTCCCACCAAAGTGAAAAAACAAAGGATGTTTTATAGGACCTCAGGTTCTAATTAATTAATTGAACATAAATCATTGCTTGCCATTTATATGCTAATTCTCAATAAGGCCAAGAAAAATTTCTCAGGTCTTTTATTCAAAAAGCATTCCTGGGCTTCCCTGGTGGCACAGTGGTTAAGAATCTCCCTGCCAACACAGGGGACACAGGTTCGAGCCCTGGTCTGGAAAGATCCCACGTGCCGCAAAGCAACTAAGCCCATGCGCCACAACTACTGAGCCTGCGCTCTAGAGCCTGCAAGCCATAACTACCGAAGCCCGTGCGCCTAGAGCCCGTGCTCCGCAACGAAGAGAAGCCACCACAATGAGAAGCCCATGCACCGCAACGAAGAGTAGCCCCCATTCGCCACAACTAGAGAAAGCCCGTGCACAGCAACAAAGACCCAATGCAGCCAAAAGTAAATAAATAACTTTATTTAAAAAAAAAAAAAAAAAAGCATTTCTGGGACTTCCCTGGTGGCACGGTGGTTAAGAATCTGCCTGTCAATATGTACGGGACATAGGTTCGAACCCTAGTCCGGGAAGATCCCACATGCTGCACAGCAACTAAGCCCGTGTGCCACAACTACTGAGCCTGAGCTCTAGAGTCCGTGCGCCACAACTACTGAGTCCATGTGCCACAACTATTGAAGCCTGCACACCTAGAACCCATGATCCACAACAAGAGAAGCCACCACGATGAGAAGCCCACACACTGCAGTGAAGAGAAGGCCCCGCTCGCCGCAACTACAGAAAGCCCGCGTGCAGCAATGAAGACCCAACGCAGCCAAAGTAAATAAATTAATTTTTTAAAAAGAGAGAAAAATCAACTTAAAAAAGAAGCATTCCTGTTATTGAATCTTGTCAAAATAACTCAGCTTTGTGGAAGCATAGAAGGAGAAAGAAGCTGATTACTATTAGATCATTTAGGACTTGACACTTGCAGAGTAAGCAACATATTTTTAAAAATCAAAGGCCAGATGTTAAACCTTTCTGGTCAAGTGATGACTTGATTTAAGATTCCCTAGTCATAATTTGTTACAGCATTACAGATTTCAATATTTTCTATTAATCCTTTGTGCATGAAGTCGTTTATACAACTAAACAATATATATTTTACTTTAATTTGAAGCTAATTAACATGGTATTTAAATATGATTTTTTTGCCCCATTTTATGTAATAGACCTACTCCTGAAAAATTGTCTAAACATCAATATTCATTTTAACTTTGCCATGAACCCTTACTTAAAATAATAGCATCGAAACACACAATGAAAAAAAAATTATGTAACAAGAAAATTTATTTACACTAAATTTGTACATGCTTTTAGATATTAACTTTATGTTTGAATGTATTTCAAGTGCTCCTGGAATTTCTAATTAAAGTAACACATAGCTTTTAAGGTTCATTATTCCAGCCAAAATTAATTTATATTAATTTAATATAATATATTAATATAATATTAATATAAATTAATTTATAATTTTATATATGGGATTATGAGTCAAATTTGCAGTTAGGGTTGATAAGACCAGCTAGGTCAATATCTGCCATTCTTGTTGCTTCCACCAGTGAAGGGTGGTGCTTTGAGATATGACCATGTCCTTGAGCTTTTCTCTCCATAGCTAAGAAAGAACAGGAGTGGCTCACAGGCCATTCAACTATTCACATTTTATTAAAACATTTTTTCCCTCAAAGAGTAAATTTTAATTACTAACATTTGCAGAAATATTTAAGGAAAATTAATGAACATAAAGCACTATTTCAAGAAATACAGAAAAGTCTTCCAAGATCACAGGCTTGAAGGTAGATAACAAACTTTATTCAACTTGAATCTTTTTTTAGACCCTTCCTTTTTCCTATTTTAATCTACTTCCAGAAAACTGCTTCCTTTTGGCAGCTGATGATGTTAATTGTACTGTTGACTAAATTGCCCTAAGGAAGAACATCATGTATTTAACTGGTTTATAATCCTCAAGAATCCCAAATCCTCACTTGAGGAAATAAGTCTCCCACGAGAAAGTTTCTCTTTCTCCTGACTGAGTCCTGTCTACTCACAAATCTCAAAGAATTGTGTATTTTGAATAAGTTTAAAACATACCTGTCTCTTTCTTCTAGTTAATAGATAATTTTTTTTTTTTTGGCAGTACGCGGGCCTCTCACTGTTGTGGCCTCTCCCGTTGTGAGGCACAGGCTCCGGACGTGCAGGCTCAGCGGCCATGGCTCATGGGCCCAGTCGCTCTGCGGCATGTGGGACCTTTCCGGACCGGGGCACGAACCTGCGTCCCCTGCGCCACCAGGGAAGTCCAATAGATAATTATTTTTGATGAGAGTTACATATTCAATGTATTCCTGAGCCCCCCTTATCAGTTCAGTACTTTCTTTTCTCTGAATAGTTTTTGGCTTTCTATAGAATAGTCAAATCTCAAAGGACCCAAACGTTTCTTTTTTTCTTTTGGGGTGCATTTGTGTGTATGTGTGTGTGTGCACAAATGCACGCTACCTTCAAAGTAGATTGGGGAAGACAGTGCTTATTTGCTCTTTTTAGCATATTTTTTTAAAGTCTTTATTAAATTTGTTACAATATTGTTTCTGTTTTGTTTGGTTTTTGGGCCGCTAGACATGTGAGATCTTAGCTCCCTGACCAGGGATTGAACCCGCACCCCCTGCGTTAGAAGGCAAAGGCTTAACCACTGGACCACCAGGGAAGTCCCTATCATACTTTTAATTACAAAATTCATGTACTTCTGATGGAAGCAGATAAAAATCACTCATTATTTCATGACCCAAAGATAAGAGTAATAAAAGTAATTGAATATCTTCCCAGTATGTTTTATATATATGTATACATTTTTTACTTAATTTGTTTTTTTAACAAAAAAGTTTCTATTATACGTATATTCTCTTAGCCAATTTTCCTATAGCAATATAATATTTTCACGTATCAAAAAATACTTTTCTACAATGTTATTCTAATGGAATCAGAGTAATAAGGGTATTTTAAAGAAGCTGTACAGTGTTCATCTTATGCCTACCTTTAGAGATAAAGCAACAGGGACTTCCCTGGTGGCACAATGGTTAAGAATCCACCTGCCAATGCAGCGGACACAGGTTCGAGCCCTGGTCCGGGAAGATCCCACATGTCACAGAGCAACTAAGCCCATGTGCCACAACTACTGAGCCTGCACTCTAGAGCCCGCGAGCCACAACTACTGAGCCACATGCCGCAACTACTGAGGCCCACATGCCTAGAGCCTGTGCTCCTCAACAAGAGAAGCCACCACAATGAGAAGACCGCGCACCCCAACGAAGAGTAATAGCCCCCACTCGCTGCAACTAGAGAAAGCCTGCAAGCAGCAATGAAGACCCAACGCAGCCATAAATAAATAAATAAATTTAAAAAGTGCGTCAATTAAAAAAGAGATAAAGCAACAGAAAAAAATTCATAACAACAAAACACAGATTGAGCTTCTTATTCATTTTTACATATCAAAGCAATTTTTGTCAAATGCCTATTATTTGCTTCTTATGTGCTGGGAAAAACAAACAATGAGTTCTTAGACCAGTTGCATTAAAAAACGTCAATCAAATATTGTTTATCTGTGTGCTGGGTACTATGACAGAGATTGGTTTAGGTGGTACAGGAGCACAGAAAAGGAGCATCTAAGTCAAAATGAGGGTCACCTGTTAAGTGACGCTAACTAAAATTCTGAAGGACAAGAAGGAATGGTATTGCAGAACAAAGAAACAACATAAGCAAAAGGACTGCCTAGAAACATTCAGATAGTATTTCATAAACTAACCCCATCTTAAGAATCAGTAGTGATACCAAAAGTCTACCCCTGGAGATTCCAATTCAATAATTTTAGGGCCAGGCCAAGAATCTGCACATGTTAAATGCAGATTTAAATTGTTAAAATGCTTTCAAGAATTTCTTACATGCAGGCAAGGTTACAAAACAACTCTAGTCCCTCCAAAACGAAGCTTGATTGTTTCATAATAAAGAGGTAAGAAACTGGTCATCAAGCAAGACTTAGAAAGTGGCCAAAGACAGAATGTGTGGGATAAGCTTTGAAGTTTATCCTGAAAGATAAATGGACTAAATCCAAACTTGCAGATTAGATTAGCATTTTAGAAAGATCACTCTGTGAAAAATGGAGTGTGATGTGGAAGGAAACTAGTCTTGAGGAAACTGATGTGGCAATCTAAGTGAGAAAGTATGAAGATCCTAATCAAAAGCATGGTTATAAGTCAGGGAAAGAGGAGGACAAGAAATATTTAGGAAGTAAATGACATGGGGTTTCATGAGCGCTTGGTGACTGATGAGTGTTAGGTGTCAGAGTGACCTGGGAAGACTCCTGGGAAGTGGACTGGGAGACTGATTAGAGATGTGCCATTCACCAAAACAGAGCAGATCTGGGGAAAAGAAGGTTCTCTTTTAGATACGCTGAATTTTATTGGATATTCAAGTGTGGAATTCAGTCTAAGACCCAAGAGAAATTTTGATATGTGGTATGGTTTGGGACATGACAGCAATGGAAGTTGAAGCCATACATCTGAGAAGAGAAGACCACAGGGGCATGGGAAAGCCAATATTTAATGCTTAAGCAGAAGAAAAGGAATCTACATGGAAACTAAAAATAGTGTCAACTTTTTCTTTTTTTTTTTAGTGATGAGAACAGTGTCACAGAAATCAAAGAAAGAGAAGAACTTAGGAAGGAGAAAATGTTCATCTATGTCAAGTGCTACAGAGAAATCAAGCAAGATAAGGGCAAACAATGTCTAGTTAACTGTGCCGTGTGGAAGTCAGAAGTGAAAGTATCAAGAATGTCTCCTCTGGTGTGCCAGGCCAGTCAAATGATTCCTTCTTAGGAGCTGAATCTTGAGTGGTGATGCACAGTGGTTGGACCTGAGTTTGCAAATATGTGTGACCACAAAGGTCCACAGTTCCATTTTCTATGATCCTGAACTTTCTGCCCTCAGGAGGCTTGGTTGTTTAGCATCTTCTTCTAGGCTATGAGTTACATCAGTATTTTTCCAATGAATTGTACTTTTTCTGTAAATTATTCTGATTTTGTTTCTTTTGCTTAGAGTTAAAAAGCCCAAACTGATACAG
This sequence comes from Phocoena phocoena, assembly GCF_963924675.1. NCBI lineage: Eukaryota > Metazoa > Chordata > Mammalia > Artiodactyla > Phocoenidae > Phocoena > Phocoena phocoena. The sequence goes on along the minus strand of NC_089221.1, from coordinate 80,530,136 downwards.
TAGACTTGTTTTTTGTTTTGTTTTTGATGAGATAAAACATTGTTCTCTTTGTTTTCTAAGGTAAAGGAGGAGAGGGGAGATGATTGATATAATGAACTCATTGTGTAGGTAGGAAGGGACGGAGTCCAAGCCACAGGTTGAAAATGCACTTTACTTGGGCACCTCTTCCACCAGGAAGGAGAGGTACAGATGTCAATAAGTTTGTAAGGAAGAGGTAGAGGTAGATACAATCCTCACTTCATGTCCTTGGTTTTTCTCGGGGAAATGGCAGAACAGTCATCTGCTGAATCTGAGAAAACTTGGTGGCAAAAAGGGGATTTGAGAGGAAAGGGAAGATTTAGAATAACACTGTCAGTTGATCAGACATATTGACTATAAATGAGGACACAACTGTAGTCAGAAAGCAGCAATATATAGTGACATCAGTAGTCACAGCTGTGTAATTTTTCTCCAGGAACTCTCAGCTGCTCAGTTCAAAGGCCAAAGAAAGAGAATGGCTGTATTAGAGTTGAAAGTAATATTGAAAGCATGATTTAAGTGGTGGACACCAGTGTCTGGGGCTGGAAGGGGGAAAATGGGAAGACGGAAGGGGCTGATTGATTAGGAGAATATGGAGGACTCAAAGCACTTGGGGTCATGAGGTCAAAGAGCAAGCATAGTTCAAGTAAGGACAAGAAAGTTATCACAAACAAATGGTGGAGAGAAGCAGATGTCTTGCTTAGACATGAAGCCTGAATCTGAATCTCTCTACAGATGGAGCATTCATGTTCATCCATTTTCTGTCCTATCATTCTTTCTTTGGATTCCTAATCTGATTTTCTGTGACTTTCACTCACAGGCTGGATGACCACTTGGTTGGGCCCTTGCAGAGAAAATATCAGCCTATTTGTTGAATATTAAGCTCCTCTGAAAAACTGAAATGCTATGAAATTAGGCAGTACAGTTTAGCCTAGTACATTAAGTGGTATTAAGTACTTTTCTTCTCATTTTTTTGAGCTACCTAGTCCCTATTGCTTCCAGTAGAAAAATATCTGACTTCTGGTACTCTGAGCAAACAAGATTTTGGAAGATTCTTTGATCTTAACCAAACAATTACCGTTCCCTGTATTACTAGCCTAACCCTAACTTTTTTTCTTTCTAGTCCTTCACCAGCAGTAGAAATCATCTTTAAGAAAGGATAAGAAAAAGGGACCATAGGAATTCCCTGGCGATCCAGTGGTTAGGACTCTGTGCTTTCACTGCAGATCGCCCAAGTTCAATCCCTGGTTGGGGAACTAAGAACCCACGAGCTGCATAAAAAAAAAAAAAAGAACAGAAAAGAAAAACGGACCATAATTAGGACATTGCTCTTTTAGTCTTAGTCTATTAATACTATCTTTACTACTTTACCTCAAAGGTTTAAAAAAATTCTACTGCTTAGTGCCACCCTTCTTTAGTGCTGACTATGAAACAATGATCTGTTGCATAAATTGCCACCTTCCTTTTATTCTGTAGCAGCCATGTATTTTAATTGTAAGGCCAGTAATTACCAATAAAGCCTTGGCAGGTTAGCTTACTTGGATACTGTGTACCATAGACCACTTATTCTCCCGTCCTTGGCACAGTCCTCAAAAACATGCCTTATCTCTGCAAGAAGAAAGTGGCTGAATTGCTCCATGTTCACCTCTATAACTGGCAAGATGACTCAAACCACAAAATTTCATTACATAGGGTTATTGTTTCATCTTGGTTTATGACCGACAACACATACTTTCAAATGCAGTGTGAGAAAAGTAAGAAAATGTAGTTACAGTAATAACTTTGCAACAAAATACTTGTGTACTCCTTAAAATTCCATCCAGTGGTTGGAATTATTATACTAAAAAGCCACTTGTTAGGTAAGCTGTGGATGAAGGTATGCTTCCTACACCAGGTGAAGGCTGGATGAAAGATTCTCTGTGATCTCTTCCAGCTCTGAGAGTTTAGGCCCAAAATACCAACTGAATTAAATTACAATGCCTGTCAACAATCCAAGGGCAAAGTTTGCTCCAGGCCTATAGTCTAGCCTTAATATCTTAAGAAAGATGTGACAGAATATAACACAACCAGTGCAAAATAAAATAGGCCACATACCTGCATGATTGTAGGGGCAAAGAAGAAGAAATGGATTAAACAATATTGAGGATTAGTCTTGCATCACCTAAAAACATGTTAAAATTATATTATGTATCTCATTATCTGAGATTTCTATTCAATTCCATGATAACTAAAGACAACTACTGTATCTTTTAATTAAAAGAAGAGGAAATTGATTATGGAGGTTTTAAAGTTTGAACAATGTCATAGAATTGAACTGGAAACAATTGTCGGGCTTCCTAATGTCTAAGACAGAGAATTCTCCAGTTCTCAAAACTTGTCATTCCACAAACCTATCCAGACATTTTCCTTGATTTAATCAGCATCTCAAATTATTTACTGGGTGCTTAATCATGGTGCTGTTTTCTTCTAGGAAACACACTCACACAGAGCCTTCTGTTCCGTTCTGTTCTGCTACTACACAGGAATAAGTAATAGTCTCACCTTTCCTCTGTTTTATTTTCTTTCCACAAGGAGAATGAGTTGCCTATCAGGAAAAAAGGAGCAAGGACAAAGTGAAAATAATTAGTGGAAAGGAACGGCAAAGTTGAAGGATAGGACCGTGAGAAAGAGGAGGAAGAGGTGTGTGCAGTTGAGCAGAGCAATCACGTTCTCTAAACCCTCCTCATTCTCTTGCAATTCCCTCAGGGATTACATTTGGAAGGCACTACAATGGTAGGGAATGTGGGCAGAGGAGAGACTGGGACTGGAGAGATGTGCCAATGGCACGATCGGAGCCTAATAGATTGGCATTAATGTAGAAGAGGGTGTGGTTTTGTTTGGGTTAAAAAGGAAGGTCTGGACAGGTCAGCACCTAAGAAAGAAGCAAAACTCTAATTAAAACACTTAAAAAAAAAACAGGTATGTGTGCTCCGAAGTTTCTGAACTTATTTTATGAGTTTATATAATGTAATCACATATTTCCATGAAACTTCTTTGAGGTGAATTTGTAAATTCTTCTTCTGTAAATTTGGGATAAGGGACAGTTATCTAGGGACCAGGGATGGAAGGACTGAGGAGAATAAAATGGAAGAAGAAAGAAAATCGGTACATGGAATGTTCTCAAGTTGGATGTGACCACAAGCAACCAGGACATGATCCATTTGGACCTTCTAAAGATGCTCAGAATTGTACACCCAAGGGATAGAAGAGGGTAGCATTAATCCACCGGAGGCTGTCTCTTACTGATTAAGAGTTGCCCCACAGGCATTACTTCTCTCTCTCACAGTGTGTGAGGCAGGTCTGTTACTTGACTCAGGCATCCCAGCTGCTGTGTAGAGTAACAATGAGGCTCTACTCGAGAGGTGAGAGCATGATGTGAGTTGTCACCTAGCTGAGGATGGTTGCCTAGTGATGGCTGGAGTGAGAGGGGGCCCACCAGGCTATGAATTGGGGCACACCAGTTGCCTATACAACAATTAGCCCTACTTGAAATTTAAAGCCCTGTGCATAAATAGAAGTGGAAAAATAGTAACTTTATAAAGAAAACTTTATCAAGCAAAGAAGCATGGCAGACATCACCAATGATGGGACAAGATGACATCATGCACTTCCCGGTGTGATACACTGAGAACGAAACAGCATTACTCTTATGTAGTAAATCTGCCAAAATGTGTAACCTAGATCTAATCATGGGGAAACATCAGACAAACCCAAATTAAGGTACATTCTACAGAATAAATGCCCTGAACTCTTAAAAAAATCATAATGAAATAAAAAAAAGAATGAGGGGGCACTTCCAAATTAAAGGAGACACAAAAGATATAAAAATTAAATGCAATGAGTGATTCTGTTCAATCCTGAATCAGAAAAAAAGTCATAAAAGACGTGATTAGGAAAATTTGCAAACTTAATAAGTCTGTTAATTAAAGTAGTATATCAGTGCTAAATTTTCTGATTTTGATAACTTTAGTATGATATGTAAATAAATATTCTTGTCTTAAGAAATATACACTGATGTATTTAGGGGTAAAGGAGCACTAATTGATTAATTAATTTATGTATTAGATTACTTATTTGTTTGATTATTTATTTATTTATTTTTGGCTGCGTTGGGTCTTCATTGCTGCGTGCAGGTTTTTCTCTAGTTGCGGCGAGCGGGGGCTAATCTTCACTGCGGTGCGCAGGCTTCTCATTTCGGGGGCTTCTCTTGTTGCAGAGCACGGGCTCTAGGCACGCGGGCTTCAGTAGTTGTGGCTTGCGGGCTCTAGAGCGCAGGCTCAGTAGTTGTGGTGCACGGGCTTTGTTGTTCCCTGGCATGTGGGATCTTCCTGGACCAAGGCTCGAACCTGTGTCCCCTGCATTGGCAGGTGGATTCTTAACCACTGCACCACCGGGGAAGTCCCTGCAACTTACTTTCATATGATTCATAAAATTATAGATAGATAAGATAGGTAGGTAGGTAGGTAGATAAACAGATGAGAGAGGAATAAACGTAGCAAAATGACAACAATGGGTGAATCTGGGTGAAGTACACAGGTGTTCTTCACACTAGTTTGCAACTTTTCTATAAGTTTGAAACTATTTCAAAAATAACTTAAAAATAAGCTATAGATCAAATGAAATTACACTCAGTGTTCAACAGACCTGATTTCTAGTCCAAGTCACTGATGCCTGTCAAGTCTGAGTTTTCTCATCTGGAACCTTGTAGAATTTTTGTAAGAACCAAATAAGGTAATATATGCAAAAGAGGTTTGAAACATTTAAAATAACACGCAATTGTGTTGCACTGTTAGAAATGAGAGTCTGACACTTGAAAGATGGCTTAATAGTTGCAGGGCCTGATCAGGCATCATCTAAGCAGTGACAGACATATGCAGACAAATGGAGGAATGAGATAAAATGAAAGAAGGGGGCATTTTAGATCATTTTCAGCTACCAACTCCCTATTCCCAAATTGGTTCTCTTCAACAGGATTTATTATCTACTACATACTAGATAATGTGCATATTGCAAGAATTGAAAGGATATGTGTTTTATATCCTCAAGGAATTCAGAGTCTATCACAGGATAAAACTACAAAAATAAATATCTGTAATATGATGTATTAAGAAGCATCTACAGAAACACAAATAAGAAACGAGTAAATCTGAGGTTTGGGGGCAGATATAAGAGAGTTTCTGGCAGGAAAAATATTTGAACTGAGCCTTGATGAATAAGGAGATCACTTAAAATTAAGAAAATAGCATTTCAGGCAAAGAGAATGTCTGAGAAAGGTATAAAAGTACTTGATTTGCTTACTCTCTTGGCAATTTTTTGCCTCCTCTGTGAACACCTCCCCCACATAATTTCCTAACATTCATGATGTCATGAGAATTCCCTCTATTTTAATTTCTTTTCTGTCACTATCTTTGAAATTTTAAAGTCTGATAGAATACTGGGTGGCCTACCACAGTATGAGGAATGAATGAAACCTGCTGATAAAAATTTTTTTGTTTTAGGGCTAATTAATTCTCTTAAATCTGATCCTGGATCCCAAGAAGGTCATGGAATTGCTTAAAATAAAGAAGCAAACATCTGCATATCATGCAGTTCTCTTCTTTGCTTTGGAGTTTGGGTCATCTCATAGAGCATTTTGATTAATGGTGCAGATTAGTCTAATGATTAAATCAGACTGAAGCTCTCAGAAGTGATGTCAGTGAATACACATGCTGTGGAGAGGGAAAGAAGCAAGACTTCATAATGCCACTAAGAGCTATTTTGGGTGCCCATAAGATGTCTTGGTTGGTACAGAAAACAGTAAGATATGTCCCGATTTAGAACAGAAGTGAAAGACACTTCTGTGGTTAATCATTTCACTTGCAACAAGGGAGCAGAAGCCCCCAGCAGACACACACCACTGGTGCTACAGACAAGTAGGAGAGTTTCAGTTTCAATTTTGCTCTCTCTTTCTCTGAAATGATTATAGCTTCTGCTTTTGAACAAACAGTAACAGTTTCTGATCCGCATTTTACTGCCATTGAAGACCAAAGTGAGAACTTGTTTTTGACACAGGAAATGCTGGTGAAACTCCTAGCGCTGTCAGTACTTTCTAAGCAAATTTAGGCACGTTTCTTCCACTCTTGTGCTTTGAGATCTTCCTCTCTCCAGGATACTCACTGGAATCCGGAAGCTAAAATAATCCAGATCCTGGGTACTACTGACTTTTTTTTAAAGTGGTACAAAGACTTATATGAAGCAAAGTCTGAAAACTGTTCTAGTCACCTCAGAAGAAAATTATATACTCTAAAATCATCGACTTAGAAGGCATTGCTAGAACCTTGCTCCAACTCTGCAATACATTGACCAAGATAAATTTACAGGGCACAATAAGTTAAGAGGGGTATTCTAGGCCTTTTGTTTTGAAAAGTCAACAAAGTGCAATTTGTTAAAACAGCTTTAGCTCTGTAGTCTTTGCCAATTTATGCTAAAAGAATTCATTTTTATACATTTTTTTATACATTATACACACAAATTCTTCCCTCTCTTCTGCTCTCTTCACCAAAGCAATCCATATGAGTAAGATCTCTCTCCACTTGGTTAGTTTAGGCCATCTCTGGCTCTTCTGGAATATTCTATCCCTCTCAAGCTGCCTTTGATGTGCAGTTTAAATGTACTTTACCTTTAATGAAAATAACAGCTGGCAGGAAGAGAGGTGGGAAGAAAGAGTTCTCAGATTCTGGAACTCTCAGGTTCCATCCTCAGGGTGGATTCTGAAATCCTCAGAGATTTTCAGAAAATCTCTAGAGGTAGCTTTGTTAACACACAGCCACTGTAGCCCACATTGGTTTTTCTCCCTTAGGGTGTCAGGCTTTAATTAACAATATTTAACTTAAATAGTCCCATAGCACCACAGCTTTGTATGCCTTTCCCAGGTGAGCCAGATGGACTGAGGAGACTCCCAAGAACTACTACTTCTTGTTTGCAAGCCCTTCCAAGCTCCTTGCCAAGACTCTCTCCCATGGCTCCCTCTCCTCTACAACAAATTCTCTCTTTTAGTTAATACTTAAAATCTATTCATTTAAGCTTTATGCCTTCAGCCTATATGTTTTAATTTCTGCTAAAATGAAAATGCTTTCTGCAGTACTATTAATTACACTACTGTAATGGATGAATCGAACAACAATTTTGATAGGTAGATGAACGCTTAAGACTTTGAGAGTGAATTAACCATTATTGATCACTTTGAGAATTAATTAACAATTATTGCTCACTTAGTATGTATGAGCTCTGGACTGGGCACTTTTTGAAAGGCACTTTTGGTATGTTACTTATTTTAAGTCTCACAATAATTCTGCCAAGCAGGCATTCTTATCTCTATCTTTCAGAAGGGAAAATTGAGATTCAGAAGGTAGGAAGGGTTTACACCACCTGTAAGTGGTAGCCAGAATCTAAACTCATGTCTGCCAGTCAGATGCCAAAGCTGAGGCCACAGTTTTGCTGAGACCCGGAACAGGATGTGCACGTTATCTTGGACAGTAGCAAGAAGAGAGTGGATGGATGAGGACCAGAGATCTGGGGGAGGGCTAGTTTGAGGCTTGTGAAGGAATACAAGAATAAAAGAAGATACAGTGAGAGAAGTGAAACATGAAGGGACTATCTACTCACGTAAGAACGTTTACTGAGGAACTACTTTGACGAAGACACTGTGCTAAATCGTGGCACAGGAGGGAAGAAGCAAAAGCCCCCAAGAGCTCAGGCAGGTGTGGAGACAGCAGGTCAAGGGCAGGCTGCAAATTAGTGGCCCATTCAATGTTGACCTACTCAAGAGTTTTCAAACTTTTTAAAAATTTTCCCTTTTGGTTATTTTTTAAAATAAATGATCACATGCACATGAAACAAACTTCAAAAAGTAACAAAGGATGCAGAGTAAAGAGTAAGTAACCTTCCCAACTCTGTTCCCAACCACCCAGTTCCCCATCACAGAGACAAGCCTTGCTTTGTTTTGTTATATTCTTCCACAGATAATCTTTGAATACATTTAGTACAATATATACATAAGTATTATATATAACATATATTCTTTAAGATAAAATACATACATGTTATTTTAAAAATATAAAGACAAATGGTAGCATAGACTATAAACTGTTTATTCTACACCTTGTTTTTCTTAACAAGTCATGTTAGTACATACAGGCTGCCTTATTCATCCTTATGGCTATATAGCATTCCATTGTATTCATGCGCCATAAGTTATTTAACCAGGACTCTTTTGATGGACACTTAGGATGTCTCCAATATTTTACTATTAAATAAGTGCTGCAGTGAATATCCGTATGCACATATCATTTTGCAAGTATGTAAGTATACTTGCATGGTAAATTCCTAGAAGCAGAATTGCTGAGTCAAATACATGCATTTATGTATAATTTTGACAGGCAATGCCAAAAGGTCTCCACAGAAATATTCTCAAACTCACATTCCCACAAGTAGTATATGAGAGGATCTATTTCCCTATCTCATACCATACCAGACCTTAGCCAATCTGTAGATGGAATACAGAGTCTCTATGCTTTTATTTGAAGGGCCAACATTTTTTCTTTTTTTCTTGCGGTACGCGGGCCTCTCACTGTTGTAGCCTCTCCCGTTGCGGAGCACAGGCTCCGGACGCGCAGGCTCAGAGGCCATGGCTCACGGGCTTAGCCACTCCGCGGCATGTGGGATCTTCCCAGACAGGGGCACGAACCCGTGTCCCCTGCATCGGCAGGCGGACTCTCAACCACTGCACCACCAGGGAAGCCGGAACGGCCAACATTTTTAAATGCAGGGTATTTCACGAGGGGGGAAAAAAGCATGACCTCCAAGTTCTCTTAAAAAAAATCTAACATCTGGCAACTCTGGACCCACATTCCCACATGTTTAACAGCTGAATGGTGACTACACTCCTTAGAACATGTGTGTTCAATATTGTGCCCTACCACGTCCCTCCGTATTCTTCCCTGACACTGAAGCCAAGAGCCAGTTACCATTTATCGTCTTTTACTATAGCCCCATTTACTAATTTATATTTCCTTCCTGGCTTTAGATATTTGAGTTTTCAACTGGTCTAGAGAGAGATTAATAATAAAAGAGAAAGCAACTGAAGCAAAAAGTAGAGTAGATAAAACAGCCAGAATAGTAGGTAAACATAGAAGAAAAGTATGTTAACATAGTTCATGAACAACAAATTTTAGGCTCTTCTGAATGATCATCCAACCTCCTAGAATTTTATTATCAGGTTATTTGCACAGACTTAATCCAGCACTGAATAACTTTATGTCTCTGGCACAAACATCCCAGAGTAACTTTGAAAATCTTGGGGTTAACCCTGATGTGAATCTAATCTTACAGCAACCATGGCCCTTGCCTTCTAGAAGGCAAATATCTTCTATACATCCAGGTGCAGGAAGCATCACATTGCTTTATTTTCCTAAATCAAATTAAGTCTGGAGTCATGCCCATACTGACAAGGAAGTAAAATCAGCAGACATTAGTTATCATGGGGAGGCAGAAGAGGTTATCAGAGCTGCCCTGATAACTTGGAGAAGCACTCTAGTCTGTGCTCTGTCATCGTATAAACCTGTGATGTCCATCTAAAGACCAGTAGCCCACTCCCTTCATGGCAATCATGATTCAGTTTACTTTCCTCCTGACAAAGGAGGGACAGGAAGAAAAGTCCTAACTCTGGTCTTTAGAAACAAATTTCTGGCTACTCCTCCCTTGTTTGGGGAAAGAAGATGCCTTATTCTTCCCTGTGGAACAAAACATCTCCTTGGCTTGATTTTCTTAATAATTTACTCTGCTGCTTAAGGAGGAAAGTTCTGCAGGTTCTGCAGTTTAAAAGGAGGTTAGGTCTTCCTTTTATTAGAACCATATAACAGATCAGGTCCTAGATGAACCGAGATAATCTAGAGAATATTTAAATTGCCATAGATGAACCTGACTATCAAGAATCCTCTGATGTCCATTGCGCCCTTTTTCTACACAACTATTTACGGATGTACATCTAACCTGGATCTGAATCCCACCATTTTGGGGTTTTTACCACATATTAATTTTTTTAATGCTGATCTGCCATTTAATCCATTTACTTCATGATTTTTAAATGATTTGTTTGGAATAAAAAATAGTTAGGGGAACTTAGTGGTTAAGAATCCACCTGCCAGTGTAGGGGACATGGGTTCAATCCCTGGTCCAGGAAGATCCCACATGCTGCCAAGCAACTAAACCCATGGGCCACAACTACTGAGCCTGTGCTCTAGAGCCCACGAGCCACAACTACTGAGCCTGTGTGACACAACTACTGAGCCTGCGTGCCACAACTACTGAGCCCATGCACAGCAACTACTGAAGCTTGTGTGCCTAAAGCCTGTGCTCTGCAACAAAAGAAGCCACCGCAATGAGAAGCCCGCGCACCGCAACGAAGAGTAGGTCCCGCTCGCTGCAACTAGAGAAAGCCTGTGCGCAAAACCAAAGACCCAACACAGCTAAAAAAATAAATAAAATTGAAAAAACCTGGTACATTTACTATCCTCAAGCCTTCAGTTAAAAGAATGATGGGGAGGGAGGGGATGACAGATTCAGGTTCAATTAAAACTTGAAGCAGATATGAATCAGAACAAATCATCACTCACACAGATTTTCCTTCTTTCCTCTACTGACAAACTGCCAAATAAGTATGTATCTGAATAAGTCTCCCTTTTTTTGTAGTAAATTTACTACAGGGAAAGAACTCCCATGGCAAAGAATAGGGACATGTACGGCAGTTTTCCTACTTTTATAAGATCTCAGCAATTGACTACAGTTGAATATTTTGCTCATTGATTGTTTCCTACAATATTTTGTGACACTTCTAATAAACAATATGAGATTTTTGAGACCAAAAGGAAAGAAGGTATTTTCTTCCAGTGCCTAAAAAATATTCAATGTTACATTTAAACTAGTTTTCATTATAAGATATGTTGACATTTTTTTCTTTCTTTCTTTCTTTTTTTTATTTTTTGCGGTATGCGGGCCTCTCACTGTTGTGGCCTCTTCTGTTGCAGAGCACAGGCTTTGGACGCGCAGGCTCAGCGGCCATGGCTCACGGGCCCAGCCACTCCACGGCATGTGGGATCTTCCCGGACCCAGGCACGAACCCGTGTCCCCTGCATCGGCAGGTGGACTCTCAACCACTGCACCACCAGGGAAGCCCCAAGATTTGTTGACTTTTAAAGTCAACTTATTGCGACTGCTTCAGGGATAAGTGCATAAAGTTGGAATTTTGATTGTTCACACCTCGTGCTGGAGAACAGTTAAGCCTCTATAAAAATTTGACTCTGTACTTTGCCCTCTCAAGTGTGAACTTACATAAAGAATTAAAACTTTGAGAATATAATTAAGTTGGATTTGCAGTGATAGCATCTTCAACAAGGTATTTACTATTTTGATGAATTTTGCACTGATTTAAAGCAAAACAGCTATAGATAAATAATTCTTACAGAGTGAAGTTTTCCAGAAATAAAGTTGCTCTTAAATGAGAATGATGTCATAATAAAGCCATATATCAAGGACAATTACTCAACATGTGGTCTGTGAAAATTAAACTCATTATAGGTTTTATGCGATGAGTCACCACAGTTACAGTCACTGGACAGAGTCAACAGTGCAAATTTTGAATAGACTTTCCAGTTCATAGAAATTTTTGGCAGTTTTTATACATAAAACATTGCAGATTTCTCCATGTCCCACTTGTTCTGTTTTGTTTTGTTTTGCATGAATTCAGCCCAGAGCTCTCCTACGGAGAACAGAGCTTCCTTCACCATCCCATGCTGCTGTTTTCTCTGTTCTTTCTTGGTCAATCTGACAGCGTTTGCTTTCTACCTCTCATTACTCCTCATATCTTACCTACTTAAGAGTGATGTTATGGTTTCATTACCAAAACAAACAAAGAACAAGAAAAAAACAAATAAAGCTTTCCTGTCATTTCCGTGGGAGCTTGACAGGGAAGTGAAAGAGATGCTTGAGTTCAGTCCCACTTCTTGAACATTTTCAGTGGCTCTTCATCACCTATTTACCTATTTTTAAAAACTTAATTTCCTCAGTCTAGAATTCATGGCTTAGCAACTCTCTTCAAACTTATTATGTTACTCCAAATCATTGTTCCATAAAACTGCTGTCATGAGTTCAATCGTGCCCCCCAAAATGATATGTCAAAGTCCTAGTACCTCAGATGTGACTTATTTGGAAACAGGATTTTTACAGATGCAATCAAGTTAAACTGAAGTCATTAGGATGGGCCCTAATCCAGTATGACTGTTATCCTTATAAAAAGGAAAAATTTGGACCCAGAGACAGACATGAACTGAAGAAGGATGATATGGACACAAGGAGAATACCACATGAAGATGGGAGATTGAAGCGATGCATGTACTACAAGCAAAGGAATGCCAAAAGTTGCTGGCAAACCATCAGAGCTAGGAAGAAGCAAGGAAGGATTCCCCTAGAGGTTTCAAAGGGAGCATGACCCTAGCTACACCTTGGTTTTGGATTTCCACCTTCCAGAACTATGAGACAATAAAATTCTATTGTTTCAAGACACCCAGTTTTTGGTACTTTGTTACGGCAGGCCTAGGAAATTTATACAACTGTCTAGTAAATTTCAAACTTCTCTTAATACTGTTTCTTCTGCTTCTATTTCTCTTCCTTCTTTCTTCTTAAAAAAAAATTCTATTCTTTTTCAGAAGCCCAATTACATCTTACTTCCTCTGCTGCCTCTGTCCCTTGAAAAAACAATCATTCCTTGGAATCTGAACTCCTATAGCATTTCCTGCATTCTTAATACTGACAGTTCCTTATACCCTGTGGGTATTTACCAATAACTTGCATATGTATGTTCTCTTCTTTATTCTAGACTCTAAACAAACTATAGCTTTTGGTATTCCTTAAGTAAGCAATTAATTATGTGAAAGTATTCAATAAATAATTTTAGTGACTTGATGATATTGTCTCCCAACTGACAAACACAGTTGCCCCTTGAACAACACGGTTTGAACTATGCGGATCCACTTATGTGTGGATTTTTTTCAATAAATACATATATGTACTGTAAATGTATTTTCCCTTCCTTATGATTTTCTTAATAACATATTCTTCTCTCTAGCTTACCTTGTTGTAAGAATACAGTCTATAATACGTATACAAAATATGTGTTAATCAACTGTGCTATCGGTAAAGCTTCTGATCAACAGCAGGCTATTAGTTAAGTTTGGGGGAAGTCAAAAGTTATACACAGATTTTTTTACTGCTGGGGGGTTGATGCCCTTAACCCCTGAAGTATTCAAGGGTCAACTGTATACTTAAGTAACTATCTATCTATCTACCTATCTATCTATCCTATTGGACAACTCTGACTAATACGGCTATAGAATATTTCTTTTTTATTGAAGTATAATTGACTTATAATATTATATTAGTTTCAGGTGTAGAACATAGTGATTTGATATTCTTAGATTCCACACCATAAAAAGTTATTACAAAATACTGACGATATTCCCTGTGCTATAACTTACATTCCTATGACTCATTTATTTTATAGCTGGTAGTTCGTACCTCTTAATCTTCTCCACCTATTTCACCCCTCCCCCACCTCTCTCCCCTTTGGCAATCACTATTTTATTCTCTGTGTCTGTGAGTCTGTTTCTGTTTTATTATAGTTGTTCATGTGTTTTGTTTTCTAGATTCCACATATAAGAGAAAACATACAGTATTTGTCTTTCTTGGCTATATAATATTTCAATCATATGGTTACACCATAATTTAACAATTTCCTCTTTATGGTCATTTAAGTGGTTGCAATCTGTACTCTTATAATTTCATGAAGATTGTCTTTACTCATATACCCTTGATAGCACCTAAGATCATTTTCTTGAGTAGATTACTGGAAAGAGACTTAGTACATCAGAGAGTATCTGTGTTTCTTGACACAGGTAATCAAATTATTCTTCACACCTGGCCATTCTGGTTTAAAGTCCCATTAACAGTGAACGAAAAGTGTCTACTACACCACAACCTTGAAACATTTTGGTATTATAATTTTTAATGGTAATATAATATGTAAAATTATTATACTAGTCTAATAATTTTTTAATTATCTGAAACAGCAAATGTAAGTCTTCCATATTCCTGGGAATTTTCTGTTTAAGCTCTTTGGTCATTTTTCTACTGTAGTATTGGTATTTTTCTCACAAAATAGGATGTCTACTATCTGGAACCTAGATAGTAGTTTAAAGTTTAAAGTCGAGGTTCAGAGGTACAAAGTATCCTACATGCTAAAGAGATACACCATGCCAAAATGTCACCAGAAGTTTTGACCAGACAATTCTCCCTCCCTCTAAGGTACAAAGAGGCTATAGAAACAACCCTATTTCTTCCAGTCTCCTCCCACCCACTATCTGCCACCCCAGATAAAGCACCAGACTGGGGAGCAGAGACACTAGGATTCAGAGTAATCTTTTTTTGGTTATTGAAACACTTCACAGTTTTTGGAGTATTTCCTCAATTCCCTACACCCATTCCCTGAAGTCACTCCCACTAGCCAGAGACACATCTTTCAGTGGTACTAAGGTTGGGCATATGAGGTTGTGGTTTTAAACTTTTCAGGACTCATTGAATAACAAAGTGACCATAAGGTTTTGGAATCTGTGCAAGAAAGTGTTAAGGGATTAAAAAAAAGAAAATTCAACACAGCACATTTTCAAGCAATTGTTTTTTTTTAAAAAAACTATTTCATTTTTATACCTCGACAAGCAGAAACAGCTCAATGATCTGTTATACGTATTAACATAAAGTGCTTTTTATTTCTAACAAAGTGTTACTATGTGCTAGAGATAGCTTTCTCAATTTGTTTTTTGCCTTTTGTTTAAATTTGTTATTTAATGTACTGTGTTACATCAAAACTACTGGTCTATCTTGCACTTTAAATGAACCTTTCAGCATGCATGATTTTGTAACATCATGCTTCGATCATTTCAAAAATATTGGTTCACTGAGTTATTCAGACCTTCCAAATGATGACACATTTCATTATACAATATCAAAAACAAATCACATTAATTAATATCACCATTATAGTATTTAAAGTTTTTATTGCAAAGCTTTCAAGCTCACAGAGGTGGATAGTTTTCAAAAATTCTAACTTTTATTTAAAAGCTTGAATTTTTTCACTGGAAACAAAATACTGTCAATTATTTCCCTTGAAGTGACCGGCTCACTTCATTTATTTATTTATTTATTTTTGCGGTACGCAGGCCTCTGTTGTGGCCTCTCCCGTTTCGGAGCACAGGCTCCAGACGCGCAGGCTCAGCGGCCATGGCTCATGGGCCCAGCCGCTGCGCGGCATGTGGGATCTTCCCAGACCGGGGCACGAACCTGTGTCCCCTGCATCGGCAGGCGGACTCTCAACCACTGCGCCACCAGGGAAGCCCTTCATTTATTTTTGAGAAAATATCTGCCAAATACAAAAGTCTAAATAATTGTAATTTGTCTGTCAATTGTTCTTTCAAGTATAAAAGCAGCTAGTTCAGCTTGCAGTTTACACAGTCACACAAGTGCTTTTCCACAAGACAAACATTTTATTTTGGTATGTAAAAAAACAGAAAAAACGCTATATGCATGACTTCTCATTTGTTACACAGACTATTAAGAAGGCATATCCTAGAGGGTCAAACTTTAATAAAATTAAATATTTTTACTATGTCATCTTGAATATTTACATATTCTTGATGTAAAATTTTTTTCTGTAGTGCCTAGTGGTGAAAAATCCTATGACTTTTAGTCCAGTTTGGTGTCCCTTCCTTGATTCATGCTAAGGGTCAGAGGTTTTACCTAACATTGCTTTGGTACCATCAGTATAAATGAACATAAGGAAAATGGCAAACAAGGTCTTAGTTCTATTAAAACACATTTTTGACAACAGACCTATAGTCTGAAAACCATAAGACATGAAAGAAATCAAAGATGACACAAACAGTTGGAGAGATATACCATGTTTTTGGATTGGAAGAATCAATATTTTCAAAATGACTATCCTACCCAAGGCAGATTCATTGCAATCCCTATCAAATTACCAATGGCATTTTTCACAGAACTAGAACAAGAAATTTTAAAATTTGTATGGAAACACAAAAGACCCCGAATAGCCAAAGCAATCCTGAGAAAGAAAAATGGAGCTAGAAGAATCAGACTCCTTGACTTCAGACTATTCTACAAAGCTACAGTAATCAAAACAGTATGATACTGACACAAAAACAGAAATATAGATCAATGGAACAGAATAAAAAGTCCAGAAATAAAACCACACACCTATGGTCAATTAATCAATGAAAAAGGAGGCAAGAATATACAATGGAGAAAAGACAGTCTCTTCAATAAGTGGTGCTGGGAAAAACTGGACAGCTACATGTAAAAGAATGAAATTAGAACACTCCCTAACACCATACACAAAAATAAACTCAAAACAGATCAAAGACCTAAATGTAAGGCTGGACACTATAAAACCCTTAGAGGAAAACATAGGCAGAACATTCTTTGACATAAACTGTAGCATTATCTTTTCAGATCTACCTCCTAGAGTAATGAAAATAAAAACAAAAATAAACAAATGGGACCCAATTAAACTTAAAAGCTTCTGCTCAGCAAAGGAAACCATAAATAAAATGAAAAGACAACCCACAGAATGGGAAAAAATATTTACAAACGGAGTGACTGCCAAAGGATTAATCTCTAAAATTTACAAGCAGCTCATGCAGCTCTATGTCAAAAAACAAACAAGCCAATCAAAAATGGGCAGGAGATATAAATAAGTTTCTCCAAAGAAGATATAAAGATGGCCAAAAAGCACATGAAAAGATGCTCAACATCACTAATTATCAGAGAAATGCAAATAAAACTACAATGAGGTATCATCTCACACTGGTCAGAATGGCCTTCATCAAAAAGTCTACAAACAATAAATGCTGAAGAGGGTGTGGAGAAAAGGGAATCCTCCTACACTGTTTGTGTGAATGTAAATTGGTACAGCCACTACAGAGAACAGTATAGAAGTTCATTAAGAAACTAAAAATAGAGCCACCATATGACCCAGCAATCCCACTCCAGGGCATATACCCTGAGAAAACCATAATTCAAAAAGACACATGCACCCCGATGTTCATTGCAGCATTATTTACAATAGCCAGGACATGGAAGCAACCTAAATGTCCATCAACAGAGGAATGGATAAAGAAGATGTGGTACATATGTACAATGGAATATTAGCCATAAAAAAGAATGAAATAATGCCATTTACAGCCACATGAATGGACCTAGAGATTATGATACTAAGTGAATAAGTCAGACAGAGAAAGACAAGTATATGATATCACTCATATGTGGAATGTAATTTTTAAAAAATGATACAAATGAACTTATTTACAAAACAGAAACAGACTTACAGTTATCAAAAACAAACTTATGGTTACCAAAGGGGAAACATGGTCGGGGGGAGTGATAAACCAGGAGCTTGGGATGAACATACACATACTACTATATATAAGACAGATAAATAATCAACAAAGGGGCTTCCCCGGTGGCGCAGTGGTTGAGAGTCCGCCTGCCGATGCAGGGGACGTGGGTTAGTGCCCCGGTCCGGGAAGATCCCACATGCCGCGGAGTGGCTGGGCCCGTGAACCATGGCCGCTGAGCCTGTGCATCCAGAGCCTGTGCTCCGCAACGGGAGAGGCCACAACAGTGAGAGGTCGCAACGGGAGAGGCCACAACAGTGAGAGGCCCGCGTACCACAATAAATAAATAAATAATAATCAACAAAGACCTATTGTATAGCACAGGAAACTCTACTCAATATTCTGTGATAACCTATATGAGAAAAGAATCTTAAAAAGAATGAATATATGTATATGTATAACTGAATTACTTTGCTGTACACCTGAACCTAACACATTGTAAATCAACTATACTCCAATAAAATTAAAATTAAAAAAACAACAACAACACAGTTTTGACCTCATAGACTCCCTGAGAATTTTAAAGAACTCTAGGGTCACACTTGTTCCCCACACTGTTATATGGGATACCACAATAGTGAACAGAGTATTAGTAAGGGCTCTGATGGCAGTGCTGATAGGGACATTTCAGGCAAGGAAGACATTTTGGACATTTATCCAAAATAAGTATATACGCAAGGAAATCAACCTGCCACCAGATTGCTAGCTGGTATCCCAGGGGATTGTTGCCATTTCAGAGATTGTTGCCATTTCAGGCCCTGATTTACCCTATTGGCCAGTCAAGCACTCAGCAGTTGTGGTAATCAGATCAGCTCTGATGAGAGTAACTTCATGATTTTGAGCCCATGCATAACCTCGATCCCTGCTCTCAGGTCACTTTGTTTATAAGCCCTTAGGTAAGCACTGGGTGGCTAGAGAGAGAGGCTGAGAGTTATCCACATAATTTGTCATATTTTCTAGCTGGCAAATGCAAGATTCCAGTTGGTGACTTGGATAGGAATTCACATGAGACAAATGTTCATATTCTGTCCTCATTCTAAGGGTTACATCTACCTGCCTCTGCCTAGATTTCCTTGTCTCTAATCCTCCAATATTGTATCTTCCAAGTCCCTGAATATCCAGTATCGAGCACTAGCCACTGCCCATGTAATCTATATCTCTGGTCATCTCTCCTTTCAGACACAGTGGGCAAGCAGATATACCGCTTGAAGTTCTGCTCAGTGGACGTATTTCATTTCCTTACTATCAATCAGAACACCCCTTAGTCTGGCCATAATCATGCAGCAATTCACTTCCATCTGTGGCAGTATATCATAAAAAATCATGTGTAAACTGAGCCTAAATTTCTTTTTCCTCAGTCATCTGGTCAGAGGGAACTCCCCATGAGGTCATAGATGTGAGTTGAAGGAGAGGCAACAATTCAATGTTAGTAGGTGTCATGAGAGTCTGAACTTCAACTCATGCAAATTATATATTCAATATATCTTTGAGTTCAATCTCACACCACTATCACTTTATGATGGAGTGCTGCTGTTTCATAACCAACTTTAGAGCTTTGTGGATCAGATAACACCCGTTCATTACAGTCATCTCAGATTGTCTGGTCATTTGCTGCCCCATAATTAGGTACTTAGTCCCAACCAGCATTAAGTAGCAAGAAAGGTGCCATTTTGCAAAAGGAGAATAGATCTCTGCATGGCTTGGCTTTAAAATCCTAAGTGCAATGCATTGTCATTCTCTTATGGGGGGCTGCCAGAAGCTCCTTAGAATAGCCCTAAAAAAGCCACAGACCTGCTGCTTCATATGGCCTAAATGGTAGAATAGCTTGTACTGTACCCTGGACCAGCTTCAGAGCCTTCTTTTGCTCTGAACCCCATTTGAAACACAGTAAATGTACAAAGTAAAACACTGAAATGAGGCATATATTGACTTCAGAACCTAAAGAGCCCCACAAAGCATTGGATCTTTTTTTAACATTAGCAGGTGGAAGAAACATTAACTCAACTTTTACTTTGAAGAGATCTCAGTATATCCCAGGCCCCTGGAGCCCTAGAAACCTACCAAAATTTCATAGCGTTTATCTCCTACATTCTGGCACATATATATCTTATTAAAACTTCCAGGTTTTTATTACTTCCTGCCTCACAGGTCTACTAGCATGATTTCATAGATTCTGTACCCTAGATCATGACAGAGAGCCCTAGAGCTGAAAGCAACAATGGATATGTTTCGTTGGCCTAACCATGTGAAGACCAATTGCTTCTTGGTTGATATAAAGAGAATAAAGTATTTGCCAGAGCAATAGTTGTATACCAGTTGTCAGAGACTGTGGTTTTTCTCCAGTAAGGAGACTTCAACTATAAAAGCAGCAGCATTTAGGATCACCAACTGATTAAGTTTAAGGAAATCCTCTACCACTCTCTGAAACCCCACCACCATGTGGACAGGCCAAGTCAACACTTTTGCATCTCTCAAGACTTTCAGGGTAACATTAATTTCCACAGACCTCCTCAGGGATGCAGTACTGAATTTGATTTAATATTTTGGTTGAGCAGGGCAATTACAGTGGTTTCCACTTGGCCCTTTCTATCATATAAGCCCTTGTTCCACAGTTTAGGGAGCCGGCATGAAGAGTCTGCTGCTTTGCAAATGTTTTCTTAAGAAATATAAATTCAGGTAAAATTCAGGTACAGAGAGAATCATTCTATGGCTGTATGTGTGGACCCACTGGGTCTACTGTTAGAAGGAATCAGATCAGAGCTCCATTTTTCATCTAATCTCTATAAATCCTCACTCTGCCTATTTGACCAAAGAATATTTGGGATCCCCAGGAATTAGCATCAACTCCAAGCCTATCCTAGTAATTTCAAAAAATCTGAATGGGGACTTTCCTGGTGGTCCAGTGGTTAAGAATCTGTCTTGCAATGCAGTGGAAGCCAGTTCGATCCCTGGTCGGGGAACTAAGATCCCACATGCCGCGGGGCAACTAAGCCTGCAAGCTGCAACTAAGACCTGATGCAGCCAATAAATAAATAAATGAGTAAGGACTTCCCTGGTGGCACAGTGGTTAAGAATCTGCCTGCCAACAGAGGGGACATGGCTTGATCCCTGATCCAGGAAGATCCTACATGCCACAGAGCAGCTAAGCCTGTGCGCCACAACTACAGAGCCTGCACTCTAGAGCCCGCGAGCCACAACTGCTGAAGCCCACGTGCCGCAACTACTGTACCCATGTGCTGCATCTACTGAAGCCCGGGCGCCTAGAGCCCATGCTCCACAACAAGAGAAGCCACCACAGTGAGAAACCCGCGCATGCAAGGAAGAGTAGCCCCTGCTCACCACAATGAGAGAAAGCCCGCACACAGCAACAAAGACCTGATGCAGCCAAAAAAAAAACCCAAAAAATAAATGAATATAATGTTTAAAAAAAACTTGAATGTTTCCCTCTTTCCAGTACACAGATATCTGGGTAAACAACCTCAAGTCACTTCCAGGAAGGCAAAGAAGGATTTACAGTATACCCTATTGGCAGAGTTTTAGCATTCTTCCTCAAGGGACTCCACTTATATCTCAATTTTGGATATCTACTCCTGTACTAGTACCAAACTGTTTCTATTAATACAGCTTTATAATGTGCCTTCAAAACTGATGAGGCAATTCCCAATATCAAAGATTCTTTTGACATTCTTTCTTTTATAATGTATTTATTTATTTATTTTGAAAACTAAAGACAAAAAAATACTTTTTTTTTTTTTGCTATACAGTAGGTCTTTGTTGGTTATCCATTTTAAATATAGCCATGTGTACGTGTTGATCCCAAACTCCCTGACTATCCCTTCCCCCCATCCTTCCCCCCTGGTAACCGTAAGTTCTCTCTCTAAGTCTGTGAGTCTGTTTCTGTTTTGTAGAGAAGTTCATTTGTATCATTAAGTGATATCATATGATATTTTTCTTTCTTTGTCTGACTTACTTCACTTAGTATGACAATCTCCAGGTCCATTCATGTTGCTGCAAATGGCATTATTTCATTCTTTTTTATGGCTGAGTAATATTCCATTGTATATATGTACCACATCTTCTTTATCCATTCATCTGTCATACCATCTGTTGTCAAAAGATATTTTTGACATTCTTATACATTTGCTTGTCCTAATGAATTTTGGAATCTATTTGGTAAAGTCCACAAAAAAAAACTATTAGCATTTTTTTTTAGATTGTTTGGATTTATAAGTTCAGAAAGCATTGAAAATTTTTATAACATTAAGCTATCCCATCAATGAACATGATGTATCTACTTATTTGGATATTTTATGTCTTTTATTAAATTCTATAATTTTCTCATATTTTCTCTATAATTTGCATATTTTATTAGTTTTTATTTCTAACTGATCTCCAATAAAAAAAACTTAAAATTTTTATGGACTTACATTCTCATCCAGCTATTTCCCTTCTCCCCCTTATAGTTAAATTTCTTGAAAGAGTTATCTACACTACGTGTTTTCACTTAGACACCTCACTTCCTCTTAAACATAATGCTGTTAGGTTTCAATGAACCCCAGTTCATCAAAATAGCTCAGTCACCAATGGCATACATTACTTTAAAAATCCAAGTCTTTTCTAGATCCTTATCTTGCTTGACTTTTAATAAATTTACATGTTTTTAGTTCCAGTTTCCAGTTCTGCATGTAAGGAACTTGGAAGTTGCCACTCCATCCAATAACAAGTAAAAAGCTGAACACACTGAAAACTCAACAACTCTTCTTGGATCCATAAAAGAGGGGAGGACAAAGGGAAACTGATAACCTCATGGTCTGAGAGATAGATAGGTGAATATAGGGAGCAGTGGCTTACCAGAGCAGAGCCTGGTGAGTGGAAACTGCCTCAGGAACTAGTACTGGGGTACAAAGCCTGAACTGTAATTGACAAATTGCTGGCAGCTGAGAGCAATCAACTCTGAGAATTGAAAACTCCAAGGCAATTAATTTATAATATTTACAATATTGTGAGATTTCCCTCCAGGAGTTTGGCTATATTCTCACAGTAAATATCTGACAAAGATAATAATTATGTGGGAGTAGTGATCCTATTCCCAAAAATTTACTCAAGAGAACTAAAAACTTATGTGCACACAAAAACCTGTATATGAATGTTTATTTCAGCTTTATAATTGTCAAAACTTGTAAACAACCCAAAATAGTAATGAATGTGGTAAATATTAATCCAACTATAACAAAAATCACTTTGAATGTCAATGATCTAAATGTACCAATTAAAAAACAGAGATTGTCAGAGGGGATCAAAAAACATGACCCAACTACATGTTGTCTATAGGAAACCCACTTTCAATACAAAGAATATTAGATTAAAAGTAAATGGATAGAGAAAAATATATTATGTTAACACTAATCAAAAGAAAGCAGGAATAGCTATATTAATCTCAGAAGAGACTTCAAAATGAGAAAAGTTATCAGAGATAAGCACATTATATAATGAAAAAGGGGTCAATTCTCCAAGAAGACATAAAAAACATGAATGTGTATGCACCTAACAACAGAGCATCAAACTACATGAGGCAAAAACTGATAGAACTGCAAGGAGACACAGATGAATCGACTATCATAGTTGGACTTCAACACTCCCTCTCAGAAATGGACAGAACTAGTAGGCAGAAAATCAGTAGGGTTACAGTTAACCCAACACCACCATCAATCAACTAGATAAAATTGACATCTTCATCCAACAATATCAGAATACAAATTCTCAAACTCACATGAAACATTCACTAAGATAGATCACATTCTGGGTCATAAAACACACCTTAATAAATTTTAAAAAATAGAAATCATACAATGCCTGCTTTCAAACCACAAAGGAATTAAACTAGAAATCTGTAATAAAACTTTACATATTTTAAATTACATAATTCACTCTTTGTGATGTATATTTCTATGGGTTTTAATAAATGCAAAGAGCTGTATATACCATCACAGTCACGATCCAAAAAGTTCCATCACAGAAAAATTCCTGTGTGTCGCCTCTTTGTAATCAACCCTTTCCTGTGCCCAACGCCTGCAAACCACTGTCTTCCATCTCATAATTTTGCCTTTTCCAGAATTGTCATATAAGTGGAATCATACGATAAGATGCCTTTTGGTTCTAGCTTCTTTCACTTAACAAAATACATTTGACATTCACTCATGTTGTTGCATGAATCCCTCGTGGTTTGTTTCCCCCTTTTATTGCTAAATAGTATTCCAGTGTATAGATATACTATAAATTGTTTATTCATTTATTCACATTTGAGTTGCTTCCAAGTTTTGACAATTTTAAAGCTGAAATAAACATTCATGTACAGATTTTTATGTATATGTAAGTTTTTAGTTGTCTTGGATAAATATTTGGGAATATAAGTAAACATAGGAGCATGTGTTTAGATTTGTTTAAGTTAACAAAATTATGAAACCGTTTTTCACAGTGGCCATGTTATTTTACATTCTTACCAGCAAAGTATGAGGATTCTAGTTGTTCCACATCCATGCTAACACTTGGTAGTGTCAGGAATTTTTTCCTATTATAATAGATGTATATTGATTTATACATATATATGAATAGTATATATTTCATTGTGATTTTAATTTGAATTTTCATCATGAATACTGGTGTCTTGTCATATGGTTATTTACCATCAATATGTCTTTTTGAGGGCTTCCCTGGTGGCGCAGTAGTTGAGAGTCCGCCTGCTGATGCAAGGGACACGGGTTCGTGCCCCAGTCCGGGAAGATCCCACATGCCACGGAGCGGCTGGGCCCGTGAGCCATGGCCGCTGAGCCTGTGCGTCTGGAGCCTGTGCTCCACAACGGGAGAGGCCACAGCAGTGAGAGGCCCGTGTACCGCAAAAAAAAAAAAAAAAAAAAAAAAATATATATATATATATGTCTTTTTGAGTAAAGTGTCTGTTCAAAACTTTGGCTTTTTTCTTTTGCGTTATTTCTTGTTGTTGAATTTTGTGAATTCTTTATAGTCTGAATGCAAGTCTTCTCAGAAATTGAGGTATAATTGTCACATAACATTATACTAGTTTCAGGTGTACAATGTAATGATTCAATGCATTTTTCTTATATCTGTTGGCCATTTGTATGTATTCTTTGAAGAACTGTATATGCAAGTTCTTGGCCTATTTTTTAATTACTTATTTGTTTTGGGGGGGTTTTTTTGCTATTGAGTTTCTTATATATTTTAGATATCAATCCCTTATTGAATAAATGGTTTGCAAATATTTTCTCCCATTCTGTAGTTTGCCATTCCATTCTATTGTTTCCTTTGTTACACAGAAACTTTTTAGTTTGATGCAGTCTCATTTATCTGTTTTCCTTTTGTTGCCTGTGTTTTCAGTGTCATATAAGAGCAAACCTTTTAGCAAGGTATCTCAGGCTTTCAAAATCTGACCCCAGTCTGCCTTTCTTATTTCATCTTTCACCATTACACTGCTGCATACCACATTCCAGGTCTCTGGGCCATTCCTAATTCCTGAAAATGCCATGCACATCTATGTGTCTCTGCATATTGTACTTTCTTCTTGAAGTATGTGTCCTCTGCTATCTATCCACAAGGCACAGTATTACAAAAGTCTCTGGAGGTTTTCTTAATCCTCCCTCTCCCAAGGAAGAATTAGTTGCATTCAGCTTAGTTAGGTCTCCTAATAAAGTATGCAATACAGTTGTTTACATAATTGTTTTTTATTCTAGATTATATCCCAGAAATTCATATCTATCAAAGATAGTATATGCTATTTTTAAGAATAAATTTGGTCATTTTGTCTCAGTTTCTTTATCTATAAAATGATAGTGCTTCTAAATTTGCCTGCCAATAGTAACCAGCTGAAATGTATATTTAAATACATATTCTAGAGTCCCTCCCGTAGATTATGATTTCAGGGGTCCAGAAATTCATATTTGAAATGACCTCACTAGGTGATTCTCATAATCAGATTTATTTATGGGACACTGAGTTAGATTACTTCTAGGGCCCTATCCTGCTCTAAAATTTCTTTTTTTTTTATCTATACTTTCATATAGCATACACGAGAATAGAAGTGAGAACAAAGAAAGAGGGCATGTTTTAAGATGACTAGCTGGAGTTTTGGTAACTGATACCCATTCCCTTTCCTTTAGTCCTTAATTTCAAGGTAATTTTGAAATTTTAAGCCTGGGAAACAGGTGGAAATATCATTAGAGTACAGGGAAAGTAGAGTACACCTTACACCTGGTACAATGCTTACAACTTGCAAAATACTTTCCACTTCCTTTATCCTTTTTATGCCAGGGAAAAGTGGAATGGGCAGGACAGCAATCATCGTTCACATTTTATAAAAATACCTTTTGAGTGTCTATGTCATATGAGGAAAAAATAGAGTATTTCATATAGAAAAAGGCTCTGATCTTCTATGCATTTGAAAGAGGTAAATTTCTCAAACGGTACATGTCGAGGTAAAGAGTTATTGGACTGAGTTGGAAAGATATATTTTCCAGATATTTCAAAGCCATCAAAATCTTTTTTCCCCATCACCAATGGACAATTATTTTAGAAAATTGCTATAAATGCCCCTTTGATTTTTAAATTTTTAATTCTGAAATAATTCAGATTGATAGAAAACTTACAAAAATAATAGAGTTCCCATATACCCTCATTCAGCTTCCCCTAATGTTAATATTTCACATACCACAGTACAGTCAACAAAACCAAGAAATTAATATTGGTACTAAATTACAGACTTTACACTGGTGATCATTTTTCCACTAAGATCCATTTTCTGTTCCAGGATCTGACCCAGGATCCCACACTGCATTTAATTGTCAAGTTGCTTTAGTCTCCTTCAATCTGTTACAGTTCCTCAGTGTCTTTTTCTCTTTATTGACCTTGACACTTTGGAAGAGAGTACCGGTGGAGCTATTTTGTCACATATCCATTTGATGATTTCTCATGTTTACATCAAGTTTATGCATTTTGGGCAAGAACACCATAAAAAATGTGTTGTGTCCTGCTCAGTGCATAATATCAGGAGACATTGTGGTACCTGCCAAGTTTCTGCAGGTAATTATTCCATTCCCTTGTCATTAATAAATATCTTAGGGGAGATACCTTGAGACTATACAAATATTCTGCTTCTCCTCAAACTTTTGCCCATGAATTTTAACATCCTTCAACATATTTTTGCCTCTAATAACTGTGCTGTCTGTCTAACGAAGATTTTTAATTTTCCTTATTCCCTCTACATATATTAACTGGAATTTTTTTATAAAGGGAAGCTATCTCTCCCCCCTCAATTATGTATTTATTTGCTTGTGCCTTTCATTTTTGAGTGTTCCTTCTGTTTCCCTTTCTTGTCAGGCCAATAGAAATTCAGCAAGCAATAGATAAAAGTAAACACCATTTAAAAAGACAACTCACAAAAAATTTTCAAATTTTTCACACTATCCTGTCAAGTCAGATGGATTTGTCAAACAAAAAAAGTTAGAATAAGATCAGACACATAAATACCGTTGATCAAAGCAACATGAATCCATAAGAAACAAATTGACCTCAGAAAGACAAAAGTCCTTACTGACTAACTTGTGGTGTCTTGAGAGCAAAAGCAAAGTCAACGCATTTTGATAACTAATGTTCATTTTGTTTTTCTCTGACTCTCTTACTGGGTAAAGTTTCTAAATAAAATAAGAAACTAATCACTTTATTTCAAAATGAATAATGGTTTTTAATGGTTTATTTTGGTTTGGGGCTTTTCCTCTCCAACTAGGACATCTATTATTTTTCAGAGAACAATCCAGCAAATAAGATAATGGTATTGAGTAGTATGAATATTGATACCATCAAATGTTTCTACTTAAGGAAGATTATTTCCATGTTTATTTTGCAACAAAACATTTTGCAAAATAGGTTGTTTTCATAATAGATTGGTGTATCATGAATCAAAAAAATTGGTTGCATATGAGGAGAATAAACATTGATTATGGAAATGAGCCACAATTTCTTGGGTGGCCTAAGAAGAAGTCACGAAACTTGTCTAGATCTGATTTTCTCACTAATGCAATAATAATAGTTTTTACCTACCTTGTTAAAAGATGTCAGATATTAATTAATGTTCACAATGGGCTTGAGATCTGTGATTAAAATCTGTTACTCTTGATGGAAAACACAGTCATTCAACCATTGAGAAGCAGTAAACGAACCCAGGGAGATGTGTAGTCCATGAGGAGAAATACTGGAGAGTGAAGTTAGTCAGGAATGAGGAGCAGGTGCTGGGACAAGAATCTCTTTTGATGTATAAGTACTTGCATATTTTTCTTCATAGAATTAGGTAACACACCTCTCTAATGTTTCAATACGGGGACTATTCTTCTCTACACTAAGATTCTTAAACTTTTTTTTTTTTTTTTTGCGGTACGCGGGCCTCTCACTGTTGTGGCCTCTCCCGTTGCGGAGCACACGCTCCGGATGCCCAGACTCAGCAGCCATGGCTCACGGGCCCAGCCACTCCGTGGCATGTGGGATCTTCCCGGACCGGGGCACAAACACGCGTCCCCTGCATCGGCAGGCAGACTCTCAACCACTGTGCCACCAGGGAAGTCCTAAGATTCTTAAACTTTTTTGTGCCATGGACCATTTTAACATTTTAGAGAAGCCATAGACCTCATCTAATAATAATTTTTAAATGCACAGAAAATATGTAGGGTTATGAAAGAAACCAATTTTATTAAGGCACAGTTTTCAAAATGTTTTTTAAAATTTAATTTTAGAGCACTACATGTGCTTCTTTATTAAATTAAATGAGATCTAATGGCAGTCTAAACACTACCATAATTTCAAAGTAGTAATGGCTGTAAACAACATTTTAAGATATTTGCAACAACTCTAATGTGGTATGAAAACATCTGTGTTTTCTATTGGTGTTAAGGTTAGAGGAACTGCTCTTATTTCTGTGGCTTGTTGCCTACATTAAAATTTTTTTTAATGCTAAGGTTTAGTTAGAAGTTACTGAAAATAAAGATGTATCTTGTTTCCCAACTAAATTTTTGGACCATAGGCTTCTTGGGGGTATTTGATCTTAGGTTAAGAAACCCCATTCTACACCTATCCTTGGATCCCTCAATAGCCAAACACTGAATACTACTTCTCAAAGTGTGATCAGGTGATCACGTTTATGGAGTGTTTATTAAAAATGCAATTCTCCTGGCCTTTTCTTAAACCTGTTGAATCTGCATTCTTAGCAAGCATCCAGGTGACTGACATACACACTAAAGTTTGAGAACTGCTTCAAAGGTGGTTACATCAATAGCTATCTTCAGTGGAATCATAATTATCAAGCCAGAGATTCTTAAATATTAGTTTGAACATTATAATATATATAATAATATGATAGGAATGGAAATGGCCTAGAAATTTTAATGTTAATAGGCATTTAAAATATTGTGATGAATATGTTCTCGGCTCTATTATGAGAAATAATCCTAAACAAAGACACCGAAAGTCAAAGTATAAAATCTGCCTGGGAATGGGAGGAGCTGATGAGGAGATTTGCATCAATACCATCATAACTATACTCTACTTCCCTTTCCTTTTCTGCACTGGTTAACACCCTTCAAAAGAAAACCTGTACATAGAACACTTAACTATGGAGTCAATGCATTATATCACTGAGGATGCAAAAAATGAGGGACATTCTCTCTGCCCATTTTTAACATTGTGGTTTAAACTGGTAGGCAAAAATTAGTCATCATCAACATGAAAAGCAGTAATAACAGAGTAATAAGGCTACAGAAGATCTAAAGATCACCTTGTACTTTCAACTACCACCTTTTTCTTCTGCCTCACAAATCCCTAGCCCTATCCCAGAACTCTCTATAACTTGAGCTTCAAATCAGTATATCCAACTGCCTACTAGACATTTACCTCTGAATATCAGAGACGACTCAAATACTACAAACCAAAACTGAACTCACCACATTTTCCCACAGAATGGCTATCTCTTTTATATTGTCTTGAATATGGGTACCATCATCTAGTAAGATATTCAAAAATTGTCCTAGATGTTTCCCTATTTCTCATTAAGTTTTTCTTTGCTAGGGGACATATTTGGAGTGATGACCAGTTTTAGAGCTCTAGCCATGGCCTAATGTTCTTTGAGTCAGCATTTTTTGGAGCACCAACCTCCAACCTGTCTGATTTAATAAGAAGGACATAGTCTAACAGTGAAAGATAAGAAAGAGAAAATTAAGGAAACAATTCCATTTGCCATCACATCAAAAAGAATAAAATAAAATACCTAGGAATAAACCTACCAAATGAGACAAAAGACCTCTACTCTGAAAACTATAAGATGGATGCTGATGAAAGAAATTGAAGATGACACAAAGAGATGGAAAGATATACCATGTTCTTGGATTGAAAGAATCAATACTGTCAAAATGACTATACTTCACAAGGCAATCTACAGATTCAGTGCAATCCCTATCAAAGTATCAATGGCAAGGACTTCCCTGGTGGCACAGTGGTTAAGACTCTGTGCTTCCAATGCAGAGGGCCCGGGTTCAATCCTTGGTCAGGGAACTAGATCCCACATGCATGCCTCAACTAAGAGTTCATGTGCCACAACTAAGGAGACTGCATGCCGCAACTAAGGAACTCACATGCCACAACTAAGGAGCTGGTGAGCCACAACTAAGGAGCTCACCAGCTGCAACTAAGATGCAGCGCAACCAAAATAAAAAAAAATTTTAAATTACCAATGGCATTTTTCACAGAAGTAGAATGAAAAATATTTTAATCTGTGTGGAAACACAAAAGACCCCAAATAGCCTGTGAAAGAAAAATGGAGCTAGAGGAATCAGATTCCCTGACTTCAGACTATACTACAAAGCTACAGTAATCAAAACAGTATGGTACTGGCACAAAAACAGATATATAGATCAATGGAAAAGGATACAAAGCCCAGAAATAAACCCATGCACCTATGGTCACCTTATCTTTGCCAAAGGAGGCAAGAATATACAATGGAGAAAAGACAGTCTCTTCAATAAGTGGTGCAGGGAAAACTGGACAGCTACATGTAAAAGAATGAAATTAGAACATTCTCTAATACCATACACAAAAATAAACTCAAAATTGATTAAAGACCTAAATGTAAGACCAGTTACTATAAAACTCTTAGAGAAAAACAGGCAGAACACTCTTTGACATAAATTGCAGCAATATCTTTTTGGATCCACCTGCTAGAGTAATGAAAGTAAAAACAAAAATAAACAAATGGGAACCAATTAAACTTAAAAGCTTCTGCACAGCAAAGGAAATCACAAACAAAATGAAAAGACAACCCACAGAATATTTACAAACAGAGCAAACAACAAGGGATTAATCTCCAAAATGTGCAAACAGCTCATACAATTCAATATCAAAAAAAAAACAACCCAATCAAAAATGGGTAGAAGATCTAAATAGACATTTCTCCAAAGAAGACATACAAATGGCCAAAAAGCACATGAAAAGATGCTCAACATCTCTAATTATTAGAGAAATGCAAATCAAAACTACAATGAGGTATCATCTCACACCAATCAGAATGGCCATCATCAAAAAGTCTACAAACAATAAATGCTGGAGAGGGTGTGGAGAAAAGGGAATCCTCCTACACTGTTTGTGTGAATGTAAACTGGTACAGCCACTATGGAGAACAGTATGGAAGTTCATTAAGAAACTAAAAATAGAGCTACCATATGACCCAGCAATCCCACTCCTGGGCATATTCCCTGAGAAATCTGTAATTCAAAAAGACATGTGCACCCCAATGTTCATTGCAGCACTATTTACAATAGCCAGGACATGGAAGCAATCTAAATGTCCACTGAGAGATGAAGGGATAAAGAAAATGTGGTACATATATACAATGGAATATTACTCAGCCATTAGAAAAGAATGAAATAATGCCATTTGCAGCAAAATGGATTGATCTAGAGATTATGATACTAAGTGAAGTCAGAGAAACACAAATATCATATGATGTCACTTATATGTGGAATCTAAACAATATGATACCAATGAACTTATTTATAAAACAGAAACAGACTCACAGACATAGAAAACAAACTTATGGTTACCAAAGGGGAAAGGTAGGGGGGAGGGATAAATTAAGAGTTTAGGATTAACATATACACACTACTATATATAAAATAGATAATCAACAAGGACCTACTGTATAGCACAGGAAACTCTACTCAATACTCTGCAATAACCTATATGGAAAAAGAATCTGAAAAAGATGGAGATATATATATATATATATATATATATATATATATATATATATATGCATAAGTGAATCACTTCTGTACACCAGAAACTAGCACAACACTGTAAATCAACTATACTCCAAAATAAAATAAAAATTAAATAAAAACAAAAAGACAGTCATAGTGATTGGAAAATAGCTGTCATGTCCCAAACTAACTCAAACAACACAACTGCAGCCCTAAGAAGGCTTAGGAGAAGTGGCTTCTACCAACTCAAATTTAGGCCTCTGAAAGAAATGTCTTTTGCTTCTTTGATTCATGTTTCCTTATATTCATATTTTCTTGCCCTTCACTTCATTCAATTAGTGAGATTTTTAATTTTTTTTTATTTTTATTTTTTTGGTACACAGGCCTCTCACTGCTGTGGCCTCTCCCATTGCGGAGCACAGGCTCCGGACGCACAGGCTCAGCAGCCATGGCCCACGGGCCCAGCCGCTCCGCGGCATGTGGGATCCTCCCAGACCGGGGCACGAACCCATGTCCCCTGTATCGGCAGGCAGACTCTCAACCACTGTGCCACCAGGGAAGCCCAATTAGTGAGATTTTTGAGGTATAACTTTAGGGTATAGTTTGTAAAGAATGGTCTCTCAGCCTGCCTCTGATCCAGGCAAGAGAAATCCTTGGAGTCTCACAGGGTCCTGGCTGAATCATGAGCAGACTACATTGGGGTTGAAAGCCAAAGGACAACCCAATAACATGATTCAGAATTTGGAATTTGATCACCAACGTCTGGTGGAGTTAAGCTGACCAAAGTGAGTATATAACTAAGGTTTGGGAGGTAAGATCATTTGAGTATCTCAAACTTGAAGGACGGTTGCACTATTGATGGGTAAATCCCCACAAGAAGAGCAAAGCTACTGCAGCAGGAAAGAGCTAGTAAGTGGACCATGGTCATGGTGAAAATAAAGATTCATTTCTTAGGTAACAGGCTGATCTGAAGGCTGAGTTTCAATAGGTAAATTTCTGATTTAGCAATGCTAGTTACCTTGCTGGACTGCTCTGTGTTCTCCACTTTATTATCTGTTTTCCTCTTCATCCTATTCCACCCAGGGCAGAAGGAACAATATGTAACACCAGAGAAAATAGAGCAAATTCCTGCTGCAGCAGGAAAATAGGAGACAGAAAAGAATGTTTGCATCACTATGAGAAGGATAAGTTTAGCCAAAGCTATGTGATTTCAACACTGACAAAGGTGAGATTTGGGGAATGAGACATGGCTGAGATAAAACACTTCTTAATGAGCCCCTGTGTGTAGAGTGGTAGGATGTACTTAGAGCAGCAGCACAAGCAAAAAAGTTGGGGTTCTGCTGGGATGAAAGCAGCTCACACAGGCCACCCTCAATTCAGGCCAAAATTGTGAGGCCAAAACAATGGAACCTTAGGGGACAATAAAAATAATTCAGAAAAAGGCAGAACATGAGGATCTCAGGAAAGGCCTGTCATGTGGTACATATATACAATGAAATACTACTCAGCAATAAAAAAGAACAAAATAATGCCATTTGCAGCAACATGGATGCAACTAGAGATTATCATACTAAGTGAAGTAAGTCAGAAAAGAGAAAGACAAATACCATATGATATCACTTATAAGTGGAATCTAAAATATGGCACAAATGAACCTATCTACAAAACAGAAACAGACTTACAGATATAGAAAACAGACTTGTGGTTGCCAAAGGGGAGGTGGGGAGGGAGAGG
The DNA here is from genome assembly GCF_963924675.1 of Phocoena phocoena. Lineage (NCBI taxonomy): Eukaryota > Metazoa > Chordata > Mammalia > Artiodactyla > Phocoenidae > Phocoena > Phocoena phocoena. Next base: position 80,496,481 of record NC_089221.1, on the reverse strand, counting down.
GATGGACTGGGCGTTTGAGGTTAGTAGATGCCAACTATTACATTTAGAATGGATAAACAATAAGGTCCTACTGCATAGCGCAGGGAACTATATGCAATCTCCTGGAATAAACCATAATGGAAAAGAATATGAAAAAAGAATGTGTACATGTGTATAAATGGGTCACTTTGTTGTACAGCAGAAATTACCACAACATTGTAAATCAACTATACTTCAATTAAAAGAAAAAAAAAGAAGTTTGGAAAAGAGATGTGGCATGATCTGACTTACACTTTCAAAGGATCTCTAGCTGCCTCGTTGAGCACAGACTGGAGAGGAAAAGGGGTTTGGAGGGCAAATAGGGAGAATGCAGAGGATGAGTTCAGAGGCTATTGTAGTAATCCAGATAAAAGATCAAAAAGTTTTTAAAATAGTGAAAAGTTTTTGGAATTGGGATATCTTTTGAAGGTGAATTCTAAAAGAATTAATATTGGATTGAATGTGAGTATAGAAAAAAACAAGAATTAATGACTATTCCCAATTATAAATTCCTTATTGTAAAACAGCACTCCAAAAAATTAAATTCAGCAGTTAAATAAGAGCATCTTTAAAAATAACAATAACAACAATAGTAGCTGTATTAGTCAGGAGAATCTAGGTTATGTTACTATAAGAAAAAAAGAAAAATCTCAGATAAAAGTCAGTTTCTTCCTTTATGCAAAGTTTGTTGCAGGTTTAGGAACTGTTTTAGGGCAGCTGTGTTCCATAGACTTTCCAGTGATCTAGATTGCTTCAATGTGTTGGCTCTTTCATCTCAACTTGAGGCCTCCTCCATGACCAGCAGGAAAAGAAAGATAAAGAAATGTGAAAAAAAAAAAAGCGGGGGGACTTCCCTGGCGGTCCAGTGGTTAAGATTCCATGCTTCCAGTGCAGGGGGCATGGGTTCAACCCCTGGTTGGGGAACTAAGATCTCACATGTCGTGCAGCCAAAAAAAAAGTGTGAATGGGCTTTTCCCTACCTCTGCCTAAAAGTGATATGCATCACTTCTGCTCACATTTCACGCACATATCTAGTGCCACAGCTCTACTCAACAGCAATGGAGCTGAGGAGTGGTCTTCCATGTATCAGGAAGGGGAAGAGAATGTATATTACTAAAAGCTAGCTTTGTCAACTACATTAGCTAACATTATATAGCATTTTCAATGTGACAGGCTATGTGTACTATGACCCACAAATAAAGACTCCCAGTGATATGTTCTCAATAGTTTCTACATTGATTGGAATAGCACAGCCTGGGCTCATTTTCCTAGACCCTAACAGAAATTATTTCTAATGCTGGGAATCCACCATGACCAGGATTTAGAAATGCTCTGGGAAAATCCAATTATTCCCAGATACATACATGCAATAAGGAAACAGGGATTATGTCTGCCAGTTTCCACCTTTATTTGTGAGTTACAGCATACTCTGATGGGATTATGATACTAACTAAAGACAAGTCCACATAAACAAGCCATGGCTCTCAGCAGAGTCCATGCTTAGGTATAAACATTCATGAACTCTGTTCTTCCAGTGTTTGGATACCAAATTTCATGTCTTGGGAACTTGATGCTATGTCTGAAAAGATTAATTACCAAGGTGTCTGGAAGATAGCCCTACCCTGCGGCACCCTTCAACTTCATCACTGCTACTCCCTGCCGATAGCAGTTAACTTTTATACCTAGCAGGATTGAAAGAAGTCCAGGGCACCCAGCATGGCACCATATGCAATAAGGATTCCTATACCCAGGACTGAATTTAGGCCAAGAGTCTGTATTATGTTGCCTCTTATTTCCATCACATCACTCATTGCGGGCCAAAACACAGGTGTTCATCCAAAATACAAACCTAGAAGTCCAAAGGGCAGTTAAAACCACTTTTGACCCCCTAACATCTTTGAAGGGCATCCCTCTATATTAATTGTACCAGAGTCATGTTGCAACACTAAGTGGTAGTGGATAGGTTAATTCTGATCAACAATTTATCTTTTCTTCAAGGATGAGCTCAGCCTCAGACATTACAATCCTTTGGTTCTCCATGGTACACAAAAACATACTCAGTTCAAGTTCAGTTTCTGGAAAATATAAACTCACTGTAAAGATGGAGAGTTTTTATTATCTTAGGAACAAATGTGAGAATTCTTTTTATAGAGAAAGAGCTATTTTTATTGGGAAAATACTTTTATGCTGAGAGTTGGAGCTGAGGTCCTGAAGTCTGGGTATTAGCTGGCAGAAAACTTAAGAGGAAGGGAAAAGTAACTCTTGAAAAAGAAGCAGAGGAATTTGAGCTTCTAGGGAATATATCAGAGGGAGGAAGAAAAGTAAGCAAAGTTGATGTATAAAAGAGGGACGGGCCAGAAAGAGAAAATCCCTGTGGCATGTTATCTGAGAAAGAACTTAGCAAATCAATGATGTCATAAGCATATGAACCATAGCATACAAACTATTCCTCCTTGTGCCCTGCAATAGCTCAAATGAAATCTATATTTCTCACTAACACTTCAGTGTGAGTTAATTTTTATGTGAAGGATCTGAGTCCTATATCTTGGATGAGACAAAATAACACAGGATTTTGTTTTCAGAATAAATACTATTCCTAGCTGTGTAGCTTCAAACTAACTTCCCATTATATTATTCTTTATGTACAATATCCATTAGGGGAAAAAAATGCTTCTAATGCTTCTTCCTTCTTAATGTCTCATGTATTATTCTTCTTTTCCTCTTTCTATTGACACATCCTAGTGGGCTAGGTACTGATACCTTTAGATCAGTATGACTAAAGTAGATTCTGAATTATTCTCTCTCTCTCTCTTTCTCTCTCTCTCAAAAACTCTAATATCTTCTGTACACACTGGCCTTACTATTTTTCCTAAAATTATTCCATTAGATCATTCTCTTATTCAATAACCTGCTATTGTTGGCCAAAATATTGATAGTAATTTCTTCAATTATATCTTCCTCATTTTTGTAACCCCTGCTCCTATACTAAATCATTTTTTTAAATTAATGGCTTCAGGGACTTCCCTGGCGGTCTAGTGGTTAAGACTTAGTGCCTCCACTGCAGGGGACACGGGTTCAATCCCTGGCCTGGGAACTAAGATCCTGCATGCCATGCAGTGGGGAAAAATAATAAAATGAAATGAAATGAAATGAAATAAAATAAAATAAAATAGAATAAAGGCTTCAAAATTATTCCAAGTGGGTGCTAGAGGAGTACATAACAGAAAACAAGTAATACTACAAGGAAAAAGGAAAGCAAAGAAAAATAATATGTGATGAACTCTTACCATATCATCTTATGTATTCCCCCAACAGCCTGTGAGTTCGATATCATTATTCTCATTTCACAGATGAGAAACTAAGGCTAAAAAGTTAAGTGATGACCAAGCATACACAGCTCGAAAGTGGCAAGTCAAGAGTTAATGACAAGTCTGACCTTTTTGCCTCTTTCTCTGGCCTCAGGTGGGTGCCATCTATGTTTTGAATCATGAGTACTGGTTTCACAGCTGGGAGAGAAGGGGGAATTCTATCATAGGCAGAGGAAACAGTATGAACAAATAGATACTCATATACATGGGACATTCAGGAAAATTAGAGTTGTCAACAATTGTTGTAGCACAGTTTCACCACCACTTCCATTGCCAGGTTGGGTAGGCAGAATGGAGAACCTGCCAGTGGTCTGGAGCAAGACTTGGGGTAGAAGTTAGAATCACTCACTAAACAGTTAGCCATGAGAGTATGTGTGTTACTAGAGGTATTCTAGATCAAGATGGAGCTATCTGCTGTCCCATTCTCAAAACTAACCACTATTCTAACTTCTAAAATTTAGTTTCTGAAGTTTATACTAATAGAATCATGCAGTTTTATTATTTGATGTCTGGTTTCATTCAGTCAGCATATTTGTGAGATACATCCACACTGTGTATATAGCTATAGAATCTGTTCACTTTCACTGCTGAATGGCGTTCTATTTTATGACTATGCCACACACTATTTATTTTTATTATTATTTTATTGGTAAGAACATTTAACAAGAGATCCACTCTCTTAACCAATTTTAAGTGGACAGTGTAGTATTGTTGACTATAAGTACAACGTTGTACAGCAGATCTCTAGAGCTTATTCATCTTACTTAACTGAAACTTTATGCCTGTCGATTAATAACTCCCGTTTCCCCACTGGTAACTACCATTCCAACCTTTGACTTTATGAATTCTACTACTTAAGAAGCTTCATATAGGTGGAATCACTTCTATACCTGATTTATGTCATTTAGCATAATGTCCTCAAAATCCATCCATGTTGTCACATACTGCAGAATCTCCTTCTCTTTTTAAGGTTGAATAGTATTCATATATATATATATATATACCCACACACCATATTTTCTTTCTTTGGAATGACCTAAGGAAAAGCTGGCATGCATTCAGGGGCAGCCTTGGTATGGGAGGCTGGGTTTGCAGCACACAAGGTCACCAGGGCACTGCTTCCACTGTGTACTGTGATTCCCTACCTGAAGCTGCAGGCCCTAGATGTGGAGCAGTGTGTATGTCAGACAGGCTTGGCATGAAGGAATTAAATATAGCATAGATGAGCAGGGATAAATATAGGAGGAAATACTAAAGGGTTGGTTAATTCAACGAATTATCTTAAAGAACCTTATCAGTTGTCCTTCAACAGGTGTAAGTGTAAATGTCTATAAGGTAGGGAGAACCGTCCAGTGTTTCCCATATGGCCTGACTGCCGTGATGTTTAGTATAGGTTTCTATGTACTTTATATTGCTCCTTGCATATTGGGAGAGTATATTACTCAGTTTTCCCATTTTTAAGAGTCAAACTGGCTTCTGAAAAAAGATAGGAAGTGGAGAGAAATTTCTTTGTTTAATTGAAAAAATATCCTGAAGTTCATGATTTCAGGCATGACTACATCCAGAGACTCAAAAACAAAGTGGATCTCAGTCCTTCTCTCTCAATCTCTCTCTCTCTCTTAAGTTTGTGTATTTATTCCCAACAGCATATATTGAGGTAGTGTAACATACTGGTAGTAAACACAGGTTCTACACCCAGACTGCGTAGGTTGAAATTCAGCTTTACCATTGGCTGTAAAACTTAGGGCAAGACAGTTAGCTTCATTTACCTCATCTCTAGAGTGGGGATGAAAAATGTCAACCCTGTCTCTAAGAGCTATTGTAGGACTAAATGATTAAATGCATGGTTAATTAATACACAGTAATTGCTCAACAATTCTTGATTCTAACCATACCTTGATTCTCTTTTTCTTTGCATTAACTTCAATCTCAGATAAGCTCTCCTCAGACAGGCTCTCCACAAATGGTAACAAAATTGCTATCATCAGCTCAAGATTTTTATTATTAGGTTTAAATCTGTTGTAAAGGAAGTTTTGTACCCCGATTGCAACATACAGCTCAGAAATTATCTTCCTGTCTTCTATTGTGTAGTTATCCATGACCCAAGCACTGTGGCTAGGCTAATGTGATTCTCTGACTGGATCACATAATCACTCCTGGATCAAATTGGTGGCACCAGTCCCAACCTAACAATGTGGATTGACAATAGAAGACAGGCAATGCCCTAAAAAAAAAAAAAAAAAAAGCTGATGCTTTTATTATAAGACAGGAGAATGTGCTGTTCTGGCTAAGCTAAAACAACAAATGTCCAAGAGCAGAGGGAATGCTGTAGGCTTCCTTGAGCAGCTCATCCAGGTATTAATCAGAGGCTTGTTAATGGAGGGGCAAAAAATGGGGAAGTAGGGATGGAAGCTGTGATGAAAATGAATGTTGTGATTAGCTGAATGGGTACAGCAATATACTCTTTGAAATTTCCACTGTAGTGGATTATTCCTTGGGCCTGTATGGTATGTATGTGGAAGTGATCTTCTATAAATGGTCTTTTAGAACATGTTTGGTGAGTTAATTGTTCTAAGATGGTAAGTGTTGGACAAGTGGATATGAGGATTTAAAACTGTGAGCAGTGACAGCTGGAAGCATGAGGAGAAAAGGGCTCAATGGTAAGATATCAGTGCTAGGCAATTTTCCTTAAGTCATATGACAATGACAGGGGATTAGAGTTCAGTAAAGAGAATGAAGTCTGGAATTTTGGTGAGTGCATCTACCAAGACTGTGATGTGATCTTTGGAAAGATGCAAGTATTTTATGAAATCCATGGTGATGGTTTTTCAGAGGGGCTAGGGACTTGGAGTGAATGAAGAACGTCTTCCAGGATTTCCTGATCCCAAAGAAGTACATGACTGGGTGGTGCAATAGTGTAGGGCATTGTGTTGGAAGAGGGAGCATGTGAAATTTCTACGAGCAACATTGCAGGAGGACACAATTAAGATTCATGTTTATGTTTCCTCATTTGAAACATGGGGCAAGGTGTTTTTGTCTAGTTTAGGACCTGATCGGGGCTGTGTCTGGCTCACTACCAGACACTTAAAGGTATCATCTCCACTTGTTGTTTCTGCCTAATTATCTCAGTTATTGCCAATTGTGGCCAACTAGTGGACTCATGGTTTGGGCCAGCTTCTCAGTCAGTGCTCTCTTGTGGTCCTCCTGATCTAAGCCATAAGCATGGGTCAGTTTCAGATCACCTGCTGCTAGAAGAACCTTAATTCTATATCCATACTGTCCAAAAGAGATGTGCTAACTTGTTCTATTAGGGTAGGTTGGATACTTCAAACACAGACTAGGAGATGGCCAGAAACCCCCCCATAATTCCCCAAAGGAGAACTGCCAGGTTATCTAAATAAAATTAACCATTCATCTATGCCTCATTAGCAAGAGAATAAAAATGTTGCTTTTGTAGATTCCATATTTATTTATTAAAAAATATTTATTGAGCACTTACTATGTGTCAGGAAACTCTTTAATAGCTGGGAATGTTTCTGTAAATGTAGCAGATAAAAATCACCGCCCTCATCTAGTGTACATGCTAGTAAGATAAGACAGACAGTAAACAAAATAAGCAAAACACAGGAAGAAAATGCCAAAATATCTGAGATTTGCTTTAAAATACAGTAGAAAAAAAGTAGTTGGAGTATAGGTTAAATAAAATTGGTAAAATATTGATAATTATTGAAGCTTGGTATTGGGAACATGGCATTCATTATACCATTCACACATGTGTGCATGCACACACACAATTGTTCATTTGTGATAAATGCTATATAAAAAAGTAAAGCAGAATAGGAGAATGAGTATTCGGGGTACAATTATAAACAGAGTGGTCAGGGAAGGCCTGCTGAAAGGTGAATTTGAACAAAGATCATAAGGATAGGGTTACACATTTACTCACTACACTCAGATGTATGACAATGAGGCCTTTGCATTTTCTATAGCTTATCTGATCCTTCTTGTGAGACCCTACCATTTTGGGAAGCAAGGAAGAAAAAAATTTAAATTTAATGCAACCCAGGAAAATCTCACCCTAATCTACTTGTTGCCTCAAATGTGTAGGATGAGGCACACTGATAAGGCAATGTAGAGACACAAACTTCTACCATCTATAGTGAATGCAACCTTGTCACTTAATTATAACAGGTCTAAGGCACCCAAGTATATTCTAAGTATGCAAGTCTGTACATTTTTATGTCTAACCCAAGTTTATAATTTTTACTTTCTCATCTTTCTTGGACAACTTCCCTCCCCCTTACCCCCTCAAATGCTCCCTAGTTTTTCCTTAAGGAGACACTAACTAGACCACAGGTTTAACAATTCATTCATTTTCTTATTTTATTCTTATTAAAATGTTAGTATCAAGAAGAGGGGTTTGATTGCCCAGGCCATCAGGAGTAGGGTCTATACAGTGTAACATCAGTTACAGTCTGTCCTACTTTTGGTCAAACTCCTGTGCTTATCATCATAAGAATGGAAACATTCTGCAGCTGCATCATCCTTATCTGTTTTTCTCAGTGTCTTGATGACCTCACAATTCTCTCTGAATTCAGGGACTTCATACATTCTGCTTTTTATAACCTACATTACTACAATTCCATTCTCCAATATAAGGTGTTTTCCCTCTGATCAATTCTACTCAACACCAGGAATTTGAACAATCCAGATCGTCAGATTCTCTCCCTCAGCGCTGGCCACCAACCCCATCATCCCCTCCAGAAGCCGACTTAACCTCTCTCCTTTTTCTGATTCTTTGAATCCTCCCTTTCGAAAAACCCTAGGCAAGTTCTTTTTTTTTTTAATGTATCATGAATAGTGGATTAAAAAGAAATGAAATTGTAATTTGTAACGGACATAGACTATCAAAATGCACTGCAAGTAATAAAAGTAAGTTTTTTATGCAAAACTGTTGTTTCTGTAACATATATATATACTAAATATTATACATATATGTGAACTGTGTCATAACACAATGTTTCCTATTATGGTTAGTGGTGCTTTGAAAGTCTGGTAGCTATCAGGCCTAGCTTTTGATATGTTAAATGTGAGTAAAAAAAAAAGATTGGGAAAACCTTTTCACCCTCCAGGTTTGCAAGACAATTATCTTCCTAAAGAGGTCAGGAAAGTCAGCTTTTGAGTCTAAAGCTCATCTGTGTCTTTTTTGGTATAGCATCCTTTGTGTAATAGCCTTGGGCTCCTTTTGTGTAATAAGCCTCAAACCCAGGGGGAGGAAGGCTGCAAAGAAGCACTAAGTTGTATCAGTATAATATTATAAAATAAAATATCACCCTATTAAACATGCCAATTATAAGTCTTGGGTTTCCATATGGATTTGCAATTGCTTAAGTAAGAAAGGCAGTTTTGGGAATTCCAAGGCGGTCCATTGGTTAGGACTCCATGCTGGTCGGGGAACTAAGATCCCACAAGCTGCTCAGCATGGCCAAAAAAGAAAAAAGGCAGTTTTTCTTAGTGACCCCAAGACATATTTGAGGAGATGAAGCAGTGACGGCTTGCAGATCCCTTAGACAGCTGTGGGAGGAGCTGCTGATACCTGCAGGACAAGTAGTTTCTCTTTTTTTTTGTTTTGTTTTGTTTTGTTTTTTGCGGTATGTGGGCCTCTCACTGTTGTGGCCTCTCATGTTGCAGAGCACAGGCTCCGCAGGCTCAGCGGCCATGGCTCACAGGCCCAGCCGCTCCGCGGCATGTGGGATCCTCCCAGACTGGGGCACAAACCCGTGTCCCCGGCACCAGCAGGCGGACTCTCAACCACTGCGCTACCAGGGAAGCCCCAGTTTCTCTTTTTAAGCCAAGTGGGTATGTATAACTATTGTGGTCAGCATTCCCCTCCCTCATATCTGAGCTTCAACAGATGCACTTATCCCATTAGAATGTAAGGATTTTTGTTGACTGCTCTATCGTTAGTAATCAGAATAGCATTTAGCATACAGTGTGGGCTCAAAAAATATTTGTTGAAAAAATTGCTGATTTAAAGTGTATTTTTTGCATATATCTTTTAAAAGACTATGTTCCTAGAATCAACGGTTAGCAGCAAAATATCCATTGTCTCCACACAGGGACTGGGAATTAGGCTTGCCTGGGCTGCAGACCACTGGGCATGAGCATGACTATGGTGACTAAATTACCTGCAAAGGTCCAGAATAGAGAAAGCCAACTCACAGTCCCAAATTCAAGATTTAAGGGCCAGAACTTACACATAAATGCCAAGGTTAGGAAGTAGAAGAGATGGAGTGAGGGATCACAATATGTATAAGAAATGGACCAGAACCAAGGAAGTAGAGGCCAGAATGGTTTCTGCAAACACCAATGGGTAGTTTCTTTTATAGCCTACAGGTAAGTGGCATGGTGAGTAACACTGCTTAAGAGATGCAAGGTTGAAAGAGAAAATGGAGGATGATGAAATAAGATTAAAGAAATAAGATATGTAGGTATGGTTTGGGGCAATAAAAGAAAAAATAGTGAGGGCCTGAATAAAGCAGAGGGAAAAATAGATTTTAGATACTCTTCTGATTAGAATTTTCAAGACTCGGTGACCTGCACAATACAGGGAATATAGCCAAAATTTTATAATAACTACAAATGGAGTAAAACCTTTAAAAATTGTGAATCGGGCTTCCCTGGTGGCGCAGTGGTTAAGAATCTGCCTACCAATGCAGGGGACATGGGTTCGAGCCCTGGGCCGGGAAGATCCCACATGCCATGGAACAACTAAGCCCGTTCACCACAGCTACTGAGCCTGTGCTCTAGAGCCCGTGAGCCACAACTGTTGAAGCCCGCGTGCCACAACTACTGGAGCCCGCGCGCCTAGAGCCTGTGCTCCGCAACAAGAGAAGCCACCACAAGGAGAAGCCTGCGCACCATAACAAAGAGTAGCCCCTGCTCACCACAACTAGAGAAAGCCTGCGTGCCGCAATGAAGACCCAATGCAGCCAAAAATAAATAAATAAATTAAAAAAAAAAAATTGTGAATCACTATATTTGTACATCTGTAACTTACATAATATCGTACAACTGTACTTCAATTAAAAAAAAACTTGGTGACCAATTGTTAGTATGATATAAAGGAAGAATAACAATGATTAAGGTAATTTACTTGGGAAACTGGGAAGGTAATGACTGTATAAAAAGAGATGGAGACTCTGTGAGGGAGCAGTTTTGTTCCTCCATAAACTCAGTACCTTTATGAGTTTAATTTTGAACATGATGAATTTGAAGTGCCTGTAGAAAATTCAAGTTGAGAGGTCAAAAAGACCTTTGGAAATTTTCATCTAGATCTCAAAAAAACGGTTAGAGTTGGCCAAAATAATCTTGAGAAGGAAGAACAGAGCTGAAGGTATCAGGCTCCCTGACTTTAGACTATACTACAAAGCTATAGTAATCAAGACAATATGGTACTGGCACAAAAACAGAAATATAGATCAATGGAACAGGATAGAAAGCCCAGAGATAAAGCCACTCACATATGGTCAACTAATCTATGACAAAGGAGGCAAGGATATTCAATGCAGAAAAGACAGTCTCTTCAATAAGTGGTGCTGGGAAAACTGGACAGCTACGTGTAAAAGAATGAAATTAGAACACACCCTAACACCATATACAAAAATAAGCTCAAAATGGATTAAAGACCTAAATGTAAGACTGGAAACCATAAAAATCCTAGAAGAGAACACAGGCAGACACACTTTGATATATATCATAGCAATATTTTTTTTGACCTGTCTCCTAAGGCAAAGGAAACAAAAGCAAAAATAAATAAATGGGACCTAATTAAACTTAAAAGCTCCTGCTCAGCAAAGGAAACCACTGACAAAATGAAAAGTCAACCTACTGAATGGGAGAAAATACTTGCAAATGAACTGAGTGATAAGGGGTTAACATCCAAAATATATAAACAGCTCATACAACTCAATAACAAAAAAAAAACCCAATTAAAAAATGGGCAGAAGACTTGATAGACATTTTTCTGAAGAAGATACATAGATGGCCAACAGGTACATGAAAAGGCCAACAGGTACATCAACATCACTAATGATCAGACAAATGCAAATCAAAACCACAATGAGGTATCACCTCACACAAGTCAGAATTGCCATCATCAAAAAGTCTACAAATAGGGGCTTCCCTGGTGGCGCAGTGGTTGAGAGTCTGCCTGCCAATGCAGGGGGCACGGGTTTGATCCCTGGTTGGGGAACTAAGATCCTGCATGCTACGTGGCACAGTCAAAAAAAGTCTACAAATAATAAATGCTGGAGAGGGTGTGGAGAAAAGGGAACCCTCCTACACTGTTGGTGGGAATGTAAATTGGTGCAGCCACTATGGAGAACAGTATGGAGGTTCCTTAAAAAGATAAAAATAGAACTATCATATGATCCAGCAATCCCACTACTAGACATATATACAGAAAAGACAAAATCTCTCATTTGAAAAGATACATGCACCTCAGTGTTCATAGCAGCACTATTTACAATAGCCAAGACATGGAAGCAACCTAAGTGTCCATCAACAGACGAATGGACAAAGAAGACGTGGTATGTATTTATACATATATAATGGAATATTACTCAGCCATAAAAAACGAAATTTTGCCATTTGCAGCAACATGGACAGACCTAGAGACTATCACACTGAGTGAAGTAAGTCAGATGGAGAAAGATAAATCTTATATGATACCGCTTACATGTAGAATTTAAGAAAGAATACAAATGAATTTATTTACAGCACAGAAGCAGACTCACAGACATGGAAAACAAATTTGTGTTTACCAAATGGGATAGTGGTGGGGGGTGGGATAGGCGGGGGGGAGGGATAACTTAGAAGTATGGGATTAATACATGCATACCACTATATATAAAATAGATAACCAACAAGAATTTACTGTAGAGCACAGGTAACTACATTCAATTTCTTGTAATAGACTATAATGAAAAAGAATCTGAAAAATATATATATATGTGTGTGTGTGTGTGTGTGTATAACTGAATTGTTTTGCTGTATACCTGAAACTGATACAATATTGTAAATCACCTATACTTCAATTTTAAAAAATGAGAGAGTTATTTAGACAATTACTAAGGACCCCTCATGTCTAAGAAAGGCAACCAATGTATAAACAATTCATCAGCAATGAGTTTAGATAGCGTGAAGCACCTGTTACTGAAGCAAGTGTTTTTAAAGCAGAATTACAGGATTTTGCCTCTGAAATATATATAAGCTATAGAATTCTTGAAAGCAGTCTATGACTGCCCTCTTCTGTTAATTATATGGTGAAGATAACAAACCAAATACACAGTGCTTTATTTTTAACTAATTTATAAGATTCCTACCATCCCTCCTGACAAATACTCAGAAATGAGGAAATATGTTAAAATACTACATTCATGTGGGTTTGATTGTAAAATTTTACAGTGAATGAGAAAGCTCATGGCTATCATTGCATTAAGAAATTTACCCAAGAAAATAATATGCAACAAGTTAGGCATCATGAATTCATGTCATTAAATATGTGTAATACTTACAAAGCATAAAAACGTTTTTATGCCAAAAAAGGAGCAGAGTTGATCTAGTCACAAGTTTGCCTCTGAAAAGGCAGCAAAGAAATTTCTATTTTATATATGCTTGCCAAATCTCAAAGTTCAAGGATGTATCCCACGTATCTTTAATGTCTCCTGACAACTAATTGTGCTGTTTAGATATTTGATTTAAATTTCCTTCGTTTTTATCTTGTGTTATTTATTTGTTTTTTTGTTTTGGTTGTTGCTATCATTTTATTCCAAGCATCAGAAATCAGCATTTTAAAACTGCAATGAATTATCTTACTTCTACATTCAAAATACAACTATTTTATTCATTCAACAACTTTTAAAAAAATTGAGGTATAACTCACATATCATAAAATTCACTCTTTCAAAGTGTACAATTCAGTGGTTTTTAGCCACAAGAGACAGCGACTATTTATTGAAGGCCTACTATGTACTAGGTTTCTGTTCAATTTGATATTCATGTACTAGAAGTCAGAATTTTCTAATTACAATATGAACATTTCATAGCTATGCCAGATAAACCAGGCAATGTTGGAATAATCATTGGTTCCTGACCAGAGATGAATTTAGCCAATGTGAAATATAGAATAAGCTTCCAAAGTTAAAAACAATACAATGTGCAGAGTCAAGAACTGTTTCCCCTTTGCATAGCCTGGCCTGCTCGTGAGCATAGACTAAATCTCTGGTATTAGCTGAACAGATGAGGAATGATTTGTCACCAGGTAGAACAGGAGATCATAGAATTTTAGAACAGGGTGAAGCCTTAGAGACAATTTATATCCTATATCTCCACTGTACAGATCAGGAAAGCAAAGACCATAAGAGAGTTAGTGTTCAGCTCAATTCTTACCTAATGCTTTCAGATTCTTACCTAATGCTTGTTCTTCTAGAATAGTTTGCAAACTATATTTCTCAGGGACCCAGGATTCTTGGAGAAACCTACAGGGCTTCTAGGATGATGGAGGGGTGGCTAAGTAGAAGAGCCTCTGCATCTCTCCCTAACTTACTCTAACAGCTTTGACTTCATAAGATTCTAAGCAAGCTTTTGTTTTAAAATAGCTTCACTGCTAAAAAAAAACACATTTAAAATTTTTGGCATTTGCTAAACTACTCCACAGTGTCCAGAGGAGGTACATACCTAGTACTGCACACACAGTTTAAATATCCTGCCTAGAAAATTGCTCAACACCACCTAAACACTAAACTGGTTTCTTAGTACATGGTATATGTTTTAGGAATTGCTCTTTTTTCATGCAAGATTTTTTAAAATATATTGTCCATGTTTGAAAGCCCCCTGAAGAAAGCATTTTTCATTTACTGACCTCAAGTTCAGGTTCTGAAATTACAGAGAAAAAAAAAAACAACAAAAAACCCACACACGGGTAGATGACTATATTTATTAACTGAATGCAAATCTATCCACATTCAAAAATGTATTTCTGACTATAGTTTCTGTAATATTAATCTGAATTGAAAATAGAATAGCATCTTCCCTAGAGTACTTCATTTTTAAAAGCAAAGTATTTATAAAGTGTTTGAAGTCAAATTATGCCTAAAGAAGTAATAAAGATGCTTTGCTAAAAAGTCTATTCAAATACATATTCTAGTACTAGCACAGTTCTACTACTAGGATAGCAAGTATTTGTTTATTTCCTAAGGCAACTGGCCTTCAAGGTGTATGAAAGGCTGACTTGGCACCTGGAGTACCCAACATGTGTACTAAGTGTCACCAAAATGTGTTGGAGTAAAAAGAGTGGGGTGTAGACACTCATTAGATCAAAGCTCTTTGAAAGTCATCTCAATAAATTTACTTCTGTAGAAACTTTAATGCTTTCTTGGGTCACTCACTATATTCTAGGGTTGCCATTACTAAGTGCCACAGACTGGGTGGCTTAGACAAAAGAAATTTATTTTCTCAGCGTTCTGTGATGCTAGAAGCCTGAGATCAGGGTGTCAGCAGGGTAGACTTCTGAAGCCTCTCTCCTAGGCTTGCTGATGGCCGTCTTCTCCCCAACTCTTCACGTGGTCTTGCCTCTGTACCTGTTTCCAAATTTCTTCTTATAAGGACACCAGTTATATTGGAGTAGGGCCTACCCTAATGATCTCATTTTAACTGAATTACCTCTTTAAAGACCTTATCTCCAAATGCAGTCACATTCTGAGGTCCTGGCGGTTATGACTTCAATAAATGAATTTTGAGAAGACACAATTCAGTCCACAGTGCTCACCATGCAGCAATAAATGCTGCTGGTAAATGTTTAATAAGTGGCTCTCCAAAAACAAAATGCCCTGAATTTTAGCATTTACTTATTTCTTTGGCAATAAGTCTCCTATTTCAGCCAATGTCAGGCTACCAATGTGATTCCTCTGAGTGCAGAGTTGGGAAGAGATAGGCGGCAGCACAGCATTTTATAGTATTTCTACCACAGAAATAATGCAGATGTAAAAAACTTAACAGAGGTCAGGAGTCAGCAAACTTTTCTGTATATGGCCAGGTACTAAGTGTTTTCGATTTGCTCAACTCTGTGTCGTAGCAAGAAAGCAGCCATAAACAATATGTAAATAGAAGGGCATGGCTATGTTCCAATGAAACTTCAGTTTGCAGTTGGCCTTTGCCCAGTGATAAGAAGTTGGGGACATCTAGCATTCTCATTGTTTCTTCAGCAGCTTTCAACCAGCCTTCATGAAGGTCCATTTCCCCGATCAAGTTCTCCTGCTCCAGTTGCTGGCTCCCTCTGAACCTTCTCGGGCTAGATCAATAGGGCAGCCATGAAAGTGCACTTCGTCGATCTCCCTTCAAGATATAACTTTGCCATTCAGCTGCCATGAATGCCAATAAGCTAACTGCCTCCATCTGCAGCAATTTTAAGATATGCTACAGACTTCCAGTTGAGGCCATCTCTTCCCTAGCAGCCCTCAGCCAGTGACTGAGCATGTGATGGTACTAGGGTCGAGCCATTTCTGCTTACTGTAGGATTTCCATGACAGGCAATATTTGCTCCAGAGCTCCACATTGTGTTAACTGAGCTTTTGTCTTATCTGTAGCACAATCTGAAGATGTTTCCCATTCCTGCCTTCTCCCTCTTTTACTTTTTTACAGTAGACTTCTTGCACTCCTAACTTCATGTAATCTTCTATTTCTTGGAACACCCAGAGTGACACAGTGGGTAAAAGGAGTAGTCCAGGAAGGAAGGCAGTAAGATAGGGGTTGGGCTAGATCAGAACTGTCACACTATCAATGAACCTAGTTCCATATGGTGTTTGGGGCACAGATAGTCCCTGGCAGAATGTGGTGGGCTGATTACTAAAACTCTCACCAGTTATGACTTGGAAGATCATTCTGATATGGAGGAATGCCCTGGCTGGGGAAAAATGCAGGCAGTTCAAAACTTTGTGTGTGTGTATGGAACAATGGATACAGGCTATTATTGGCTAGCCATTATTAACTTGCATTGAGGCCTACAGGAAGTTAATAAAAAACCTGAAAGCAGTTAACAAACAAGTGAAAACTCATTGCCAGATGGCTTCTTTAGTAGCTTCCAAAGAAGGCCTTATCTCTGGAAAAACGGAAAATTGAACACCGAACTTAGAACTTAATCGTCAAGATGCTTTAAAGGTCATTAAAGCCAAGGATAGATAACTTGTTGGAAAACTTGGTACCCTGACACACAGAATGGGGACAGCTGGGTGGATGCCCCCAAAGATTCTGGGTCCTGAGACTCCTCTGAACACTCGGAGCCTGCAGAGGTCACCCACCTTCCTTATTAAAAGCTAGCACTCCCCCTAAGCAGAAAAGCCACTGCAGTGAGTGCTTCTGAGCAAGACAACAGAAGCCCTCTCAAAAAACTACCCCGCCTCCTCTCAGGGCTGCCACACCAACAACTGGTGGCAAATCACAGCATAACCCACATGGGAATGTGCTAGGTCTGATCTATACCCCAAAGAAACGGCAAGAATTAGTCAGCATACACTGGCAGGAAACAGGGGAGTATTTGGGACTGGATTTTGAGGGTGCTTGATCAAGAGAGCTAGAAGGTGAGACTGCATAAGGGTGAACTTATTGAGTTGGAGCCATTTTTGGAATATGGGATTTAATACCTTGACACTAGGGGATGGTGCCAACTTCCTGTTAGGATGGTTCCTAAAAGTCTGCACAAAGTAATAGTCTGTGCTGAGATGCTGAAATGCTCGAATCACAGACAGTGGAGAGTGGGATTAAAAAGATGAGAGAAATGGGCAGGCTGGACTGAATATATTATGGGAGGCCAGAAGCCCACAGGGAAGATTATGTTCCATGGGAGGGGCCAGAGGGTACACACTTCACCAAGGTCATCAGGAGTGCCCTGCTAAGAGAGATAACTACCCTAAGAAGCTCAGTGACAGCTCACCTCTGAGGGTCAAGGCTCACAGTAGGAGATGCTATCACAGGCTTGGTGTATTAAATTGAAATGGAAATGATGGGGCCTAGAAGCATAGTAGATCCAGGAGGCAGAACTTAATGCCAGAAATCAGGACAGTCACAATTATCATAATGACTAGCAAAACTGGACTGACAGTTAAGGGAGCTTGACCTGGAACTAGTTGAGATGTTTTATAGAACCCAGTGTTACAAGGAGAAAAACTGATGGGCAGGCAACAAGAGTACTGCCTACCATTCATAACCAAAGAAAGCAAGACTGGATGAGGAGACTGAGGGTAGTTACTACAATAAGAGAATGTCATGATCTCTTACCCAGTTGCCAGATCTGAGCCAACCCAGAACGTGCTGACTGTAGAAGTGGCCAGGTCCTGGAGGAAAGTACCCCACAACACTACGGCAAGTGTATATTGTAATAATTCTTCTAGTCCTTCCCTAAAGGCATCTAGGCCATTTTCTCAGATGACTGCATACCATACTGAGAAACAGGGAATATCCAGACAGTTCATGGAAAATCAGACACAGGGTCTGAGTTGACATTGATACTTAGACATCTGGAGTATCATCATCTTGGCCTCCCCATTAAGGGTAGAAACATTCAGAGGCCAGGTAATAAATGTAGTCCTGGCTAAATCCTGGCTCACAGTGGGTACTGGGTCCATCAAAACAGCTAGTGGTCATTTCCTCAGTCCCTGAAGCTTACAATTGTGATTGACACACTTGGCAGTTGGAGTAATCCCCACATTGGGTTTTAGCTCCTGAAGTAAGAGCTATCATAGTGGGGAAGGCCAAGCAGAAGTCTGGGAAACTTATACCCAGCCCACTTCAGACAAAATAAACCAAAAGCAACATATATTTTAGGTGAGGATGGTGGAGATCAGTGCCACTCAAAACTCACAAGGGTCGTCTGTGATGGTTAATTTTATGTGTCAACTTGAGTGGGTCACAGGGTGCCAAATATTTGGTTAAACATTCTGGGTGTGTTTATGAGGGTGTTTCTGAATGAGATTAACATTTGAATTGTTTGACTGAGCAAAATGCCCTCCCCAGTGTGGGTGAGCCTTATGCAATCTGTTGAAGGCCTGAATAGAGCAAAAAGGCTGAGTAAGGGAGAATTTGCTCTCTCTGCCAGACTGTCTTTGAACTGGGACATCAGTCTTCTCCTGCCTTCAGACTCAGACTCTAACTAGAACTTACACCATCAGCGCTCCTGGTTCTCAGGTCTTGGGACTTGGACTGGAACTATACCACGGGCTCTCCTGGGTCTTCAGCTTGCCAACTGCAGATCTTGGGACACCTCAGGCTATACAATTGCGTGACCCAATTCCTTACAATAAATCTCTATTTATAGATATCCTATTGTTTCTGTTTCTCTGGAGATTCCTGACTAATATGGTCCCTATCATATCTCTATTTGTTTTTAATAAATTTATTTATTTTTGGCTACGTTGGGTCTTTGTTGCTGTGTGCGGGCTTTCTCTAGTTGCGGCGAGTGGGGCTACTCTTCGTTGCGGTGCACGGGCTTCTCATTGCGGTGGCTTCTCTTGCTGCAGAGCACGGGCTCTAGGCGCACGGGCTTCAGTAGGTGTGGCTCGCGGGCTCTAGAGCACAGGCTCAGTAGTTGTGGTGCACGGGCTTTGTTGCTCTGCGGCATGTGGAATCTTCCCGGACCAGGGCTCTCAAACCCGTGTACCCTGCATTGGCAGGTGGATTCTTAACCACTGTGCCAGCAGGGAAGTCCCTATCATCTATTTAATTCACCTGTCTGTCTCCCACAAAAACTGGATGAATCTTGGAGAATGACCATAGACAACAGCAAGCCCAACCAAGTAGCAGCCCTAATTGTAGGTGGCTGCCTTGAATTGTCTTTACTCAAGCATATTAACATGGCTTCAGGTATACAGCATGTGAAAAAGCAAACTGAGCACAGAACGTTCTGAATGTTTATGCTATTTTCCTGTTTTTGTTTTTGTTGTTGTTTTTACAGTTGTTTCATCCACACCTCACTTATCTGAATATTTTTAGTCAGTTGCCTTTGGTTTTTAAAAAGCATTCCACAAAAATTTCATGGAAAGAACCGTTTGCCTTCTTAGTTCATCAGTTTACATAATTTTTTCAATTACATAATTGCAATAACAAGTATAAGTAGCAAAAATAGGCTTAAGAACAAAAACATAATCTCTTAAAATGCACAACTCAACTTATAGGAGCAGAAATGTATGTGGTACTAGAGTAGTTTACCACCTGTAAGCATTTAGAAATTCAGCATTCCAGTGACAGCAGTGTGTTTTACAGATAGAAAGGAGAGGATCTGTTATTCATTCCAAGGAGTTAGAGTAGATTTAAAGATTAAGTGGAGCTCAGTTATGAGTGTTTACATTCAGAAAGGACAGGATTCTCATCTCTTTTTCCCTCCCCCCATGTGTGTGGGAGGAGCATGGAGGATAGTGGTAGGGGAATGTACTTTTGCTCTTTTTCAAGGCTAAAAAGATCTAATCTTATCATTTGCCTGCTTCCAAACCACCATCAGTCCCCAATGCCTTCCAGAAAAATAAACTCCTTAAAAGTAGTGTATCAGGCCCATCACCGGCTCAGAGTCCCTATCATTTCAGGCATATTTCTACCTCATGCCATTTCCCCCCACCAACCTCCCTGTCATGCCAAACCAGAGAAGATCATGCTTTTTCACTTACTCATGACTTTGCTGCTCAGTCTAGAATGACTTTTTTCCTTCTTTTTAGGGTGACTTACATAATTTACTGTCCAAACTGTACACATTTGAGAGTGAAAGGGGACATTAATCAGATGGGACATTGAGAAAACAGGTATGAACTGGGGTAGCCCTATGCAGACAGGTCTATGGTTCCCCTACTCATTATGGGCCCACCAATTGCTTCATTAATGTGATCTCAGTGCCTAACACTCAGCTTGTGCTCCAAAAAGCTTAGGTGAAATTGATTATATATTCTGTAACCTTCTCCTATTGCTGTTTTTATTTCCCTCTCCAACCTTGTTCACCACTAATACATACAGAAACTTGGTGTGAATGACAAAATGTGCCCTTTCTTCCTGGAAGCAAAATCCAGACTACACAGTGTGTGGACACAGGCTGGATTTCAGCCACCGCTTTCCCCTCATGTGGACACTTCTGTGTGTACTGAAAAAAATTACTCAATGTGTCTCCAACTATTTAGACTGCATAAAAATTAAGTGGTTGTGGAAGATACTGAAACACTCCACTAAAATATATGTCAGATGACACTTGAAATCGGATGAGAAAAGACACAAAGTGAATTTGTAGTAGGAGTAGGAAAGTATCAAACATCTGAAATTTTATGTAGAGTGAACATGAGAGCACTGTGACCATCTACTGGGGAGTAATAAATTTGCTTTACATAGAAGAAGTTTTTTACAAGAGGAACATGGGCCATAATATTATGTAGGGAAAGTGTATTAAAAATATCACCCTTGGGCTTCCCTGGTGGCGCAGTGGTTGAGAGTCCGCCTGCCGATGCAGGGGACACGGGTTCGTGCCCCGGTCCGGGAAGATCCCACATGCCGCGGAGCGGCTGGGCCCGTGAGCCATGGCCGCTGAGCCTGCGCGTCCGGAGCCTGTGCTCCACAACGGGAGAGGCCGCAACAGTGAGAGGCCCGCGTACCGCAAAAAAAAAAAAAAAAAAAAAAAAAATATCACCCTAAGAAAAAGAAAAGCTGATATTCTTACCAGTCAGAAACAGGCTATGATAACCATATATATATAATGTCCATTTCATTTTAAGAAATCCTTCTTAATAAACAAGCATTCAGTACTTTTTCGGTTGTTCAACACTTTCGCAGCATAGTGCATACATTTAAAGATATTAGGCACTTAAACAAAGACATCTTCAAACTTCTTTACCCTTTTTAGATCTAGAACACCAAATATTTTAATCTTTAAACTGCCTTATTAAAGGAAATTCTCTGGTGGTCCAGTGGTTAGGACTCCACACTTTCACTGCTGAGGGCCTGGGTTCAGTCCCTAGTTCCCTGACTAGATCCCACAAGCCACACGGCAGGACCAAAAAAAAAAAAAAAAGTAATTAAATAATTTTTTAAATGGACTCAATTTAAAATTCTAAACTTCATCAGGTTCTTTTTGAAAAATCTAAATAATTAAGGTACATGTTTAAGAAATCAAATAGTTTTATAAGGCGAACAATGAAAAAGAATAGCCTGGGGCTCATCTCCCTTCCTTCCATCTCTCGGCCCTCTTTCCAAAAAGAAATCACTTCAACTATTTAAAGCTATTTCTTCTGTTAGCAAGCTCCACTTTTCTAAATAATGCATATTAACATATATACATATAATTTACATATTTTAAATATCTCCTGACTTGTTAAGAGAGAGTTGGATTTTGTCAGTTAGGATGCCTCAATTTCTAGTAATCCCAATCCCACCTGGTTTAAGAAATTAAGAAATGCACTGATTTCCACAATTAGAAGCCCAGAGTTTGCAATGAACCTGAGTCAGCTTCATGCAGTGGCTCTAGCTCCAGTTCTCTGTCATTTCCTCAGTTCTATTCTCCTCTGGGTGACATCCCATCTTTAGACTGCTTCTCCTGTGAGGGCAAAGACCTATAACACCTCCTGGTTTCACACTGACACACCCAAAATCCAGAGGAAGAAAGAGGTTCATTCTCTGATCTTTCACATTGGAATAAGGAAATCTCATTTTTTCTGAATTCCTAGACAGCTTTATACTACAAACTGGGTCAGAGCTCATTCCTGAATTATCCCCTATGGCCTAAGGAATGTCATGAATTTTTTGGCTTACACCTGCCCGCCTATAAATTTATTAGAGTAGCACGGGGTATTGGATTACATGAGTTAATTAGGATTAATCAGGCCCACTTCTAAAGCTAAAGTACATGGCCACTATGCAGGGGGGAAAGGTGGAAGGGATGCTGAATGGCAATGCTGACTTCCACTGTGGGCATCTAGCACTCACACACCCCTCCCACCCCAACCACACTGAGAGAATTACATCATCATATTTATCTAAAACAGTAACAGTGTTAACTTTATCATGATCATGGAAAAGATGGCCATAGGGTACTAAGATTTTATTTCCTTTCTGTAGAACTTTTACACTTTACCTGTAACTTTTTAATTGCTTTTTTAAAAAAATCCTACAAAATTTACTTTCCACATATCCTTTACTTTTCCAAATGTTTCACTGTAGCAGTCTATCAAGGAGCTCACCTTCTTGGTAAGAAGGGGAAGAAGCAATGGGGAAGTAAGACAAGTAAAATGAAGTCATTGTAAATCATGATCATTACTATGAAGAAAACAAAGTAACTAGAGAAGTCACTGAGGAAGCCCCCTTTAGAGTATGTTGTTTAGAAGACCTCTGTAAGGAAGTGACATCTGGCCTGCGACCCAAAGGATAACGAATAGCCTGCATGAGAAGAGCTGAAAGAAGCATTCCACACCTAGAAACAACCAAAGCGAAAGCCAGTGAGTGGAAAACAATTTGTAAGGCATGAGGATAGAAAGGAGGCCAAGTAGCTGGAACATAATGAGTAAGGGGGAGAATGATGGGGGTAAGACTTTGGAGAGCTAGGCTGAATTGAGATCATGCAGGCTCTTGGAAGACCATGGAAAGGAGTTTGGCTTTTTCTGAAAGGGTGTTAAACAGTAGAGTGATATGATTTGCTTTATGTTTTTAAAAGACCCCTCTGGTTTCTATGTTGAGAGTGGATGGAAGGTAGGGGGCAAGGTAAGGCAGAAATGGAAGTATGAAAATCAAGCAGGGTACTACCGCCACTCTCTTCCTCATAGCAATTCTACTGGACTGTACTTTTTGTCCTATAAGTGCAGTTTTTAAAAAAGAGGGTTTTTTTTAATGTCTTTATTGGAGTATAATTGCTTTACAATGGTGTGTTAGTTTCTGCTTTATAACAAAGTGAATCAGCTATAAATATACATATATCCCCATATCTCCTCCTTCTTGCATCTCCCTCCCACCCTCCCTCTCCCACCCTCCCTCTCCCACCCCTCTAGGTGGTCACAAAGCACCGAGCTGATCTCCCTGTGCTATGCGGCTGCTGCCCACTATTTTATGTTTGGTAGTGTATATAAGTCCATGCCACTCTCTCACTTTGTCCCAGCTTACCCTTCCCCCTCCCCGTGTCCTCAAGTCCATTCTCTACATCTGCACCTTTATTCCCGTCCTGCCCCTAGGTTCTTCAGAACTTTTTTTTTTTTAGATTCCATATATATGTGTTAGCATACAGTATTTATTTTTCTCTTTCTGACTTACTTCACTCTGTATGACAGCCTCTAGGTCCATCCACCTCACTACAAATAACTCAATTTCGTTTCTTTTTAAGGCTGTGTAATATTCCATTGTATATATGTGCCACATCTTCTTTATCCATTCATCTGTCGATGGACACTTAGGTTGCTTCCATGTCCTGGCTATTGTAAACAGAGCTGCAATGAACATTGAGGTACATGACTCTTTTTGAATTATGGTTTTGAACAGTTTTGAAAATGTCTAATCAGCTTTATTTAATAATGTATTGTCACTTTAAATTAAATGTTAATTTTAACTATGAAGACCCATAGGACATCAAACTTAAACAAGGTACTCACATTTATTTTTCCTTCCATTCAAATATGTCTATTTGTCTTGGCTAATTATTTCAGATGAATCACGTAGGCTCACTTCCTCTGAAAGTTTTGCTAGTGATACATATGAATTGATAGTTTCATGTAATTTTTACTTACATTTCTCTAATTAAAGTGATATTAACTGAACAGAGGAAAAATAGGTGATCCATAGTTACAAATAATACTAAGAACCCATAGAATCAAATTGATTTCTATTTTTAAAAAAAATAAAGCATTTATGCTTTATTATAATTGTTATACCAAGTCTCCAAATACTTCAAATTTCAGGTTGAAAAATTAAAATCTATGGAGAAGCTTCTAGCTAAATAAGCATTCTTACTTCCTGAAATTCGTCTTAACACAAAAATTAGTATAAATGCAAACAATTTTTAAAAATTAGTATGTGAGTGCTCATGCTACTGAAATCACATTAGATTCCTTGCTGTTCCATAAACATAATAAGCCCACTCTAGTCTATGGCTTTCTCTCACTATTCTACATGGTGGAATGTCCCTGCCCTTGCCCCTGAAATATATCTGCAAGTCTCTCTTCTTTACTTTATTCAGGTGTTGGCTCACATATCTATTACCTTTTCAGGGAAGCTCTCTGTGATTCTGTTTAAAATACCATCCCTATCTCTCTCTCTACATATATATATATATGTGTGTGTGTGTATATGTATATATATATATATATATATATATATATATATATATATTTCATTTCTTTTCTTCATAGCACTTACCACTATTAGGTATAACATATGTTTATTTTCTGGCTCCCCTCACAGGAATATAAGCCCCAAACAATGCAGGGACTACTTTTGGTTGTTGTTGATTGCTGTATCTCAAACACTTAAAACAAAAAGCACAATACACAAATGTTCAACACATACTTGTTGAATAATAGTGTGTCCTTTTCAAATTAAGACCTATATTCTTAACATTAACTGAGTCTAGGCTGTCTTAAACTCATGATTCAACTATATCCTTTTCAAATGAAGACTTTCTTTGCTCCTGTATTATGAATCTCAAGGTTAGGATCTGGGGCCACTATTCTTTCTCCAAGAATATATGCTCTCTTGAAGCTAATGTTATCAGCTCTACCACTGATCAGTCCTCTGTAGCTGTCCATTCTGGTTACTCTCTTATTTATTATCAACTTTAGTTCCTGGTTTACTATCATATTTTCCCTTTTCAAGACTATATACAGAGCTTCCCTGGTGGCGCAGTGGTTGAGAATCTACCTGCTAATGCAGGGGACACGGGTTCGAGCCTTGGTCTGGGTGGATCCCACATGGTGCGGAGCAACTAGGCCTGTGAGCCACAACTACTGAGCCTGTGCGTCTGGAGCCTGTGCTCCGCAACAAGAGAGGCCACCATAGTGAGAGGCCCGTGCAGCACGATGAACAGTGGCCCCTGCTTGCCACAACTAGAGAAAGCCCTCGCACAGAAACAAAGACGCAACACAGCAAAAATAAATTAATAAACTCCTACCCCCAACATCTTCTTAAAAAAAAAAAAAAGACTATATACAGTCATTCCCAGTGACTTTCAAAAATATATGTAGATGGCCCATCCAACAGCACAGTCTCTTAATTCTTTTCTTTTCTAAAAAATTTATTATTTTTGGCTGCACTGGGTCTTCGTTGCTGCGTGTGGGCTTTCTCTAGTTGCGGTGAGCAGGCTTCTCATTGCGGTGGCTTCTCTTGTTGCGGAGCACGGGCTCTAGACGCACGGGCTTCAGTAGTTGTGGCTCACGGGCTTCAGCAGTTGTGGCACACGGGCTTAGTTGCTCTGCGGTATGTGGGATCTTCCCGGACCAGGGCTTGAACCAGTGTCCCCTGCATTGGCAGGCGGATTCTTAACCACTGCACCACCAGGGAAGCCCTTAATTCTTTTCTGTTTCACTGTTTATTTGTTTTTTTGGTTTGGCTGTTTATCCCTAGCACGTCTTTTTGGTTTTCTTGTTTTCCATCTCTCTGCTTACATTATCTTCCATGATGTCTACTTTATCCATTAGAGCCTTTAGGATACTAATAATAATTGTTTTAAATTCCCAGTCTGATAATTCCAATATTCTTGCCATGTCTGGGTCTGATGCTTTCTCTTTCTCTTCAAATTATGTTTTTTGCCTCTTGATATAACTGGTAATTTTTTTTATTGATAGCTAGATAGGTTGTATCGGGTAAAAGAAACTGCTGGAAATGGTCTTCAGCAACGCAGCAGTGATGTGTGGGGACAGAGGAAGCATTCTCTAGTCCTATGATTAGGTCTCAGTCTTTTAGTGAGCCTATGCCTATGGACTGTGTACTTCACAAGTGTTCCTCAGTTTTCTTTCTGCCCTCTTGGGTGGGACAGGATGGCTAGAGTGGGCTGGAGTTGGGTATTTCCCTTCCCCTAGGTCAGTTAGGCTCTGATAAAATCCCAGCAGATTGGGCTCTGGTTAACTAGTTCCCCCCCGAGAGCAGGCTTTCTTTAGAACAGAGTGCTCTTAGATATTTCCAAATGGGTCCTTTTCCCTTCCTCCTGCTAGAAGCCCAAGAAGATTTTTTGTCAGATATTTACTGTGGGAACCTAGTCGAACTCCTGGAGGTAAACCTTATGATTTTGTCCTCCCTACCCGCCCATGACTGAGTCCCCTGAAGTTTTTAACTCTTAGAGTTGTCTGCACTGGGCTTCCAGCAATTCATGATTTTCTTACCCTGGACTGGTTCCCACAGTAGTTTATGCTCACCTCTGCTTAGGTAAACTGTGACTCCCAATATTCTCCTGTCTCTCCAATCTCGGGAACAGAGGTTTGTCCTCTGTCCTCCCCCATCTTACGGATCCAAAAAGAGTTGTTGATTTTTCACTCAGTTAGGATGGAGCGTGTAAGCTCCTTACACGCCGAACCAGAAACAACTTAATTCTCTAACTTTATCACCTCCAAAGACTATTACACAACCTAAACTCATATCTTAGACTAACCCCAGACCACGTAAGCCCTAATAACTGCACTACCTGTGAAATGTCAATTCTGGGCATCTTATTCAGTCCACCATCACTTTAGGTTGGCAATAAGTGTTTGGCCTCTTAGAGATGTCCAGTCCATTGACCCCCACCTCCCACCCTCACCCCACTACTTTTTAATTATCTGTATTTACTCCCACATTTACCCAGCTTGAATTTCATGGTTCATCATTATATTCATTCCTTTTTAAGCACAATCACCAACTCTCTCTGTTGAACTCACTTAACAAAATCCCAGACCTGCTTGAACTCAGTTTGGTTCCTTGTGCAGAGAACCAAGCAACTTAATAAAGAAACAATACAATTAGCTGACTGATTTTTTTTTGAAATTCATGACCACACACTGCAAATGAATACTCAAGACAACCTGGCAGTCGTACTATGCTTCCCTAGGAAGTTCATGTTCACATTCCCTGAGGTAAAAATGTCTTATTTTTTTCCTGCTTTGTCAAACTCCTTCACTCTACCCATTTTCAGCTGGTGATCCTACTCCATAATTCATTGTGAATACAGAAACCATCAGAGAGGATTTACTTCATTTTCATTCTAACAAATATTCACACCTCTCTGCATCTGTACTCACCTTCTCAGCCTCTTTTCTGTAAAAAATTGAGAGTGTCATTTTTCCTATCATGGGCAATTCTAACTCTTAACACCTATAGTTTCTTTTCTTCTCAGTATTTTGCTTCTTCAGTTACTCCATTTGTCTACTGCACTTCATCAAATTTTCATTCTCTGCTTATTATTCATGCAACATACATTAGTTATTATTCTGCCCACATACATTAGTATTTCCTACTTAAAAATCCTCTGACTTCCTCCATCTATCACTACACCTCTCTGAACTTTTCACAGCAAAGGTTACACATAAACACATTTACACATATATATATATATACAATTTTTATAAGAAAATGATATTGAACATTTATAACAAAAAATAGCATTCTCTCCCCCACCCCTCTCCACTCCCAACTATCTTCAGCATTTTTAGCTCTTTGATATGTCTCCACATTTCCAAATAATATGTTTGTATTGCTTTTTATCAATTAACGTATTTAGATACTAATGAACAGCAAATGAGGACCTCAACTCAAATGTTGTTACTTTAACATCCCCAGTTTATCTTGATTCCATCTTGTCTACATCTCTAAAGCTACTCCTCTAATCCTAACAGGCCATTATACACTAAAGTAGGTCCCTAAGTGGAGAGCTAGAGAGTGGAGAGCCACTCTTGCTACTACTATTATCCATTTTCTACACAGCAGCTAGAACAATCTTATGGAAGGCAAATCAGATTATGCAATTCTCTGGTGTAAAAACTTCCAATGGCATCCTGCTGTGTTTGGAATTAAACCCCAAATGCTTTCCATAGCCCTCAAGGCTCTAGATCAAAGGAGGTTCCTTGGCCATCTCTTCAATCTCACGTCAACCCAGCTTCCCCCTCGCTATGCTTCAGCTATATTTGTCGCCTTCAGTTCTTCACATGTCACAAACCCTTTCATACCTTAGGGTCTTTGCACTTGTTCTCCTTACTACTCTTCTTGTGGTTCTTGCCACAGTAGGCTCTACCTCACTCTTCCAGTTACAGCTCAAAGAGGCCTCCTCTGACCACCCCACTGCTCTTCCCATCTAAGTATGTCTCTCTCTACTCTCTCTGACATTACACTATCTATCTCTCCTTTATAGAGCCCATCCCAGCTTGTAAGCTTATTTCCTCATTAACCTCTCTTCTCCTCCTTCCCCAAACTAGAATGTCAATTCCAAGTAAGAAAAACCCTTGTCCATCTTAACACTATTTTGAATGTAACTAGCCCTAGGATAGGTATATAAAGCCCATACAAGAAATACTTGGATTAATTCTGCAATCTGTGGACTAAATATAAATTTAACTAGCTCGCTAAAGTATACATTGTACCCAGCAGGAGTGGGATAGTAAATAATGGCCCTTGAAATCTCATAAGGCATAAGTTAACTGACCACATTCCTAGTCAGTTATTAGAAAATCTGTCTATATCCAGTTTGGATTCTCTTGTACAGGGTCCTCCAGGGCCACTCTTGACAAGGCACACTAAGGTTCTTCATTTCGGGAAAGGATACCCACTTCTACCTGGTGCAGATTCTTTTGTACTGGAAAACAGGAGGTGCTTGAGGGGTTGAGATAGTCTGTGGTCTGAGTCTACTTTGGGATTTTATGGCATGCAACTGCTGTACTGTGGAGGAGAGCCTGCTAATTTTCTTTTAGGCAGACTCCTTTTCCATTTAGCTAATGCTGAAGACTTTAGTGGGTCTGGTTTCTCCTTAAGTTGTCAATCTGGACTTGTTTCTTAGCAAAAGTTGAGACTCTGTCCATCCCCGTTGTTCTCTGCTTTAGCCTCAAAGCAAACAAGAGAAAAAGTAGGCAAGGCAGTTTGCAGTTTGCCATTTAGTAATATTCCCAGACACATAACTGCATTCCAATCCTAGTGGCTATTGATAAACAATGTGAAGGATCATCACACTTTTGTGAAGCATGAGAGGGGATGGGAAGTGGAAAATGTTTTGGAAGGAGCTGAGGAATTAGAGTCCTTAATATCATTTGTTCTTCCTTGAGAGTCCTATTCCTATTACTAAAATTTCACTTTCTGGTATTCAATGTCAAAACTTTAGTGTTAGAAACAGGTGGCAAAAAAAAAAATTATGTTGCCATTCAATGAGCCCCTTGAGTAATCTCTTGATCTAGTTGTACATTCTCAGCCCAAAGGCAAATTGGCTTCCAATAATTGCTAAATCAAATTTGCTAAATTTTGCACAACCCGTTCCAATCTACTTTCACCCAGGAACTCTGTTCAGAATTCCTCTCTTTTCCAACATACTTTTCAAAACTCCACACATAGAAACCAATGCACTCAATATTTTTTATATTTGGCTACCAAGATCTCTGGGCCCTACCTCAGTGACTACATTAGTCTGAGTTCTGAGACAATATTGGAGAAAGCCTGGGTAAAAGATTCACTATTGCACAACAGAAGCTAACAGGTTCCCATCTTAAGGTAGGAAGGTCTTTATTACCCACAGCCCCACCTCGATTCAGTCAGTTTTAGTTTCTCTGAGCTTTGTTATTTGCGTTCCCATTCATAGTCAAACTGGAGCAGGACACTTTCAGTTGCAATTGGCTGATCCACTTAGGCAAAGACATGAAATTTTATTATAAGAATAAATTATGATAAATAATTCAAAGATAGGGAGCAGACTACCCTTCTCAAGGGACTGAGCTCAGGAACTGGAAAGCTATCAGGAACCAAGGCAGCTATTATACATGTGTCTGATATGTCAGCACTTCATGAAAACAGACTGGATTCAAACTGCCCAGGTTTTATTTTAGCTTCCAAAAAGAAAGAGAGAAAGAAAAGAAAAATATTTTAGCTTCAGCGCTTCAGCACGTATTTTTAGTCAAGCTTCTCAGTTTCCTTACCTGTAGATAACAGTACCAATCTCATAGTTATAACATTTATAACACCAAGTGATACAGTAAATAATCTGAGATTATTCTTGTTTTTGCAACACAACTCTGACTTTCCATGTGCTGCTTCCAAACAAAGTACCCTGGCCTAACTTTATGTTTCTCAGGAAAAGATCAGCTGTCTGATGAACTTTCCAATTTTAAATTATCAGAACAATCTGATTGGTCCAGATAGGGTTCAGTTGTTCATCCTGGCTAAAGCTAGGACAGTGTTCCTATGAAACCTTTCGCAAACCTAAATGAGGTAAAGCAAAGAAGCAATTACCTTAGGACACATCTTGCTAATGGATGCACAAAATAAATGGAGATAAAGCATTGATGCTCACAGACACAGTTCAAAGCATGATGGCTTGATGCTGAGAGGCTGAGTGTAGTTCCCAGGGAAGGAGCTTGGAAGTGCCACTCTTGCTGCTCAGGGCGCATGCCACCTGGTACAATGGCTCACTGCAAAACAAATGCTGAATGCTATTTTCGCTTTTCATCTTATTTTGTAAAAGCAAAAGTCCTCTTCAGATTTCTTTTGTTTAGTGAAAACAGGTACTAAGGTATGTTTTTCATAAAAGTGAAGTGGCATAAAGTGAACTTTTGAAAAGGGGATACCTATACATATATAGCTGCTGAGGCCCACCCTAAATGTCTCTGGATATTCCTCAGTGGTAGGGGATCATGAATCAAGGCTGAATTTTTTTTTTAAGAATTTTTTTATACTTCTCCCAACTCACTGATCTTCTATTCTTCCATAATCACAAACATAAGGTCCCAATTTAAGAACTTGCCCAAAGTCATACGGTAATAATGGATGAAGGTGTGGTTCAAAACTAGGTCTGACTGCAAATCCAAAATTTACTTTCACTATACAATGCACTAGAGTTGTTTTTATCTGTTGAGAACATGTTATGTAGCCAACGCTTTATTTAACCAAGTCCTTAAGATACAAGATTTCAAGTAGTTCAAAATTAGGTTTCCTGATTTTTTTCATAATTTTTAATTTTTAAAAATTGGGGTACGGCATATGTAAAGTTCACAGAATTTAAATGTCCAGCTTGATGAACTTTTTCATATGTATGCATTCATATAACAACCAATGAGATCAAGATCCAAAACATTTCCATCATTTCATAAGGCTCCCTTTTGCCCCTTCTAAGTCAATACCCATGCCCAGAGAGGTAACTACTATCTTGACTTCTATCATCATGAATTACTTTTTTTCTTGAATTTCATATAAATGGAATAATATTGGGTTGGCCAAAAAGTTTGTTTGAGTTTTTCCATCACATCTTATGGAAAAACCCAAACAAACTTTTTGGCCTACCCAATACAATATGAATTGGGTTTTGTCTATTTCACTCAGCAAATATCTATGAGATCCATCCATATTATGTGTAGCAGTTTGTTCATTTTTATCGCTGGGTAATATTCCACTGTAAGAATATATTTCACTTTGTTCCTATTTGAGGCCATAATGAATCAAACTACTATGGATATTTGTATACAAGACTTTTAGAAGACACCTGCACTCAATTTCTTGGATATACACTCAGGAGAGAAACTGCTGAATTACAGGCCTAAATTCAGCTGTAATGGATACTGTCTATCCATTTCCCAAAGTGACTGCAATCAATGTATACCCCCACCAGCAATAAGAGTTTCAGTTGCACTAAATTTTTTAAACTAGGAAAATAATGTAACCAGTCTATTGTGCTAGTCACACTTCGTAGTTCTACAAATTTATTTTGAGGCTCTTTTGTTGCTGGTTATAAGCAAGGCTAAGTTGTTAGGTGGAGCTAAGTTGTTAGGTAGATCCTCATTCATTAGCACTCTTACTAAACTGTAAGCCCCACCCGTTAAGACTTTACTAAAAAATACTACTCAGGGCTTCCCTGGTGGCGCAGTGGTTGGGAGTCCACCTGCCGATGATGCAGGGGACGCGGGTTCATGCCCCGGTCTAGGAGGATCCTGCATCCTGCATGCCCATGCCCATGGGCCTTGGCCGCTGAGCCTGCGCGTCTGGAGCCTGTGCTCCGCAACGGGAGAGGCCACAGCAGTGAGAGGCCCGCGTACTGCAAAAAAAAAAAAAAAACTACTACTTAGCTTGCCATCCTATTTTATAGCAGGGTTTCTCAACAATGACATTATTGTCATTTTGGGCCAGATAATTCTTTGATGTGGGGGGTTGTCCAGTGCATTGTAGTATCTTTAGCAGTATCCCTGGCCTTTACCCACTGTATGTCAGCAGCTCCAACCCCCTTTCCCATTCATTGTGACTACCAAAAATGTTTCCATATTTTGTCAAATGTCCTGAGAGGCAAAATCTCCCCCTTAATAACCACCGTTTTCAAAATAAGTGACCTGGCCTCTCTCTACTTCATCTAAACTAAATGTTGAGTCAATGCAGTGTTAACATGATGATGTCCATAGTTTTTAAATGTCAGTGGCACATTAGAATCATCATTTAAAAAGCGTTTAAAGAATGCATATGCCCAGGCCCCTTCTCAGAACAATGGAATGGAATCCCTTGAAGTAGGGCTTCAGCATTTTTATCGTGAAGTTCCTCAGGTATTTCTAAATTTTGGCACAGTTCAGAACTACTTTCTTAACAGATTACTTTTCCCATGAATATATGCTTTAAAACAGATTTCTACCAAAAACTTTTCAAACATTAGTAGAGCATGAGGCATGTATTTGGGGAGTAGAAGGCTCACAGAAACTCTCAAATCACAGCAATTAAATGGCCACCTATAGCCCATAACTATAAACAGTGGTTATCTAGTATTCAGTTCCTGATTGAAAAAAAAAAATTCTATTTTTTCCCCAAATTACTTTGAAATGTTCATGTATTTTCTTTTTGAATGATTATTATGTGGTAATCTTTCCAGCTAATTCTTGTAGTTAACTCATATTCACTCTCTCTCTCATAATGACATTTTCCATTGTCTTTGAAACACTCTAAATCTTTCACCTAAAGCCAGCAAAAAAAAAAAATTCATATTCCCTCCCAAGTCAAAGTTAAATCACCTAAATGAGAAATTTAGACTCAGATTCCACTTTTTCATTTATCACATTCTACTCCAGTCTGGCTTCTAGCCCTATTATTCCAACCAAATAGTTCTTGCTAAGGTAACTGATGACCATCATGTTACTTAATCCAGTGGCTATTATTCAGGCCTTATTTCACCATAGCACTGGACACTATTCACCACTCCTTCCTTGAAGCACTCAGACCTTTGTCCTCTATTGCACAACACCCTTCTGACATCGCAACTCCTTATCCAGCTAATCTTCCTCTACCTAGCCAAAAATTAATTGAAGTTCTTCACTGTACAGTCCTAGGCTGTCTTCCAAGCCTATTTCACATACACTAAAGATTTTAATTTCCTCCTACACACTTAACAGTTTTTATTTTCAGTCTAGATCTCCCTTCTCAGGTCCAGACTTCTATCCAAAAGCTTCTTGGGTGACTCCATGACATGAGAAACTCTAAACTAAATTCTAAACTAAATCTATCATCTTCACACCTACCCATTTCCAAACATATTACCATTCAGTTCCATTCCATTGTATGTACAGCTTCCCTCCTTCTCCTAACCCTGAATCCAACTGCATCAACAAATCCTATGGACATTTCCTTCCAAATATACTCTCTCTACTTCCATACTACTACCCTGGTTCATTAAAGTTATTTCTAATCTTTTAGCCTCCTAATTCAAGAATTTTGTGTCGACTTTGGCCCACCTTTAATCCATTTTTGGAATTTACAGTTAAAATTTTCAATTTGTAAATCTCATCATTACCACCCAATTTAAGATCTGTCAAAGGTTTCCCTTTATTCTAGGCAAAGAACCTACTTCTTTACCTGGCCTTTGGGCCCTGAATGGTCTGGCCACCATGCAGCTTCATCATCCTCAGTTGTTGCTCCAGCAGTACTGTACTTCTTTTAGTCCCTTATAGAGTGACAATGTAACTTATCATCCAACCAGAACACTTCTGAAAGTAAAAAAAAGCCTATCCTTGGCAAACTGGGATGTAAGTTGATATTATCTCTCTGGCCCCCGAATTTTTGCCATGTTGTTACCGTTTACTTGTTACGAAGCTCTTCACTTCCCTTTTATCTAATCCACATTAAATTCTTAGTTCTCATGGTTTGCAAGGCAGAAATGGAGACACAGATGTAGCGTACAAATGTATGGACACCAGAGGGGGAAAGCGGGGGTGGGGGGTGCGGTGGGATGAATTGGGAGATTGGGATTGACATGTATACACTGATGTGGATAAAATAGATAATAAGAACCTGCTGTATAAAAAAAATAAAATTCAAAAAAAAATTCTCAGTTCTCAGATGTCACTTCCTTTAGGGAGACTTTTGGGACTAGGGTTCTGAACTATGAATTCTCACGGCACTGTTTCTTCATACCATTTTTCTCAGTTATGATTTCCAAGTGTGACTGTTTCATGCACTAGACTTTAACTCTTGAAAGTGTCTGTGTTTGCTCTATTATAACCCTCCCTGCCCCACCCCTGTAGAATGCCTGGTATGCAATGTATTGAATAAATGTGGATATAATGCAATGGGAAACAGAGTCTGCTCAAGGAGCTCACAATGTAATACGGAAACAAATGCTTTATTACAATATAACGATATGCTGTATTTGCAGAATACAAAATTTCCTAAAAGGGAAATGAGAGAGATACATTACATGTCTCGTAGGGTTTTGGCACAATTTGTCAGTGTACTCAACAGCTATTGATTTACTTACATCTAAAATAAAATGATTCATAAGACAGATGGACTATATCCATTTACAGTGATACTGATAACATTCCCAAAGACCTGGAGAAATGTATGGCTGGAGTGTCAAGTGTCTGCTAGGAATGATGAGATGCAATGCTGGAATCATACTGTGAACGAAGTAATTAAAATATTATGTATGCAAATATATGTGGTACACTTAAACATATGTATTTGAAGCAGGGGAGTGATATCACTAGATTTCAAATCTGAAGGAAGCCTATAGGGTGACCTGGAGGGAAAGATGTAGGGAATAGAACCTAAGTAAACAAAGTAGTGGGGATTAAGGAGAAAGGCTGAAGACAACATACATGAGGTAAAATGGACAGTAAACAAAGGATTTGGGGGAGAGGAAGGAATGATACAGCATCAAGGCACCAATCTGATATTTTGAGGTTAGCTACTTAAACAACACTTTTCCCCATCTGCACACTTAATTTTTAAGTGAAATCTTTGTATCCACTTCAATACCTATTAGATTTTATACACAGTTGCTTCTTAGTATCATCTCTAAGAGCTTTACATCTGAAATTTTACTATGATTTAAGAATTTATCAGTAAAAATCTCCAAATACAGTGGCCATAAACAAGGTGGATGAGCTGTTGGTGGTTATCAGAACAATCTAGTTTTTCCAAACACTGCTTAGAACCTAGAAATTGTGCATTTCAGAAAGGGAGTGTTCAGCATGTGTAATTAGGAAAAACTTTCCAAGGTGACTGACTCCTGTCCCTGCCCAACACTGGGAACCACAGCTACTCTCCTATAATTTTTAAGATCAAGAAAATAGAAAATGTACAGTAAATTTTCACTATAAGGTGACTTGGGATTTCATGGGTTCTGTTTATAGCAGACTTTGTAAATTTAAGTATCATATTTGGAGGACTCCTTCTCTGTTTGGCAAAAACCCGGGAAATGATGTCATAAATTGAGATTCTAGAGTATTTTAATACTGTCCTGATCGTTTTAGCAGTTTTTTGTATACAAATCCTCTAGGCAACAAGAACATAATTATGGAATTAAAATACTATCTTGGCATCCAAAATGTTAACAGAAAAGCAAGAGTTGTTACTGTCTTTATGCTGCACATCTCACAATTCTGGGTAAGCGGTTTTCAATCTATTCCCACCTCAGGATACCCATTGGTAACTAGTCCTAGTAGAGCATGTCAGAATTAAGAACCTATAAAGTGCTGTCCCAGATTTTGTAAAAGTAATATTCTTTCCAAAGAATATGAAATTTCCCAAATGGAAAATCAGATAGTAATAAAGACCTCCTGGTTGATGTTAATTTTCAGGGATTTTTGCTATTCATGTGTTCAGATTATCTACTGTTTGTCTATTGTTTTCAGTAGACTTTTCAAAAAGTAGACATACAGTTTGTTTAAACGAAGTGAAACTGAGAATTTAACTATGCAGATAAAATATGGTCAAAAAATATTTTTGTCTTATTTATCAACTGACTTTTAGAAAACTGAACTGGTAAGATTTTTCAATTTTCCACTTACCTTGTATTTCTCCACAGTCTCAATAGTCATTCTAAATCCTGTGAAGTCATAAAGTATATTATAATTTTACCAGAAATATAAGTCTCCAAGGTTCAATATATTATTACAAATTTGGCAAGGTTTTTTTTTTGTCTGCAAAACAAGTGTCTCAAAATTATACATAGCATATCACATCCAAACAGCAACTCAGTTTAAAAAGGTGCTTTCAAAAAACATATAAAACAGATTAAGTCAATACAGTAATCATTTTTTGGTGAGGAAACAAAATGCAATATGGTTATAATTGAAGACTTTATTATCTGAATCACACTTCTGATTACAAAATTCTTTACCTGCCATGTTTTCCTCGGGTTTTTATTTTTTACTTACCACTCTAGTAATCCAAGAAATAAATTAGTCCGAGGAACAGGAAGTTCCTATTATCAAGGCACCTTATCATAATTTTATAAAGCACAGTATTAAAAATTAGCACTTAGTTTCTAAGGACTTCAGAGATGAATATTTGAAAGATCTTTTTATTCCTCACAACCCAGAATTATAGCTATTTAATAACTAGGATAAAAAAAGAGGCTGAGCATAGATCATTTTGCAAACTATGGTGGTGTTTCATTTTGTTTCACTATTCATTGACCACAGACATACTCATTTTTTTCGAGAGACTGTGTCTACCTGTTTGCCTTCCCCTACTCCCCAAGGGTGAGTATACCTTTCCATATAATAAATACATATTTGGTGTTATGTTTGGAGATCTTTTTGAGGGCTCGGAACAAACTGTTTAAACAGACAGTAGACTAAAACTTGAATATTTCCCACATGTGAAAATAATTATTTTGGGAATGAAGCTACCGCATTCAAACTCATTTGACTTGGAAGGCAGTCCTTTACATCAGATCAAATAACTGAAGAATGGGATTAGAAAGTTTCAGAAATTATCATTAACCTGGGCTGACTCAAGACTGATCTGTGGACGAGAAAAATAATGAAATGTAAAATAATTCTTACTTAAAAAAATGGTTTAAAGGAGAGAAGCGGAACACTCCCGTGCTTGAAAAGATAGTGTTTCTTTGGACAGATCTAAAAGGTTGTAACTGAGGCCCGCAGTTACAGTTATGAAAGAAACCGTCAACTAAGTTGCAGTACGCTAACCTGCGACAGTTACTAACGTCTCTCGCGTTGCACTTTTTATAGTGATTTGGCACCGCACCCTCCACCAGCCCTTCAGGAAGCGACCTGGAAACGTTCTACACGTTTTATTCCTGAACCGGGCACGGGCTACCCACAAATGAGTCAAGAAGGGTCACAGGGTGTCAACAACTCGGTCTCTGTTTTCTCTCCGCCTCCTCAGGTGCCCGGCTCGCACCTCCCTTAGGGAGCCTTTGTCTCAGGTCGCCTAAGCGTATGAGGCGGCGGGAGGTGACCACAGTGGCCCAACAGTTGGGTTCCCAGGCTGCCTGGTGTGACGCAGCATTCCCTCCCCGCCTCTCCAGACAGGCGCTCAGACCCGGCGCGGGGCCGAGGCCTGGGCTACCGACCCCACGTTCGACCCCGCCCCCTCGGCTTATCCAACACAGCCCTTCCGCGGCTCCCCAAGCCCCATCAGTCTTCAATATCTCCCCACCCCTCTGTTTCCCTAGTTCCTTCTCGGGCTCTCGGTTGTGACGTCCTTACGCAACCGTCCCGAGTGACACTAGCGTCCATACCCGCAAGGAGCGAGCCCGCAGCTCCCACTTGCCGGAATTCAACTCCGGGCCGCTAAGGGAGGGAACCCGAGCAAGGCTCAACGGCCCACCACAGTAGCCAGAGTCCGGCAGCCTCTGCGCGGCCGGCGTGCGCGTTCCCACCAGTGCGCGTGCGCGCGCTCGCCCTCCGCCCCGACACAGCACCAATCGTCTTCTTCCTACGCCCCACGACTCCAAAACGTAGCCCTTCCCACTGTCCGCGCGCCAGTTGGTGGAGTTCGGCGTGCGCGCGCCCGCTTGCCCGCCTCGCGCCCAGTGGGGAAGGGGGTGAGCCGAGAAGCTTACGTCGCGCGGGAGGCGGAGGCAACGGCTACCTCTGTGGCGGCGGCGGCGGCGGCGGCGGAGGCGCCTACGACGGAGACGGTTGCGCTAGCTCTCTCGGCGTCATGGCGGCTGCCGGGAGCCGATAAGCGGCGGGAGCGGGGGCGCGCGCGCGGCCGCGGTGAAGACGACGACTCGTTACTTCTTGCTTTTGCTGACCTCGCCGTTGGTGCTTTAATAATGAATTGATTGTTGGATCCGCTCCGCAGGGGATAGCGCGTTGGAGCCGCGGGCCGGGGCTTCCCCTTCTCCTCCGCGTTCTTCCCCTTCCCTCTCGCCCTCACGGACTCCTGCTTACCCCGAAACCCCCGGAGCCCGAGGACTCTTGGCGGCGGAGACCGCGGGCCCGGGCACAGGGGAGGCCGCCGATCGAGTGGGCTCGCTCCGCCCCGCGAAGCCTGCACGCCCGCCGGTAAGAAGGGGGTCGGCGGGCGGGTCTGGATGTGGCGGGGAGGACGGGAGCTGGCCAGGCGGAGGGCGGGGGCGGCGCGGTGCCCGGGCGGCGGCCCAGCGGCCGGGCGCCGGGCATAGGCCGGGGCAGTCTGAGAGGGCCGGCGGCGGCGGATGGACTCGCCGCTCAGGGGGCGTGTGAGTGGCGAGAGCAGGCCGGCGCCGAAGACCGCATCCTCTCTCCGGACGGGTGTGCAGCTGGCGGTCGAGACCGGGCTTCCTCGGCCTGGGGCAGGCCGGGCCGCGAGGGGAAAGCTGCGAGAAGCTAGCTGTGCGCTTGGCCGGTGCGTGGGTCCCGCCGCCACCCGGGCTCCCAGCACGTGGGGAGCGGCGGGGAGGGGGAGGGGGCAGCAGCCCGGGCGAGCCCAGGAGGGCGCGGGGTGGGTCTGTAGGAAGTTTGAGGCGGGAAGGGAGACTCCGGGACCGAGATGGAGGCCCTGGGAGGGATGGGAGTGGGGGGGTGCGTCCGGGTGGCAGGCTGATTGGAGCGAAGCTGCGACGGACGGGGGATGAAGGTTTCCAGCCTCCTTTCGAGAACCGCTTGAAAACTTAGCAGGAGGAAAGCAACTGATAAAAGACGGGGCAAAGAAAAGGCGAATTGAAGAGGTTTAACGATTTAGGGAAGAATCATTGTTAAGACGAGTGAAAGGCAGGAGAGAGCTGCGGGTGCTTGGAGCTTCAGAACTTACGGTTGTAAGAAGGGGCTCAGAAAGAGTACTTAACTCTGAGAAGGAAAATGAGGAGGAGAAAGGAAGTTACAAAGTACAGAGAAAGCCATTTTGAGGGGCGAA
Organism: Phocoena phocoena; assembly: GCF_963924675.1. Classification (NCBI taxonomy): domain Eukaryota; kingdom Metazoa; phylum Chordata; class Mammalia; order Artiodactyla; family Phocoenidae; genus Phocoena; species Phocoena phocoena. The sequence continues at coordinate 80,456,318 of NC_089221.1, read as the reverse complement.
AGGGAGGTGAAAAGGAAAGAACGAAAAGAGGAGTGAACTTTCTCAATGAAGAGAGACTTTCGGGAGAGGCAGTTTGTTAGAGTACCTAGATTTTAAAGATCTAATTGTTTAATAGTTAATCTCTTTGGCTAGTTGGAATTAATATTTAACATTAGGAATAAATGTTGCGTGAAATAATTTTTAGATAACAATTCTTGCTAAGTCTACTGGACTGTAGTTTCTGGAATATTAAAATCCCGATCTAGATGCAGAGTTTGCTATGATTAAGTTGGCAGCAGCCTATTTCCCCCCTCTTTTTTTGTGGAATGGAAATAATCGTAGGAGTAAATTCTCTTTGCTGAGGTCGGAGGACAGCTCTGCTCTCAGTCGTCTGTCTCGGTACTTTCTGGCTGGGGAAGGATCTGACGTCTCCTTCCCCCGCTTCTTCCTCTCCCTCCCCTGCCAGAGATCTCCTTTGTTTATTAGTGGGTGGCTTGTAGGTGACTCTCCAGTGTTGTGCTGATATGTTGAAAGGTGGAAATGTTGTATCTTGGTCCATGATTTCTGCCCCAAACCCCCTACTTAAAAGATCATAGTGTATATTCTGTTACCTTTTTCCCCCGGAGGAATCTCTGCATGTCCAAACTGGATATATATACTGTATTATTTAAACTTAAAACTGCACTATCGGTTTACCTGTGAAAGGACACATTTATTTTGACCTGTACATTTTTTTGGGCTAAGATTATATGATACACTTTTACTCTCCTGTTCTCATGTGAGCATTTTCAACACTTCCCCTCGCTCTGGTATACGAAGTCCTTCGTGATAGGAATTAGTGCTTGGTTAAGGTAACCTTTTTCCCCCTTATTTCATTTATTTGGCCAAGTATCTAATAAGACTATTTTCTATTCTTGGAACGTATGTATATGTTATATACTACCATTTTGCTTTAGTTTTTTGTCTATAATGTGTGGTATATACACACGGTTGCAATTAGTCTAAAAGCTCTATCACTCCACAAATATTTTAATTTTTTCTGTCAAAAATAAGCAGCGGTGTGCTAAATTCTAGTAAGTAGTCAAGAATGTAGTTAATAGAAGCCTAGTTATTTTGAGAAAAAGACCCCTACCCCTTCCTTACCACCTCTAATCTAGCTGGCCTAGATAGATTTGTATAAGTTCCAAATAGACTTATTTATCTTTTTGTCTACAGGAAATTTTCTCACTTTCTTAATTTTTTTTTTTTAGGTGAGTGAAAGGGTCCCAGGAAACCTGTGAATGTTGAAGAAAATTCATCTGTGAATTTTTGATATTCAAAGAGGAGTCAGTATTTATATTCATCTTTTAAACTGGGAAGATTTATATTTTATTTTAAAACTTCTTGATATTTACAATGAATGGACACAGTGATGAAGAAAGTGTTAGAAACAGTAGTGGAGAGTCAAGGTAAGTACTTTATTATCAAGTTTTTATTATGAAAACAGTTGAAAACTTATGTGACTCTTTTTAGTTTTTCTAATAGGCAGAGTTTTCAGATTCAGATTCACTGTTAGCTCTCCAAACATTAAAAAGTTTCTAATAAATAAAGCTTTGTTGAAAATACAGAATTTAATTATTTTTTTCCATTGAGATGCACAAAGAGAAATTTAAATATAGAAAGTTTGGGATACTTAAATCTCTTTGGAGGTCTATATTGTTTGGGTTAATAATTGAAACTAGAGCAAGTAAAGGAAGACATTTAAATTGATTTGACTGTTACTGCACTCTCCAAATAAAGGCAATAAGAATTTCTATACTCATTTTTTTCTGGCATTTTGGCATTCTATACCTGTGCTGTCCAGTGTAGTAGTCAGTAGCCACATGTGGCTATTTAAATTTAAATTAGTTAAAATTACAAAATATTCAAAATTCAGTACTTAGTCACATTAGACACATTTCAGGTGCTGAATAGTCACATGTAGCTAGTGGCTACCGTGATGAATAGAGAAAAATTGAAAACATTTCTATCATGGCAAAAGTTCTTTTGGACACTGCTGATCTGGACATTTGTTAGAGTATTGCTGCAACACTTTTTTCCCCCATTACCTTTTCAAATTTGAGTTTTAATTATATATGACTGAGTTAAGAGTTCTTACGTGGGCCATGTCTTTGCAAAGAAGATATGGTTTATGGGAGTAAGCCATGTTAAGCTATTTTAATGTGTAAGAAACCTCTTCAAATACAAAGACTTTTAAATTCTTCTGTAGCCCCCCAGTTTTAAGTTACCAGCCACGTTAATAACGCAATCCCATGTAGTTACATATGCTTATCATATATGCTTATCATATAGAGAGGTCAGGAATATGGACACTGGGGTCAGACTGCCTGATTACTTACCCAGTTGTACTTATTAGCTGTGTGAATTAGGGCAAGTTTTTTAACCTCTGAGACTTAGATTTTTGTATTTATAAAATGGGGATTATAGTATTATTTATCTTATTTAAAGTTGAGGATTAAATGAAATGCTACCTGTAAAGGTCTTAAAATAGTTCCTGCTATAATGAGCACTCTATATTATTATAATTAGCATCATATTTTATATAACATAGAACATTACATAACTGAAACATTAATTACAGTGATGGAGAAATGTGAAGGACAAGGAACAGGAAAGTTTTGGCAGTTAAGAGGGCTTCAGGAAAATGTTGGATAGAAAATGAAGCAGTGGGATATGTATTTGACCTGAGGCTTGGGATTTTCTGGTTATGCTAGGTATACTTTATCAGTTTCACGGGCAGACTGTTTGGATAACAAGAACATCATAGAAAACAAGGAGTAGTTATGGGAAGCAGAATGATTTAGTAGAACAAGTATTGGTCTAGGAGTTACAAAACCTGAGTTGACCTGTCTCTGCACTAACTTGTTCTCTGAATGACTTCTGAACTGTAAAATAAGGAGAGTTGAATTAAATGATTTTGAAGTTTCATCCTACTACTTAATATACAAAGTATTTAACAACAGAGTTTAACTGGAAACGCCAAAGTTGAAGGGCTAAACTAGAAGACCTTTGAATTTCAGCTTTGATTCCAATCTCTACAGGTATATTGACTGGAGTAAGTTAATAGGAGAGTCACATTGTCCACATTCTCTTGTTCATTGGTGAACAATGAAATGGTTAATAGGTAGAAATATCTAGGGGAAACGCAGGAGCCTAACTACCCACGAAATAGGAAATAAGACTCTTGAGAGTAAATCTTCTGGTTGAGCATGTAGAGAGATCACATGCTGTTATATTCTGACCCCTTACCTTTTCCAGTAATCTTTTACGTATTTTGCTGCCATATGTAAAGCAAAGGGGGAGTCTTAAATCAAATTTGATATAGTAGAGATGAAAAAAAATTAAACCCTGTGAAATCAAATTTACTTGAATCTTTTACAATGCATACTCATTTTAAATAAATGCAATGTGTATTCTCTAATTATTCTGAGTCATTATTTCTACCATATAGGTTTTATGTACTTCTTAGAATTGTGGCTGTCAGGTTATCTAGTTCTTGCAACTGCCTTGGTGTTTATCTGAAGAAGGGAGACCTGCTTCTGTTTTCCTTTCATTTTCTTCCTTTCGTCTGTTATGCTGTCCTTTTCCTTTGCTCTACCATAGTTACTAAGCCTCAGTGCCCCCATACCAGAAGCTTTCATAACAAGGCAGTACAGAGAAGGGAGATTGTGCCTAGTTAAAAGAGTGAGGTGAACTTTATAGATACAGGGATTTTCTTGCAAAAACCAAAAATCACCATAACTATGAATATTAATATAGAGTGATGAGGGGACAGATATGCTTTTTTTAAAAAAATAAAGCACACATCTTTTTTTTAATTAATTTTTTTTTTTTTTTTTTTTTTGGCTGTGTTGAGTCTTTGTTGGCTTTCTCTAGTTGCAGCAAGCGGGGGCTACTCTTTCTTGCAGTGCGTAGGCTTCTCACAGCAGTGGCTTCTCTTGTTGCGGAGCACGGGCTCCAGGCGCCCGGGCTTCAGTAGTTGTGCCACGTGGGCTCAGTAGTTGTGGCTAGCTTGCTCTAGAGTGCGGGCTCAGTAGTTGTGGTGCACAGGCTTAGTTGCTCCGTGGCATACGGGATCTTCCTGGGCCAGGGATTGAACCCATGTCCCCTGCATTGGCAGGTGGATTCTTAACCACTGGGCCCCCGGGGAAGCCCTATGCTTGTTTTTAAAATTGATATATGCTGTAGAATTTGATTGTTATTGGCTAGAATTTTTACATGTATTTTTGCTTCAGATTTCCTCTTTTTCCTTCATGGAAATTTATGAAATGAAGTAGAATTAAGCAAGAAGTCATTTGGCATTTTTAGTTGGTATGATTAGCTTTCTACTCAAAAGTGTCTGTTTTGCTTCTTTTGATGTGAAAACCTTTCCATAACCATTGACAGAAAGGAAGAAGAATACACAGGAGAATGTCTCTTTGGCTATGTTATAACTGACAATTTTGAAACTTATTTACTAAGAAATGTGTGTCAGGATGCACCTGTACCTCAGTTTCAAGTTAGCACAAAGTTTATTATATAACTGAAGTTAAGCTTTCTGAAGATACTATTGGAAGATTTCAAAGCATCAGTTCCCAGCTCTCTAGATTTCTGTTGTTAATTGTAATGAAGTTTTTCAAAGCCTGGTTAGACATTTTTTATTTTAAAGTTAACTTGAATGATGACTTGCTCCAGAAATAGATTTGTGGGTAAAGACCATAAATACATGGTTACATTTTACTAATTTTTGTACAATTGATAAATGCTTAATACTCAGAAGTAATTTCTCTGCTTGCCTGTAGATTAAATTTTCAATAATGTAAATTTGAGAATTTATTTTAATTGTTTAGTCTATATAGTATGCTTATGAAAAATTATCACAGAGTGAAGGAAATTTTGGTGATGTGTTATAACAGTCTTACCTACTTAGAATTGATCTAGAGCTGGCAACTGAGCTATATTGACCTGATTCTAAAAGAATTTATTTATTTATTTATTTATTTATTTATTTGGTCTTAGTTGCGGTACGTGGGATCTTCATTGCGGCGCGAGGGCTTCTCTGGTTGTGACATGTGGGCTCTAGAGTGCATGGACTCAGTAGTTCTGGCACAGGCTCTCTAGTTGTGGTGCACGGGCTCAGTAGTTGTGGCACACAGGCTTAGTTGCCCTGCAGCATGTGGGACCCTAATTCCCTGACACGTATCGAACCCATGTCCCCTGCACTGGAAGGTGGACTGTTAACCACTGGACCACCAGGGAAGTTCCTAAAAGAATTCTTTTCCTTGTTATATTATAGCTTTTTATAGCATTAACAGTGCTTGACCTAGTATACTTATAAATATGTTTTAAATATATATGTGTGTAAATTTTATATTTACTTAGAGGAGCTCTGTTGCAATTAAATTTCCTTGGCTTACTGAAAATATTTTAATTGTTTTAAGCTTCAAAAATCTTTGGGTCTCAACTTTTGAAGTGTTTTGAGTAGGCAGTGAGTAGGAAATATGATCAATGGAAATGTTCTAAATGAAAATCTCATTTTTAGAAATTCAGAGTCACTTAAACACTTTTTAAAGGCTTTGAGAAAAAAGCCAGATAGTCGAAATGACCTGTTAAATTTAAGGAACACCAAGTCAAAGTTAATTTGAAGACAGGGCTGCATATTTCACCATATATCTGTTAGTATCCTACCAAAGACTTCTTTGATATACCATTTTTGGAAACATTGCTTTTATGTATACACATACCAGCAAGATTTCTTGCCATCAAAATCAGTTTCTTTTAATAAATGAATTTGAACATTTTTTAAAGGCAATAGAATGGTATTTCCTGAGCTTACTTTGATGTTATCTCAGAGTTTTCTAAATTAATTAATTAATTTTTATTTTTGGCTGCATTGGGTCTTCGTTGCTGCGCACGGGCTTTCTCTAGTTGCGGTGAGCGGGGGCTACTCTTCATTGTGGTGCGCGGGCTTCTCATTGCAGTGTCTTCTCTTGTTGTGGAGTACAGGCTATAGGCGTGCGGGCTTCAGTAGTTGTGGCGCATGGGCTCAGTAGTTGTGGCGCGTGGGCTCTAGAGTGCAGGCTCAACAGTTGTGGTGCACGGGCTTAGTTGCTCCGTGGCACGTGGGATCTTCCCAGACCAGGGATCGAACCCATGTCCTGTGCGTTGGCAGGCGGATTCTTAACCACTGCGCCACCAGGGAAGTCCTCAGAGTGTTTTTTAAAAGGTTCAATTCTTAAATTTCAAAAGTTGAATGTGAAGAAGCATTTTAAGGAAGACAGGAAAATGTGAAATCACAAAGCCAGAATGGCTAGAAATCATTGAGTTAAAGAAACTGGTGTTTAAAATTAACTGTGATGTCATTCATTAATTGTAGGAAAGTATGACTGTTTTACATCTCATTTTTTTGTTAATCCCTATTTCTTGATTCAGTATGTACTTCATCTTTTCCTACTAGTTTTTTCTTTCCTCAAATATCTTGTACATGCTACTGAATCTCAGATCATTTATTAAGATCATTTTTTATGCTTTGAAAACTCAATAAACTGTTAATCAGGAGCTTTGGTAATAGGTTACTCTCTCCAAACTGAATTCACAGAATTAAAATTTTCCCGGGACTTCTGAAAATTGTGGTTAATCTAGATTACTGCAATGTATTTAGACTAATTTTTAATTGGTAAAGATAAGAGAATTGTATGTGATTTGACTTTTAAAGACATTATTTTTATCTTCACAGGCGTGAGATAATGGGGCAAATATTAATGTGTAGTTGCCCCTTTATTATACTGGTTAAGTCATTGCTTATTTAAGATATTGATGACTTGCGGGTTATAGCTGGTACAGTTCTGTGTTTAAAAATACAAGTATTTGTGGCGAAGACATAAAGTTTGGTGGAGAAAACTTTTTTTTGTATTTTTTATGAAAAATTTTAAAACATAGAAGTAGAAAAGTTATAGCTCCAGTTGTGGTACTTGGTGTAGCAGCATTGGCATCACCTGGGAGCTTGTTTGTAATGTTCAACCTTGGACCTCACCCCAGACCTCCTGACTCAGAATCTTCTTTCTAACAAGATTCCCAAGTGATATGTATTCATAATAAATTCATATGCATTATATATGAAGCTGTTTGCATGGAGTCATTCACCACCTTGCTACTTGTTGTTATTGATGTTATTATACATGCTTTTTATTTTCTGGGAACCCCCCAGAGAACTGTGTCATAGGCCATGCAAGCAAGAACTTGGGTACGTTTCATTTCTCAGTAATAATGGCAACCAGTAATTATTGAGCTCTTACTCTGACTGAGCCATGGTGTACATGGTGCATTACATTAATTTATTGTAGCTATTCCTTCCAAAATTCCTGTGATGTGTTTAGTACTATGTTTACCATTCTCCAGAAGGGGAAACCAGATTTATAGCCTTTTTAAACGTCTTAAAAAATACCGAACAACTATTAACCAAATTTCAGATTTTACTTGGATTTTATTGTTTTTCCATTAATGCCCTCTTTCTATTCCAGGATTCAGTCCAGGGTACCATGTTGCATTCAGTTGTTAACTCTCCCCAGTGTCCTCTGATCTGTGAGAGTTTCTAAGTCTTTCCTTAATTTCTTTAACAGTCTTGAGAAGTACTGGCGAGGTATCCTATAAAACATCCCCCAATTTGGATTTGTCTGATTTTTTTTGCTAGGATAAACTAGGGTTATCAGTTACCAGTTTTTAGAAAGAGTATCACAGAGATGAAGTGCTCTACTGGTCACATCATATGGGGAGCAGAATATCCACTTGACATTACTGATGATGTTAACCTTTATCATTTGACCAAGGTAGTATTTGCCAGGTTTCTCCACTATAAAGTTACTGTTTTTCTCTTTGCATAGTGTATTCTTTGGAAGTAAGTCACTATGTCTAGCCCACTCTCAAGGGATGTGAGTGGTGGCATGGGTGGGAATTAAGTTCTGTCTCCTGCTGGGAGGGAGTAACTACATAATATTAAATGGAATTCTTCTATAAAGAAATAATTTCTCCCTCATTAATTCTGTCTTTCACTTATATAAGCACGGACTTATTATGTATATTTTATTCTTTGGGTTATAATCCAGTAGGTTAATTTTATTGTTCAAATTGTTTTAGCCTTGCCCATTGGGAATGCTTTCAAGTTGGCTTCTGTGTTCTTTTTACACCCTCCCATTCTTTTGCCCTAGAATCAACCATTTCTCCAAAGAGCCCTGGCTGGTTTCTTTTATTGGAGAAAAGGGTAATTAGAAACCAAGATTTGGGTGCTGGGTTGCTACTCAGGTGTCACTGCTTTGAAGTCCTCTCAGTAGACAGAGCAGACAGAGTTATATCAATCTATAGATGTTTATATATACTCAACCATGTGTATCTATAGTTGTTTCTGTGTCTGTCCATCTGTGTGCATTTTTAAAAATTTTATTTATTTGTTTGTTTATTTTTGGCTGCGTTGGGTCCTCGTTGCTGCACGCGGGCTCTCTAGCTGCAGTGAGCAGGGGCTACTCTTCGTTGTGGTGCGCAGGCTTCTCATTGTGGTGCACGGGCTCTAGGCACGCGGGCTTCAGTAGTTGCGGGGCATAGGCTCAGTAGTTGTGGCTCGTGGGCTCTATAGCACAGGCTCAGTAGTTATGGCTCACGGGCTTAGTTGCTCCATGGCATGTGGGATCTTCCCAGACCAGGGCTCGAACCCATGTCCCCTGCATTGGCAGGCAGATTCTTAACCACTGTGCCACCAGGGAAGCCCCCATCTGTGTGCATATTAGGGTAAACATGAATTAGTACTGTTGTCTCCAATTCTAATCCTATACTACAGGATTCATCCTAATCTTCCTTTCTTGTACCTTCATAACTTCCATCTCTAATAGAGAGAAACTTGGCTCCCACCATCTGCCATCCACCATGCATGTACTCCAACCTCAGTATACAAGTAAAGTAGTTTCAGAATTTTTAGACTATACTCCCAGAAGAAACAGATTTACCAACTAAAATACAGTGTCTATGTACAGTGTACAGTTCCTATTATATTTAGCCTTATGGTTTCTAGTCAGAACATTGATTTCCAAAGTTACTTGAGGTAGCTTTCTTCCCCTCATCCCCTTCAGTGTGGTTATGTCATAAGTTTGTAATAGTTAGATTCATATATCAGTTTGCATTCTATCCTGGGATCCTTAGTCACATGGGTTTATGTTTTAAACTTGCATATATTACATTTACTCTGTGATATAGTTTCATGGGTTTTGACAAATGCATAGAATCATTTATCCTCCACCCCAGTACTGTACAGAATGATTCATTTACCCTAAAAGTTGCCCTCTGTGTCCCAGATCTACTGAATCAGAATTTTCATTTTAACAAAATTCCCACGGAAATGAATAGGCATATTAAATTTATATGAATATATATGAAACTATTTACCTGGAGTCATTCAGTATCTTGCCATGTTTTGAAATTATAAATTAAGTTGCAGAAAGATTATTTTGATCTAGAGGTGATAATGGAATAGCCAAGTTTAAGTACACAATCAAGTGACTGTGCTCAAACTCATGGGGTCGTATAGGCATTCAGGTGAGGTGAAAGAAAATGGAATTGGGCAAATTACTGGAGTGAGGTAATGGGCTATATGGGAAGTCTTCATGGAGTTTTTGAACTTTTGTAATCTTAATGATCAGAAATGATGTGGTTTGGAAAGAAAAGAAGAACAAATGGTGTATATTGAGAAACATGATGGAGAGGAAGGTTTTCACAGGATTCATAGTCCCCCAGTAAAAGAAGTACAAGTTCCCTAGTGCAGAGAATGTGTTGGACATCTTAGTTTCGCAGTTCTTTACCCTGAGGTTTGTTTAGTGTCATACTGAAATTTTGGATGGTTTAGTCCCAGGTGGAGGAAGGAGGAGAAAAGGAAGCATAGCTGAATAAACACTACGTGTATTAAGAGATACCCATGGGAGAGTATATTACCCATGTGAATGGACTGGTCAGACCCACTGGTTTCAGAGAGAGACTCTAGGAATCTCTTGTACCAGAATCAAGTTCTTGTGTATTAATGACTGAGAAAATTGCTGTTTATAATTAGGAGTATATTATCTGTCATTGTGATGAGGTGACTGCTAAGAATTCAACTTTAAATAAATGTTAAACTGAATTTGAAAGTTGCTTTGGTGTGGATAGATTGAGATTTCAGTTATTGAGGTTAAAATACAGAGACACACAAAGTTCTGGCTAAACAGTACTGGCTTATGGGATCCACTGTCTACAGTATCTATCAGAGCTGTGGCATAAGGCACAAAAATAGTGGGGAGCACTTTTCTCAATGAAAACCATTTTCATTAGCTGTTTCACATCTCACTGCTTTTAGAAATACAGTTCTCTGTCCTCAGATAGTTATTTAGATGATTGAGCAACTACTGTGTAATGAATATCATAAGATGCTAAAATTTGAGATTATTCTCTAAAACTTAAAATCAAGAAAGAGACCTAAACCTTTAATGTCTGAGTATCAGGTGGGTATGGTAAATACAGAGAGATACAGTCTGCAGCAGTTCAAAGGTAGGAGACAAGGAAATTTGATCATAAGACAGATGGTTAATCTCTGTATCAAACCCAATATCAGAATGAAATTTTGTGCTTTTTTTTGTTTTTGAGAGATCATTTAAAACCTCTGGTAGCCTTAAATTTTACTCATGTTAAAAGTCCTTGTAATGTGGCTTTTATGGTGGTGAGGTGTTTTGACAGGCTTAGGCAAAAAGCAAAGAATAATTTTTTATACTGAGGAAAAATGATGTTAGAAGGCAATACATTATGAAGAGTTTATATGTAAACTCTTACATATAAGAGTTTATATGTAAAGGATTGGGGCCATTGGAAAAGAGTGGAGTTAGTCTAAATTCCCTCAAAGAAGGCTGTTCTTGTTTTTGTGCTTGAGGTAGATTATAATATGATGATTGCCATCTGATGCAAATACTACAGTATTTCCAGTTCTAAATTACTAAATCCTGAATTACATTAATAAAAGGAAGAACTTTGATCTGAAAGGAAATCTTATAAGAAAAGAATTACAGTTAGGGGTACATGAGAGCTGAAAATGTAAATAATCTCCTTATTCCAGTTTTAGCATGTATTTTATACCAAAGGTTTGACCTAGTGTGCAGTAGTTTATCTCAGTCATACTGTACTACATTGATCATTTCACTTTTTTTTTCACTAAATGACACGGTAGATGCAGGTTCTTATGTGCAGCACACTGTCATGGGTATCTGCAGACTGTGATGAATACCAAATTACAAATAATTTTGTTAGAAAGTAAAATATATAGCGCTGGGAACTTTGTTTTCTTGTGAGAGTATTCATTAAAGTAATTTAAAAGCATATAAGTATTTTAAAAACCTTTTTAAAAAAGCAAATTAATCAAATGATTAATCTTTTAAAGATTGAACTTTTAAATGTAGACATTTATTTTATTCTTTGTGCTAATTTTAAAATTATGGATAATTTCAAACATATGCAAAAGTAGTGACAATAATAAAGTGAACCCTCGTGTATATGTCATCTAGTTTCAACATATTTCATCTCATGGTCAATCTAGTTTAATCTGTAAATCCTACCTACTACTCCTCCCCTCAATTACTTTGTGGATTGTTTTGAAACATAATATAATTTCTACATGTGTTAGACTTCCGCATGATAGGTAATACTAATGGGGAAAAAATATAAACGTTAAGTTTTGCCTACTTGTTATAATTATAAATAATAGAATTAGAGGGTTTTATCATATCATTGAAATTATAACAAATTTCATACATGTTTTATGAAACTTGTTAAGTAACTTTGAAGTGTATGTATACATAGTCCTTATTTCTCATCTGATTCCCTGAATGCTTATTAGAGAAACTTTTGAGTTTACTGCCTTTACCTCAGATTCAGCATGACTAAACCCAGTCATCTTTGAAATTAGTCTTGCTAAATGTTACCTTTCTTAGCATCTATTTCTAGCAGTTTTATTCTCATTTATTCAGTTAGAGACTTTAAGAATAATACTGTACTTTAAGAAGAGTTTATGATAGAATTTTGCATTGGATTGGTAATTTAGAATGCTAAAAGGAGCTGTTGTGTGTGTTCTTTAGTTCCTAACAAAGGCAGTAACTGGTTTTCAGACCCATGAGGATGAATACTTTCCAGATTTTCTCAAACCTTTGATAGTTATTTATAGCCTGTAGTGAAAGATAAGGATAACAAATTTTAATACAGTGTAATTTTATAGAATTTGAAGGTGATCTGATCTTAGTTATCATCTAGCTGAACCCTTCTCATTTTCTAAGTGACTGCTTCTATGCTAATATATTTTAAATAGTGATTTGCAACACCTTAGAGGACCATAACTGAATTTTTTTTAATGAAAGAGAATAATGTAAACTAATAGTGTTCCTTTTGTAGAGTATTACTTCATCAAACTTTTGTTACGTTACATGTGTGCATGTGTATACTACATCATGGTATAAAATGTATTTATTATTTAAGTCATCCAAAAAGTTTAAAAGCCATTGCCTTTGACCACTAATTTGTATTTTTTTTTAATCGTAAGTACTCAGTACCTGCTAATTTCCATATTGTTTCTCTAGCCCTGTTGAAGTGGATAATGGTCTATAAAAATAACTAAAGGCCCCAAGTTAATGAATTCCAGGATATAGTTAGAAGAGAGATACATGTATAAGCATAATTTGTAATATTGTGAAGGAATTATTAGTAACATATGAGCAAAATATTGTGAACACATGGGCTGGAACAATGACCTGTCCCTAGAGAAATTGGAGAAAGTTACATGAAGGATAGGATATTTTTGAGTAATCTTAAAGAGTGAGAAGTTTTATCAGTTGCCTCAGAGAAGAAGTGTTTTCTAGAGGGAAAGTGTGGGGAATACACCAATACCCAGCTCTAAAATTACTCCCTCCATGAAGGCTTGTGCCTAATTTCATTTGCCCTACCTCCGGTTCCTCAATCAACAACAGATCCATCCTTATGTCTTTTTTTCCTTTTTTTTTATCATCATCCTTATATCTTTGATTCTCACAAGTTTTACTTTTCCCATGGCATTTTGTCCCTGCTAGAAACTCTTGTTCAATACTTGTTAGTTGAAGAGATGAGCAAACAAATTCAAATTACATATATATAAAACATGTTATTTCAAAAGTGTTTATTGCAAAAACATTATTATAGCATATCAGTTAGAGAACCAATTAAGGTGCCATATATACTAGAGTCCTCAAAACACAGGGTCTCAAAAATAGTTACTTCTTTTCATTATCAGCTAAGTGAGCTCTACCTCTTGAGGTTATCCAGGTACTCTGGCTAGTAGGACAGCTTTGTTATCTGTAACATGTGGCTTCTATTGCTCCAGTGGTTGCCATCTTCAGTCAACAGGAAGAAAATGGGAATGGGGAGGATTTAAGGCAAGCCAGTTAATGTTTAAGGTGAAGATGTAGAAATTTCACATCACTCCTAGCCATAATCCATTGGCCAAAACCTGTTCACATGGCCACACCTAGCTGAAAGAGATGCTGGGAAATCTAATCTTTAGCTGGGTTGGCATGTGCCATTTAAAACTGGAGTGCCAGTTATGTAATACCAAAGGGCAAGCACAGTGGATACTGGGTGAGTGGGGAGGGGCAAGTAGACAACATTCATATGGCACAACATCAAGGGATATTAAAAATAAATCACTCCTATCATACTAAGAAATTAGTGGCTTTCATTTTTCTGAATTTTCTTTCAATTCTTCATAATATTAGTGTTTGTTTTCTTCACTTAGCCTTCTCTGAACCTCAGTTTGTTTATTTATTGTATGAAAATGAAAGGATTAGATGAGAACCCAGTGTTTGGCACATAGCACCAGTTAGTAATCACCATGTCTTCCTTTTTTTATTAGTTTGTTTGGAAATTGTTAGTATTTCTACAGGTTTTATGCATAGACATTTTATATATTTATACTTATGACAGTCCAAAGAACACCTAACACAAATTTTGAAGTAATGATTCTGATCTTGAACTCAGGAGAAAAAAATCAGTTTTTAAAATTCTAATAGCTATTAATATTGAGCTCCTAGTATATGTCAGATAATATGCTTTACATTTTTTTAAATCTTCACAGTAATCCTTAAGTATGTTTATTATTTCCATGTGGTAGAAACCTGAGGCTTATCTAATGGGTGTAAATATATACATATAATGAGACAAAAGGGCTAGGAGGCGAGGAGAAAATAAGTCAGTTGAATTTCAGAACACCATCAAGTTAGTCCCGAATTTCCCCACAAATGTCTGTCAAAAAATTCTTTCAAAACCTCCCTCAAAGAAGTCCTTTTGAATGGCATTGACAATTAAGCAGTAGTTAAGGAGGAAGGGAGCAAGGCGTAAAGTGAGAATTTAGTGCAATATGCTTGTTCTTTAGAACAGTAAATACAGTTCTTTGATTGCAAATACAGTTCTATTTATTGTAATATAATAAGTTACTACTGTAATTGTCAGGCACACAAGCCTCTATTATAATAAAAATCAGTTTACCTTTTATCAATGTATCCTATAACTTCTCTTCCCCTCCTCCTCTCCAGAGTCTAATTCATCTAAATTCTACCAGTTTAAAAAAAGGAAAGAAAAATTACGGAAATATGATATATTAGAAAGAAAATCTTTACATATTAGGAAGTAAAGAAGTAAACAAATGGATATGTTTTTAAAATGAAATCGTCGATTTAAGCCTTTGATAAATTAAAGGTAGTCTAACTTACGTATGATGTTTAAATACACAGTGGTTTTTTCTTCTTCGTTAGTGCTACTGTTTTGAGATGTTCCTTTCATTCCTCCTCAGTACTTCTACACCCACTTCAGTATTACTTTCTTTTGACTTTTCAATCTATTCCAAGATTTATCAGGGCCAGTTTCTTCTGTTGGCGATCTAGTGGTAAGGAAAGCAGCTGTCCGTTGCTACCACTTTCTTAGAAGGTCATTATTTTATTCATTCTTTCTATATGTTCCATTGCAGGCTAGTTTCCAATTCCTGTGATAAAAAAGCATGTTTTTCCTGTAACATAGAAGAATCTTTGTTTATTCACTTGAGAGTACATTATTTTCAAGTACTCAGTATAGGTAGTAGTGTTTTCTTTAGTTCAAAGGACTGATAAGAGTGGAAAGTTGAGTATAGAGAAAGGAGGTCTTGCAATTCTGTCATAGGCTGGGCTGAGCTAACATAGACTCTCACTCTGAAGCACTTCCTACCCACAAACACGTGAAAATGCTAAATAATATAGAGCAAAGGAAAAAAAAGTAGATGTGCAGCTGGACTTTAGAGAAAACTTCGATGTGCCAGGAACAGAACGGAACTCAAAGTCAGAGCAGTAAGCTCTGAGCAAACAGGACAACGTAGGATATTTGGAAGGGGCCCTCTGGACAGGGTGCTGGGATTGGGACTGGAACTTAGTATTTGACTACAGAATTAAGTCTCCTTAAAGCTGGGACCTTAGAAGGGTTGTCTTCTCTGAAAACAGTTTATGAAGTCTCCCTATATGTGCCTTCAAGGACATTTTTTGGTGGTGAGGATAAAATGGAATTCGTTTTACCAAAATATTTTGAAAGCTATAAAGAGATATTAAAAATTTTGTCTTAATTGGAGTATAAATGAGAAAAGGAGCCATAAGGGCCAAACAGATAACATAAATGAATGAAGCTGTCCAGGTATAAAACATTTGTTTAGGGGAGGCGACTGGTGAATTGGAGGTCATATCCTTCATCAGAAGGAACCAGTGCTACTTAGATATAGACAATTGTGACCATGTGGGAAGTGGACCTGGTGTTTTCAGATCGTCTGATTCTTCAAAATAAAAAAAAAGGAAGAAAAAATTTCTTCTTAAAATTATTTTCTCCAAAACAGTTTTAAGTTAGATGACTTGGAGGAAGAAAAAACCCAAAAGAGAAAAGTAGAGGCAGAGAAGCCAGGAGTAAGAACAAGAAAATTTCTGTGGAAGATTTAGGCTTATGGTGTTTTTGAATAAAAGTAATGAGGAGGTAGTATTAGCCATTTATTAATTCATAAATATATTTTCAGAATATGTCAGGTAGAGTGCTAGAAAGTAGGGATACAGTTGTTAAGTAAAACACCCCTGTGCTCATACTAGTTTATGTTAAGCATACACTAAGTGCCAGATACCATGCTAGATGTCTAATGTAGTCTGGGGGAAGAGGTCTAGAACTAGGGAAGAAGGTGGGATGAAGATTAACAAGTTTTCCAGGTAGGGAGAATTGCTTTATACCAAGGCTGTGGGGTGAGAAAGCATGGCAAATTCAAGGGCTAAAGGAGGTTAGTGAGACTAGGGTGCAGAATAGAGACATTTAAGATAAATTGGAGAGGTAGGCAGAGATCAGATTTTAGTCATTTTATCCCAAGAACAAAAGTGAGTCATTAAAACTCCTCAAGGTACTAGCTTCACCAGGGGCTAAGAGATGGGGCCAAGGCATATGTAATTGAAAACTTGGAGAGGGATGGTCATCTTGATGTTTGTTAGAATTTGAAAAGCATTTCTCAGAGCCAATCCATACATACAGAATCATAACATTTTAGTTATGTGGAACTCATGAGGAAGTAAACCATTGATGATAGCTGCACTAAAGCTCCTAAAAACTTAACTTGAATAAAACAATTTAAAAATGGATTTAATGTCTTACTGAACAGAATATTAATTTTTCATGGTCACTCAGGTTATTAAGAACATTCACTTACCATAACCTTGGGAATATTGGAAAAGAATATTGGCTTTTATACTAAAAGAATCTTGCAAATGTGAATTTTGAGTACTTTTCCTACTGTCAGACAGCTGGAAATTTTGAAGGCAAATCAGAAGGGCCAAAAAAGGGAGCATCTCCTAGCTGAGTCAGCCCGGTTGAGTAGCCTTCTGGGAAGTACAACCCAACATTTCTGCTTATGTTTCATTTGTCAGAACTTTTAGCTAATAGCCATACTTTAGCTGCAAGGAGTTTTTGCTGTACAGTTTTTTATACTTTGTAGACCATAACATTGGGATTTCTGTTACTAAGGAAAAGAAGACATGCTGAGTTGGGTGACCAGCAGTTTCTGAGGCAGCTTTTGTATACAGCTGGTCTTTAATTTCCCTTCCTTAGTGTTTTTATCTTTCCATATCTCTTAAGGAAAAGTTTTATGCAGTTCTTATATTTTTACCTATTCAGCTTGGCCATTTTATTGGCTGAATATTAGATATTTTATTTTTCATGCCACTGAATATTTACTTACTTGCCTGTTTCATATGCATTTGACATCTGCAGCTTTAAAATTTCCTCATCTTTGTACCTTTTACTACTTGAATATGAGATACCACAATATTGAATATTAGTGACACAATCTTGTGGTATTGGAAAAAGTTATTTTTGTTTATTAACATTTCAATTTTGAATTAATTTCAAATTACAGAAAAGTTGTAAGAATTTCAAATTACAGAAAAGTTGCAAGAATAGTTCCTGTAATATGCTTCTGCCTGGATGCACTGATTTAGCTTTTTGCCACATTTCCCTTTTATTCTTTCTTTTTATACATATATGTTTATATACATGATATTTATGTATTTATTTTTCCTGAATAATTTGAGAGTAGGTTGCAAAAGTCATATCCATTTATGCTTTTAAAACTTCAGTATATATATTTTTAAGAACCAAGGATTTCCCTTATATAAGCCCTGTATAGTTATTATATTCAGGAAATTTTACGTTAATATAATACTTTAATCTTTATTCTGTATTCCAGTTTGGTCAATCATCCCAGTCATCTTTCAGTACAGGGTTCAGTCTAAAATTGGATTTGGCTGTCATGTCTCTTTAATCTCCTTTAATCTGAAACAATTCCTCTTTCTTTGTCTTTCATGACATTAGCATTTTGAAGGCTATAGGCTAGTTATTTTATAGAATATATTTCTCAGTTTAGGTTTGTCTTATGTTTACTTATGATTTGATGCAATTTATACATCCCCTGCACTCTGCATCCCCTGGCTGGAGGACTGTGTGAGTGATGATATGTCTTTCACAAAGGTATCAAATCTGGAGGCTCATAATGTCTGTCTGTCCCTATTGGTGATATTAGTTTTGATCACCAGGACAGGGTGATATCTGGTTTTTCCACTGTAGTTTCTAATTTATCCATTAATACAGCTAATGAGCAATTTGTGAGAAGATACTTTGAGACTGTGTAAATATCTTACTCATCAAACTCCCCCCTAGATTTAGCATCTTTTGATGATTTTTGCCTGAACCAGTGTTTTCTATGATGATTGCAAAATGGTAATTTTCTAACACTGCCACTCTGTCCACATTTACCAGTTGGCATTCAGAATTCTTTCAGCCTGTCATCTGCCATCTGTCTGTCTGTCTTTCTACCTACCTACCTATCATAAGCATGGACTTGAGGATTCCTGTTTTATTTACTAGGTAATAATCCTTTACTGTCTGTTTTGATGCTCAAATCAGATTGAGCTGATGGAAGCCCCTTCAAGTTGGCTCCCATATCTTGTTTTTTCTTCTTTTCTCTTTAGTATTTTGCTTTTTGGCACAGCAAGCTTGTTTAGGTTCATCTGGTGCCTTCCCTGTCCCACCCTTAGAATCTGCCATTTCTCAAAGGACTTCTAGTTTACTTAAGTGTGGATTTGTATTTAGGAATCAAGACCTGGGTGCTAGGTGATTGTAAATTTAAAATTTCAAAGGGGATATATTTACATTGGTTGATAAATAGCAAATAAGAAGATACACTGCCATAAATACAAAAAAGATATGCAGAGGGTCATTTTTTTGTATCATTGTTTGTGGTATCAAAAGACTGGTTCATCTTTGAGGGACAGGTTGAAACTATGGTGTATCTACAAAATGGAGTATATGCAGTTGCATAAAGGAAAGGGGACTGTATCCCTACACTGCTATGGAATGACCTCCAGGATACAATGTGTGTATAATATGACATTTATATAAGATTGTAAATATGTTAATGATCATTTGTGAAAAGGGAATATAAATATACTCTTACTCATAATTTGCTTATATTGAAAAAGGGAAAATAAGTGAAAAACTTAAAAAAATAATTTCTGAAGGGGGAGAGAGGTCATGGTGTAGAGGAGACAAGGATGGAAGCTGGATTTTGATAACTTTGGTAGCTCAGGTTGGATCCAAGTAAATAATAAAGCAAGATTAGATCAAAGTGAATAAAAAGCAGTTCCTAAAAATGAAAAAAAAGCAAATGACCCTAATTAAACAAAATTAGTGACCATACAGAAATTTGGTGATCAAAACTAATATCACTAATAAAATATCACTATTTTAGTTGGCTTCAAAGCAGTAATTTGATAGTAGGGGTGAGTATTCCTGAAGGCCAAGAAGAATTGTGAAGAAATCTTAACTTTTAGTTAAGACGTCTCAACTAAAAGTTAAGACATCTTAACTTTTAGTTAACATTGTTAATCAATGTTATTGCTATTTTGAAACTGTTATGTATATTCTAAGATAAAGCAAATAAATAATTTTATTAGTGTCATTTGGAACCAAGAAACTCAACCCAAGTGATGGTATAAATATAAAATCAGAGAAGTAAAAAACCTACAAATTTGACTTGGAATTACAGTGTAAATTCTTAATTCATTGTCTCATCTTATTAAAAAAAGAATCTTAAAAACAATGACCAATCCAGTAGTAATAGGCTCACCTAGTACTCAGACTGCAATTTAATTTCCAGCTTAAACAGAAGCAGGGCTTTTTGATGAAATGCCTGAGTTACAGTCTGAGGCAAGAAATATATAAGATGAGCGTGGTTCATCTCATCAGACCAGAAAGTGAGGAAGCTATCAAAGACGACTTGAGGTCTTGTGAAAAGGATTCAGGAAGTAGTAAAGGGTTTCCTGTTCGCTAAAGAGGGGTCAATTTGGGCATTAACAATGATAATGGATTGTTAAAACTCATCAAATAACTTCAAATCCATGAGTTCATAATGAGACTTAGAAAATTACTGGTCTACTTACTTTGAAAGGATGCTAGCATTTTGAAAGCTGGAAAAGAAGGAAAAGAAATGTAAGTGCATTTCCTGTATGAACTGTACCTCAAAGTTAACAAATATGGTGAGGGAAATTTTCTCCTTATAGAAGAAGTATTCCACCTACTAGTGAAGAAATGATATACTGGGTAAATAAAGAATGATATAATATCACCATTTTACTGCCTCTAAATAAATAGTGGATGAATTCCCTGTAGGGGTTATGAGGAACTGTATCATGGAAGGATAAGGCTGGAAATAACCTGTACACACAGATCAAACAACCTCATACAAAAAGAGACAACCAAACATTGTTTTTTCTAATAGAAGTCCACAACAACTCTTAAAATACATTCTTGCCAAGAAGTACTGAATTTAAATCTGAGCCTCTAGATCAAACAGTTTACAAGGAATACAAGGGACAGAAAAATCTGTGAAATAATACCACAGAGATGCAGTCAGTAAAATCTGGAAAGCAGGAAATGTCTGCAGGAAAAACTGCCTAACTTATTCTACAAAATAAATTGCAAGGGGGAAAAAAAAAGGAGAGGGAACTGTCAGGTTAATGAAAGAGACTTAAATACGTGATTCAGTTGCAGTATATGAACTGTGTTTGGATTTCCAGTCCATGAAGAAACGAAATCAACTAAAGAGATAAACTAAACTGGATATTTAATACTATTTAATAATAATATCATATTTAACATTAAGGAATAAGTGATTTTGTTTTAAAAATGATACTCATTTTGTGGATGTTTAAAAATAGGAGTTTTTTTGTTGTTTGTTTTTACATATGAGTACTAAAGTATTTATGGATGAAATTTTAACATGTTTGAGATTGTGTGTTTGTGGGAAGCTGGATTATTTGAAACAAGATTGGTATGAGTTGTTAATTGCGAAGCTGGTTGTTAGATAAATGATAATTCTTTATATTACTCTCATTTATATTTGAAATTGAGCATAGAAACAAGCTTGAAAAGAAACATTAATTGCTATTTTATGTTTAAATGTTGTATTTCTACTTAATTTACCCTAAGAAAACTATAATTTTATCAAAGTACCCATAAATATGATGGTGGGTTTTTTTTTTTTTTGGTAAATTGAGAAAGATGAGGAAAAGAATTCAGTGTTTTTAATAATCTACCACCTTATTACTGTTGGGCTAGTGAGGTTTAATATAAGTAATAACTCTTAAGTGGTATACAGATACTTATGTTGTATTAAAAAATAAGTGCTATTGATTACTACCTAAATAAATAAAATGTTAATTGGAGCTTAGAAATATTTTTTATAGTCAAACTCGATTTGTGAATTTTATGTAAGACGTTGTATCCATATATATCTTTGATTTGTTTGCTTATGACATTTATCCACCCACCAAACATATATTGAGCCCTTCATTTAGTGCTCAGCATACAAAGAACAAGTAAGAATTCCAGGAACATATGGTAGAATACCAAAGGTAGGATACCAAAAAACAAAAGAAAACAGAAAACTACAGTGATTATTATATGATGTGTGTACGGGCAAGATAGTAATAGGTACAGGATGCTGTGGGAATGCTGAGGTAAGCCTGATTTAATGTTCAGATGATTTAATGTTGGAGTCAAGAGAGATTTGAGGGAGAAGTACCCATGAAGTGAGGCTCAAGTAGAAATTATATAGTGGGGGAAAAAAAGGGAAGTAATTATGCAAAAGCAGGAAGTGGGAAGAGAAACTAGCTCTCAGAGAATTACAAGTAGTTTGCTATCACTAAAACTAAGGGTTTATGTGGGAAAGTGGCTGGAGATAGGTTGGCAGAGACAAATTCCTGCACCTCATAGGTGTTTGACCTTTGTTACAGAAACACTGAAAACTTCTCAAGTTAGGCCATGTTTAATTTTTATTCTAGAAAGAGCATTATGAGCAGTGGCTGTCTAGAAAGAGCATATGCAGCAGTGGGCTGAAATAGAATTACTTCATTAGGGAGAGGCTTTTCACCTATTTTCGCTCAGAATTTTATGTCTGAGTATAGATTCCCCCCCCGCCCCCGAACCTATATATATTTTCTCTCAATTGTTAGGATTTCCTTTTAAAATAAATTATGTAAAGCATTTACATGGTTCAGAAACTGACAACTCATTTCAATCCTTGTTCCCTCTACTTTCTTCTTCCCCTCCCTTTGTAGGTAACCATTTTTAATTTAATTGTTTTATGCTGCCATTATTGCTTTTTTCAGAAGCATAAGCAACTATGTGTAAACATTTCCCCCTTCATATACAAAGGAAGCATACTATAAACACTTTTGTATCTTGCTCTTTTTACCTAACTATATCCTGTAGTTCATTCTATGGAAGTATGTAAAACATTCCTTACTAATTCTTTGTCTATTCTTAATCCTGCTATAAACAACTAAATAAAATAAATACTTTATACTTTTAATACGTAAGGTGAAGACATTCTAATAATAAACATATGCCTTTAGAGTAGTCTAGGCTCAGGCTGTTAGCTTATCTCCAGCCAACTTTTGCCTAGAGTATGAAAGGAAGATTCCTACATTCACTTAAGAATTTTGATTTATTAACAAGGAATTTTGACTAGCTACTTCATGACTAATCAAGATATAATTAACAATATAGGCTCATGATAGTTCCCAAATTCAGTCATCCGTCCATTTACTTTTCAGGTATTTACTGAGCGCCCACCTGTGTAAGGTATGCTGGGAAAAATAAACATTACCCTCAAGAAGCTTGTAAGCAGTTAAAATGATACCCCTCTGCTTAATTCTTCTTTCCTGAGGGATTAGTTCATCTTCACTTTCTTTAAATGTTCCCCGATTACTGTACCTAACTTGTTTGTATCTTCAGTGTTGTGCATACTCCTAGTTCAGTTATCTTAAATATGCCCAGAGTGGTATTTATTGGTTGACATGACTGTCTCTCCATAACAGGTTAGAAGTTCTTTTAATGGTAAGGACTTTGTCTCATCTCAGTCTTCCCAGTGCCTAACGAATGAAAGTTCTCAGTAAGGTTTATTGAATAAATGAAAAACGTCTCTTGCCTAGTGGGTTAAAGGAAAAATAAAATTGTGTCAGGAAAAATATCTTCTCTGATATTCTTGTTGAAATTTCAAGGGATCCAAGTAAAATACAGTATGGTAAATTTTGTTTTTGTTTTTTAATTAAAAGACACTATGCTGTTCTTGAACCAGGTGTCTAGAGAGTAGAAATTGTGATAGAAATGTAGAAAAACATATTCCACTAGATTCCCAGATTTTAAAAATAGGCATATGTTTGTTCACACCTTAAGCATTTTAATTTATATCTAACTTTTGGAATCAAAAGTCTTCTTGAAAACTTTTATGTCTGTGTTTCCATGTAGAAACTTCTCGCTCTGGAAAAGGAGAAATTACTTTTAGAAAGGGATTACCTTTTGATATTGCAGGATTTTCTTAGAGTATTACCTCCATCTGGTGGTATTTCTGAAAATTACAGCAAGAGAACATGAAGCTTGAGTTTTGCTGTGTGTTGGTATATATTATATTACCGGTTGTTTCTCATGAAGCCAGATGAAATTACATCAAAAGCTGAGTCTACCATGTATTTCAAAAATTTAATGCCCTGGTTTTCAACTATTCAAATGGAAACACCAAGTGAACAAATGGCCTATTGGATAATAGTAATTTATATAATCATTTATTTAGTACAGACCATCTCTAGACTACTTTGGACTGAGAATGAGATATTCTCATTGAACTATTAATTGCTTTCACATGTGTGTGTATAGAGGCTAGGAAAGATTTGAGAATTTTCTATTTCAGATTTATTACTAAGGAACCATAAAAGATTCAATAATTTTCTCAGAGAAGCAATTACTGATCTTATTTTTTAGTAAATTGTATTTTATCATAGTTTAGTGGTAATAATTTACATTCCCTTGAGATGATAGAACATAAAATGTAAACTTGAAAACAAGTTGAAACTGCAAATTAATTTGTTTTCTACCTTTTGCTATAAGAATTTTTAACACATTTAACCTTTTCTTCACAGAATTCATTCTTTATGTTTACTACATCAAATACCCTTTTAAAGATAGGGACTGCGGCTTAAACTTTTTGTTTTCCCAACTTTCTAGCCCAGGATTCTGTACTTGGTAGGTTTTGTTCATTATCTTGGAGGAAGATTGTGATCTGATTGCTTGTGTTTTATCCCAAACTGTACTAAATCTATCTAGTATGTCAGTTATTACCAGAGATTAACATTAATTCCTTTTCTATTTGTTTGGTTATAGACAGTTGACATATGAACTAAACAAGGTTTAATGATCTGGGGCTTTTTGCTGAGTTAAGAAAAACTAAATTTTTTAATGAATTTTGTTTGAAATCTGTGTATTTTCTAATTGTAGCCAGTCGGATGATGATTCTGGGTCAGCGTCAGGCTCTGGATCTGGTTCAAGTTCTGGAAGCAGTAGTGATGGAAGCAGTAGCCAGTCAGGTAGCAGTGACTCTGATTCTGGATCCGAATCGGGCAGTCAGTCAGAGTCTGAGTCAGACAATTCCCGAGAAAATAAAGTTCAAGCAAAACCACCGAAAGTTGATGGAGCTGAGGTAATAAATAAACTATCCAATGAAATGTAGATTTCTTGTATTACTTTGGGAAAATTTATAGCTTTAGTTTAGAGCATTCTTAATCTAGCTTTTAGAAAATGTTGATTTCAAATATTAAAATACACTTTAAGTGATTCTCAAGCTTGTGGTTTAGTATCTGTGGACTGATTGGCTTGGAAGAGAAGCAGTCTGTAACTATATGAACACATACAAAACTTTGTAACTATACAAAACTTTGTAACATATAAAAATGAACACATACAAAACTTTCTCTTTTTGAGGCAGAAATTGTTGCATAAACATTGATTGTCTCATGGATAAAAATGTAAGGCTTTGTGAGGTCTTTTTGTTAATCTTACAGTGTGATCTCTACTTTCAAGATCTTCAGAGGAGATACTTTATTGCTAATAGGAGACTTTAATAGAACTCTGCTTCCTTGAAGATACATGGTAGAATCGGCTAAGGGCCGTTCTGTTTAAAAAAGGCTATTACAAGATTTACTAAAACTTGTCTATACCTCAGAATAGTATACAGTAGTGTTACTTAGAATACCAGTCATGATAAGATGCTTGGGCCAGAATATACATACAGCTTCCTTCATTCAGGAAGTCTTGCTACCAAAAACAAACAAAAACAAAAAGTCAGTTGAACTAAAACTGTGCTTAGTTGATTTGCATTCTGACTCAAGCTCTTCATCTTCACCTCACACCAATTAAAAAAAATAGCAGCTGCACTTTGAGTAGCACTGGTGTCATATATTATCACATCTTCTTTGAAAATAATAGTCTTAATACCAAAGAACATATTGATTGATTGTCTGTGAAACTCAAAACACCATAAATTATTTATATGCAACTAAAGCTCAGCATTTTATTTTAATTATATTGCAGTAATATTGTATTATGTATAATGTGAGTAAGAAAAATAGTCTTAATTTATTATTTGGAGGCAGTGAAAATGTTGGTACTACTTTTCAATAAATTAAACCTTTTCCAGTTTTCTCAAAACTTTGTTCTTCACTTGTTTATATTTCTATTATAGTTTTGGAAATCTAGCCCTAGTATTCTGGCTGTTCAGAGATCTGCAATGCTCAAGAAGCAGCAGCAGCAGCAGCAACATCAAACTTCATCTAATAGTGGATCAGAAGAGGTGAGTTTTCATTGTGAAAACTCTTATCTGAAAAGTAGACATGATATGTAATCATTTAGGTAGCTATTTATGAAATTACTAGAAACAGGAAGGGTTTTAAAAGGATAGGAAAATAACTAAATTTAAATATGTGTATCAATAGCCTTGAAATGTAGACATATTTTTATCCAAATTTCCTCTTGTTTCTAAAGCAAACAACAGAAATTTGTGTGCATTTGCTCATCACAGCAAAACTAGAATAAAGTAAATATGAATACTAGGAAAATACACACACATGTATGCACTCATATATGAAGAAATACCATACTGTTAGGTCATATTTGTACAGAACATTAATAAGAGAATTCTCAACATGTTTTTAAAAGAATAGGCTGCAACTGTAAACAATGTAGTTCCTGTGTGCACATGAGCACACATGCAGGTATGTTTGCACAAAGACATTCAGGAAGAACTGTAGGTTTCCCCAACTATCCGAAAGTAGAGTGTTCCTTTCCTCATCCAAATGGTGCAAAGCAAAGAAGCTATTTCCTTAGGACACATCTTGCTAACTGTTGTGCAGAATAAACGGAGATAAAGCACAGATGCTCACAGACACAGTTCAGAATTATGGCAGCTAGTGCTGAGATGCAGAGTGTAGTTCCCAGGGAAGGAGCTTGGAGGTGCTGTTCTCGCTGCTCCGCGTCCTTGCTGCCTCTATAACAGCTCTCTGCAAAACAAATGCTGAACACTGTTTTTGCTTTTTGCCGGTTTTTGTAAAAGTAAAAATTCTCTTTGGATTTTTTTCAGTTAGTGAAAACAGGTACCAATGAAGGTTTTTTGTAAAAGTGAAGTGGTAGAAATTGAACTTTCAAAGAGTGGGGGATATTTGTATATCAAAAACTGCCTGATGAGGAAGAAAAATATTAAATGAAAATTTGACATACCAACAATTAGGATTCCTTTTTGAGGCCATACTAGGCAACAGTAATAGTCTCCAGAGCCAGTGGATTATAAGATTTTATACAAAATGCTGGCATTGTGATGTTTACCTAATTGCACTAGCTGTTACATATTTGCAATAAAAATGTTATTAATTACTTTATGTGCTAATTATTGGTATAAACATAACATGGATAAAAAGCCTTTATTATTCAAGTGAATGTTAATAAAAAGTAATAAAAGTAGTAAAGTAATAAAAAGTTAATAAAAGTAATAAAAATGTATTATGGTTAAATTCTAATCATTAATAACATTAACTTTATATATTTTTCTCTACAGGATTCTTCTAGCAGTGAAGATTCTGATGACTCATCGAGTGAGGTCAAAAGGAAAAAACATAAAGAGTATGCCGTTTTGTTCAACTGATTACTTTTATATCAAGAAAATCCTAATGATTTTGTATTTCTTCCTTTATGAACAATTGTTGCCAAAAGTGAACTTCTTGGTTCATGGCATTTTATTAGGTTAATTTAAACCATTAATTTTTAACTTTTATCTTTCTGTGACAACCTGAGTTTTTTGTACCATTTATCTCCTATAACCCCTCTCCCCTATATATTTTTAAACTTCAAAGATCTTCTTAGTCACAATATCAGAAAATCTTGATAACTTGAGAAACCTATATAGGAGTGTAGGGACCAACAGATGATAGATTTTAGGTGATTCTCATGTTAATAGCTATCCTTACTATTTATCTGCACATGAAATTTATTTCTTCTGTAGAACTCATTTAGAAACTCACTGTAATTTCTTAAAGATCCTGACCCAGGAAGTGTTAAGAGTACCTCAGATCTCAGTTCCGATATTTTAGATGGTCTGAGTTTTTTTTCCTCTCGTTTCTCATTGTTCCATTGTCTTGTCTCTTATTTTTCTCTTTGTCTTGGGTATTCTGCACTTTCACTTTGGTGCATCCAGCTTTGGATTTGTTATTTATTTATCCCACTTTATGCACTTTATTTTATGTTTCTTTAATGTGAAGATTCATGAGTTTTACTAGTTTCTGAAAATTCAGTCATTGTATCTCTAGGCATTTTCTCTTTCCCATTCTGTAAATCTTCTCTGTTACTACAGTTAATAGATATATATTGTATCTGTCTTACTGGATCATATCTATTGTATATATTTGTTGGATCATTCATCCTATCCATGAATCTAACTGTATCATGTTTTCTATCCTTTTATTGCTATGCTACATTCTGGCTGATTTCTTCATATCTGTCTTCTGTTTTACTAAGTGTATTTTCAACTACTGTGTCTCATCAACTGTAACTCTTCCACTGAGTTAGTAATTTCTGAACTTAGCATGGGTGCAAGCAAAGAATATTTTAAAACAAAAGTAATTTGGGATGATGGATAGATTTGGTTGGATATAAAAATCATAATATTTATTATAAAAACGGAGACTTTCATATATCCTGGCTATTGCTATTGTCTAATGTGCAAACGCTGAAAAAAAATCTCAAGATAAAAAAATTAGCTTCTCTATTATGTTTTTTATCATAAACCAAAGTTTATCATGTGTGCTTGCTTTTGTAACCCTTAACACAGTCATAATTGATGCAAGCCATGCAGAGCAATGGAGTAGCACAGCAGCTGTGAGACAGGATGTAGTGTATATGTAAGAACTTAATGTGTATCTTTCATTTGAAGTTTATATTATAGCAGAATATTAACAATACATCCAATATTTTTTTTCTTTACATGTTAATTGGAATTAAATAGACTAAAAATAGTAATAAAGTTAAGGTAATAATTGAATGTTGGTTAAGATGGAATTTTTTGTTTGTTTTTGCATTTTCTGATACCTTATTTTAAGCTTCTTAATGAATGTGTTGTATTTTAAAAATCAGTTTTGAAGAGTATGTTTTTAAAAGTCACAATCTCCAGAAAATTAAAGGGATTAGAATCTCTTTTTGAAATGGCAAGTATAACAATTATACAAGGTTTTCAAAATTAAACACTGTGACTTCAAATTAACATACTGTGTTTTCATCTATACTAATAGTCAAAATAGATCCACTTAATTTGCCTTTCATTGAGGTATAACTAAATAATTAACAGAAAACTATGGAGTTGGAGAAATCTATGAAGAATATTTTCTAGCATTTTTCTTATTCTATAGACATTTGAGTATTTTTATAATGGTGAAAGCAATATTTTTGATATCAGCTGGAATGTAATTTAGCCTGATTATTTTTATATCTTATCAGACATAATTTGCAATATGATAAGTATGAATAACATCCTTTATATATTTTACATACAGTGAAGATTGGCAGATGTCTGGGTCAGGATCTCCATCTCAGTCTGGTTCAGATTCAGAATCTGAAGAAGAAAGAGATAAAAGTAGTTGTGATGAAACAGAATCTGATTATGAGCCAAAAAACAAAGTTAAAAGTAGAAAACCTCAGAATAGGTAAGTATAGTATGTTCTTGGTTTGATTCTGAAAATTGTTGGTTATAGAAGGTATTCGTTCTTTTTCTCACAGTTTCTCAAATCTTGTTTTTATGCCAGTATTTCTGTAAAACACCTCTCTCCCCTGGTCTTCACTAGATCTAAGTCAAAAAATGGAAAAAAGATTATTGGACAAAAAAAGAGACAGATTGATTCATCTGAGGAGGAGGAGGAGGATGAAGAAGACTATGATAATGATAAAAGAAGCTCTCGTCGACAAGCAACTGTCAATATTAGCTATAAGGAAGACGAAGAAATGAAAACAGATTCTGATGACCTACTTGAAGTCTGTGGAGAGGATGTTCCTCAACCCGAGGAAGAGGAATTTGAAACAATAGAACGGTTTATGGATTGTCGGATTGGGAGAAAAGGAGGTATTTTTTTTAAAAACATTTATTTTTTGGTTGTTTCAGTAATATTTACTAGAGTAAAGTATTTCTTGAAGATTTTTCAACTTTGAAAGCCAAGAGGGTGGATTTTTTTCTTATTTGCTATAAAATATACTTTGCTTAGCCTGAATATTTTCTTCCCAGGAAGTATCCATTTGATCTCATCATACGTTGCGGATATTAGGGAATTTTTAACCTGTGCGTTTGAGTTTTCCTGTTACCATGCCTAAATAAATGGTTGTTTTTAAAGTATTTTCAATTTGACATATGGTTTGGTTTAAAACTTCTTTCTTCTATCTCAAATATGTAAGTTACTTTTTAATTACCTTGACGTGCATTTTTTTCCTTTCAGTTTTTTTAAGACATAATTGACAATGCAGCACTGTATAAGTCTCAAGGTGGGCAGTATAATTACTTGACTTACACATATTGTGAAATGATCACCATAATAAGTTTTGTTAACATCTGTCATCTCAATATAGATAGAATTTTTAATAAAATTTCCCTTGTAATGAGAACTTTTAGAATCTACTCTCTTAGCAGCTTTCAGGTATACCATACAGGAGTGCTTATTATAGTCATTATGTTGTACATTACTTACCCAGTACTTATTTATCTTATAATTGGAAGTTTGTACTTTTTGACCACCTTCATCATACTTGCCCTACCTCTGGTAACTATGAATCTGATCTCTCATTTTATGAATTCTTCCCTTTTCTCCCTCCCTTTTCCATATATGTGTGATCACACAGCATGTCTTTCTTTGACTTATTTCATTTAGCGTGATGCCTTCAAGGTCCATCCATGTTGTCACAAATAGCAGATTTCCTCCTTTTATATGGCTGAATAGTATTCCATTGTATATGTACATGTATATGTATATGTATGTATCACGTTTTTTTTAATCCAGTTATTTGTCAATGGACACTTACACTCTTTCCAAAGTGTCTTAGCTATTATAAGTAATGCTACAGTGAACATGGGGGTGCAGATGTCTTTTCCACATAGTGATTTTGGAAATGTAGTTTTTAAAGATGATTTTTAGTTATTTTAATTTCCAATTATTAATGTTTCAGTCATCAGTTATCATATATTGCTGTATGATCTCATGTGAGCTGCTGTCTTTTTGACCTTTTATTTCTAATTTTAAAACCGAGGGGATTAAATTAGATAATCTTTCTGTTCTAGAATTCAGAGTTTCTTTTATAAATGTGTAATATAATTTCCCATAAATTCTTACACCCTGTTTTTTATTTAGAAGAGCATATATTTTTCTATTTATATTCTTGAATTTTTGAGTTGAAATGCTTCTATAACAGAATTATATGGAATGTATTGTGCTTTTTTTTTCAGCTACTGGTGCTACTACAACCATCTATGCAGTTGAAGCAGATGGTGACCCAAATGCAGGATTTGAAAAAAACAAGGAACCAGGAGAGATCCAGTATTTAATTAAATGGAAAGGATGGTCACATATCCACAATACTTGGGAGACAGAAGAAACCCTTAAGCAGCAGAATGTTAGAGGAATGAAAAAATTAGATAATTATAAGAAAAAAGATCAGGAAACAAAAAGATGGTATGTTTTATCTTAGAGTTAAAAATTAATGATGCTTAACTTTATTTCTTTTTCAGTTTCTTCATTATTCAAACTGATTCACATGATGAGTGGCAAAATGGGAGATTTTGTGCTACAGATGGTGTTTGGGGGATGGGTTATTGGGGGAGATTTTTAAGTCTGTTCTTGGATTAATAATCTTTCAGGTTGAAAAATGCTTCTCCAGAAGATGTGGAATATTATAATTGCCAGCAAGAACTTACAGATGATCTCCATAAGCAGTATCAAATAGTGGAGCGAATAATTGGTTAGTAATAAATGATTCTAATTAAACATTTATCTTTCCATGCTTGAAGTCATCTGAAAAAAATCTTAAATTTACTGCTTACACGTCAAATACAGTAGCTTGCTCTTACTGTAATAGTAGGGGCTTCCCTGGTGGTGCAGTGGTTGAGAGTCCGCCTGCCCATGCAGGGGACACGGGTTCGTGTGCTGGTCCGGGAAGATCCCACATGCCGTGGAGTGGCTGGGCCCGTGAGCCATGGCCACTGAGCCTGCACAACGGGAGGGGCCACAACAGTGAGAGGCCCGCGTACCACAAAAAAAAAAAAATAATAATAATAATAGAGCATCGTAAATCAGATGGCTTATTTTTACTTGTATAGTTTTTAACCAAGAATTATTCCTTGGATAAGATTCAGTGTAAAAAGTAAAATAAATACCTGATTTATCTCACAGCTCATTCAAATCAAAAGTCAGCTGCTGGCTATCCTGATTATTATTGCAAATGGCAGGGCCTTCCATACTCAGAGTGCAGCTGGGAAGATGGAGCTCTCATTTCCAAAAAGTTTCAGGCGTGCATAGATGAGTATTTCAGCAGGAATCAGTCAAAAACTACTCCTTTTAAAGACTGCAAAGTAAGTATTGTTTGCCGTTTTTAATTATTGAAAATATATTTATGCATCATAAATATTACAAGCCTACATAGAGAGTTGGATCCTGATTTCACATAGGCTAAAGGAGAGAACTGCTTGGATGGTAGGTCTTACAGGAAATGATGTTCCTGTAATTGCTATTCCATCTTACATGTGGCACTGTCTTTTAGCCTTGTTGAGTGAATCTGTATCAGAGAGATAATAAATTGGTGGTGGTAGTTGTGGGGAGTGGGTTAGGGAGATCAAAAAGGGAAAATTCCTTGGAAACTAGATGTATATGCTTGATTTAAAAGGTAGTGAAGGACTTCCCTGGTGGCGCAGTGGTTAAGAATCCGCCTGCCAATGCAGGGGACACAGGTTCGAGCCCTGGACCAGGAAGATCCCACATGCCACGGAGCAGCTAAGCCCATGCGCCACAACTACTGAGCCTGTGCTCTAGAGCCCGCAAACCACAACTACTGAGCCCACCTGCCACAACTACTGAAGTCTGTGTGCCTAGAGCCCGCGCTCCACAACAAGAGAAGCCACCGCAATGAGAAGCCCATGCACCGCAATGAAGAGTAGCCCCCGCTTGCCACAAGTAGAGAAAGCCCACACACAGCAATGAAGACCCAATGCAGCTATAA
Organism: Phocoena phocoena; assembly: GCF_963924675.1. Classification (NCBI taxonomy): domain Eukaryota; kingdom Metazoa; phylum Chordata; class Mammalia; order Artiodactyla; family Phocoenidae; genus Phocoena; species Phocoena phocoena. The sequence continues at coordinate 80,423,576 of NC_089221.1, read as the reverse complement.
ATAAATAAATTTATTTATTTATTTATTTATTTATTAAAAAGTAGTGAATATTTTCCGTAATGGTAGGAAAAGAGGGATGTCCCCATAAGAAAGTATCCAGGACTACCTTGCCTAATATAATATCTTTGTACTTAAAATTACTATTAGTAATAGTTTGGGGTCTGTACTACTAGAATTTGTTTTCTTATTACAAGATGGAATTAAATTCATAATGGTAATTTAGAAATCAGAAATCAAATGGGAAGTTAAACCAGTTTTATGGTTTATTTCTAGGTCAGTGCTGGAGCAATGGTTAAATGAATGAGTTTAATATAGCTTTTGCTTGTGAAATATGTGAGACCCAAGTATTTCAGTAAGAACTTATCTATCATTTTATTCACAAAAGAGAGCAAAATATTTTACTGTACATTGTTACAGTAATAGAAAACAGTCTTCTTTGACTGAATCCTCAGATATATTTTGAGTCATGGAATTTCTGGGCTTGATGATTTGAAATGAAATTTTTAATTTTATGGTAAAAGATAAAAGATCTTCATCTTTTAATATGATTTCTTATGTTTAAGAATTCTTCATATTAACATTTATTTCTACTAAAGGTTTTAAAACAAAGGCCAAGATTTGTAGCCCTGAAGAAGCAGCCATCCTATATTGGAGGACATGAGGGATTAGAATTAAGAGATTATCAACTGAATGGTTTAAATTGGCTTGCTCACTCTTGGTGCAAGTAAGTATATTTTGAATTGTCTATTGTAGAGGGTAAAAATTTTACAAATACAGGGTTTGGAAAAGTTTTCTACCAACGTAAAGAATAAGACCCTTTGGTGTTTATATGCAGGTCTTTGAATTTCCAATTATATAAACAGTACTTATTACATATTAAGAAGGAAGAACCTTTTGATCATTGCAGTATTTAAGTAAGTTTTTATTGAAATTGAAATCAGAATATGTATACGTTCTGTTTCACAGTAGTCCTGGACTATTTCTCCTCCAGTTATTTTTAATATCCATTTAGGCCTCTATTTTTTTTTCCTCTCTCCCATGTCCCCTACTCTGTTCTTGGCAATAGAGGTGACTGAGGTGCAATTTTTTTAAAAAACTACCATAGCTGTAGTTTTATCTGGGCTCTACCACTTGTGATGGGTTGTGTTCTTGTCTACATATCTGATTATAGGTAATGCTGTTAATCTTTTAGCTGCTTCTGGTCTAAAATGATAAACTCTTCTCTTACACTATTAAAATGGCCTTGACATTTATTATTTATAGTTAATATAAGTGGCATATTATACATAATACTATCAGATTAATCTTATTTAACTTCATATAAACTTGTACATGGATTATGTAAAAAGGTTTCTTGTAAATTTGAATCTTTATTGCATACATGATTTTTGTTTTTAACTTTGTAGAGGAAATAGTTGCATACTCGCTGATGAAATGGGCCTTGGAAAAACAATACAGACGATCTCATTTCTAAACTATTTGTTTCATGAACACCAATTATATGGACCTTTTCTATTAGTAGTACCACTCTCCACTCTCACTTCCTGGCAAAGGGAGATTCAAACATGGGCTTCTCAAATGAATGCTGTGGTTTATTTAGGTGACATCAACAGCAGAAACATGGTAAGTTGTTTTGTCAGAAATTTAGAAATTTAGACAAACTTGTCTTTGAGGACACATCTTGATTTGTCTTTATAAAGTCTTAGTTTCTAGCATTAAGCTTGCCACACAGTAAGATTCAATACGTGTTTGATTGGCTTAATAAAAATTAATTTTTGGTTTAGTGTTACTTTATATATATTTTTTCCTGCCTTATTGAAAGTTTCAAATATACATGAAAGCCTACAGAAGAGTATAATAAATTACCATGTGCATAGGTCCAACTTCACAATTTTAACTCTTGCCAGTTTTGTTTCATCTGTACCTCTACATGGTACTTTCCCCCCAGTTATTGTGAAGCAAACCCAGACATAATATTTCATCCTCAAAAAAAAAAAAAATCACTTGTGTTTCGTCAAATGAGAACTTCCTTCAGTAAAAAGTGTATATTAAAAATGTGTCTTTTTTTATAGAAGGTTTTGATATGCTGGAGTATTTATATTTTATTTATGATAAGTAAGATCAATGTAGCTTGTTGGACTATATAAAGAATAGTTAAAATTATTTTATTACCTAAACATATAGACATAGTTTTTTGTGTATTTTGAATGGATTTTATTTTAGATATTCAAGTAACAGTATACTTTTTTTTACTGTTTGTCTTAAAATTGTCTTTGAAATTTCTTGATAGATAAGAACTCATGAATGGATGCATCCCCAGACCAAACGGTTAAAGTTTAATATACTGTTAACAACTTATGAAATCTTATTGAAGGATAAGGTGTGTATTATCTGTGTTTCTCTGTTTGGTATACATCAGTTTTTCCTTTACCATATGTTGTGGATAGGATGAGAAGATAACTTAAATCAAGGGTCAGCAAATTAAAGCCTGTGAGTCAAATCTGGCTTATCTGTTTATTTTTTTTATGATCCTTGAAGTAAGAATGATTTTTACATTTTCAAAGTGTTGTAAAAACAAGCCAAAGAATATGAAACTAGTTTAGTGTAGTGTCTGTTGATTTGTGAAGTCTTTAAAGAGGAGGAAGATACTTAACAGGATTACGCTACCACTGGGTAAATGCTTTATACCTATTATTTAATTCTTCATAATTATTTTATAATATATTGCTGTCCCTATTGTGAAGAAAAGTCAAGTCTCAAGGAAGTTAATGAACTTGCCTAAGGTCATGCAACTATTAAGTAGCAGAATCAGGTTTGTCTCTGTTTTAAGTCAGACACCCACGTTTATATTATTGGAGATATACAATTCATAAAAATTATACAGTAAATTATAACTACACTTGGAGTAAGACACTGTTCCAAATTTATTTTCTCCAAATTAACATTAATAGAGGTTTCTACTGGGCTTAGGCTTAAAAATCTTCTGTAAAATTTTTAAATGATACTATAGTTTTATTTTCAATATGTAAGCTGGTAAAAAAAACTTTCATTTTATTATATTATACTTTGTTTTTCTAATGGCTCAATTAGTCATGGAAGGAACTTTGTTTTGCATGTTGAGTTACTTGATTTGAAGATTCCAATAAATCTTAGAATAATACATAATTTTTATCTGAATATTAGATATAGGTTTGTTTTAAATTTGCCCCATTTTAATGTTTCTCTCGAAATATTAACTATGTTTTTCTGTTCATTTTAAGGCATTCCTTGGAGGCCTAAATTGGGCATTTATAGGTGTAGATGAAGCACATCGATTAAAGAATGATGATTCTCTTCTGTATAAAACTTTAATAGATTTTAAGTCCAATCACCGTCTCCTTATCACTGGAACTCCTCTGCAAAACTCCCTCAAAGAGCTCTGGTCTTTGCTACATTTCATTATGCCAGAAAAGTAAGATAAATTGAGATACACAATGTTACTGTTAGTTTTGTATGCTAAGTTTAGCAGGAAAATAATTAGTGTAGGTAATAAGGTCAGAAGGAGGTTTTATTGTCCCAAACATTGGACCAGGGATTATTAAGAAGAAAAGAAATGGAAATGGGATGGAATATTTCATGTTTGAAATAATACTTTAATTTTCCAATTTTGTAAATAAGCTTGAGCCACATATAATAAATTACAACAGTTGATTTTGCCTGGGTTCAAAATATACCTTGCTTAAAAAATGGAAATAGTATCATTCTTAGTACTTAACAGTAGCAGTAACAACAGTAACAAGGTGCTCTTAGAAAATTCCATTTTCTAAATGAGGGAAACCAGAATAAGTAAGGGTAAACAACTCGTCCAAGTTCACATACATATTTTCTTTGAATAGATTCAGAACTTTCTTTGAGAAATATTTTACTGATAATTACTCCCGTATTTGAAAATATTTCATCTTTATTTAACTCAAGGAAAGTCAAAAATTATTTATAAAACAACTCCTTATATTTTACCTCTATATAGATATACAATAGATTTCTTGGAAAGATAGTTATTAGAAGTGATTAATTTTAGCTAATTTTTTTTTTTTCTAAAAATCTGTACTTTGTTTACATCTGACTATCCTGAAAAATCTCAAATGCAATTTGACTTCTTTTAGTGATTCTTCCATTTGCTTAAATTTTTAAGGTTTTCTTCCTGGGAAGATTTTGAAGAAGAACATGGCAAAGGCAGAGAATATGGTTATGCAAGCCTCCACAAGGAGCTTGAGCCATTTCTGTTACGCAGGGTTAAGAAAGATGTGGAAAAATCTCTTCCTGCCAAGGTTGAGCAGATTTTAAGAATGGAAATGAGTGCTTTACAGAAACAATACTACAAGTAAGCTGTAAACAGAGCACATGTTCTGAACATTTAATTGTATATGATCCCTGTCCTTGTCTCATCCAGGTGCCCCCCAGCCCCATTTGGGTCTTAGAGCAGTAACAATTCTTGAATTTTAGAATGGGTTTATTCATTGGAATATTGATTGAGGCAGAGAGATTTAATGGCATGTCCAAGATCATGGGTGACATAAGACTAAATTCATCTTATAACACATCATTAATTGTTTTTCTCTATTTCGTACTGTTACATTATGGAGGGTTTCTTTTTAAGTGTTAGGATTGCCATGATACCAAGGCATTATTTTGTAATTATGATGATTATATAATTGACAGATAGAAGTGGAAGCCAGAAAAACAAACTTAGAACAAAATTTTAGGCCTCCGCTGCTTTTCGAAGAATGTTAATAATCATATTTTGTATAAATTATGTATGTTGGATCTATATAGTAACACTTCAAAGAATCAAAAAGAAATATGTGTCCTAATATCTGTTTAAACATTTAATTGCATAAAATGCACTGCTACATGCATCTGAATTCTCAGAAACATATTTTATGATAAATCTGTGTCATCCACTTAAAAAATACATTTATTATATAAATTTCACATTTTTATTATGGAAAATTTCAAACATATGCAGAATAGGGTAATACATTAAACTCCATCACTCAGCTTGGTTTTCAGCTCATAGCCAGTCTTATTTTATCTCTAGCCACCCCCACTTCCCCTATTTTCTGTCATTTTGAGGCAAATCAGATGTAATTGTTTCAAGTCCCTTCAAAGACTAACTTTGTAAAAAGGAAGAAAATAAAAGATATTAGTCAAGTTAGATCATGGTGAGAGGAAATGTTATGTATAATTTGCAGTAATAAAGTAATCACTTACCATTTTTCTCTAAGTCGCATGTGTATTGTGTAACTGTAATTTAGAGAAGGCAGTGGGGCTAAACCAGATATCCTCATGACGTATTAGGTACCCAGTGTAATTTGTAGGAAGGTTAAGATAGATAATACAGTTGACCATTTTAAAAATACATTTTTGGGGTAAGGGATTAATATACTATATTCACTATGTTATGTTAAGCCTTTACTTTGTGTAGTTAATGGTTCGGATAACAAATTATGTGTTCTCATGAGTCTTATGAATGAGGTTCAGTAGTCTTGTGAACAGAGTTTGGTCCATTGTATATGCAGTTGAACTTCTTAATAGTGCAGTTTTGCTTTGGTACTTAATTGATTTTTTATGGTTTTAGAATTCATCCTGATAATTGTTCTGCTACATCATTTTCATAATCATTTTTCTAAACAGATGGATATTAACTAGGAATTACAAAGCCCTCAGCAAAGGTTCCAAGGGCAGTACCTCAGGCTTTTTGAATATTATGATGGAGCTAAAGAAATGTTGTAACCATTGCTACCTCATTAAACCACCAGATAATAATGAATTCTATAATAAACAGGAGGCCTTACAAGTAAGAATTTAAAAATTTTATAACTTTGTGGTAAAGCAAAATTCTAGAAAGGTTTATTTCAGTTTTAACTGAAAATGGCACAGTGCTTTAATATATTGGCTAGAAGTTCTCTTTGGTTAATGGTATATTTAAATAATGGTGCTGCTTATTTTTTAGTCTTTATAAAAAGATTTTAAAATTATAATTTATCCATTTAATCATTTTGATCATTTTTCTAAAAACAGATCTCTCTAACCATGGGCTGTCGCACTTTATCCAGCAAAAACCCCTTAGTGTATTTTTCATTGTGGAAAAAAATTCACTAATAGTGATTGTGCTGAATTCGTGACATGGCAAATGGTAGTCTTAAGAAGGGCATCTGGACCTTAGATCTTACCTTTCCTATCACTTCTGGAAGACAAATGAAGAGTGTGAAGAAGGCACAATTGTCATCCAGCTATAGTAGTGCTTTGAAGTGCTATCAGTGACTTATATATATAAATTAGAATACATTTTCGCACTCTTTCAAGACCTTTGATTACTTAGTTGTTGCTTCTTTCAGTGTATTGTTTTTCAGCTAAGATTTTTGGAGAAATGGTGTAATAACTGGCAAATAGAGTGAAACAGTGCTTTTGTTTTTTTATCTCCAGAAAATACAGCAAAAACCTAGGTGCTAAATGGCAAGGAAAATTTAGCTCAAGTCATAGAGCAAATTGATAAAGCTTCTAGAAAATTTCAAAAACTGAAATAAACTATTTCCAACATTATGAAAATTTAAAATCTCAATTTAAAATAATTAAAGAAACAGGTGTTGTGGGGCATTTATTTAATTTGATATAGTTCTTTTAATGCGTCATAACAGTTGTAATTTATTGTTTCCTTGTAGCACTTAATCCGTAGTAGCGGAAAATTAATTCTTCTTGACAAACTGTTAATTCGCCTAAGAGAGCGAGGCAATAGAGTTCTTATTTTTTCTCAAATGGTGCGGATGTTAGATATACTTGCAGAATATTTGAAGTATCGTCAATTCCCCTTTCAAGTAAGCATTTCATTTTGTCTTTTTGGTTGATTTAAATTTCATCTAATTCCTGGGCGTGTTCTACAAAATTACCTTTGAAATTCTTTTGTAAATGAAGAATAGATTTTATATAAATCATACTCTGTTTAAGAAAATAGATCTGTTAAAAAAGTTTTTGTCATTCTTTTTGTTTTTCTTCTTGACCTTATAGCAAAGCAGTCTTTCTTTTAAGTTTGTATTCCTCTCCTGTGTTCAAATCCTAAGGGGCAGCCTTATGTATTAGGCTTTAGTCTTAGGAAGGATAAGAGAGAGCAGTTCTTGTGAATGTTGCCAGGACTGTTGCAGATTCTGAAGATTATGAGCTCATAGTTATTCTAATGCATAGTTTGCTGAGTAAAACTTACATGACTTTAGAAAATATACCAAAGACCAAAATGGGCTTATATTCCGTCTATTCAATATTTATTTTGAAATTCATTCAATATAATTACAGCTAATATGAATGAGTGTTTAATATTAGAGTCAGTCTTAGCACTTTACTTTAGTCCTTAGAGCAGTTTTATGAACAGTACCTGGAACATACCGAACACATAGCATATACAGCTAATAAATGATGTATATTTAGTACAGGCAGTAAAATAGAAGTAGAATTATAATGATGAACCTCAATACACATAATCCCTGCTCTGTTGGAGCTTACAATCTGGTGTGGGAGATAGCCATTAAGTAGGTAATTACAAATGTAATGTTATAACTCTGGTAAGTGCTATGAAGAGCAGGTGTTGGGTGATATAAACTTGATTGAGATACATGTAGTCATTTAGGGGAAAAAGTAGAAAGAATGAAAGGTTTTACTAATTGTAATTTTTAGTGAAAAAGAAACATAATACTTTAAAAACTTTTTTGATTTTGGACATTCTTGTTTAGGTAATATTTAGTAAACACTCAATATGTCAGACACTGTGCTAAGTATTTTACTATGTTCTCTAACTGAATCCTCTGTATGAAGGAAGTACACTACTTCCTATGTCCATTTAGTGAGAAGGAAACTTACAAGGAGAAAAAGGCAAATTACTTGCCCAAGGCACCCATGAATACTCAGTATACTCAAATGTGGGCTATTCATCTAGAGCCATGGTGCCCGAAATCAGTGATTCTCATACTTTAAAAACAGAGGGCTTTTGTTGGATCCCTCTCTCACAGTTTTTGATTCAGTAGGTCTGAAATGGGTCTCAGTAATTTGCATTTCTAAGTTCTCAGGTGACGTCAATGTGTTGGTCCATAACCACACTGGACTGTTTTTTAAACTGTGGGCTGTAACCCATTAATGGATCTGGGAATCAGTTTAATGGGTTGTACCAACTTTTTTTTTTTTTAATCATAAAATAATGAGGGTATATCACAGTACATTGTGTCATGAGACTTGCTTTGGGCATATAGCTGTATACTTCATTCACGTGTAAAATGTATTCTTACGGTGGGTCTCAGGTAAAATGACAGCCAGTGCTATTATTTACTCTTAGCGAAAGTAGTTCCAGTGGTTAAGAGCACAGATTCTGGAGACAGAATTCCTGGGCGTTGCTTTCCTACCTATAAGTACCTTCTAGTGTTAGCAAAAGCGATGCTGCATTTTCATACTTAATTTCATAATTGAATTTAATCCCTTTTTAAAGTTTTGATTCTGTTACAATGCAGTATTTTAATGTTTTATTCCAGAGATTAGATGGATCAATAAAAGGAGAGCTGAGGAAGCAAGCTCTAGATCATTTTAATGCTGAAGGATCAGAGGTATGAATGCTTTCAAAATTGTAAATAAATTTTTTAGTCATTATTTTAGTCATACATAACTTGTAGTTTTTTATTGGTGGTAGCCAGTTTCGATTTGCAAGTGAGCTTTTTAAATCAGTATTCTATGTTAAATCTGAGGAATTTTACCCTTTCATATCAATACTATTACAATATAGGACAGTTAGATTTGCTTCAAAATAAATTAGCCCACTTTGATTTAGAATTCTTTTTGAATTGTTTATTATTCCCATATATATATTTGTATTTTGGAGTCTTGTTGATTGGTTTTGCTAGATGTTTATATATTTTATTAGTAATTTTTAAAACTACTTTTCAGTTTTATTGGTAAAATACTTTTTAAATTCAGAAATTCAATTGTAAAATTCTCACATTGATTATTCACAGTCCCAGTTTAGAAAAATTTTTAATTGTGCCTATTTGTAATTCCTTACAGGATTTCTGTTTTTTGCTTTCCACAAGAGCTGGAGGTTTAGGAATTAACTTAGCTTCAGCTGACACTGTTGTTATATTTGATTCTGATTGGAATCCACAAAATGATCTTCAGGCACAGGCTAGAGCTCATCGAATTGGGCAAAAGAAACAGGTATTTTTTAATTCTCCTTATTTTACTCTTTTATTTTTATTTTTTTAAAGTTTTTTAAAAATAAATTTATTTTATTTATTTACTTTTGGCTGTGTTGGGTCTTCGTTGCTGCACACAGGCTTTCTTTAGTTGTGGCAAGTGGGGGCTACACTTCATTGCAGTGTGCGGGCTTCTCATTGCGGTGGCTTCTCTTGCTGCGGAGCACAGGCTCTAGGCACACGGGCTTCAGTAGTTGTGGCTCGCAGGCTCTAGAGCACAGGCTCGGTAGTTGTGATGCACGGTCTTAGTTGCTCCGTGGCATGTGGGATCTTCCCAGACCAGTGATTAAACCCGTTTCCCCTGCGGTGGCAGGTGGATTCTAGCACCATCAGAGAAGCCCTATTTTACTCTTTTAGAATCTTTTTTATGATCAGTGTTTAGAAGTGATTTTGGTTTATCCTTCTGGTAAGATTGTTGGAACAGTCATATTGCTATTGAACAGATAGGGTACTGAGGAACTCAAATTTACCAGAATCACCTGGAAATTCTGACAGAACTGAGAAAACTATGCCTAAATAAGATCATGCACTCTCTTTTGATCATAATTCAGTTTACAGCTATAGAATACAATGTTCTTCATTCAGTATATAAACTTTAAAATGTCTTCATATACTTATTTTAACTATTGAAAGAGTTTTGCTTAGTACATTGCTTCCTTTTTGTTAGGCTGTGTTTTATCCATGTGCTCACAAGATTCTCCATGCAAAAAAGCCATTCTCATAAGTTTTGTACAACTGTCTGGCACAGTTGTAATAGCCCTTGAGAAAAACCATCTGTCATCCTTTTGATGTCTTGGTCCTTGTACTTTTAATTCATTTACCTCCATCTACAGTAGTGTTCTCAGACTTCTTCAAAGTAGGAGATATGAGCAAGTAGCACAAAAAGGCACATTTTATTTACTTTTAAACATTCATATTTTCTACTGAAAAATAAATCCATAATATAAAAGGAAAAAATGATATAAAAGGAAAAAATGTTTTACTCATATAATTCTTATAAGAGAGAGGGAAGCTTGAAGTAGGGATAACAGCATGCCAAGACAAATTGTAGACTGTCAAAGATGAGAAAGTGAGGAAATAGCATATTCTCACAGGTGAGCTGGGCCTAATGTATATGTGAAAAGACAGCATTTTCCTGTATTATGAATGAGATGGAGAAAAGTGATTAATTGCACTGAACAGATACCTCCTATATTGAAATCCTCAACACATGGCTAGACTAAACATTCCACTTATACTACTTAAAGACCTTGGCTACCACATTTTCTGATACAGGATAGAAAATAGAGGATACATATTAGGAAAAGAACCAGTAAGACAAGATACTATAGAAAGCTGTGTGGTAGAACTCTGGGATGAATACCTAAATAAGATCACAAAATAATGCAATACAGATTTCTTAACCATTGTGTTAACAAAAATTTTTAAACATAGGTATATATATGAAATATATTTTTATTATTAATGAGATAAATTCTTTACTATTTCATTACTGGTGACATATAAGATTCCTGTGCTTCATGTACTTGCTATTTTAGTAGTAATTGGTTCTAAATCTGATCAAAGGAGTCTAAGATCTCCTTTTAAATATTTGCATGCAGCAACTACAAACTGAGTAGTTGTAGGTTACTAATACAGATGAGTTTTATTGGTGACCCAATACTATAAATGTTTAGAAATAACTTTTGATAAAAATGCAAATAATACAATATCCAGTTATCTACTGATTTATACAGTAGTTCCAATCCTGAAAAAATTAGTGTGTATTGTAACTTTGTAAAAACGCTTCATGTTTATATTAAAATAGTTATAATTTAGACTCATGATAATTTAGAACGGTTTTTAAAAATCATTTGGAAGACTCAAAAGGCACAGGATAATTTTTCATTGAGCCAAAATGTCCAGTTTAATGAAGAATGCCTGGTATCCCAGGTCCCTGTGCTCTAAATGCTGGTAAGCCCACCTAATCACTGAAAACTAAAAATGTTTCCATAAATTTTCAAAATATCCCTATATGGTGGTATTGTTTGATATAGAACCACTGACTTTGAGAAGTAGGGCAGAATTACTATACATCAATTTTTGTCTCTTTTGGAAAACAACTTTTTTTTTAATGGCAGGGCTTAATCATTAACTTGGCAAGTGATTTGTGGAATTTTGGATTATTGGAATGATGAAACATTAATCAGAATTAAGGGAACTGGTATAAGGTTGTCATAAGTTTACTACCATTCCCCCTCCTTCCCAGCTAAAAGATAATTTAAAAATTACTGTCATTCCTTTAAAAAAAGAAAATGAAGCAAATAAAGTCTATTAACCAAAATGTAAGAAGGAAGGACATACTCTCAGTCTTTAAACTGAAGAAACTTAGTTTTATATTTTTTAATTTTCATATTGCTTTTGACCAGTGAAAATTTCATGTCAGATGAACATCAGTCTGTGTACCAATATTTGGGCATTTAACATTAGCAAAACGAGTCCTTTTTACTGCACTTTAAGTTTCATCGTGTGTATCTTTACAGGTGAACATTTATCGTCTAGTTACAAAGGGATCAGTTGAAGAGGATATTCTTGAAAGGGCCAAAAAGAAGATGGTTTTAGATCATCTTGTGATTCAAAGAATGGACACAACTGGGAAGACAGTATTACACACGGGCTCTGCTCCCTCAAGGTAGTTACTTTACTTAAAAAAAAAGTCCTTTTAGAATCATACTATACTCATTTTTCTGAAATGTTACATAGTGTAAACAGGTCATTGAAGTACTATAGTTAGTGTTATTTTTTAAAGCACTGAGCTAATTTCTAGTCAATGGCATACATTCAGTACATGGTTTCACCACTCTAGTTTTGTAATCTTGGGGGAAAACCCTAAGCTTTAAGTTCTTTAGTTTTAAAATAAGTATACTAGTAATGCTTCACTTATCTATGTCATATTAACTGTTGTAAAGGTGACTATGTCAATAACTCATAGAAGTGCTATGTAAATGTTAAATTTGTGACTGTTAGTGTTAAGTATTTTTGTTTGTCCTGATTTTAGCTCTACTCCTTTCAATAAAGAAGAGTTATCAGCCATTTTAAAGTTTGGTGCTGAGGAACTTTTTAAGGAGCCCGAGGGAGAAGAACAAGAGCCCCAGGTAAAACAAACTTGTCTCAAAATGTGTCGTTTTTTAAGCTATAAATGTAAAGTATATTTATTTTAAAACATAAAGCATATTTAAAATAAAGATTTCTTTCTTATTTTAGGAAATGGATATAGATGAAATCTTGAAGAGGGCTGAAACTCATGAAAATGAACCAGGACCTTTAACTGTAGGAGATGAATTACTTTCTCAATTCAAGGTAGTTTTCTTTTTTAATTTTTCTTTATAATTATATAAATTGATAAGGGATGATTTTTTTGTCATTTAGTGTTTTATTCATCTTTTCTTTCTTTAAGCAGGATCAGCATGATAATCTTAAAAATGTTAAAAACATCTTTGTCTTAAAATTTGCTATGGTGTATAAAAATTTTTCTTTCTTATTCTGACAAACCAGTAGTGACCTGATTTGAAAGGGACCAAATCATTTATGAACAGTTACGTTTTCATGACTGAAGACTTTAGCTAATCTTTATTGGAGCAGTTTTTGACATCAGGTTAGTTTAAGCATTATCACAGCTAAGAAAACTCAAGTTTTCAAGTTTAACTCAAATCAGTCAGACAGAGTAAGCAAAGTAAGCAGTAACACTGACAAATACCCCTGGTTAGGTGAGGGCTAAAAGGTTGCAAGGAGTCCTAAAGTCAACCAGCCTCATAAAGTGTGTGCCAGTTGTTTAGCATAAAGAAGCAGCTTCCTCTATATCCTAGCCATTTCCTACAACCTGAGGTTTTTAAGGGTCAATTAATGTCATTCATTCATTTCACACATATTTATTGTGCACCTGCAATGTGCCACACACAGACACAGCAGTGAATAGAAACTTTTGCAATTTTAATGGATCACCCTGCCTGCAATGCAGAGGATCATTCTGGCTGCGGTGCAGAGGATTTACTGTAGTGGGCAAGAATTGAAGCAGGAAGAAAAGTTAGAAGACTATTTCAGTAATCCTGGTGAGAGGTAAAGTTTTCTGGAACCGGCACTCACTCTGGGTATTGTCTAATGAACTTTTGTTTTTTTAAACATTGTTATACTATTTGCTTTTAATTTGACTAATTGGCAATTTGAAAAAGTCACTGATACGTTAACTTGAATAAATACAGATTATGTTTATACCAGTGAGTTGCTACTCATACACAGCTGGCTTTAAGGCTGTCATCAACATTTAGATAGCATACATGAGAGAATAAGCACTATATTTTCAGCCCCATTCCTTGTATAGCATGAGCATAGTTTTCTTGTCTTTTCAGTTATCTGTAAGCTTTAATGTACTAGTATTGGCAGTTAGCTTTAATGAGTGCTTTCTGTGTACCAGACTCTGCACAGTTCTTTAAATGCATTATCTTACTTAATCCTCACAAAAGTTAGTGAGCTCTTACTAGCCCCCTATTTTCAGAGTTGAATAAACTAGGGCTTAGGGAACCTAAATAAATTTATCTATGGTCTCAGAGCTCCTTGTGTCTTGTCGTTAGCTCTTTAGGTACTTCGTTTATGATCATAAAAATAAGAATTTCGGGTTGTTCTATAGCACTTTGTAGTTAATGGACTGGTGTGGTAATTTCTGCAGAAGGTGATTTAGCATATTACTCTATAAATTACTTTGTTGTTACTCTGTTAACTTCCTCTAGTTCTGTTATTAGTAATAGTTTTGTTGATAAGCAAGGCAAAAGAGAATCATTCCTGGAAGAGAAATCTTAGAAGTCATTTGGTTTGATCTACTTTGACCTCATGAAGTAATAAACTTAGCAGTCATATTTGGTTTAACCCATAGTCATATTCATTATCCTGAGGCTATTTAAGTTATATTATCTTATTCTGGTGTACCTCTTCCTTCCCACTAAAAAAGGAAAATATAATTTAATAATGAGTTCTTCTTTAATCTTATTCTGCTAAAATTCTGGAATTTATCAGGTTGCCAACTTTTCAAATATGGATGAGGATGACATTGAGTTGGAACCTGAAAGAAATTCAAAGAATTGGGAAGAAATCATTCCTGAAGATCAAAGAAGACGATTAGAAGAGGAAGAAAGACAAAAGGAACTTGAAGAAATTTATATGCTCCCCAGAATGAGAAACTGTGCAAAACAGGTGACTTTTTAATTTAAAAGATATTTCTGTATTGTAAGAGTATTTACATCTGGACTGTCTTTTTTGTTTAGAGAAATATTGATTCTTACCTTTTTTTTTTTTTCCTAGTAATGATTTCATCTGATTTAATAATGCCTGTCTCATAAAGTGAGTTGGAAAGTGTCCCCTCCTCTTCTATTTTTGGGAAGAGTTTGTGCAGAATAGGTTATTATTTTCTCGTTAAGTGTTAGGCAGCGTTAGGGAAACCGTCTAGGCCTTTAAGTGTCTAAAGGTGTAAGCTTGGATCATTAAATCAAGACTTTCCTTTTCTAATATTAGCATTTAATGCTGCAAGTTTCCCACTAAGCACTGCCTTTTCTGAATCTCCTAAATTCTGATTTTTGTTGTGTTCTCATTTTCATTTATTTCAAAATATTTTCCGATATCTTCTGTGACTTCCTCTGTGACCCATAGGGTTTTTTTAGAAGTGTGTTGTTTAATTTTCAAATATTTGGGAGATTTGTCAAGTATCTTTGCTATTGATTTCTAGTTTAATTCTTTTATGGTCAGAGAGCATACCTTGTGTGATTTGAATTTTTAGAAATTTGTTGGTATTTATTTTATGGCCTAAATGAACAAAATAGTAGATTTTTAAATAATGGTGGCAGCGCCGTGCCAAGCTATATTGGGTCCTGTGGCAAAAGGAAAAACTTTAATGTTAGAGCTCTTTGCATTAACTTCTGTTTTTAGACTACTGTTGCATTACAAGATTGTTTGTCCTGATTACTGAATTTTTTGGTATCTCCTTAAATTTTGAGTCTGAGGGAAATGAGGAACCCACCCTACCCTAATCCTTGCCCTGCTAGTTTTTTGTTTTCTTTTCCTACAACCATATTAGGTCTTCTTCTGTGTCCTCGGTTCAGTAGGTGAGAAGGGTCTGGCCAGGCTTTCTGCCTGTCCCCTCAAAGGTGACTACTCTCTTTCTCTAGGCCTTCACCGTGAAGGAAAGTTTCTGTAATCTCCAGCCCTGTTTCCAGTCTGTCTCATGAGCAGCTGGTTGAGGTTTGTGGAGAAGCACCTGAGAGTGGGTACAGGTGCTGTGTCTTTGGTTCCCAGGGATCCTCTGCTCTCACGGTAGCTCACACTCAGTCTTTAGCAAATGTTAGCTGACTTTCCTCTTTCCTGCTTGAATGGTACTTGATGTCTGCCATTCATGCTATTCACAAGTGAGCCAGTGTCCAAGTTCCATCTCTTCTTATAATCTGCTTTATTTCCTTATATTTTAGACTACTAGATTGCCTTGTGATTTTGATGTATGTAATAAAAGTTATGATTTTGTAGATTAGATTTGTTGTTAGGGCAGGAGCAGCCTACCAACTTTTACATCCCAGGCAGAAATGGAGCCCAGTAATTTGTGTTTGGCCTGAGAGTAATTGTTTGTGTAGTTTCTTGTTTGTGTTTATTTCTGCAAACCCCTTAGTGGTTTCTTTTTATAGTGCAAGGGAAGCACAGCATTATATTAGATCTAGTGAAAGGATGGGAGAAGGTTAGAACAAATAAGAACTAAATACCATCATTGACTTTCAATTAGCTTTCAGCATATTAGGGATTCAGAATATGTACTGAGGCTTTGGAAGAACTCCAAAGACTTGCAGGAAGAATGTCTGTCCACTCAGAGATATCATAGTAATAATATTATTATAGTATATAGTATACATAATTCTAGTATTTTTTTTATACATATCATTTGCCAGGTTTAATTGGAGTCATTAATTTGGGACTTGCTTTCTTCCTTTTGACAGTGTATAATGAATGTTAGTCATTCTACAAAATTTTTAATGGCTTCTCAGCTTTCTATTGTATAGATTATTTGTCTGATCTTTTTTTTGATGAACATTTAGATTGTTTGCAATTTTTTTTATATGGTAAAAATGACTTGGCCAGTGTTCCTTTACATTTCTGATATCAAGAAAAATGCCTAGTAGGGATGTTGCTGGGTCAGCAGAATGATAAATTTTAAGACGTTTGATATAATATTGCCAAACTGCCCTCTGTCCCAGTTTAAATACACACCAGAGGTGTTTGACTGTTATTCTATACCAGTACCAGTATTGGCTATTATTGCTTTGTTAGTATTGGTCAAGTTGATGGATTAAAGAAAGAATTACATTTCATTGTAACTTTAATTCACATTTTAAGAAATATACCAATGAGGTTGTATAATTCTGTGTTTGTTATTTGATTAATTGCTTTTTAATAACCTTTCATATATTTTTACAAAAGGACAGTGGATATTTTCCTGCTGATTTATGAGAATGTTTTAAGTGTTAAGGCTCTTAATAACTCTTTGTCATTAATGTGCTATATTTTTTCTGTTTTGTTTGCTTTTTAATTTTGTTTATAGAATATTTTTGATACATATTTGTTAATTTTGTCAATCTTTTATAATGTTTTCTTTGCCCTTAACATAGAAGCCTGCTTTACCTAAACTTGGGCAAAATTTTGTTTTCAAATTCCAGATTAGTTTCAATGGAAGTGAAGGGAGGCGCAGTAGAAGTAGGAGATACTCTGGATCTGATAGTGATTCAGTCTCAGAACGGAAAAGGCCAAAGAAACGTGGAAGACCACGAACTATCCCTCGGGAAAATATTAAAGGATTTAGTGATGCAGAAATTCGGCGGTAAGATGACATAAGACCATTTTTACTTCAACTTGCTTTTAGTAGGGGGTGAAATTAAAACAAATCCCATAAATTTTAAAGATTAAGATGAAAGTTTTAGAGGAGGCAAATATATGATAATTGTGTAGGGATTGGGTGGTTCTGCTTTTGGTTGTTCTTTATAACTATGGGTAAAAAATGAGTTTGGCATTAATCTTTTCTGTGTTATTTATTGGTACTCTATTTAGACTGCTAAATTATTTTGGTTTTATTAATGTGGTTCAGAATAATAGCCCTTTTGAATAATGAATGTATATTTCAGTACATTAGATTATTTATTAAAAATTCTGACTGTATTTATGACTCCCAACATTACTCTTTACATGGGAGTAATTTAGTTCCATGTTTTTCTAGTTTTTTACACGGAGGTGATTGGTTTTTTGAAACTCACCATGTTAAAAGTGTTTCTGATATGTTCAAATAGAGGAGTTGAGGTAAGATTGGCCAGGCAGGATAAATTGTAGTTTTCTTTCAAAATATGTTTGTTCATATATACAGATTTATTTAAGGGGAATGGGATAGCAGCTTACTTTGTTTATGTAATATTTTTGCATATGAAATTTGTGAAAGGTTGTTCGTTGTTGTATTTTGAGAGTTTGTTGTTTCTTTCAAGCCATTGTAACTCTTTTCTTTTAAATCATAGACCTGACTGATAAAGTTCTTCCTCATTTTTTTCTACCAGAAAACTAAATATATTGTTAGATTTTGTTTAGGGTACTTTTATGACCACCTGATTTGTTGGACTTTCTGTCTCTAGTTGAAGAGGCATTTCAACTTCTACTTTTCCTGGATATTTTCCCTCATCCATCAGCCACTTGGGTAGCTTTGTTCTTAAGTAATATTTATTTTTCCATTGTTGGTATAATACCATATATCTGAATTAAAGCTATATTCAGTAAACTTTTATCTACACTTGAAATGTGAGGAGATGTAATGTGATTGATAATTCTGGAGACACTTCCTCTGGTAGCCTTGAACCTTTTTTGTCTTGTGAAAAAAATAATTTCTAAAATAAAATTTAGCTTCTGTTTTATTTATATTGGTTTCTAAACATCATCCTGGGTGTTAAAAAATATATCTTGTCTTACTTGGTTTATCTTAATGTTTTGATTCTAGCATAATTTATTCATTTTTGTTAGTAACAGTGCCTTGAACTTTTACACTAACAAGTATTATTTCTATATATTTATATCTATTTTTTAACGAATAGTGAAGCCCACATTTAAATCAAACAATTATTTTCTGTTAGGTTTATCAAGAGTTACAAGAAATTTGGTGGCCCTCTGGAAAGGTAAATACATCTGTCATTCTCAATAGAATTATAGAATGTATCACATGCTGTCAGCTTTATTTATACTATTGTTAAATTTGCTGTAAAAGGTTTTTATAAAGTTAACCTGTAGAAAGCAAATTTCGGATAGATTTTTGAAAGCTTTTTGTACTATCCTTAATCCTTTCTAGTGTCTAAAGTTTTATCTACAAATGAAGTTTTCTATAAAATACATGGCCTGTAAAACATTTGCATTTTTATAATTGTAAGCTACTTTTCAAATGCTTTTTCTTACCTTTTCATCACAAGCTTATAAAATAGCAGATTCATCTGTAGAGAAGCTAAGTTGCTAACCTAGCCTCTGACTTAAAGACCAATTTTGTTTAATGGTTATTCTCAATAACCGCTATAACCACTATCTTAATTATAGAGTGGCAGAGACTAAAATTGGTTTAATTCTGTTTTTCTCCCCAAAACTCCATCTTAAAATAGAAATATTTTGTTTTATTTTGAGATGACTTGCATGAAGTTACAATGAAATACTTACATAATTATTTTAGATGATGAAAAAGATGTTTTGAACATTTATTATTCATATTTTCTCAGTGTATAGTAATTAAAAAATTATAGAAGTTTACTCTTATAATATCTGTTTTAAATGGCTCCATTTTATTCTGCATATTTACCTGAAAATTGTATTACTTTATTATAGATTAGATGCAATTGCTCGAGATGCTGAATTAGTTGATAAGTCAGAGACAGACCTCAGACGACTAGGAGAATTGGTACATAATGGTTGCATTAAAGCTTTAAAGGACAATTCTTCAGGAACAGAACGAACAGGTAATACTAAAATGAAAGTGATTTAAAGAGAGGTAAATGGAAGTTTCAAAATATGCTTTTATTGAGTTAGTTAGGTATTATATCTTAAGTTACTTATTCATTAGTCTTAAAAGATGCTTTATAAAACAAAGCAAGGCCATTTCTGGTTAAGAGAAAATGGGCAGCAGAATTGTATTATTGAAGGCAGTAGAATCCATCCGCCTGGTATATTTTCTGGCTGGGAGGTAACATCAGGAATTATTGTTAGTTGTACTATATTTTTAGTATAGATGAGCTATTATAAGTATACACATGTGATAATGGTGTTAGCATAGTTACTTTCTACTTATTTTGTAATTCGTCTATCTAAATAAAAATAGATAAGATTCAGTAATTATATGTACTGAAAAAAATCATACTGGAACTCTTATTTAGAAAGGCTGACATATTAATAGATTGATGTATCTTATGCATTTGCTAAAGTACATGAAATGCTTTTTGTGAATCTTCATGTGCTATATTATAATCAGTAGTATGTACTGAAAAATCTCGAGTGAAATTTAGGGTTTGCCAGCAAGCCTCCCCTTAACACAAATAAGTAATACTTTAAAATATAGGTAGGGGCTTCCCTGGTGGCACAGTGGTTGAGAGTCCGCCTGCCGATGCAGGGCACACGGATTCGTGCCCCAGTCCGGGAAGATCCCACATGCTGTGGAGCGGCTGGGCCCGTGAGCCATGGCCGCTGAGCCCGCGCTCTGCAACGGGAGAGGCCACAACAGTGAGAGGCCCGCGTACCGCAAAAAAAAAATAAATAAATAAATAAAATAAAATATAGGTAAATAGTACTTATTTATATAAGTAATAACATATTTTGCTTTGCGTTTTGTAGTATATATTTTATACTTTTTAATATTCTTTTCCAAATAAATTAAGGTGGTAGACTTGGAAAAGTAAAAGGTCCAACATTCCGAATATCAGGAGTACAAGTGAATGCCAAGCTAGTCATCTCCCATGAAGAAGAATTAATACCGTTGCACAAATCCATTCCTTCAGACCCAGAAGAAAGAAAGCAGTGAGTTGTTTACTTTTACCATTGTAAAATATTTGTTGTTATTCAATAATTTGGATATGAATGTATGTTAAAATGTTTTTTATGCCATTGGCCAATTTGAATAAAATGTTTTTAAAAATAAAATAAAGCATAGTATTTAGAAGTTGTAATGACTCATATATGGTTTTCAAAATTAATTTTTAATAAGGCAATTATAACTTGACAGTGGCTGTTAACTTTAATGATAGGTATATCATCCCATGCCACACGAAGGCAGCTCATTTTGATATAGACTGGGGCAAAGAAGATGATTCCAATTTGTTAATTGGTATCTACGAATATGGATATGGAAGCTGGGAAATGATTAAAATGGATCCTGACCTCAGTCTGACACACAAGGTACTTAAATATTTCTTGATTCTGTTGACCACTGATGTTAAATTGAATTTTTTGCTTTCAAATTATGTTAGAAATAAGCTCAACTGGGAGTCAAGAAACCATGGCTCTAGTTAGCTGTGTGACCTTGGCTTCTTTGGAATATGGTTTTCATGAAGGGATTGAATTTAAATGATCTCTAGATTCTGCTTTACCTCTGAAATTACATTTTTGTTATTAAGGCATAGGTATATTTTTCTTCATAGTATCAGGTTAAAAGTAAACCTGTCATTCAGTTATTATGTTATTCAAAAGCAAAAAAGGATTGTTTTTTATGTGTGTGTGTTTATATATTTTTTTTAAATAACAAATAGTGTTTAGGAGTTTTGTTGATTTGATGCCACCACACTAGTTATTATAATCATTTCTTTGCCTAGAATGGAAAACATTGGAAGCATTGCCCTATGCTTATCATTTATCTTTTTATATTCTACTTCTTCATGGACAAGTGGGAACCTTCAGATATTTGTCATTTGCTACTGTGAAACAAAATTAGTTTATGTTTTCATTGTAAGAGTTTCCTCACAGTACATGCTTTGGGTCATCTTCTACATGAACGATACTTTTTTTTTTAATTAATTTTTTATTTTTGGCTGTGTTGGGTGTTCGTTGCTGCGCGCGGGTCTTCTCTAGTTGCGGCGAGAGGGGGCTACTCTTCATTGTGGTGCGCGGGTTTCTCATTGTGGTGGTTTCTCTTGTTGCGGAGCACGGGTTCTAGGCACACAGGCTTCAGTAGTTGTGGTACGCAGGCTCAATAGTTGCAGTGCACGAGCTTAGTTGCTCCGCAGCATGTGGGATCTTCCTGGACCAGGGATCAAAACCTATGTCCCCTGCACTGGCAGGCAGATTTTTAACCACTGCGCTACCCTGGAAGTCCTGATAGATGATACTTTATATTCTAGGAATTTTTGTATACTTTATACTTAAAATATACTGTTGAGAAGGAAGGAAATCTAAGAATACTATGATGTTTAATAACACTGAATGCCAATACACCATTATATATTTGAAAGAAATTTCTAACCTCATACTGTGTAGTCTCATTTTGAATAGAGGGATATTTTTCTCATGTATTTAGAATTCATTCCCAGATAAATTGAATCTTTGTGGCATAGCTATAAAAAATGTATTTTGCATTTTAAGCTGTTTATTCCTACAGATTTTGAGTTGTAACTTGTTAGTGAATTATACATAGTTTTTAAATGAGTAACCCTTTTTTAAACAATGATTATTATTTCTCGTTTATTAAAGACAAGATGAAAAAATTAATTGCTTTTCAGATTCTTCCAGATGATCCTGATAAAAAACCACAAGCAAAACAGTTACAGACACGTGCGGACTACCTCATCAAATTACTTAGTAAAGATCTTGCAAGAAAAGAAGCTCAGAGGCTTTCTGGTGCAGTAAGTTAACATATGCTTAAGAGCAGTTTACTTTTGAATAAGATAAATCTAGTTTTCTGATCACCCTAGACACCCGTGGTTAGCATGGGCTCATCAGTATGTTTATCTGTAATTTAGCTATATTGAATATGGTAATATTTTGCCTTAAATGATCTCAGCATTCATGTTAAAACTCTAGTGAGTCCTATCTTTCAGAATGGGATCTGTTTTTTCCTAGTATTTAGAAAGAGAGTGGGAGCAACTTTTGGAGTGGAGTGGAGTGCTTTTTGAGAGGACAGGCTTCCATTATTGTTTCATTTGGAGACATTGGGCAGCTTAAGCAATAGCATTAAAGATCACCAAGCTTATTTATGAGGGCATTTCACAAAAGAAGGAAAAAGATACTAAAACAGAGGTGATTAGAAACTAAAGCAACCCTTGAAAGTTTACCTGTGACCACAGTGTCAATAACTACCTGTGTACTATTAAAAATCATTTCTGGGCTTCCCTGGTGGCGCAGTGGTTGAGAGTCCGCCTGCCGATGCAGGGGACACAGGTTCGTGCCCCCGTCCGGGAAGATCCCACATGCCGCAGAGTGGCTAGGCCCGTGAGCCATGGCCGCTGAGCCCGTGCGTCCGGAGCCTGTGCTCCGCAATGGGAGAGGCCACAACAGTGAGAGGCCCGCGTACCGCGAAACAAACAAACAAAAAATTTCTAAGGCTATCTCTGGTGACATTGGATTTAGTTGAAGATAATAATAATTTAGGAAGGTGAACAACCCTCCTATTTCTTTCTTTTTTTTTAAGAAATAATTACAATTGGTTAGCATTTATTCACATTAATTTGTACTTGATTCATTAAGTTATATCACTTTTGTTGATAATAACTTTCTAAGATTGGTGTAGCTTAGTGCCAGCAGATTAAGGATTGGGTTGGAGTGTGTGTTCTTTAGCTTTATAGATGTGGTATTTAAGATTTTTTTTTAATGGAATCTGTGGGGTTGGTTAGAATAAAAATAATTATTTTTAGGGAGGTTCAAAAAGGAGGAAAGTAAGAGCTAAGAAGAATAAAGCAATGAAGTCTATAAAAATGAAAGAGGAAATAAAGAGCGATTCTTCTCCCCTGCCCTCAGAAAAGTCTGATGAAGATGATGATAAGGTAAGAATGTGTTTTAGAAAAGCAACCTGTTATATAGAAAGGGAACATGGCATATTTTTAGTATGCTTTACATTTGAAGTTTGAAGTAAGGCTTGAAATTTTACTTTTAGATACTGAAGTTCTTTTTTATAGTTTGCTATGTAGTCTCATTTACAGAACAGAATTTCTACCCATCCAATAGAATATTATATTTCACTACAGGGATAAAGCAAAGGTCCTTCCTTTTCAAACATTTGCCATTTGAAGACATTCTGTCTCCTTTAATTTTGTTATGAATTTTGAATGGGATTGGCTTACCTTAATTTTTATAGGAAGGTAATTATTGCATGTATCATTACTAATGGGATTCTGAGTTACTTCTCTCAGAATCTACATACATGCAATCCGTAGTCATGCAAAGAAAAGAAATTAGTCTTTGTCAAGATTTGGTTAGTAATACATTGGCCATACTTGCACTTTTCAGGATGAGATCACTTCTGTGAAACATCCAAATAAAAAAGTTAAAACAGAAAGAGACAGTGAAGAAAAACCTGAGCCAGATGTTTGTATAAAGAAGGAACCAGAAGAAAAGAGGGAAGCGAAAGAAAAGGAAAATAAAAGAGAACTTAAAAGGGAGATAAAAGAAAAAGAGGATAAGAAAGATATAAAGGAAAAAGATTTTAAAGAGAAAAGAGAAAACAAAGTAAAAGAAGCTATACAGAAAGAAAAAGACATAAAGGAAGAAAAGGTATGCAAATCATAATATAAAATTTAGAAAGTGACACAACAGCGTATTTACAGTTTAGGAGAATAAATTGTCTGTCAGCCCAATTAGTCTCAATAACTGAGTTCTTTAAAAATGCATATGGGTATCTAGTAGAGGAGAAGAACAGGTTTGAATCCTTTTTTAGATGCCTTACCTAATAAATAATGTTACAGAATAGCTTTATTTTTGGTTTCCCCAAATAAAATGGGGGAAAGATCAAATAGATAAGAATGTTAAATGTGAGTAAACTTTATAGAATAAAATGGGACCATAATTCTTCTGGAAGTGTTAATCATTTTTGCCTTTGTTGTTGTGTTTTTTTTTTCATCAGTTGAGTGAATCCAAGTCTGATAGCAAGGAAAGATCTAAGAAATCTTCAGTGTCGGATGCTCCAGTTCATATCACTGCAAGTGGTGAACCAGTTCCCATATCTGAAGAATCTGAAGAGCTAGATCAGAAGACATTCAGCATAGTAAGTAGTAAAGTTTCTGGTTATTAGGAATAATTCATATAACATTTTATTTAATTTATATTCATCTTTTAAAACTTTAACTTTAGAAATGTGTTTGAATTTGATAGCATTGCAGTTCAAGCTGACAAAAGCAATAGATTTAAATTTTGAAAGGTATCCTAAATTTAGAATCAACCCAGAAAAACTTCTTCATAAATTAAAGATTTTAAGAAGAGGTATTTAGGGAATAAACTTTTTTTCCTCCAACTTTAGAATTTTAAACTTTTCAATTCCTGAGCCTATTATCCATATAACAGTGGATATATCTACAGTGAAGGACCCTTCTTTTCTAATCTTTTACAGACCAGTGTTTTTAGAAAATAAAATAATGAAATTAGGAAGAAAAGAATATAAAATAAAAGCCCTGGTGTTGTATTACTAGATTCAGTAGGTATAAATTTGCACTGTCAAACTGATATAAAGGTTTCTAAAATTTCTGTACCTATCCTGCTTTGGACTAACACAGGTTCATAGACCACACTTTGAGGAACACTGGTCTAAAATATTACTCGTTTTACATGCTACCATGCTTTTATATTCATCAGAGTCAGGGAGAATCTGTCTTGGCCTTTCTCCAAAGGGTTTATTTGCTGTATATATTCAGGAACGCAAATAATCTTATGGGTGTAATCTTAAGTCAGTTTTATCACTGATACTAATCAAATCCTATACTTGAAAGATGGAAATGTTCACCTTCTAAAATTATATTTGTGTTTGACCTACTACGTCCTTTTAGATCCCCAGCTCATCTTCATGTCCCATTTTCTCCTATTGTGTACTCTGACTAGATGATATTAAGACTGAGAACGCATTTATTCATTTCCTACTGATTCCATTACATGCCCTAATATAGTTCCAGATATGCTCTTTAAATAACATAGTTCCTGCCACAATTTTCTTGTCCTCCTCACTTTTGGCTGTTTACATCCCTCTAATCTCTGAGAATATTGGGGACATTCCCAAGTAAGCTGTTGCAGCTCCTGTCTTCCATCTTACTTACTTACTTGAATGAACATATATCTTATCTCTTGACTTTCATTTTTATCTTTTCTCCAGGTTCACATGTTGTGATTCCTTAGCAACTTTTAAGGCTAACCTTTCTATTTATGGCCTAGATCTTAATCTAGCCTCTCTATCCATTTTCTATTGTTTTTGTTTTTTACCCCCTCTGTATTGGGTGGGAATGGGTGATGGTATGCTTTTGCTTTTCTGAGGTGAAAACACTGAACTTTTCTGAACTGCTTCCCCTACACTATGTGCTCCATTCTGAACTGCTTCCCCTGCACTATGTGCTCCATTAAGTGAAATTGCACCTCTTGCCTCTTCTTTGCCCACATTTCCTCCTTAGCCATCTGACTTGCTCATATAACCGATGAAATGGAAAGTTTTCTTTTGTGCCCAGTGCATGAATTTCTTCTTCATTAACCTTCATAAATGATTTAAAATCTCTTGTATTATGGAAAGGAATAATGGAATAGTTTTAAACATGGACTCCAGATTTTCTGAGCTTGTATGATTAAGATTTTCTTGGGGGCTTCCCTGGTGGCATAGTGGTTGAGATTCCGCCTGCCAATGAAGGGGACGCGGGTTCGTGCCCCGGCCTGGGAGGATCCCACATGCCGCGGAGCGGCTGGGCCCGTGGGCCATGGCCGCTGAGCCTGCACGTCCGGAGCCTGTGCTCCGCAGCTGGAGAGGCCACGGCAGTGAGAGGCCTGCGTACGACAAAAAAAAAAAAAAATTCTTGGTATATACATTTTATTGTATTCGGGAATAGCTCTGACTATTAAGAAATTCACTGGTCTTTTCTCAGTCTTCATTTTCCTTGACATCTTTGCCTCATTTCGCATCTCTTGATTTTCTTGTGTCTTATTGATCTGTCTTCCTAGATAGCAGTATAATTTAGCAGTCAAGAAAGTGAGGTCAAAACTGGGTTTCACAGACGTCATTTCATTCTAAGCTTCAATTTCTTTTTCTATAAAATAGAGTGAATGGTATTGCAAAGGTCTATTGTCAGAATCAAATTTAAAGCAACGAACACACAGCCTCTGGTACCTAATAAGTGCTTTATAAACATTAGTTATCATTGCTCCAGTTCCCATCTTCAGGCCTTGACCTTAGCATAGATTTTAGTCATCAATTCCTCTCTTTTTCCTCCACTCACATTCAATGAGTAAATCATATTGGCTCTAACACACTGGCTCAAGCCACAGCCATCTCTTTCCTAGATTATTTCAATAGCTTCATAGCTGTTCTCACTGCTTTCACCCTTCCCATCTCACCCTATACCCTTTTCATACCCTGGTTTGTACTCCACACAGCAGCCCAGACTGACAATAACTGTTACAGGGATAATAAAGTCACCCCTTGTTACTTTTCTGTTTAAAACCCTTGAATGGCTTTCCCTCTCGTTCAGGATAAAAGATTCATAACAATAGTCTAAAAGATACAGCATATGGTTTACTCCCATCATCTCCTGCTGTTTGCCTGACTCACTTGGTTCCAGCGACACTGGAATTCATGCTGTTCCCTTGAATATGTCAGACAAGTTATAGGACATTTTTACTTGCTCTTCCCTCTGCTTGAAATGGCTTACTCCTTCATTTTCTTTAGATACCTGCTCAAGCATCACCCTTCTCTGAAAGCTTAAGTAAGGTAGAAAGCTCCCTGTTCTTTCTTGCTTATTTATTTTTTTATCATGGTTGTCACCATCTTAAACACTATGTCTTGTTTACTTATTGGCTTTATTCTCCTACTAGACTACAGGTTCCATAAAAGCAGGGTCTCCGTTTTATTTACCACTCTGTTTTCTGGGTCTAGAACAACGCCTAGAATATAGTATGTATTCAGCCTACATATGTTGAATAAATAATTTTCTAGCAGAATATAAACTAGAAAAGTGAACAAGAAACAGAAAATGTAGAGAACAAATATGAGTAACACTAAAAATTAGAAAGGAAATTAAAAATTTCCCTTTTTTAAAGAAGACATTAGGCTTGGCTGAGTTCTAATTTTAACTAAAGAATAAATGATTCCAGTGTTAAATTATTCCTGACAAAAGATGGAAAGTTTCCCAACTGATTTGGAGAAATAGGTCAATAAAACAGAGTAAAGTACTCATAAACAAATTTGCACATATAATATAGACACTTAATTGATAATAAGAAAGGCCCTTCACAGCAGTGATGTAAATAAATGGTGGCATTGGGTCAACTAAATATATTGTCTGTAGTTGATCCATCCTTACATTCCCCAAACTAACACAACTTGCTACTCATGGATATAATTACTATAAAGTTGTTTTTGCATTTGTATACAATAAAATTTATCTGCAGTTTGCTTTTTTAGTAATATTTTAATTCTGGTTTTGGTATAAGGTTAAAAGTTTTTATTACACAAATTGGACTTTACTGAATGGTACAGTTTGGGTGTGTTGTCCTTTTACTAGCATGCTAGTGCTCTGTAGGCCAAGGAAGAGGTTGGTTTCCATCAACTACCCCCACGTCCCTGACTGCCCAAATACGATAGAAGCAAAATTCATCATTAGCTACTTTGGCCCCAAGAATAGACAGGTTATACTTTTAGCTATATTGATGTTAATAGCTTTGCCAATATATTATATAAAGATTATTATTTATGTATTTATATATAAAAACAGCTTTGCCAATATATAAAGATCTTTTTTTACATTTTATTCTATATTATAGTCAATACATAATATTGTTATACTCTGAAATATTTTATCTTTTAACATTAAGTCTGTTTAGAATGGTGTAAAAAGTGTAAAAAGTAACCATTTTTATAAAAAGTAAGTAAAATCCAAGGCTTTTACTTAGGCAAAGACTGATTTTAAATGATAATGGAAAGCCTTGCTTTCTGAATAAAGTCTGAAGGAGAAATGCTTGATGTTTAAGAGCTGTGAGGTGAGATTTAATGCTCGTTTTAGCATTAGACAATGCTATATTTACTCAGGTAAGTAAGTATGTGAAAGAAGTAGATCTTTGTTGAATTCATGGTTTTAATACATGTATTTGTGTTCTTATTTTCCTGTTTTAAAGTGTAAAGAAAGAATGAGGCCTGTCAAAGCAGCTTTGAAGCAACTTGATAGGCCCGAGAAAGGCCTTTCAGAAAGAGAACAACTGGAACATACTAGACAGTGCTTAATAAAAATTGGAGACCATATCACGGAATGTCTGAAAGAGTATACAAATCCTGAACAAATCAAGCAGTGGAGAAAGTAAGTGATGTATTTTTCAGGAAGTGTTAAATTTGTAATTTTGTAACCATCTATTTGTCTCTTGTATTTCCATTTTTTTTTCTACTTCTGAAGTTTAGGTAACAAAAAGTTTAAAAAGGTAACCTGAGGATGATTGCTTTCACTTTTTCCTTTAACGTTAAAGCTTTTTATAAATAAGTGATTACTTAATTGTGCATCATGATAAACCACAGGTAGCATCTCTGCCTTTAAATAAATAGTGAAAGGCATTTCATTAAAATTCAAATTGCATTTTATTTTTAAAAATCTCCACAATTTACCAAATTATTCTCAGTAATATCTTCAGAGGTTGGTGTACCAATTTGTTACATAAATTTAGCAATTCATCTTCTAAGTATGACTAAAGCCTTGTAAAACTCAATGTCCTCAAGCAATGTAAAATGCAGACTTCTGTTTTCCTCTTCATCTTAGAAGTGGCAGCAATTTGATTGATTTTAAAATTACAGTTGGTTTTAAAATTATAAATCTGAACTGCTATAATATGATACTAATCACTTAATGATTACCAAATCCAGGACACTGTTAAGCCAGACTACTAGACAGGATAGGAGAAAAATAAAATGAGCATAAACCAGTCATTGACATCTGTTTATCAGCCTTCTGATTTCTTTGCTACATGTAGTGCAGCTACACATCAAAACAAAAAATTTAATGACACATTTCTGGGGGAAGCATGATGATTACACAAGAGTTAAAAAAAAAATTTCTATCCTTGTCCCTTTTCTTCTTAAATTCAACCAGGACCCCCATTTTAGAAAGAGGAGATAGAAGTTGATCGTGATCACTAGGCTTTTGAAAACAAGTGAAACTGAGCTCATGTCTAAAGAAACTGAAACCATTCACAGACATGAAGAAGAGCCTAAAGTCATGTGCCTATAATGACATGGAATGATCACTGGAGTTGGCATCACAAGACATGCATGCTTAGTTCCATCCTGGCTAATTTTTGGCTTTGTGACCTTAAACAGTTACCAATATCTATGAGTCCCCCAGTATTATCATCTGTAAAATGATAAGGCACTGCATATTTTTCAGTTATTGAAGGATAATAAGATATATTATGCAGAATGAGAGGCAATAATTCTCAAGTACTATTCATAGTGTCTAGTTGAATCTTTTATTTGTGGTTGGAATATATATACACCGGAGCTTAATGCTTTCCTTAAATACCATAAAATAGAATTACTCCATCCTTCTCAAGCTCTTAACTCATACAGGGACCCCTAAACCACAGGACATGGACATGAATACAGTAGAGTTTAATTATATATACTAGGATTAAATGAGAAGATAGCGGAATTCCTCTATCTTTTTATATTCAAGATCCAAAGTTAAATAAATGTTCTCTGTCAGTGGCTCCCAGACATATTCTTGATTGTTGCTTGTCTGTGATAAAATTAGGGAAAAAGGAAATGCAGTGAGTTATTTTTAAAGCTAAATTTAGTTAATTTAAAGGATTATATTAAAGTTATTTTCTACTTTTTAGTGTAAAGGAGCTTATTTTCTCTCTGACAAAACTTGTGTACTACATACCAGTTTTTAAACCTTAATATAATTAGAGTTTAGATTTTTGAGGTTGTGAAGAAGGCAGAATATCTATTTTACCTGCTTTCTAGATTAGAAATAAGCAGCATCTCATTGAAATTACACGTCGACTAATACAACTGGATGTTATTTCAGGTTTAGGTTGTTATTAGGAAATGGGGGAGGGGGGTAAAAAACCTTTAAAAGAAGAGAGACCAAATAGCCAGGAGACATTTTTCTTTGGTTTTTTTTTTTGTGTGTGGTACGCGGGCCTCTCCCATTGTGGAGCACAGGCTCCGGACGCGCAGGCTCAGCAGCCATGGCTCACGGGCCCAGCCACTCCGCGGCATGTGGCATCTTCCCGGACCAGGGCACGAACCCGTGTCCCCTGCATCGGCAGGCAGACTCTCAACCACTGCACCACCAGGGCAGCCCTCTCCCAAGGTTTTATTCCTCTTTTTACCCAGCTGGGCAAATTAGCTTTTGTTTTTCTCCCAGTCTACCTTGATTTCATATTCCTTGGTACTTATTCCTGCTGCCACTGTCTCTGGTTATACCAGATTCCTTTAAATGGGAAAGGAGAACAGAAAGACCCCAATTGAAAAATATTTCAAAAGCAAATTAGTTTTTGCTCTGGTCTGAGTGCTGTCTTTAGAGAAAGATTGGGGAAAAATGTAGAAGCAAGGGAGAGTCCCTTGTGTTAAGGTTGAACTTCTGACCACCCTGCTCTACTCCACTCCAACCCACAGAACACAGCTACAATTACTGATTCTACAAAAGGAAGGAAGATCAAGACCTTACCTGTAATTTTAAAGATAGGGACTTCACCCATAATTATACGGCAGTTGACGTTAAGCAAATTTTTACAGTAACCATAATTATCTGCTTTATTTCTTGCTTATATAGATGTTTATATATAAATATTTTGGCCAAATAGTTGGTGAAGAAATGCAACACTAGTTTTTATTTAAAAATCACTTACAATCAAGTGATAACCATAATAATGTATATTTGTGTTTCGTTTGTATATCAAAGTACTTTCATATGCGTCATTCTAATTGATCCTTTTAAAAATGCTGTATTTAGGAAATCTTAATAGTTAATACTTCCATTTTTACAGAAGAAAAAAATGGACTCAGGTGAACAGCTTTGTAGGGCTGGGACTGGGGTAATGGCCAAGGAGGCACATGGGGCATGAACTTTAACAGCAAGGTGCTCACTCTTACGCTAGTTGCAGGTCTGGAGTTTTGCCCAAGATCACACAATTCAGCAGGTGATATAATTAGGACCAGAATCTAATTTCAACTAGGTTTTTTCTAGGGAAAAAAGTATTCTTAAAAAGAAATTTAATTACTAACAAAAACACAGTTTATTAATTCCTAACCTCTTTACTCTTTTGAGTTAACTGTAGAATGTAGATAGTCTAGAGATAGTCTATAAATTCATTTAAAGGCGATGAATTTTCTCAGCTGCTGTGGATTTCACTTCACTCAGGTATCATTTAATTAATTTTCTCTAAGTTTGCTTATAAATTTTACTTCAAGGTTAATGTCATACCTATAGTGAAAGTTTTAATATCATCTGGGGACCACTGCCCTAACACAGTATTCTTAACAATTTAAAGACATACTGATTTTTTTAGCCTTTTGTTGTAGTAACAAAATGAAAACCAGATTACACTCATTTATCTTTAATAACTCAAGTATTTTATAAATTAATAGAACCCCATGAACATTAGTCATAATTTTAACTTCATTTATTTTTAAACAGGACCAAATTTGCATTTTACTTTATTGTTATTAAAATATAGTTGACTTACACTATTAATTTCAGGTGTATAACCTAGTGATTTGTAAATATACAGAGTTGTATTTATTGACTATATTCCCTGTGCTGTACGTTACATCACTGTGACTTATTTATTTTCTTACTGGTAGTTTGTACCTCTTAATCCCCTTTACCTATTTTGCCCATGCACCTATGTACCTTCCCTCTGGCAAGCACTAGTTTGTTCTCTGTATCCTTGAGTCTGTTTCTGTTTGTTACGTGTTCATTCGTTTTGTTCTTTTAGATTCCACCTATAAGTGAAATATATAGTATTTGTCTTTGTCTGGCACATTTCATTTAGCATAATACCCTCTGGATCCATCCATGTTGTTGCAAATGGCGAGATTTTATTCTTTTTTATGGCAGTGTAATATTTGTGTGTGTGTGAAAGAAAGAGAGAGAAAGCGAGAGAGAGAGAGAGAGAGATCCACTTCTTTATCCATTCATCTATGGTTGGACACTTAGGTTGCTTCCATGTCTTGGCTATTGTAAAAATAATGCTACAGTGAACATGGGGGTGCATATATCTTTCCGAATTAGTGTTTTTATTTCCTTCAGAAAAGTACGGAGGAGTGGAATTGCTGGATCATATGGTAGCTCTATTTTTAATTTTTTGAGGAACCTCCATGCTGTTTTCCATAGTGGCTGCACCAATTTACATTTCCAGCAACAGTGCATGAGGGCTCCATGTCCTCCACATCCTGGTCAACACTTGTTTTTCCTTTTTTATGATAGCCGTTCTGACAGGTGTGAAGTGATATATCTCATTTTGGTTCTGATTTGCATTTCCCTGATGTTGAGTATCTTTTCATGTGCCTGTCAGCCATTTGTATGTCTTCTTTAGAAAAATACCTACTCAGGTCCTCTGCCCATTTTTAATCAGCGTTTTGATACTTTAATTTTTAAATAAGCTATTCTAATTTAATGTCAAACAATGGATAATAATAGGATTTGGCTAATTAAGTTAGATGTAAATTACAAGGATTTTACTATATTTAGGAATGATTTAATTTTCCCAACTGCTATCTGATAAACTTTTATCAAATTTGTTGAAAGAATTATTTTTCATGACTCAGTATTAGCTATTTCTTCATTCTTTCATTTCACTGATAATTGATTACCGAGAGTAGTATAATCTAAAGAGTGTTTCAAAAGAAAAAAACTAAATAATATTGACTCCAGTTAATGATATGCATGCTGAAGTATTTAGGGGGGAGATATACTAATACCTATTTTTCTTTGAAATGTATCAAACAAAAACTAGAGGGATTGACAGAGGGATGGACATAATGGAATCATATGTGATAAAGCAAGCACAGTAAAATGCTAATAAGAATCGAGGTATTAGGTATATGGTTGATCATTGTAAAGTTCTTTTGTCTTTGATGTATGAAAATTTTCATGATGTTGAAAATTAAGAAACAAAATAGTCTGTGCATATGTATTGTGAAAATGTCCCATTAGTTTAAAATAGCCTGCTAATATTAGTCTTTATAACCTGATAAGCCTGTTACTATGCCATAATTTATTTAAATAGCCCAATTTTACAGGCTATATGAAGTATCACTATAGAAGCAAATTTTGAGAGTATTACACACATATATGCACATGAAATATAAGGGTTTGGGTGACTGCTCTTTAAACTGCAGTACAATTTTATAGTCTAGTTTTTGTAAAATTATACAAAATATTGATGAGGAATAGGTATCATCATATACACAGTTAAGCAAAGAACTGTCACAAACTAAATTAATTATAAATGGTAATTTATAATTAATAAAACAAAAAGGAGAGAAAACACTTGAGAAAGCCACAACTGTCTTAACAACACTGGTAAGAATTCTTTTAGAAAATCACCAGATATCCATCTCTGTATGCACATATGCTGGGATAATTTTGCAATTATTGTATGACTCACAGGTTTCTGATTTCCAAAATTTACTAATGCTTAGGAGTTTACTAGCAAGCAGCTCTTCACACATATCAATGTCCAAAATCAAAAGGCTGGGAATTACTCATCTTAGTGGAAAGAGAATTAGGAGCCAGAGCCCTGCCTTCTAGCCTTACCTAGCTATATGAATTTAGGCAAGTCACTTAGCCTCATTACCCCATTTGTTCATTTATTTGAAAAATTGTCTGCTACATTGACTGTGCCTACCTAAAGGCTGGTTATTTGTGGAATTAAGTAATAGAAAAGAGCTTTGAAAATATAAAAACTGTATAAAGTACCTAGCCAGACACAGGTTAGGTACTTTACACAGTTATCTCATTCAAGCCTTTGTAACAATGTATGTTTTGTAGTCATAGGCAATTGATGCTTGGTATTTGAGAGAAATATGTCTCAGCTGTTTAGAAATCCCCAAATTGGGACTTCCCTCGTGGTCCAGTGGTAAAGAATCCGCCTTACAATGCAGGGGTTGCAGGTTCGATCCCTAGTCAGGGAACTAAGATCCCATATGCTGTGGGGCAACTAAGCCCGCACAACTACTGAGCTCGCGCACCTCAACTAGACAGCCTGCATGCCGCAAACTACAGAGCCCACGCGCTCTGGAACCCGCGCACCGCAAATACAGAGCCCATGCATCCTGGAGCCTGCACACCACAACTAGAGAAGAGAAAACCCACACGCCGCAATGAAAGATCCCACATGCCACAACTAAGACCTGACGCAACCATAAATAAATCTTAAAAAAAAAATCCCCCAATTAAGTGCTTCTGTATAACTTTATTTCCCCCATAAAAAAGAATGAGAATAGTTATTTTCTAGCTAAGAATTTTTGCTTCCTTAGGCCTTCTTTCTTCCATTAGTATCCTGAGAGATGGCTTTCTTTTGGGAAGTTATTATTCACACACACAGAGTTTTATTATTTTTAAAAAATCACTTAAAATCGATTGCTTGGGGCTCCCCTGGTGGCGCAGTGGTTGAGAGTCTGCCTGCCGATGCAGGGGACACCAGTTCGTGCCCTGGTCTGGGAAGATCCCACATGCCGCAGAGCAGCTGGGCCCGTGAGC
Organism: Phocoena phocoena; assembly: GCF_963924675.1. NCBI lineage: Eukaryota > Metazoa > Chordata > Mammalia > Artiodactyla > Phocoenidae > Phocoena > Phocoena phocoena. Next base: position 80,388,382 of record NC_089221.1, on the reverse strand, counting down.
CATGGCTGCTGAGCCTACGCGTCCGGAGCCTGTGCTCCGCAACGGGAGAGGCCACAGCGGTGAGAGGCCCGTGTATCGCAAAAAAAAAAAAAAAAAAAATCTATTGCTTGACTCAGCAAAGATGTTGATATTGGGTAGTCCACTAAACCTCCATCATTGGCTAATTAGTAATTTCTTTCCTCTGTTTATATAAGCAAGATTCAAAATCTTTAACATACCTACTGTAAAGCTAGTGGTTCAAGAAAAAATTGTAAATATATGAAGCTGTTACTTTTTCAGTGATGGCAGATAGACTTCAACTCAAGTGTCGCTGATTATTAGTGCCTCTGAGGAAGCTGTGTTGAGAAGGATTCAGAGACTGCATCTGAATTTATCATGAAGGAGTACCATGATCAATTACTGACCCCAGCCTTGGGATGGGAAGAGAGACCTAAAGATACAATACTGTCCTTGGTTTATAGTGTCTGATCATGTTACTCTCATGATGATTACATCACAATTATAAAATGACAGTTGCTTTTTAATGCATTATTCAGAACCTTTCATTCACAGGCTTAATCCATATTTTCTGATGGTATCTTTACTCAAACTATTAACATAGTTTATCCCTTTTGTATCTAATCTGAACCACAGTATGAGTCCCTTCCTGATTTGTAAGTAAGTTTACTTCCCTTTGGTTTCAAATTAGGATTGATTACTACTTTTCAAATCCAAAGATTGTAAAATGAAGGAATTTGAAAGAGAAGTAAAAGTTAACAATGTCCAGTTTTATTTGGAATCTTATCCATATATGAAGTTTAAAAAAAAATGCTAGAAATAATCTCCTGAGACCTTGTTCCATAGAGGGCTAAGATGTGTGTATTTCTGTGTAGAGGGAAGGGATTTCATTAAAAAGCGAAATATTTTTCCACCAGACTAACTTGCCTTTTCTTCTTCTAGAAACCTGTGGATTTTTGTATCTAAGTTTACTGAGTTTGATGCAAGAAAATTACATAAATTATATAAGCATGCTATTAAAAAACGGCAGGAATCTCAGGTAAATGAATGCATCATTTTTTCTTTATGTTATTGAAACATTTTTCCTTACAGAAGAATTCAGTTAATAAATGTAGAAGGAATAAAGGAAATAGAAAATCTCACAATAAAATTTGTTGCAGGTAAGATCCTCCAAGGGAAGCTAAAATGAGTGGGCAAGAAAACAAGATATTGGCATAGTCTAAAAGTATCTCCTCCAAGATGTTTATTGATTACAAAGAGAAAAATAATAGCTCTGTAGAGGAGGAACCTGCCTCACACCACCTTAAACAAGCAATCAAAGTTAATGTCACCAGTAATAAGACATACTGACATCATGAACCCCCTGCACTGTGTACTGAAAAAGGTACATCACTTCTGTGGAATTCCTGGCAAAAAAGTATCACTTCAATCCAATCATGAGAAAATATCAGATAAACCCCAATTGAGAAATACTCTATAAAATAGCTATCTAGTATTCTTCAAAAGTGTCAAGGTCATGGAAGACAAGAAAAACCTAAAGAGCTGTCCCAGTTTGGAGGAAACTAAGAAGACATGAAAACTGAGTGTAATGGAGTACCAGATTGGATTCTGGAGGAAAAGGATCTCAGTGGAAAAATACGAAATCTGAATAAAGTCTGTAGTTCAGTTAATAGTATTGTACCAGTATTAATTATTTAGTTTTGATCATTATACCATGGTTATATAAGATATTAACAGTAGGAGAATCTGGTAAAAAGCATATGGGGACCCTCAGTACTATTTTTGCATCTTTTCTGTAAGTCTAAAATTATTTCAAAGTCAAACTTTTTAAAAAAGTCATGGGACAAATAGTTTATACTTTTAAAAAATATCTGCAAATATTACATTTATACATTCTAATATCTTAAGTGAGAACTTCTTTTAGCATAAGGGTTTTCTGTATCCTGTTTTTTATAAGGGTGTTTGAAGCCACTTAAAAGATTCTTACCTATGTGCATTTATTTTAGCAAAATAATGACCAGAACAGCAACTTGAATACTCAAGTGATTAGAAATCCAGGTAAGTAAGTCTTGCTAATTGTTTTGGAAAGTAACTTTTAAAATTGGGGGGTTTTTTTGGCGGGGGGTGTTTTAGATGATATATACCCATGTTATTATATTGTATCTAGTATCTTAATCCTTTTTAGCTTATTATTAACTTTCCCATAAATCAACCTATTACCAGTTTCTAGAAAATTATAGAATAATTGTTGAAATGAACATATTTTTAAAAAAACATTGTTTGGAATAATATATTCTTTCTGTGTAAGAGTCACAAAAGTATAGTCTGAGAAGGAAAAGGGCCTTATACTTTTCGGTTGTGATTGTTCACATTTCAGATTAAAGTAACCTATTTGTAAGCCTTAGTGTGGCTTTTGTAAAGCCATTTCTAAATGCTGTAACTGCCTGTATTTGAGAACTGGTTTTGTTAGTTGGAGTTGAAAAGTTCTTATAATCTAGCAGTGAAGTTACTTTTGTTTGCCATGTATTTTTTTAAGTCATTAACAAAAGTTGGACACTTCTATCTAACAGATGTGGAAAGATTAAAAGAGAATACAAATCATGATGATAGCAGCAGGGACAGTTACTCATCTGATAGGCACTTATCTCAATATCATGATCATCATAAAGACCGACATCAGGGAGATTCTTATAAAAAGAGTGACTCTAGGAAAAGACCCTATTCTTCTTTTAGTAATGGTAAAGATCATCGTGATTGGGATCACTACAAGCAAGACAGCAGGTAAACTTGACAGTTTTAAAATTTTGCTTATTGATGTCTTCTTTATTTTATTTGTTGTATTTGACTTTATCAGCCAATTCAGTCTTCGGGTAATCTTATAGGTAATCAATAAGTCTTACGTAAGGTAAATGTTTTGTTTGTAAATAAGAAAAACTGAAATATAGTTCTTTTGGTTAAGAGCTGAATTTCTCTATAAAAATGGATTTTTAATTATAAATTTAAGATCAAAGTATACAATAAGAAAAAGTTTAGTGTAGGGAGTTCTGTAAGTCATGGGATTCATTATTGCTGGTTTTGGAGAATATTGGCTCAAATACTCTTCAAAATGTAGTAAGTAAGGTAAAATAAAAGATTGATGGACTGTGGCTGAAGTGAGGTGGTGGTGAATTCTACATTCTATTCCATTAAAAAAAACTAATATTTATGTGAATGATTAATTTATGTGAAAACAATTCATTGAGGTTAAACTTAAAGCAATCTGAGATAGTCCTGAAATCAGGAAGTTTTCTCCATATATTATTATTTTTTTGAAGTCTTTAAGTAGTAAACAACTGGAATATAATAACAATATATTTTACTCCTTTGTTGGTAAGGGAATATTTTCATTATAGTGATCATTACTGTAAGCCAAACAAAAAGACTGAGAAGAGTAAAAGTAAAGATCAGAAATAAGGAAATGAGTAGGTTTTTTTGTATTTTAGTTGTGCTCACTGCAGTAATTTCTGAGAAACACAGCCACATTATAAACATGTCAATTGTATAATGGCTCTTAAAATTGGAAAAAGGCACACAATGAAAAGGAAAAGCCATATTTGTTGTGGTAAATGTTTGTAATTTCACAGACTTACATAACAATTTATATTGTTTATAATAAGGACCTTTTGTGAACCAAAAGCCATTAAATTATGTTTGGTGTATTTTATTTGAAAAGGCAAACATTTTAGAGATTACTTTTCATTAAACTGCCATAATTTTTTTTAGCCAACTGGCGCATTTATGTATGGAGTAAATTTCACAATGACATATATCAAGTCTTACTATATAAGTAATCAAATTAAGGAAGCTTTTAATAGGCATCACCAACCAATAAAAATTCTCTTTTACAAACTTATTTCATAGACTGTTTTAGAGGTTTTTATTTTTTTTCCTGCTTACAGGTTCATAAAAGGCTCTGATTTCAGGGGTATTTTAGATTCATGTAGTTATCTTAATACCAACTTTCGGGTAGTTAAGATGTATTAAGACAAATGATGCATAGAATAAAAAGTAGCAACCAATCTAAAATGAGCATGAGAAATTAGATGCTACCTGAAGTGCTTTGTATGGTTTCACTTTAGTTTAATGAATGGAATATATTTTCCAAAGGCAGGCAGAGATATTTCCAGTGATTTTTAAGCTCACTTACAAAGTTTTGTGATGAAACACTGAATTTGTATAAATTAAAAGTATGCTTTAAAGCAATTTTGTTTTATTTTTAATAAGATTTTATTTGGAAACATTTAATTAGCATTATTAATTTAACTAAAATTCCTAATTTCTCTTTTGTTAGATACTATAGTGATAGAGAGAAACACAGAAAACTGGATGATCACAGGAGTAGAGACCACAGGTCAAATTTGGAAGGAAGTTTAAAAGACAGAACTCATTCTGATCATCGTTCTCATTCAGATCATCGGTTGCATTCAGACCATCGGTCAAGTTCTGAATATACACACCATAAATCTTCCAGGGATTATAGGTATCACTCAGATTGGCAGTTGGACCATAGAGCTTCCAGTAGTGGCTCTAGATCACCACTAGATCAGAGGTCTCCTTATGGCTCCAGATCTCCATTTGAACACTCAATTGAACACAGAAGTACACCTGAGCATACCTGGAGTAGTCGGAAAACATAACAAAAACTGATAGTGTCTTTCTGGACTTTTCTTTTAGCCATATATCATAAACCAACACAGTAATTGCCTTACATGACTTGAAAGATATAAACAGATCTTCTATCAGTAGCAGTATTGTTACTTCTTTCCAGGATGCAAGGTCTATTATCCCAACAGAAGAGAAAATATTTTTATATTTAAGGATTATGCTGCACTGTACTACAAATATTGTAGTACTTTTTCTTTTCTTTTTTAAAGAAATGGAAAATGTTTACTATTACAGGGACCTCAACACTGCCCTTCCATATAGGCTGGATAAAACTGTTTTTAAGTCAGTGGTTTTAGACTGACATCCATTTAAATTATGTTTGTATATGAACTTTACTCTGACCTGTGATCTTGTTTCAGGAAGGAATGAAAGAGAGTTCTTTTCTTAATAAAGAAAACACACTCAAGGACTTTATTCACTTTCCAAAGCTACTTGTTTACATGTACACTGCGACCACCTTGCCGCTTTTCATCACAAGCTTGAATATTTAAATTCTGTACTTATATCTGTAAAATAGCCAGGAATTTCCTGTTTGTGATCTATTATTATGCCTTTTTACACACACAAACAATGGCTGTAAATTACTGTAAATGGATTAAATGAGCTTTCCTTACTTCCTTCCCCTTCTCAGGCTTTTTTTGACTGTTCCTTTCCCTACCAACTCAGGCCTTCTTATCATTTAAAAAAATATATATCAGTGTAATAACACTTTTTAATGATTTGTCTTGATGGAATCATTGTTTAGAATGTAAAAAAATGGGGAAAGGGGCCACTTAATTCCATTAGTCCTTTTTATATTGACTATTTTATTAGATACATGTTATTTCTTTCCTTTCCCTTTTTTAGTCAATATTGTGTAACAAAATGGTGAGATGATAATGTAAAATCTAAACTGCATGCTCTGGAAACAGTTTTTTCAGATGCATTTGGTTTAAAAGGGTAGGTGTATGAACACTTTCAGAATCCAAATGGCCAAAAGTTATTGTAAATCCATTTGTTTTCCTTTTCATGTGGGCAATAATGTCAAATGTGCTATGCAGCCAGGTAACATTTTAGATAAACTTGATTGACTTTTAATAAAAACTGTTACAATGCACACTGATTGTATATAAAAACCTTATATATGACAAATTAAATTTAAGAAAAAGGATATGTGGGCTCCTGTAATTTTCTGCTGCATTCTTATTCCCTCAAGCACTTAACTTTTTTTTTTAAGTAGTAACATTTAGCTTATAGAAAAGGATATTTTGATAAGCAGTTGAATATTGTTAATGTGTAGCACTATAATTAAATCTATTTTGAAGAATATATGAATCTATGAAGTAAAATTTAGATCATAGAAATCTGTTGGACTCGATTTTCTGCAGATATTATTTTAGAATGCCTTATATTTATTTACAGATTTTTTTATTTTGTTATATTCAGTGGGAATTTTTTAATCATGTGGCGTACCTTCTTGGATGTGTGCTGTGATCTAACAAATTTGAACCTTAACTGACAAATATAAGTATATTGATATATTCCTATAATATTCTTAAATGTATCTGTTAATTAGCTGTGGGAGTGATGTACAGAAATTTGTCCATAGATATATTTTTTAATATTTTCCTTTTATCCAATTAGGTCTAAAATTTACACTACGTGTACAAAACAGAGCTTCTTTATCCCCCCCCCCCCCCCCCCCGCCCCAGAGTTACCCTGAATGTCTTTTCCTGGTATGTCAGATAACAAGAGAAATAACTCAAATTTTTAAACATCTGATTATAATTAAACATAAAAGTGATAAAACAGTTTAGTGCTGGTACACATTTTTTAAGCCTTTTCACTTTTTTCCACTATTAGTATAAATGATTACTTTATTCTATAAGATCGCATTAATAAAAAATTATAATGCTTAATAAAATCATAATATTAACATAGCAAACAGATCAGGGTTGGCATTTTTAATTCATCACTTTGTAGCTGGGACATTTGCATTATATCCTATTGTGAAAATTTCATAAAACAGTATTACATTTTTGAGACAATGGAATGGGCTCTAACTTTCTTAATAATGCTACGTTTAGTTGAATATTTCAGTCAACTAATAGCTGAGTTGAATGAAAAATCTAAAACTATGTAACAGTTATTAATTGATGGAAAATATGTTCATTATTTTTAAGAATCAGCAATTATGTAGAAAAGGAACAAGGCATAAATTTTTTAAGACACATGAAGAAGAACATTAGTACATAGATATAACAGGAAAAATTCTCTATAAAATATGCTTAATTTTTGTCTTTTTACATGCTCATTCTGATCTGCCATTTTTATCCATTTGTGTTTAATTTTTCGAGAATGAGAGATTATGCATAGTACTGTACCAATTAACCCTCCACCTTAATAATATACAATAAATGATTCTTACTAAAAGCAATGGCCTGTTTGCGTATAAAGAAAATATTCTTTGCTTAGGGTATGTTAGAAGATAATTTGCAGACTGGAAAGCTGTGGAAAATGAGGGTGAATGATTCATTCATTGACTTCACAGTGAGTGGGCTTAATAAAATTAGAACGTTAAAGTTGCATAAAACATAGATTACATATGTAATTTCCCTTTTGTGATCTGTTTTTGAGGTTAAGTAATGAAAGTTTTGTGTAGATTATAGGCTGGTTTACACAGATTTCATTTCCTTGAAATTTATCAAGAGTATGCACAAAGGGTAAATGGTATAATTCTGTCTTTGCACCACATTACTGTTTCTGACTAGAAAATGATCATTGGACTATAGATAACTCTATGAGGGTTATTAAGGTGGGGGAATTTGAAAAAGCAACTAATCATTAAAACATAGGATTTTTTCCCTAGAATTTCCCAGCTTCATCTGAAAGTTAAATGTAAACTGCTTAATATGGCTTAACTGTTAAAATTTTGAGTAGTTCATTACTTAGCAAATAATGCAAAAAAATATTTTTAAATGTTTCTGAATTGATACATTGAAGCATATTAACATAGATACCTCTATCAAACAAGATTACTTACATTGAAGACTCAATTCAAAAATACAAACAAAACCTATTACATATTATTGCAGCACTTTATGCAAGATTGATGGATGGAACATGTTTAAAAGGAAGCAACTAGGCAATAGTGCAACAACAAAAATATCGAGACTGTCAAAACTTCTGTGTTAAATTCTTAAAGCATTTACTTTAGACATTTAAAAGAAAATAATTCAACTGAAATTACATTTTCTCCTGGAAATGACTATATATTGATAGTGATTTTGCAGAATGCTTTACGGTAATTTTGTTTCTTTTTTCTTTTTTTTAGCACCTACCTAATAGGTAGATTTTATTACAGAAAATCTTTGATTCTTTATAAAGAAAGACCTACATTTAGGAAATAGTACCTATGTTAAATAATGAAAGATGAGATTACTTGGTAAAGTAGAATTTAAAAAATACTTTTCAGATTTTTTTCAAGTATGTATACAAGTTCTCCAGTGGGGCTTCATGTGCCAGATTTTCTATTGTAAAAGGCCATTAGCCATCTTGTCCTTCAGTTAAAAAAAAACCCAGAAAACCCAACCTTTACTTGAAATGGGATTGGTAGTTCAAACTCCCAAATGAAGGAGATGCCTAATTTAATTCCAAATTCTATTCTACATTTGAGTTTTGATCTAAATATTAAATTGAAGAGGTATAAGCAGTTTCAAGAAGCTCCCTAGCTTATAATGATTCTATTAAATGAGCTAAGGATAATCGATTGTATTGATGACATACATACTTCACATGCAGAACTGTGGGTTGCATTGTAACTTCATTATTGTAGGCTGCCATTAGGTTTCCAGTCTGTAGAATGAGCTATGGAATTGAATTGGCACTTATTGCTTTATTCTCTGTTTACTTTCAAAACCTTTGCTTTGTCTCTGGTGTTGTGCAGTTTCACTGTGCTAAGTCTAGGTGTGGTTTTATTATTTATTTGCTCACGTCTTGCCTCTTGCCCAGTTCTTTTTACTTTTTGGAATTCCTATGGTATTGCTAGCATACGACTTTTGAATTTCTTTTCTCTGTCTCAACAGCTTTACTGTTTTTCCTTCTCCTTCCATTTCTGTGCTGAGTATCTTCAGCTTCAACCACTCCCCATGAAGTCATCTCCACTTAGATATCTAATAGATACCTAATTTTAAAATAATAAAATTTGGGCTTCCCTGGTGGCACAGTGGTTGAGAGTCCGCCTGCCGATGCAGGGGACACAGGTTCGTGCCCCGGTCCGGGAAGATCCCACATGCCGCTGAGCGGCTGGGCCTGTGAGCCATGGCTGCTGAGCCTGCGCGTCTGGAGCCTGTGCTCCGCAACGGGAGAGGCCACAACAGTGAGAGGCCCTCATACCGCAAAAAAATTTTTTTTAAATAAAACTTGATTCAACTCTTCTCCATCACTGACAGTTAAAAAAAAAAAAAGAAAAAACCAACTTCCAAATGTTCCATAATTTTTGATAAATGGACTCGGCATTCACAGCTCACTAATCTATGACACTTTCCCCCTAGCTATTTCTGTTTGTTTTGCCTCACTCACGTTACTTCCATTGTTTTTAGAATACACCCGAGAATACTCTTGGGTCTTTGTATTGTTGTTTCCTCTATTAAGAATATTTTTATCCCTGATTTGCAGAAAACTTGTTCCCTCACCTAATTCAGATCTCAGCTCAAATGTCATCTCAGGTCTCCAAATTAGTATTCTGCCCTTATTTTTACATTCCTTATCTTGCTTTCTCTTCTAATGCTTAACCATTACTTGACTTTATTATTATTATTTTCATTTGTCATTGTCTCTTCACTAGAATGTAGTTCCAGTAGGGTAGGGCCTTTATTTTGTTCATTGATGTATCCCCAGCACCTAAAACAGTGCCTCACCTATCTGTTTTTTTCATTATTTTGACGTCTCCCAGAAATGCTATGTTCCATAAATGGCTAGTATTACCAAACTTTTCTTTCTTGTCATTGTTACGTGATCTGTTAGTATTATTGGAAACTTTTGTATGCCTTATCAGCATCTCTATTACTAGAGTCTGTTTACTATCTTCCAGTTCTTAAACCTGACAAATCACCTGAGACACTTGAGAAATAGAGAAACAACTAAGTGTCATTTCCATAAATTAAACTTGGCAGAGAAGGGCCCAAATAATATTTATAGGGATTTTAATATTTATTGACTTGAATAATAGAGGTTAACTCCACTGTTATAAATAATATGCATGTGCTTACATATAAATGAAAAATTGGTTTCTGTTATTTATGGCTACTTAAGAAATTTAATGATACTTTGTGAAAAGATATTCAGAGATGTGGTATGTAGTAGGAAAATATAAAACATTTTGGTTTGTCTATTTTATCTTTTGAGAGGAAATATGTTTTTAGATGGCATGCCACTGTCTTTTCCTACTCACAAGTAAAGAACATGACTTGTAAAGACACTATAATGCAAGAGAAATAGGTTGCATTTGCAATATTTCTCAAGTGAAATAGCAAAAATCCCCTCCTTTTTATTACTGAGTAGCATTTCTCGTATTGGATGTACTACAGTTTGTTTCTAACCATTCACCATACTGGGTTTCCAGTCTTTGGGTTATGAATAAAGATGCTATAAACATTTCATGTAAGGGTCTCTGGATAGACATATTCTCATTTTTCTCTGGTAAATACCTTGGAGTGGGATTGCTGGGTGGTATGGTAAACCATGTTTTACTTTATAAAAAACTGCCAAACCATTTTCCAAAGTGGATGTACCATTTTATGTTCCCACCAGATATAGATGAGAGTTCTTATTACTCTCTACTCCTGTGAGCATTTAGCATTTTAGCCATTCTGATAAGCGTGCAGTGGTAACTTAATTTGCATTTCCCTAGTGACCAGTGATAACATCTTTTAGTGTATTTATTTGCCATCCTTATCTCTTTGGTAAAGTATCTGTTCACATTTTTTCCAACTTTATAAAACAGGATTGTTGATACAAGTCATCTATCAAATAAGCTGCAAAGATTTTCTCCTACTCTATGGCTTGTGTTTTCATTTTCTTAGCAGTCTTTTGAAACGCAGAATTTAAAAATTTTTGATAAAGTCCAGTTTATCCATTTTTTTCTCTTACGATTCATTCTTTGTGTGTAGAAATCTTTGCCTGACGTGAGGTCACAAAGATTTTTTTCTCCTATGATTTCTTCTAGAAGGATTATACTTTTAGGAACTGCTTTTAAGTCTGTGATTCATTTCAAGTTTATTTTTGTATGTAGTATGAGATATGGATCAAAACTGCATGTTGGGGTAGGGTTTACGTATTTTGTTTTTCGAATATGTATATCCCATTTTTCCAGCACCATTTATTGAAAAGACTGTCCTCTTCCACTGAATTTTTATTTCACCTTGTTGAAGATCAGATGTCCATATACCTATGGGTCTGTTTCTGGGCTCCCTATTCTGGCCTATTTATATTTCTGCCCTTATGCTAACACCACACTATCTTGATTACTGTACTTTATAATAAATCATGAAATCAAGTGGTATGAATTCTAAATTTTGTTCCTTTTCAAGATTGTTTTGGCATTCTAAATTCCTTTGCTTTTTCACATACATTTTAGGATTAACTTCTCAATTTCTACCAAAAAGCCTGCTGGGATCTTTATTGAGATTATATTAAATCTATAATCAATTTGGAGAATATTGACAATTTAACAATATTGAGACTTCTGACTTACGAACCTAGTATATATGTCCATTGTTAGGTCTTTAATTTCATTACATGCTGTGGTTTTTCAGTGTACAAATCTTACACATATATTGTTAAATTTACCCCTTAGTAGTTCATATTTTTCTACTATTATGTTTTTTTTAATTTCAATTTTTAGGTGTTCATTGTTTTTTGGATTTGACCTTTATTTTGTGACCTTGCTATACTCACTAATTAGTTCTAATTCCAGATTCTTTGAGATTTTCTACGTAGATAAACACATCTGTGAAAAGAAAAAAATTGTATCTTCACAATCTTGATGCCTTTTCTTCTTCCCTTAATGTCCTTTCAATGACCTCTAGTATAATGTTGGTAAAAATGGGCATCTTTAACTTATTCCCATCTGGGTTGGAAGAGGTAAGAATTCAGTCTTTCACTGCTGAGTATGGTATGAGCCATAGGTTTTTTTGTATATGACCTTTGTCATGTTAAGGAAGTTCCCTTCTAATCTTAGTTTTTGGAGTATTAAAAGAAAAATATTTGGTTTTTATTTTTAAAATAACCTTAAGTACTTTTTCATGGGATATGTGCACCTGTTGTACAACTTCTCAGATCATGGAATCAGATTGGAGACAGCCACCCTTATCACCTGTTTCATACTGATTTTCTCCCAGTACTTGTTTATCAAAGAAACCATCAAAAAACAGCTTTGCAGTGTAATGGAATATAATGATGAAACTGAACCATCTCAAGCTGGTAGTTAATGTTGTTTTGGGCCAATAGATATTTGTCACTGTGTTTCCCTTGAAAATTTAAAATTTCCTGAAGCATCCCTGTGTTTTTGCTGCATTTGCAAGCCACAGCAGTAGCCCACACACAGTCTTTAAGAATTCATTCAAACTGAACTGATTTCTTCTTACCTGCTTTACAAAACTCTCTCTTCCTGTCATAATATGTCAAATATAGTATACAGTTAATGTATATTAGCTCCTCTTGGAGAGTCTTGCCATTCTTTATAATTCAGCTCACTTGGTTGCCTGGTGACCTCTGCTTTCTAATGGGTTCAAGAAAAACTATGTTTTTTTTTTTTTTTTTTTTAGATTAACCATCTTTTTTCTTGTTAGGACAGGAGGAATGTTCTCTTGGAGCTATTTACATCCTGAGAAGAGAAGCTCTCAAATGAGAGGTTTTTTGAGTCAGCTTTACTGGGGTGTAATATATGTACAATAAGTTGCATGCTCTGTAAGTGCACAGTTCGGTGAGGTTTGAGAAATATATAACATACTCATGACATAGAATATTTTCATCACTCCAAAAGTTTTCATTGCCCCTTTCCAGTCAATCTCCATACTTAAACGGTAGCCCAGGAAACTACTTACTGGTCTGCTTTAAAATACTACATATTAGATTTGTCTAACAAGTTTAATATGTAAATTAATAAAAATCATACAGTGTATGCACTTTGTCTTTTCCTCCACATAGTGTTTTTGAGATTAGTTCATGTTGTTGCATATATCCGTGGTTCGTTCCTTTTTATGACTTTGTAAAATTCCATTGTATGGATATACTGCTCACCTCGTTTCCAGTGTTTAGCTAATATGAATAAAACTTCTTTGAACATGCCTTTACAAGTTGTTTTTTGCATATGTTTTTATTTCTTGGGTAAATACCTTGGAAAAGAGTTGGTAAGTCATATGGCAAGTACTTAATGAGCTTTTAGAGAAACTACCAAACTGTTACATAAAACAGCTGTGTCACTTTGCAATGTATGAAAGTTCCAGTTGTTCTGCATCCTTGTCAGCATGAGCTATTGTCAAGTTTTTTTAAGCTATTGTAATAGTTGTGTAATGCAGTCATATTATGGTTTTAATTTGCATTTTATTGATAACTGATGATATTGATCTCTTTTCATGTGCTTTTTGGCCATTTGTATGTCTTATGTAAAGTACCTGCCAAATCTTTTGCCTATTTTGTAGTTTGTTTTCTTGCTAGTGAGTTGTAAGCTTTTTTATCTGTTGTAGTTTTGAAGACATTTTATTTTTTAGAGCAGTGTTAGGTTAACAAAATGGAGCAGAAGCTATAGAGATTTCTCGTATACCTTCTGCTCCCACACATGTATAGTGTCTCCCATTATCAACATCCTCCATAAGCACTTTTAATATGCATTATGAACACCAGTTCTTTATCAGATATGTATATTGTAAATATTTCCTCCAAATCTATGATCTGCCTTTTTTTTCCCTAACTAATTTGCAAAGAAGTTTTAAATCTTTACGAAGTCCATTTTCTAATTTTTTCCTTAATATTTTTACATTTTGTATCCCATGTAAGAAATCTTTGTCTAACCTAAAATCTCAAAGCTTTTTTTTTTCTAGAAGAGTTTTCGCTGTTCTATTAGATCATTGTTTCAGTTCAAGTTAGGTTTTTCTGTGCAATGTGAAGAGTTGAGATTCATTTTTTTCCCTCCATATGGATGTCCAGTTTCTGTAGCATCATTTATTGAAAAGAGTAACCTTTCCTCATTGAATTTTTTGACTCCTTTATAAAAAAAAAAATTGACCACGTGTGTGTCTATTTCTGGACATTCTCTTCTTTTCTATTGACTATATATCTAATATCCCTGGGCCAAAAAAAAATGATCTTGATTACTGTAGCTTTATAAATAATTCTTGAAGTCAGGTACTAAGAGTAGTACTCCAACTTTGTACATTTTCCAAATTGTTTTGGCTACTCTAGGTCCTTTGTATTTCTTTATACATTTAGTCAGCTTGTAAATTTCTACCAAAAAAATCTTCTTAGGATTTTATTGAAATTGTGTTGAATCTACAGATAAATTTGGAGATACTTGACATCTTAATAAAACACTGAATCTTCTAGTTTACAAACATGCTTTCTCTCTCCAATTATTTATGTATTTAATTTCTCTCGGCAGTGTTTTTTCTGTTGTCAGTGAATTGGATTTACATTTATTTTGTTAAAGTTATCTCTACAAATTTAGTATTTTTTTTAGATGACTTTTGATAGGGTTTTTTTTTTTTTTGGCTGCGTCAGATCTTACTTGCAGCACGCGGGATCTTCGTTGAGGTGTGCAGGCTTCTCTCTAGTTGTGGCGTGTGGGTTTTCTCTAGTTGTGGCGCACAGGCTCCAGGGCACGTGGGCTCTGTAGTTGTGGTGCGGGGGTTCCAGAGCGCGTGGGCTCTGTAGTTTGCGGCATGCGGGCTCTAGTTGAGGTGCGCCTGAGCTCAGTAGTTGCCGTGCGCGGGCTTAGTTGCCCCGCAGCATGTGGGATCTTAGTTCCCTGACCAGGGATGGAACCCACATCCCCTGCATTGTAAGGCGGATTCTTTACCACTGGACCAGCAGGGAAGTCCCAAATTTAGTATTTTGGATGCTATTGTAAGTACTTTATTTCAATTACCAATTTTTGGATTCTAGTGTATAGTTATACTGTTGATTTTTGTGTTGACCTTGCATCCTGCCAATGTGCTAAACTATTAATTCCAGTAGATTGCAGGGGAGGGGGAGGATAATTTCCTTAGGTCTTTCTATGTACATGATCCTGTTTGCAAATAAAAAGAGCTTTAATTCCTTCATTCCTAACTGTATACTTTTTTCCTTTCCTTACCACCAGTACAGTGTTGATATGGGAGAGGGGTTGGGAGTGGACATCCTTGGTTTATCCCTTATCTCAGCATTTGTCTTGCTCTGTTAAGTATGATCATAGCTGTAAGTTTTTCATAGATGCCTTTTATCAGGCTTAGTAAGTTAACCTCTTCTTGGTTTGTGGAGACATTTTATCATGTCTGTTGAGATGTGTTCTTTGTTCTTTCTTATTAATATGAAGTACATTGGTTTTTAAATGTCAGACCAACCTGGCATTCCTCAGATAAGCCCTATTTTATCAAGGTGTATTTCCCTTCTCCATATACTGTTGGATTCAACTTGCTAATATTTTGTTTAAAATTTTACATCTATATTCATGGTGCTATTTGTCAGTAGTTTTGTTGTATTATTTTATAAATTTTTTTTTCTAGTTTGAGTAGGATAACACTGATCTTGTAGGTTGAGGTGAGAAGTATATTCCTTTTCTCTTTTTTTTTTTGAGCTATTAATGTTTATTTGGGATCAAAGATAAAGGGCAAAAATTGTGAAAATAAGACATAGTGAAAATGACAAAGTTCAGACTCCCAGAAAAAAAGTATCTTTTCCCATGGTAGAAAATCTGGAAAATGTGGAAAATACAAAGAAGAGTAAAAAAAATTCCAGCACTGTCCCCACTGTCTGTAGGTAACCACTGCTAATTTTTTTTTTTTTTTTTTTTTTTGCAGTACGCGGGCCTCTCACTGTTGTGGCCTCTCCCGTTGCGGAGCACAGGCTCCGGACGCGCAGGCCCAGCGGCCATGGCTCACGGGCCCAGCCGCTCCGCGGCATGTAGGATCCTCCCAGACCAGGGCACGAACCCACGTCCCCTGCATCGGCAGGCGGACTCTCAACCACTGCACCACCAGGGAAGCCCACACTGTTAATACTTTTTAAAATATTTTAAATATAATGTTTAAAATATTGTGGTCACACATGTATGTGTATTTATATGTTTGATGTGTGTATGTGTATTAATTTATAGCCTGCTTTTCACTTAATAATGTGATATTACAATGTGATATAACAGCAATATGAAATAAAATGGGTTTTATATATTTTTAGTAACTGCATAACACAAATTTGTTTAACCAGTCCCCACTGTTGGGCATATAGACTCTATTTTTCCTTATTATAAATAAAACTTTAAGAAATATACCTGGCACATCACTATTTCCTTACTATAACTTTTTAGAAGTGGAATTTGTGGGTCTTAAGATTTGGGGCAAATATTTCCAAATTGCCTTTCTGAGAGATCATTTTCCACTCCCACCAGCAGATCCCTGTTTCCTTTTTTGATGACTGAAAATAGTGAAGGTGAAAATGTTTTAAAATATGTTGGCTAATTTTTTAATTGCTCATTTTGATTTTGAATACTTTGTCATTTTCTTACAGGTTTATAAGGGATCTTACATATTAGGGGTATTAACCATTTGTCATTTTGTTTATGGTGTTGTGTAATTTTTAGTTTTTTAAAAATTGAATTATAGTTGCTGTACAATATTGTATAAGTTACAGGTGTACAATATAGTGATTTAAAATTTTAAAGGTTATACACCGTTTATAGTTAATATGGGTTATATTCCTTGTGTTATACAATGTATCCTTGTAGCTTATTTCACATCTAATAGTTTGTACCTCTTAATCCCCTACCCCTGTATTGCCCCTCCCTCTTCCCACTGGTAACCACTAGTTTGTTCCCTGTATCTGTGAATCTGCTTCTTTTTTGTTTTATTCACTAGTTTGTTGTATTTTTTAGATTCCACATATAAGTGATATCATACAGTATTTGTCTTTCTCTGACTTATTTCACTTAGCATAATGCACCCCAAGTCCAACCATATATATACACCACAACCTCTTTATCCATTCATCTGTTGATGGACACTTAGGTTGCATCTATATCTTGGCAATTACAGTTTACAAATATTGTTGCTATGAGCATTGGGGTATACATATCTTTTCAAATTAATGTCTTTGTTTTCTTTCAGATCTATACCCAGGAGTGGAATTGCTGGGTTATATAGTAGTTCTATCTTTAGTTTTTTGAGAAATCTTCATACTGTTTTCCACAGTGGCTGCACCAATTTACATTCCCATCTGTAGTGTACAGGGGTTCCCTTTTCTCGACGTTCTCACCAACATTTGCTGTTTGTGTTCTTTTTGATGATAGCCATTCTGACAGATGTGAGGTGGTATCTCAGTGTGATTTTGATTTGCATTTCCCTGATGATTAGCAATGTTGAGCAACTTTTCATGTGCCTGTTGGCCATCTGCATTTCCTCTTTAGAAAAATGTCTATTCAATTCTTCTGCCCAATTTTTAATTGGGTTGTTCGCTTTTTGATGTCGAGTTGTATGAGCTGTTTATATATGCTGCATATTAATCCCTTACCAGTCATATCATTTGCAAATATTTTCTCCCATTCAGTAGGTTGTATTTTCATTTTGTTGATGGTTTCTTTTGCTGTGCCTTTTCTGTTTTCTAAAACAGTTTGTGTAGGCATATTATTTCTTCTTTAAATGTTTGATAGAACTTTACCAGTGAAGCCATATGGACTGGTTTTAGTAGATATAGGACTATTCAGATTTTCTACTTTTTCAGTTTTGACAATTTGTGTCTTTCAAGGAATTTGTACATTTTCTCTAAGTTGTAAATTTTTTGGCCTATAGTTATTATCTTTTAAATGTCTGTAGGATCTGCAGTAATGTTTTCCTTTTCTTTTGTTCCTGATATTAATCAGGAACATTGTAGCTTCTTTTCTTCTTCAGTCTAGCTAGAGGTTTACCATTTTTGTTGCTCTTTAAAAAATAAAAATCAGCTTTTGGTTTTATTGATTTTTTTATTTTATTGCTTCTGTCTTTAAAAAAATAGATTTTGTTTTATAGAGCCATTTTAGTTTCACAGCAAAACTGATTGGAGGGTATAGAGATTTCCCATATACTCCCTACCCCTACATATACAGTCTCCCCTACTACCAAAATCCCTCACCAGAGTGGTAAATTTGTTATAATCAATGAACTTATATTGACACATCTGTTATCACCCAAGGTCCATAGTTCACATTAGGGTTCACTCTTGGTTGTTTACATTCTATGGGTTTTGACAAATGTATAATAAAATGTATCCACCATTATAATATACAGAATAGTTTCACTGCCCTAAAAATACCCTATGCTCTGCCTACTCATCCCTTCCTCTCCTCAACCCCTGGCAACCACAGATCCTTTTACTCTCTCCTTAATTTCGCCATCTCTAGAGTATTATACAGTTGGAATCTTATGGATGTAGACTTTTCACATTGGCTTCTTTCACTTTGTAATATACATCTAAGTTTCCTCCATCTTTTCATGACTTAATAATTTTTTGTTTGTTTGTTTGTTTTTCGTACTGAAGTATAATCCATTTTCTAGATGTAACAGTTTACTTATCCCTTGATAGATCGAAGGACATCTTGATTGCTTCCAAGTTTGGGCAATTATGAATGAAGCATTCATATAAACATTCATGTGCAGGTTTTGGTGTGGACCTAAGTTTCAACTCATTTGAGTAAATACCAAAGAGATTGTATAGTAAGAGTATGTTTAGCTTTGTAAGAAACTACCGGACGGTCTTCCAAAGTGGCTACCATTTTGTATTCTCAGCAGCAATGAATGAGAGTTCCTGCTGCTTTACATCCTTTCCAGCATTTGGCGGTGTCAGTGTTTTGGATTTTGGTCACGCTAATAAGTGTGTAGTAATATCTCATCATTATTTTTATTTGCAATTCCTTAATGATACATGATGATGAACGTCTTTCCATATGTTATTTTTTTAATTCTCATTTTTGTTTTGCATTTCTCTGGATTAGCAGTGAATTTGAGCATCCTCTTCACATATCTTCATATATCTCATATTCATTTACGTTTCTTCTGTGAATTGCCTGATCATATATTTTAACCATTTTTTTCTATTGCTTTTCTTTTCTCTTGTTGATTCTTAATTCCTTTGGGATGCCAGAAAATTAGTCCCTTATTGGTTTAAAATATTGTAAATATCACCTCCCAATTTATTATCATTAACTTTTTCATGGTATTTTTTATTGAATAAAAATTCTTAATGATAATCCAGTCCATTATCTTTTCCTTGCCTTATGGTTTATACTTTTGGTACAAAAGTCCTTTATCTGCACATTGATCACAAAATGTTTTCCTACTTTATCGTCTATTCACTTTTTATAGTTTTAGATTTCACATTTAAGTTTCTAATTCATTTAGAAGCTACTTTGTTCATAGTTTTAGGTGAGAATATAGGTTTACTTTTCTCCATATTGTGAACCAGTTCCTCTAACACTATTAGGTAACAGTCCTTCCTATTCCCATTGATCCGTAGTGTAAACTTTGCGATATACCAAGTTCCTACATATACATGGCATGAGTCTAAGTTTGTGCTTCCTATTTTTTTTGCATCATTCACTTGTCTGACCACTTTATTATATCACAGAAGTGTTATTATGTAGTAGGGCAAATCTACCCTCTTTGCTGTTCTCAAAGCCGATGTGGTCACATATGTATCTTTAAGCAATATATATTTTCTTTGCATATTGTCTATTTATTTGGGACTAAATGTTTCTAATTAATTTGTACAAATAAAAATGTGTAAGGAAAGATGTGTGATACAATTGATGTAAAATTTCTCTGGCTGGATTTATGTTTTTTGGTCTATGCAAATAAAACAAAATAGTTAATACCTCTTTTAATGATATGCTTACATTATATTTATGCCAGTGTCAGAGGAGTTAGTAGAAGTATTTTTATGTTTTAAATTGTTTTATTCTATACTCCCTAAATATTTTGGAATGAAATATATGGATACATCTAAAGGTTTTTATTTATATAGAATCAGAGTCAGAGATTAATCTTAGAATTTGCTTCATGTGTTTCAATTAATAAATAAGAGAGACACAAAGAGGTCAACTGACCTGCCCAAGTGGATACAGGCTAATTAATTGTGAAATCAGTAGTAAATACATACTTCTTGACTTTGCCTTTTATATAGTTCTGAACATATCTATGATTTATTTGCCACTGAGACTTTAGTTTGACTATAACATAGAAAAACATGTTTGGCAAAATAGGTTTTTCAGATATTAAATAATATCTTTTTTACATTTACTTTGTTCCCACATGACCTTCATTATGGGGTTAAATCTTCTGTGTGGGGACAACAGTACTTTTGATAAATTTGGGCAAAATTAAGACTAGAGGATGGAAGTTTGGTAGAAGTTTCTTGCCATCAGAGCAAGGAATATATGTCTGTAAAAGCAAGTGCTTTCAGAATATATATTCTTACTATCTGCATATTCACCAAGTTTAGTGGTGATAAACGCTCTCTTATTTATAACTTCTAATTGAAATAGTAGGGTGCCTGAGCAGGTGCAAGTATTTTTCAAAACAGATGCTACTAAAAGGCTCTGGTAAGGATGCATGTTAATATTTAAATGTTCTTTCCAAAGGCCATCTTATTAGATTACAAAAAGTAACACAATGATATTATTGACTCTTTCTTTCATAAGAGACAGGCAAGTTTTGTTGACTTTGTAATGTGTCACCTTGGCTAGGCTACATTACATTCCCCTAAATTCCTTTACCTGTTTGTTGCCAGTTAGGGTGGGCCACAAGGGATATTTCTGTGGGGGATTTGGAGAGCAGAGGTGAAGAAGCAGCCATATGTGTGTTGGACATCTTGTTGCTTATCTGCTGGCTCACCTAGGGTGAGGAAGTGGCCAGGACTGCACCCCTGGAGTCTGCCACCCCTGGAGTTAGTGTCTCTGTCTCCTTGACTTGATGAAGGGCCCTGGTTCCCACAGGACACTCATTCCATTAAGGTGAGAGGCAACAAGAACGGACACATTTGTCAGACTGTTCTCATGGGCTCTAGCTCATGCTTGTGAGTTTGAGATTGTTTTTGCTCTTCCTCATTTTATATTCATTTTCCCTTCCCAACTGTCTGCTATGTGGACTTCAAGCTACAGCATCAGATGCAAAGTCAACAACCTTATAGAGACTACTTAACCAGCTCTCACAATCAATAAGGTCAAATCCTTGTACCAAATCCCCCCCCCTTTTTTTTTTCCCCGCGGTACGCTGGCCTCTCACTGTTGTGGCCTCTCCCGTTGCGGAGCACAGGCTCCGGACGTGCAGGCTCATTGGCCATGGCTCACGGGACTAGCCGCTCCGCGGCATGTGGGATCTTCCAGGACCAGGGCACAAACCCGTGTCCCCTGCATCGGCAGACGGACTCTCAACCACTGCGCCACCAGGGAAGCCCCAAATCCCCTTATTTTATCTGTCTACCTACCTATTCATCATTCATCCATCCATCCATCATCTACCTCCTAGTCATTCTTCTTTTCTAATTTAACTCTGACTGATATATTTTTCACTTATTCACACAAGTCTGATTAAAATGTACTTCTAACCTGCATTCATTTAGTACAGCATATGTATATTTTACAAAATTAGATTTTCGTTTTGGGTTTGAACCTAGACCAATGACTTTTTTTCCTTATTCTTGAATTATCAGAAACATTTGACACAGTTGATCCTTACTCACCTTGATTCGAAGGCTCTGACTGTAATTCATGTATTAATTTGCACTTTTGGCTGCAAATACAATAACAGAAAATCTTACTCAACTGATTTAAAAACGCTGGGGAGAAGTTACCTCCCATAGTTCTGAAATATTTTGTCTCTAGGGTAAACAACAATTCAGTGACGTGATCAAGAGCCAAGATTCCTTCCACTTTCTACTCTGCCATCCTTGAGCTAGTTTCCTTCATTGCTACAAGGTTGTTGCAGCAGTTCAAAGAGGCACAACAACCACAGGAGAAGGGGGCCTCCTCTTCACATGTGTTTTTTATTGGTAGCAAATATATCTTTCCCGGCAGTCTCCACAGCAGGTTTCCCCTCATAATGCATTGGCCAGGCTTGTGTATGTGTATACATGTATGTGTATGTGTATACGTGTATGTGTATACATGTATGTGTATGTGTATACATGTATGTGTGTGTGTATACATGTATGTGTATGTGCCTACGGCAAGAGGAGTGGAGCATGATGATCAGCATAGATCACTTAGAATTTAGCCCTGGAGCTCGCAGTAGCTCACCATTCCCTGAGTGAAGTATGGCAACGTGGAATAAACTGGGACTTGGATAGCAAAAATGAAAGAGCAAAAATGTTCCTGAGAGGCAAACAACAGTGCCTGCTACATAGTGCATGTTTTATCTCCCTTATCTCAGACCTCTTTCCCTGTTTGAAATCCATAAAAATGTACAAAGCTCTCCTTTTTCTCTTGACGCATTCTCCCTTGGCAATCCCATCGACTTTCCTATCTTTAAGTACTATGTTTCAGAGCATGGTTTCCACGGCATCGTAATGGTGACCTCTCCCAGACTCTAGAGTGCTGTTTTTAGAAGCCCATGGGATATTTTCATCTAGCTATGTCACCAACAAAGCCCATTAACAGTTCCTGGGAAATGAAAATAGAATCTGCACTTAGTCTAGTTTCACTTGCTCATAGGGTGCTGTGTGTAGAAGCTTTGCACTCAGTGCTTCACACTGGAGTTTCTAGTGCAAAATGGTTACATGCATTTCAGCTCAGTGGGCCGTGTGCACAAGCACTGCACAGGACACTTCAAGATGGCAGCAGCTTACTGTGTGAAGAACCTGGCACTTTGATCTGGAGTGCTGGGAGCAGCACACCAGTGCCTGACAAAGATACCACAGAAAAAGAAAATTACAGGCCAATATCACTGATGGAAATAGATGCAAAATCCTCAACAAAACACTAGCAAACCGAATCCAACAACACATTAAAAGGGTCATACACCATGGTCAAGTAAGATTTATCCCGGGGATGCAAGGATTTTTCAATATCCGCAAATCAGTGTGATGCACCACATTAACAAATTGAAGAATAGAAAACATAGGATCATCTCAATAGCTGCAGAAAAAGTTTCTGACAAAATTCAACACCCATTTATGATAAAACCTCTCCAGAAAGTGGGCATAGAGGGAAACTACCTCAATGTAACAAAGGCCATATATGACACACCACAGCTGACATCATACTCAATGGTGAAAAGCTGAAATCATTTCCTCTAAGATCAGGAACAAGACAAGGATGTCCACTCTCCCCACTTCTATTCAACGTAGTTTTGGAAGTCCTAGACATGGCAATCAGAGAAGAAAAAGAAATAAAAGAAATATAAATTGGAAAAGAAGTAAAACTGTTACTGTTCACAGATGACATGATACTATACATAGAAAACCCTAAAGATTCCACCAGAAAACTACTGGAGCTAGTCAATGAATTTGGTAAAGTTGCAGGATAAAAAAATTAATACACAGAAATCTCTTGCATTCAAATACACTAACAACAAAAGATCAGAAAGAGAAATCAAACAATCCCATTTACCATCGCATCAAAAAGAATAAAATACCTAAGAATAAACCTACCTAAGGAAACAAAAGACCTGAAAGCTATATGATGCTGATGAAAGAAACTGAAGATGACACAAACAGATGGAAAGATATACCATATTCTTGGATTGGAAGAATCAATATTGTCAAAATGACTATACTACCCAAGGCAATCTACAGATTCAATTCAATCACTATCAAATTAGTAATGACATTTTTCACAGAACTAGAACAAAACATTTTGTAATTTTTATGGAACACAAAAGACCCCAAATAGCCAAATCAGTCTTGAGAAAGAAAAACAGAGCTGGAGGAATCAGACTCCCTGACTTCAAACTATACTATAAAGCTACAGTAATCAAAACAGTATGATACTGGCACAAAGACAGACTTGTACATCAATGAAACAGGAAAGAAAGCCCAGAAATAAACCCACACACCTATGGTCAATTAATCTATGACAAAAAAAGGCAAGCGTATACAATGGAGAAAAGACAGTCTCTTCAAAAAGTGATGCTGGGAAAACTGAACAGCTACATGTAATAGAATGATATTAGAATATTCTCTAACACCATACACAAAAATAAACTCAAAATGGATTAAAGACCTAAATGTAAGACTGGATACTATAAAACTCTTAAAGAAAAACATGGGCAGAACGCTGTTTGACATAAATTGCAGCAATATCTTTTTAGATCCACCTAGAGTAATGAAAATAAAAACAAAAATAAACAAATGGGACCTAATTAAACTTAAAATCTTTTGCACAGCCAAGGAAAACATAAACAAAATGAAAAGACAACACAGAGAATAGGAGAAAATATTTGCAAAGGATGCTACTGACAAGGGACTAATCTCCAAAGTATACAAACAGCTCATGTAGCTCAATCTCAAAAAAAACAGAACCCAATCAAACAGGCAGAAGATCTAAATAGATGTTTCTCCAAAGAAGACATACAGATGGCCAAAAAGCACATGAAAATATGCTCAACACCACTAATTATTAGAGAAATGTAACTCAAAACTACAATGATGTATCCCCTCATGCCAGTCAGAATGACCATCATCAAAAAAGTCTACAAACAATAAATACTGGAGAAGGTGTGGAGAAAAGGGAACCGTCCTACACTGTTGGTGGGAATGCAAATTGGTACAACCACTATGGAGAACACTTTGGAGGTTCCTTAAAACACTAAAAATATTGGATTTCCCTGGTGGCACAGTGGTTAAGAATCTGCCTGCCAATGCAGGGGATACGGGTTCGATCCCTGGTCCAGGAGGATCCCTCATGCTGCAGAGCAACTAAGCCTGGGTGCCACAACTACTGAGCCCGCAAGCCCCAACTACTGAAGCCTGCGTGCCTAGAGCCCGTGCTCCACAAAAAGAGAAGCCACCACAATGAGAAGCCTGTGCACTGCGACAAAGAGTAGCCCCGGTCACCACAACTGGAGAAAGCCCACGTGCAGCAATGAAAACCCAATACAGCCAAAAATAATTAGAAAAAAAAAAAAACCCTAAAAATAGAGCTACCATATGATCCAGCAATCTCACTCCTGGGCATATATCTGGAGAAAACCATAATTGGAAAAGATAGCTGTACCCCAGTGTTCATTGCAGTACTGTTTACAACAGCCCAGACATGGAAGCAACATAAGTACCCACTGACAGACAAATGGATAAAGCAGATGTGGTATGTATATACAACAGAATATTACTCAGCCATAAAAAATGAAATAATGCCATTGGCAGCAACATGGATGGACCTAGAGATTATCATACTAAGTGAAGTAAGTCAGAGAAAGTCAAATATCATATGACATCACTTATATGTGGAATCTAAAAAAAATGATACAAATGAACTTATTTACCAAACAGAAACAGACTCACAGATATAGAAAACAAACTTATGGTTACCAAAGGGGAAACATAGAGGGGAGGGATAAATTAGGAGTTTAGGATTAACATATACCCACTACTATATATAAAATAGATGATCAACAAGGATTTACTGTATAGCACAGAAAACTCTACTCAATATTCTGTAATAATGTTTATAGGAAAAAAATCTGAAAAAGAATATATATATATGTATAACTGAATATATATATGTATAACTGAATCACTTTGCTGTATATTTGAAACCAACACAACATTGTAAATCAACTATATTCCAATATAAAATTAAAAAACAAAGTGCAAGATGTCAGAGGAAAAAAACAATAAGAAAAAGAAAAAGCAATTACTAGAGACCCCTGCCCTGGCCCTCCCAGATTTAACTAAACCCTTTGACCTTAACTAAACCCTTCATGAGAGATGGGGAATCGCCCTTTGGGCATCAGCTCAAAAACTGGGACCCCTTGCTCAGGTGATTGCTTATTCCTCTAAACAGATCAAACTGCTGAGGGATGGCCTCCTTGCCTAGGGGCAGTAGCAGCTACTACAACCCTGCTAAAGAAGGCTGAAAAGTTAACGTTTGGCCAGCCAGTCACTCTATGGACCCCACACCACATTCAGGCTTTAGTAAATTCTAAGGGAACAGAGGGGCTATGCCCTGGAAGGTCGATTCAAGTTTAGGCTATGCTTTTAGACAACCCAGTGGCTAGCACAGAAACCTGTCACACGCTAAAATCTGCCAGCCTGCTACCCACAGAAACGGCGTCCCTGGAGCATGACTGTATAGAAACCATAGACACAATCTATTGCAGTCACCCCAGCCTAGAATGTTAGGAAGTGAGCCTCTCCTAAACACTGAAGAGGAATGGTTCACAGACAGGAGTGATTTTATAAGAGAGAGAGAACAGTTGGTGGGATACACAGTGACCTCCCAGACTCAAGTCATAGAGGCAAGAAGCCTACCCCCAGGGACTTCTGCCCAAAGGCTGAGCTGATAGCCCTCACCTGGGCCGTAGAGCTCGGGACAGGGAAGATCTTAAATGTTTACACAGATTCCTGCTAGAACTATGCCATCCTACATGCACACAGAGCTATTTTTTTTTAAAAAGGGGGTGTGCTTACTGCATAGAATAAGCAGGTGAAACATGGGTTAAACATATTGAGACTCCTAGATGCAGTACAACTTCCAAAAACGGTGGCAGTGATTCATTGTAGGGGTCACCAAAAGGAGATGCAGAGACAAGAAAGGGAAACAAAAAAGTGGACGCAACTGCCAAAAGAGTGGCCCTAGAACCACTAACCTGGCAACTACCTTTTATACCTCGAAGGCCAGATCCATCCAATTACTCCCCAATCTACACAGAGGAAGAATTAGACAAAGCCCGTTAACGGGGCTTCAACAGAAATCTAGGAAGCCACGTGTGGCTAGTTAATGATCGTGAGCAATACTTCTCCCAAACTGCAGCTTGTCAAGCCATCAGGGAGGCTCATCAAAGAACTGACTATGGGAGGGAAGCCCTACATAATTGATTAGTGGAGCTCATGGTAACTCCTGGCATGAAAAGTATAATCAGTCGAATAGTCGAGACATGTCCCATATGCACAGTAAACAACACAAATACCAGACCACCTTCCCCCTTTCCACCCCACCCCCCCAGGAGGCTCCCAGATAAGGCCCTTTCAGCCAGAGTGGCATACCCTGGGGAAGACTGGCAGACTGATTTCACTGTCAGGTATTTCAGACTACTGGAAAAAGCAACTTGACTAGCAGAAACGAGTCAGCCGAATTTGGCCAAACGAATGTGGAGCAACGTAAAACAGGTCCTCCCTGGCATCATTTGGTTTTTACTTTTCCTGGGCCCCTAATGACCATGATTCTCTTGCTAATACTTGGGCCATGCCTCCTAAATTGTCTGGTGTCCTTCATCTTCAAAAGTTTTATGAAAGGGAGCAGAAGCCTATGGGGCCTTTCTGGGACAGACGCCCCCTCTGCCCCATGTCCTTCACCTGCCTCTTGTTTGTAGAAAATCTTTAGCCTCCTAGGCCTTCCCTGAGTTCCAAAGAATAAATTTAATCAGAGAAGTGAGAAAATACAGAAACAAAGGAAAAGAGTCAAGCAAGACAAAATAATAACACTTTAGCCATTAAACAAAGTCAAGGACCCTTAGTTCCTCCTCAAGGGCCATAGGTAACATTCTGAGCCAATTCCTTGAGCCGTTTCACAGATACTAAAAGCCCGATCAGGTGGAAGATGTTAACTGCATACCGCCCACAAGCACGTAGACCCCAGACCGGTTGGAACCAGCAGGTTGATGATGTTGATTCCCAAAATACCATCCTGTTACCTCACTACCGACCAATCAGAAGAACACCTATGAGCTGTCGTGCACCGTGCAACCTTCTCCCTCACCCTTTAAAAACTAAGGACACCTGAAAGCCATCAGGGAGTTCAGGTCTTTTTACCATTAGCCACCAGTACTTGCTTGGCCTTGCAATAAACGCTGCGCTTTTCTTCACCACAACCCGAGGTGGGTAGTTTAGCTTTACTGCACAAGGGCGAGCAAACCAAGTTTGGTTCAGTAACAGAATCTATAAAACTCCAAATCCTGGTCACTCAGGAATGCAAACAGTCAGGGCTAAGGCCTGGTGACCATCAAACGCATCTAAAGGCACCGGGGAGAAGCTCTTCTCCTCCACCCAGAGTTATGACAACACACAGACTCAGCAAGAAGCAGTTTCAGAAGATGGAGCTGCAGCCCTCAGCGCCCCTCAAGAAAGAGGAGCAGGACAAAAGACAGAGGACGGATTTGTCATCAGCAAAGCCCGTTAACAATTCCCAGGAAATAAACATGGAGTCTGGGTAATAAAATAAAGTCTAACCTTTTTTTCTTCTTTTTCCTTCGTGCGTCATATAATTTCACTTGCTCAAAGGATGGCGCGTGCAGAACCTCCTACCTGCAGCTTCAGACTGGAGCTCCTAGTGCAAAATGGCTGTGCCTGACACCACAGCTCAGCGGAGCGCGGGCACAGGCCTCTGCCACCAGGAGCCAGAGCAGCTCAGCTGCCCCCAGCCCTCGAGAACTCCGCCCCTCCCCGCTGAGGAGATCCCAGTGAAGCAGCTCCTTCACAGCTGTGCCCCTTTTGCTATGGACCAGAACCCTACAGAGCAGCCCCGCCCACGGGCTTTGGAGAGCACGTGTGCTAGAGAGCTTGCTTGTTCTTTGACCAAAGCATAAAGCTTTCCTTTACTTCTGACCTGAACTGGATCTTGTTCTGTTGACGGGAGCAACAATGGGCAGAAAGACCCCTTGTAGGGAGCTGACTTGGGAGGGTCATAACAGGTGTCTTCTAGCACCCCGAACTGTTTAATTTAGCATCACATTTTCCTTCCTCACACCGTGTCTCCACACCTCAGTTCCTGCATAACTTATTTTCTAGTCAGTAGAATTCTAGTTAAATTATGGATCTACTCTAACTATAAATGATGTGAAAATAAGACACACAGACAAAAACAAAACACCACCTCATCTTTATTTCTTCAGTCATTTTAGCATTTGGATAAGTATTTTATATTTAGAATGGAATTCAAGATAGTCTTTTGCTATCCTGCAAAGAAGGGGGCAAGAGAAAGGTTTACTAGTGACTAGTTGCTGTCAGAAAGTGAGGTCAGATTCCTTCCTACTCTTTTCCTTGGGCTTCTCATCTCTTTGCTCTGTTACAATGAACCTTTCTTATATATAGGGTATCTTTTGAAACTGTCACCTCTTCTCTTACTCCAAGAATGCAGAGGGTTCCAAAGTATCTTTCCTACTTTAATTCTAGCTATAAAATGTCAATAATCATAGAAGAGATTGAAATTAAATTATGTAACTAATAATATTAATTGTATTTATTTGAATTGATGACACAATAAATAGTAATGAACACATGCTAATATTTTAATATTATTGTTGGCCAATCTCTACTTGAGCATGCATAACTGCTTATAAGTTTGAGATTCTCTGGTAATCCTAAATATAATACATCTGGGTCACTTCTGCCCATACCTTGTGCTCTAAACCTGCTCGCCAGCCATAGGGGAGACCCCTATGGCCAAGCTTGTTCTTTGTGACTGTGTCAGTCAGGGTTTTCCAGAGAAACACGATAGAGTTTTCTCTCTCTCTCAGAGATCGATTTAGTTTAAGGCATTGGCTCATGTGAATGCAGGGCATGGTGAGTCTAAAATTCTTATGGCAAGCCCACAGCCTGGAAAGTGAGTCAGTGTTTCTATGTTGCAGAGTCTGGAGGCAAAAGCCTTTTTTTTTTTTTTTTCAAAACCTCAGTCTTTGCTCTTAAGGCCTACAGCAGATTAAATGAGCCCACCCACATAATGGGGGTGGGGAGGGAGGGTCATCGGCTTTACTCAAAGGCTACTGATTTAAATGTTAATCACATCTAAAAAATACCTTCACAGCAACATCTAGACTGATGTTTGAGCAAACAACTGTGTACTGTAGCCTAGCAAAGTTGATGCATAAAATTAACCATCACCATGACCCTGCCACTCCTTGGCCATGGCTAATTGGGAAAAGATGCACACTTTAAGCAGGACTAATCAAGTTTCTCTCATTGGAATTTATTATGAGGGACTTAGGGACTCTTGTGGGTCTTTGTTGATCCCTTGACCTAGAAAGATGTATATATCGGTCATCTTTAAAGGAGCATAAGCACGAAGCAGACATGCAGAGAGAAGCAAAAACAAGAGACCATGCACATTCAGAGCAGCCTAGTGAATTATCTTATGGGGCTTGGCTGTACTTCCTCCTCTTATTGTGTGAGATAATATTAGATTTTTTCCAAACAAATTTTTTTTTTTTTTTTTTTTTGCGGTACGCGGGCCTCTCACTGTTGTGGCCTCTCCCGTTGCGGAGCCCAGGCTCCGGACGCGCAGCCCCAGTGGCCATGGCTCACGGGCCCAGCCGCTCCACGGCATGTGGGATCTTCCCGGACCGGGGCACGAACCCGCGTCCCCTGCATCGGCAGGCGGACCCCCAACCACTGCGCCACCAGGGAAGCCCAAACAAATTTTTTTCTATTTAAGTTACTTTGACTGAGTTTATATTCTTTACCACAAAGTCATCCCTACGATGCCATTTTCACATACCGTATTTTTTCTCATTCATGTGGTCAACTGTCAAAAGTTGTTGAGTCACTTAAGAACAGAGAGGTGTTTTTTTTTAACTGGATTTGGTAACAGAGAATTAAATTTCTGACCTTGACAAGTCTCAGCCAAGTGGAAGGATATTACTGCAAGTGAAGTAGATTGAAGAAAGCATGTGAGGTGAGGAAATAGAAACTGTGACGCATAGACATTTTCAAGAAGTTCAGTGGTGAAGGGGAACAGAGAAATAGGTCATTGTCTACAGGGTTATGTGGAATCGAGGAAGATTTTTTAGGGGCAGAGGTTGTTTGAGAGAGAAGGAGATACTTGAGGATATTTTTCATTTGTGGAAATGACCCAGTAGAAAGAAAAAAACAGGATGCAGAGGAGAGGGGATAATTGCAAGGATCAAGCCTTTATAAAAGTGGGAGTTTATGAAGAGAGAGTTTCAGAGCACAAGGGAAGGAGTTACTGTCCATAGTAAAAGAACTGTGAGTGGCACGTGGGTGTGATTGCTCACAGGCTGGTAATTTTAGAGGCTGTATCTATTTTCTCAGTATAAACCAAGTTCAATCATCTGAGAAATGGAGAAGGGAGAGGAAGTTTAATAAAGATGAAAAATGGTGAATTATTTCTCTTAAAGGGAAAGAAATATTTAAGCAAGATACATATAATGGCACTGCTGTAACTAACTAACTAAAAATGACCAAGATACCCCAACAAGTGACTCCCTGTGACTATATTTCTTATCCCTCAAATGGTCAAACCTGCTTATCTTTCAAATGTATAAAATAGGAATAAGTTCAGTTGGTTGCTCTTATTGAGCACCTTACCTATGTGTTTTTAGTTTTCCATGGCACCTACGAGGCCGGTAGTTTAACCGTTTTCCTGTTGTGGAAACTGATCAAGAGAAGTTAATTCTCCCAAAATCACAGCTAGTGATGGCTGGGGATAAAATTCAGATATAGTTCTTTCAAATTTCATTATGCCCTACTCTTTCCACTATGCCACACTTTCTCCATTATGTTCATCCCAGTTACTGACATCCTCAAGGCATGGAGCCCCTGGGGGCAGAGAAGGGCAAGGAGGGAGGATGCTACAGGGAGAGCTAAACGAAGGTAAAGCTCCACAATTGCACGGAGAAAAACCCGAATCTAAACGCTGATTTTACATTCAGCTGATGGAGTGTCGGTATCATGTCTAGAGACTCTTTTTTTCCCTTTTTTCTAAATAATAAATTTATCTATTTATTTATTTATTTTTGGCTGCGTTGGGTCTTCGTTGCTGTGCGCGGGCTTTCTCTAGTTGCGGCAAGCGGGGGTTACTCTTCGTTGAGGCGCACAGGCTTCTCTTTCGGTGGCTTCTCTTGTTGCGGAGCACGGGCTCTAGGCGCGCGGGCTTCAGTAGTTGTGGCTCGCAGGCTTTAGAGCTCAGGCTCAGTAGCTGTGGCACACGGGCTTAGCTGTTCCGTGGCATGTGGGAAACTTCCTGGACCAGGGCTCGAACCTGTGTCCCCTGCACTGGCAGGCGGATTCTTAACCACTGTGTCACCAGGGAAGTCCCCATGTCTGGGGACTCTTGAGTACTGTCTGGATATCTCTGGAAAGCAAAAATCTGCTTGCTTGGTCAATGCCAAATTACAGTTATTAAAGGTGGACAAGCTGATTTTTTTTTATCCATTGGAGGTCAAATCCTAAATTTCAAAATCCTGTCACTATATCCACATTTCATAAAAACTGTGATTATGTGTGAAATGTAGTCATCTCTACAACAAATTGCTATTTTTTCAATGCAGCAAAAAGGAAATGGAATTCTGTTTCCAAAATGCCACAGGTCCAAATCTGTACTTCATGTGTTCCAACCTCTGTAACCACCAGAGGGCAGTATGAATCCACCCATTAAAAGGAACCATAGAAAAGACAGGCGTTCTGCAAAATTTTTGCTCTGAGATTCTTAAAAATAATTTTTAAAATTATGAATCCCTCCAGAAAGTTTAAGTCATATCTAAAAAATTTCAAAATAAGGACATAACTTTTGTATGTTATAATAAAGGATATAATTTCTGGTGTATTTTGAAATATTTATATTTTAAAATAAAATTTATATCACCTTTTCCATATATCCAAAGGAAACTAAATACTATGGCCAACTTGATACCCATCACCATCCATTCAAAAATAAAATGGTGGATGTAGTGGAGGGAGGACCCCAGGTGGTTCCCCCCTACCCCTGCCCTACCTGGCCTCATCCTTGTATTTTACTAATTAAGCAATCTCTTGTTTTTTAACCCCTAAAAAATATACATGGAAAAAGCTTTCTTAAGCAATTGGAAAATTTGCATTTTTCTATTTTCTTCTTAACTTGTATACAAATTCCACTTTCATTACATCACATATACTTGTAGGGTTTTTTTGGATCACCCTCTCACACTTTCCTGCAACAAAAATACATACATAAATCGAAATATAGTTTTTAAAAAATTCAAGTGACCATAATTATTACAGATATTACTAATATACAATTAATCACAACAGCATACATGTATTATAAACATTGATATAGAATTATTAAACCTAAAAAGTAAAATTGTATTTTAAATGTAGATATTAATGAGGTGGATGAGGATATATTTGTTTTAGAACAGGACAGGATTCAGCATCAATTTTATTTTTATCATGCTGACAGACTCGATCATATCAATAAGTAGATGGAAATGGAAGGAGTTTTGTTCAGGCAATGTCACAAAGTTATCTGAACCCCTCCCAGGTTACACGCTGAAAGTCACATAGTGATTGATCATCAGAAATGTTTTAATGATCTAATAGTTGACTGGATTAGATCTTCCCATTTTGTGCTAAGAAATAATTGAAAACTATTTGATTTGCATAATGATTGTTACCCATTCATTAGAGTCATTCACTTGCTTAAGCAATATTTTGAATTGTCCCCTGGCTTGATGCTCCAGACGTTTTTCAAATCAGAGCATTGTTCCATGGGAAGACTAGGGATGGTTGAGGGATATGCATTTCAGGTGTTAATTGGGAGAAGGCTGGTTATGAAGAGGGAGCAGGCAAGGAAAACAGCATGATCTTCAACTTCAGGGATGGCTTCAGGCAGAATAGTTCTAAGAAATATTACCTATGAAACAAGAGGATCTGGAAATCACATGCACGTATGCCTTAGAAAGTCTTCATGTGCTTCAGTTGGAAGGTTATTGTCCTAACTAACTTAAAACAAAATAAAAACACGGAACTTCTCTCACTTCCGGACTTTTGAAATCAATTGAGTTGAGAACATGTGATGAAAACTGAGAAGTACGCATGCCCCAAAATCTGATTTTAATCTAAGTAAACATATTATTTTAAGGTCCAATGAAGAAATTTCTTTCTCCAAATCAATGTGCTTATTAGTCTATACCTTCTTCTAATTCTTGTTCTTATCATCATAGATATGCTTTTGTATTCTGCATTTTAACTGTTTGAAATATACTTTTTATTGAAATTAAAAATACTCATGATCTAAAGATAGAGATACCTCCACAAAGCTTTTATGAAAAAGAACAGTCCTGGGTCTTAATCACCTCACCACAGCATTGTTTACCTCCCTTTTTAACGCTCTTGCCCCGTCTTATGATTGTAACCGACATATACCAAAATACAATGTGGGTATTGCTGCTTTTCTGTCTTACAGTTTTAGGCATTAACTATTATAACTTTCCATTATGAAAGATGAGGATTCAGTTCAATTTCACCTCCATCTGCACCCCATAGAGTTCCCATGCTCCAGTCTTTCCTGTGTAGATGCAACTTTAGCAGGAAACACGTTCAGTTTCCACATTACGAGGGTCATGTTAAACACTATCTGCACCTGAGCCACATACCCAGTGCACTGTGATTACTCTGTCTTGCCTGCACAACATTTCATTTTCCTTGGAATTTTTAATAGCTTTCTATGTCCTCAACTCAGTTCCAAACTCCCCCTGAATTGTATGTCTTCAGTTAATATGTTCAGACATGTTAGGTTTCAATTTCATCTTCTTGAAGAAGTCTCTTCCAAAGTCTTCTGACCTTTCCTACTTGGGATGGGGCTGCCTCTCGCCTGCTGCATGACCATGGCCTCATTTAAGAATCCTGTCGGCTTCCTTCCTGCGATGGACCCCCTGGTTCCTGGATCCCCTAGTTCCTCCTGGGTTTATCCCCTTATTCTGGTGGAACATATTCTCCAGTAGCATTCTGAGAAAGGATGAATAGGAATTAGGTTTTTGAAAGTGTATTTCTAGAAATATCTTTTTTTTTTTCAAATCTGCAACTTAATTGATAATAGAGAAGCCTTTAAAAATCTAGGTTGGAAATCATGTTTTCTTTTTTCAAACCAGTGGTTTAGGAGAACATGTTGCTTTCCAATCCTTGTCCATATTGTAACATCTTCTTCTCCTCCTTCTTGAATCATTCATTGTGCCAGACACTCACAATCTGATCTGCAAATTCTTTAAGATCATATATGCTTCCACCTTTGAAAAAGCTTTGGGAAAAAAAAAAAGAGCTCAAAAGTTTCAAAAATAAAGTAAATGGAAGTTTTATAAGTCATCACTGAGGAAACAAAGAATTGCCCTTTGAATAACCTTTGCAGTTTTTTTCCATCTCCTATATGCTAATTCTTCACCCTCAGGCACTGGTCTACTCACCACCCCCAAACTTACCTCAGTTTTCACGCTTTTGTACCTTTGCATGTACATTTCTGGGTCCTGAAATATATCTATTAGCAAAGTCTTACTTGTCCTTCAATTCCCACTTTATTTCCTATTTTCTTTGTGGCATTTTCACCATTTACTTCTTAAAAAAAAAAAGGTACTTATTACATTTTGAACATTTTATGCAAACTAACAGTGGCTGTGGGCCACTTTATAGCCAAAGTTTAGCCGCTAATTTTTAGGCAGATCAAAAAACAAGAATTCATCACAATTTACGAAAGGGGAACAATACTTAAAATATGAGTGATCTTTGTTTGAAACCATGGAGAAGAATGACGGTGTGTGCAGTCTTCATGAAGGTAGCGTAATGAGGTTCCACATCTGGGGTATTTCTTATTTTGATCTCTATTTTAACTGGATTAGAAAATCACATTTGTGTATCATTAAGAATGGGAGAAATGTTTTGATAATCAGTTTTCCATGTTTGTATTGTACATAACATTGAAGTTAGGTTGCTCACTGAAAATAACTTTCATCACTTTGCTGGACACTGTGTAGATGAGTTATTACACTGAAAACAACACCAGCAACAATAAAAGCCTATAAAGTTGATTGCTTCAACAAACACTCAAACTCAGCAATGCAGTGATTTGAACCCAAATTTTGTCTTCTTAGGAGAATTTATCTTCAACATTATTTTCAGTCAAATTCTTATTTTCAAACTTAAGCCTTGTGGAATTTCGGTCTTGAATTATTAGATTCTGGCTAATCACTAGAATAATAACACAATATGAAAGTAAAAACACTGTCTTCACTGGCATTTTCATTGTCATGACGAACTGTCTTATTTCATCTCTCCTTTTACAAACTCATGAGAGCAACTTTCCCTTCAAAAGCCAGTTTACTGTGATATGTAAAAGCAGAATCATTTACTTATTATTTCTTCACATAACATGAGGAAAAGCAGCTATAGTCATCACAACAATTTAATTATATTAATAATTTTCACAACTTCATTTAGTGGCAAATCATGATTGAATGTCATATATTCTACCTAACTGTTCTCTGTAAATAAAGCAGTGTGTAAATTCGCATTAATGTATAAATTATTTGCAATTTACGTCTCTTCCTTCCTGCATATCAGCTGGAGTGTTTTGAGCTACATTTATATTCTATATCAGAGGGTCAGCAAACCCTCTGTAAATGTCCAGAGAGTTAATATTTTAGGTTTTGCAGGCCTAAATGTAGCATCAAAGTAGCATAAACAATATAAAGGTGAGAGTGCTTGTGTTAAAAAAAAACTGTATTTATGAACACTGAAATTTTAATTTCACATAATTTTCACATATCAGGAAATTTACTCTTAAATTTTTTTTTCCCATTTAAAAATATAAAAGCTACTGCTAGCTGGTAGGCTAATAGGTGGTGAGTCAGACTTGGCCTGTGGGCTATAGTTTGCTAACCCCTGGCCCATATCATGGCTCAAAAAGAAACCAGTTAACAAAATGAAAAGTCTGTTCTTACGTAGCCTGGGTTTTCAGTAAAAAGCAAATAAACAGTAAATCATCACATACTTCTACCTTATAAGTTTCGCATAGATGCCAAAACCTGAACCATACTTTGACCACTGGTGATTAACAATGAAGTAAACGATCTGCTAGCACCCAGAAGAAAATGATTGCTCGTCCACATTATGTGCCATTCACGTTATATAACAACTAACAGTGTCATTTGAATAAGGAATTTTACCAGTAGCCGTTCATTGGCAGGCACATGAGAATATTTAATTGTTGGTATTCAAGTTTCATAATACATTTGTTACATCCCATCCCAGACACTTTTATTCTCTTGGTACAAATTGTAGCCGAAAAGATCTCAGCTCAAACTCAATTTCTCTTTAAAAAAAAGTGTGTATTCATAAGAATTCATGAGAGGGTGTGTGTATATTTATATCTTGATTCATGTCTTTCATCAATTTTAGAAAATATTCAGGCATTATCTCTTTGAATATACCACTCTTCCATTCGCTCTAACATTCCCTTCTGGAACCTGTGTTTTACATATGATGGACCTCACATTCTATCAGCATGCCTCTTAAGCATTCTTTAATTTTTTTTTTACTATAAACTATTTTAAGCATAAAATAGAGAAGTTATAGAAAACAATACAACCCACACCAGTAAGTCAACTTTGTCAGACCATAGCATTTTGCCATATATGCTTGTTATACATATTGTTGAGAGATAAATTATAGATATAATTGAAATCTCCTGGATACCTTCCCAGAATCTTTCCCTTTATGCCTCTCCCAAGTTGACAATGATTCACTTTTTAATATTTTTGTTCACATAACGAAATAATATGTCCTAAAATTTTATGTCAAAGTTAAATATTGCAGATGTATCAATCTTTTTTTCATGTAGTTTGCTTCTTGTGCTTTTAGTATATGGTTTAAGAAATTCTTACTTAATTTAAGGTCATGAATCAATCAATCAATCTATATTTTCTTCTCAAATTTAAAAAGGTTTTTCTTTTAACATTTATGTCTTTAAATCATCTGGAATTTATTTTCATCTAGAGTGAGGTAAGGATACAATGCCAATTTTTGCATGTGAATAAGCAACAGTTCAAGCACACTTTATTAAATACTTCATTCTTTTCTCACTGATTTGAATGATCAATTCCATTATATATCAAGTTCCTATTTATGCTCGGGTCAACTTCTGACCTCTATTCTGTTTTCCTAGCTTATTTTTCTCATTCTGAGGTAGTTTCACACTGTTTTAATTGTTATGGTGTTATATAGTTATAGATAGCTGGTAATCATGCTGTTTGGACATGTTTTTCTTCCGAATTATTCTGCTTTCTCTCTAATAAAGCATACAGTATTGACGTTTTTTGGTTTTAGTCTTCACAGCAATGAAGGGTAGGAGGTATATAAATATGAATAAATATCAGTCTGTGATATTGGTCATTTGCCTGCCTTCAGAAAAAATTTCAGCAGTTATGTAATGAATAGCATTATTTTGCATAGTTTTGTAAAACTGTGATTGACTTTACAAGACTAGTCACTATGCAAGAAATCCCCTACGGCTATATGCCACTACAGAC
Source organism: Phocoena phocoena (assembly GCF_963924675.1). NCBI lineage: Eukaryota > Metazoa > Chordata > Mammalia > Artiodactyla > Phocoenidae > Phocoena > Phocoena phocoena. Next base: position 80,350,037 of record NC_089221.1, on the reverse strand, counting down.
AAGTGTTTTAACAGATAATGCACTGGGACTGGTGGCAGTGGATCAATTTTCCAATAAAGTTCATTTATCTTATATTCACCATCGTACGTAATCACACTTTTCTTATTGGCTGCTTGTGCAAAATCATTACAAGTTTAATTTTCCTTGCTCTAGCTTATGAAGATTCACATTCTATATTCACCCTGGAGTTCTGCTCCCTATCTATATTTCCACTTTTTTTCTTTTTTGTTGTTGTTGTTGTTTTGTTTTATTGCAGTACGTGGGCCTCTCACTGCTGTGGCTTCTCCTGTTGCGGAGCACAGGCTCCGGACATGCAGGCTCAGCGGCCACGGCTCAGGGGCCCAGCAGCTCCGCGGCATGTGGGATCTTCCCGGACTGGGGCACGAACCCGTGTCCCCTGCATCAGCAGGCGGACTCTCAACCACTGCGCCACCAGGGAAGCCCTCCACTTTTATTCTTAGTTGCAGTATTTATACTACCACTTTCATCACTCCTTTTAATCTTTAAAGAACTATTTTTAAGCTATGGATATACTTCCTTTGCATTAGAATGATAGCAATGAAGAATGAAAGTTTAACAGATTTAAGTGATGATACTTAATTGACTTGAAAGCACCATGAGCATTGAGATAATATTTCAGTTTAGTTGAATATCAAGCAAGAGTTTCTTGATCAAATAGTCCAAATAGCACATGTACAGCCTCTACACGTTTAGAAATCATTAAAACGTAATGAGATTTTAGCAAAAATTATGATTAATATTACATTTCAAATTTATAAAATATATGCTAACAGCTGTACTGTGTTTCAGAGAAGTAGAACTTTAACAATCTGAAGATAATGAACTCAGATAATTACATATGAACCAATAAGACCCCAAGTCTCCACTCAAAAACTGGCTCAGAGGAACAACTTGGAATCACCCAGGCCTTTCTTGGTACCTGGTTTCTCCCATTCCTGAGCCTTTCAGAAGAGCTGCTGGGCAAACTGACTTGCTTCCCACTGGTATCTACCTTTACCTTTATCTGCATTGGGTGTTTCTTCACTCTGGTAGATGAGTGACCGTTCCCCTATTCACTTCTGACTTACACCGGGTTTAGGAAATATGGATTTATTTTAGTATCATCAAAAACTGAGTTTCTGTTTCTTTTCTGTTCTCATTTTTGGGCTGATTTTAAAGTGGATAACAGGCAAAACGTTTTTTTTTTTTTTTTTTTTTGCCATTCTGTACCTGGTAATGAGATTAGTCTTGTCTGAGATGATAATGACTCTTTCAGCCTCTGAATTGTCCAGACCCAGACACAAGGGTGTAATATCAACCCAGGAGGAGAGGAGCACAGCACTTGGGAGTAAAGAACTCATTCAAGTTTACTCAGCTAATCAACCCAGATGTCCGTGATTTTCAATAATTCAAGAAACAATTTACAGCCTGCTGCACTAAAAACCTCCAAAAGAATCCTTGAAACAATCATGGAAAATCTGTTCCTCCGCTCTCAGGATTTCTGGAGACTTGGGTTACTTATTCTCAGGCAGCTAACAGCACTATTAACCGTAAGATAAGATGAACGACTGAGGCCATTCACTAGGGCTTGCATGTACTATAAAGAGGTGGGAAACACATCCCTCAGAAGGCCAGGAGGAAGTGTGCCAGGGAGCATCAAATCACTGCAGGGATTCCCCACCCAGGTGTTTCTGATTAGCTGTTAGCTGCCTGATTAGATCACGGGTGTGTCTTAAGGATCTCAAGAATACAATAAACACTTTAAAATCACTTGAGTGTAAGCATACACCTCTATCTATATCATACACCTCTGTCTATATCATACACCTCTATCTATATCATACACCTCTATCTATATCATACACCTCTATCTATATCATACACCTCTATCTATATCATACACCTCTATCTATATCATACACCTCTATCTATATCATACACCTCTATCTATAGCATACACCTCTATCTATATCATACACCTCTATCTATATCATACACCTCTATCTATATCATACACCTCTATCTATATCATACACCTCTATCTATATCATACACCTCTATCTATATCATATACCTCTATCTATATCATACACCTCTATCTATATCATACACCTCTATCTATATCATACACCTCTATCTATATCATACACCTCTATCTATATCATACACCTCTATCTATAGCATACACCTCTATCTATAGCATACACCTCTATCTATATCATACACCTCTATCTATATCATACACCTCTATCTATATCATACACCTCTATCTATAGCATACACCTCTATCTATATCATACACCTCTATTTATATCATACACCTCTATCTATATCATACACCTCTATCTATATCATACACCTCTGTCTATATCATACACCTCTGTCTATATCATACACCTCTATCTATATCATACACCTCTATCTATATCATACACCTCTATCTATATCATACACCTCTATCTATATCATACACCTCTATCTATAGCATACACCTCTATCTATATCATACACCTCTATCTATATCATACACCTCTATCTATATCATATACCTCTATCTATATCATACACCTCTATCTATATCATACACCTCTATCTATATCATACACCTCTATCTATATCATACACCTCTATCTATATCATACACCTCTATCTATATCATACACCTCTATCTATATCATACACCTCTATCTATAGCATACACCTCTATCTATAGCATACACCTCTATCTATATCATACACCTCTATCTATATCATACACCTCTATCTATATCATACACCTCTATCTATATCATACACCTCTATCTATATCATACACCTCTATCTATATCATACACCTCTATCTATATCATACACCTCTATCTATAGCATACACCTCTATCTATATCATACACCTCTATCTATATCATACACCTCTATCTATATCATACACCTCTATCTATATCATACACCTCTATCTATATCATACACCTCTATCTATATCATACACCTCTATCTATATCATACACCTCTATCTATATCATACACCTCTATCTATATCATACACCTCTATCTATAGCATACACCTCTATCTATAGCATACACCTCTATCTATATCATACACCTCTATCTATATCATACACCTCTATCTATATCATACACCTCTATCTATAGCATACACCTCTATCTATATCATACACCTCTATCTATATCATACACCTCTATCTATATCATACACCTCTATCTATATCATACACCTCTATCTATATCATACACCTCTATCTATATCATACACCTCTATCTATAGCATACACCTCTATCTATAGCATACACCTCTATCTATATCATACACCTCTATCTATATCATACACCTCTATCTATATCATACACCTCTATCTATATCATACACCTCTATCTATAGCATACACCTCTATCTATAGCATACACCTCTATCTATATCATACACCTCTATCTATATCATACACCTCTATCTATATCATACACCTCTATCTATATCATACACCTCTATCTATATCATACACCTCTATCTATATCATACACCTCTATCTATATCATACACCTCTATCTATATCATACACCTCTATCTATATCATACACCTCTATCTATATCATACACCTCTATCTATATCATACACCTCTATCTATATCATACACCTCTATCTATATCATACACCTCTATCTATATCATACACCTCTATCTATATCATACACCTCTATCTATATCATACACCTCTATCTATAGCATACACCTCTATCTATATCATACACCTCTATCTATATCATACACCTCTATCTATATCATACACCTCTATCTATATCATATACCTCTATCTATATCATACACCTCTATCTATATCATACACCTCTATCTATATCATATACCTCTATCTATATCATACACCTCTATCTATATCATACACCTCTATCTATATCATACACCTCTATCTATATCATACACCTCTATCTATATCATACACCTCTATCTATAGCATACACCTCTATCTATAGCATACACCTCTATCTATAGCATACACCTCTATCTATAGCATACACCTCTATCTATAGCATACACCTCTATCTATAGCATACACCTCTATCTATAGCATACACCTCTATCTATAGCATACACCTCTATCTATATCATACACCTCTATCTATATCATACACCTCTATCTATATCATACACCTCTATCTATATCATACACCTCTATCTATATCATACACCTCTATCTATATCATACACCTCTATCTATATCATACACCTCTATCTATAGCATACACCTCTATCTATATCATACACCTCTATCTATATCATACACCTCTATCTATATCATACACCTCTATCTATAGCATACACCTCTATCTATAGCATACACCTCTATCTATATCATACACCTCTATCTATATCATACACCTCTATCTATATCATACACCTCTATCTATATCATACACCTCTATCTATAGCATACACCTCTATCTATATCATACACCTCTATCTATATCATACACCTCTATCTATATCATACACCTCTATCTATATCATACACCTCTATCTATATCATACACCTCTATCTATATCATACACCTCTATCTATAGCATACACCTCTATCTATAGCATACACCTCTATCTATATCATACACCTCTATCTATATCATACACCTCTATCTATATCATACACCTCTATCTATATCATACACCTCTATCTATATCATACACCTCTATCTATATCATACACCTCTATCTATATCATACACCTCTATCTATATCATACACCTCTATCTATATCATACACCTCTATCTATATCATACACCTCTATCTATATCATACACCTCTATCTATATCATACACCTCTATCTATAGCATACACCTCTATCTATAGCATACACCTCTATCTATAGCATACACCTCTATCTATATCATACACCTCTATCTATATCATACACCTCTATCTATATCATACACCTCTATCTATATCATACACCTCTATCTATATCATACACCTCTATCTATATCATACACCTCTATCTATATCATACACCTCTATCTATATCATACACCTCTATCTATATCATACACCTCTATCTATATCATACACCTCTATCTATATCATACACCTCTATCTATATCATACACCTCTATCTATATCATACACCTCTATCTATAGCATACACCTCTATCTATATCATACACCTCTATCTATATCATACACCTCTATCTATATCATACACCTCTATCTATAGCATACACCTCTATCTATATCATACACCTCTATCTATATCATACACCTCTATCTATATCATACACCTCTATCTATATCATACACCTCTATCTATATCATACACCTCTATCTATATCATACACCTCTATCTATATCATACACCTCTATCTATAGCATACACCTCTATCTATATCATACACCTCTATCTATAGCATACACCTCTATCTATATCATACACCTCTATCTATATCATACACCTCTATCTATATCATACACCTCTATCTATAGCATACACCTCTATCTATATCATACACCTCTATCTATATCATACACCTCTATCTATATCATACACCTCTATCTATATCATACACCTCTATCTATATCATACACCTCTATCTATATCATACACCTCTATCTATATCATACACCTCTATCTATATCATACACCTCTATCTATATCATACACCTCTATCTATATCATACACCTCTATCTATATCATACACCTCTATCTATATCATACACCTCTATCTATATCATACACCTCTATCTATATCATACACCTCTATCTATATCATACACCTCTATCTATATCATACACCTCTATCTATATCATACACCTCTATCTATATCATACACCTCTGTCTATATCATACACCTCTGTCTATATCATACACCTCTATCTATATCATACACCTCTATCTATATCATACACCTCTATCTATATCATACACCTCTATCTATATCATACACCTCTATCTATAGCATA